>NC_083318.1:73899286-75185857 GCF_963455315.2 Globicephala melas | reverse complement strand
CGCTGACCACTATTTTTGCTTTTTGACTTTTTCTGTAAAGAGAAAATCCTCTTTGGATTTCTTTCAGTTAGCAAAAACAGGTACTAATACAACGAAGCGGCATAAAGCAAACTTTTGAAAATCCGGGGATACCTGTATTTGCAAATCATATACGTATCTGATAAGGGACTTGTAGGCAAAATATATAAAGAACTTGTACAACTCAATAGTTTAAAAGAGAAATATCCGAATTTTTAAATGGGCAAAGGATCTCAACAGACATTTCTCTAGTAAAGATACACAAACGGCCAATAAGCAAATGAAAAGATGCTCAACACCATTAACCATCGGGGAAATGCAAATCAAAGCCACAATGAAATACCACTTTACACCCACTAGGATAGCAATAATTTAAAAGATAGATAATAACAATTGCTGGTGAGGATGTAGGAACATTCAACCCTCACACATTGCTGGTAGTAATGTAAAATGGTGCAGCCACTTGGGGAAATAGTTGGCAGTTCTGAAATATGTTAAATATGGAGGTACCTACCATACGACCCAGAAATTCCACTCCTAGGTACACACCTAAGAGAAATGAAAGATATGTGGCACAAACAATGTACATGAATGTTTATGGTAGCGTTACTTATAATGGCCAAAAGTGGAAATAATCAAAATGTCCATCGACTCATGAATGGATTAAACAAAAGGTGGTATTATCCATACAGTGGAATATTGGGCAATAAAAAAAGGAATGAAATACTGATACATGCTACCACACGGATGAACCTTGAAAACGTTATGCTAAATGGAAGAAGCTAGGCACAAAAGACCATATATCACATGATTCCATTTATATCAAATGTCCAGACAGGCAAATCTATAGAGACAGTAGGAGATTCATGGCTGGGGCGAGGGGGAGTGGGGAGAATGTAGAGTGACTCTTAATAGGTATGAGGTTTCTTTTTAGGATGATGAAAATATTCTAAAATTGGTTGTGGTAATGGTTGTACAATGCTGTGAACGTACTAAAAATCATCAAATCATACATTTTAAATGGGTGCATTTTATGGAGATATATAAAGTATATCTCAATAAAGCTGTTCAAAAAAGAGTAGAAAGCATAAGCAGCAATATTAATATTTGATAAAAGAGATTTTAAGGTAAAAAGTATCAAATGCTAAAAGGTACAAGCCAACAACAAAAAAACAGTCTTGAAAATTTACGTATCTAACAATAGAAATTTTGAATTATTTAAGCCAAAAACGGAAATAAAAGGAAAGGTTAAAAATCTGCTGTCATAGTGGGAGAGCTTTCAACTTTTCTTAGAAATTGACACATCACATAAACAAAGATAACTACACAGAAAATTAACAAGCTTGATTTAAAAGATGCCAAGAAATGTGTATCCAACAGAAAACATGCACATTCCGTACAGCACCATGCGGCACAGTCACAAAACTTTACCAAGTCTTAGCGCCACACACCCCCAAAAGCTCAATAAATTAAAAAAAAAAAAATCCTTGCAGACCACATTCTGTGATTAAAATTCAGTACATTACAAAGTTGTAAAAAGATCCTATGTCCTATGTGAAAAATTTAAACTTCCTTTTAAATAACTCATGTTAAAAATAGGGTGGTTCACCAGAACCTCTCTGGTTCACCCTACAGTCCCAGCTTACACTTATTGTCTGGACATAATATGCATATTTCACTCACGAAAGTATCCCAGTTTGGATGGTGAATTATATAGTGACCCCAGTTAATGAATAATCCAGAACAGAAAAAGGAATCTATTTAGAAAGCAATGACAAAATACCTTTGGGGGTACAGCCCAAGGTTCTTAGAGGAAATTTAAGAAAGATTAAAAGTAAACTAAGTATATAACTCAAGAATGAAAACACATAAAGGCAAAGAAAGCAGAAAAGAGGAAATGAAAGCAGAAGTAATGAAATAAAAACAAACAGTAGATGTGATCAGCAAAATAAAATGTTGATTCTTAGGAAAAGGTCAGTCAGTGAAGAGACACAAAAAATAAGCGTTTCACAAGAGAAACAATTAAGGTATGGATTTTTTAAAATCTAGATGAAATAGATTTTCCAGAAAAACTGAATTTCCAAAAGTGACTTGAGAAGGGGAAGAAAATCAGAATAGATGAATATTATAGGAGAAATCAAAAAGGTGGTCAAATGTTTTCTTCTAAAAAAGACACCTACCCAGGTAATTTCATTAGTCAGCTCTAACAAACGTTCAAGGAGTCAACAATTCCCATGTAAGGCAAAGGGTTCCAGGGCATGGGAAAAGAGAAATTTCACTACCCATTCCAGGACATTATTGGCCAGAGACGTATTAATACGTCTTTTGTTACCCGAACGTTATTGACCGGAGACGTATCAATACGTATTTTAGAGAGTGATTAATTAACATCACCTTGTGAAGCTGTTAGAGCTTAAAATTGATCAAGAGTTAATTATACAACTTATGATTGTCGTTATCATTCATATTTCGCTCTGTTAGGTTTTTGTTCCAACCTTGTGTGTATTATAAATGCAAGTTTATTACCATAAAATTTTCAAAAATGACACCATGAAATTTTGAGTGAAGAATTTTTCAGTGAATTTTATGCAGATACTTTCTCTGATTGTCCAAGTGACATATATACTAATGTCTCAGAAGATGATAGTTCTTCAGACGATGTGAATATTAGACCAAGAGAAAGACAAAAAACGTTAGTGATTGATTCTGATACAGAAAGTGAAAATGAAACTCATGGTGCTGGAGAATGCTCCTTTGCTTCTACAGAAGAATGGATTGAACATTTCACGAAAAGTAGAAGACTTTACAGGTGTGTCAGGTGTAACTACTGAATGTAATAACCCGCAAAGTGTTAGTGAAATAACAGAATTAATTTTGGGTAACGACTTTTTTTTTTGGCTTCATTGGGTCTTCATTGCTGCGCGCAGGGTCTCTCTAGTTGCAGTGAGCGGGGGCTACTGTTAGTTGTGGTGCACGGGCTTCTCATTGCGGTGGCTTCTCTTGTTGCAGAGCACGGGCTCTAGGCGCCTGGGCCTCAGTAGTTATTGCTCACGGGCTCAGTTGTTGTCGCTTGAGGGCTGTAGAGCACAGGCTCAGTAGTTGTGGAGCACGGGCTTAGTTGCTCCACTTCATGTGGGATCTTCCCGGACCAGGGCTCAAATCCATGTCCCCTGCATTGGCAGGCGGATTCTTAACCACTGCGCCACCAAGGAAGTCCCGGTAATGACTTTTTTGAGTTGGTTGCTTCTCAAACAAACTTGTATCGCCAACAGAATGAAGAATCATATAAAAAGTATGATAAGGCTTTAAAATGGACTGATGTAGCCAACAGTGACATGAAGAAGTTTCTTGGATTAATAATTTTGATGGAAAAAATAAGAAAGTCAAACTGGAAAAATATTGGTCAACTGATCCCTTACTTGAAACACTTATCTTTCCAAAGATTATGACGAGAAGAAGTTTCAAACAATAATTTCTTCACTTTAACAATAACTCGGAAACTCCACTTCCTGTGGACAGAATTTCAAAAGTTAAACCTGTTTTGGATTATTTTTTCTACCAAAATTTCAATTGATCTATATACCCAAACAAGAGCTATCGCTTGATGAGGCAATGATAAAGTGGAGAGGACAACTCAGTTTCGAAACCTATAATCTCGAGGACTTCCGTGGTGGTCCAGTGGACTCCACGCTACAGCGCAGAGGGCCCGGATTCAATCCCTGATCAGGGAACTAGATTCCATACGCGCCAACAAAGATCCTGCATGCTGCAACTAAGACCCGGCACAGCCAAACAAATAAATATTTTTTAAAAAATCCTATAATCCTGGAAAACTTACAAAATATGGAGCTTTGGCCAGGATGGTTAGCGAAAGTGGAACTGGATATATATGCAAGCTTGAGATTTACACGGGTGAAGGAAAGAAACTGCAAGAAACAATATTATCAGTCCTACAACCTTATCTTGGTTCATGGCACCATAGTTACCAAAACAATTATTACAACAGTGTGTCCACATCTGAAATATTGTTGAAAAATAAAACCAGAGTTTGTGGGATTATAAGAGAGAACAGTGGTCTACCAAATCAATTAAAGGAGAAATCTAAAAATCTACAGAGGGGAGAAATGACATTCTTACGGAAGGGAGAAGTGATTCTTCTCATGTGGAAAGACAAGAGGCTAGTCCACATGGTGACAACTATTCATGACACCTCCATAGCATCTCCAGGAAAGGAAGACAGGAGGACTGGCCATCAGATACCTAAGCCCACTTGTATATTAGAGTATAATAAATATATGGAAGGAGTTGATTGATCCTATCAATATCTGGCAAACTTCAATATCCTCTGGAAAACTCGAAAATGGTATAAGAAAGTGGGTTTCTATTTGAGTAATTGCAGTTTATTCAATGCGTTTAAAATTTATTGTAGCCTTAATGCACAGAATAAAATGACTTACAAGCAATTTTTGTTAGCACTAGCTAGAGAATGGGTAACTGACCATTCTTGTGAATGTAATGGTAGTCCAACACCTGGTCCTTCTTGTGGAGTTTCTAAAAGAGCCCCCTGCAAAGATTCACCTTGCCGATTATCAGGTAAAATAAAGGAATATATTCTAGAGGAAATAATACCCACAGGACTAAGAAAAAAAGTGCCGCCAGAAAGTGTAGTCTGCTCTTCCAGGGAAAGGGCAGTGAAACACGGTATAGTTGTAATAGATGTTCTGTTCCCCTGCACGAAGGGGCCTGTTATAATGCCTATCACACTCTAACAAAATATTAAAATGCCTTAGTATGACATGTACGAAGTTTCAAATAAATACATGAAGTGCAAAAAATGTTGTTGATATTTACTCAAATGCAGGTGTTTTAATATTCACTTACATAACACATCACCGGACACAGGCATTAGTTTCTGCAAAAATCCCCTCGTCAGTAATGTGCTGGTAAGCAAGGATGACTATGACATCAAAGCTAGACAACACTGCTTTCACACAAAAGATGACTATGGGCCAGTCCCACCTATGAACACAGATAAAAAATTCAAATTAAATGCAAAACCAGCGGTGCATTAAAAATAATATTACAGCTCTGGAAATGAATAGTGGTGATAGTACTACAACATTGTGAATGTATTTAATGCCACTGAACTGTACACTTAAAAATTGTTAAAATGGTACATTTCATGTACATCTTACCAGAATTTAAAAAAAGATAACATTACAGATGTTGGAGACAACTCTACACAGAGCTCTCATTTCTGCATGTTTTTTTCGCTGAGGTAGGGACAGTTTTTGTTCTGAACAATCTTTTCAAGGATGCTTGTAAAGCTCTGGGAGGTAGAGACAATGTCACCCCAGAGAACAAGGCAGCTTTGTTTACCATCCAATATAAGAAAGATAACATCTCCTTCCAGGGCAAAGGTTGTGCAGGTTTGCTTGAAGCCCCTTATTTGAGACTGAGGTTTCCTAAATTCCAATTCCTCAGTTGGGATATAAACCCATTGCATGTGCAGCATCCATCTAGGTCTGCCTGAATGCCCCCTGTGGGATATGGGGACAGGAGGAACTGGTGTAAAACTCACACTGCCTGCTGTGCAGTGATAAAGAGCTTCCTCCCTGACCCAGGAGTCTCTTGTCCTCTGCTGGCGCTCGTGAACCTGTGGCAGGCTACATACCAGGCTGTGAACCAAGAACCAAGTCTCAGATCACTCACGGTTCTCCAGTTTGGGCCACAAAAGGATGGGTGCTGACAGACATGGCTCTCTGAAGAGAAAGGATGAAGTTAGGGGACAGGAGAAGGTTGCGCAGGAAATGATTGTAGTGAACGCTCTCACCCAAGTGTTGAGTGAAGGCGAGGAAATAGGCGTCCCGGACTGTCCTACCTGTTAGTGAATATTTAGAAGCTGAGCCATGAGAGGTAGGATTGAAACAAGCTGTTGGAATGGTGTTCTGCTCAGGTGGGACAGGAAAGAGATGTCATCGTGACAACGGGCAGCAAGCCCTACAGCCCCAGTCGAAAGGCAATACACTGTGGCTGCTGAAATAAATGGTGTCAGCAATAAGGACATAGAACTTTGGTTCAGCCACTTGAAATTAGAAGTCAGTGCAAAGCTTTGCTTATTGGGGATGTCAACTGAAAAAAAAAAAAGGTACAACCTAAAAGTTGGGAATTATGTTTTATTTGGTGGACCAAACTGAGGACTTAAGCCTGGAAGACAGCCTCTCAGCTCTGAGGGACTGCTCCAAAGAGGTAAGGGAGGGGCCCGGGTACATAAGGGAGGGGCCGGTTTTCTTTGCAACAAAAACCAGGTAGTTGGAACATCAAAATGTTACTGTTAATTAAAGAAAAACAGACCTCTCAAGTTAATGAATTTGGTGCTTTTCTAGGTATGGGAGGATGCAAGGGTCTGGGCTCATTGAAATCATCCCTTTGATATGAACCTTAGCTATCCAGGGCCAGGATCCTGCTTTTGTCCATCCTGAAATGCAGTCCCTGATGCAGTCACCGATGGCTTGATGGCCACAACATCCTTAGCTTACTGATATGGCAGGCGACATTCTTTGTCCAAAGGGAGGAGCTGCTCTCTCCCATCTCCCCCTCCTTCTTTTTTCTGACCTCAGGAAAGTCTTGTTACTCTAAGAAACCAAATGTTTGGGTTTGTCCCAAAGGAGGACTGAAGGCCATACACACTCTGTACAAATATACTTAGGAACCTCAGGGAGGGGAGCGACTCAAATTTCTATGGCTTCCTTGGATATAGGCACCCAAGTCACCATCCTACCTGGTCCATTGATGCTCAAATTTAATTGATGGGATTAGGACAGGGTTCTGAATGGGGAAGAGAAGCTAATTTGACCATATGGATGGAACTAATTCCATGTGCTGCTGTTGCCTGTACATCTGAATAAATAGTAGGAATTGAGGTGCTATAGGCTTATACTCCCATCCTATAAGAATCAGAGGGGATTATCCCAATCAGGGAAGTATAGAAAGTAGAGACATGCTTGTGAGATGAACTCCCTGCCATTTGTCACTAGTGGGTGTGCCTTTACCCTCTGATTTCAAAGTTTTCACCCTATAGATGACATCCTATTGGTTGGCAAGTCAGAAGCCTCCATCTCAAGGCCCCTATCACACCTACACTAGCAGGGTGGCTGATAAACCCTAACAAAATTCAGAGGCTGGCTTTCCAAGTGAAGTTTCTTGGACTTAAATGGGCAGATTCACAACCCTCTATTTCTCTGGCACCCCAGGAAAAAGTGCTGTATATCTGCTCCACCTACCGTCTTCCTCCAACCAAACCTTTGAGGTTTAGCTTCTTGTTGGACTTTTGGGGAACTGGAGAGAGTATGTGCCCACTTGGGCTTTCTATTTGGTCCTTTATATCAGCTAACCCACAAATCAGCATTTTTTGAGCAGGGCCCAAACCAATAGCAATGAATGCTCTCTTTGTCCCCTACAAAAAGCCTACATTGCAGCCTGCAAAAAATCATATGGTCTGCCTGAAGCAAGAAACTGCAGTGGCTGGCAATCTGACCTGCTGCTGTGTCTGTCACCCCTGTCCACAGGCTATGAAAACAGAAAAACTCATCCACTCCTGAACCATTTATTTTGCTTCGCCCAATGCCATCGATGGAAGCTCCCAGGCATGGACTCCGCCTTGTACATGTACAAACACACACACCAACACAATCTTTTAAAAATCTGATCGATACAAATTCATATGCTTCTCCTGACTGCTGAGCAGCTTTGGGTTATGCCATGTACAACTCTCAAGGCTATCACTACCCAGTGACATAGCCCAGGTTTCTCAACCAAACCAGTGCGATGATGATCCCAATCAAGTTTAACCACAAACCCCAAACTGGAGTGACCTGTGACCTTTGGGCTATCTGTTTGTATGTGGGGGAGAGATGGCCATGGACTCTCCATTGTGGATGAGGGTTGCTTTTTTGCTCATCTATTGCCCCATTGGCAATGACACCAGAGATTAACCAGTCAATCTAAATTGCATGAGTCATAATGGATAACAGAATGACTTTAGACCACATCCTTCATGTCTAAAATAACACCCTCTGCTCCCCATGATAACTATAGTGGGCTACGTCTGGGATCCTGGAAGGCACAATTGAGATCAGTACTGCTGGTTAGCCTCTTCCTTCTGCTTTTGGGATCTTACTGATATTAGCCTTAATTAATGCTATATGAGACACATTGAACAGGTTTGGTCCCAGCCTCTGTTGGGCATTTTCAGCAGGTGGTCAATGGAGTGGCATACTCAACTTCGGCCAAGAATGTATTAAGATCAAGGGATAGAATATCCTTGGGAGAGGCAATGTGCCATGCACCCCTGAGTATCCCTGTACATTCTTTCTTTATAAAAATTTATTTATTTTTGGCTGCATTGGGTCTTCGTTGCTGCACGCGGGCTTTTCTCTGGTAGCGGTGAGCGGGGGCTACTCTTCGTTGTGGTGCGCGGGCTTCTCATTGTGGTGGCTTCTCTTGTTGGCACAGGCTCTAGGTGTGCGGACTTCAGTGGTTGTGGCACATGGGCTCGGTAGTTGTGGCTCGGGGGCTCTAGAGCGCAGGCTCAGTAGTTGTGGTGCACGGGCTTAGTTGCTCCGCAGCATGTGGGATCTTCCCGGACCAGGGCTCAAACCCGTGTCTCCTGCATTGGCAGGCGGATTCTTAACCACTGCACCACCAGGGAAGCCCCTCCCTGTACATTCTTGTTGTGGGTATGCAAAGAATGCAAGGCCCTGATTTATCTTCATCCAGGCCATTTCTCAGCATTGTGTTTGCAGTGAGCAACCTTGGGGGATGAAGTGATGCATCCTTCTGGGACAAAGAGCAGGCTTACTAATTGCTTGCTGTAAAAGAGATGGATTAACTAAGTTCAGTGCTCTAGGCTGCTACGTGAACCTCTGCATGCTTAGTATTCATCTGGGCCCCTCCACATTGCCCCTGTGGGGATTGAGGAGGTAAGGAGAACCAGTGCAAACATGATGCTTAATGCTGCTTGCTGTGCCATGAGTAATAAAGGCCTCTGTCTCTGATCCAGGAGTCTCCTATTTTATTCCTGCATCTAGGAAACAGTAATAGGTTAACTTATTAGCTTGCAACTAAGGTAAAATAAAATCCCAACCATTATATTTGACTGTCTCTCAATTTCTTTAGTACATATTGTTCTCGTTGAGTTCTATTTTATTTCTTGTACCAAGTTTCAGCATTTTTAGTTTTCACTGCATTTATCCATTTCATATATTAACATATGTTCACTCTTCATACTTTTATTTTCTTAATATCTAAAATATTTGTAGTTATTTCCCCCTTCTGTGTTTTGACTATGTATTTGTCTTGTTTCAAGTAAAGTTCATTAATCAGTCCTTTTATAGATCCAGCTCTTAATTTTGTAAATCTCAATTTTTGTGGTTGATATTATTGTTCTCCAACTCACTGTTTTTTGTCCTTTATTATTTCTGTTATTTTTGGCGGAGGAGGAGCAGGGGTTACTGTTACTTTTTTCCAATCTCTTGATTTAAATGCTTGCTCATTTGTGAACAGTTTTATTTCCTGATTAACATATTTAAAATTACAGGTTTCCTCTAATTACTCATCTTTAGCTGTGTCCCACAATTTTGATTTTAATGGTTTATTACTTGATTATCAGTCTAAATTATTTTACTTTCTTTATGATTTTCATCTTTAACAAAGGGTAATTTAGAAAGACATTTTTAGTTTCCAGACATATTGAAGTTTTTTCTATCCTTTTGAAAAATTATTTTCTAATTTTATGCATTATGGCCAGAGAAATGATTTATATAATTCTTTTGAATCTGAGGCTTCCTTTAAGGGCTACTATATGGTCTATTTTTTCAAATGTAAGAGATATGTTTGAAAAACGTGTATTCTCAGTTTATAGGGTGTGGAGTTTTATACATGTATGTACATATATAGCCATACGTTTATGTTGGCTATATCTTCTTGTTCTATTGTACTTGTTATTCTTCTTGTTGTTCACCACTATTTCACACTTTTTTTCCACCCCAAGAGTCTATCTTTTTAGATAATAAGGTTAGTACTCCAGCTTTCTTTTGGTTCCCATTTGCCTGGTGAATTTTTTTCTTTCCTTCTATTTTCAAATTTTAAAAAGCATATCCCTCTTGTAACGCACATACTGTCTTTTGTTTTAATAATTTATTTTTTAGTATTTATTTTTGGCTGTGTTAGGTCTTTGTTGCTGCGCGTGGGCTTTCTCTAGTTGCGGTGAGTGGGGGCTACTATTCGTTGCGGTGCGCAGGCTTCTCATTACAGTGGCTTCTATTGTTGCGGAGCACAGGCTCTAGGCACGCGGGCTTCAGTAGTTGTGGCATACAGGCTCAGTAGTTGTGGCACACAGGCTTAGTTGCTAGATGGCATGTGGGATCTTCTTGGACGAGGGCTCGAACCCATGTCTCCTGCATTGGCAGGCGGATTCTTAACCACCGCGCCACCAGGGAAGTCCCCTGTCTTTTAAATCTGATTCTTTTTTAAAAAATAAATTTATTTATTTTTGGCTGCATTGGGTCTTCGTTGCCATGCGTGGGCTTTCTCTAGTTGCTGCAAGTGGGGGCTGCTCTTCGTTGCAGCGCGTCGGCTTCTCATTGTGGGGGCTTCTCTTGCTGTGGAGCACAGGTTCTAGGCACGCAGGCTTCAGTAGTTGTGGTCGTGGGCTCAGTAGTTGTGGCTCACTGGCTCTAGAGCACAGGCTCAGTAGTTGTGGCTCACAGGCTTAGTTGCTCCGCAGCATGTGGCATCTTCCCGGACCAGGGATCAAACCCGTGTCCCCTGCACTGGCAGGTGGATTCTTAACCACTGCATCACCAGGGAAGCCTCTGATTCTTTCTTTTTATTGATGGATTTTATCCATCAATTTACAATTTATTGTGGTTACTCTTGCATAAGGATTTATTTCTGCCATTTTGTTTCATATTTTCCATCTACTGTACTTCAATTTCGTTTTCTTGTTTTGATTTTTTTTCTCTTTTCCTGCTTTCCACTGCAGACGTCAAGTGTTCTTCTGCTGGTTTAAATATTAAATCACTTTTGAAAGCATCCCAAAATGACTTCATCATTATTAGTTAAGTGGTCATGGGCAAGTCTTGCCTGTGCTCTCATCTGTAAAATGAGAATAAAGGAGAATATGGTTGTTGTGGGAATTAATTAATATATGTAAAACTCTTGAGAAAGTGCCTGGTAAGAATAAAGTTCTATGTGTTTACTGTTATATCATTTTGATAGTTGCTCTTAAGACACCTGTTTGGTTACCCCTCCTTGCTGATTTCTGAAATATCGAGATTTGTATGTTCTCCTGACAGGTATTTTACCTCATGTGCCTTTCTTCTCTTTCTGTCCTCCTCCCCACTATCTAGCATGTTGGTATTATCCAGATTCTAAAATTTTTGGTCTTAATTTTTATAGATATATTTTGTTTCTTTTTTTGGTCCCTCCTCTTCTTAATATGCTTTACCAAGCTATTTGATTATCTTTAATTATCACATCTCTTGCAGCATCTTCTATACCTACTTCTCTAATTGATTACTTCCTTCAAGTTTTTTCAATGTTGATCTTCACTTGACATTCTGAGACTTTGTATGCCTAAGAACATTTTTATTACACCTTCAGATTTGAATGACAGCATAGTTATAAAATAGGTTCAAAATTCATTTCTTTCAATGTTCTGAAAATACTATGTTGCTCGTTTCCAGTGTAATTATTGAGAAGGTTGATGTTGTCTCAGTCTGTTGGAATTGCTATAATAATTTACCATAGATTGGTAAACAATAAAAATTTATCTCTCATGGTTTTGGAGGCTAGAAGTCAGAGATAAGGTGCCAGCATGGTCAGGTTCTGGTGAGAGCCCTTTTCTGGGTTATAGACTGCTGACTTATTATTGTACCCTCATACAACAGAGAGTGCAAGAGCTTTCTGGGATTCCTTTTACAAGGGTACTAATCCCATTCATGAGGGCTCCATCCTCATGACCTAATTATCTCCCAAAGGCCCCACCTCCTATCATCACATTAGAAAATAGGGTTTCCACATAGCAATTTTGGGAGACACATTCAGTCCACAACAGATGTAAATCTGACCCTTGTTCCTTTTTAGGTGACCTGTTTTCTCTCTGAAGCTTTTATAATTTCTCTCCTGTCTTCAGTATTGTGTCTAAATGTGGGTTTTTCCTTCTCTCCTACTTGGCTTTCTCTGAGCCCTTTTAATAAAGACCTCAGACTTTATTAAAGTATGCTTAATTTGGGGACATTTATCTCCATTATTTCTTAAACTATTTTCTACACTCCTGTCTAATATTTCTCATTTCTAAGGCTCATTATTACCTGGATGTTGGCACTCCTACACATATCCTCTATGATGCTCATCCTTTCTTTTACATTTTCAATCTCTTTTTCTGATGCCTTCTGGAAGAAGTCCTCAATCTTATCTTCAAATGCACTATTTTAAAGCTATATCTGTACCTAATCCTTCCTCAAAGAAAAATAGGAGCAGTATCAAACAACGAAAAAGCACTAAGTGGAAAGATTAGGTATGAAAAAGGTAATAGTGGAAATAAAGAACACATGGGGGTTGTTGGTGCCTTGATAAGAATGGTTTGACTGGAGTAACGGGAATAAATTGTGATTAGGTGATTAGAATAGTTCAAGAAGGAAGGGTGGCATGAAGTGAGTATGGATAACTCCTTTCAAGGAACTTTTGCTACAAAGAGTATGAAAAATGGAATGGTATGGTTCAAGAGGGTTTTAAAATGGGAGATTAAAAATGGGAGGTATTTTTTGATGATGGCCATTCTGACTGGTGTGAGGTGATACCACATTGTAGTCTTCACTTGCATTTCTCTAACGATTAGTGATGTTGAGCAACCTTTCATGTGTTTGTTGGCAGTCTGTATATCTTCTTTGGAGAAATGTCTATTTAGGTCTTCTGCCCATTTCTGGATTGGGTTGTTTTCCTGATATTGAGCTGCACAAACTGCTTGTAAATTTTAGAGATTAATCCTTTGTCAGTTGCTTCGTTGCAAATATTTTCTCCCATTCTGAGGGTTGTCTTTTCATCTTGTTTATGGTTTCCTTTGCTGTGCAAAAGCTTTGAAGTTTCATTAGGTCCCATTTGTTTATTTTTGTTTTTATTTCCATTTCTCTAGGAGGTGGGTCAAACAGGATCTTGGTGTGATTTATCTCATAGAGTGTTCTGCCTATGATTTCCTCTAAGAGTTTTCTAGTGTCTGGCCTTCATTTGGGTCTTTAATCCATTTTGAGTTTATTTTTGTGTATGGTGTTAGGGAGTGTTCTAATTTCATTCTTTTACATGTAGCTGTCCAGTTTTCCCAGCACCACTTATTGAAGAGGCTGTCTTTTCTCCATTGTATATTCTTGCCTCCTTTATCAAAGATAAGGTGACCATATGTGTGTGGGTTTATCTCTGGGGCTTCCTATCTTGTTCCATTGATCTGTATTTCTGTTTTTGTGCCAGTTGGCCATCATTAAAAAATCTACAAACAATAAATGCTGGAGAGGGTGTGGAGAAAAGGGAACCCTCTTGCACTGTTGGTGGGAATGTAAATTGATACAGCCACTATGGAGAACAGTACAGAGGTTCCTTAAAAAACTAAAAATAGAACTACCATACAACCCAACAATCCCACTACTCAGCATATACCCTGAGAAAACCATAATTCAAAAGGAGTCACGTACCACAATGTTCACTGCAGCTCTATTTACAATAGCCAGGACATGGAAGCAACCTAAATGTCCACTGACAGACGAATGGATAAAGAAGATGTGGCACATATATACAATGGAATATTACTCAGCCATAAAAAGAAACGAAATTGAGTTATTTGTAGTGAGGTGGATGGATCTAGAGTCTGTCATACAGAGTGAAGTAAGTCAGAAAGAGAAAAATAAATACCGTTATGCTAACACATATATATGGAATCTGAAAAAAAGAAATGGTTCTGACGAACCTAGGGGCAGGACAGGAATAGAGACGCAGATGTAGAGAATGGACTTGAGGACACGGGGAGGGGGAAGGGTAAACTGGGATGAAGTGAGAGAGTGGCACTGACATATATACACTACCAAATGTAAAACAGATAGCTAGTGGGAAGCAGCTGCATAGCACCGGGAGATCAGCTCCATGGTTTGTGACCACCCAGAGGGGTGGGATAGGGAGGGTGGGAGGGAGACGCAGAGGGAGGGGATATGGGGATATATGTACACGTTTAGCTGATTCATTTTGTTATTCAGCAGAAACTAACACAACATTGTAATGCAATTATACTCCAATAAAGATGTTAAAAAAAAAAAAAAAAAGAAAGTGCCTGGAATCTGAGTTCAGAGACTTCTCCATATCCCACCATGATAAAATTTGATTTGAATAAATTACACTTAACTTTAGAATTAAGAATATTGCTACCATTATACAAAATTATTTGTAAGAAAGAGAAAATAAATGGACTGGAAAGTTTATTGGAAAATCTATGTCAAGCTCCATAATTTAAAATTATTTAAAACAAATTAAAAACATCTATAAAAGGTCAGAACATTCAGTATTTCAAGATAAAACTACTTTAAAAAATTGTATCATGGTTATGAAAATAACAATTATGGCAAACTATACATTTTTAAATTATAGAAACATTAAAAATAAAATATTGAACAAAATATGCCTTGCTGTTGTTTTGGGGAAAAGGTGGGGACAAATTTTAAAATTTTATTTACATATATTTATTAAAAGATTTTCCATATGACATTGTAAATAGTCCCATTTCTATTGTATTTTGCTGTAATACATGAATTCACACACAGGAGATAGAATACATAAAATTACATAGATGGTGAAAAAGTAAGCCACATCACACCAAATACACAATTACTGCAAAGGGCATAATGAGAACATATAAGGAATATTAGTTTTAGAAAAAGAGTGCTGTCCACCCCCAGGTACACACAAACACTCACACATAAGCTCCACTTTATTAAACCACAGGAGGAAATAAAATGTATCATAAATAATTGGTCTTCCATTTTCCAATGCTAGTTTTTAAGTTCTTTTTCGATCATAATGAAATCTATTAAGAACAGGATTTTTTTCAAATGTATGGTTTAAACACGATTAGTTTTTGTATGACAATCTATTTTGTACTTTTGTTCTTTTATTAATATCTGTATATATCTAAATCCTTTAAAGTTACAACTTTGAAAATTCACTGTAAAAAGCTGTTTTCTATCTAATATGCCACAACAGGTCAGTGTTTACATACTATTCTGGAAGACTGATAAATTACAACACACAGGTTTAGAAGCAAAAAACTGGATATTATTGAATGTATAATGGAATTTTAACAAAATGTTTTACTGTATTTACCCTATATATTGATATTTTTGTATTCAAAATTTTAGATTCGTACAGTGATAAATTTTATTTACTGAAAAGTATCCCAAATTTCTGTTCTATCGTTTTACAAAATTCTAAATACAGTTTTTAGTTTAATTTTGATAGCGTTTATATTATGTGAAGAGTCCATGTGGTAGCCAAAATAGTATATTGTATATAATATATGAATGTATCTTTTCTATCACAGTTCTTCTAGTTGGCAATAACAAATTATATATGGCAACCATTATTTTATCAAGACCTTTGCTATTATAAGAATAGACCTGAATATAGTCCCCTCAATGATAGACAGCATATTGGTGCATAATTAATTTTACATTTAGAAGAAAAAAGTTAAACATGACAGCATAGCATCAAAGTTGATCATCCCTTGTGAATGTATTAAAGATATGGGTTATAAACACAGGCATGGAAATGAGAATATTTATATACATATATCATGGTTCATTAAGAAAAAAATTATTAAAGCATAATGTGAATAATACATCATAATAATTCACAGTATAAACACACTTTGAGAAGTAATTTAAGTCAGGAATAATAAAAATACAGATATAACATTAGCACTATCCATACATATTCTGTTCTGTCATATATATGAAAATATACACATGGATATAGCTCTTTTAAACCAAATTTTTACATAAATATTCACTGATTTAAATAAAAGTTGACAGAGGTAGAATTTGTGTCAATGTTCATAATTTTCAGGAACAAGTGCTTCAAATATTTCATTACTGTCTGTCCTTTAAAAAAATCCATATAGCCAACTCATGAAAGCCATCATTCTGAAAAAGCGGGGAGGGGAAAGGTGGATTAAGAAAAAAATGATAAAATTACTCAGTACTTTCATGAAAAATTGCAATTCAGTAATGTTTTAACTGAAATTATAATCTCTAATAAAATCTTTGCCCACAAATTATAGTTAATAGTCAAGAAGTATTGTTCTATATTTCAAAAAGATATTCCCTTTAAACTATTATACAAAAGCACTTCAAAGTATAAGAGTACTGAAAGAATGATACACAGTGAAAAGAATGGGGTAACATAGAATGTTAATTGAGAAAAATCGTTCAAAAGAAGGGATACTATGATGTATAGGTTTCATAAAATTACAAACAAGTACTGTAAATTATGTTGTCTGAGTCTTAAAATAGCATGTTAAGGATAGTCAAATATTTTTCCAAGTATTTTGACCTTACGTGCTATCTAACCACCCTCCCAATTAAAAAACATAGACATTAAAATATAAAAAAATCACACAATGGAAACACTGAGAAAGTAATTATTTTTTTCTATATTGAGGAAGACATACTTAAGAAGAAATTATCAGGCAGGTTGTCAAATACTGATGTAAAACATTGTTTATAAGAAAAAAAAAGCTGGAAACAAACTATCGATATATGTTCCATAAGAGGAGAATGATTAAATCATTTATGGAATATCCATGTGATCGACTGTTAAATCACTATTTTAAAATGGCATTTTTGAAAATGCTTTTAATGATAAGAATAAATGTATGCAACTATATTAAGGGGAAAACCCCACAGAACAGAACAAAACAAAAAAAACTGATAAAAACTATTTTGAGTATGATTTCTATTAGAATTATACATGTATGTCTAGGCTTGTGTGTATATTTATTACAAATTAAACATAAGAAAGGAGTAGGGGCTTCCCTGGTGGTCCAGTGGTTAAGACTCCATGCTCCCCTCCCAATGCAGGGGTCACGGATTTGACCCCTTGTTGGGGAACTAAGATCCTGCAAAGATTCTGCATGTCGCGTGTCACGGCCAAAATAAATAAATAAATAAAGTTTAAAAAAAGTAAATAAATAAACCTTTTTTTTTCTTTTTAAAAAGAAGGGAGTGTACCAAATGGCTAATTGCTATTTTCTCTGGGTTGTAGGATTAAAAGTGATTTTGATTTGTACATCCATGTTCACAGCAGCATTTTCACAATAGCCAAAAGATGGAAGCAAGCCAAGTGATGAATGGATAAACAAAGTGTGTTATATACATAGTATGGAATAATATTCAGCCTCAAGAAGGAAGGGAATTCTGACACATACTCCCTCCCTCATGGATAAAACTTGAAAACATTATAGTAAGTGAAATAAGTCAGTCACAAAAACACAAATGCTGCATGATTCCACTTATTTAAGGTACAAAGAATAGTCAAATTCATAGAGACAGAAATTGTCACGGTGATTGCAAGAGGTTAGGGGAAAGGGAGAATGGGGAGTTAGTGTTTAATGGGTACAGAGTTTTAGCTGGGGAAGATGAAAAAGTTCTGGAGATTGATGGTAGAGATGATTTTTGCACAAGAGTGTGAATGTACTAACTGCCAGAGAAATGTACACTTAAAAATGGCTAAAATGATAAATTTGACCTTATGTATATTTTACTCCAATAAAAAAAATATAAAAAGAAGTGATTTTGGTTATCTTCTTTCTACTTTTGTATTTTATGTTTTCTCAGTGAGCATTTTTTAGATGCAATAATCAAAACAGTAAAAGCAAAACTGGATTATATATGTTAACTATTAGAGACACTGTAAATACGACTTGATATGAATATTTCATATTCATTTCTGGGTACTTATGGGGAAATCCCTTAAAATTAGTTTTGGTGACAACGTTAGAAAATATGAATGGAAATGTGCTACCAATTAACAACATCATTAGGATACTCTGGGAATTTGTTAATGGTTGTAGACATTTTCTAATCTACATCTACTAGAATGGCTATAATAAAAAAATGGAAAATAACAAGTGTTGATAAGGACTTGGAAAACTGGAACTCTTAGACTGCTGGTGAGAATGGTACAGTTATGTGGAAAAAGTTTGGCAGGTATTCAAAAAGTTAAACATAGAATTACCTTATGACCCAGCAACTCTAGGTACTCACAAAAGATATTAAAACAGACTAAAACAGATACTTGTACACCAATGTTCACAGCAGCATTATTCACAATAGCTAAGAGATGAAAACAACCCAGGTGTCCATCAACTGATGAGCAAAAGAACAAAATGTGGTATAAACACAAAGGAATATCATTCAGGGATGAAAAGGAATGAAGTTCTGATACATGCTACAACACAGATGAACCCTGAAGACATTATTCTAAATGAAGTAAGCTAGATGCAAAAAGGCAAATATTGTATAAATTCACTTATATGAAAATCTAGAGTAGGCTAATTTATAGAGATAGAAAGTAGATTAGAGGTTATCAGGGGCAGGGAAGTGAAGACAGGGGACTGGAGAGTTATTGCTTAATAGATACAGAGTTTCTGTCGGGGTGATAAAAAATTCTGGAAATAGTGGTGATGGTTGTACAACATTGTGAATTTATGCCACTGAGTTGTACACTTTACAAAATAGTTAAGAAGGCAAAGTTGAGGGACTTCCCTCGTTGTCCAGTGGTTAAGACTTTGCCTTCCAATGCAGGGGGTGTGGGTTCGATCCCAGGTCAGGGAAATAAGATCCCACATCCCTCCTGGCCAGAAAAAAAACAAAACAAAGCATAAAACTGAAGCAATATTGTAACAAATTCAATAAAGACTTTAAAAATGGTACACATCAAAAAAACTTTAAAAAAAAGTAGGCAAAGTTCATGTTATATATATTTTATCATAATTTTAAAAAGTTTTCTAATTCATTACAGCTTTAGAGATTGCTGGAAAGCACTATGTTCTAGATCAGTGGTTCTTTTTTTTTTTTTTTTTTTTTTGCGGTATGCGGGCCTCTCACTGTTGTGGCCTCTCCCATTGCGGAGCACAGGCTCCGGACGTGCAGGCTCAGCGGCCATGGTTCACAGGCCCAGCCGCTCTGCGGCATGTGGGATCTTCCGAGACCGGGGCACGAACCCATGTCCACTGCATCAGCAGGCGGACTCTCAACCACTGTGCCACCAGGGAAGCCCCCAGTGGTTCTTAAATTATAGTTTGGGGATCCCTGGGAGTCAAGCCTCTTTTCATAAACTAAGGAATTACTTGCTTTTTCACTCATATTATCTCACAAGTATACAGATAAGTTTTCCAGGGGCTATGTGACATGAAAGGCCAGTTAGTAAATAAATATTTCAGATTTGTGGGCCACAGGGTCTCTGTCACAACTCCCTAATTCTGCCACTGCAGAAAAGCAGTCTGAGACAATATGTAAACAAATCGGTGTGGCTTAATAAAGCTTAATTTACAAAATTAGGCAGTGGTGTGGATTTGGCCTACAGGGGCCTAGTTTACCAACCCTTGATCTAAAATGCAGCTGTGAATCAAGCATGAAAAAAATGCTTGTGTCACAACTGCCAAGAGGCTTTATAATGAGAAGCAGAACCTCCATCTAATCACATTCAAATTAATGCAGCAGCTTAGAAGTTGTGAGGACAAAGTGACTGCTGCCAGCACTAGGAAGTGGTCCTCAAAGTGAAAGAGGAAGTCAAATGTTTTAGTCAAATAAACAAACACAAAAGCAAAAAGCACAGCAATCAGGAATCATTTAAACATAGGCCCTACAAATACCAATAAACCCTGGGGCATCAGTATATTAAAGAATAGAACATAGCTAATACTCTTATGAGGATTCTGAAGTCACCAAGGAAATGCTTAATTATCTCCTATAAAATTCTATTGAGAGAAGCCAAAAAATGAATAATTTTTAAAAGGACTGACTTTACTATTTCTGTCAATAAGCCTGCACTTTTCAGTCATCTACTTTTCAAACCCTGGGTCTGACATGCTTCTTTCCCATTCACTCCCATCTCCAGTGAATGAGCACATCACTTTGACCCTTCCTCAGCCAAATGTGTCCTAGCTCTTTACAATCACTCTGGAAAACTGCCTTACTATAACTACTCAAGCTCGAACACATGCACGTCCAGTGACCTGACAATCTCACCCCTAAGTGTACACCCAAAAGAAATGCACACATCTATTCGCCAACATAAGGTACTAGAATGTTCATCATAATTCTATCTGTAATAGCCCAAACTGGAAATTATCACATGCCCATCAAAAACAGAATGAGTAAATGGACTGTGGTATGTTCACATAATGGAATACTATACAGCAACAAGACTGAACCAACTACAAGTACACAGCAGTATGGATGAATCTCACAGAGGTACTATTGAGAAAAAAGCCAGAAATATATGATTTCATTTATAAAATGTCCAGAAACAGACAAAAGAAATCTATGCTTTTAATAACTGAGACAGTTACTTTTAGAGTAAGGCTTATGACCAGAAGGACACCCAAGAGAGGTCATGTTTTGTTTCTTGATCCGGGTGCAGGTTGCATAGGTGTGTTCAGTTTGTAAAAATTCATTGAGCTGTATATCCTATGATATAGCACTTTTCTGTATGTATATAATAATTTATCTTAAAATATCTAGCTTTCAATATTAAATAATATTTTCTATGTCTTTGCCCACACTTTCACTATCTGTTATTTGTACCTTGAGTTTGGCACTTTATCAAATATTACCCTGTGATACATTGTCATTTAATTTTTGTTGTGGATGTCTTCTCTCTCTCTCTCTTTTTTTAAATCTGCATCGGGTCTTAGTTGCGGCGTGTGGGATCTTCATTGAGGCATGCGGGATCTTTCGTTGCGGCGTGCAGGCTCTTTCTTGCAGTGCACGGGCTTCTCTCTAGTTGTGGTGCGTGGGTTTTCTCTCTCTAGTTTTAGTGGCACATGGGCTTCTCTCTAGTTGTGGCGTGCAGGTTTTCTCTCTAGTTAGAGCGGCACATGGGCTTCTCTCTAGTTGTGGTGCGTGAGTTTTCTCTCTCTAGTTGTAGTGGCGCATGGGCTTCTCTCTAGTTGTGGCGTGCAGGTTTTCTCTCTAGTTGTAGCGGCGCGTGGGCTTCTCTCTAGTTGTGGTGCGTGAGTTTCCTCTCTCTAGCTGTGGTGTGCGGGCTCCAGAGCACGAGGGCTCTGTAGTTTGTGGCACCCAGGCTCTCACTGAGGCACGCAAGCTCAGCAGTTGTGGTGCATGGGCTTAGTTGCCCCACGGCATGTGGGATCTTAGTTCCCCGATCAGGGATCAAACCCACGTACCCTGCATTGGAAGGCAGATTCTTTACCACTGGACCACCAGGGAAGTCCCCAGATGTCTTCTTTTTTAATTAATGTATAATTTATGTACAATAAAATACATGGACTGTAAACGTTCAGTTCAACGAATTTTTACAATTGTATACAGCCATGTAACCATCACCACCATGACACAGCACATTCTATTACCTCTGAAAGTTCCCTACCACCTTTATAGGCAATCTCCTCTCCCCCCACACAGAAAACAACTCTTGTAATTTTTATAACCAGAGATAAGTTTTGCTTGTACTTGGTGTTACATACATACCTTTCTGATAATCAGTTTGTATGTTCAGGAGAATGTAAAGGAGACTTCAGAGTAGAACTAAGGGGTGGTGTGCGAAGACCGTGCCGACGCATCTCTTGGATTGCTCGTTCTCTGTCAATAAAGACAAAATAAGAGATTATACCAAAAAGTGGTAAACAAATAAAAGGTCCTGTTATTGTTGTTAAGTAATTTCTACTCAATTGATTAATTAGTATTTCTACTAAATTTAAATCCTTTGAAGGGACTTCCCGGGTGGCACAGTGGTTAAGAATCTGCCTGCCAATGCAGGGGACACAGGTTTGAGCCCTGGTCCAGGACGATCCCACATGCCGCGGAGCAACTAAGCCCGTGTGCCACAACTACTGGGTCGGCGTTCTAGAGCCCGTGAGCTATAACTACTGAGCCCACGTGCCACAACTACTGAAGCCTGCGCGCCTAGAGCCCGTGCTCCACAACAAGAGAAGCCACCGCATAGAGAAGCCTGCACACCTCAATGAAGAGTAGCCCCTGCTTGCCATGGCAACTAGAGAAAGCCCACGCAGCAACAAAGACCCAACGCAGCCATAAACAAATAAATAAATCCTATGTCTTTATATCATTTCTAAGTTGAGGATAAAAGATGTCAACTAAAGGAATATGTACTTTAAGAGATTGTTCAAAGCCCTTCTGAATATAGATTTTCAAAGTTGGTTGGTTCCCCTCTCTGCCCCTACCTTTCCCACCTCTTCTTGCACATAAATCTAGTCCTCTTCCTTCCTGTCTCAAAACGCCCAAATGTTAGAAGTAAAATAATCTACTTTCTGTTATGTCTGGGTCTGCCCCACAAAGCATGATGACTGTGTTGCCACCTCTACTGTGGGCTATTCACAGTCCCTGGCCCAGACTTTCTGACTTGAGCTCTTCAGTACCTAGGATTTCTACCTAGACGGGTGCTTCACAAACTTTTTTCATTATAATCCCCTACAAAAACTTTTTTAGATGCCCCTCCCCAAATTATTCCCCCTCCGTCCAATTTTAATACATCAGATTTTAATACATAGATACACTTTTAATACACTGTGGCCCTTCCGAGGGCCATAAATCACTGTAGTACCTAAGGTTTCTTTACCATTCCCTCTTCCCCAAGAATCTATATTGTTCCCTGCAGGGACAATATTGCCTCTTTAAAAATGCAAGATCTAGTTGCATGGTAAACAGAAGGAAAGACATGGTCATGTGGGTCAAGGTTTCTTTGGGGACCAGGGGCAAGGAAAAAGGAGAAGAATTAAGGGAGTCTATAACCCTAGGCAACAGAGGGCTTGGTTTAGGACCCTTGAATTGAAGAGAATTTCAGTTGTCATTAATAAATGAAAATCATTACATATATACAGTTTAGTACATTCAGAAAATAGATCTTCTAAATAACAAGAAATTAACAACACTGCTTTCATGACACTGATGCAACCTCAGGCTTCATTTCTCTTTGAAATCACAAATACTGATTTCCTAGCAAATTCCATCTATAATCCAAATTGCACATCACTTAAAAGTTTTGAAGCAAATGGTTAAGAATAAGATTAGAGAACTCAAAATATTGACCTAAATAAGCAATCTGACCACTATTTGAGAATGAAATCTTAGGAATGCTGATGCCTATGGTATTAATACAGTAGGAAAGAATAATGGAAGAAAAGTAAATTGACAAGTTGATTCACAAATTAGACTTGGATTTTAACTGTTAAAGCAGGTCTCATTCCTGTCTGTAACACTTGGAGATTAAAATTTTCAACATAATAAAGCAAATGAACTGAAATATAAGTGTCTATAAAAATTCCTAAGCTGTAGGGAATATATTGAAAAGATTAAGGGCACAGGCTTTAAAATTAGACAAACCTATATGGATTTTAGTCTTGGCTCTGCTATTTACTATTTGCGTGACCTTAGTTTTTAATAACAATATAGGCACAATAATAGATAGTTAATAGGATTAATCAGATACATACATAGTATCTGGCATATATTTGTTAAGTGCCCTTAAGATCATCAGTATCATCGCTTTCATGATGATTTGTATTTGGAATTTCCTATTGGACCATAATGTTTTGGGCTCTTGTAGAATCCTTACTAGCTTGCTGATTCCCTAACTATATCCTTTGAAATAATGCCCTAATTTTGTCCTGAGGAATGCTACAGCAAACATTCATACAATACTTGCTACTTTATTGTGGGGATATTATCTTCTACAACACTTGTTGCCTTTTTAGGAAGAATTACCAAAGAAATTTATTTTACATATTAATGCTAAGAAAAGTTTGCTATTTGTAAGCCATATTAAATCCTTTTGGAATAGAATAGGGAATAAATAAAAACGCTGTTCAATGCTAAAAATATATTCTTACCGTTCATATCTTTCAGTTGAAATCTGCCTTTTCAGAACATCAAGATCTGTTTGTAATTGTGCCATTTTAGCCCGAAGCATGGTGTTTTCCCGGCTTTGACTATTTCTTAAAAACAAATTTAGAAAATCAAATAAATAATAAATATTCTGTTTTATAGCATCAAGTGCTATGGATTTTTGTTTTTGTTATTAATAAATACAAATGGAGGTGACATATAAGGATGAAAAAAAGAGAAGACTTTCCAACAATAATTCCATAAACGTCTGGAGCTTCTATCACAAAGTTTTCTTTTTCATTCATCTCATTTATTTAACGAACATTTACTAAGCTTCTAGTATGTGCTAGGCACTGCAGCAATGCTGGAGATACCAATGTGAGAAGACATGAATTGTAACATCAAAAAGTAAAGTATCTTTATTGGCTCTTTCTTGATTCCTACCTCAGAAAGAGATATATTTCTAATTCCTTTTAAAAGTTAATTATTCCACTCATACTATCTACTCTATGTTTCCTCCCTTCTTCCAAAAATATGTCCAAACTTCTCCATTATCAATCTCCTAAAAGGTAATCAATATTATGAGGGTCAAATTTCATGGCCTTTTCAAAGTCTTTTTCCTAATCCATAGCATGAAACACAGCCAGTTCTCCCCATTCTGAAATGCTCTCCCCTTCGCTGACTTCTCTCTTCAGTCCTCAAATTTAGGTATTTTTCTAAAGTCCACTCGTTCACTTCCATGGGTACCACCTCTGTGGAGAACATATACAAATTACACGCCCAAACATGATGTCTCTTCTGAGCTAAACCCCCTGAGTTTCCCAAAGCAGCGGCCATGTAATCAAAATACTTTGCTTTGCACTCCCATCCCCCAGTCCCCCAACACTTTGAAAACAAAATTTTTTTCGTTCCTCCACTATTTTTCTATCATTTGTTTTATGCTACAAATCTATAAAAAATTATTCATATTGAAAAATTATTTGTGACAAGCTATTTTCCTCACATAAGTTGATTCATGACGCTTACAATTTGCTTTCTGAAAGGGTTAACTTCTCTTTAAGTAGCTGAATTTCTGTATCCTTCTCGTGGGAGGTTAAATGGGAATGAAATTCTTTATCTCTATTTGTAGCCAACAATGATTCAAGGTTTTTAATCGTATGTCTCTCACTTGACAGTTGTTTTTTTAACAGCTCTGATTCTGATTTTACATTTTCTAATTCCACTGCAACCTACAAGAAAAACAAAGCAAGATTACTTCAGTATAATTTTAGACTTACTCTGAAAAATTATCTGCACAGCTATACACACATCAGTTGCTTCATTTTGGGTACTGATTAAAGATTCTGTAATACTTTTCACATATAGGAAAAACATCTTATTTTCAAAATAATCTTTGTTATTTTTAGCAAAGACCTATCCCAACCCTCAAATAGTTTTCTTTCATGTTATCTTGTCAAGAGGGGGTAATTAACGTAAAATCCTAAAATGTGGCCACCCTATCAGTAAGGAGGCCCTTCTGGTTTATTAAATATGTATATTCTGTTTACATAGTCAAACCAGTCTTGAAGCTTCTCAGTACCTGAAAATAAAGTTACTACTAAATAAGTGAAAACTGGAAACACCCATGTTTAAAAACACACATTGGGTTGTTTAAAGTAATGCTTCGGTTTGGGAATGGGACGTTCCAGTTAACTCGACTTTTAAAATTAAGTAAGATTTTTATCAGGAAAATATTCCACTTAGAAAGGAATCAACTGCTCAATTCTTCATATAAGTCTTACTTTTAAGCAGAGAAAGAATGTATTGGGATATGTTCCTATTCTATAATTAGAAGACTTATATTCTCCTAAATACCCATCTGCTTCAAAACAGCACCTAATTTTATCATCATGTTTGCCAAAGAAACCTCGACAAAAAATGTAGTAGTCAAATTAGAGTAGGGCTGAATAAAACAATATGCTACTGGGACTTCCTGGTGGTGCAGTGGTTAAGAATCCGCCTGCCAATGTAGGGGACACAGGTTCGAGCCCTGGTCCGGGAAGATCCCACATGCCTCGGAGCAACTAAGCCCGTGCGCCACAACTACTGAAGCCCGCGTGCCACAGCTACTGAAGCCCACGCGCCTAGAGCCCATGCTCTGCAACAAGAGAAGCCACCGCAATGAGAAGCCCGCGCACCGCAACGAAGAGTAGCCCCCACTCGCCACAACTAGAGAAAGAGCGCATGCAGCAATGAAGACCCAATACAGCCAAAAATAAATAAATAAAATAAGTAAATTTATATATAAAAAAACAATATGCTACAATATTATCTTTTAAGTTCTTACCCTCTCAAATTCAAGGTTTTTGGAATTCAATTGCTGGGTCATAATATCTTTGCCTGAATCGAGCTTAATGCAAAGGTCTCTAAGAGATGACACATCATTTAATACTGCTGCTTTCTCATCTTCTTGGTGTCTCAGCTCTTCTTCTAATCTAGACATGGCTTTTGCCATGGATGAGATCTGAGATTCATAAGCATGATGTGCATTTATGTGCTGAAAATAAGAAAACAGGTAAAAAGTTAAAGTAACCCAGTAATATTAAAGGTTTGAATCTGTGTAACTACAACGTCCCTTCATATAACTATAAAAGCCAATTTTTGCAATTTAAAAAATTTTGCAATTTTAAGATACTCTCAGGAAGCTGTCTTCTATTTAAAGATGGCCTATTTAATGCTTAAAAAAATAAACTGTGTTTAATTATTAATCATGGTAACTAAGTACCTGATGTATATATTTGGAAGATGAAAATTACTGCTTTAGGGTTGTGAACATGAGAGATCTTTTAAGTCATATTAAATTTTTCCTTTATAAACTCTGTTATAATAATGCTTTTTAAAGTAACATATATACTTATCACTCCTCAACTGCCTTTAAATTCTGAATTTCAAAAATGGAGTTTGCTTTAAAACTATATACCTAAACTCGTATTTAAATTTAACTTAACCTAATAATAGTATACAACTTTATAAGATTTTAATAACTGAAATGACGAGCAAAATTTGAAATACTGATAAACACTTCTTTCCTAAAGTAATATACATTAAAAAAAATTAATTTATTTATTTTTGGTTGCGTTGGGTCTTCGTTGCTGCACACAGGCTTTCTCTAGTTGTGGTGAGCAGGGAGGGGCTACTCTTCGTTGCGGTGTGCGGGCTTCTCATTGCAGTGGCTTCTCTTGTTGCGGAGCACGGGCTCTAGGCGTGCGGGCTTCAGTAGTTGCAGCACACAGGCTTCAGTAGTTGTGGCGCACAGGCTTCAGTAGTTGTGGCTCATGGCTCTAGCGCTCAGGCTCAGTAGTTGTGGTGCATGGGCTTCACTGCTCCGTGGCATGTGGGATCTTCCTGGACTCCTGGGCTCGAACCCATGTCCCCTGCACATTCTTAACCACTGCATGGGCCACCAGGGAAGTCCCAAATAATGCACATTTAAAATTTTTCACAATTTAAAATGTGAGTGATAAATACAAACAGATATAAACTCTACTTCTAGAATTTAGGAAGAATTCCACATTTGAAAATTAAATTATTAAACAAGCTTTACTAAAATGAATCAACATTAAAAATCTAATACACTGCTATGAAGATTTAATAAATTTCAACAATTGTAGAAAAGTACTTGGATTTTCCAAATATTAATGAATTAATTAATCAAAATTCCCCCAAAGAAATATAAATATGTAAGTCAATCTTATATACCACATAAGAACATGAACAATGACAAAGAACAAAAGAACTAAAGAATAGTTTCTCCCGAGAACTATTTTGAAGGTTGAAAAACATTCCTTTAGTTATTATACTCTTAACAGAAAAACTTACAGAAATAGTGTATTCGTTTCCTAGGACTGCTGTAACAAATTACTGCAAATTGCTGGGTGGCTTAAAACAACAGAAATTTATTCCCTCACAATTCTGGAGGTTACAAGTCTGAAATTTAGATGCTGGCAGAGTTGGCTTCTTCGGGAGGTTCTGAGGTAGAATCTGTTCCACGCCTCTCTCCAAACTTCTGGTGATTGCTGGCAATCCTTGGTGTTCCTTGCCTTGTAGACACATAACTCCAATCTCTGCCTTCACCTTCACTTGACATTCTCCTTGTGTCTTCTGTGTCCAGATTTCTCTTATCTCATAAGGATACCAAACATTAGGTTATGGCCTGCCCTAGTCCAGTATGACCTCACCTTAAATTGATTACACCTGCAAAGGTCCTATTTCCAAAAAGGTCACATTCACAGGTTCTGGTGGTTAGCATTTCAATATATTTCGGGGGGGCATAATTCTATCAACTCTCTGGCTCCCCCAAATTCATGTCCTTCCCATGTGCAAAATATATTCATTCTATCCCAACATTCTAGCATCAACTCTAAGTCCAAAATCTTATCTAAGTCAGAATGGGTAAGACTCTGGGTATGGTCCTTCCTGGGGCAAAATTCCTCTCCTTCCACAGACCTGTGATACTAGAAAACAAGTTACCTCCCTCTGAAATAAAATGGTGGAAAAGGCATAAAATGGTCCCATTCTGAAAGGGAGAAAATAGAAGGAATAAAGGAGTTACTAGTCCAAAGTAAGCCTACAGCCAAGTAGGGCAAATTCCATTAGATTTCAAGGCCTAAAAATAATTATCTGTGTCTTGATACTCTATCCTCTGGACCTGCTAGGGCAGCCCCACCTTCTCAGCCCTCAGGTATAGCCCCATCTCTTGGCTCACAGTGGCAGTGGCGCTGCTTTCTGGAATCAAGGAAGAAATAGCCCAGTCCCCTGGGCCTATGGTAGCGTAGCAGGTCCACCAGCTTTTGAGCTGCCCTTGGCAGCCCTGCTGATCTCTGAGCCACCTTCATTCTTCCCTTTTCTTGAAGGAAAACATATGTTCATAACTCTAGTGGCCTGTTTTCTGCTAGTAGGATCCAAGAAGTTTAACCTTCTTTCCTTGTATCCTGTTTCTGTCCCTTTCAGCCCAAGCTGGCAGTGTTTCTGCTGAGGTGATTGGTTGGGTCTATGAGTCACTCACCTACTCTCTTTGCCTAGCCACACTCTCGGCCCTGCCTCCAGAACACGCTATCTGGATAGACAAGACTTTTCCAAATCATCAAGTTCCAGCTCTTTTTTTGCTTAGCAATTCCTTCTTCAATCTGTCTCTTTCCTTCACATCTTACTATAAGCAGCAAGGAGAAACCAGGTTGCACCTTTCATACTCTGCTTGGAAATTTCCTCAGCTAAATATCCAAGTTCATAACTTATAAGTTCTACTTTCCTAAGAGTATACCATAATTCAGTCAAGTTCTCTGACATTTTATAATAAGAATTACCTTTTCTCCAGTGTCCAATAACATGTTCCTCAATTCCATCTGAGACCTCACTAGAAGAAACATTCTTATTTCTGGACAAATTCCATTCATGACGATTTATGTATTTTGTAAATAATAGAAGTTTTCTCTACAGCTTTCCTCTTTTTTTCTGCGGTACGCGGGCCTCTCACTGCTGTGGTCTCTCCTGCTGTGGAGCACAGCTCTGGACGCGCAGGTCCAGCGTCCATGGCTCACGGGCCCAGCCGCTCTGCGGCATGTGGAATCCTCCCGGACCAGGGCACAAACCTGCGTCCCCTGCATCGGCAGGCGGACTCTCAACCACTGCGCCACCAGGGAAGCCCTCCTCTTTTTTTCTGAGTTCTCGCCAGAATTGCCTTTAATATCCATCTTTCTATCTACAAACTTTTCAAGGTTGTCTAGACTTTTCTATCACGCACCTCAAAACTCTTCCAGCCTGTACCCATTACTCTTCCAGCCTGTACCCAATTCCAAAGACCCTTTTTAGGTTTGTTACAAAAGCATCCCACTTCCTGGTACCAAAATCTGTACTAGTTTCTTAACGCTGCCATAACAAATTACCAGAAACTAGATAGCTTAAAACAACAGAAATGTATTCCCTCTCAGTTCTGGAGGCCACAAGTCTGAAACCCAGATGTCAGCAGGATCGGTTCCTTCTGGAGGTTCTGAATGAGAATCTTTTCCATACCCCTCTCCCAGCTCAAGTGATTGCTGGCAATCCTTGGGGTTCCTTGCCTTGGTAGACACATCATTTCAATCTCTGCCTCTATCCTCATATGGCATTCTCCCCTGTGTCTTCTGTGTCTGAATCTCCCTTATTTTACAAGGACACCAGTTATCAGATTAGGGTCCATCCTACCCAGTGTCACCTCATTTTAACCGTTTTAAAAAATATTTATTTATTTTTGGCTGCATTGGGTCTTCATTGCTGTGCACGGGCTTTTCTCCAGTTGTGGCGAGCGGGGGTTAGTCTTCGTTACGGTGCACAGGCTTCTCACTGCGGTGGCTCTCTTGTTGCGGAGCACGGGCTCTAGGCTCACGGGTTTCAGTAGTTGTAGCTCGTGGGCTCTAGAGTGCAGGCTCAGTAGTTGTGCGCACGGGCTTAGGTGCTCCGCGGCATGTGGGATCTTCCCAGACCAGGGCTCGAACCCGTGTCCCCTGCACTGGCAGGCGGATTCTCAACCACTGTGCCACCAGGGAAGCCCACCTCATTTTAACTTGATTAAATCTGCAAAGATGCTATTTCCAAATAAGGTCACATTCACAGGTACTGGGAGCTAGGACCTAAATATATTTTTGGGGGGAGAGGTGCATAATTCTACGCACTACAGATAATCAATACTTTCTTCTAAAAAATAAAGACCAACTACGATACTATACCAACAAAACAAAACAAAAGTAGAACTAATAGCCAACTGTTCCTTATCAATCTAACTTATTTAGGGTCCCTATATTTTAACTAAACTCAAAATTTTATCATGAGACTTTTTTTTTTTTTTTTTTTTGCAGTATGCGGGCCTCTCACTATTGTGACCTCTCCCATTGTGGAGCACAGGCTCCAGACACGCAGGCTCAGCGGCCATGGCTCACGGGCCCAGCCGCTCCGCGGCATGTGGGATCTTCCTGGACCGGGGCACAAACCCACGTCCCCTGCATCAGCAGGCGGACTCTCAACCACTGCGCCACCAGGGAAGCCCTAAGAGACTTTTATTAGACTGTCTTTATGACAAAAGCTTATTTAAATCCATATGCAAAAGAATGAAGTTGGAACCTTACCTTATATCATGTATAAAAATTAACTCAAAATGGATCAAAGACCTCAACATAAGAGCTAAAACTATAAAACGCATAGAAAAAACAGGGGAAAAGCTTCATTATGTTCGATTTAGCAACGATTTCTTAGATATGACACCAAAAATACAGGCAAGAAGAAAAAAACAGATAAATTGGACTTCATCAAAATTTAAAACTCTTGTGCATCAAAGGATAAAACTGAGTGACAAGGTAAGCCATGAGATGGGAGAAAATATTCACAAATCACATATCTAATAAGGGATTGAAATCCAGAATATACAAACAATTCCTACAACTCAACAACAACAGAAAACAACCTGATTAAAAACTAGGCAAAGGGGCTTCCCTGGTGGCGCAGTGGTTGAGACTCCGCCTGCCGATGCAGGGGACACAGGTTCGTGCCCCGGTCCAGGAAGATCCCACATGCCGTGGAGCGGCTGGGCCCGTGAGCCACGGCCGCTGAGCCTGCACGTCTGGAGCCTGTGCTCCGCAGCAGGAGAGGCCACAACAGTGACAGGCCCGCGTACTGAAAAAAAAAAAAAAACTATGCAAAGGATTTGAATACATATTTCTCCAAAGAAAATATACAAATGGCCAATAAACACACAAAATACACTCAACATCACTAATCATTAAGAAAATACAAGTCAAAACCAAAATGAAATACCACTTCACTCCCATTGGGATGGCCATTATTAAAACAAAAAAAAACAAAACAAAAAACCCCAGAAAATAACAAGTGTTGGTGAAGATGTGGAGGAACTGGAAGCCTAACATTGCAGGTGGGAATGTAAAATGGTGCAGCCCCTGTGAAAAACTGTATGGTGGTTATTCAAAAAATTAAACATAAAATTATAATATGATCCAGTAATTCCATGTCTGGATATATCCTAAAGAACTAACTGAAAATAAAGACTTGAATAGATATTGTACATCCAAGTTCATAGCAGCATTATTTTCAATAGCCAAAGATGGAAACAAACCAAATGTTCATTGACAGATGAATGTTTAGAATGTGGTATATGCATACAGTGGGATATTATTCAGCCTTAAAAAGGAATGAAATTCTGACACATGCTACAACATGGGTGAACCTTGAGATTTAAGTGAACCTTAGGCCTAAGTAAAATAATTCAGTCACAAAAAGACAAATATTGTATGACTCCACTTATAAGAGGGACATGGAGTAGTCAAATTCATTTAGAGAAAGTAGAATGGTGGTTGTCAGTGGCTGGGGGAGGGGAGAACGAGGAGCTAGTTAGTATTTAATGGGTACAGAGTTTTAACTGGGGAAGATGAAAAAGTTCTGGAGAAGGATGGTGGTGATAGTTGCACAACAATATGCATGTACTAACTGCCACTGTATACTTAAAAATGGTTATAATGGTAAATTCGATATTATGTATATTTTACTTACAATATAAAAGTAATGGGGCTCTCCTAAGCAAATTATCAGAATGACAGATTACCATTGAACTTGATTTTTACCAATGCTTAAACCTCACTTCAATAAAGTGCCTTTGAATGTTTTCTGTTTTACTAAATTCTGTCTGTGCAAGACAAATGAATATATTACCTCCTGAATTTCTTTTTCTAGTAGCTCCACTCTTTCTCGAAGGTGTCTCCTCTCGGTGTCAATAGAAAGAAGTTCCAGTCGAACTGAGCTGCTTTCTCCCTCAGCTTGATGGGCTTTGACCTCCCAGTCTTCAGCACGGTCATGAAGCATCTGAAATCTATCTAACAAATCTTGATTTTCTCTTTCCTGGTTTAACCACAATTAAATTGTTTCTAAATTAGTCATCATTACTCACTGGAATATCCATGTCATAAACATATACACACACTGGGATTTTTGTTTTAATTTAGGAAGCATAAGCTATCTGTGCAGACACTATACTAAGTAAGATCTGTAAGAAAATATAGAAAGACAGTAGACAAGATCTCCACTTTCATATGTTAATATCTAATAGAGGAGACAGAATAAAGAAACATGAAAAAGTTAAAAAAAAATCAATCTTAAATCCAACCTAAACAATGTTTTTTCACCTTAGAAGCCATTAAGCTCTCCCATCGTGACACTTCAGTTATGTAATTATGAACTCTACTCTTCATTTCTTCTTTTTCTTGCACTGCTGCTTCTAATTCCAATGAAATTTGCTATAAATCAGAAAATTGAAGACAAATCTAAAATGAATGTAGCACCTAATGAGTTCTATTTATGTTCAAATAGCTCTTTCTGAATTTGGGGAATAAGTGAGAGTAGGAAAAAAGGAAAACTGTTCCTGACCATTATTTTCACATGTTTTTCTGGACTGATCTTGACTTTTTAACCAAATATTACCATATATCTCCCACAACATATGTGACCACATATCTGGTATTTAAACTAAGGGCTAGCTACACTCAGGGGTTGACATTTTTAAAAATTTATATATCAGCAATATACTCTATAATGAATAATGTTTAAAAATAAAATATTTAAAATAAGAAAATTATTGGTTTTCTTGGTGTAATCCTTTAATAAACCAGCACAAACAAAACCAATACCTTTTAGTATTTGCCATTCTAAAATATTCATTAATTAACTTACAGGCATATCTCTAAGCCACTGGAAGTAAGTACGAATAATTAAAATCTATCATGGGTCTTTAAAACACAGCAACTTTGCCCTGGGAGTGATGCTGAGGTCCTCACCCAGTAGAGTAACACCGATTTCTGCCATAGAGAACACCATGCTCCCAGCTTCAGGATTCCTTGCAACAAAGACCACAATGGTGAGGGGACTACAGTTGTACCCATTACACACCCTGTAATATACCGCAGCATTCTAAACCACATTTTAAAATACCCTTATAAACACTATTCTCCTTAAAGAATTATTTCTTTTGTTGTTGATATTTATATAATTAAAATTTAGAAAGCATATTTAAAGCTTTAAAATTTAGCAAACAACGAATACATTGTATAACTGTATACTATAAAACTATCAAAGTTTATGCTTTATGCTCATACCTGGTTTTCTCTTGCCACTGTAGCCAGATCATCCTGTAATCTTCTGTTTTCCTTAAAAGACATTTCTTTAGATCTTCCTACTTCATCAAGTTCCTTGTGAGCTGCATCAAGCTGGCGCCGGAGGCTGCTTATCTCACGGTCCCGATTAATCAATGTTTCCTTTAGGTGGCTGTTACATGGGTGGTATAGCAATAATAAAGAAAGCTTTTTGGAAAATTTAGTTCATTTAACTGTTGTACTCTGATTTAAGTATACTAGGAATGCAAGAAATTACAACTACTCAACCTATGGACTGGGAGAAAATATTTGTAAATGATGTAAACAACAAGGGTGTATACCAACAGCTCACACAACTCAATAACAAAAAAACAAACAACCCAAGCAAAAACTGGACAGAAGACCTAAATGGACATTTCTCCAAAGAAGAAACGCAGATGGCCAATAGGCACATGAAAAGATGCTCAACATTGCTAATTATTAGAGAAATGCAAATCAAAACTACAATGAGGTACCACCTCACACCAGTCAGAATGGCAAACATTAAAAAGTCTACAAATAGGGCTTCCCTGGTGGCACAGTGGTTGAGAGTCCGCCTGCCGATGCAGGGGACACAGGTTCGTGCCCCGGTCCGGGAGGATCCCACATACCGCGGAGCAGCTGGGCCCGTGAGCCACGGCCGCTGAGCCTGTGCGTCTGGGCCTGTGCTCTGGAACGGGAGAGGCCACAACAGTGAGGCCCGCATACCGCAAAAAAGAAAAAAAAGTCTACAAATAACAAATTCTGGAGAGGGTGTGGAGAAAAGGGAACCCTCCTACACTGTTGGTGGGAATCTAAATTGATACAGCCACTATGGAGAACAGTATGGAGGTTCCTTAAAAAAGAGAGTTACCATATGATCCAGCAATCCCACTCCTGGGCCTATACCCAGACAAAACTATAATTTGAAAAGATACACACGCCCCTATGTTCATAGCAGCATTATTTACAATAGCCAAGACATGGAAGCAACCTAAATGTCCACTGACAGTGAAATCTATAAAGAAGATGTGGTACATATATACAATGGAATACTACTCAGCCATTAAAAAGAATGAAATGAAGCCATTTGCAGCAACATGGAGGGACCTAGAGATTATCATACTAAACGAATAAGTCAGAAAGAGAAAGACAAATACCATATGGTATCACTTATATGTGGAATCTAAAATATGACACAAATGAACATATCGAAGAAACAGACTCACAGACAGAGATTGTGGTTGCCAATGGGGAGGGGGCTGGAGGAGGAAAGGATTGGGAGTTTGGGATTAGCAGATGCAAACTAGTATTACAGAATGGATAAACAACAAGTCCTACTATATAACACAGGGAACTATGTTCAATATCCTATAATAACCATAATGGGAGACTTCCCTGGTGGTGCAGTGGTTAAGAACCTGCCTGCCAATGCAGGGGACACAGGTTCAATCCCTGGTCCGGGAAGATCCCACATGCCTCAGAACAACTACGCTCGTGTCCCACAACTATTGAGCCTGCGCTCCAGAGCCCACGTGCCACAACTACTGAAGCCTGCATGCCCTAGAGCCTACGCACTGCAACTACTAAAGCCCGCGCACCTAGAGCCTGTGCTCCACAACAACAGAAGCCACCACAATGAGAAGCCTGCGCACCGCCAACGAAGAGTAACCCCCGTTCACCGCAACTAGAGAAAGCCTGCGCGCAGCAACGAAGATCCAATGCAGCCAAAAAAACAAAAAAAACATAATGGAAAATAATATGATAAAGAGTATATATATATAACTGAATCATTTTGCTGTATAGCAGAAATTAACACATTATAAATCAACCATACTGCAATAAAATTTAAAAAAAGAAATTACAACTACTGCATTAAGATACTGATTAATTAGGTGAAGCAGATATTTTAGATATCTACCAATCATTATGTGCAAATAAAGTCATAAAATAAATTTATTATTCCAAAAGTCAAGTAAAAACAGAAGACTTTCAAGTGTTAGGAGAACATAAACGATTTAATTGGCAAACACTTATTTAATGTTTAAGTCCCCACTATTATATAATATGTAAGGGTGTATAAAATAAATACAATTAGTGACTTTCGTCTTGAAGTAGAGACCAGACATAAAATGTAAAGTCTTGTAACAATGTTCAAAAAGGTTTAGATGTGGAATAAATTAAACACTGGCTACTAGGGTAATCTAAGTTTTAATGATTAGGGCCTGCACAGGGTAATTACAGTAGAAATAAGGAGCAAGTAGGTATGTAAAAGAATAATTAATAAGACATAATTGTTTAGATGTGGATGACAGAGGAGGGAAGAAAGTTAAAGAGGATAACATTTCCATGCAGGAGACTGAGAAAATAACTGCTACTGATAAAAATAGGAAAATAGAAAAAGAAATTTTCCTATTGCCAGATTACTATTCAAATAGATAAAGCTGCATTCACTGAAAATTTCTAAAAAAACCTGGATGCCGGGGCTTCCCTGGTGGCACAGTGGTTGAGAGTCCGCCTGCCGATGCAGGGGACACGGGTTCGTGTCCCGGTCCGGGAAGATCCCACATGCCGCGGAGCGGCTGGGCCCGTGAGCCATGGCCACTGAGCCTGCGCGTCTGGAGGCTGTGCTCCACAACGGGAGAGCCCACAACAGTGAGAGGCCCGCGTACCGCAAAAACAAAACAAAACAAAACAAAACAAAACTGGATGCCGTTCCATTGATTACTTACTTCATAGAAGATTCATACTCTGAGACTGTTATCTTCATCTGAGTAATAGCTTTTTCCTATAGAAATTATAAAAATATGTAAGATTCTAAACCATTCATATAGAAATGTCTTCATTTGAATTGATAAAATGTCACATTTATATAGTTTAAATCCAATTATATAAATTATATTATAAAAGAAACCTCCAAGTAAACATATTTCCATGTACCAATTATATTTCATATATTGGCATATTTCTACTCACTAAGAATTTGAATTGTTCCTTGAGTTTGCTATAATCATATATGATAAAACTGTCTTCTAGAAATAGAACTTTTAAAGATTCAAATTATTGGTATAAAATGAAATTTAAACACATTAGAAGATATGGCTTTGGGTCTTAGGAGCTTGTACACAGGCAATAAGAACTGCATATCTAAAACAGAGAATAAAATAAGCTTTTCTGTTCAGATGCTGGATAACATTACTTAACAGTCACATACTTTATTAGCTAGGTTTTCATGCAAGTTTGCAATCTTTTCTGTCTTCTCATCTACAGTCTCCTGAAGAATGTCTTTTTCTTTATCAATAACACCAATGGTCTTTTTCATTACATGAGCCTCTTCATTCTGTGAAGTCATCTTGAAGTGTAGTTTATCTATAAATGAAAAAGAAATGTTTGTTAGACAAAGTAAATTAGGATTGCAAAAACAAAATTGAAGAATCCTTACCTATTTTTTCCTCCAGTATTTTAACTTGTGCTTGTGCTGATTCAAGTTCACTTCTTTTCATGGAAAGTTGGTGCTGATGGTCCTCAAGTGACCGCTGTAGCTGCTCATTTACTAGCCTAAAGAGTCAGTGGACAAAAACAAATGGTATTCTTTATCTCTGGTAGAAATAATTTTTTTTAAATGAAAGATCTTAAAAAATATTTTTATTTTTAAAGTTTCTTTTATTCCTTATTTTAAAGCTCTTCCAGTATAATCAATGGCATTATACTATATATATTATTCCTTTCTTCAAAACTGTTCCATCTTCCTCAAAATAATACAGTGTAAAAATCAAATTAATTGTATACTTTTTTCTAGAGGCTTCCTAGTAGTTTTAAAGCTTTTCTCCGTCTCCTAATCACAACCCTCTTTCTCTTAAAATCTATTTTCAATAGTCAAGGCAAAGGAAAAGTCTTGCTTTTACAGAATGGCCTAGCACTTCAACATCCTGACCATCCTGACCAGCAAGCTTTGAATTCTGCTTCCCATTCTGACTTTTTTTGATAGGTAGTCAACGGGAGGTCACAGTAAACAGGGAAATAGGTATTAACTGTAGTGCAATGAGGATTTAAGACTAAAGATTGGTTTCAGGGAGCAAAAAAAAAAGACATACAGCAAAAATAAAGACAATTTCAGACGAATCCCTTACTGATCAGTAAGATTAATTTTTTTTCAGAAGTAACAAGAATTTGCTCTCATGTCATCTAGGGTCTTTGGAAGCTTTTAGTCCTGGCCTAGGAATTCTTAGTCTGGCCTTGCTGGAAAAACATGGCTCTCACATTAGGCTATTTATTGGGGACTTCCACAGGTTCCTTTTAGGGTTTGTTTGAAGATGAGATAGTAGAAGATACTAAAGGTGGCTTAGTTTAGAATTGCCTAATAGGGAGGAGGTTGGATTCTGAAACCACTAGTAAGATGGGACATCTCCCACAGAAATGAAAAAGTTTTACATGCAACACTGAGATATTCTGAAACACAAAAGACATGACCCTGACTGCTCTAATAGCAAATGAATGATGACCCAGAGGCAGCGAGGGAAGTCAAGGTGAGGCTGACTTCTTTAGAATTGCACAACCAAATAAAACCAAGTCAGAAAGACTTTCGGTTCAAGCAATTTTACTTCATAAAATCATCTGTGAGGTCCAGGTGACTCACTGTATTCAAGCTGCTTGTAAAAGCTACAACTATTACTCTGAGAGATATAACTACACGGAGTGGAGAAAAAAGAAAGCTAATATTCACTGTACTGATAATTTACAGACATTACCTCATTTATTCCTAGGACAGTTCCATAATTAGAACCATTATCTTGATATTATAGAAACAAATAATAACTTGTTCAAGATGGCAAAGCTGTTAAGGCAAAGAAAATATATAAATCCAGTTTAGTCTACCCTGATATCAATGTTTTTCTACTACATCACACTGCCTACTACGAAGAGCACAGGACATCTTCCGTGTGGAAGGGAAAATGTCTGCCAGTAAGCTATAAAGAATCCTTTCAAAACTGGAATGGCTCCCAGAGTTCCTACTGAAGGACACTGAGTAGTTGGCAGTGCTTGAAATCCTAAGTAGAAATGTAAAGATTTTTTTACATCTAAGTTCATTAGCAGGGTTAATTCCTAATGAAAGTAGGGTTGATAAATGAAGGCAGGATAACATCTTGATTGATTATACATATAAAGGAGGCCCTTAGTGAGTCTTAAAAATAGCTTTGCCTTTTCATATTCTAGTGTAGGCAGGCAAGGGAATAATAGAGATTCCACACAGACCTCGGCAGTAACTTTCTGACAGAAGGATTGCTGCTAAGATAAAGGTCTTCTTAACGGAAGAACTGAGGTATAAAGTTCATAGGAAAGAATAGTTGAGTGACTATCATATTATTGGTCATCATGGTGTTTGGAAAGGAAAATTTGAGAAACTGTTGAGAAGTAAGTTGCTAGGATGAGCTAATTTCTTAGCTTCGAAAGTGCTATAAGCAAAAAGCAAAGGGAAGTGATGACTTCCCACCAGAGAGTGAAGCAATAAAACTTAGAATCAAAATTCTAGCTCTCCACTTACCAGCCATGTGGCTGGATAAGACCATCTCTCTGAGCCTCAAATTCCTGAGTTTTATTACAGTACATGGATGTATACATGCTCTCATCTTAGGGGGCAAAAGTAATTACTTCTCTTCATGATAGAGTATATTTTAAACAAAGACAGCGTCATAAAGGGTCCTTTATTCATAAGAAGTGTTCAAGTTGTAAAATGGAGCTGAAGCTCTATCTAAGAGGCATAGGTTTGGAATTTTAATGGCCTCTTAGAAGAAAGAGAGATTGATATGGTATCCCTGGTTTTTTTAAATTAATTAATTAATTAATTTTTGGCTGCGTTGGGTCTTTGTTGCTGCCCATGGGCTTTCTCTAGTTGCAGAGAGCGGGGCTACTCTTCATTGCGGTGAGCAGGCTTCTCATTGCAGTGGCTTCTCTTGTTGCGGAGCATGGGCTCTAGGCACACAGGCTTCAGTAGTTGTGGCTTGCAGGCTCTAGAGTGCAGGCCCAGTAGTTGTGGTGCATGGGCTTAGTTGCTCTGCGTTATGTGGGATCTTCCCGGACCAGGGCTCGAACCTGTGTCTCCTGCACTGGCAGGCGGATTCTTAACCACTACGCCACCAGGGAAGCCCAGTAACGCTGGATTTTTTTTTGGTATCCCTGTTTTATTTCAGATGTCTCCAAGACTCTATGGTTATGACCACCACTAACTGAGAAAGTATCATCTCTTGATAACTGAGAGAGGGGAATAGGGATAAGGACTGGCTTTTCTGTCACATTTCTGCAAAAGGATGATGATTTATATCTGGTGGTCCTAGGTCCCTTGGCCCTTCTAAGTCCAGTTCCATGAGCTCAGCTGTCTTTACTTAGGGCCCTGGCTCCTCTTCCTGTCTTGGTAGAAAAAAATGTTAGACATGCCCAGAAGATAATTCTTAGGCATCCTAAGGAATCTATGAGCCTTATCTAAAATGGTTCTCAATTCCCTTAACAAATAAATACTTCTCAAAGGAGACCAGTTATATTTGGTTTTCTGAATATACAAACACACTGATACTTATTGCCATAATAATAACTCTAACTAGAGCTTATGGGCTCTTCCCAGGAAAATCAGCTAATGCATTTATTTGATCCTGGATAAGTACATAACCCTCTAGTTTTAAAGAAGGTACACAGAATAACTAAAGACTAAGGTGAAATGAAAACAGTCTGACGGTATTTTCAGCTGCAGAAATCTAAATGTTTAGAGGCTCATAGCTAGCAGTGGTGAGGATTAAGGCTATTGTCCTCTGCTGCTGCACCAAGAGATCCTCTATTTGGACAATTAGAGACTGTGCTTGATATAGAAAAGACTGTTTGGTGGCACTGAAATTTGATGAAAAATGCCTAACTCAGGAAGGGAAAGAGAAAATGGGCCCACCAGGTGGATGAAAAGGAATATATGCTTTATCTATCTGAGTATCAGCTTCTTAAATGTCTTCATGTTAAGGGAAACAGAACTTGATGTGATTAAAGCGACAGCAAGATCGCTATTAAACATATCAAAAGTTGCATGAGGTTTGGACAAGGCGACTTTATTTCCATACAGTTCTTGGTATTATGTTTGTATTGGGTTCAGCTTTGGATGTGAACCTGACAGCTTGAACTCATAGTTCTAATGTTTACTGATGTATACTGATATGGAGAATGTGACTGACACACCTTCCTCAGAGACAAGTCTGATATTTGTCAGAGCAAAAAAAGTTATGGAATCCTGCAATCCCCCCATTATTACCTGTCTCTGTTTACAGACAAACAAAGGTAAAGAGAAAATTCTCCACAACCCATTCCTATAACACAGTGACTGGATTATTCCTAGGTGAGGGAAGTAGGAGGCTGGGTAAGAGAAAAGGGTATTAGTATAGCGGAGAAAACGCCCAAGGAGCTGCACGGTAGGGGATCCAAGGGAGGGCACTGAAAGCTGTCTTATAAGACTGGAAAGGGTATCCTATGAGGGAAGGAAAGGGGAGTTATAGCTATAGTTTGAAGGAAAAAGCAAAATGGACTAAATGCAGCTCCAATCATCTGGACACAAAACGGAAAAGGGTAGACTAGTAATTCTGGGTGACAGAAATATACCATGGTATTTGTACTTTGGAGTTGAACATAGATAGACATGAACCAGAGGGGGAGAGGCCATTCCATTCAGGTAGCTCTCCTTCATAGGATGTATGTAGTGCCTTGCAAGGGAAAAAAGAAAAAAAAAAACGGAAAAAGAAGCTTCTACCTTAGTTCTTCCTAAACAGTATTCCTTAATTAAACAGACAAACAGCCAGTTCTTGGTCTTATTACATAGTTTGTTTTGATTTTGTGTAACAAATGTTTCCTAAATCTCGCCACTGTTCTCCAAGTTCATTGCCACTGTTTCACTCCAGACACATTGTCTCCATTGTCTGCCATCAGTCTCTTAAGACTCCAAATTCACCTTCCCTATTTTTGTGAGAGTTCACTTCCTAAGAGGCATGGTAGGAAGTCACCCCCTTGGTTAAAAATTTGTTTGTTCTCCATGTTTATAAGATAAAATCCAGACACTCTTGGTTATCATACCAAGTTCTTTATTACCTGACTTCAACCTGTAGATACAGCCTACTTGGGCCATACTGACTTTTTTTTACCATTTTTCAGACACATCACCTTTTAGACTCTGTATATAAATATTCTGATTTTACATTTCTTTGAAAGAAGAACGAGAAGAACAATGACATAGGTAGCAAAAAACTCTGTAATTTCCAGCAATTCTACACTAAGGAGTACAAATAATCTGAAGTACAGGCATACCTTGGAGATATTGTGGGTTTGGTTCCAGACCACCACAGTAAAGAAAATATGGCAATAAAGTGTATCATGTGGATTATTTGGTTTCCCAGGGCATATAAAATTATGTTTAATACTCACAAACATAAAAAACAAACTTACGGTTAACAAAGGGGAAGGGGGAAGGGGGAAGGGGTAAATTAGGAGTTTGGGAATAGCAGATACAAACTACTATATATAAAATAAACAACAAGGTCCTACTGTATAGCACAGAGAACTATAATCACTATCTTGTTACAAAACATAATGGAAAGAATATGAAAAAGTATATATGTGTGTATATATATATGCATATATGTATTAGTGAATCACTTTGCTGTACACCAGAAACTAACACAGCATTGTAAACAGCTATACTTCAATAAAAAATATTAAATTAAAAATTCAAAGCCATTAAAAAAATAAGTAAATGAAAGTTATGTCTGTACTATACTGTAGTCTATTAGGTGTGCAATAGCATTATGTCTGAAAAAAACGATGCACACACCTTAATTTAAAAAACCTTATTTCTATAAAATAGTAACCATCATCTGAGCCTTCAGTGAGTTGTAGTAATAGTCAAAGCTCACTGATCACAGACCATCATAACAAATATAATAATTACGAAAAAGTTTGAAATATTGCAAGAATTACCAAAATGTGACACAGAAACATGAAGTGAGCAAATGCTGTTGGAAATACGGCACCAATAAACTTGCTTGATGCAGGTTTGCCAAAAACCTTCAATTTGTAAAAAACACAACATCTGCAAAGCACAATAAATTGAAGCACAATAAAACAAAGTACACCTGTATCTGTTAGGGAGATTTTAGAAGGAGGTAGGTACAAAAATTTGCCTGCAATCATATCAAGCTATGAAAGTCTTTAGAAGTACAGATACTCAAAACTTACCCAGATTCACTCAGTGAACAGGAACCTCCAGAGATCAGTCCCTAAATCCATACTTTACAAAAGCTCCCCAAGTGATTCTGCTGCAAAGCCAACTTTGAGAACTACTGCTTTTCAAAGGCCTAGTCCAAAATGCCACCATTATGAACCTTATATAGCAACAAGCTTGTTCCCAGAAGAGAAATGAAACTTTCAATAAACTTACCTAAGTGAGTTCATCTCTGTTTTCTGATGAGATGAGTCACCAGCCACATGGCTAAGTTTTTGAGCTTGGAGTTTTACTTTTTTCTCTAAAGACTCTATTGTTTCTTTCATTTTTAACATTTTAGACTTTAATTCACATTTTTCGTTTTCAAGCTATAATTAAATTTTAAAAATTAATAGGTATATGTCTCAGTTTCTTTTCCTTAAGCACTCTTTCATAATATCTCTGGAAGAAAACTAAGGAAATAAATTAGATTTATTTAAAAATACTTTAAAAGTCACGTGTACACTTTAGGTTCTAGATGTCAGAATAGGCAAACACATTTTTCTCTCTCTCCTCTTCAGTATCATTGAAATCAAAGAAAAGATACCAAAAAAGAAAGGCAAGAAAGGAAGAAAAGAATGTATCCATAACAGCAATGAAGGGAAACCACTAGCAGGCCAAAATTTTGAGAAATTTCTAAAAAAAAACGTAGCTAGGACTGAACTGAAGAAAGATCAGAGCAGAAAATACCGTAACCCAAACACAAAATGGACAAGATTTATATGAGGAACCTGTAACATGTTCCTGAAGAGCATAAAACACAACCTGACAATGTGAAGACACACCATATTTCTGAATGGGAACACAATATTGGAAAGGGATTAAAATTTCCTGAAATAATTGTAAATTCAATAAAATTTCAGTAAGAATCCTGACACAACCTTTTTAAAATTAGATGGGTGACTCAGATTTCATTCTAAAATTTATTTAGGAAAAAAGAAAGTTAAGAAAAAACAGTAAAAATGGGGGGCGGGAGGAAGACTGCAGTTAGGCTTGCTTTATGAGATATCAAAATAAATGAAAAAGCTACTATAATTAAGACAGTATGGATTTCACATATGGATAAGCAGATACATCACAGATGTAAGTTTAGAAAAGGCAGTATTTTAAGAAAGTGGGAAAAGAATAAACTTTTTAAAAATAGAGCTGGGATAGCCACTCATTGAAGACAAAAAATTAGCTAGATTCTATTTTATTTTACGTACAAAAATAAACTCCAGATGCAATAATGATCTATATACAAAATTCAAAACCAAGAAACATTAGTGATAAATTTCAGTCTTCCAGTTGAAACTGTAGACTGACCACACACATTTTTAACACCCTTCTTCTGGAAACAGTGCTAAAATGACAGTAAAGAAATAAGGTTATATACTCATAAGGACAGAGAGAACAAGAGAGAAAACAAGGGTGAACAAGTGACTTCAAAAACTTGTGGAAGACAGAGCAGAGAGTGGTTCAGAGTGGAAGAAAGATATATACAATCTAAAGCAGGGTCTGAACCTAGGAACTAATGACCTTTGAGGCCAGATAATTGTTTGTTGTGAGGGCCGTCCTGTGCACTGTAGGACGTTTAGCAACATCCCTGCCTTCTGCTTACCAGATACAATAAGTACTTTTTCCCCTAATTGTGACAGACAAAAATTCTCCAGATATTGCCAAATATCTCTTAGGAGGCAGAACTGGCCCCAGTAGAGAATCACTGACCTAAAATGGCCACAGTAGGGAATACCAATGAGCGCAGCCAGTTGACTTAGCCTGAAGAAGCTCAACACGTGGAGGCATGAAGCCGTGAGGTGGGGTCACAAAGAGAACTGAACAAGGAGATTGGCTGAAAGTCTATATACTGGGACACTCATACCCCAGTTATCTCTTCCTAGAAAGTTCTCTTGTAAATCAAATATATTTAAAAAATCAATAGAAGGGCTAAAAGACAAAGTTGAGGCAATCTCCCAGAAAGTTGAACAAAAAGTCAAAGAGAAAATAAAGGAGAAAGGATAAGAATATTAGATCTCTTTAGGAAGTCTAAAACCAACAAATAAAGCTCCAGAGAGAGAAAACAGAAGAGTATAGTAAATTGAAGACACAAGATAAAGAGAAAACCCCAAATCCTTTCAGAAATAAAAACATGTCATGTACAGAGGACTCAGAAAAGAATAGCATCAGACATCTCAAAGAAAGTTGAAAGACCAATGGAGAACAGTATTCAAAATTTTTAGTGAAAATAATTTTCCAATCTGGACTGCCATATGCCTAAGCCAAATCATAAATTATAAAAGTTCAATAAAGACATTTTCAGACAAGTAGAGTACCAAAAAAATTTCTTCCCATGTATTCTTTTTCAGGAAACTGCTGGAGAAGATGCTATACCATAATGAAGGAACAAACCAAGAAAAGAAGAAAACATGAGGTTCAACACAGGAGAGGGGGACAGGGAAAGTCTTATGAGGACAGCTATGGAGAGACATAGTCCATAATGAATCAAGACAGAACGCTCAAGAAGGAGGAAAAAGGGGGAAAAAGACCAGAACTGGTTAAGTTTGAAAACTCAAAAAATATTGAAAGGCATGTGGCAGAGATGGAGTTCTTGATAAAAATTAGCAATGAAAAACAGAAAAGTAACGAAAAACAAAATGAAACAAAACAAAACAAAAGCAATTATTAACTCCAGGAAAATGGTCTACAAGAAAAAAGGTAAGAGTAGTACTGTCCCACTTGGCTGAGCCATAAACCATGAGAAGTCTTGGTAATATAAACAATAACTACTTAAGTGAGCAAAATATGTAATTAAACTATGTAATGGGGGAAGAAAAGGGGAGTGCTAATCCATCATCTACCATCACGGAGACTCACTAAATAACCTTAAATCAATAAAGACTAAATAGCGCGAGCACATTATTTAGAAACAGGGAAGTAAACACCAGGAAAGAGAGTTGTGGATGGTAATCTGTGGGATATGGAGGTGGGAAAGGAAAAAAAAATTTTTTTGCACTAAAAATCTTCCAGAATTCTTGTTCAAACATGAGTACATGTGTGGTATAAAGACTAAAAACAGGAACATTTGTGTACCCATCACCTGGCTTAAAAAATATTACCTGAACCTTTGACACTACTGTGAGCAGTCTCCAGTGACATCCCCTAACTCCTGCCCACAGTATCCACTAACCTGAATCTTCTGTTTCTCATTTCTTGCTTTTCCTTAGCACACATTTGTATGAATCTCCAAACAATTTACAGGTTAGGTTAGCATGTTTTTCAACTTTACATAAGCAGAATCATACTGCATGTTTTCTTCAACATCATATTTGCAAGATTCATGCATGTTGATGTTTGTAGCTATTATTCATTCATTTTTGTTGCTCTGTAACACGCCATTGTATGACTTACCACTGTTTATTTTCCTCACAACTGACATCCAGATTGTTTTCTTTTTTCTGTCAGAGAGTAAACGTTTTAGGTTTTGTAAGCCATACGGTCCTTTGCCACTACTCTACTGTAACAAAGACACAGCCATAAACAATGTATTAACAAATAAGCATGGCTGTGTTCCAATAAAAACTTTATTACAAAAACAGACTGGAGACCAGATTTGGTCTAGAGGCCATAGTTTATTGACTTTGATCCAGGGTTCATATCTAGAAATGTATTTGCTAGCTAATAGAGTATGCCTTTGCTAACCTAGAACAATGCCAAATTATTCTCCAAAGAGGTACCACCAGTTTGCACTCCCAGAAGCTTCACAAAACTAGTAATACTAGCTATAACTTGTTAATTTCTGATGGATGTGAAATGATTTTGCTGTGGTTGTAATTGGTATTTCCCCTCTTATTGAGGTAGAACATCTTTTTATATTTATTAACCATTTATAATTTCTTCTGCCATGAAGTGTCAATTCACATCTTCTGTTGAGTTTTTTTTAGGTTAAACGTATAGTAAGTTGTTCTCTGCATTATTGGCTTGTCTTTTCAATTTATGGCAATTTGATAAACAAAGAGGTTCTTGTCAATGTGGTCCTATTTATCTATGTTTTCTTTAACAGAATAAACTTATTTGTGTCTTGTTTAGGAGCAAACACTGGCACCTGACACCTGCTAGCTGTGTGATCTTGGGCAAGCTTCCCCTCTGTTTCTTTATCTGTGAAATAAGGATAATATTAGCATTTACTTCTTATGGTTATTGTGAGAATTAAAATTATATACATAAATATATATAAAATGTTGAGAATAGTACCTGACACACAGTAAATGCTATATAAATGATTGCTATTATTATTATTTTGTCAAGGTAAAAAAGATTTTTCTCTTGTATGCTTCTAAAATTTGTAGCTATTTCTTGAACATTCAAGGTTGCAAGTAACCTTGAATTGATTTTTGGGTCTGGTATATTTTAGGTAGGATCCAATTCTCTTTTATTTTTTATTTAAAAGAATATCTATCTAGCTATCTAGCTATCTATCTACCTATCCATTCATCCATCCATCCATCCATCCATCCATCTAGCTAGACTGCGCTGGGTCCTAGGTGCGGCACACGAGATCTTCGTTCCGGCATGTGGGATCTTTTAGTTGCGGCATGCAGACTCTTAGTTACGGCATGCGTGTGTGATCTAGTTTCCTGACCAGGGATCGAACCTGGGCCCTCTTCATTGGGAGTGCAGAGTCTTTCCCACTGGACCACGGGGGAAGTCCCCAATTACTTTTTTATATACATATAGATGAACAATTGTCCCAGAAACAATTTTGTGGGTTTGCTCTCTACTGGGTTTTATCACTCTCTTAATCCCTGAGCACTACCACCCTATCTTAATTAATGACTCTAAAGTCTTTATACCTAGTAAGACAAGTTCCACACCACGTTCTTCTTTAAAATTTCTTTGTGATTCTTGGCTCTTTGCTTCCATGTAAATTTTAAAATCTATTGTCAGTGTTCACTCTCACACATATCCACCCACCCACCCATCTTCTTGGGATTTCAGCTGAAACTACATCAACTCTACAGATGAATTTGGCGAGAATTTACATTATTTTATAAACATAATATCCGTCACCTTTTTAATAAATTGGATATATCTCTCCACTTATTTAGGTCTTCCTTAATGTCTTTCAGTAAGGATGCAAAATGTTTTCTATTAAGATCCTGCAAAATTATACATAGGTATCTTGTATTATTTATTGCTATAAAAATGGTATGGATTTTCTTTTTATCTTGCTTAGGATTTGTCATGCTACTAGAATTCACTGTACATCCTGAATCAGAGGATTCCTGTGTTTTCTATCATACCTAGAAAAGTATCAGTTATTATGTCTTCAAATACAGCCTTCTCCCATATTTTATTATATTCTCCGAATTTTGACTAAATAAATGTTGGACCTTCTCACTTTATTCTCTAAGGCTTTAACTTATTTTATATTTTCTATCTCCTAGTCTCTTTCCAATGACTTCTAGTACTTCAGATATATTTTCCAGTTCATTAATTCTTGCTTTCAGATTCTGGGCAGGCTAGAGTGACAGGGACCCTTCTACCTGAAATAACTAAAAATTTGGGCAAAGCATATGGAACAATGGTTTTCAAGACACTGGCCATTAGGCAATGATGGATAGTGACCCCTGAGAGATGAAACAAGTGAGATGAGCCCTATAATTGTTCCAGTTTATTGCCTGAAGAATTTCCAAGCTGTGGCACAGGGAAAGAAACCAGCTGGACCTGGTGATTCCCGTAAGTTCAGAATACAGGACTGAGAGTCAAGGGAGGCCAAAGCAGTTAGAATTCGCAGGGCGGATACTGGAGAACTGCACAGAGTAAGAGCACCAGAGATCTATAAAGGGTGCCCCTTGAATCTTCAGCTGAGGAGAGCACAGCTCACAGAGAGCTACCCAAGGCCAGGGAAAGAACCATCAAAGAATTAGAGGGAACAGTACTGAGGGCTCATGCAGGGCCAGGAATAGGTTCTTTTCCCATCAGTCATTTGAAAACCTCATAATTCATGAGGCAACTGGTAGTGAGCGTACTCAAAAAGATTTGGTTTCAGGAGTAAAACAAAATTAGTCCGAAACTAAATGCCATTCTAGTCCCACCTAATTAAGCTTAAAAGCAAAACCAAAAAGTAACAAGCTACTTCCATCTGACTTAAGTGTATCCCAGAACAAACTTCAAGAGTGTTTCTAGGAATACAAGCTCTCCAGCAACCAAGAAAATAAAATTCACAATGTCTGACATCCAATCTAAAGTTACCAGGCATACAAAGAAGCAGGAAAATACAGCCTATGAGGAAGAGGGAAAAAAATCAAGTGGCCCAAAGTTGATAGAAACAGATGATAGAATTAGCAGACAAATAAAAACAATGAAGACAGGGAAAAAGAAACTAGTCAAAACAAAACACAGAAAGAAAAAAAGACTATCAGAACACATACCAATTTGTTAAAAGCCCTATCTCTAGTGAGAGCAATAAGGAATGAAAATGATTTTCACTTTTTACTCTAAGTCTGTATTACATGATTTTTTTTTTTTTTTTTTTTTTTTTTTTTGTATTACATGATTTTTTAAACAAGAGCAAAACAACAATAATCATAGCTAACACTTACTGAGTGCTTACGATATGTCAGTAACTATACTAAGTTCTTGATATCTATTAACTCATTTAATTTTCACAAAAACTCTAAGAAGTAAGTATTAGCTCCATTTCTATCTTACAAATAAAGAAATTAAGGGATGAAAAGTTTAAGAAACTTGCCTACAGGTAACAGGTGACAAAGATGGATTTGAATCTAAGTAGTCAACCTTCAGAGTACATACTCCTAGTCACTGTTATACAGTTTCTCTAACATATTATTTTTTAATTTTAAAAACATAAAAAAAAGAAAAAGAAAAACAAATACCATATGCTAACACATATATATGGAATCTAAAAAAAAAAATGGTTCTGATGAACCTAGGGTCAGGACCGGAATAAAGACACAGATGTAGAGGATGGATTTGAGGACATGGGGGCTGGGCGGGGGAAGGGTAAGCTGGGATGAAGTGAGAGAGGGCATGGACATATACACTACCAGATGTAAAATAGATAGCTAGTGGGAAGCAACTGTATAGCACAGGGAGACCAGCTCGGTGCTTTGTGACCACCTAGAGGGGTGGGATAGGGAGGGTGGGAGGAGATGCAAGAGGAAGGGGATATGGGGATGTATGTATACATATAGCTGATTCACTTTGTTATAGAGCAGAAACTAACACAATATTGTAAAGCAATTATACTCCAATAAAGATGTGAATTAAAAAAAAGATAAAGAAAAACAAACAAAAAAACCATACAGTACATTAAAACTATAATTAAAATAGTCATTCATACAACAAAATATACCCCAAATTCAGTTTGATAAATTACCTGGTGATTAACACATGTCAAATGTTCAACAGTTTTCTCTAATTCTGATTTTTCCAAAATACTCATTTCATGGAGATGCTGTAAGAGAATTTTATAGATGTTCACTCACATCAGATAATAAAACAAAATTACCAAAGTAAGCAATGCAAGTCTACAGTACTATTTTATCTGTCTTTTTATAACATAGAAATGTTTTAGAAAGAAAATCATTCGAAATGTTACCAAAACAATGCTTTTGGTTGAAAACAAAAACACAAGAGGTTCTCATCTTTTATGCTTTACCTCCATGTATGACTATAACAGAAGACACAGATTGGTATGGGTTCATTTATAAAGACTTACACAGATCAATCCATTAGCACAACTATAAAGGGAAAAACCCAGCAGGTTAAGTAAGCTCAGGAGAATGCCCTCATGAGAGGAGATGAAAGAGGAAAAGTGTATAAAGGAAGAACAGATGGGATCAGAAAGACACAGGAAGCAGAATGCTACAGGGCCATGCAAGTGATCAGTTTCAACAATGAGCTGGTCAACAGTGTAAACACGAGTGTTATTTTTGGTTATATTACCTTATCCAACTTTTGCTGATGCTAAGTCTAGGACAAGTGATATGTTGGTGTTCTGTGAGAATTTTTCGTACAAATTCTTACTTCCATCCATGTTATTCATTAAAAATAAGTAAAGACATCTGATGTTTGGATTATATATTTCATTGAAAAGATCACTGTGCTGTATGCATTTTTTTTGTTTATTAAATCATTCAACCGGTATTGAGTACATACTATATACCCAGCACCAAGTAAGGTATTAGGAATACAGTAAAATGGATAAAGTCTCTGATGTCATAGACATTATAGTCTATTAAAGACAAACCTTAAACATATTAAAATAAAATACATGAATATTCTGCTAGGAAAAGGAACTTTATGGCGACATACTGAAAGGGAGTCTAGGATCTAGGGTTCATTTCCTTTGTGAGGAAATGATGTTTAACTTGGCTATAAAGGATGAACAGGAATTAGCCAGGTGAGGGGACTGGAAGGGGTGAAGGATTTTTTCCTTAGGAAGTTGAGGGCAAGAAAAAGTCCATTAAGCCTAGCGTTGAGAAACTGAGGGGAGAGGAATAGGGGGGATGAGCTTGGGGAAAAGAAGCTAGACCTTGAAGTAGGCAAGGGCCAATCATCGAAGTCCCTGAAAACAGTTAATGGATTTTAAATAGGAAGTGATGTGATCGGATTTATATCTTTGAAAGATGACTCTGACTTCAGTGTGAAATACAGATTTGAGAGGCCGCTAATACACTAGTGCAGTTGAGAGAGAATAATGGCCAGAATAGGATGGTAGCAGGGGAACGGAAACAAGTAGGCTGACTGAAGAGAAACCAGTGTGAGCTGAGGAGCCAGATTCTTTGTGACTTCATTAGCAGGTGATCTTGGACAAATTATTATTACTGCTTTTTTAAAATTAAGGTATAGTTGATCCACAATATTATATGTCTTAGGTGTACAACATAGTGACTCACAATTTTTAAAGATTATACTTCATTTATAGTTTTTATAAAATATTGGCTGTTTTCCCTGTGCTGTACAATATATCCTTATAGCTTATGTATTTTATACATAGTTGTTTGTACCTCTTAATCTCCTACCCCATTTTGCTCCTCTCCCCTTCCCTCTCCCCACTGGTCACCACTAGTTTATTCTCTGTATCTGTGAGTCTGATTCTTTTTTGTTATATTCACTAGTTTGTTTTATTTAGATTCTATATATAAGTGATAACAGACAGTATTTGTCTTCCTCTGACTTACCTAAGCATAATACCCTCCAAGTCCATCCATGTTGTTGCAAACGCCAAAATTTAATTCTTTTTTTATGGCTGAGTGGGTACTCCATTGTGTGTGTGTGTGTGTGTGTGTGTGTGTATGTGTGTGTGTGTGTGTATATATATATATATATATATATCTCACATCTTCTTTATCCATTCATTTGTTGATGGACACTTAAGTTGTGTCCATATCTTGGCAACTATAAATAAGGCTGCTATGAACATATATCTTTTCGAATTAGTGTTTTCATTTTCTTCAGATATATACCCAGGAGTGGAATTGCTGGATCATACAGTAGTTGCATTTTTAGGTTTCTGAGGAACCTGCGTACTGTTTTCCACAGTGGCTGCACCAATTTACATTCCCACCAACAGTATACAAGGGTTCCCTTTTCTCCACAACCTTGCCAACATTCGCTATTTGTGTTTTTTTTTTTTGACGACAGCCATTCTGACAGGTATAAGGTGATATCTCGTTGCGGTTTTGAATGTCATTTCTCTGATGATTAGCAATGTTGAGCATCTTTTCACGTGTCTGTTGGTTGGGCAAATTATTTAAACTCACTGTAACTCAGAGACCACATCTGTAAGCATTACCTGACTAAAAAGGCAATTGTGAAGATTTATTGAGATAGCTCTTGTAAAAAGCACTGAGAACAGAGCTTCCCACGTGGAAAGGGCTTAATAAATGTTAACTATTATTTAAGAGGTAGCATCAATAGGACTTTGTGATTAAATGAGAGATAGGAGCTTTCAGGGAAAGAGGACTCAGTGCCTGGGTTCAACAACTGGGTAGATAGTGGAACAACAGGAAACTACTAGAGAAGACTTAAAGACGGAGAGGATTAGTTCAGTTTTTATGTAAAAGACCTATTGCAAACTCATAAATCCTGACTCTTGTAATCCAGAAAGATTCTGGTCATATGAATGTCACTTTTTCTGAGTTTTTGGTACAAGTGCATTTTTTTAATCCTGTTTTTACATTCCTTAGTCATTTCAATGATATGGAAAAGGCTAAACCAGTAGCTTGTACTAAAACTTGCCATATTGCACAGAAGTTTTCCATTTGGTAATTTTAACAATTATTTTTATAAAAAAGCACTTTCTGGAAGGCAATATTCCAAAGGATCCCAATTAAAAGTATTTTGTAGGGGTAAAACTTTAACTGAAAATTTATGACATAAAGACTACCCCTATAAGACTTAAATGTTTTTATTCTTAATCTTAGTGACTAATTTCTAAGCATTAATTCAATAATATTTATTGGAAGTAAACTATGGACTCTGTAATAGTTAACAGTAATAGTTTAATATTGAGTTCTTATAATGTACTGAGTAGTATTAAGTGCTTTATGTATATTAAAATTTTGGGGGAAGATTATAAAATATAAAATACTGTCCCTAGATGTTATACCAAAAGCACACGCAATAAAAGAAAAAATAGATAAATTGGACTTCATCAAAATTAAAAACTATCTGTGCTTCAAAGGACAATACTAAGAAAATGAAAAGACAACCCACTGAATGGGGGAAAGTTTTTGCAAATCATATATCTGATAAGGGGACTATATTGAGAATATATTGATACAAAGTATTCTTATAATTCAATAATAATGAGACAACCCCATTTAAAAATGGGCAAAGGATCTGAATAGACACTAAAGAAGATATACAAGCGACCAAATAAGCACTGAAAATAAGCACATTAGCTAACAGAGAAATGCAAATGAAAAACACAATGGATACTACTTCACACCCACCAGCATGATGATAATAAAAAACCTAATAACAAGTATTGGTGAGGATGTACAGAAGTTAGAACTCTTGTACACTGTTGGTGGGAATATAAATGGTAAAGCCACTTTGGAAAACAGCCTGGCAGTTGCTCAAATGGTTAGTTATAGTTATCATATGAATCTAGGTATATGTCCAAGATAAATGAAAACATATATCCACATAAAAAGTTGTATACAAATGTTCATAGCACCATTATTCGTAACAGCCAAAAAGTAGAAACCACCCCAATGATAAAATATTTTCTATCCATAAAATGGAATATTATTCCACAATAAAAAGGAATAAAGTATTGATACATACTACATAATGGATGAACCTTGAAAACATTATGCTAAGCTATGGAAGCCAGACATAAAGAAACACATACTGAATGATTCAATTTATATGAAATGTCCAGAGTAGGTAAATCTAGAGATAGAAAGTAGATTAGTGGTTGTCTAGGCCTGAGGAGGCTGGGGAAAATTAAGAGTGGCTGCTATTGGGTACAGGGTTTCTTTTCGAGGTAATGAAAATCCTCTAAAATTGATTGTGGTGATGGTTGAACAAGGCTGTGAATATACTAAAACCAAAGAATTGTACACTTTAAATGGGTGAATTATATAGTAAAGTGAATATCTCAATGAAGTTGTTTTGCAAAAATAGATAATGCCCCTCCACATGAAGGACTTCCTACTGAGATCAGAGGTTGGTTCTTTTCTATAAAGAACCAGATGATAAATATTTAGGCTTTGTGGACCATACAGTTTTTATTGCAGTTACTCAACTCTGCCATTGCAGCACAAAAAAAAAGCTACACAAAACACATAAACGAATGAGTATTCCAATTAATGAGTATTATCAACAATGAAATCTGAGTTTCATAATTTTCATGTCTCATGAAGTATTTTTCTTTTGATATTTTTTCAATGATTTTAAAATGTAAAAACCATTCTTAGCACACGGGCCATACAAAAACACAGCGTTCTGGATTTGGCTCATGTGCCATTGTTTGCCAACCCCTGATCTAGATTCAAAATAGTCATGTCACAGGAAAACATATAAAAAGACCTCCCCTTTTCTCAATAAATTATCTTTTAAAAATAAGTCAATTAAGTCAATACGTACTTTTAACTTTTCTTTTAAAGCTTCTCTTTCTGCCATAATCCTTCTTAAGTCAGATAATGCAAGTTCTTTTTCCTTTTCCATAAGACTAACAGTATTATGGGAGACTGTGGTTTGGGCAGATTCTTGTCTGAGTGCAGATAATTCTTCCTGAGCCTTAATGTATTAAAGATATAAATTAAAAAACATTGGACATGCTCCCAGTTTAAAAAAGGCAACTAAACATATGCTACTTTTGCTCTCTTCCCAAATGCCACCAAAATGAGAGTAAAAGGATTAATGTAATAACAGTAATAATAAAAACAAAGGACAAGGAGATTGAGGGAAGTGCCAGCCACAAAATTTGGGAAACCAAATAGCACATGGACAACTAGTAATAAACTAAGCAGTCCCAAGAAAGCAGAAATCTAAGCTAACAGTGGGAAAAGCCCAAAAGTGGATCAATTTGTACTGCAGAATCCCAAAAAAGCACCAGAAGTGAAAACGGCTTTTTCAACTTGGCCTCTTAACCCGTATGTCCTTCTCTCCCTCTAAAAATAGCAATAGGATTTCATGGGAGATTGGTATGGGAACAAATTTTGGTGATAAACACCATGCTTTGCTCAGACTCACCTTGCCCTCTAACAACTGAGGCTTTATAATTAGCCCAAACTGTATTGAATCTCCCCTCCCTATCCCTAGAGGCTAAGTCCTTAATATCCAATTAGTGAGTGCTACCCACTGTTTCATAGACATACCCCAACATGTCTGAATCCCAAGGATACACTTGGCTCAGAGTCAGGCTGAGACTCATTCAGTAGTTTTAGAAATAGGGAATTATCCCTAACTGACCTGGTCCATAGATAAGCTAGAAAAGAGGAAGAATAAATATGAAAAAGCAATAGAAATCTCTGCTTTGGGAACAGGATGATAGTAGAAACTATTACTTATTAATTCTAACTCTGAAGGAAAATCACTAAGGTCCATATATTACAGTAATTTAAAGGATATATACTGGTACCATTACAGTTAACTGGTGCTATATAATCTGTTGGCTTAATTATAATCAATATCTTACTTCATTATATAAGACACTTAGTTTATCTCTTTCTGCTGTCAATAATTTAACATTGGACTGTATATCCTCCATATGTTTTTCAAATCTTTCTAGCATATGCTGAAGTTCATCTCTTTCTCTTGTGATCACATGAATTTCTGAGTTGTAATCACCCTGAAACATAATTCAAAAACAGAAGTTATCATTTGTTATAATTATCACCATTTGGTTGCCACAAGGATGCTGATGATGAGACTGACTGAAAGATGCTAACAGACAAAAAGAATACAACTTCCTTTAATGTAATTAAGGAACACAATTTTTAATCTATAAGGAGAGAAGGAGAGAGAGTGCTGGCAGTACTGGGGCAAATTTCCTGGCCTTCAAGTTCCCAGCAAGGGACCCAGTTGCCACTGATACTACTTGATCAGATTCCGTGAGATGTTTCAACTGTCATTCTCCCTGAGTTGTTTATACTGGTGGTAACTAAAGTATAATCCCCAGACCAGAAGCATGTAGCATCTGGGAACTTGTTAGGCATGCAAGTTTTGGGGCCCACCCCAGACCTACTCGATCAGAAACTTTGGGGACAGGGCCCAGTAACTGGTTTATCAAGCCCTCCAGGTGATTCTGATTCATACTGATTGTTGGGAACCCCTAGTTTATAACCCTCTCCAGGGGAGGAATTAAGAGGGTATGTGTATAGCTGCTCATCCAGTACAAGTAACTGTACAGCCTAGCACATTCCTCAGTGTCTTCTGTGACTGAATCTAAGATCAATTTCCCTAGCACACCAAACCCCAACTATCCCAGCTTCAAACCTATGTGAGGTCTATTTTTGCAATCAGATAAATATAAATATTTCTTTTTTTTAAGATTTATTTTATTATTTATTTATTTTTGGCTGCATCGGGTCTTAGTTGCAGCTCACGGGCCCTTTGTTGCGGCACGCGGGATTCTCTCCAGTTGTGGAGTGTGGGTTTTCTCTTCTGAAGTTGTGGTGTGCAGGCTCCAGGGAGCGTGGGCTCTGTAGTTTGTGGCACGCGGGCTCTCTAGTTGAGGCAGGTGAGCTCAGTAGTTGTGGCGCGCGCAGGCTTAGCTGCCCTGCGGCATGTGGGATCTTAGTTCCCCGATCAGGGATCGAACCCGCGTGGCCTGCATTGGAAGGCCAATTCTTTACCACTGGACCACCAGGAAAGTCCCAATATAAATATTTCTACCAGACGGTGTACATTAGGGATGTTCACTGAATAAGCAACTACTTTCAACATTTCTAAAACAAGATTTTGCCTATTATTCCAGTACAATTCAAAAAATCCACTATCTTCATAGCTATTGTAGAAAATAAATACAGTAAATGTAGACTTGGGATCTGTGGTATATTAATGTTCAAGTACTAAATGCAGAAGCTCCAGATAGTGATAATCTGATAATTTGGTACACTGGGAAGCATCCTAATCTATGTTATTCAATATCTACTGTGCACATACCATGACCAATGTAGACTTGGTAAATGGTAGATATCTGTGAAGTTCCCTTCACCTGCCACTTGGAAATAAGTTATCCTCTTGGTTAAACAAGCAAAATCAAGGCATAATGGATGAGATTAGCTATATGGACACCTTAAAGGACAAGATGTATTATAGGACAAAAGCAATTAGGGTGAGGACTTAATCAAGGTTTAAATAACAATAAAAGAAAATCTGTAACTTAACAGTATCTAAATAAAAATATCTTACAGAAAGGAGGTGGGCTGCCTATGTTTTAGAAAGGAGAGCTCAATGAATAAGGATTTGACAGTCTATTTTCATTACTGTCTAGGTCTCAGCTTAAACATCAGTTTCTCTAAGGAGTCCTTCAGGATTCTCCAACCTAATTCAGATCTCCCTCAATGTACTCTCATAGCATTCTGAATCTTTCCTGTATTCTTTCCTCATTAACACTTACTTTACATGAGATTATAAAGTTATTTACATGATTGGGTGTTTAATGTGTCTTTACCACTAAAATGTAAACTCTATCAGGGACACAGTAGGTATCTGGTCTTACCACATCTTCAGCACCTAGCATGGTACCCAGTAAAATGAATGAATTCTCTACTTTTCCAAATAGATCTTGTATGTAGGCATTTATATTTGTGTTAATAATTCCCTTTTACCACTCCATTGTTCCTAATACACACACACACACACACACACACACACACACACACAGGCACACACACAATGCTAAAGACTGTGAGGATAGGAAACAGGTCTTCTTTATCTCATATTCTGGGAGTCTCATTCATAGTACATTCTCAGTATATGTCTACTGAACTGAACCTAACTTTCTACCTAGACCTGATGTGCTTTGAACCAGCAAATAATAAGGAAATGAAACATTTACTAGGAACTAGGTGTTATGCTGAACCCTTCTACAAATTATCTCATGTAACCTTCACAAGAGGCTGTAGTTACTTTCCTCACTTTGCAAATGAGGAAACGTGAAGTTAGGTAACTTGCCTAAGGTCATAAAGCCAGTGTGCAGAGTTGAAACTTCTATCAGGTTTCCAAATCCAAAGCACTTTCTGCTACACTATACTCAAAACTCACATTTGGAACCCAGTCAGTACAACGTGAAAGAGGACAGTGCCGTCCCTACACAGACAACAGAGAAGCAATGGGTGTACTGTTGACAAAAATCATTGATATTAAAAATGTCAATATTTTACTGAGTTGCTGCAATCCCAAGAAACTCTGCCTAACAATTTGCCATAAAGCAGGGGTTGAAAACTCACAGCCTGTACCTAATTCAGCTTTAGAGAAGTCTTTGTTGTCTGCCAACAAGTGTTTCTAAGCATGTTTAAAATACCCAATTTTAGGTGGGAATTTACTCTAGTTCCCAGCACTCACAACTGTCTTACACTCCATCCATTTCACTCATGTACATCACCTATTATTCCCTACCATGCCTGAAATTTATTACTGGGACTTTAAAATGCTATCAATGTCCCAACTTTCTAAACTTTAGAAAGTGAATTCTTTATCTACGTCAGGTAACATTAGAATATTTCAAGAAGTAAATAAGTTGAAGGGGGAGAAAGTCTCTCCTAATTTCACCAGTACCTTACCAGTACATCTCAATTTGTCTTTCAATTATGAATTCACACCAAGCAAACAAATCAAATATTTAAAAGCGTTGAGGTACTTATCTACTCAGTTCTATTTAATAAATACTTGATTAAACTCATCAACCATCTTATAGAAGATTGTCTGACACAATGAAGGTGATCAATTCAGTGATTTTTCCCGATCCCTAGGTATATATGGAGCTTGAAAACAACTCAGTACACATAAATTAACTTACACTGCATTTTCCACCAATTCATTGTGCTTGTAACAGATAACACAGCATAGTGTTTAAACTAAACTTTGTAAGTCAAATTTAGCCACTAGCCAATGAGGTTAAGAAACAGTCTAATCAGAAAATGACTCAAAACCATTTGACAATGGACAGAGATCTTCAGGAAAAAGATGACATAGTTGGTTAATAGAGCCAAGTCTGAAATCAAATGTTCTGAGTTTTAATGATTTTACTCCTAACTTCCCCTAATTTTATCTAGTGTGTAGACAACATTAGGGTCACATAAGCCTCCAGGACTCCCATAGCTCCAAAGCTTAAAATAAAGAAAAATCCAAAGAACCCAAATGATATTTATAAAATGTTGAAAATAATTAAGACCTAAAATAGAGACACATGCTTTTAATCTCTTATAAATCATGGTTAACTTTAAGTAATATATGTCTTTAGACTACCGAGTTGCAAATGTGATTGTAGTGGACAAATGGGATGATCTGTCCAGCACTCACTGACATTTTGTACCTTCCCCTGTTGCATAGTTATCATGGAAGATGACTGGTCTGTACAATGTGGCCTGGCTTTCTGACTGGTCCAAGGCTGGGAATGGCATGAAGCCATATAAACAAAGCCACTTTGCTTCAAGAGACAAAATGCATCTGATACAGAAAGTAAAGGATAGAAAGAGAGGAAATATCCAATAGCATGAGTTCCTGATTCCAGTTTCTGGAAGCTCAGATGCCCCTGCACTCCTCCCATATATATAATGAGCTATTCAATCTTTCCTTAATTTCCAGGAGTCAGTATGCTTTGCTTTGTTCTTAAGTAGTTTTCCTAATTAATACAGTGTTCCTAAAGTACAGGTCATGGAAGAAAACAAAAATCAAAATTAAGAAAGACTTCTTAAAAGCAAGTAGAATAACGTTAGATTTAATACAATAATAAACCATAAAAGTTTGCTCATAAAGATACTTTCTTGCCTTATCTATTACTCTCATAAAGAGATATTACCTTTTCTAGTGTCTTAATTACTGAAATTTTTTCACATGTAGAATGACTTCGAGAGCAAGATCTTCGCTGTATTAAATGCTGGAGTCTTTCTAGCTCTTTCTTATAAAAGTCTCGTTCATCTTCTATACCTTTCAGAAACGTATCTAAACGAGAAGGTGACTTGTCTCGTCGTTTTATTCCATGTTCTAGCCTCATCCTCTCAACTTCCAAAGTAAGTTCTCTTTCTGCAAATTAAAGTATAAAATATTAAAACAATGTTGCATATAAAATGTATAATCAGCCAAATAAATTGTATCAATAACTTTTACAATGTAAGTTACTAAAAATCATTAGCTATTTCGTATATCACCTATAACTGCCAGATATCAAAGAGGTAAATGCTGAAAGGAAAAGAGAAAAAAAACAAAAGCAAAAATTAAAAGTTTAAATAAAATCCAATAAGTCAAAGTCCTCTGCTTTTGTCATATACAAGGATAGGTACTATTTAGTACTACACAGTGAAGCAGTAAATCATCACATGGTACATTCTGATGACCTGAAAATGCACTAAAAGAAAATTTACCTGTAAACAATTGATCATAATGTGGGCAATTTTAACATTAAGCTTGAATTTAATACAGTATATATACAAAGAGGTCAAAACAACTAGTCTTTCTTTAAATAAAACACAATTATTAACTTTTACCATAGAAATCACCTTTTCAGGAGTCATAAGTAGCCTAATACTGGCAATTTCATATAGTTCAATTTAACTGATATTCTTTACAACTCTAAAGCATGAAATGATTTTCAAGACATATTCTGATTCACTTCCCATCTTTTCTTTCATTCATTCCACAGATAATTATTGAGTATTTACTATATGCCCAGCATGAGCTAAGGATACAAATATGAAAAACATAGCCAAGGTCAAATAATTATTCTAGTTGTAGTAGGACAAGAGCTACAAAAGAACAGCATGCAATGCAGTCTGGAGGATGAATAGGGAAATGCATTCTGAGGAGTGACCAGAGAGGTAAGAAAGTATGAGAGTGGAAGGAACAGGCAAATGTGTTAAATGCTAAGTCAAATAAACTGATGAATGGAAAAGTGTCCACTGCATTTAGCATAATGGAGGTGAGTGGTGACCTTAATAAGAGCTGTTTTATTGGTGACATGAGGACAGAGCCAACTGGAGTGGACTGAGGTGATAAAGGGTAGTTGGTGATCAAGCAGAAAAGTACAGATGACTTTTTAAGGTGTTAAAGCTATGATGAGAAGGAAAGAGTGGCTGGATAGGAATGGGTACAATTTTTGCTTTTAGAATGGGAGAAGGGTAAGCATGTTTGAATACTAATGGGAAAAAACAGTACAAAGGCTAAAGTTAGGAAAGGAGATAATTAATATGAAAGCGTTTTAAAATTAGAGAGAATGGGATCTAGAGAACAGATGGAGGCAGTGGCCTTTCATAAGAGGTACAAGTAACAGGAGGGAAAATAAAGATGGACAGGTTCAAGATCTGGGGACAGGAAACCGACAGAATGCCTCCCTGACGGCTTCCATTTTCTTAGGGGAAACCAAAGGTTAAGATCATCCTCTTAGAATGGGTTTACTGAGAATGAAAAACACTTGAAAATGTTCCCTGCAGAGACTGGGCAACTAAGCAGTAAGAAGTATAGAGTAAGATTTCCACACATCACTGAGGGGTGGGTGCTGTGGTTTGGGACCATACAAGTTACAGTGCCGTTGATACTGTCGGGTGCACACGCAAGGACTGCTTAGCTGCTCGTGTGTGAGTACTTTGGTTGATCCATGGCTAGGTTTTGTGCAGGGGGATATATTCAAAACACAAAGGAACGAGGGAGTTTCAGGTATCTGAAAAATTACACTGAAATGGCAGGATAGAGCTAGCATGGAAGGAAGTAAATTGCAAAGTTTTATATGTAGGTCTAAGCACTTTAATAATATATTAACCCATTTAATCCTCACAACAACCTTCTGGATTAGGTGCCATCATTAACCACACAGATATGGAAACTGAAGCAATGCTAAGGAACATGCTCAAGTCATACAGCTGGTAAGTAGAGAAGGTTAGACAGATTATCCACATGAATGCTGAAGAGCCTAGGATATAGCTTCTTCTTAAAATAGCACACTGGCTTTCTTTCACTACATGGAGTTTGATGGCACCAGGCTTCCACACTTGCCATCCCCTCTGCCTGGAAAATTGCCCCAGATCTTCACATGGCTGGTGTCCTGTCACTAAGCCCTTGGATCAGTCGATCTCTAGCATACCCTCCCATTGTATTTGAAAATTCTTACCACCTAAAACTAACTTCTTCACTTATGTGCTACTAGTTTGTCTCCCTAACTAGATTAAAACCACCACAAGAGCAGGGGCCTTTGTGTATCTTGTTTACCATTATGTACCCTGGCACCAAAACCGGTTCATAAACACTTGTCCAATGAATGAATGAACAAATGAACGAATTCTTACAAGTTCCTTAAATCAACTCATTTAGGATGGGGTACCTGGCAGAAAGCCTATTTCAAGTGTGTGTGTGTGTGTGTGTACTTTAAGGTGATAAAACTGCATTTACTTAAAAAGATTCTATACTTCAATTTTCCACTATTTCAGAATGGTCTTCCGCATAGTCGTAATTAATTCTATTACTGCATGCCTCAAAGAAGGATATATGTACATTGAAAAATATTCAAACGGGGTTCCCTGTACCAACTAGTCAGAATGTAAAAGGCCCCTGTAAGGTCCCTGAGGCAGAGGTTTTCTACTGTATCTCAGTACCTACTCTGGTTTCTGATACACAGCAAGCACTCAACAAATATTTATTGAATGAATGAATGAAAGATCATCTACTACTAAAAATAATACATTAAGAAGACATCACAATCATTTTTTAAGTTATCAACATTTTATATTTTACCTGTAACTGCGAAACTTTCAATTTTTTTGTTAAGTCTTTGCTTTTCTTGTTCAAGCTGATGAACAACAGTTTCCAGGTCTGATTTTATAAGGAGTTCATCACTCAGCCTCTCCTTTTCTTTATGACATAAGTTTAATTCCTGAAAATTTTAACACTATAATTAAGATTTCTAGCAACTTTATAAATATAGCACTTAAAATAGATATTTGTAAGCACATTTATTTAAGAGTAAGTCACATACACACTTTTAGTCAGTCAAATATATATGGTTTCAATGAAAGTTAATTATCAATTATGGCTAAAAGCAACAATAAAACCCAAATTCAACAGTGCTCCTTTCTAAAGCAGTAGAACTATCGGATTTTATTTTCTTTTAATTTGTTAGCATACTGTCTTTTTAAAAAATGAATATGTACTTGTGCAATAAAAAATTTTAAAGTTTTTTATGTTTAAAGGAAAGCAGAAGTTAAGACAGTGCTCTAAGACTACCATAGGTATACATAAGTACAAAGGTTTCTCTCTCAGCCTCATCTGCACAATGAGGATAAGACCAGTACCTGGACACTGAGGATTCATCTATGAATGGATGACTCTGTGAATGTGAAGCACTCTGTACAGTGTCCGGCACATGGCAAGTACTTAATAAGTGTTAGCTAATGATATCATTAGTATTTACCTTAAAAAAACATAAACTGTAGTACCAATGGAAAAAATAAGAAGGTCAGAAAGTACAGCAACATCTTGCTGTCAGGCAACAATACTAAAATTTGGTCAGAGTTCTGAGATAAGCATTATGAATCACATATAACTGTATACAGTGTGCATAAAAACAGCACTGAACAAACAACAAAAATCCCTGTCCTCACAGAGCTTACACTGTAGTGAAAACATCAAAACATCTACTTTACATTTATTGACCTCACTGGAGAATTTAAAAATATCTACGAAACTCAAGAGTAGACAACATTTAGCAGGTTTAGCTAATTCAATTATTCAATATTGAGCTGAACTGAATACCTGCAGTTGAGTAAAACAGGAAGCCATTGTGATGCACTGTTTATAGTGAGCATATAAAAATCAACAAGTATTTGAACACCTACTATGTGCCAGCATATCACAAATGGCTTTGTTTTTTTAATTTGCCTTATGACTGCCACCAGAACATTACAGCTTGACTGTAAAAAGAGTATAAGTAATGAGAAAACTTGGAAATTAGTATTAGTTTTTTCATTATTAGTGGAAACTCATCCAATTTAACAGGCTATTAAAAAAATTTTTAACAATCTTTTGGATGACCACCTAGAAATTTCTACCTGTAAGAAAGACATTCTTTCTGCCAGTTCTAGACTCTAAGACTATATGCTATATCTAGGTTTATGCTGGGATGATTATTAGTTTTCTCATTTGAAGACCACCAGAACAAACAATATGACTAGTAAAATGGTTTGTAATGCCAAACAAAATTATTAAAAGACGATTGAGTGCTTTTAATAAAAGTCAACAAAATTTTACAAAGTAACTATCAATTTTTAGTTTAAATATTAGTAAACTGACAAGTCATGAAGTCATTTAAAGAATATAAAATTCCTAACAGGTTTTCCAAATTTGAGTGTAACTTGCTACCTATTATATATGATATTAAAGAATTATAAAAATATAAATGAAACTAAATATATACATACAATGGAATATTACTTAGCCATAAAAAGGAGTAACGATACATGCTATGACATGCTTGAACCTTGAAAACATTGTGCTAAGTGAAAGCCAAACACAAAAGGTCACATATTATATAATTCTATTTATACAGAATATCCAGAATAGGCAAATCTACAGAAACAGAAAGCAGACCAGTGGTCGCCAGAGGCTGAGCAGAGGAAAATGAGGGGTGACTGCTAATGGATATGAAGCTTTTTCCTGGAGTGAAAAAATGTTCTGGAATTAGATAGTAATGAAAAAAACCACTGCACCTCCTATCTTCCTCCTCACTCTTTTGCCCACGCCAGCCTTGCCAATGGCAAATTAAAGACTGACCAGACAGCCCCTCAGGGAGTGGATACAAAACTCTGGGAGCAGAGTAGCAATGAGACCCCCGAGAGATGAAGATCATTTTAATACCTTAAATTACTTTCCCACATTTTCTAAGAAACCAGTTCATTCATTTGAAACTCTGATGCCTTTGTCTTACTCTGCTTACACTTTAGATGGCTTTCTACTGTCCACTAGAATAAAATCCAAACATCCTGCCATGGTTTAGAACGTCTTCCATAATTTGGACAAACTATGGTTGCACTCCTTTGTGCCTATACCAAAACCGCTGAATTGTTCACTTAAAAGAGTGAATATCATGATAGGTTAATTGTATCTTAGTTAAAAAAAAGTAAAATAAAACATAAAAATTTTCTTGATGAAAATGCTGGCAATTCAATATAACAGCAGTCCCCAACCTTTTTGTCACCAGGGACTGGTTTCGTGGAAGACCATTTTTCCACGGATGGGGGTGGGGATGGCTCAGGCGGTAATGCATGTGATGGGGAGCAGCAGATGAAGCTCTGCTCATCCGCCGCTCACCTCCTGCTGTGCGGCCCGGTTCCTAACAGGCCACAGACCGGTACCAGTCCACGACCCGAGGGTTGGGGACCCCTGCAATATAACACCTACTTACCAGTTGAAGTTTTCCCATTGTTTCTTCAAGATTCCGCATTTCAGATAGCTTTTTTTTAATCTCTTTCTAGGAATAAAAAGCCTATTAGGTAAATACCTAAAAGTCAAGAATACTTATCACTAAGTCACAGTGCAAATGAGACCAAGCCATTTTTCAAGCAGTTCATGTTCCCTCTCACCAGTGAGACCTGAGGCATTAGCCAGCCCTAAGTCTCAGTTTCAATGAGGAGGAGGCAAAGTTTAGGTTTCTCTAATTTCTTGGTATCCTGAATGCTTACAGGGACCTATCTGTAACATATGAAACGAGAGGGCTACTTGAAAATCTTTTTCTATCTGTATACTTGTAGGACTTTTCTTGATCCTTGATTTTTAGGATTCATCTTGTGGCCCTGTCATTTCCTGACTTTCCTATCTTATTTGCTTTCTCACCACCTGCTACTACCAACCTGGATCCTCTACACTGCAACTGAGAGTGCTGAATGCCAAGATTAAAATATTATAACCTAGGGGCTTCCCTGGTGGTGCAGTGGTTGAGAGTCCGCCTGCTGATGCAGGGGACACGGGATCGTGCCCCGGTCCGGGAAGATCCCACGTGCCACGGAGCGGCTGGGCCCGTGAGCCATGGCCGCTGAGCCTGCGCGTCCGGAGCCTGTGCTCCGCAACGGGAGAGGCCACAACAGTGAGAGGCCCGCGTACCGCAAAAAAAAAAAAAAAATTATAACCTAATAGGAATCTTCTATTGAGCCAAGGTGTCATTCTTGATTACTGCCAATTGGACACGTGAAGGTGTTCAATATGTTGTATGCACAGCACAGAATATGCAAAAGGAAGTGGAAAAGGAGAGGAATGAGATATAGGAGTGTTGCAATGAAACTAAAGCCACAAAAGCAAAATTAAAACCGCAATAATTATGTTCTTCATTTTCAAGGCTGTCTTGACTATTCTGGGTCCCTTAAGATTCCACATGAATTTTAGGATTTTTTTTCCTATTTCCGTAAAAAATGCCATTGGGATTTGGAGAGGTATTACACTGAATCTGCACATTGTTTTGGGTAGTATGGACATTCGAGCAGTATACAGTCTTCCAATCCATGAACACAGGATATCTTTCCATTTATTTCTGTCTTAATTTCTTTCAGCAGTGTTTTACAGCTGTCAGGGTACAAGTCTTTTGCCTCCTTGATTAAGTTTATCCCTAAGTACTTTATTCTTTTTTGATGCTATTGTAAATGGGATTATTTTCTTAATTTCCTTTTTGTATTTTAATTACTAGCATATAGAAATGCACCAGGTTTTTATGCAATGATTTTGTATCCTGCAAGTTTGCTGAATTTATTAGTTCTGTTTTTGTTTTTCTTTTTAATGGAATCTTTAGTGTTTTCTACACATAAGATCATCTCATCTGGAAACATAATCTTACTTCTTTCTTTTAATTGGATGCCTTTTATTTCTTTTTCTTGCCTAACTCCTCTGGTTAGGACTGCCAGTACTATGTTGAATAGAAGTAGTAAGAATGGGCATCCTTCCCTTGCTCCTAACCTTAGAGGAAAAGTTTTCAGTCTTTTGTCACTGGGTATGATGTTAGCTGTGGGCTTTTCATAATATGGCCTTTATTATGTTGAGGTAGTTTCCTTCTATTCCCCTAATTAGTGGAGGTGACACTATAAAATTAACTCATATTATTCAACTGATGTAAAGTAGTGATCTTCAAACTAGGTTATACTCATTCCTGGGATAACATAAAGACTATCCAAGTATTATGTAAAACTATCATATATATATATATATATATATACACACACACACATACACAAATAATATATTATTTACAATATATATTTTATATATGTATATATAGTTTCAAGGAATCAATAACTGGATTCTTAAATTTGCACATACAGTCCTTCTTAAAAATTATCTACCTGAGAACCTGCTTGTGCTCTAGGTATCATGTGAGTTCTTCTTTCCCACTTCCCCTTCCAAAACTGCCTTTTCTCCACTTTTCAAAAGAAGGGCATGCATCTAATGTAATTCTATCTCTACTTATAAAAAACTTCCGAAGCACCAGACAAAAAGATAACCTGAAATGTTGGAGCTGGCCGAAGCCTTTGATTAAGACACTATTTTCTCCCATTATATCTTACTAAGAGATGTATTTCCAATAAAATTTTACTTTTTAATTTAATAAGTATTTATCAACATTTGTACTACAGTTGTCACTTTGATCCACTGATTACTAATAATTATAATGATAACACTATTTAGAGGAAAATACTAACACTCTGAACCTTACAGTCGCAGGACATTTTTTAAAATAAAAAATTTCAATTCATGTATTTTTTTTAACTGCAGAGACATTTGATATGAGTTATTATAAAAAGATATTCAAGCATAAAAATGTTAAAATAGGATAAAATTTTGTGAGGATTTCAAGAAGGGTCATTTGGATTATACTGGCTATATTTAAAAGAATGATATGACAGTTTTAAGAGATCAATACTTACAATTGATTAGAAATTACATCCTTTGCATCTATTTAAACCTGAAGATGAAAAATGTTAGCTATCAACTTAAAAATGTGCAAGGACATACACAGTTTTAAAAAATACCTTTAAAGGTTCATGAGCACAAAAATGACCTAGAGGACAAACTTCAGAAGCCTGCTCACAATGCAGAGATAAAAGGACAGAGATGAAAATCTTGTAGAAAAAGAGGATAGAGTCTGGAGAGCTGTCCTAGGAAGAGATGTGCTTCAGAAAGACAAACAACTAGAAAAAGGGCAAGAATTTAGGGGATGTAAACAACACCTTAGAAAAACGTGAATTACAAAACAAACCAAAAGGCCTGAATAGGACATCAAAAGGTCTCAAGCTCACCATACTCTAGGAGAATTAATGAGCACCTCCACAACCTAGACACACCTTTGCTTCCTCAAGTTCTTTGTCGGCAGTCTCGAGCACTTCTTCTTTATGTCTTTCCAACTGCTGTGCTAACTGGTCTATTTCAGTTAATTCCTGGCAGAGTTTTTCATTTTTGTTACTTAAATTAACAACTTCAGTAGTTACTGTTTCCTTGGTTTCCATAAGCTCTTGTATATGCTTTTCCAGGTCTTTATTAGCTTGCTGAAGAAAGTCAACCTAAATTGAATTTGTAATTCATAAGGTATATAAATTGGAAAATTATTAAAATACTGAACTTCCAAAATATTTCAAAATACTATATTTAAAAAAAACCCAAAAGTTAAAACCCCAGCTCTTTTACATTTGCAAACTTATACTGTTTCTATTTGCAAAACTGACAATGTGTGGTTTAGTAAAAATATATATCCACTGTCTTCAATTTTCAAGCATGGACGGAAAGGATAAGTAAGAAATTTGTGTGAACTTTTTCCCAATGCAGAGTTTTAAAAATATGACAAGATTATCACTACGATGATAATATTAGTCTAGAGTGCTGTCCAATATAGTAGCCACTAGCATCCACACATGGCTGCTGAGCACTTAAAATGTGGCTAGTCCAAACAGAGATGTGCTATAAATGTAAAATACAAACAGGATCCCAAAGACTTAGTACAAAAAAAAGTAAAACGCTGCAATGATATTTGACATTGATTACATGTTGAAATGGTAATATTTTGGATATATTTAGGTAGATACGTTATTAAAATATATCTCATCTGTTTTCTTTTTACTTTTTTAATCAGGCTACTAGGAAGTTTTAAATTACATATGTGGCTCATATCCTATTTCTATTGAACAGCACTGCTCGAGAGTTACTGCTGATATTTGGGGCTTACTCTATTCTGGTTGCAGTCTAGGTAGCAGTGACATTTAAATTTCTGAAGGTCATGGAAACAACCTAAATGTCCATCAGAAGAATGGATAAAGAAGTTGTGGTGTGTAAATATATATACACACACAACGGAATATTACCTAGCCATAAAAAAGAATGAAATAATGCTATTTACAGACACATGGATGGGCCTAGAGATTATCATACTAAATGAAGTAAGTCAGAAAGAGAAAGACAAATACCATATGATACCACTTATATGTGGAATAAAAAATAATAATACAAATGTACTTATTTACTAAACAGAAACAGACTCATAGACATAGAAAACAAACTTATGGTTACCAAAGGGGTAAGGGGATGGAGGATGGATAAATCAGGAGTTTGGAATTAGCAGATACAAACTACCATATATAAAACAAAGAACAAGGTCCTACTGTATAGCACAGGGCACTATATTCAATATTATGTAATAAAACATAATGGAAAAGAATATGAAAAAGAATAATATATAATATATATAACTGAATCACTTTGCTGTATACCAGAAACTAACACACACTGTAACTCAACTATACTTCAATTAAAAAACAAATAAATAAATTCCTAAAGGTCATTTGTCATGCTTCATAGAAGTCTCTTGTTCTTTCACTCTTAGGTCAAATGCATGACAAGGGAAACCACTACATAGGTAAGTGAAAACTATATGTTTAATTTTTATATTTATTTTAAAAAACCACCTTTTATATATTATAAAAGAAATACTGTCATAAAAATTTTGAAAATGGAGAAAATCATAAAGAAGACTATCCCATCACACAAAGATAAACATTGCTAGTGTACTTTGGTGTATTCTCTTCTAGTGTTTTCTCTTTCTGAATGCATACACACATTTTTTTGGTGTGTGTGTGTGTGTTCACCTAGTTTTTTTTTATTTTTTTATACAGCAGGTTCTTATTAGTCAGCAATTCTATACACACACACATTTTTTTTTAAAGCAAATTGAAGGTTACATTTTACCTATGGTTTATTCTCTTCTTTTAAATATTTATCATTATGGTGTATATATTCCTACCTCATTAAATATTCTTAAAAAACATGAGTTTTCAATAGCTGTACCCAATTTTGGATACTTTGACTCCATCAAATTTTTTCCACCGTAAATAATAGCCAAGAAAACAACGCTGTCACTTTCACAAACCCACAGACCATTATAAACACTTATGGTTTCATATGCTCAGTGAAATAATTATAAAACTCATTACCTGAATATTTAAATGAGCAATAAGCTTTTCGTTGGCTTTATTTTTAGTCTCCAGAGAAAGGATATCAGGGGAGCGACCCCCATCCAATGCAACCGACAGTCGTTCTATCTCTCGTTCTCTTAGTTCAATCTGAAGACATAAAGTCGTGCTATCATTTTAAGAACTCGGGTTTTCAACTGACATGATTAACACTGGACAAACATTTATTTGGATATACTTCCATTTTTCTTAGGTCCCACAATATATACAAAAGATTAACATTCATATATATACCCACACATAAATGGGATTACGAAATGCATTTATGCAGAGCAAAAATATACACAGAAAATATCAACCTAAGAACTGTCAACATAGGTTTCATAAGTATTTTTATTGAAGAGATTCTTCCTAATTTTTTTGTTTTGTTTTTTCCTCCTCTAAGAGTAGGCAATGTTTATATAAAAAGAAACTACTAACTACTGGAATTGAGTCTGAACTACTTCACTGCCTGGTGGAATAAATGTGGGATAAACAAATGAACGTAAAACACAAAGGAAAGTGATTTGCTACTGAAACTCAATATTAAAAAGGATATGAGGCTGGAGTGAATTTAATTAATTATCTATTATTTAGAAAACAACAGACTATGATTAAAAACATCACTACCAACCACGAATTCACATACAAGAATCTGGAAAAACAACCTGAACCAAGATGGCGGAGTAGAATGACGTGCTCTCACTCCCTCTTGGGAGAACACGAGAATCACAACTAGCTGCTGGACAATCATCGACAGGAAGACACTGGAACTACCAAAAAGGATACCCCACATCCAAAGACAAAGGAGAAGCCACAATAAGACTGCAGGAGGGGCGCAATCACAGTAAAATCAAATCCCATAACTGCTGGATGGGTGACTCACAGACTGGAGAACACTTACACCACAAGTCCACCCACTGGAGTGAAGGTTCTGAGCCCCACGTCAGGCTTCCCAACCTGGGGGTCCAGCAGCGAGAGGAGGAATTCCTAGACTTACAGACTTTGAAGGCTACTGGGATTTGACTACAGGATTTCGACACGACTGGGGGAAACAGAGACTCCACTCTTGGAGTGCACACACAAAGTGGTGAGTGCACTGGGACCCAGGGGAAGGAGCAGTAACCTCAAGGGAGACTGAACCAGACCTACCTGCTAGTGTTGGAGGGTCTCCTGCAGAGGCGGGGGGGTGGCTGTGGCTCACCGTGGGGACAAGGACACTGGCAGCAGAAGTTCTGGGAAGTACTCCTTGGTGTGAGCCCTCCCACAGTCTGTCATTAGCCCCACCAAAGAGCCCACCATAGGCTCCAGTGTTGGGTTGCCTCAGGCCAAACAACCAACAGGGAGGGAACCCAGCCCCACCCATCAGCATTCAAGCAGATTAAAGTTTTACTGAGCTCTGCCCACCAGAGCAACACCCAGCTCTACCCACCACCAGTCCCTCCCATCACGAAACCTACACAAGCCTCTTATATAGCCTCATCCACCAGAGGGCAGACAGCAGAAGCAAGAAGAACTACGATCCTGCAGCCTGTGGATCAAAAGCCACATTCACAGAAAGATAGACAAGATGAAAAGGCAGAGGGCTATGTACCACATGAAGGAACAAGATAAAACCACAGAAAAACAACTAAATGAAGTGGAGATAGGAAACCTTCCCGAAAAAGAATTCAGAATAATGATAGTGAAGATGACCCAGGACCTTGGAAAAAGAATGGAGGCAAAGATCGAGAAGATACAAGAAATGTTTCACAAAGACCTAGAAGAATTAAAGAAGAAACAAACAGAGATGAACAATACAATAAACTGAAATGAAAACTATACTAGAAGAAATCAATACCAGAATAACTGAGGCAGAAGAACGGATAAGTGATCTGGAAGACAGAATGGTGGAATTCACTGTTGCGGAATGGAATAAAGAAAAGAGAATGAAAAGAAATGAAGACAGCCTAAGAGACCTGTGGGACAACATTAAATGCAACAACATTTGCATTATAGGGGTCCCAGAAGGAGAAGAGAGAGAGAAAGGACCCGAGAAAATATTTGAAGAGATTATAGTCGAAAACTTCCCTAACGTGGGAAAGGAAACAGCCACCCAAGTCCAGGAACTACAGCAAGTCCCACATAGGATAAACCCAAGTAGAAACACAACAAGACACATAATACTCAAATTGGCAAAAATTAAAGACAAAGAAAAATTATTGAAAGCAGCAAGGGAAAAATGACAAATAACATACAAGGGAACTCCCATAAGGTTAACAGCTGATTTCTCAGCAGAAACTCTACAAGCCAGAAGGGAGTGGCATGATATACTTAAAGTGATGAAAGGGAAGAACCTAAAACCAAGATTACTCTACCCGGCAAGGATCTCATTCAGATTCGATGGAGAAATCAAAAGCTTTACAGACACACAAAAGCTAAGAGAATTCAGCACCACCAAACCAGCTATATAGCAAATGCTAAAGGAATTTCTCTAAGTGGGAAACACAAGAGAAGAAAAGGAACTACAAAAACAAACCCAAAACAATTAAGAAAATGGTCATAGGAACATACATATCGATAATTACCTTAAACGTGAATGGATTAAATGCTCCAACCAAAAGACACAGGCTTGCTGAATGGATACAAAAACAAGACCCATATACATGCGGCCTACAAGAGAACCACTTCAGTCCTAGGGACACAGACAGACTGAAAGTGAGGGGATGGAAAAAGATATTCCATGCAAATGGAAATCAAAAGAAAGTTGGAATAGCAATACTCATATCTGATAAAACAGACTTTAAAATAAAGAATGTTATAAGAGACAAGGAAGGACACTACACAATGATCAAGGGATCAATCCAAGAAGAAGATACAACAATTATAAATATATACGCACCCAACATAGGAGCACCTCAATACATAAGGCAATTGCTAACAGCTCTAAAAGAGGAAATCGACAGTAACACAATAATAGTGGGGGACTTTAGTACCTCACGTACACCAATGGACAGATTATCCAAAATGAAAATAAATAAGGAAACAGAAGCTTTAAATTACACAATAGACCAGATAGATTTAATTGATATTTATAGGACATGCTATCTGAAAACGGCAGATTACACTTTCTTCTCAAGTGTGTATGGAACATTCTCCAGGATAGATCACATCTTGGGCCACAAATCAAGCCTCAGTAAATTTAAGAAAATTGAAATCATATCAAGCATCTTTTCTGACCACAGCGCTATGAGATTAGAAATGAACTACATGGGAAAAAAGTAAAAAACACAAACACATGGAGGCTAAACAATACATTACTAAATAACCAAGAGATCACTGAAGAAATCAAAGAGGAAATCAAATAATACCTAGAGACAAATGACAATGAAAACACGACGATCCAAAACCTATGGGATGCAGCAAAAGCAGTTCTAAGAGGGAAGTTTATAGCTATACAAGCCTATCTCAAGAAACAAGAAAAATCTCAAATAAACAATCTAACCTTACACCTACAGGAACTAGAGAAAGAACAGCAAACAAAACCCAAAGTTAGCAGAAGGAAAGAAATCATAAAGATCAGAGCAGAAAAAAATGAAACAGAAACAAAGAAAACAATAGCAAAGATCAATAAAAGTAAAAGCTGGTTCTTTGAGAAGAGAAACAAAATTGATAAACCATTAGCCAGACTCCTCAAGAAAAAGAGGGAGAGGATTCAAATCAATAAAATTAGAAATGAAAAAGGAGATGTTGTAACAGACACTGCAGAAATACAAAGCATCCTAAGAGACTAATGCAAGCAACCCTATGCCAATAAAATGGACAACCTGGAAGAAATGGACAAATTCTTAGAAAGGCACAACCTGCCAAGACTGAACCAGGAATAGAAAATATGAACAGACCAATCACAAGTAATGGAATGGAAACTGTGATTAAAAATCTTCCAACAAACAAAAGTCCAGGACCAGATGGCTTCACAGGTGAATTCTATCAAACATTTAGAGAACAGATAACACCCATCCTTCACAAACTATTCCAAAAAATTGCAGAGGAAGGAACACTTCCAAACTCATTCTATGAGGCCACCATCACCCTGATACCAAAACCAGACAGAGATACAAAAAAAAAAAAAGAAAATTATAGACCAATAGCACTGATGAATATACATGCAAAAATCCTCAACAAAATACTAGCAAACAGAATCCAACAACACATTAAAAGGATCATACACCATGATCAAGTGGGGTGTATCCCAGGAATGCAAGGATTCTTCAATATACACAAATCAATCAATGTGATACATCATATTAACAAATTGAAGAATAAAAACCATATGATCATCTCAATAGATGCAGAAAAAGCTTTTGACAAAATTCAACACCCATTTATGATAAAAACTCCCCACAAAGTGGGCATAGAGGGAACCTACATCAACATAATAAAGGCCATATATGACAAACCCACAGCAAATATCATTCTCAATGGTGAAAAACTGAAAGCATTTCCTCTAAGATCAGGTACAAGACAAGGATGTCCACTCTCACCACTATTATTCAACATAGTTTTGGAAGTCCTAGCCACGGCAATCAGAGAAGAAAAAGAAATAAAAGGAATACAAATTGGAAAAGAAGAAGTAAAACTGTCACTGTTTGCAGATGACATGATACTATACATAGAGAGTCCTAAAAATGCCACCAGAAAACTACAAGAGCTAATCAATGAATTTGGTAAAACAGCAGGATACAAAATTAATGCACAGAAATCTCTTGCATTCCTATACACTAATGATGAAAAATCTGAAAGAGAAATTAAGGAAACACTCCTATTTGCCATTGCAACAAAAAGAATAAAATACCTAGGAATAAACCTACCTAGGGAGACAAAAGACCTGTATGCAGAAAACTATAAGACACTGATGAAAGAAATTAAAGATGATACCAACAGGTGGAGAGATATACCATGTTCTTGGATTGGAAGAATCAACATTGTGAAAATGACTCTACTACGCAAAGCAATCTACAGATTCAATGCAATCCCTATCAAATTACCAATGGCATTTTTTACAGAACTAGAACAATCTTAAAATTTGTATTGAGACACAAAAGACCTCAAATAGCCAAAGAAGTATTGAGGGAAAAAAACGGAGCTGCAGGAATCAGACTCCCTGACTTCAGACTATACTATAAAGCTACAGTAATCAAGACAATATGGTCCTGACACAAAAACAGAAACATAGATCAATGGAACAAGATAGAAAGCTCAGAGGTAAACTCACGCACCTATGGTCAACTAATCTATGACAAAGGAGGCAAGGATATACAATGGAGAAAAGACAGTCTCTTCAATAAGTGGTGCTGGGAAAACTGGACAGCTACATGTAAAAGAATGAAATTAGAACACTCCCTAACACCATACACAAAAATAAAATCAAAATGGATTCGAGACCTAAATGTAAGACCAGACACTATAAAAGTCTTAGAGGAAAACATAGCAAGAACACTCTTTGACATAAATCACAGCAAGATCTTTTTTGATCCACCTCCTAGAGTAATGGAAATAAAAACGAGAATAAACACATAGGACCTAATGAAACTTCAAAGCTTTTGCACAGCAAAGGAACCCATAAACAAGAAAAGACAACCCTCAGGATGGGAGAAAATATTTGCAAACAAATCAATGGACAAAGGATTAATCTCCAAAATATATAAACAGCTCATGCAGCTCAATATTAAAGAAACAAACAACGCAATCCAAAAATGGTCAGGAGACCTAAATAGACAGTTCTCCAAAGACATACAGATGGCCAAGAAGCACATGAAAAGCTGCTCAACATCACTAATTATTAAAGAAATGCAAATCAAAACTGCAATGAGGTATCACCTCACACCAGTTAGAATGGGCATCATCAGAAAATCTACAAACAACAAATGCTGGAGAGGGTGTGGAGAAAAGGGAACCCTCTTGCCCTGTTGGTAGGAATGTAAATTGATACAGCCACTATGGAGAACAGTATGGAGGCTCCTTAAGAAACTAAAAATAGAACTACCATATGACCCAGCAATCCCACTACTGGGCATATTCCGAGAGAAAACCATAATTCAAAAAGACATGTGCACCCCAATGTTCATTGCAGCACTATTTACAATAGCCAGGTCATGGAAGCAGCCTAAATGCCCATCGACAGACAAATGGATAAAGAAGTTGTGGTACATATATACAATGGAATATTACTCAGCCATAAAAAGGAACGAAATTGGGTCATGTGTTGAGAAATGGATGGATCTAGAGACTATCATACAGAGTGAAGTAAGCCAGAAAGAGAAAAACAAATACTGTATATTAACGCATGTATGGGAACGTAGAAAACCGGTTCATCCGTACCATTTTTCAGGGCAGAAGTTGAGAGACAGATGTAAAGAGAAAACATATGGACACCAAGGGGGGAAAGCCGCGGGTGGGTGGGGGGATTGTGGTGTGATGAATTGGGCGATTGGAATTGACATGTATACACTGATGTGTATAAAATTGATGACTAATAATAACCTGCTGTATAGAAAAATAAATAAAATAAAATTCAAATATTAAAAAAAAAGAAAACCCCACACACTTTCAATATTTGGTTTTGTTTTCCAAAAAATTTGAAAACAAAAACCACGTATTCAATTTAACAAACAATTATTGAGCTTTGTTCTTAAGTATACAAAGATGAATAAAACACAGTCCCTTACTTTCAGGAACACACAGCTTTACAGGAAAAGCAAGCAAGCTAACCAATAATTGCTTTAATATGTTATTCAATGGTAGAAAAATAGAAATAGGTATACGGTACCAAAGTAGTCAAGGGAATAGAGTGATTTAGACTCCATTATACAATCATTTCTATCGAAATTAATGAAGGCCTTATCAAATAAACAAGTCTAAAAAACTTATAAATGATGCTAGTCAGAGAAGAAAGGAGGGATGTTCCCGGCAGTGACAGAGAAGCATAAAGCAACACGATATGTTTGAGAGAGCAGAAATGACTCAGTATGACTGGACTGTAATGTGCGAGGAAACTAATAGTTGGAGATGAGTCTGAAGAATTAGGCAGGAACTAATTATGATAAGCACTGAATACTTCGCTGGGAGAAATATTACTCTGGACTAAAGGATGAATTTGATAAGAATAAGACCAGAGGCAGGAAGACCATTGTAGGAATATATGAGAGATGATTAGGGCCAGTGGGATAGGGCAGAGCAGAAGTAGTAAGTTTAAGAAGCACTCAGAACTGACAGAGCATGGGAGTGGTGTGTGACAGGAGGAGAATGAGATCTAGAAAGACTACAGAATGTTGGCTTGGGCAAATGCTGATGCTCCCAACCAAAGTAGAGAATATAGGAGGAAAAAGAGATTTGAGACAGAAGTTGGGAAGTTCAGTACTAGGCATATGTGTACAGAGAGCATTCATCCAAGTGAAAATGCCCAGTGTCAAGTTGGGTATATGGGTCTGGACCTCAGCAGAGAGGTCTGAGCCTGAGACACTGGGGAGCCATCAGTATTCAGGTAATAAACTAAGAGAGTGGATGAGACTATTTGAGAAAACACAGAGGGAGAGGAGAAGGAGTCAAAGACAGGGTCTTGAGAGACAGTGATATTTTAGGGAGCAGGCAAAGGAAAAAAGCAAAGAAGATATTATAAGAGGTTAAAAAAAAAAAAAGCAAGAAAAGGAAAACCAACAGAAAATGAAGCCATGGATGAGTTTCAAAGAAAAATTATGAATGATGTCAAATACTACAGAGTGGGTCACAAAAATGAAGACTTAAAGTATCCTTCTGGAGGTAGCAATTGATGTCAGTGGTATCAATTACTAGGTCAATTTATAAAGTGTGGGACAGAAGCCAGAATGCAAAAGGTTATGGAGTGAACAGGAGGTGAAGAAGCAGAGAAAGAAGAATAAGATACTCTTTAGAGAAGTACTTATGAGGGAGAAAACATTAATTAGCAAGAGGGAAAAGTAGTTAAAAGAGATTTTTAACGGGATATTAGTGATGACACTAATGCCTCCTCACCGGACTGTTAAGAAGACTAAAAAATTTATAATTGTAAAGCGGCCATGTAAGCTTGTTGAAGAATAATTGATTAAAGCAATATCCTAAGGAGAAGAGAGGAAATGGGGCCAAGTGCATAGGCAGAAAGACTAAACCTTAAACAGGAAGAAGTACCACCCTACCCACTAAGTCTTAAGGAGAGCCTGAGTGTGAATATTGCTCATTTTAAAGGGGCAGAGATAGGAAATTGAGAAAAAGGTGATATCCTGAGAAGGAGGGTCTTATAGTCCAGGGAAAGAGCTTGAAGAGTACAGTAAAATCTGGAATATATGCTGAGAAAAACAGAACAAGTTCAAACAAACAAAAAAAAACTGATAGGGAACACAGTGGACTCAATCAAGATTGATAACCACAATAGATTGGTGGTTTCAATCAGAATGGTCAGGTTATTTTCTCCAAACACCCCAGCCACCTCATGCAGAGATAGTAAAGATTGGTCAGTTTATGTTCATAAAGTACTTGGAAAAAAATATGATGAAAGAATGACTGAATATAAATTGAAAAATATCAATACAATTCATCTCATGTGCATATTTGATATCTTCAACATCTCTCCATGAAGTAAGTTTTTTGGTTGACATTATAATTCCTTTTAACTCCATTTTATCCAAGTAATCTTCAAAGTACTTTATAAACTTAACAGTTACACCAACACATAAGTTACATCTATATTTGTATGTGCAGATTTCTTCACTCCAAAAAAACGTAGTCATGTGCAGAAAATGAAAAACATGTTACCCAATTTAAACTTCAGTAAGCTGTTAAGAAAGAAAGCCTATAATTATCCAAGTCAGAATTTAGCCAAGACGTCAACAGAAAGTAGGAAAGAACAAAGCTTGTTAAAGTTATAATCTAACTCTGCATCTATTAATTCCCCTGCTTCTTCAGAAAACTGTGTTATGGGGTACTAGTGCTTGTAGCAAAAAACATGCAACAAATATGGTAACACAGAAAAGTAACTTTCGAAGAGCCTTATATTCAAAATGACAAAATCTATAGTAAGATTAAAAAATTATTTAAAATACCATTACAAAGCATAACACACTTTAATAAAATACCTCCTGAGATGGAAACAGTTAATATGGTTATATTTGGGGAGACAGATGATTCACCTTAAAAAAATCAAAACAAAACAAAAAACTACTATTCACCTCCATGCATAATGAAGGGAATGGACTGAATGCCCTGAAGCCATCTAAGCCATTCCATCTATTAATTCTAAATATTAACAAATTTATGAAAAAGAAGAGCTGTTTTAAAAACTCAGTATCAGTAATATCAAATATAACTTAATTTCACATACAATCACACCTACTATGCAAGTAAATAAAAATCCTACCTGCTTGTTATAATCTCTCAGTCCACTTTCCATCACTGCTAACTTTTCTTGTAACTGGTAGACTTCTTGCTGAAGTTCTTGAATTCTGAAACACATTTATAACTAATGTCAATATACTTTTGTTAAGAAATACAAAATAACAAGAAATTAAACTACATGCCTTCTCTTAAAAACCCTCTACTTTTTGTTTCTCAGTGAGGTAGGAGGTGCTGTGCCAAAGGGTTCCGAAGCCACGGCATAGAGTACATCATCTTGCAGATTTAATTTTCCAAGAATAGATAAAAAATTGAGTGGTAAATAATTTGAAACTCAGATACATTATGCCTACTACTGCATTTTAATCCTCAGGACAACTCTTCCAGGTACTGTTGCCAATTCTCAGGTTCAGGGAACTAAGCGTCTAGTCCAAAATTCACAATATTATAAAGTGAAATAAGGGATCCTACATGACCCTGTATTTTCTAATGAACTATCCTGCAATCCTAGAAAAAAGAAAAATATTGAGAAATACTACCACTTTCCAAGTAACTACAGTAAAAAACCTACTCCTTTCCAGAACTCGTTAATTCTAAGAGAAACAAGATTTGTCTAAATTATCTGAATTCTGCAACTGCCCAAATGTATTTGTTTTACATCAAACTTTGCCACGCATTAACATAAATATGACACAACCACTTTCATACCGGAAAAATAAAGCCTGAAGCCAGGTCTGCTTTTAAGAGAGGGGCTTCCCTGGCGGCGCAGTGGTTGAGAGTCCGCCTGCCGATGCAGGGGACACGGGTCCATGGCCTGGTCCAGGAAGATCCCACATGCCACAGAGTGGCTGGGCCCGTGAAGCCATGGCCGCTGAGCCTGCACATCCGGAGTCTGTGCTCCACAACGGGAGAGGCCACAGCAGTGAGAGGCCCGCATACCGCAAAAAAAAAAAAAAAAAAAAGAGATTTTCCATGGAGTAGGGGTGAGTAAGGCTAAACACTGCTCGTCCCTGCCATTACTGGAACAAACATTTCCTACCAATCTAGGTGTAGGAGAGGAGTATGTATGCAACCACACTTACATATGCACGAATGACTCTGAATACAGTTAAATGTGCACATGCAAATTAAAACAAACAAGATAATCAAGAGACTAATGCTACCTATGATGGTTTGATAGAAAAGAAGAATGAAGAAGAACATTAAGGTGAAAGAAAAAGACAGAAAATGATAACACATGTAGCCCCCAAAAACTTCTTGCATAATACTAACACACTAAGTCCTAGATTATAACTGTACCATAAAAACAAAACACGAGATATTTCATGGGTAAGGTCAGATAACTATATAAATACAGGTACATAATACTGTGTGAGATGAACTGAGCTAAAAGATCCTAATTGGTCCCTCAATGTCTTTTTTTTTTTTGCTATATTGAGATTAATAAAGTAGAAAACTCCCCCATATTCTCTGCATAATCTACAAAGTAAAAAGCTAACTGCACTAACCATTTCCACTAGTGTGTTCCGTACTTTAAACTGTTTCTGCAGCTAAGACCACAGAGGCTGTCACTAGTGCTCTCTCACTCCTCTGTACCTCTTATAATTTTCTTAATGGCATTTTGTGTATTCCTTTGTCTCATCTTTATTATACTGGGTTATAAGCTTCTCAAAAGCTGCAACACCACCTTATTCATCTTTACATCCCCAGAACAGTTACATAGTGCCTTTTCCAGAGAACTTAATGAAGTTTTAATTAAAACAATTTATATCTGATTCCAATTTAAGGAAATACCAACATATACAGTTAGAGAATCATGAAGCAGAATTTCAAAGCCAGTTACAAGTCTACTCATGTCTACTGGTATTTGACAAAAATCTGAAGTAATAAGGAGTCTGTAAAAGATTTACTGGGTGATGAAACTAAATGTCAAAGCAACTCTACTGAAATAGGCTCTAGATGGCACTAAATTGTTTTAAATCAAATATGGACAGAAACATCAGATATATGATCTCTTTGAAATCAAAAGTTTCAAAACAAGTAAAAACCTTCTATATTCAGAATACACTCAGAAAGCATTTACTGAGTGCTTGTGCAAAGTTCTGTGCTAGGCACCAGAGATACGCTAGTTAAGAAGACAGAAGCCCTACTATGAAGAGACTGAAGGGGAACCAAGTGATCAATTAACTGAAGCCAACAAAGAATTATTTAATGCACCTGTTATCAGCCACTTGCAGGAGGTCTGCAATGTAAGGGTCATCTGGCTGAGGAACTGGGTAACAACTGACTTCAGAAGGAGGGACTGGTTCATCAATTTGCATACGCTGGCGCCTGAAAGCAATACTTCTTTTCTTGCCACCTAAAAAAAGCAAATGTGTATTTCAAAAAAAAAAAATTAAAAACAAAACAAAACACTGTCTTAGAATTAAATATTTCAGAAGGTTAGCCTTTTAGTTATAAAGTGTGTCTCTAGCTCATATTACATACTGATAAAATGTTTTCTCCCTTATATATAAATACCCACCTGATCTTTAAACAATGCATTCCTAAAAACCTCAACAAGATATGGTTATAAAACAAGCTTTATTTTCTGCATGCTTGGTACATATGCCCAGATTTAATCCGTTCCTCCAAGAGATGACCAGACTTCGGCAAGATGAAAGTTGAGTGTGCCTTGTGGTATTCGCTATTATGAGCTCAAGAAATCATCACCAGCAGAAAACTGTCAAACGAGGAGCTTAAGGTAGTGATAACTAAAATAAACATGCTTATTAAGCAATGCCAAAGGAGAAGATAACTGAAACTTTAAGAAGCCAAATTAGTATATAGTAGAAAGTATACCCTGAATTAGTATAATTTCTTAATTAGTAAATTGTCTCAATTATCCTTAAAACTAGCAGGAGTAATTTATTTTTATGGTTAGATATATCCTGCCTTGGTCCAAGCCACATGGATAATTTACCTTTTCCAGTATCTGGCCAAGATTAGACATGTACTTGAAAAACTAATCGACCCTCACAAAGAACAAACATAACTCTCAACTTTGTCTTCATTAGAATCCTAACAAATTTCTTATACTCCTAATCTTTTGTTTTGAGGATGAAGAAACTGGGTCAAAAGTATTTAAATGACCTGCTTGTATACACACCTGAACAGGTAAACCATTTTCTTCTTCCCTTATCTCCTGGTTTTCCTCCTTGGTTGCTCCTCAGTTTCTTTCAAAGACCCTCTTCTTCCACCTGTGCCTTAAATGCCAATTTTCCTAGGGTCTGTCTTTGGTTCTCCTCTCTTTCCAGTCTACATAATCTTACTAGATAATTCCTACCACATTCAGAGCTTCAATTCTCATGATATTCCAATGATTCCCAAATGTGAATCTCCATCTGGGATCATACTGCTGAGAACAGATCTACATATCCCACTGCATACTAGAAATCTCAGTGTGAATGTCCTGTAGGTATAACATACTCAACACACCCTTTGTGGAGGGTGGACTCCTGTTCTGCTTTCCACATTCTCTACCTTAAGAAATATTACCATCATCCACCCACTCATTCCCTTCTAACAGAAATTTAGGAATTCCTCTACTTCCCAAGTCTACCATATTCAGTCACTAAATTTTAGAGATTACACCTCCTAAATCTCTCTTGAATCTGTCCCTCTCTTTTCTCAGAGAATCCTTTTTTGTTTTCTTAATCTTCTAGGTACTTCTGAGATCTTCTCCCACATTTCTCCATCTTTTCTGCCTTTGGCTCATGGTCCTCCCTCTCCAACTCACTTCCTGCCATTTCAAATCCCACTGATTCCTCCCCGACCCTGACCCCTCGGTTCACAATTCCTCAACTCTCATGAGTCTCCTCTTCACTCAGCTATAGGCCCACAATAACATGATTACGCCTGGACTTTGTCACTGGTTAGAACTGTGCCAGTGCCCAGATCTTCAACTCTCTTCTGATGGCAATCTTCATTCTGACCAAATTACTTCAGTCTCTACCTAGTCTCATAATTCAGCACTTTCCTACACCTCACTTACTTCCATAATCTTAATCCCATGGTTTAGACATCTCAATGATCTGGTTACTAGTACTGGAGATTGTTCCACTGACTTTATGACCAGACAACCACCAACTCTGCATATACCCCATCATTTCTTTTTTCTTGCTTGAGAACTACTGAGCATAAAGCTAAAAAGAGTAAAATAGGGCTTCCCTGGTGGCGCAGTGGTTGAGGGTCCGCCTGTTGATGCAGGGGACGCGGGTTCATGCCCTGGTCTGGGAGGATCCCGCATGCCGCGGAGTGGCTGGGCCCGTGAGCCATGGCCGCTGGGCCTGCGCGTCCGGAGCCTGTGCTCCGCGGCAGGAGAGGCCACAGCAGTGAGAGGCCCGCGTACCGCAAAAAAAAAAAAAAAAACAGAGTAAAACTAAGAAATAAGAAAGTACATCATTTCCAAATTCTTTAATGAGTATGAATTACTTTTATAACTGAAATAATAATAATGATAAAAATAATAGAAAAAAGAATTTAAATTAATGATTAAGGAAATAAAACTCTGGGCACTGAAGCCAGACTACTTGTATCTAAGAAGTTATTATTACATAAATTTCTAAGCACATGTATAGAATATAAGCTGGATCTTCAGAAATAAATTTAAAAGTTTTTGTGACTAGCCAAGTACATCTTTTCAAATACTAAAGTCTAAGCATGAAAATCCAAAGTCCCATTTCAGTCAACAGTTCTAATATCTTTAAAATATTACATACGTACAATTTGTTTTGAGAGGGAACAGACTCACCTGGAGTTTGTACTATAGCTTGCAAATTCTTTTCTTGAAGTTGTTGAATTTTTTCATTCTTAGCTTTACTCTCTTTCTCCAAAAGTTTGAGTTTATGAACATATTGATTATTTAGAAATTTCAGATCAGCTGTTTCACGTGCACACTTTTTCAATGTGGTTTTCAACTCTTAAAATGAAAAAGATTCAAAGAGTATTTTGCAATCTAGAAATTCTTCCATTTCACAAAATACAAAAAGTCATAGTAATTTGAAAGGCTCCACCTGATTCTCATGTATGCTTTGTTAGAAAGGCTATACCTTTTCTACCACTATTAACAAACTGCAAATAAGTCACTAAGCACAAAAAGGAATTATATTTTTCTTCTGTGGTATGAGCCTAATATAAATCATGACTTTTGATCCAGTAAATTGAATATGAAGCTAAGGGATTATGAATTCATGCCAGGTATCAGACAGGGCTTCCTATTGAATATGAGAAGATTTTATAATAAGTTAGCCATATAATTACCCTTTGCCCAGTACCTTTGAAATCATTCTAATTCTACCTTCCAGATCAAAGACGGGATATTAAAGAATCAGAACGACAGATACATGGCTTTCTCTCAGTTAAGAGAAAAACAAAAGTTATTTCAAGAACATTTCTTCAGTTCCAGCATTTAATATTTTCTACAGCAATTTTTTTAAAAATTTATTTATTTATTTATTTATGGCTGCGTTGGGTCTTTGTTGCCATGTGCGGGCTTTTCTCTAGTTGCAGCGTGCGGGGGCTACTCTTTGTTGCGGTGCGCGGGCTTCTTCTGTTGCACAGCATGGACTCTAGGCACACAGCCTTCAGCAGTTGTGGCACATGGGCTTCAGTAGTTGTGGCACATGGGCTCAGTAGTTGTGGTGCACGGGCTTAGTTGCTCTGCGGCATGTGAGATCTTCCCGGACCAGGGCTCAAACCCATGTCCCCTGCATTGGCAAGTGGATTCTTAACCACTGTGCCACCAGGGAGGGCCCTCTACAGCAATTTTAATTCTAAAAATTTAATCCACATAAAGTAAAAATGAATACAGTTATGGAATGCAAATTTACTTTCCTTCTTGGAAACTCTTCAACACACCCTACAATATTTCAAGAGGTGTCAATAGGATGACTATCACATTTTCTAATCAACAGTTTTAAAGGTAGACTAGCCTTTCTTACATATAAAATAAAAAGGGCAAAAATATTGCATTTTAAAAATCACAAAATTTGGGCTTCCCTGGTGGTGCAGTGGTTGAGAGTCCGCCTGCCGATGCAGGGGACGTGGGTTCGTGGCCCGGTCCGGGAAGATCCCACATGCGGCAGAGCGGCTGGGCCCATGAGCCATGGCTGCTGAGCCTGTGCGTCCAGAGCCTGTGCTCCGCAACGGGAGAGGCCACAACAGTGAGAGGCCCACGTATCGCAAAAAAAAAAAAAAAAAAAAACACAATATTTTACCTTTAATGTGTTGGCCTGATTGTTCTCTCAGTTTCATTAATTCCAGGTATAATTCATTATTTTCCTTACTCAATTTTGCATTTTCAAGTTTATAAGGTTCCAATACAAAATCAAAATTGGCACTTTCTTTTTCAGCTTTCACAGCAGATAATTTTGATTTCCGAAGACTTTCTGTTGTATGAACTAGATCACTAATATTCAAGAACAGAAAATGTAAATACAAGGAAACATTCCATTAACTTTTAATAACTAAATACATATTTGTAAAAAGACTTAAAATAAATGTTAATGTTAAGTGAGCTCAAATCTAAAAACAAACAAACAAAAACAAACACTAGGAGTCTTTCAAGGTACCAGAAAGTACTCAAAAACTTCTCAAAACAGGAGAGACTTCCGGGAAGATCGCGGAAGAGTAAGACGCGGAGATCACCTTCCTCCCCACAGATACACCAGAAATACATCTACGCGTGGAACAACTCCTACGGAGCACCTACTGAACGCTGGCAGAAGACCTCAGACCTCCCAAAAGGCAAGGAACCCCCCACGTACCTGGTTAGGGCAAAAGAAAAAACTAAACAGAGACAAAAGGATAGGGACGGGTCCTGCACCAGCGGGAGAGAGCTGTGAAGGAGGAAAAGTGTCCACACACTAGGAAGCCCCTTCGCGGGTGGAGACTTCGGGAGGCGGAGTGGGGGAGTTTGGGAGCCGCGGAGGAGAGCACAGCAGCAGGGGTGCGGAGGGCAAAGCGGACAGATTCCAGCGCAGAGGATCAGGCCGACCGGAACTCGCCAGCCGAGAGGCTTGTCTGCTCGCCCGCCGGGGCGGGCGGGACTGGGAGCTGAGGCTCCGGCTTTTGTCGGAGCGCCAGGAGAGGACTGCGGTTGGCGGCGTGAACACAGCCTGCAGGGCGTTAGTGCACCGCGCCGGGAGAGAGTCCGGGGAAAAGTCTGGACCTGCCGAAGAGGCAAGAGACTTTTACGTCCCTCTTTGTTTCCTGGTGCACGAGGAGAGGGGATTAAGAACGCTGCTTGAGAGAGCTCCAGGGACGGGCGCTAGCCGCGGCTAGAAGTGCGGAGCCCAGAGACAGACATGAGACGCTAGGGCCGCTGCTGCCGCCACCAGGAGGCCTGTGTGCGAGCACAGGTCACTATCCACACCCCTCTTCCGGGGAGCCTGTGCAGCCCGCCACTGCCGGGGTCCCGGGATCCAGGGACAACTCCCCCGGGAGAACGCACGGCGCGCCTCAGGCTGCAACGTCACGCCGGCCTCTGCCGCCGCAGGCCCGCCCCACACTCCGTGACCCTCCCTACCCCCCGGCCTGAGTGAGCCAGAGCCTCCGAATCAGCGGCTCCTTTAACCCCGTCCTGTCTGAGCAAAGAACAGACGCCCTCCGGCGACCTACACGCACAGGCGGGGCCAAATCCAAAGCTGAGCCCCTGGAAACTGTGAGAACAAAGAAGAGAAAGGGAAATCTCTCCCAGCAGCCTCAGAAGCAGCGGATTAAAGCTCCACAATCAACTTGATATACCCTGCATCTGTGGAATACCTGACAAGACAACGAATCATCCCAAATTAAGAAGCCCTGTGGATGAAAGGCTCTTGGGGCTGCAGCCAGGAGTCACTGCTGTGCCTCTGAGGTGGGAGAACCAACTTCAGGACACTGGTCCACAAGAGGCCTCCCAGCTGCACATAACATCAAACAGCAAAAATCGCCGAGAGATCTCCATCTCAACGCCAGCACCCAGCTTCACTCAACGACCAGCAGGCTACAGGGCTGGACATCCTATGCCAAACAACTAGCAAGACAGGAACACAACCCCACCCATTAGCAGAGAGGCTGCCCAAAATCATAATAAGTCTACAGAAACCCCAAAACACATCACCAGACGTGGACCTGCCCACCAGAAAGACAAGATCCAGCCTCATCCACCAGAACACAGGCCCTAGTCCCCTCCACCAGGAAGCCTACACAACCCACTGAACCAACCTTAGCCACTGGGGACAGACACAAAAAACAACAGGAACTACGAACCTTCAGCCTGCAAAAAAGGAGACCCCAAACACAGTAAGATAAGCAAAATGAAAAGACAGAAAAACACACAGCAGATGAAGGAGCAAGATAAAAACCCACCAGACCTAACAAATGAAGAGGAAATAGGCAGTCTACCTGAAAAAGAATTCAGAATAATGATAGTAAGGTTGATCCGAAATCTTGGAGATAGAATGGACAATAGAATGGACAAAATGCAAGAATCAGTTAACAAGGACCTAGAAGAACTAAAGATGAAACAAGCAATGATGAACAACACAATAAATGAAATTAAAAGTACTCTAGATGGGATCAATAGCAGAATAACTGAGGCAGAAGAACGGATAAGTGACCTGGAAGATAAAATAGTGGAAATAACTACTGCAGAGCAAAATAAAGAAAAAAGAATGAAAAGAACTGAGGACAGTCTCAGAGACCTCTGGGACAACATTAAACGCACCAACATTCGAATTATAGGGGTTCCAGAAGAAGAAGAGAAAAAGAAAGGGACTGAGAAAATATTTGAAGAGATTATAGTTGAAAACTTCCCTAATATGGGAAAGGAAATAGTTAATGAAGTCCAGGAAGCACAGAGAGTCCCATACAGGATAAATCCAAGGAGAAATATGCCAAGACACATATTAATCAAACTGTCAAAAATTAAATACAAAGAAAACATATTAAAAGCAGCAAGGGAAAAACAACAAATAACACACAAGGGAATCCCCATAAGGTTAACAGCTGATCTCTCAGCAGAAACCCTACAAGCCAGAAGGGACTGGCAGGACATACTGAAAGTGATGAAGGAGAAAAACCTGCAGCCAAGACTACTCTACCCAGCAAGGATCTCATTCAGATTTGATGGAGAAATTAAAACCTTTACAGACAAGCAAAAGCTGAGAGAGTTCAGCACCACCAAACCAGCTTTACAACAAATGCTAAAGGATCTTCTCTAGGCAAGAAACACAAGAGAAGGAAAAGACCTATAATAACGAACCCAAAACAATTTAGAAAATGGGAATAGGAACATACATATCGATAATTACCTTAAATGTAAATGGACTAAATGCTCCCACCAAAAGACACAGATTAGCTGAATGGATACAAAAACAAGACCCTTATATATGCTGTCTACAAGAGACCCACTTCAGACCTAGAGACACATACAGACTGAAAGTAAGGGGATGGAAAAAGATATTCCATGCAAATGGAAACCAAAAGAAAGCTGGAGTAGCAATTCTCATATCAGACAAAATAGACTTTAAAATAAGGACTATTAAAAGAGACAAAGAAGGACACTACATAATGATCAAGGGATCGATCCAAGAAGAAGATATAACAATTGTAAATATTTATGCACCCAACATAGGAGCACCTCAATACATAAGGCAAATACTAACAGCCATAAAAGGGGAAATCGACAGTAACACATTCATAGTAGGGGACTTTAACACCCCACTTTCACCCATGGACAGATCATCCAAAATGAAAATAAATAAGGAAACACAAGCTTTAAATGATACATTAAACAAGATGGACTTAATTGATATTTATAGGACACTCCATCCAAAAACAACAGAATACACATTTTTCTCAAGTGCCCATGGAACATTCTCCAGGATAGATCATATCTTAGGTCACAAATCAAGCCTTGGTAAATTTAAGAAAATTGAAATTGTATCAAGTATCTTTTCTGACCACAACGCCATGAGACTAGATATCAATTACAGGAAAAGATCTGTAAAAAATACAAACACATGGAGGCTAAACAATACACTACTTAATAATGAAGTGATCACTGAAGAAATCAAAGAGGAAATCAAAAAATACCTAGAAACAAAGGACAATGGAGACACAACGACCCAAAACCTGTGGGATGCAGCAAAAGCAGTTCTAAGGGGGAAGTTTATAGCAATACAAGCCCACCTTAAGAAGCAGGAAACATCTCGAATAAACAACCTAACCTTGCACCTCAAGCAATTAGAGAAAGAAGAACAAAAAAACCCCAAAGTTAGCAGGAGGAAAGAAATCATAAAAATCAGATCAGAAATAAATGAAAAAGAAATGAAGGAAACGATAGCAAAGATCAATAAAACTAAAAGCTGGTTCTTTGAAAGGACAAACAAAATTGACAAACCATTAGCTAGACTCATCAAGAAAAAAAGGGAGAAGACTCCAATCAATAGAACTAGAAATGAAAAAGGAGAAGTAACAACTGACACTGCAGAAATACAAAAGATCATGAGAGATTACTACAAGCAACTCTATGCCAATAAAATGGACAACCTGGAAGAAATGGACAAATTCTTAGAAAGGCACAACCTGCCAAGACTGAATCAGGAAGAAATAGAAAATATGAACAGACCAATCACAAGCACTGAAATTGAAACTGTGATTAAAAATCTTCCAACAAGCAAAAGCCCAGGACCAGATGGCTTCACAGGCGAATTCTATCAAACATTTAGAGAAGAGCTATCACCTATCCTTCTCAGACTCTTCCAAAATATAGCAGAGGGAGGAACACTCCCCAACTCATTCTACGAGGCCACCATCACCCTGATACCAAAACCAGACAAGGATGTCACAAAGAAAGAAAACTACAGGCCAATATCACTGATGAACATAGATACAAAGATCCTCAACAAAATACTAGCAAACAGAATCCAACAGCACATTAAACGGATCATACACCATGATCAAGTGGGGTTTATTCCAGGAATGCAAGGATTCTTCAATATACGCAAATCAATCAATGTGATACATCATATTAACAAATTGAAGGAGAAAAACCATATGATCATCTCAATAGATGCAGAGAAAGCTTTTGACAAAATTCAACACCCATTTATGATAAAAACCCTGCAGAAAGTAGGCATAGAGGGAACTTTCCTCAACATAATAAAGGCCATATATGACAAACCCACAGCCAACATCGTCCTCAATGGTGAAAAACTGAAAGCATTTCCACTAAGATCAGGAACAAGACAAGGTTGCCCACTCTCACCACTCTTATTCAACATAGTTTTGGAAGTTTTAGCCACAGCAATCAGAGAAGAAAAGGAAATAAAAGGAATCCAAATCGGAAAAGAAGAAGTAAAGCTGACACTGTTTGCAGATGACATGATCCTATACATAGAGAATCCTAAAGATGCTACCAGAAAACTACTAGAGCTAATCAATGAATTTGGTAAAGTAGCAGGATACAAAATTAATGCACAGAAATCTCTGGCATTCCTATACACTAAGGATGAAAAATCTGAAAGTGAAATCAAGAAAACACTCCCATTTACCATTGCAACAAAAAGAATAAAATATCTAGGAATAAACCTACCTAAGGAGACAAAAGACCTGTATGCAGAAAATTATAAGACACTGATGAAAGAAATTAAAAATGATACAAATAGATGGAGAGATATACCATGTTCTTGGATTGGAAGAATCAACATTGTGAAAATGACTCTACTACCCAAAGCAATCTACAGATTCAATGCAATCCCTATGAAACTACCACTGGCGTTTTTCACAGAACTAGAACAAAAAATTTCACAATTTGTATGGAAACACAAAAGACCCCGAATAGCCAAAGCAATCTTGAGAACGAAAAATGGAGCTGGAGGAATCAGGCTTCCTGACTTCAGACTATACTACAAAGCTACAGTAATCAAGACAGTATGGTACTGGCACAAAAACAGAAAGATAGATCAATGGAACAGGATAGAAAGCCCAGAGATAAACCCACGCACATATGGTCACCTTATCTTTGACAAAGGAGGCAGGAATGTACAGTGGAGAAAGGACAGCCTATTCAATAAGTGGTGCTGGGAAAACTGGACAGCTACATGTAAAAGTATGAGATTAGATCACTCCCTAACACCATACACAAAAATAAGCTCAAAATGGATGAAAGACCTAAATGTAAGACCAGAAACTATCAAACTCTTAGAGGAAAACATAGGCAGAACACTCTATGACATAAATCACAGCAAGGTCCTTTTTGACCCACCTCCTAGAGAAATGGAAATAAAAACAAAAGTAAACAAATGGGACCTAATGAAACTTAAAAGCTTTTGCACAGCAAAGGAAACCATAAAGAAGACAAAAAGACAACCCTCAGAATGGGAGAAAATATTTGCAAATGAAGCAACTAACAAAGGATTAATCTCCAAAATTTACAAGCAGCTCATGCAGCTTAATAACAAAAAAACAAACAACCCAATCCAAAAATGGGCAGAAGACCTAAATAGACATTTCTCCAAAGAAGATATACAGACTGACAACAAACACATGAAAGAATGCTCAACATCACTAATCATTAGAGAAATGCAAATCAAAACGACAATGAGATATCATCTCACACCAGTCAGAATGGCCATCATCAAAAAATCTAGAAACAATAAATGCTGGAGAGGGTGTGGAGAAAAGGGAACCTCTTACACTGCTGGTGTGAATGTAAATTGATACAGCCACTGTGGAAAACAGTATGGAGGTTCCTTAAAAAGCTACAAATAGAACTACCATATGACCCAGCAATCCCACTACTGGGCATATACCCTGAGAAAACCATAATTCAAAAAGAGTCATGTACCAAAATGTTCATTGCAGCTCTATTTACAATAGCCCAGAGATGGAAACAACCTAAGTGTCCATCATCGGATGAATGGATAAAGAAGATGTGGCACATATATACAATGGAATATTACTCAGCCATAAAAAGAGACGAAATTGAGCTATTTGTAATGAGGTGGATAGACCTAGAGTCTGTCATACAGAGTGAAGTAAGTCAGAAAGAGAGAGACAAATACCGTATGCTAACACATATATATGGAATTTAAGAAAAAAAAAATGTCATGAAGAACCTAGGGGTGAAACAGGAATAAAGACACAGACTTACTAGAGAATGGACTTGAGGCTATGGGGAGGGGGAAGGGTAAACGGTGACAAAGCGATAAAGAGGCATGGACATATATACACTACCAAACGTAAGGTAGATAGCTAGTGGGAAGCAGCCGCATAGCACAGGGAGATCAGCTCGGTGCTTTGTGATCGCCTGGAGGGGTGGGATAGGGAGGGTGGGAGGGAGGGAGACGCAAGCGGGAAGAGATATGGGAACATATGTGTATATATAACTGATTCATTTTGTTGTGAAGCTGAAACTAACATACCATTGTAAAGCAATTATACTCCAATAAAGATGTTAAAAAAAAAAAAAACTTCTCAAAACAGGATTAAAGATTTTTTTTTAATATAAATTTATTTTATTTTTGGCTGCATTGGGTCTTCGTTGCTGTGCACAGGCTTTCACTAGTTGCGGTGAGCAGGGGCTACTCTTTGTTGTGGTGCACGGGGTCTAGGCACGTGAGCTTCAGTAGTTGTGACATGTGGGCTCAGTAGTTATGGCCTGCGGGCTCTAGAGCGCGGGCTTAGTAGTTATGGCCCGTGGGCTCAGTCACTCCGTGGCATGTGGGCTCTTCCCAGACCAGGAATCAAACCTGTGCCCCCTGCATTGGCAGGCGGATTCTTAACCACTGAGCCACCAGTGAAGTCCCAAGACAAGATTAACTAAAAGTTATATGAAACAGGCTTCCCTGGTGGCACAGTGGTTGGGAGTCCACCTGCCAATGCTGGGGACATGGGTTCATGCCCTGGTCTGGGAGGATCCCATGTGCCGCGGAGCGGCTGGGCTCGTGAGCCATGGCCGCTGCGCCTGCGCGTCCGGAGCCTGTGCTCCACAGCGGAAGAGGCCACAACGGTGAGAGGCCCACGTACCGCAAAAAAAAAAAAAAAAAAAAGTTATGAAACATATACACACAGGCAGAATCATCTTTCAATCTCCCCTCTAACTTACCCCCCCATGTCTAATTAGTCACCTAATCCGGTGGAATCTGTGAAACTTATTTGTTCATTCAGCAAACATTTACTGAATGCCTGCTATATGCTGTGTCAGGGACACAACAAATAATGAGTCAGTTCCCGACCTCTAAGAACACAGACCAGTGGAATATTCATTCCTTCAACATTTATTGAGCAGGGCACATGGTAAAGAACCCACTATCACGGAACTTACATTCTACTAACAATTTGTCAAAAGTTATAATACTATGTGATAACCTCAACAAATATTTCAGTGCCAACAATGTGTTCAGTCTGTTCTAGGTATGCCAGTTATAAAGTCAGTCTCTAGTCTCATGGAGTTTGCATTCTATCGGGAAGATAAAACAAGTTTCCAACAATGATAATAGCTAATAACATGCAGCAGATGTGACAGAGTCCTGCAGGCCATATGGCTAACTGAACATAAGGGCAAGGCAGGAGGGAGAGGAGAAAGGGACTTTATAGGCAGATAGAATAGCATATGGAGAGACCAAGGGAGAAAGTGAACACATGTTTAGGAGCTTCAGGTGGTTAATACAGGGGAGATGAAGGTGTACGAGTATAAAATCACTGTGGAAAAAGTTTGTCAGTTTCCTGAAAAGTTAAATATACTTCTACCCTATAACTCCGAATTGTCGATCTAGTACTTGATCATGAAGGATTCTGCAGGCCATGCTAAAGACCATAAAGTATCTTTCATCCATTCTCTCCTTTCCATCATCATCACTTATAGTCCTACTGCAAAAGCCTCCTAGGCCACTTCCCTGCTCTAGTCTCAAATCACAGTAGTAGAATTCATGCGGAAAAGAACAAAAATCACAAAGACTCTTTCAGTTAAAGTAACAAGTAACAGCTAAAGTCATGGTCAACCACATTAGAGAAACATTATAAATGTAACAGTAATTACAGACCAGTGACTAACATAATGTCAACTATATTTCAATAAAAAATTAATGACCAGTGAATAAAGCAGTTACAGAACTCTCAACTAGATCAGAAAATCACATTAAAAATTGTACTTTTACTCACAGACAAAACCTGCAGAAACATTCACTCTGAATACTATAGTGTGAATGGTGACCCTAGAGTTTTGCAATGTGGAGGCCCTGAATGACGACAGCAGAGTAGAATCTAAGAAGAATAGAGAAACTTCAGATGACTTAAGGACTTTTAAAAAATCTACCCATTTCTCTACTGAAGGATAAAGTTCAATCAGAAACTAGATAAATGGGATTAAGGATCACACAGGTTTAGAACCGTATTTTCATCTTTACCTGAAAAGTTTTTCTACCAAAGGTAAACACTCCACTGTCAGAGTCTGGCGGTATCCCAACTGATCCAATCTTTTCCTAATATTAATATATTTTCTTTCTGCAGCTGTAGTCATCTTGTCTTCCAAACTGGTTTTATTCATTTCCAAAAGTTAAAATCCTAAAAGAAAAGAATGAAACATCATTCTGTTATCAGCTATTATTATTGTTTCACGTTAAGAAGAAAAGAATCTTTTAATATGAAGCACTTATTCTTTGTTTCTTTTCAGGTAGGCAGTCTTCTGGAATATTTAGATTGATTTAAATCCAATGTTTATGATATTCACATTGCTGCATTAAAATAAACATCTCCTCATAAGCCTATACAGAAAAGTTAAAACAGGGACTTCCCTGGTGGTGCAGTCGTTAAGAATCCGCCTGCCAATGCAGGGCACATGGGTTCGAGCCCTGGTCCAGGAAGATCCCACATGTTGCGGAGCAACTAAACCCCTGTGCCACAACTACTGAGCCCGCGTGCCACAACTACTGAAGCCTGTACGCCTAGAGCCCGTGCTTCACAACAAAGAGAAACCACCGCAACGAGAAGCCCACGCACCACAACGAAGAGTAGCCCCCGCTTGCTGCAACTAGAGAAAGCCCACGTGCGGCAACGAAGACCCAATGCAGCAAAAAATAAATAAATAATTTTTTTAAAAAAAGTTAAAACAATAAAGCTTCTAGGAAAAAAAAAATATTTTCCCAAGCCTGAGACAGGCAAAGAATACTTAGAAAAGCCTCTTTTAACAGCATTAAATACAAAGGAAAAACTTGATAAATTGGATTTCTTTAAATTGAAAAGTCTGCTCATCAAAATATGCCCTTTTATTTGACAAACAAAAACAAAAGAGTAGGAGAAAAATATTCATAATATCTAACAAAGGATTTGTATATGGGATAAAGAACCCTTACAATTCAATAATAAAGACAACCCAATAAGAAAATGGGCTAAGACTTGCAAAAGATACCTGAATGGGAATAATCATATGAAAAGTTGCTTAATACCATTAGACATCAGGGAAATTGAAACCACAATGAGATACAATTATGCCCATACTAGAATGGCTAAAATTAAAGGTACAATATCAAATGTCATTAAGGACTTGGAGTAACAGGAATCTTCACATTGCTGACAGGAGTGTAAAATCTCTGTGGAAAAAGCCTGGTAACTTCTTATAAAGTTAAACATACTTCTATCCTACGACTCTCTAATTCTATTCCAAGGTATTTACTCAAGAAAATGAAAATAAGCATCTACAAAGAGACTCTACAAGAATATTCGAAGCAGCTTTATTCATAATAGCCCCAAACTGCAAACAACCTATTTATCCATCAATAGAGGAAAGATGTTACATAACATACATATACTGTATGATTCCATTTATATGAAGTTCAAGAACAGGCAAAATTAAACTGTGCACAGATATGAGAACAGCAGTGGCCTAGGGCTATGCGGGTGTGAGGAGAGCCTGACTGGATGGGCTACAAGGGAACTTTCTGAGGTAATGAAAATATTGTGTTGATGGGGACAGACGTCACACCAGTGTATACATTTATCAAAGCTTTTCAAATAGCACACTTAAGATCTGTGCATTTCACCATGTAAATTTTACTTAGTTTAGAAAGAAAAAAAGACACAAACGCATAAGCATCTCTGTACATGTTTTTATCCTTGTCTTTTTAAATATTTATGAATATATTATCTATCAACCTGCCCTAAAATGGAGTCATTCAAAAATCACTTCTTGGGCTTCCCTGGTGGCACAGTGGTTGAGAGTCCGCCTGCCGATGCAGGGGACACGGGTTCGTGCCCCGGCCCGGGAAGATCCCACGTGCCGCGGAGCGGCTGGGCCCGTGAGCCATGGCCGCTGAGCCTGCACGTCCGGAGCCTGTGCTCCGCAACGGGAGAGGCCACGGCAGTGAGAGGCCCAAGTACTGCAAAAAAAAAAAAATAATCACTTCTTTAGAAAAATGTGCTCTTTTCTAATTTTGCCAGGTAAATATGGTCCTAATACTCATATTTCTAAACCAAATAAAAACTCTGTTATATATCTCTACTGTTCACAATTTATAAAACATGCAAGTATATGAATACATGCAAAATTTGGTCCTCACAACTACCCTGTGAGGGAGACAGGGTGCAGGACACCCTCCCTGTTCAAAGATGAGGTAAGACTGCCTCAAGAGAGTAACTTTCGGGACTTCCCTGGTGGCGCAGTGGTTAAGAATCCGCCTGTCAATGCAGGGGACACGGGTTTGAGCCCTGGTCCGGGAAGATCCCACATGCCGCGGAACAACGAAGCCCGCGTGCCACAACTAATAAGCCTGCGAGCCACAACTACTGAGCCCGTGCACCTAGAGCCCATGCTCCGCAACGAGAAGCCCACGCACCACAACGAAGAGCAGCCCCCGCTCTCCGCAACTAGAGAAAGCCCGCGCGCAGCAATGAAGACTCAAGGCAGCCAATAAATAAATAAAAAGAGTAACTATATTCCCAAACCACAAGGCCACGAAGTAGGTGGGCATTCAGGTCCCCTGAGTCCTGATCCAGCACTCTGGTTTCTGTACTATGCTGCCTCAACTTATCAAATCACTAAATTAGCACCTCTCCTTGATTACTCCTTTCTACAAATCTTTCCTTCTCCACACTCTTGCTAGCCTTTTCTTTGAATGGAGTCCCCATTCTATACTAGGTTCTTTCTAGGTTCCTTCCACAAGAGGGACCTGACTGATGCAGGGTGTTCTAGAAAAAGTCCTGGAGACATCAGAAATTCACCGGTCAAACCAAGAACTAGTAGGGCCTCAACATTCCAACATGTCTCCATTTTGTCTGGTACCCACTTTGGTTACCCAGAAATAATACTTCCTCACATCCTTCTGAGAGAGAGGGAGAATATGAATATGAATCAAAAAATCATCCACACACAGGACAGATGAAAAAGATTAAAATCCTCCCAACAAGGACAAAAAACACGTATTAGGCTTTCCCCACCCATAGGCTGCTGTCCTCCACCACCGCCCCCATCTCCATTACCCAAACACTGTGGCTATACTGAAAATTTCTAGCAAAACATAAAAGGTAAGGTTTGGAGGTCCTCCACACATACGTGTTTAGAACCAGCCACTTGCTTAACTCTGGGGGGTTGACGTCTGAAAGCCAGTACATCTTATTTTTTCAAAAATATCCTGTGCGTACATATGCACAGGGGCCAAAAAAACAAAACATAACAAACCCCCAAACCAACCTTAACTGAGTTTATCTCGGGAATCCTCACTCATTTCAGAGAGTGGAAGCAAGAGGGGATGTTTACTAAGGTGCTGGCCAAGGGTTAATAAACGACTCTCGTCCTACGCTTTGGGGCACTTTTGTTTTTACAAAGAACCTGTATGATTCTTATATGAAAAGAGCATTTTAACTTTTAAATCAACCCATCAGTCAGTAGGAGGCGGGTCCGCGGGGGCCGCACAGACGCTCGCGGCGAGAGGGTTAGGAGGAAACAGCGGGTTCCCGCGGCCCCAGGCCGACCTCTGGGCCGCAGCTCCGCAGTCGGGTGTTGAAGAGAAGGGGTGTCAGCAGCGGGGCGGCGGGGAGTCTCCGCGCCCCGTCCGCCAGCCCGCCCGGGCCCCACTTCCTCCCAAGGTTGCGCGGCCTCCCTCCCGGCCGCGCCCCGGCCCGCCGGGACCGCCCGGGAGGCGGAGGCACTGCCCAGCTCGGCCCTTCCGCCCCGCGCCGCGCTCACCCGCAGACCCGGCCGCTGCTCCCTCCGCCTGCGGTCGCATTCTCCCTCGCGCCTCGCCTCCCTTGCTGGCTCCTTCCGCCCCAGACACCGGTTCCGGCTCCAGGACAGTTTGAAAATGGCGCGGAGAGACTATCGGGGCCGGCGCGGAGGAGGCGCCGCGGTTGCCTCGGTAACGGGAGCGGCAGTCGTTTCGCCGCGCGCGGCGGGGACGCGCCCGACAGAGATGGCGACGCTAGGCCCGGCCCGGAAACGCAACGGCCCGCACGGCGCGAGGCCGCGGCGCCCCCTAGCGGCGGGCGAACCCCGAACCTCAGCGGGCGCCAGTAACTGTGTCATCCTCTCCGTCGTGTGCCTTAACCTTCTGGACGCGGGGTTAAAACCCTGCCCAGCCCTGGTCCCTGCTGCAGATTGGCCTTCACCTGCTAGGGGGACGCCTACTCACCACGTAAACTCTAGCTTAAATAGCCGGTTGTCTGTGCAACTTTCCCTGAGAACCACCCACACCCACGTCCCCGATGCGTAGACCCTTATATTATATTCATCCCATTATGATGAGTATAATATCACTATGTTTTGATCCCATGAGTTATAACTCATCCCGTCAAAAGGTAATTATTTGTTTATATGTCTCTCCCTGCCTCCTCCAATTTTGAATTCCTTGAGTCAAGATTATTTTATTCAGCTAGTTTCTCTGGCACCGACCGCAGTAAACATGTGTGAATGAAATTACATTTAAATCAACTGGTTATAGAGAGCCTGCTCATATATAGAAAACACATGGTCAAATCCTAGAATTCCATTTCTCGCGTGAAAGCTTCTAGATGATCAGAGAGAAGCTCATTTCCTCCTTTCTATTTACTACTCTCTCAAGTAGGACTTCCGTTCTGAAAATGTACCTAATCTTTGGGTATCACCTAACTGCTCTGTGGGTTGTGAATACTTTGTACTCATTCATATATTGCTTTAATCATTTTCATTGTGTGTGCCTTGTCTGTTTTCCCACGTGCTTTAATAAGTTGTTTTATGAATTGTGGGGCAATCCTGTTGGGGCCACCCTCAAAACTGATAACTGGGGGGAAGGAGAGCCAGATGCAGAGAGAAAAAAAAATAACCTTTCACTGAAAGTGTGCTTACAAACCAAAAACAATGAAGAAATCTAATGCTAACAAGGATAGCCAACAAAATAAAACATCAAAACATGAATTCTCTCTAGATGAAATGAAAGAGTCTGATGAAGCCTTTAAAATGAATATGTGTAAGGTGATCTAGATCGAAGTTTCTTGACCTTGGCACTTTTGACATTTTGGGCTGAATAATTCTTTGTTTTAGAGGGCTTGTCCTGTGTATTGTAGAATGTTTAATAACATTCTTGGCTTCTACCCACTAGACCAGTAGCATCCCCCAAGTTGTGACAACCAAAAAAATCTCTCCAGACATTGCCAGCTGTGCCTTGGGAGGATAAATCACTCCTGGTTGAGAACCACTGGTCTAGATAGATGGAAGGAATAACAGCCATTAGAAAGAACAAGAATTGTTAAATGAAACAAGAACAGATGCATATGAAAGGGAGTCAATCAGAAAAATTGGAAATTAAAAATACAGTCATCAAATTTTTTTTTACATTACATGGGATGAACTGTAGATTAGATATAGTGAAAAGAATTAGAAAATTTACCTAGAACATAGTGCAAAGGAATATATTTAGAAAGCAATTAAGAAATACAAATAATAGCTTGAGAGACTCAAAGAAGGCCCCAGAGCTATGAAAGGCAGACGCCCCCCACAAAGGTGTCTACACCCAAATTTCTGGAACCTATGAATATTACATGGCAAGAGGGATTTTGCAGACATAATTAAGGTCGTTAAAGGCCTTAAAACCGGGAGATTGTCCTGGATATTCCAGGTGGGCCCAATGCATTTGCACAAACCCTTAAAAACAGACAAGTGTGAGCAGGACTTGACGGCTGTTGGGGGTTTGAAGATGGAGGGTGCAGTGTGATGAGGAATGTGGGGATCCTAGGACAGCTGAGGGAGGCTAAGAACCTGCAGAGTATCATGAACCTCAGCCCTCCAGGAGCAAGGAACGGAATTCCTGCCAACAACCTAAGTGAATGTGGAAGCAGATTTCCTCCTTTATTCTCCTACTTGAGATAAAAGCCAGGCTACTGACACCTTGATTTTGGCAGCAGGGCCTACCTAGACTTCTGACCTACAGAACTATGAGATAATCAATTTGTATTGTCTTAAGCTGCTACGTTTATGGTGACTTGTTACAGTAGGAAGAGAAAAACTAATTCAGCAAAGAAGCAATGTTTGAAGAGATAATCGCTAAGAATTTTCCAGAACTGAATCAAGGTACAAATCTTCAGATAAAAATTTTGCATCATTTCAATTAAAGATGGCAGATTAAATGTACACATTAGCTTCAGCCTTCCTCTCGCCCTCCCTCCCTCCTTCATCCTTTTAAAATGACAGTAAAGGTACTTTCATTAATTAATTTATTTTTGGCTGTGTTGGGTCTCCGTTGCTGCGCATGGGCTTTCTCTAGTGGCGGCGAGCGGGGGCTACTCTTCGTTGCGGTGTGCGAGCTTCTCATTGCAGCCGGAGCACGGGCTCTAGGTGGGCGGGCTTCAGTAGTTGTTGCACACGGGCTCAGCAGTTGTGGCGCATGGGCTCAGTTGCTCCGCGGCATGTGGGATCTTCCTGGACCAGGGCTCGAACCCATTTCCCCTCATTGGCAGGCCGATTCGTTGTGGTGTGCGGACTTCTCATTGCAGTGGTTTCTCTTGTGGAGCATGGGCTCTAGGCACATGGGCTTCAGTAGTTGTGGCTCTTGGGCTCTAGAGCGCAGGCTCAGTAGTTGTGGCTCGAGGGCTTAGTTGCTCCGCGGCATGTGGGATCTTCCCTGACCAGAGACCGAACCCTTGTCCCCTGCATTGGCAGGTGGATTCTTAACCACTGTGCCACCAGGGAAGTCCAAAAGTACTTTTTAAAAGCCTTTAGAACCAAGAGAATAGTGGAGGAGACAAGATCAGTAAAATTTGGGGACTGGCAAGCAGTTGGACAGCAGAAAACAGACTTCTCAGCCTTGAAAAATCTGAATCCCAAACAGCAGTGGTAAAAGCTAAGAAGTAAGCTAACTACTCTGCAGAAGCCCCAAAGGCCCAGGAACTGGTATCAGGTAGCCCTGAGGGGGCTAACAGCAGCAGACTTGTTCTTGGTAGTTTCCTACTGTCTTGCTCTGTAGGCAACCTGGAGCTAGTTCTATGTAGCTCCACCTTCATCAGGAGTAGATGCTTTGCCCCCTCACCTTCATTACTTCATTACAGGTCCCCCAGCAGGATGGATCAGATGCAGGCTGAGCAAACTCTGTGGGTACAGACAGGAATTATTCATGCCGGCCCTCAGCAAGCTATTTGCTGGCTGCTATCAATGTGGGGTGCTCTCCAGATAGTAATGAGAAAGACAACTGAGAAAGCTCCTAGACACAGTGATATACACGCACAGACTAATCTGTCTCCCAGAAGCTCCTTGGCACTTGCTTGTTCAGTGTGTGGGGCTGTGGAAGGCAGGGATTTCCTAGGCTCTGGGCTTTGATATTGATTCTGTTAAGTCCATCTGATCCCTCCCCTACTTTCACTCCCTGTATTAGTTTCCCGGCTGCCATTACAAATGATCACAAACTGGGTGGCTTACCACGACAGAAATGTAACCTCTCACGGCTCTGGAGGCCAGAAGTCCATGTGTGTCTTTTATAAAGGCACTTATCATTGGATTTAGGGCCCACCCAGATAATCCAGTTGATCTCTTCATCTCAAGGTCCTTAACTTTTCACATCTGCTAAGATCCTTTTTCCAAATAAGGTAACATTTGCTGGTCATGGGAATTAGGATGTAGACATGTCTCTTGGGGGGGCTACCATTCAACCCACCACACTCCCCTAGTTTTTGACATTTTTATTTAGTCCGGGTGAGGGGAAAGACAAAATACCATGTCATGTATTCTACAGAGCCTCCTCACACTTGCGTAAGGTTTTTCATCTTTTGTTTCCTTCCTTTCTTCCTCCCTCACTCTCTCCCTTTCTGTTTCACTTAAAAGCTGAGAACTTTCTATATTTGCTTATTTGTTTAGTTATGGCTGAGGTGGGAGAGGGATGGAGAGGGCTGTCCAGGTAAAAGTGAAAGAATTCAGTGAAGTGTAAAAGCATTATTCTGTCATTGCTGTATAGTGAAATAGAGCAGCCCAGCAAAATAAGAGAGAGCATCTCAATGGAAGTGAGATTATAAAGCCAGACTATAGGGCAAATATCACATATTATCAAATACATATTTTTAAACATTAGATCACATTCAGAGTGACTAGATGCTGAGTTTCCAAGAAGCAAAACGAAATTGCATCTGACTGAGTGAACAGCAGAATCTCATCTTGCATCTCAATTTCCCCTGGTGAGCATAAATAAAATAGTGGGTAAAGCTGCCTAGATTATTCAAATTGTGCTTTTTCCTTTCTTCCTATTTTTATAGTTCTTGGCTGAGAGCATTTTGCTGAATTTAAATGAGTGCTTTGTGTTAGAACTTTACCTATTGTTATGGGTTGAATTGTGTCCTCCCCAAAATTCATATATTGAAGTCCTAACCCCCTCAGAATGTGACCTGATTTGGAAATTGGGTCATTGCAGATATAATTGATTAAGATGAATTCATACTGGTGTAGGATGGGCCCCTAATCCAATATGCCTGGTGTCCTTATAAAAAGAACACACTATGTAAAGAGAAAGAGACACATACAGAGAAAAGACAATATGAAGACAGGGAGAATGCTATCTACAAGGAATGCCGAATATTGCCAACAAACCACAAGTTAGGAGAGCAGCATGAAGCAGATCCTCCCTCACAGCTCTCAGAAGGAACCAGCCCTACCAACACATTTATCTCAGATTTCTAGCCTCCAGACAATAAATTTCTGTTGTTTGAGCAGCCCAATTTGTGCTACTTTGTTCCTGCAGTCTTAGCACACTAATACATATATGTTTAACTACCAGTTGATGGCACAGAATAAGTGTCTCAGGAATTCATAAAAGAAAAAAAATCCTTTGAGGAAAAGGACAACCAAAATTTCATGGATCAGATGGAACTTGGAGTTGAACCTTGAAACAATTAGAACTTAGATGTACAGAGAACAGGAACAGACCACTTCCAAGCCCTCTCTTTGTGGCTGTTGGCAGCATGGCTTAGTTTCTTCCCATGTGGGTCTCTCTGTAGGGCAGCAGGAATGTCCTCACATCATGGCAGCTGGCTTGCCGCCAGAGAGAGAGAGGTCAAGGAGGCATCTGCAGTGCCTTTTATGACAGTCTCTGAACGCACCCACAGTCACTTCTTCCATTTTCATCATCATCGTCACCATCATCATTGTCACCATCATCGTTGTCATCATCATCATCACATCCTCATCATCACATCATCATCATCACATCATCATGTATTCTATGGCAGCAAGCCACTAAGCCAGCCTATACTCAAGAGGAGGGGAATTATACCCCACCTATTGAATGGAGCAGTGTCAAACAATTTGTGGATATCTCTTAAAACCATCACATTCCCAATAGAGGATGAAACCAGGTCAACAGGGGTAGGTTTAAACCAGACGATACACTGAGAGATATGTTGGTACATCTGCCTGACTGCCAGCAGCCCAAAGATGCTTATTTGCTAGTCCTTGGCTTGGTGTCTCTGAGACTCAATTATTTGCTGTCTCCCTTAGAAGGAATTGACAAAGAAAGGGAATTGGATCCTTCTAGCTGAGCCACTAAAGCTGATTTAATTGGAGTAAGGATTTGTCAAGCAAAGGGAGCAAATGTGAATTAGATATTAGGTTACTGGGCTGAAGAAAAGTTCACAGTTCAGATTCAGGGTGAAATAGATGATAGTATCTGGAAGTCAGGTCCCCACCAGAATCAATGCTGGGTACTTAATCCCTCCAACCACACTAGCTTAAACAGACTTGAGCAGGCCCTCCCATCCAAGAAGCCACTTCTCAATAAAGTAGGGAACATCTGGGAACTAGAAATGTCTATCTGTGCTTGACTGCTCCTTTAAATCCAGTGTGCAGTTTAACTCTATGGGGTCCCCTTGTCCTGGGCTTCCTGATGGAAATGTGTTCTTGAAGAGAACCAGTCCTGTCTTCACCCTCAAGAGAAACTTATATGAAGCTTGTCAGTTCAACACATTCTTAGTGAATGTCTACTGTATTTCTGGCACCCGTGACCAACCAAGTTTTTAGAGCTTTCAGGCATCTTCAAGATGCAAATTTCTGTTTAGATTTATGCTCTGCCTCTTCCTACCATATTCTTATCTATAGCCTTGCTTGCTTTAGAATATACTTGAATAAGAAGCATTGCTGCTGAGGCAGCTTATTCAAAAAAAAGTACTTCTTCCACAAGTCAAGAGCTCATCTTTAAAGCACCTTTAAATAAATTTTGTTTTTCCTTCTGATTTTGAGATGGAGTCAAGATGGTCTTTTATTTATTTATTTATTTTAACTGTTTGGGTTACCAGCTTTTTGGGACTCTCAGAATTTACTGTCTCAGTTCAAACATTTCCATTAGAATGCAGCCTGCCAGCACTGTTTACAACAGCCAAGACATGGAAGCAACCTAAATGTCCATTGACAAATGAATGGATAAAGAAGATGTGGTACATATATACAATGGAATATTACTCGGCCAATAAAAAGAATGAAATAATGCCATTTGCAGCCACATGGATGGACCTAGAGATTGTCATACTGAGTGAAGTAAGTCAGACAGAGAAAGACAAATATTGTATGATATAGCTTATATGCAGAATCTAAAAAAAAAGATACAAATGAACATACTTACAAAACAGAAACAGACTCACAGACATAGAAAACTTATGGTTACCAAAGGGGAGGGTGCGGGGATAAATTGGGGGTATAGGATTAATAAATGCACACTACCATATATAAAATAAACAAGGATTTACTGTATAGCACAGGGAGCTATATTAAATATCTTGTAATAAACTATAATGGAAAAGAATAAAAAATATAGATACATATATGTATAACTGTATCACTTTGCTGTACACCTGAAACTAACACAAAATTGTAAATCAACTATATTTCAATTAAAAAACAAAACAAAAACTCTCACCCTGCCATCTTTCTAAGAGTGGGAGGCTGGCAGAGAGGAGCTGAAATGCTTGATAGTCATTTGGCCACACTGAGATTTCCAAAGGGAGCACTTGCCAGTGCTTGAAACCCAAATCCCTGGACACTTCAAACTTAGAGAATCCCATGAATCTAGCACAGAATATCCATTCTTGCTCCAATGTACCCACTTACTCTCTATCTTAATGTTAAAACAAAACAAAACAAAGCGAAACCTCTAGCCCAGACCAAGGGTAATTTTACAGGAAACCAGGACAGCAGTGTGGTGAGCCATCCTGCACCCATTGTCTGTATCCAAGTCACCGAGGACTGGGAGCCAGTGCCTCTCCTTCACCTGAAGATGGAGCCCATCTCTTTCCACCTGGATGAGGAGACCCTCTGCTTCCCCAGGGATCAATCCGAAAGATGTCCTGCAGAGCCTAGAGGACACTCTCATTTGCAGGTGTCCAGTTAAAGCATCTTTTAAATATTTTATATATATATATATTTTTTTTTTCGGTACGCGGGCCTCTCACTGTTGTGGCCTCTCCCGTTGCGGAGCACAGGCTCCGGATGCGCAGGCTCAGCGGCCATGGCTCACGGGCCCAGCCGCTCCGCGGCATGTGGGATCTTCCCGGACCGGGGCACGAACCCGTGTCCCCTGCATCGGCAGGTGGACTCTCAACCACTGCGCCACCAGGGAAGCCCCATAAATGTTATATATATATATATATATATATATATATATATATATTTAAAAACCCTTTCCTGTCTTAGTGCCACCAGTGGCCCAGTTCCATCCATTCTGAATGGAAAAGCAGAGACTGCCAGTACTTTCCTTGGTCTTCTCTTCATCTCTCTTGATCTGGAAGTTCCCCTACCCATCCCATTCATCTCTCTGTTGTGGACGGATAGCAGAGGGCACCAGGCAGTCCTGTGTGACTCCTCCATGATCAGTATTTTTGTGTCTTGTTTTTGTAACTGTCCTTCTGAACCAGCAGGTGTTTGGAAATTAGGGAAAAAATTAAATTCTCACCAGTAGTTGCTGTTATAGTTAAATCAATAAAGATTTTGAGTATTAAAAAAAGAAGAGCGGGTAAAAAACAAAAACAAAAACGGTGCTTTGTGACCTCCTGGAGGGGTGGGATAGGGAGGGTGGGAGGGAGGGAGATGCAAGAAGGAAGAGATATGGGAACATATGTATATGTATAAATGATTCACTTTGTTATAAAGCAGAAACTAACACACCATTGTAAAGCAATTATACTCCAATAAAGATGCAAAAAAAAAAAAAAGAAAAGCGGGAGAGAGAGATTTGGAGAGGGGAGAAAAGGAGGAGAGGAGATAACATGACGAGAAAGATAATTATGGGGAAGATGACTGCTTCAGTAATAACAAAGGCAGCAAACTGATGGGGGCAAGGACGGGCAGAGTGGCATAGATGACAACACTGGAAATGAAAAGTGATATCGGGGGTGGGTGGTGGTGGTGGGATGAATTGGGAGATTGAGACTGACATATATACACTAATATGTATAAAATAGATAACTAATAAGAACCTGCTGTATAAATAAATAAATAAAATTTAAAAAGACATGAAAATGAGCACTGAATTAAATAAAAAGTGACATCAAAAGACTAAAACAGTCACTGAATGTTAGATTTCAGAGCTTTAATTTTATCCAGTATATAATGGAGAATTACTGAACATCTTTTAAACTGGAAAATTGCACGATGAAATTAGTTTGGGGAAGGTTAATTTGGGTAGAAGGATGGAATGGTGAATGGTGAAGAAAGCAATATTATCTAGGACAAGAGATTATTTTAACGATGAGATAAAGGCCTGAGGGAAATGTGAGAAATATTACAAAGGAGGAATGGGGAGGGCGTAGTGAGGGGCCAGCCTCTAGAAGAGAAGGAGTGGAAGGAATCCAGGTAAATGTCAAGGTTTTGAGTTTCAGAGACTGAAGAATGTGCTGTCGTGCAGACCCCTGGGTGTATAATCAGGAGGCCATCTTGAAGGGTGCTGGGGCAGGAAGGGGACAAGGGGTGGATGGTAAGCGTGGCCTGTAAGATAAGGGGCTTGAGGTGATATTGCAGAAGTGTCTTGGGGGGGGCATTATAGGAGAGATGTTTGGTCTTTTTCCCCAAACAGAGCATCTAAAGTCCTTGGAACTTCCTGAGTGACAAGGGTGAGAGGTACATCTTTTGTTCTTCCTGAGTGACAAGGGTGAGAGGTACATCTTTTGTTCTAATGAGGTGACTCTCAACAGGGCCCTGGATAGCTTCAGGATGGGGCTGGTCACCAGAAAGACCAAGCCTTGATTAGAAGCTTGGAATTTTCAGCCCCACCCACAATCTCTAAAGAGGACAGAGGGACTGGAGCTTGAGTTAATCACCAATGGCCAATGACTTAAACAATCGTGACTACCTACCGGAACTCTGTAAAAACCCTAAACTAAGGGGTGGGATCGGGAGGGTGGGAGGGAGGGAGACGTAAGAGGGAAGAGATATGGGAACATATGTATATGTACAACTGATTCATTTTGTTATAAAGCAGAAATTAACACACCATTGTAAAGCAATTATACTCCAATAAAGATGTTAAAAAAACAAACAAACAAACCCTAAACTATGGGAATCAGAAAGCTTCCAGGTGGGTAAACACATCAGGTGCTTGGAAGGTGGTGCACCTGGTGAGGACTCAGAAGCTCTGTGCTCCTTCCCCACTTCCTTGCCCTGGGCATCTCTTCCATTTGGTTGTTCCTGAATTCTATCCTTTTTAATAAACTGGTAATAGTAAGTAAAGTGTCTTCCTGGCTTCTGTTCTAGTAAATTATCTAACCTGAGAGGGGGTTACGGGAATATCCAATGTATAGCTGGTCAGTCAGAAATATGGGAGGCCTGGGACTTGTGACTGGGATCTGAAATAGGGACAGTCTTGTGGGACTGTCTGTGGTTAGTAGAGACCTGTGGGGTCTCTACTAACACAGTAGTAAGTAGTTCGTGTCAGAAATGAATTGAATTCTGGGGACTTCCCTGGTGGTCCAGTGGTAAAGCATCTGCCATCAAACACAGGGGACACGGGTTCAATCCCTGGTCGGGGAACTAAGATCCATATGCTGCGGGGCAACTAAGCCCTCACGCCACAACTATTGAGCTTGCGTGGCCTGGAGCCCGCGCGCCACAACTAGAGAAGAGAAAACTCACATGCTACAACTAGGGAGAAGCCCGCATGCCACAGCCCAAGTGCCGCGGTGAAGAGACCACGTGCCGTAATGGAAGATCCTGTATGCCTCAATGAAGATCCCGCATGCCGCAACTAAGACCTGAGTCAGCCAAAAAAATAAGGAAAATAAATAAATACTTTTCAAAAAGGAAATGAATTGAATTCTGGACAAGTTGGTGTCCAAGAGAGTTGGAGAAGTGGTTTTGGAAAAGACACCACGTACTTGGGTGTCAGGAGGAAAAAACCCTCTCATTTGGTGTTTAAAGTGTTGTGAGTAAAGAAAATTCACCAGGAAACAGCTGGGTGTATGCAGATAACATCTAGGAGAAACTGAGAGATAACTTGAGGTTCCTTTTTCAGGTTTCTGCTCTGTGTATTCAAAACATATTCTGTGTACCTGGATGTTGCTAACTCACTCTACTGTAGTCACAGATTATCCTGTTTCCCCTTTTAGACTGTGAGCTCCTGACAGTACACAGAAGACTAATGTGTTCTTTTTTGTGCCTATAACCCAGGCAGAGTGTCTGGCACTTAACAAAATATCAGGACGTATGAACTGAATTGAATTGAACAGAACTGAACTGAATGAACCAGGTCTTCTGATACAAGTCCGGTATAACAGAGCTGCCTCCTTTCAGTGACTGGCCTAAAGATGGGGCTGAAATATCAACATTACTGTCAACGAATTCAGGTCCTTTTATTTAAACAGCAGGGACTCAATTTCCCTATTGCCAGAGGTGTATAGTTTGGCTGGCAAGTTCATTATTTACCGGCAGATAAGGATAATGGTTATGAAAGTTCCAGTCTGTCTGGAGCCTTGCAGTGGAGCCTCTGTAGTGACTTGGCTACAAAATAATCAGGTGCCATGAAAAGCTATTCTTTAGCAGCAGAGACACTGGAAAATTATTGGCAAGAAAGGGCAAGTCCCTTTTAAAAGCACAGTGCTGAAGCATCTTGATGATGGAGTAGTTTATTTTGTGTGTCTACAAAGACATCAGAATGTTCATTTCATAATTTTAATGCAAGGAACTACACCTTTTGGAGTCAGTAAGCATAGAGATAAGAGTGGGGGCTCTGCATGAATAAAAAGATTAATAAATACTAATATATATATTAAAAACCTTCTACATGCTCTAACCTTCAAAGGAAACTTCAAAAGTTCTATGGCCAAAAGACAAAGGATAAGCTGGGGAAAATGTTACAACTATTATCATAGACCTAATATATAAAAAGCTCCTACAAATTGCTAGTAAAATGACTAACACATGATAGAATATATCAGGAAATTAATTTTTAAATGAAAAAGGTATGAAAATGTAATTGCTCAAAGAGCTCTTTATCATGTGACAAGAGACTCAAACTCACTGAAAATAAGAGACATATACATTAAAACCAACAGAGACTTGAAGGATGAGTAGGTAGCCAAGTGAAAGGTGGAGAAAGACAATAGTGAAGATGCTAAGAAACTAATAACAACCATTGGGTATTGAGTGCTTGTTAGGTTCTATTTTAAGTGCTGTGCATGCTTTACAGGTACTATTTCATTTAATCACCATACTAACCCTATGAAGTAGGAAGTATTGGTACCCCCATTTTACAGATGAGATTGAGTAATTTACCAGGAGTCACAAAGTAAGTGATAGAGCCTTGACTTTAACTCTGGAAGTTAACTCTGAATTTGGCAGACTATCAAGGAAGGGAACGCTATAGGACAACGGCTAAAAGGAGAATATTCAGATGATGATCAGTTAAACTTGGTGGAGACAGAGAGTTGTCAGGGTCCTAAAATGTCAATTAGACCAACTTCCCACATCAAACACAGATTTCTTCCGCAATGCCTCCAACAGATGGCCATCCCAGCTGCCACCTGACAATGACAAGAGGACTCACTACTTTTCAAAGCAGCTCATTTTATTGCTGAAATCTTTGTTAGAAAAATACTTCTTTATATGATGCCAAAATCTGCCTCTCCTTGTGTGTGAGCAATTTGTTCTGAACAATCAAAAGAAAGTGAATCTTTTCCCTCATACGTGAGATGACCTTTCAGAATACTCATATCCTTCCGCCTTTGCTCACATGACAGGGTCTCCAAGCCCATCACTTATCTGGCTACTTCCTCTGGAGTAGAAACACTGTAGTTTCTCAGTTTTCTTATTGAGATTTATACCCAGAAATGGTTGCACCAGATTAGGACTGAAGCTTGGGATATATTTGTTTCTCTTGCGATATCTGCACAGTACATTCAATGTATCCTAATACTGTCTTAGTATCACATTAGTCTTTTTAGTAACTGAGTCACATTCTCCAGTGAAGAACCATGCACGAGCCTCTTTCTACAGCTGACCGGTTTTTAATATCTATATTTATGTATATTATCCTGAATGCAAATATGAGGTTTCTGGTACAGAGATCAGTTTTTATTACTTACATCAATAATTATCCTTGCTCAACCCCCCAGGGTGAGGTGAAGGGAGTCAGATGCTGCCGTATATGTACCGAGTTCTGTACTGCAGGAGAGGAACTCCCCCCGCAAATAAGAATCTGAGAGTTTATGTATGAGAGGAAAAGCTCTCTTCCTTCCTCTCTTGAGAAAGGGAGAGAAAGCTTTGCTGCCTGGTTAACACTAATTTTCCTTGAGAAGATAAGGGAAAGGTCCTGGGCGCTGACCTTCTGGAATATAAATAGATGTCTCGGGGAAGACAAGTGAAACCTCTCCTGGTTTACATATCCTGGGAGGTTTCCTTAGTTCCAGGTTTTGCCCCCATTTGAAATGTAAACACATACCTCCAGGGAGGTAACTCTTTCCAGAGTTTTCTCACTATCTATTCTGTCACAGTCATAATTAAACTTCCAAGTCTTGTTCTTTAACCCGGGTTCTGGTAAATCTTACTCAGAAAGTCCTGACTGTGCAGAAACATGAAAATACTCACTTGCTGACTTGGGCTCCGAATCACTCTCTCTCTCTCTCATTTATCATGGGTTCCAGTGATTCACCCTGAGTGTCAGTCAACATGCATTTGGCTGCAGGTATCAGAACGCCTGACTAAGAACTGGTTAAGTAATAAAAGCATTTCGTGGTCTCACTTGACAAAATACCTGACAGAAGTGAGTCCTGTCTTGGTTCGTCGTTCAATGGAGCCATCAAGGACCTGACCACTTTTCATGCTTCCACTCTCTCTCCTCAGTGGATGACTTTCATCCTCAGACCATTTGCCCCATGGCCACAGGATGGCTGCCACAAGTCTAAGTAACAGGTCCACGTGCATCAGCACCCAAAACAAGAAGCGAGGGCAGGGAGCAGGGATTTCATGGCAAGAAAATAAAAGGTTTTTCCTCATGGGTCTTCTTCTCATCAAAGAGAAATGTCTCCCAGAATCCACTGGTAAAGTTCCCTTTACTGGCCAGAACCGGGTTCCAGGCCCCCTCCTAGAGCAGTCACTGGCAAAGAAGGCCTGAATAATTTATGACCTATTCTCATACCAAATTAGGGTTCTATTAACAAGTGTAACCAAATGTTAGAAGTGATCCAGGAATTTTTGGAGGACTTCTCTCTTCATCTCAAATCAAGAGAGAGGGCACTTAAAGAGACCACTTAATTTGTGTCCCCTGAACAAAGGAGAGAATCCTGAGTTAAGGGCACCCTCTCAGACTTGGCCGTATCTTTTCCACAATCAGGTATGAGCCTCATGTGAGAGATCTCTGTTCCTGTACCAGATCCTGTGAATTGGGTCCCTTGGCGTCAACTCCAGGCTCCTGGCATGCCTTCCTGTCTGAGAGGCTGGAAAGCTGAGTGTTGTTTTTCCTGGATTGCCTGCAGCTGAAGTTCCACCATCATCTGCACTCATGTGAGACACATTAGGAATGGGATAAAGGAAGGAGAGTGAGGGACCGGAGGCATCCACTTGGCTGGGATGGGTCGTGGAGCAGGTAGCTTCAGGAGCTGCCGGGAGCATTGGTGGAAGCTTTCCTGACCACAAAGGAGATGTGATCTTGGGAGTGAGAGCTGTTTCTAGAAGCTTTGCCTAGACCCTGTTCCTCTATCCCTTCCAAACAATTCTGTAAGCCTCCTGCAACCTGGTTGTAAGTCCATTTCCACTGAAACAATCTAGAGGGGTTTCTCTGGTCTGCAACTAAACCCTAACAGAAGAAGGTCCTGTCTAGGAAGGCCGGCAGGAAGACGAGGCGTCTTCTGCTGAGGGGAGCTGGGGCTGGTGCCAGTTCGGGAGGCAGAGAAGAAGTAAGAGCCCGCTGGGAATTGAGATGCACTGACTCTTGGCAAATGAGCTGTAGGTGAGAAACCCACAGAGCAGGGAGGAGGGTCTCCAAAGCATCTGCAACAATAGTCAGGTTTAAACACCCTAGAGCAGACGTTGGAGCACAGAAACACTGGTCAATTAAGAACTTCCCTGCCTCTTCCCTCCTCTCCCTCCTGTAGCAATTTGGGTAGAGGAGGAATTGAAGTGGGAATGGGAAAAGAGGAAAACAAGGGACCATTTCCCTTTGTTTCTCTGCCAGCAGCAGACCCAAGCTGGAAAAGGGTGAGAACATTGACCACCAAGACACGTTTAATGTTCTGCTTATGACAGGGAACTGTTGTGGGTATTTTAATTACTAATCAAGGACTTCTTCTTCTTCAGAGACACCAAAAAAGTCATGGGATCTGCCTGAGTTATTATCCAGGGGCAAGAGGAAGAACTGGACGTGAGGAAATAAAACTTATGTTTTGAGCCATTCTGAGCAAACTATGCTTACTATCTAAACCTCAAACATAAATAAACATGGTGGCTTCCTTTTTTCTCAAAGTAGGGGAAAAACCATCTGAAGAGGAAGATGCTGATATACAGAGAACCTGCCTTGCCTCACTCTTCCTAACTCACCAAAATTGGGTGATGACGAACAGAACTTTCCAAAATAGCCTCTAAACAGAGATTTAAAGCCTCCAAGAAATGGTGCAGATGTATAAAAATGTTCAAGGAGAGTTGTAGAAATCACTGGATGCCAAATTGGTGATATTTTAAGGAATGCCCTTAAGTTTCCAGTTAATGAAATGCCGAGTCAAAATCAACCATGCTCCCTCGCTCGGCCCCTCAGCACATGTGCGCTGGTTCCCCTGGGAGGACCAAATCCTGGGTGGGATGCTCTATGGGTCTGATCTAATACATTAATTACTTCTGCTGCATAGAGCTCCCATAGCAGCTTCTTTTCATAGCATTTAATACCCTGAATTGTAATTGATTTTTAGACTGACTTAGCAGGATTGTGAATTTAACTCACACCACATCTCGGAAGTTTGGAGAAACTGTGGTCCCTTTGTTAACTGATCCAGCCTTCTTCCCTGGTCCGTACCTGCTGGTAAGGAGTAAAAACAATTAATGTTTAGATCTGACCCAGTAATTTAAACACTTCCTTTAAAGGGGGTTGTTAGTATGTCTAGGAAAATAAAAGCTCAGTCCGTCAGATTTCTCACCCTTTGGGCTCCAAGACGTGAACTGGGTGTATGCATGTGGGAGGTGTGGAGTTGCCTCACCTTGTAGCTGAGGGAAGACTGTGGGCCTTGGGAACCTCTTCTACCCTTGTCTACCTGGTTGCTCTTACCGTCGCCGGCATTGCAGCTGCCTGTGGCTGGTGTGAGGCACGGGTCTCTCTTTGTCTCCCTGGTGGCGCTCTCTCTCTGCCTCCCTGGGCCTCCTCCCAACACAACTTATTCCTCTGACTTCTGGCTGTGACTCGTCCCAGCCCATGTCGCAGGCCCTCACCCACCTCACTGGCACTATGAGTCCCCAGCCAGATTCTTGGAGAGTCTTGGTCACAGGGGCGCCATGAAGAGAGTATAGCTGACTCTAAAGTTAAACCTCATGACCTCCCTCTGCCTGGTCATGCTGGCCCCACTAGGGTTGATATGAAGCAGGCTGGAATGAGGCCTCTTCTCCAAGTCTCAAATGGGGAGTGGAGATAAGCGTCCCCTTCCGCCTTTGACGTCTTCCCCAGCTAATACTACATGCCAGGATGCGTGTCTGACTACTCTGTTCCTCTCTTGCTCTTTCCTTGCCACAATCCTGGGGCTGAAGGGGAATGGCTCCCCTTCCCATCCCTCTGTATCACACCTTCCTTCCACCATAGAGTAATTAGACCCTCTCTAAGGGGTGTCTTCTCTACCCCAGGTGAGAACTCTCTGAGCCAAGGCATCCAGGCTTAGTACCTAATGGATGGGGGCTGAAGGTGAATAAAAGAATTTAGAATATCCCCTCCCAATACAATAGCCTGGCTTTTGAGCTATTGTTTGGCTGCACGATCTTATTTTGAAGGCCAGAAGCTGAGTATTAATTCTTTCTCCTTGCATTACATGTAAATTGCTTACAGCAGTGTCTGGCACCCAGTAAGCAATCAGTGTTCTCATTCTGTAACAGATCTCTTTGTCTCCTTCTGAGACTGGTTGATGTCTTGGGCCAATTAGAAAAATATGTTCTAGGAAAAGCAAAAGAGAGCAATTATGTTGATGATGTCTAAGATATTAACCTTATTAACATTTCATTTTACCATGTTTCAAATTTATCAACTAGTATATGCTTGTAGAGGAATTCAAACCATACAGGAGATTACAAATCAAAAGTCACAAGAGGGCTTCCCTGGTGGCGCAGTGGTTGAGAGTCCGCCTGCCGATGCAGGGGACACGGGTTCGTGCCCCGGTCCTGGAGGATCCCGCATGCCGCGGAGTGGCTGGGCCCGTGAGCCATGGCCGCTGAGCCTGCGTGTCCGGAGCCTGTGCTCCACAATGGGAGAGGCCACAGCAGTGAGAGGCCCGCATACCGCAAAAAAAAAAAAAAAAAAGTCACAAGAAACTTCTAATATTTTCCCTGCTCTGGTCCCCCATTTTACTCTTTTCTCTAAAGATAATGACTGTAAGCATTTGGGTTGGATATTTTTACTTGCCCATCTCTACCATTACACTATACGCTTTTTGATCTTGTCTCTGTAGCCCCACAGGCCATTAGTAAGTGTTTGATGAATGAATAAATGATTGAATAATGAATTATCAAATAATATAAGTAAATGAAATGTCTTAAAAATTTGCTGTTATGTAAACTTGTTAAGATGCTAGTTTAGTTACTTTTTGGGCTTTCTTCATAGGATTACATCTGATTAAAATAGAACAGCAATTAAATTATGATGCTTCATTTACAGTTTTCTTTTAAATGCTTCCTATTATACTTAAGGAACCTTATACTGAGTAATAGAATGAGGAGTTTGGATGATGACAAGGCAATTCATCAAGGCTTTTGGGTTTTGTGTGAATACCTGATACCATAGCAGTAATGTCCACAGCTTCATGGTTTATTTTATTTTTGATGTGTTATAAAGTATAGCCAGTATATACTCTGCTATCTAATGTGCTCAAGTAAAATGAACTGTGGCGATTGATCAATTGGATTCATCAATGTTTTAAAAGGTAGTAATATAATTCTTTTTTAAATTAAAAAGGATGTAGCTTTGGCGGTCTGATTAAAATGGCAGAAGAGACATGCCAAACTAGTGAATAGATTATTGGTGTAGGAATAAGAAACAGGACTCAGTTCATATCTAGTTTCCAGAATCCGTGAATGAGCCTCTTTTCCATGTCATTTGGGGGAATTCGAAACCACTTTCCTGGAAGTCTGGATGAAGCTAGGAACTTTCTTCAGTGCTTTGTCTCACAGGTTTGTGAAAGGCTAATGAAATAACATTAGCAAGTTACTAAAGACGTTGTGGGTAATGGCTTCACAGACAAAAGACTCGATGAGACTCCCTCTGTCCTGAGAACGTATGTGAGTGCGTCATCCACTCATCCTGGAGAGATGAGTCCGATTTCTCAACCATTGCAAAGAGATGCATGATTGATTTGTTTCTTTTTAAAATTGAATTTTTATTAGTACTGTGCTAAACATTTTACAAACATTATCTGGTTTAATCCTTACAATGAACCTATGGGAGGAGTACTACTCTTTCCATTTTACAAATAGGGATAATGAGGCACAAAGGCTGACTTACTTAAACAAGATCATACAGCCAGAGAGAGGAGGATTTGAGCCCAGTTCTCTCTGACTTCAGAGCCTGAGCTCTTAGCTCAATGTTACACTGCTATTTATCTTCATGGGTGCTGCCCAATGGATGGGTGAAGGTAACTCAGTGATGCATATCCTAATTTCTTTATAAAGTTTTTCTTGACTTTATCAGACCACAGATATATCTAAGTCCTCTGAGCTATTACAGCACTTACTGTCTGTATCGTACATTTGGCATCTATCATTTATTGTCTTATATAGTTGGTTTGATTTTGTGTACATACATGTTTCAGTCTGCATTAATTGGGGCTCTTTGGTTGCAAGCTACAGAAACTAACTTCAGCTAACTTAAGGGCTCCCTACCACTCCCTGACTGCAATATTGGAAGAATATTGGGTGATTCACAGACTCAGAGGAAAACAGAACCACTCGATCTTGGGAGGAATAGAAACCAGGACAACTTTGGAGATCTTTATAGAAGACATTTATGGGTGGTCTCTTTTGGTGTGACCATTGGAATGATTTAACTCTAAGTGCCTTCATCCCACTCAGAGTCACTCTGCCCAAGATTCAGATTCCTGGCAGAGGAAGAGAGCCTGATTGGTCCAGCTAATATAGTCATCTGCCTAATCTTTGTAGAGCATGGAGACTGTGATGGATAGTCTTACCAGGATCTAGAATGATTCTACTATTATATAGAAGAAGAAACAGTTCAATTCATTTCTAGATTATTTTGATAAATTTTATACCCCCTGATGAACAGCAATACTATAATATTTCAGGCAGAAAAAAAAAATCTGTGGTCCAAAGACAAGGCTAAGAGGCAGGAAATTATTTAAAAGACAAGGGACCCTGAGAATAAGAAGAGAAATCACAATTCTTAAGGTGATGCCCTAGGGAGAGGTGCATAATTTCAGGCTACATCAGTAAAGGTTAAAGTATTCATCTGTTACACTCTCATTAACTGTTGCTCCTCTCTCTTCTACTTAGAGAACTGTTCCCTGTGATAAATGTTATGGTTTGAGCAATCTTACAGCAGATTACTCCTCCTGAATAAACAAATATGGGAATGACTTTTTATAAGCACAAGTTAGATATAGTACATTTATAGCTGTAGTTAATTTAAAGTAAACTTGGCTTAAAAAAGTAAGTAAAATTATAATGAGTAAATTTTAATACAAACCACTTCAAGATTTTTTGTTTTTTCAAATTAAATTTAGGGCCTACAAACTGTCTCAGAAAAGCATGTGGTGTTTTGGATTAAATGTTATATTATTCCACTACTTAGAAATCCTTTTAGAAAGGTCTCTTTCCCTAAGTGCTACAATATTGACTGTCAACCTGACCTCAAAGTAGTTGCAGAGAATCGATATTGGCTTAGTTACAGCTTGGCAAAGTCTGGGGGAGTAAAATAAGAACTGTTGGTCCAGAAAAATATCCAAAGCTAAAGGGCTCTTTTAAACTATAGCAAATGAAAGAAATATTAAATTCTAATAAAACAACATAAAATTTCTTCCAAAGAACTCTCAGACCTGTTTGCAATATGATTATTTAAATCGTCTACAAAGCTAAAAGGATCATGATTGTGCAGTGAAAATTAAAGAGAACCCTCTAATGATTAATAGTAACATTTAAATAATCATTAAAGAAATTAAATTCAATACCCTAAAATTTCAAATAATTGTACCTACTCTCTCTACTGTTTATATACATATTATTTTTTGACATGTATCATTCCATGATTTACATTTTCTTTGATGGCTCAGGTAATCCTCCTACCTCATGATCTCTTCATATCACAACGTACCAAGAAGGAAGAAGACATAGAGGATAAAGACCCTGCATATCTTATGAACTTCCTCTTATGTCAGAGTGCAAAATCTTTTCTAGGACCCCTTAGCAGATTTTTCTCTTATGATCTCACTGACCAGAACTGGGTCGCATGGATGCATATTCCTAAATTAACTACAGGCAAAGGAGAACTGGATAGTCATGGCAGGCTTAGACCAGGGCAAACATGCTGCCCATTATAATCACCCGGGAGGTTTGTAAAAACTTGGGCTCCACCTTCAGAAATTCTTATTTATTTGGCCGGGGTGGGGTGCAGATATCAGTATTTTTAAACATTTCCCCAACAACTGTAATATGCAGCAGGTTGAGATCCAAGGGTTTATGCCAACCTTGATTTTTCACTTTTTCTGGCATGTTCCTACTCTGTAACAAGCAGAGCTCTGTTCGCAAGGAAGAGTAGGCAGACGCCATAGCCCACAGTATCTATCAGAGGAATTGACAGTAGATCTAGAAAACCCTCCTCCCAAAAAGAGCGTATCTGAAATCTACAGAAGACATTGTTTATTTAGGTCCTCCATGAATTTAATTCATCAAGTCTTTGTTGAATTTATATCACTGTGCAAGACCCTGTATAAAAACAGGGAGTAGAGCAGTTTTCCTTTTTGCTTTATCTTGTGGCTCAATTTCCTTATAACAGTTCCTTCACTCAGCACCTAGAATGAACATTATCTTCCACATCTAGTTACTGAGCACTTAAAGCAAGGTGGCACATTAAGTGCTGGGCTCAAGCCGTGAACAAAGCAGGCAGAGCCTCTGCCCTAAGGCAACTTACTTTCAAGAATATGGTTGTACTGTAAACATGGAAGAGAATCGTAAAGAAATACACATGAAGGTTTCCTCCTTTCATGCATTAACAGTTCAGGTCTCCCTGTTCACTTTTTACTTTTTATTTATTTATTATTTAAAAAATATTTTTTATTTGGCTGCATGGGGTCTTAGCTGAGGCACATGGGATCTTCGTTGCCGCATGTGGGATCTTCCTTGCGGCCTGTGGGATCCTTTTAGTTGTGGTGTGCGGGCTCTTTTTTTAGTTGTGGCATATGAACTCTTAGTTGCGGCATGCGGGATCTAGTTCTCTGATCAGAGATCAAACCCGGGCCCCCTGCATTGGGAGCTCAGAGTCTTAGCCACTGGACCACCAGGGAAGTCCCACTTTTTACTTTTTAAATTCAACATTTATTAAGTACTTACGTGTGCTAGATAGATACTGGTAAACAGAACAATCTTGATTCTAGTCATAAAGACTGCAGGCTAAGTAGGGGAGATAAGACACTGAAGAAGTAGAAAGACAAATAAACATATTTCATATTATGGTAAATGCCATGAAGTAAAAGAATAGGCTCGTACGAGAGAATTACAGGGCAATGTAATTTACAGGAGATTCGGAAAGGCTAACTGTTTAAAATTAAATGGAGACAAGTATAAAATTCAGATTAGAGCACATTCCTTCAATTTCTTAATTTCTTTTCCACTACCTTCTCCTCCAGCTAACTAGGCTGGAACTTCTTGAAGGATTCACCATCTTGCAAGTGAAATTGATTGAGATGCTGATCTCACAGAAGCTGCTTTTTCAAGATGGTTGGGCAAGTGATTTGCTCATAGATCGACGTTGCTTTGTCTTGCTTGCTGTATTCGCCATTGTTAGCACCTGCTTTCCCTGTCCGTTTTCATATATACCTCTCCCCATTTCCATCTACCCCACTGTCTTTTGAATGCTCCCCCTCCTAAATGCATTTAGTACTATACTCAGTCAGGGATTAAGTGAGCAGTATACCATGGTATCACGGTGCCACCAAATATTACAAACTGAGAACTCTTTTAAAACCACAAGCATAAATGTCAGCTATCTCCCAAAGGTGAAAAATCCCAAATTATCCTGATTTGTTCACAGGTATGAATGATGTAACTCTACATCACTGTTCAGCTTTGCAACACAAACTGTGGGCTGTAGACCAGAGGCATTGATATTACCTGGGATCTTGCTAGAAATGCAGAATCTTGGACCACACAAAATCTGCTGGATCAGAAACTACATTTCAACAAGATTCCTGGTTGTTCCCTATGTACAATAACACTTGAGAAGTGCCGATGTAGAGGATCCCAAAGCAGATAGTTATGAGAAAATAATCTTATGTCTTTGACACCACTCTAATATTGCATATTTAACCTTCCTGGCATAGCCATTTTTACTTTCTCAGCACTTTTTCATTTATTTATATTCTCTAAGTCAGCGGTCTCCAACATTTTTGGCACCAGGGACCGGTTTCGTGGAAGACAATTCTTCCATGGACTAGGGTATGGGGGGATGGTCCAGATGGTAATGCTAGTGATGGTTCTGGCAGTAATTCGAGTGACGGGGAGCGGCAGATGAAGCTTCGCTTGCTTGCCCACCGCTCACCTCCTGCTGTGCGGCCCGTTTCCTAACAGGCCACGAACTGGTAGCAGTCCACAGCCTGGGCGTTGGGGATCCCTGCTCTAAGTTATCATCTTCAGTAGTTTGTTTAAAAGTTCTCTGTTTCGGGCTTCCCTGGTGGCACAGTGGTTGAGAGTCCACCTGCCGATGCAGGGGACGTGGGTTCGTGCCCTGGTCTGGGAAGATCCCACATGCTGCGGAGCGGCTAGGCCCGTGAGCCATGGCTGCTGAGCCTGTGTGTCCGGAGCTTGTGCTCTGCAACAGGAGAGGCCACAAGAGTGAGAGGCCCGTGTACCGCAAAAAAAAAAAAAAAAAAAAAAAGTCCTCTGTTTCTCCTTCCCTATCCCATCTAGTATACAATAGTATAGATCTTTAAGATCCAGAAAACTATAGCTGATGGGAGTCATCCACTGCCTTTTCTTTCTTTTACCTGCCATACCACCTCAGGTAAAATTAACCTTTGCCTGTTAATGGAGATATTAGATAGTGTTTGGTCCTTAGATGTAAGTATATTTATATTTGTATCATTCCTGCTATTAACAGGGTAAAAGAAAGGCCAGCACTTTGAGAGGAAGGTTATTGTTGTGTGGAATATCAGCTCTGTTAATATTTGGCTTAGACCCTGAGCAAGTCACTCGATCTTCTTTGGCTCCAGATCACCATCTATAAATGTTCAAGTTTTATTATATATCAATAAAGATATATACACACATATATGTGAGTTTGATTTTATGTTTTTAAATTAAATGTTGAACTAATATAAAATAAGATTTATAAGGTATATGTAAGGTATAAAGTGTCATGGTACAATGAAATCCATGTAGCCACTACCCAGTTAAGTAAAAGAACATGACAATATGCCTTTAACATCCTGTGCCCGGGGCTTCCCTGGTGGCACAGTGGTTGAGAGTCCACCTGCTGATGCAGGGGACACGGGTTCGTGACCCGGTCCGGGAAGATCCCACATGCCGTGGAGCGGCTGGGCCCGTGAGCCATGGCCTCTGAGCCTGCACGTCCGGAGCCTGTGCTCCCCAACGGGAGAGGCCACAACAGTGAGAGGCTCGCGTACCGCAAAAAAAAAAAAAAAAAAAAATCCTGTCCCTGCTAGGTACCATAAACTTCCCTTCTTGGTCCCTAATCACTCTCCAGAATTTTATGATCATTTCCTTGCTTTTCTTCAGTTTTACCACATTTGCAACTCTAAACAACATATAGTTTAATTTTGGGTTTTGAACTTTTATAATAATAGAATCATACAGTATGTATTCTTTGATTTTTTTTTTTATCTGACATTATTTTCCTGGCATTTATCTGCACTGTTGTATGTAGATAAAATTCACTATTTTTCACTACTGTATTGGCATATAATGAAGATACCTTAATTTATCCATCTACTGTTAATGGACATTTGGGATATTTGCAATTTTTTGCTATTACAAACTGTACTGATAGGGTCTTTGTTAAGACTTTGTGCTAATACCTAAGTACATGAGTCTCTTTATGGCAGTGATTCTCAAACCACACTGAGTACCAGAATCACTGGGGAGCTTTGAAAAACTATAGATGCCTGCCCTCCACCCTGGCTCAGCTGAAATTTAATGTCCCAGGCATCTGTATTACACAAGCACACCAGGTGATTCTAACCTGTAGTTTGGATTCAGATTGACTGCGTTGGAGCACAGACTTAGGGGTGGAATTGCTGAGTCATAGGTTACACTCATCTTTAACTTTACTAGACAGTGTTAAATTGTTTAAGTGATTATACCAACTTATGCTTCCTCCAGAAGCATTTGTGTTCTGTTGACCTCACATCCTTTTAAATTTAATTTAAATTCAATCAGGGAAAACATTTCCCTAATGTCAAGTGAACGCTTCATGTGCTTATTAGTCATACTGTCACTTTCTTCTGTGAAATGCCTGTACATTTTTTTTTTTTTTTGTCCTTTTTGTCTATTGGTTTGTCTTTTTCTATTTTTGCTGCACCGTGTGGCTTGCAGGATCTCACTTCCCCGACCAGGGATGGAACCCTTCCCCGCTGCAGTGGAAGCTCGGAGTCCTAACCAATAGACTGCCATGGAATTCCCTGGTTTGTCTTTTTTGTTTTAAACTGATTTTTAGGAGTTCCTTATAAGTTTTGGATGCTGATTGTCATATGTGTTGCAGTTATCATCTCTCAGTTTGTGGCCTGTTGTTTCATTTTCATGAAAGATGAACACAAGTTCCTAATTTGGACATAGTCAAATCTATCAACTTTTTTTCCCTTATGATTTGCATTTTTGCATCTTGTTTAACAAAATCTTTCCCATTCCTGAGGTAAAAAGATACTCTCTTAAGTTCTATAGTTTTACATTTCACAATTAGGAATCCAATCCATGTGGAATTCATTTTGTACATGGTGTGAGATAAGGGCTCGATTTTTACCTTTTCTCTTATGGACAACCTGTTCCAGCACTATTTATTCCAAGCCTATCTTTCCCCCACTGATTTGCCATGCCACATCTGTAATAAAGCAAGGGTCTCTATTTGTATGGGTCTGTTTCTGGACTCCTGGTTTTGTTCCACTTGTTGATTTATTTATTTATCTTTGCACCAATACAATACTGCTTTAATTATAATTCTTGATAAGGAAATTCCTCCTACCTCATTCTTCAGGACTGTCTCGGCTATTAGCCTTTTGTTTCGCTGTGTACATTTTAGAAACAGCTTGTTGGGTCCTACGAAAACCAACCGAACCAAAACAGTTGTGACTTTGACTGGAACTGCATTGAGTCTTTAATCTCCAAATATTTTGGGATTTTCCCCTTATCTTTCTGTTTTTGGTTTCTAGTTTAATTCCTGTGATCTGAAAGCGGACATTAGATAAGTTATATTCTTTCAAACTTATTCTGAACCATTTTTTATGGTCCAGAATGTGGTCTATCTTGGTGAATGTTCCATATGATCAGGAGAAGATTGTGTACTCTGCTGTTGTGGATGAAGTAGTCTATTGATGTCCATTATCTCCATTTGATTGATGGTACTGTTGAGTTCAGTTATGTCCTTACTGATTTTCTGTCTGTTGGATCTGTCCATTTCTGATAAAGGTATACTGAAATCTCCAACTATAATAGTGGATTCGTTTATTTCTCCTTGCAATTCTATTAGTATTCGCCTCACATATTTCAATGCTCTGTTGTTAGGCATATACACATTAAGGATTGTTAGGTCTTGCTAGAGAATTAGCCTCTTTATCATTATGTAATGCCCTTCTTTATCCCTGATAACTTTCCTTACTCTGCAGTCTGCTCTGTCGGAAATTAATATATCTACTCCTGCTTTCTTTTGATTAGTGTTAGCATGGTATATTTTTTCCCATCCATTTGCTTTTATTCTGTATATGTCTTTATATTTAAAGTAGATTTCTTGAAAACATATGGTTGGGTCTTGTTTTTTGATCCACTCTGACAATCTCTGTCTTTCAATTGGTGCATTTAGACCATTGACATTCAAAATGATTTTTGATATAGTTGGATTAATAGCTATCCATATATGTTACTGTTTTCTATTCGTTGCCCTTGTTCTTTGTTCCTAGCTTTGTCATTCTTTCTTTTTCTGTCTTTTGTAGTTTTAACTGTGCATTTTATATGATTCCATTTTCTCTCCTTTCTTAGCATATCAGTTATACTTCTTTTAAAACTTTTTGTTTGCCCTAGAGTTTGCAATATACAACTAATCCAAGTCTTTCAAATAACCCTACAATGTGTCATGGATAGTAAGAGTAGCTTATAGTAATAAAATAATCCTAATTCCTCCCTCTCATCCTTTTTTATCACTGCTATGATTCATTTCACTTATACATAAGCATATTTATATATGCATAAATAATTGAATACATTGTTGCTATTGTTATTTTGAACAAACTGTTATCTGTTAGATCAATTAAGAATAAGAAAAATAAGTTTTAATTTTCCCTTCACTTATTCCTTCTCTGATGCTCTTCCTTTCTTCATGCAGATCTGAGTTTCTGAACTGTGTCATTTTCCTTCTAAAGTTCTTTTAACATTTCTTGCAAGGCAGTTCTACTGGCAGCAAATCCCCTCAATTTTTGTTTATCTGAGGAAGTCTTTCTCTCTCCTTCACTTTTGAAGAATAATTTCACAGGTTACAGAATTCTAGGTTGGTTTTTTTCTCAACACTTTAAATATTGCACTCCACTTTCTTCTTGCTTGCATGGTTTCTGAGAAGTGGGATGTAATTATCTTTGTTCCTCTATAGCTAAGATGTTTTTTCCCCCTCTGGCTTCTTTCAGTTTTTTTATCTTTATCTTTCATTTTTCTGTAGCTTGAAAATGATATGCATAGGTATAGTTTTTCTGGCATTCATCCTGCTTGTAGTTCTCTGAGCTTCCTAAATCTGTGATTTGGTGGCAAACATTGATTTGGGGTTAATTCTCAGTGATTGTTTCAAAGATTTCTTCTGTTCCTTTCTGTATTTCTTGTCCTCCTGGCATTCCCATTACAAGCACATTATACCCTTTGTAGTTGTCCCATAGTCCTTGGACATTGTTTATTTTTTTAAAAAAAATCTTTGTTCTCTTCGTGTTTCAGTTTTGGAGGTCTCTATTGTGATATCCTTAAGATCAGAGATTCTTTTCTCGGCTGTGTCCAGTCTCTCAGTAAGCCTATCAAAGGCCTTCTTCATTTCTGTTCTTGCATGTTTTCTACTTTATCCATTAGACCCCTTAGCATATTAATCATAGTTATTTTGAATTCCTGATCTGATAATTCCAACATCCCTGCCATATCTGAGTCTGTTCTAATGCTTGTTTTGTCTCTTCAAACTGTTTTTTGCCTTTTAGTATGTCTTATAATTCTTTCTTGGTAGTCAAATAATGATGTACTGGGTAAAAAGAACTGTTGTAAATAGGTCTTAGTAATGTGGTGATGAGGTGTAGAGGGAGATGAAGCACTCTATAGCCCTAAGATAAGGTCTCAGTCTTTTAATGAGCCTGCACTCTTGACTGTGAACTTTACCTGTGCTTTTCAATGCCCTCTCCCCCTTTAGGTGGAAAAGGATGACTAGAGTGGGCTGAAGTTGGGTATTTCTCTTCCATTCCATGTGGAAGGCTTGAGCCAACGGGATTTGGGTATTTCCCTTCTCCCAGATCAGTTGGGCTCTGGTTAAATAATTTCTCCTGACAGCAGACTTTGTTAAGAGTAGAATATTCTGGCATATTTCGAATTGGTTCCTTTTTCCCTCCCTTTGCTAGAAGCACAAGGGAATTTTTCTCCGATATTCAATGTGAGAACTTGGTAGAGCTACAGGAGGTAAAACTCACAAAAGTTTTACCCCCAAAGACTGTGTTCCCCCAGAGTTTTTCTCTGACTTATCCACACTCATCTCCAGCAAGCTGTCAATTACAGTTCTTTTTCCTACTTTAGCACTGGTTCCTATGGAGGTTTCAATAAGTTGTAATTCTCCCTGTTCTCCTATTAATCTCTCCAACTGTGGCAGTGGTTTGCCCTGTGACCTTGCTTCTCATACAGATCTAAGAAGTTGCTTTTAAGTTTTTTCAGCTTTTCACTTGTTGTTAGGATGGAGAGGTGACTTTCAAGCTTCTTACTTGCTGGACTGGAAACTGGAAGTTTGCACTGAATTTTTAAATTTGGGAATAACTCTCATTTCTACCATGTTATGTGTTCTTATCTGGAAACATGAAATCATCCTCTACTTATTTAAGACTTTTAAAATATCTTTTAATAATTTTATAATTTTCTCCATAAAGGTCTTATACTCATCTTGTGTTAGTCAGCTCAGGCTGCCATAACAAGATACCAGAGATCAGGTGATTTAAACAACAGAAATTTATTTTCTCATGGTTTTGGAGGCTGGAAGTTTGAGATCAGGGTGCCAGAATGGCTGTGTTCTGGCGGTCTCTCTCTTCCTGCCTTGCAGATGGTTGCCTTCTTGCTGTGTCCTCACATTGTAGAGAGAGGGCTCTGGTGTCTCTTCTCATAAGGGTACCAGTTCTACTGGATCAGGGTCCACCCTTATGACCTCATTTAACCTCAATCACCCCCTTAAAGGCCTTATCTCTAATACAGTCACACGGCAGGGCATGGTTAGGGCCTCCATATAGCAATTTTGAGGGGACACAATTCAGTCCATAGCACATGTTTCGTTAGACTTAGTCCTAAATACTAAATGTTTTTAATGCTATTATAAATGCCTTTATTTTTCTTATTATTATACTTTTAAGTGGTTTATGGTTAATGGACATGTAATTCATTTTTATATACTGATTTTATAAGAACTTGCTTTTATACAAATGATAGCATGATAGATCTAAGAATAATACGACCAGATTTTAATTTTTTTGAAAACTTCTTTATTTTAGATTCACTGCTACACAGAGTCACATAATCCTCAAATTCCAAGTTTACAACTGATCATCACAAGATCCCTATCCATATATACATTAGTTAGAGGGAAAAAGTTCTATACAAAATTTTAGTAGTAACATTTGTAAGCAATACTGAATTAGTAAAGCTGAAGAACTCCCAATGCATTACACATAGGATAACCACTCTTTTTTTTTTTTTTTTTTGCGGTACGCGGGCCTCTCACTGTTGTGGCCTCTCCCGTTGCAGAGCATAGGCTCTGGACGCGCAGGCTCAGCGGCCATGGCTCACGGGCCCAGCCGCTCTGTGGCATGTGGGATCTTCCAGGACCGGGGCACGAACCCACGTCCCCTGCATCAGCAGGCGGACTCTCAACCACTGCGCCACCAGTGAAGCCCAGGATAACCACTCTTAAATATAAGAAGCGAGGCAATACAGGAAAATTTCCTGGACAGTCTGGAAAAATGATAAAGGCATTTATGATGAGATAAATGCTTTAATTAATTTATTTATTTTTGGCTGCGTTGGGTCTTCGTTGCTGCATGTGGGCTTCCTCTAGTTGCAGCGAGCAGGGGCTACTCTTCGTTGTGGTGCGCAGGCTTCTCATTGAAGTGGCTTCTCTTGTTGCAGAGCATGGGCTCTAGGGTGTGCGGACTTCAGTAGTTGTGGGAAACGTGCTTAGTTGCTCCACGGCATGTGGGATCTTCCTGGACCAGGGCTTGAATCCATGTCTCCTGCATTGGCAGGCGAATTCTTAACCATTGCACCACCAGGGAAGCCCGAGATAAATGCTTTTAGTACACAACCTATTGGGCAAATGAAACTGCCACATAGGTTGGTACTTTCGCTTTTGAATATTTGTGGTATGGTACTACCCACTTATCTGACATTCATACATAAAATTTTAAGTCTGGTTCTCAGAACGGTTGCTTGATGTTTTTGAATAGTGTCTGGTGTACTCAGAGTGCTTTTTTCATTTATCTTTTCTTCTTTTGTAAGGTTTAGTGGGACTGCGCAATGCTGGAGCAATAGTCCAGAATGTCCTGAATAGTGAATTCCATTGTAACACCAGATCCAGGATAACAGCGAGCTATCAAACCTTCAAAATGCTTGTACTGGCGTATAAATTCATCCTGCATGGAGTGCCACACCACCTATAATAAAAATGAAATTAAGAGTCGTTAAACTATGAATGGAAATAATACAGTCAAGTATGTAGAAATAATGTCAGGATATATTCTAAGGATTTAGAATAATAGTTAAGAACATACATTCTGGAGATAGAAACTGGCTCCTTCCACTTATAAGCTTTGTGACCTTGAGTACATTACATCATTGCTCTGTGCCTCAAGTTCCTTATCTGTAAACTGGGGTAATGATAAAAATACCTTCCTCACAAGCTTCAGGTGAGGTTAAATGAGTGGATACACGTAAAGTGCTCAGAACAGTGTGACACAGTAAGCACTCATTACATTTAGCTGTTATTATATTTACTCCAATATCCAACACCGATGTGGATATGCACAACTATGTATGAAACTAAGACTAATGATTAAATGAAATGCAACACTGAATGCCTAACTTTCATTTCATATGAAAGTTTAACAATTTCTTTATCTAAAATTGATGATGCAAAACACTGCTTGATGCCATGGAGGACACCAAGATGAGTCAGACCAATCATCTGCAATCGAAGGAATTTATAATCTGGAAGTGGAAATCACGATGCAGACAACTATCAAGACAGAATCTGATACACACATTGACGTATTAGCTAATATTAATAGGTTATATTTATTGACTTATTTCATATCAGCACAGTACAAAGTGCTTTATGTATACATTATCCTTTTTAAGTCTCATGACAACCTGGTGAGTGTGGGTACTATGAAATCATCCCTATCTGCCAGTTGAGGGGATTTTTCCTTATAAACCCTAAATCTCATAAACCCTAAATTCCTAATAGACAACTTAAGACTATTTACTAAACAGTTTTACTTACACTTTTTTGCTTCTCATCTTTTAGCTCATGGTGTTTCATCCACCTGGAAGGCCACTTCTCCTACTTTATCTGTTAAGTTAGTATCTGACTTTCAGAGGCTAACACAAATGCTTTCCTTCATGAAGCCTTCCATGGTGTTAAAATCAGAATTATTCTCACTCATCTCTGGGCCTTTTAGTATGGCTTATAAAGAATGATGGCTCAGTTGGCAGTTTAAATCTGACTCTACCATTCATTAGCTATAGGATCACGGTCATATTACTCCACCTCTCTTAGCTTTGATTTTCTCATGTATAAAATGGCAATGACAGTAATAGTAGTGGCCAGTATACAGGAGAGGTATTATTTCTACTTTTCAAATAAGGAAATTGAGGCTCAGAGAGGTGAAGTAATTTGCCCCAAACCATGAAGCTTTATCTGGAGCCAGATTATGAAACCATTTCCAGCTCCAACCCCTATGCTCAGAATCACTCCACTGTACTATACACCATTCCATTTCCTTGCCACCCTCAAAACTAAAACAAAACAAAAAAGCAACGAAAAAACCCATCCCCAAACAAAAGAAAAACAACTTAATGCCTCAAAACAATAAAAAAGAAATACAAAATAAACAGGAATAGTCATATAAACTTATATAAATATTATTCCTTTCTTCCCCTCACAATTCATTAATCTGGTCTGTACCTTGTGGAACTTTCCTCCTTTTCTAATTTCCTAAAATTAGAAAATGCACAGTATTTCTAGAGGAATATTTTGGAGAAAAGCGACATATGTAAGGATGTGCAATCTAGGATGGTTCAAAGAACTAAAGCATACCTGAAGTAAGTTCTCCTCTTCACATAAATGTTTGTCAACCTTCTTGTAGAGGTTATCTAGACCTTTTTTTACTTCCTTTCCAGGATACTCTTTAATAACTTTTCGGAGTTCTTGTTTGTTAAATGCAAGTTGATAGCTTACTTCCTCCTCTCTTATACCCTGTGCTACCCGAGCTTCAACGCCTTCAAAGAAATGCTTCGAGGAAATGGAAAGAAATAATGGCTAAGAACTGCTTTCATTACCACTTAAATTAAAAACAAAATCTGATTATAAAATAGTATATATTCATTATGTAAAAATCAATGTGTGAAAATATAAAGGATAAAATAATAATCAGCTATTATTATGCCACTCAGAGATAACCACTATCAACGTTTTAGATTTCCTGCTAGTCTTTTGACGTGAGTACATAAATGAGATTATAATTTTGCACGCTGCTTTTCCACTTAATATTTTATATGTTTTCCCAAAGTATACATTTTAATGGCTGCATAATGTTCCATCCAATGACTGAACTACAATTTGTTTATTCATTCCTCCAGTATTGGGTATTTAATATTTTTCACTCTTTTTTCTTGGAGTTAGCAAAATCTACTCATCAAAAAAAAAAAACTCTTATAAATACAGTTGTCACAAATAACTTTTAATGTATTTACCCACATTACTGATTACTACCCAGCATAAATTTCTAGACTATAATTCCTCAGTTGAGGAGTATAATTGTTAAGCATTCTGAAGACTCTTCATATACATACACAAATTGCTTCCCAGAGAAGTTTATATTTATATATCAATCAGTTTATATTTCTGTCAACAGTATATGAGACTTCTATCTTACCATACTATGATCAGCATTAGCACAATTAAAAAACAAATCTTTGCCACTTTAAAAAGTGAAAAAAGTTTGTCATTTTTCACAATTCTTTGGCTATAAATGAAGTTAACCTGCTTTTCAGATGCTTAGTGGTACATTCAGAACCCTTGCCCATTTATATGTTGAGGTCTTAGCGCTTTCCTCATTGATTTTAAAAAGATCTTTTAGATTAAATATACTGACATGGTGTTACAAATATTCTCCTCAGGTTGTCTTTTAATTATAATTGGTCTTTTAATATGCATATTGACTGGCAAGTCTTTATTTGAGCACAATATGACTTAATACCGACAAGCCAAATCCAGTCATTACTTTTCTCTAAAATTTTCTTAGCAATTATTATTTATTTATTCTTATAAATTATTAATTTTTTGACAGTAATTTTTGGACAAGTCTATCCCTGGTAATTTTAAAATTTTGTTTCTACGGAGACTTTTAATTGGTTATTATAACATATAGGAAATAAACTATTTTTTGATATATTTATCTTGAATCCTATTACTTTACCACATAAAATAATTCCAACATATTATATACAGGTAATTATAACCTTGACTCTCCTTTGTATATCTTTATGTTTTGGTCTTATTGTATTGAATAGATCTTCCATAACGATGTTAAATAATAAGGGGTCTATCAATGTTTGTGCTTTAAATTTGATTTCAAAGGAAATGCCTCTATGTTTCAGGTAAGTATCATGCAGGCTTTAGGTCTGAGACCAACCTTCAACCCTAAAGGGATATCTGTCTGTTCTTAAGTTTTAGAAAGAACTGGTTCTGCATCTGATTAAATGTCTTTTAATCAAAACAATTATTTGAATTATTGACAACAGATACATAATTTTTATTTGACTCATTTCAAGTTAAAAACTTATAGAAGATGACTAATCATACTGTGGACAAAGTTAGTTAGAAGGGTCCATTTAAGCTTCTACTATGTTGCACAATTCTCTAAAACTATCATTTCTCACTTTTTAAAAATATTTATTTTGTTTATTTATTATTTTTTGGCTGTGTTGGGTCTTAGTTGTGATATGCGGGCTCTTTTGTTGTGGCGCACAGGCTCCAGAGCACGTGGGCTCTTGTAATTTGCGGCACTCAGGCTCTCTAGTTGAGGTGCACGAGCTCAGTAATTGTGGCACGCGGACTCAGTTGCCCCGTGGCATGTGGGATCTTAGTTCCCCGATCCCGTGACCCCTGCATTGGAAGGTGGATTCTTTACCACTGGACCACCAGGGAAGTCCCTCATTTCTCACTTTTAATGATCAGACTTGCTCTGGGGAATGAGAGCTCAAGAAAAGAAGCGAAAAGAAAAGGCAACGAACCAAACAATTTTTGGTTTTCCTTTTATCTTGATAAAGTTTTCAAAATCTTCATCTGAACTAGGGATAAAGGTTAGTCATTTATGAGGTAAGAAATAAGAGTCTGGTATAATGGAAAAGCCTAAATCTACGGTTCACCCCCCAGCTTTGCTACTTTCCAGTTATTATAACTTTTCATTTACTTTCAGTTTCTTCGTTTGTAAAATGGGGATAATACCATCTTACTCCACATCACTGTTCATAGGAATTAAAAGAAATAATGTATATAAAACATCTAGCAGTGTCTTGGCACACTGGCAGCTTAAGTATCTGAGTTGCTCCTTCCTTATCCTCCTGCATCAATATATGAGCAAATTTAAAACAAATGTCTGTTGTGTTATTCATATGTACACAGGTTCAAAACCAGGAAATATATACTGAATGAAAATATACTTACATTTAGTTTTTCAAGAGGTTGTCCTAAAGAGTAAATGACATAAGACTGAAGGTGATCTGTGTATTTTTGTTTGGCTTCTTTTTTTTCAGCTTCTAGACATGAGATTTTCAAACGAGAAAGTGTTGCAAAAATATGGTGGAAGTTTTCCATCATGACTACATCCCTGGGCGTCTTCTGGCTTTCGTTAGCTACTTTCTCCACTAAAATGAAAACAGAAAAAACATAGTAACATCCTGATATAAGTATAACCATATTTAGCTAGGAAAAATTTACAGGATTTTTTTCATTTGTAAGTTTAAGAAGTAAGCACATTTCTGGACTTAACAGAATAAAATATATTGTATTGAAGGGTTTTCACATCTACCTAAACCTAATAAAAAATCATTCTAAAACAGTCCCAAATATATATATATATGGAAACTTAGTATAGAATAAAGGTGGCTTTTCAAATCAGTGGGGAAATGATGAATTATTCAAAATGTTTAGGACAACTAGCTGGTCCTTCTGAATACACTAAATTTGGATTCTTATTTCACATCTTTCAGACAAACAAATTCTAAATTGCTCAAGTACTTAAAATGTTAAAAGCAAGTAAATAAATGAATATAATCGTAAGTACTAAGAAAAATAAAGTAAATTAAAGAAATAATTTTGATAGTACGAACTTTCTAAGAATGGCACAAAACTTAGGATCATAAAGAGAAAGACAAATAAATATGATGAATAAATATTTCAAATAAAATTTGAAAGCTCTTGCACGGTAAAACATATCATAAACAAAACTGATTTATAGTCTTTCAGGTTTACAAAGAATAAAAAGATTGATAATACCTAGTAATATTGGGCTTTGATGCAGATGTGACAGAAACTTTCACCAAATGCTCAAAGCGCTAAACTGGTATAATCTTTCTGTGTGGCTATTTGGCAAAAGCCTCAACACAGACCCAAAATTTTTGACCCAGTAATTCCATTTCTAATAATTGATCCTAAGGAAATTATTGGACAAGTGTACAAAAATATATGGAGGAAACTGGAAACAAACTAAATGCCTATTAACAAAAGATCTGGTAAATAAATAATGATACATGGAATACTATGCGATCATTAAAAATGATTATGGTTATCTATATTAATAGACAAGGGAAGACACTAGAAGTACAGAGTCTAGTAGGTTCCAAAACAGTGTGTAAGGTATGATAAAACTTTTAAAATTAGAGAACACACACACACACAATATGTACATATACACCAGTGAGAGAGATATACTCAAAAGTTTAGCAGGGAAAAAATTAAATGTTATCTTTTCATGATTAGATTACAAATTATCCTTATTTTCTTCTTGATTTTTAAAATCAGTTTGCTGATTTTTGGGGGTATGTAATGAGCATATATTACTTTACAATTAGAAAAAGCAAAGCTACTTTGAATTTTAAAAGAACTATCAACCATACAAACATTCAATCATATAATTTATCCATCTTTCCCCTAAACCTGTTTCCACTGAAAATATGTTATCTATAACTGGTGATATCGTTCCACTTCCTGTCAATGTTTTAGCTTTAAAAATTCCTGAATAGATGCAATCAGATCATTTATTTCAAATTAAACAACACATCCACACTGTTTCTGTAACTTAATTGTGTGATCTGACATAGGAAGACGGTGAATTATAGTATTTTAGCATTAATCTACCTTATGTGACACATATGAAAACAGGCCTAAAGAAGTGAATTGATTTGTTTAAGGTTACACAGACATCACTGCTGATCATCTCTGGAAGACTCTTGCTAAAAAGCAATGTAATCCAGGAGATCATTTTTTGTGTTTAAACAATGAATTTCAATTTTGCATAGTGATAAGCACATATGAACCCTAAAATATAAGTGGTTCCTGGTGAATACAAATGGGTTTTATGTATTGCTTATTTTTCAAATTTAAGAAATCTTTAATTTCAGAAAACTTAAAAAAGACTATAGAACATGGAAAATAACGAACATATCTGTCCCCAACTTCTAACATACCAGAAATAATGAAAACCAACCAAAAAATTCTTTAGAATGTAACAAAAGCTTACCATTAACAAACACTCCTCTGATAAGTTTAGTATATGCTTTATCTAGATCTCCACGACGCTCAGCATTTTTAAAGATTGATTCTGCAAGTCCAGCAAACTCTTCAAATTCAGCAACAAATGGGAGAATTCCTACTTTACTCTTCTTTGAGATCTTTACTTCCTCCATTTGCCTTATTTGGTTACTCTAAAGATAGGCAGAACGCAAGGGAGAAAAATAGCCAAGCAACTTAGAAACAGCATATAATTTAAAGCAAATGCATACATCATAGAGACAGGACATAATTTAATACCTAGAACATTTTGAATGTTTACTAAATAAAGATGAATACAATACAGATAACTAAGAAAAACTATTTCTACAGATTAAAAAGTACATATATTTTACATAAGAAAATAAAGTCAAAAAAATATACAAATTATTTAAAACAAGATGCAATCAAAGCTTGTGAACCTCAGGTCTTTGTTTAAAGTAAAAACAACCAATAAACATTTTTATCATTTACGAAAGATAAGTGTACAGTGATTGCCCATTCTGGGACAGAGCAGATATCAGAGCACACACGGGATTTCTCAAGATTATTTCTGGTTGGTGGCTATGCGGTCAAGTTTGAGAACCATAGCTTATTTCCAAATCATAGCAGCCTAAAACTTGTTTGGATAGAGAAGTTCTGTATTTTTGGGGTATGAGGACAGAGAAGGAGAACAGGCATTTCTACCATGGATTTGCATTATATAATTTTCCATGTATATATTAGTTACTTATTCTAAATTTGTAAGCAAAGTGCTTCTGTATGATGGTGACAAAGTGCAAAAGGGATGTTTCATATAGACAGAATCTAGACACTTGGATTCAAAATGATCCCTGGGTTCAATTATGGTTCTGTGTACTTCTCAGGTTATCTAGATCTATTCACAGTAAGAAGTACATTGCCAAGTAGTGTTGGATCATTTTCAACTCTTACCTAAAATTTCACTGTGTTGAGGTTTTGGGGGTAAAACCTGAAAACCATATGACATGTGGATTAGAAAAGTAATTGTTCTTTTATTCAATATGTTATTGCAAGTCCCAGTCACAGCAATCAGGTAAGTAAAAGAAATAAAAGGAATCTAAATTGGAAAGGAAGATGTAAAACTCTCACTATTTGCAGATGACATGATAGTATACATAGAAAATCCTAAAGATGCCACCAAAAAACTATTAGAACTAATAAATGAATTCAGCAAGATTGCAGATAACAAAGAAATCTTGTTTCTGTATATTAATAAGGAACCATCAGAAAGAGAAATTAAGAAAACAATCCCATTTACAGTTGTAACAAAAAGAATAAAATACCTACGAATAAATCTAACTATGGAGGTGAAAGACTTGTACTCTGAAAACTGTAAGACACTGGTGAAAAAAACTGAAGACAACACAAATGGAAAGATAAACCCTGCTCAACGACTGGAAGAATTAATATTGTTAAAATGACCATACTTCCCAAGGCAATCAAGAGAGTCGATGCAATCCCTATCAAAATACCAATGGCATTTTTCACAGAACTAGGACAAATAATTCTAAAACTGGTATGGAAACACAAAAGACCATAATAGTCAAAGCAATCTGGAGAAAGAAGAACAAAGCCAGAGGTATTATGCTCCTTGGTTTCAAACTATACTACAAAACTACAGTCATCAAAACAGCATGGCACTGGCACAGAAACAGATACATAGATTTATGGAACAGAACAGAGAGCCCAGAAATAAACCTGTGCTTATATGGTTAATTAATCTATGACAAAGAAGGCAAGAATAAACAATGATGAGACAGCCAAATCTTATCATTTTCAAAGGTTTAAGAGTGCAAATCCATGTCACTATGGTGTGAGGAATCCTGAAAAGCAAACTAAATGCAGCTAAGAAATGTACCGGATTGTAGAGTCCAGCTTGGTAGTACTTGATGTGTCAGTTACTTTCTAATTTTATCTCTGGTTCTTGCTAGGCTAACATTTTTAGCACTGTTCCTTGAAGAATAGTTTGGGCTTGGCCACCAGATGAAAGTGCCAAACTCAGGTGCTATCTATTCCACTTTCTGCAGTCATCTGACATTCATGTTTCTGTCTTAATACACAAAGACCCATTCATTACCCATTCATTATGCCCTAGGTTCTGATCTTGTCCCATGTACCAAAACATGTAACACTGAGCAAACACAATCAACCAGACACTGAGAAGATGTGAGTTAAAATAAGACACAGAGAGTGATGACAGTCAGCAGAAGGAACCATCCTTCTCCCTTTGGTGATAAGAGGTATATCCTTTAGAAATACACGCAATTTAGGAGAAAATGAGTTTATACGTTTGTCTAGGTTAATTTTGCTTAATTGCTTCACTTCCCACTCTTGAGAGTAACATGAACATTCTTTAATAAACTATTATTAATTACTAGTACTATTATCACCACCACCATTACAAGTGATCCATTAGTAAGCTCTTATTCTGTGCCAGGCAATGTGCTAAGCACTTCTTTTGAACCCATGTCTACATCTACCTGATACTACATCTTACGCTTTCAACAACTATGTTCTATTGGGTTGAGAGGTATTATATAAAGTTATATTTTCCTGATAAAAGCAACAGAACCTTCATATTCTGTAAATATATAGTGTCCTCATGATTCAGTGTTCCAGTTATGTTAAATGGGACTCATTATCTTAGCCTTTGGTAGTTCTTCCTTTTCCTTTTGGCTATCAGCTTGCAATCAGACCTTCCAGGTTTATCATCACCTCTGGAGAAGGCAGGGTAGGGAAGAGGATAAGCCTTAAATGGTTAAATTTCATAATACTTCAAATGCCAAGTGAAATCACTTGGTAGGGAAGGAGGATTAACAAGACTGTTGAGGTGACATTTAAGTTTCTACAGTGGACACAGACTGTTTTTAAACTTTTAGAATCTCAATAAATATTTTTAGAAAGTATAAAAAAGAATATGGATTTTAACTGCCCTTAATATTTTTATTATCCTCCCATTCTTCTATGGCTATTCAAAAGCTGGATTTAACTTAGAGGTTACATAGTAGAAAAATTCAGATAACAAATATCCACTTTTATATACTAAATATATTAATAAAATGAAACTTTTTTTTTAGAACCTGGCCCAGTCCAGTTCATACCTACAAGCTTACCAAAACCTAACAGGAAAAAAAAAAGTTAATGATCTTTGTTCCCTATTAGAAGGAGGAAAATGGTGATTGCCAAAAGTTAACATAAGAACAATTTATTCTTAAAATAAAGCAATATGATTATTAATTAAAGCTATTAAACTAATAAACTAATTTAAGTAAGCAATTAAAATAATCCAGTTATTAATTATCTTATTGGAGTATATTAAAAGAAGCAAAACAATAAATTCAAGTGATAGTTTCAATTGTTTCATTAAATCTATGGTCATTAATAGTCAACTGAAATTTCAGTTACTTAGTGGATCTCTTATGCAGCTGCTGCCTCTATGCCACCTACTCCAGAACTTGCCAAGATTCACAGTGTAGATGGGAAACTAGATGGCACAGCACCATCCAACTAGCTCTGTTCATGTAAATTGTAGCCAACACTCTGCTTCAAGGCTTTGGGCAGTAGATCCCACAGTGGAAAGCTGGAAATCTCTTGGTTTAAATACATTTTTTTTGCAACAATTAGAATTCTAAGTTATTAAAAAACAAACAAAAACAAAACAAAAAAAACGAACTTACAATACATTTATCAAAGTTCCTTTTGACAGTCACCAAAACATTTCCCAATGTAGTACTTAGAAAAGAAGCAGGGTCCACATTTTGTGCAGTCCACACATGATGACTCATTTTGACTAGCATGTAAAGGGAGTTAAAGCTATCGATTTTGTCTCCTAATGCAATCAGGTTGTTCAGTTCTGGCTCAATGCAGCGAAATATTTTAATCATCATTTGGCGAATCATATCTTTCCTGTTCAGAAAACATACAAAATATAGAAGTTATTACAAGCTTCAGGTGTATTCATCTTGAACTTTATCCCCCGGGTATACATAAAATGACTAAAATTTGGTATTTCAACTAACACTGTCCAAATATGATGAACTAATTATCCTATAGTGGTTTCCAATATAAACATATTTTTTTGAAGTTAAGTTTTATCACTCAAAGTAACTTGGTCATTTGTAAAACCGGGTCCTGAAATGTACTTTGTGATTTCTGAGAAATACACTGCAATTCAAATGCTACTTCCTACCAGCAAATATCAAAATTGATTGCATTTCTGTGGCTGCTATAGCAAAAAGAGCCGAAGAGCCATAAACAGGACCAATTTTACTTCAGTAAGATGTTCGATAAGACATTGGGCACACAGGCTGATGCTCTGAGTGCTGTCAGTTATGGAGAGTCATGTGAACTCTTCACTGAGCAGCACTCCTTCCTGCTCAATTTAAAGTTTATTTTTTTTCCAAAATAAACAACAGATAGTCACAAACACATACTCAGATGAAACAGGCAGTGGTGTGCCAGCATTATGTTGCCGTGACGACGTTCCTCCATCTAGCTCCTCTGCTTCAGTCTGCAAAAATTATTCAGGTACTTTACATAATAAAAGACCAACAATTTGACTAGTTTATATAGCAATAGCCTGCTCAGTCTTAAAATTCCTAGGAGAGAATATATTATGAGAAATAATGATTTTTAAAGGCAGTATTACCGACAAAACTATACAATTTAGGATGCTGTTTAAGAATGTTCAGGAAGTGCTATGTTCTTAGATTTTATCTTAGAATTACTGTGGCATGAGAAGTTGTGTTTGTGTGTGTGCAATGAGGGGAAAGGAGGAGAGAGAAGGTTGAGGAGGCTCAGAGGAAGCATGGGAATGGAAAGGCAGCTCAACAAAAACATCAAGAAACAACTTTCAAGAGAGAATTTTAAAAATTAAAGAAATCTCAATGATCATTTTAATAAAATTTTGGTATTAAAAAATGCTATCGAAAGTTCTTACAGAAGCTAACAAGTAAACATATTAACTACCTGGACCACCTACAACAACAAATCCCTAACCATTTAAAATAATTAATTTGTCATTCATTTTAGGCCTGCTTTTGATATGTTGGTTCTCTTTTTTAAGATGACCTTAATCTAAAAAAAAACTCACTCAATTTGCACTGTGCTTTTAAGTTCTTCAAAATATTCTTACAAATCTCTCATTTTACTTTCTTACACTTATGCCATCAGAGAGGCATGATGAATAGGTACTATTATACCTATTGCACAGATGAGGAAAAACAGGGATTAAATAATTGCTTTAAGGACTCATAGCTAGTTAGTAACAAAGCCATAAGATTCAGATTTGAGGCCTCCACATTTTTTTTCTTTCTTACTTTCTTTTTTATAAAGACCATGGTATATATACACAAACATCTTTTTTATTTTTTTAATCCTATTTTTTCTTGATGATTACTAAAACTGTTTTTTAAATAATGTTTTGTTGTGGGAACTGCCGAGCAGTCCAGTGGTTAGGACTCCACGCTTCCACTGCACGGGGCCTGGGTTCCATCCCTGTTCCGGGAAGATCCCGCATGCCACACAGCACAGCCAAAAAAAAAAAAAAGTTTTTTGCAAAGTAAATTCAGACACTCTCCCCCCTTACTAATTTAGACAATGTTTAGGCCTAAAATAGTCTGGAATATTAGATTAGATGCCCAAACTCTATCATTGTTTTTAGTATCTTGTATGACAAAATGTATTTTAAAAATCCTTAATTATAAATTTTGTCTTTTTCTGTTCTGACATTGAAATTGTGGCAATATATTAATTAGGCTAATTATGCTACAGGTCATAAATACTAGCCAATAAATAAATGTGAGCCATACCATAGTTCCAGGCATGCTTTGATGTTGCTGTAGTTTGAAAAATTTACTTATGAAGTCCTGTTCTGCCAGACACAGGGGCTCCAGTTCACTTAGTACCTGTTCAAAGATCTGAAGAAAACCAAAATGATCCTACAAAGAACTGAACAAAAATGCTTAAAATAACATTCCACATTTAATTACTTTTCTGCAGGGACCAGGGATGCTTCATCTATAATCTCAATAGAATCCCCAAAACAAACACTTTCAAGATTGAAAGGACAATACAGTATTATCAAGGCATAACAGGGCCAGAACATACTTAAAATAAAACTCACAACAATTATTTACTCAAAATCTGGAAAGAGGAACACAGAGATAAACTTTTTTTTTTTAACATCTTTATTGGAGTATAATTGCTTTACGAGATAAACTTTTTAAACTTATTTAATGCATTGCAGAGAACAGTTTAGCTTCATAACAGCTATTTCCTCTTTACTCTGTAGTTGCTCAAATAACTGGATTTATGATTGCAAGCACTTTATGACTTATAACAAACTTTAATAAAACTGTTATGTCATTTAATTGATAAATCACATTTCAGTTGACATGTGACTATTTTTTTCAGATTCAGAACTGTAAAGTAAGATATGGTTAATTAAAAGAGCCAACGGAGCCCAAATCTTTGAACACAATTAAAGGAATAACAAACTGATGCTAGAAAACTAATAGTAATGTTTAAGAAGTACTTGTTATTTTATTTTACCTTATCAAATTTGGTTCTGTCGGCAACATCGAGATCAGAGGCTGACATGTTTCCCATATCCAACAAGGAAGATGACTGAGATCTGCGATTCCCTGAACTCTGAACACTGAGTTTATTTAGACTAGAAGTAGATCCAGTTAATTTCCCGGAACTTCCATGAAGACCTAAGAAATAATACAACTTTAAAAGTTGTGAACTTCATGAATAAAAGATCCATAGCATAAATCAGGGCTATCTTCTACTGTCTTGGTCTTCTGGGGCTCATACTAGTTAGGGCACAAATCTACCACAGAGGAGAGATTGGAGGCTGTCCTTCTCTTTCATTAACATTTGTGTCCTATTCCTGAATATACTGTAAAGAGTAGCGAAACTATACAGAATCACAGAATAGGACTGAACAAGATCTTAAAGATCACATTATGCCCCGCCCAGTCTCACCATAAAGATTAAGCTGCCTGATGATTTCTCTAGACTAAAGTAGATGAGGATTTCTTTCCCACTCAAACGACATGACTATGGATGAAAGTCACTGACCCCCTAGTGTACTAGTTAACATGACAGTTATATTTCCAAAAAAACCTGCCATATCCCAGAATTACTCACCTCCACATCAAATCAACACATTAGGTGGAACCATATCAAATTAAGCTTGCCCTACCAAAAAGTCAATTACACACGATTCAACTTAATACACTCCTGAACCCAGAAACTCTGCTTTTACAGTAAGTGAACTGATTAAAGTTCTTTAAAAACTAAACAAAATGAAGAGAAAAAAAACAACACCCTGAAAATTTGTTATATTTAAAATACAACTAAAATGTAATACATACATCATTAACTATAGATATATATTTTAATTTTTTAATTTAATTTTTTTATACAGCAGGTTCTTATTAGTCATCCATTTTATACACATCAGGGTATACATGTCAATCCCAATCGCCCAATTCATCACACCACCATCCCACCCCCGCCCGGCCGCAGCTTTCCCCACTCGGTGCCCATACGTTTGTTCTCCACATCTGTGTCTCAATTGCTGCCCTGCAAACCGGTTCATCTGTACCATTTTTCTAGGTTCCACATATATGCATTAATATACAATATTTCTTTCTCTCTTTCTGACTTACTTCAATCTGTATGACAGTCTCTAGATCCATCCACATCTCAACAAATGACCCAATTTCGTTCCTTTTTATGGCTGAGTAATATTCCACTGGACTATATGTACCACATCTTCTTTACCCATTTAGGTTGTACCACATCTTCTTTATCCATTTAGGTTGCTTCCATGACCTGGCTATTGCAATGAACATTGGGGTGCATGTGTCCTTTTGAATTATGGTTTTCTCTGGGTATATGCCCAGTAGTGGGATTGCTGGATCATAAGGTAATTCTATTTTTAGTTTTTTAAAGGAACCTCCACACTGTTATCCATAGTGGCTGTATCCGTTTATATTCCCATCAACAGTGCAAAAGGGTTCCCTTTTCTCCACAACTGCTCCAGCATTTGTTTGCAGATTTTCTGATGATGCCCATTCTAACTGGTGTGAGGTGATAACTCATTGTAGTTTAGATTTGCATTTCCCTAATGATTAGTGATGCTGAGCAGCTTTTCATGTGCTTCTTGGCCAGCTGTATGTCTTCTTTGGAGAAATGTCTATTTAGGTCTTCTGCCGATTTTTGGATTGGGTTGTTTGTTTTTTTAATATTGAGCTGCATGAGCTGTTTATAAATTTTGGAGATTAATCCTTTGTCTGTTGATTTGTTTGCAAATATTTTCTCCCATTCTGAGGGTTGTCTTTTGGTCTTGTTTATGGTTTCCTTTGCTGTGCAAAAGCTTTGAAGTTTCATTAGGTCCCATTTGTTTACTTTTGTTTTTATTTCCATTACACTAGGAGGTGGATCAAAAAAGATCTTGCTGTGATTTATGTCAAGGAGTGTTCTTCCTATGTTTTCCTCTAAGAGTTTTATAAGTGTCCGGTCTTACGTTTAGGTCTTTAGTCCATTTTGAGTTTATTTTTGTGTATGGTGTTAGGGAGTATTCTAACTTCATTCTTTTACAAGTAGCTGTCCAGTTTTCCCAGCACCACTTATTGAAGAGACTGTCTTCCCTTCACTGAATATCCTTGCCTCCTTTGTCATAGATTAGTTGACCATAGGTGCATGGGTTTATCTCTGGGCTTTCTATCCTGTGCCATTGATCTATATTTCTGTTTTTGTGCCAGTACCATATTGTTTTGATTACTGTAGCTTTGTAGTCTAGTCTGAAGTCAAGAGTCTGACTCCTCCAGCTCCGGTTTTTTCCCTCAAGACTGCTTTGGCTATTAGGGGTCTTTTGTGTCTCCATACAAACTTTAAGATTTTTTGTTCTAGTTCCGTTAAAAGTGCCATTGATAATTTGACAGGGGTTGCACTGAATCTGTAGATTGCTTTGGGTAGTATAGTCATTTTCACAATATTGATACTTCCAATCCAAGAACATGGTGTATCTCTCCATCTGTTGGCACCATCCTTAATTTCTTTCATCAGTGTCTTATAGTTTTCTGCATACAGGTCTTTTGCCTCCCTAGGAAGGTTTATTTCTAGGTATTTTATTGTTTTTGTTGCAACGGTAAATGGGAGTGTTTCCTTAATTTCTCTTTCATATTTTTCATCATTAGTGTATAGGAATGCAAGAAATTTCTGTGCATTAATTTTGTATCCTGCTGCTTTACCAAATTCATTGATTAGCTCTTGTAGTTTTCTGGGGGCATTTTTAGGATTCTCTATGTATAGTATCATGTCATCTGCAAACAGTGACAGTTTTACTTCTTCTTTTTCAATTTGTATTCCTTTTATTTCTTTTTCTTCTCTGATTGCCGTGGCTAGGACTTCCAAAACTATGTTAAATAATAGTGGTGAGAGTGGACATCCTTGTCTTTTCCTGATCTTAGAGGAAATGCTTTCAGTTTTTCACCATTGAGAATGATGTTTGCTGTGGGTCTGTTGTATATGGCCTTTATTACGTTGAGGTAGGTTCCCTCTATGCCCACTTTGCGGAGAGTTTTTATCATAAATGGGTGCTGAATTTTGTCAAAAGCTTTTTCTGCATCTATTGACATGATCATATGGTTTTTATTCTTCAATTTGTTAATATGGTGTATCACATTGATTGATTTGCATATATTGAAGAATCCTTGCATCCCTGGAATAAATCCCACTTGATCATGGTTTATGATCCTTTTCTTTTTTTTTTTGTGGTACGCGGGCCTTTCACTGCTGTGGCCTCTCCCGTTGCAGAGCACAGGCTCCGGACGCACAGGCTCAGCAGCCATGGCTCACAGGCCCAGGTGCTCCGCGGCATGTGGGATCTTCCCAGAACGGACACAAACTCGTGTCCCCTACATCGGCAGGCGGACTCTCAACCACTGCGCCACCAGGGAAGCCCTATACGATCCTTTTAATGTGTTGCTGGATTCTGTTTGCTAGTATTTTGTTGAGGATTTTTGCATCTATATTCGTCAGTGATACTGGTCTGTAATTTTCTTGTTTTGTAGTATCTTTGTCTGGTTTTGGTATCAGGGTGATGGTGGCCTCACAGAATGAGTTTGGGAGTGCTCCTTCCTCTGCAATTTTGTGGAAGAGTTTGAGAAGGATGGGTGTTAGCTCTTCTCTAAATGTTTGATAGAATTAACCTGTGAAGCCATCTGGTCCTGGACTTTTGTTTGTTGGTAGATTTTTAATCACAGTTTCAATTCCATTACTTGTTGATCTGTTCATATTTTCTGTTTCTTCCTGGTTCAGTCTTGGAAGCTTATACCTTTCTAAGAATTTGTCCATTTCTTCCAGGTTGTCCAGTTTATTGGCATAGAGTTGCTAGTAGTAGTCTCTAAGGATGCGTTGTATTTCTGCGGTGTCTGTTGTAACTTCTCCTTTTTCATTTCTAATTTTATTGATTTGAGTCCTCTCCCTCTTTTTCTTGATGAGTCTGGCTAATGGTTTATCAATTTTGTTTATCTTCTCAAAGAACCAGCTTCTAGTTTTATTGATCTTTGCTATTGTTTTGTTTCTATTTCATTTATTTCTGCTCTGATCTTTATGATTTCTTTCCTTCTGCTAAGTTTGGGTTTTGTTTGCTGTTCTTTCTCTAGTTCCTTTAGGTTTAAGGTTACATTGTTTATTTGAGAGTTTTCTTGTTTCTTGAGGTATGCCTGTATAGCTATAAACTTCCCTCTTAGAACTGCTTTTGCTGCATCCCATTGTTTTGAATCGTTGTGTTTTCATTGTCATTTGCGTCTAGGTATTTTTTGATTTCCTCTTTGGTTTCTTCAGTGATCTCTTGGTTATTTAGTAACTTAGTGTTTAGCCTCCATGTGTTTTTCACGTTTCTTCCTCTGTAATTCATTTCTAATCTCATAGTGTTGTGGTCAGAAAAGATGCTTCATATGATTTCAATTTTCTTAAATTTACTGAGGCTTGATTTGTGACCCAAGATGTGATCTATCCCAGAGAATGTTCCGTATGCACTTGAGAAGAAAGTGTAATCTGCTGTTTTTGGATGGAATGTCCTATAAAAATCAATTAAATCTATCTGGTCTACTGTGTCATTTAAAGCTTTTGTTTCCTTATTTATTTTCATTTTGGATGATCTGTCCATTGGTGTAAGTGAGGTGCTAAAGTCCCCCACTATTACTGTGTTACTGTCGATTTCCTCTTTTACAGCTGTTCGTAGTTGCCTTATGTATTGAGGTGCTCCTACGTTGGGTGCATTTATATTTATAATTGTTACATCTTCTTCTTGGATTGAACCCTTGATCATTGTGTAGTGTCCTTCCTTGTCTCTTGTAACATTCTTTAAAGTCTGTTTTATCAGATATGAGTATTGCTACTCCAGCTTTCTTTTGATTTCCATTTGCATGGAATATCTTTTTCCATCCCCTCACTTTCAGTCTGTCTGTGTCCCTAGGTCTGAAGTGGGTCTCTTGTAGACAGTATATATATGGGTCTTGTTTTTGTATCCATTCAGCAAGCCTGTGTCTTTTGGCTGGAGCATTTAATCCATTCACGTTTAAGGTAATTATCGATATGTATGTTCCTATGACCATTTTCTTAATTGTTTTGGGTTTGTTTTTGTAGGTCCTTTTCTTCTCTTATGTTTCCCACTTAGAGAAGTTCTTTTAGCATTTGCTATATAGCTGGTTTGGTGGTACTGAATTCTCTTAGCTTTTGTGTGTCTGTAAAGCTTTTGATTTCTCCATCGAATCTGAATGAGATCCTTGCTGGGTAGAGTAATCTTGGTTGCAGGTTCTTCTCTTTCATCACTTTAAGTATGTCATGCCACTCCCTTCTGGCTTGTAGAGTTTCTGCTGAGAAATCAGCTGTTAACCTTATGGGAGTTCCCTTGTATGTGATTTGTCATTTTTCCGTTGCTGCTTTCAATAATTTTTCTTTGTCTTTAATTTTTGCCAATTTGAGTACTATGTGTCTCGGCGTGTTTTTCCTTTGGTTTATCCTATGTGGGACTTGCTGTAGTTCCTGGACTTGGGTGGCTATTTCCTTTCCCACGTTAGGGAAGTTTTCAACTATAATCTCTTCAAATATTTTCTCAGGTCCTTTCTCTCTTCTCCTTCTGGGACCCCTGTAATGCGAATGTTGTTGTGTTTAATGTTGTCCCACAGGTCTCTTAGGGTGTCTTCATTTCTTTTCATTCTTTTTTCTGTATTCTGTTCTGCAGCAGTGAATTCCACCATTCTGTCTTCCAGGTCACTTATCCGTTCTTCTGCCTCAGTTATTCTGCTATTGATTCCTTCTAGTGTAGTTTTCATTTCATTTATTGTATTGTTCATCTCTGTTTGTTTGTTCTTTAATTCTTCTACATCTTTGTTAAACATTTCTTGCATCTTCTCGATCTTTGCCTCCATTCTTTTTCTGAGGTCCTGGTTTATCTTCACTATCATTATTCTGAATTCTTTTTCTGGAAGGTTTCCTCTCTCCACTTCATTTAGTTGTTTTTCTGGGCTTTTATCTTGTTCCTTTATCTGGTACATAGCCCTCTACCTTTTCATCTTGTCTATCTTTCTGTGAATGTGGTTTTTGTTTCACAGGCTGCAGGACTGTAGTTCTTCTTGCTTCTGCTGTCTCTCCTCTGGTGGATGAGGCTATCTAAGAGGCTTGTGCAGGTTTCCTCCATCGTTAACTATATTAATATGGGACATGTGAGTTTAGGTATAAAGAAAGATATCTATCGTAGCCATGGGGAAAAATGATAACAATATGTCTGGACAATATCCTACATACATAAAAGAATTAAAAGATTCCATTTACAAGAAAATGTGATGTTTTTACTAGAATTAAATTTAAACCATAAAAACATTTTATTCTTCTTGAATATTTCTCAGCTAACCTGCATTATCTGCTTATGGTCAGGAGGGACAAATGATATAATAAGTGATAAAAAGGTATAAGGACAATTAGAGATAAACTTTGGTTTCATTATGCAAAATCTGACCATACCTACAAGAATTTTTATACTTTCTAAACACAGCCTGAAAACAAAAGTATAATGGTTAAGACTTTTTATAAATTTCTGACTACCCACCAAATATTTTTAACTATATTATGTATTTCTTGGATGTAGTCATACCACTACCATCATGTTGTTTTTCTTTCACCAATACCTGGCAACTCAGAGAAATCAGTATTTTTGGTGTAACTTTTTTTGAGAAAAATAACTAATTTCTAGACAAACAAACATGCATTGAGAATACCTACTAATACACTAAGCATACTCACTCTCTGTTTCCTGTTTGACAGCACTTTCTTTTCGAGGCAGTGTAGCTGTGATGGATTAGGTTGCAAGCATCAAAGACAAAGACAAGTTAATAAACTGCAATTTGCACAAACCATGCACAAGAGGAAGTTAAAGCTCTAGTTTTAAAGACACATGCAAAGAACCATGAGCATCAAGTAACGAGAGATGCAACGTATGTTTAGTTGGTCAGCTATTGTTTGAAAAATTATATGAGAGAAAAAACTTTACTAGTCTTTTAATGTACTGTTTTATGCAAATATTCAGGTAAAAATATCTACATCTGTAAGCCTCCCCCACACTTTTAAAGGATTTTTTTAAGTTTATTGAGCTGATGTACTTAAATTTAAAGACTATATTTGCAAGTATTGTTTTCTGAAGAAAACAGAGTTCAAGTAAATAATTTAATACAGTGAAAATTTATCAGAATGAAGTTGTAGATTTAGACTTTAAATGCATTAACACTCTTGTATTCACTGAAAGCTCCTGAAAGGAATCTCCACTGTACTAAATAATTGTACACTCCATCTGACAGAAAATTATACGAGTGGGGCTTTAAAACCATTTTAGAATAACAACCTGAACTACTAAGAAACTTAAACTGGCTTTGTGAACACCTAGAATGAAAGGTATGTATAAAAATACTAATTATTAGGAGATGGGTAGATGGAAGAGTAAAGCTGAGGGAACAGGTTTAATGGAGGAACTGGAGCTCTTTTAGGGTCATCTGGCATTTCTTTTATCTAAAATCTCTCTGTAATATTTATTAGATCAATTGTAGAGATCATCTTGTGAAACATTCTAAACCCAAATTAGAAGTTAATTTGAAAGGCAAAGAAAGAAATTACAGAATGAAACAGAAAATTAAAGAATATAACTCTAATCTAGAAATATTTAAAAAATAGAAAATGTGTCAACTGTCACTACTCCTGCCAAACTTCAAGGCAAAATCCCAAGTATGAACTACTAACTTGCCACACCAGAGACATGTGAATGTTCCCAGCCTTGGCTACCCGAAGCTCAAGGGAATATGAAACAATAAGGCTGGACATTAAAGTGGCAAGCAAGGAGGGATGTGCTGGAGCTACTAGTTGGCCATCCTGAATAGTACCTTCTGGTGGCCTTAAGTTGTCACTCTACTAAGTTCACCAATTCCAGAGCAAAGCCTAATGCTTTATATATACACACACACATACATATTTTAGTAGTCAATAAAGAATACAGAGTTACTAGTAGTGCCCCATTTGGGGCTCATAAAAACTGTATATTATCACCAACAAGCAACAATATGCTGGTAAACTTTTAAATATCTTTAAATAATTCCTGCTAGACTATAAGCTTCAAGAGGGTAGGGTCTTTGCTCATTGCTGGATTCTCAGTACCTAGCAGTGCTTATTACATAACAGGTAATTAATAAACATTTATTGAATGAATCTTCCAGTCAGGACTAAATTCAGTCTTTCATTCAAGACTCCCTTTGGAATCAACAAGATTTCTTAATTTAGTGGAGAAACAATGAAAAAATGTTTCAGGCATATCAATTTTAAATTTTGGATTATAAATATGAGGAAGTAATTATGTAAATGTATATGTTAATGGGCTTAAGTAATATATGTATCTGTGTCTATTTCAGCTGCAGAAAGGAAAAAAACAAGCAAATTAAAAAATAATTACTAAATTTCGTTTTCCTGACTTTTCATTAAGTATATCTGTAGACTACAAAGGGAAAACAAAACACCAAAGTACTAATCTTGGGGGGAAAATTCACCTTTGAGGATATCAAAGTAAACCTACAGATCAAAAAAGGCAGACCTACAAAAAGTCCTTATCACAAAGAAAAAGTACTTTACTGGCATTTTAACATTATTTTAAATTATTTGAACTAAGTAGATATTAAAGACTTGAGTCAAGAGTGATTGAAAAAGAGAGAATTCCCCTGAATCTCCATGACTATACTGACTACACAATTTCCTTTTGTAAAACACATTCAATCTGACTTCCTACTCTTATTAGTATCTGTGACCCAGCATTTTCACAGCAAGTCAAAAACAAAACAAATTAAAATTTTACTCATAATTACTTAATTTTAATTCATTGAAAAGTTATCTTCCCAAAGTTTTAGATGTTCCTTTTAATTATAATTACTACTAAAAACTAATTTAAACATAATTTATATCACTGAAAAGATACCTTTAGAAAGTTTACATTCTACCTATTTAAGAACTTCTTAAGCCATTTGTATTTAACTGGAAATTTATTTTTAAATGTTGACTAACAAGTTAGATCTTCAAAGATGAACAAAACCGTTTTTATCTTCTGAATTGTTTATTATTTAGTTTTTCTTCTCTTGTAACTGATAATATCAAATAATAGAAACTATAATTTTTTTGATTACATCAACTGTTACAAATTACTCTCCTATTCTTTATTATTTAATAGATACATAGAAGAGATATAATTTTAACACTGTTTTAAAACTATAAAAGTATCTTCTGTATCTTGTATTAGGTTAATTTAAAAAAATTTTTAACAAGATAATTAAAGAACTTCTCAAGGGCTAAGAAAAGTAAAAACGTAACATTTCAGGTTAATGCAATGATACCGTTAAGATACTACTGTACTTGATTTAAATTAGATTTCTATTATGTCATTTATCTCAATGAGAATCTTAGGCTTGATAAACTATTATGATATCGGCATTAATAACCTCCTGAGGAGATAATTTTAGAAAGATTTCTCTTTTACTTCAGTTTTCACTGTAGAAGAGTTCTCTCAAAATAAAATGGTTCACTAACAAGTGGTGACAAATATACTAAATGAAAACATTAAACATGTAACTGTATTAATATGTCATTTACTAAAAAAAAAAGTATAACATACCCATGGTGAAACATTAACAAGGATATAAACACACTGCTTTTTAAGAACAATTAACCTTTAGGATGAGTTAGCATTTCTGTTTCCAAAAGCCTATTGTCCCAAGATTCTTATCAGTGTCTTTACCAAGTGTAATCAATGCATTTGTACACAGATTCAAACCATTTAAAAAATCTGGACTAGTATCATCAATATATTAGTGTTGGATTTAAAAAACCACCACCACAGGGCTTCCCTGGTGGCACAGTGGTTGAGAGTCCGCCTGCTGATGCAGGGGACATGGGTTCGTTCCCCGGTCCGGGAAGATCCCACATGCCGTGGAGTGGCTAGGCCCGTGAGCCATGGCCGCTGAGCCTGCACATCCGGAGCCTGTGCTCCACAACGGGAGAGGCCACAACAGTGAGAGGCCTGCATACCGCAAAAAAAAAAAAACCACAAATCAGTGTGATTCACACGAAATAATTACCCACTAAAGATAGTCTTCTTTGTCCTAAACAAAAGAATGGAAAGATGAGCTATCAATTTCAATCCTATCTCCTGATTACGGAAGTTGCTTAGGGCATAGGCTCCTTTCAACAAGCAAATGCTAAACTCATGGTTCTAAAGGGGAGCTATGCAGACACACTGAGTACACACTGTAGCCATTTAAGGCCAGGTTTTGACTTGAGTAGGCACAGAACTCCATCCAAAAGGAAGTCCAGAGATGGGTACATGCAAGAGCAGAATGTGGCCTCGGCAAATCACTTCCTCGCAACTTGATACTTTCACTGGTTATCCTTTTAAATCATATTTTTGATTGTTTTAACATATTTAGAAGCAACAAAAACCAACTTGTTTCAAAAATATCTCTTTGGAAAAATAAGGTATAATTACAGGAGAAGTTTTGGTGACATTTTTATAGCCCCTTGGCAGGGGAGAAAACACTTAAAACCTTCTTTTTGATTCAAAATAGCCAGTGAGAAGTAAGAAGCCAGGAATCACTTTCACTTCCCTGTGGAGAGCAATTACTTAAGAGATCACAGACTTGCCTCCAACTGTTATGAAAGGTCTTTTAGGAAATCAGAAACTGAACTTTCAATATGTGTCTCTTAGTTTAGTTCTTTTCTCTACCAGACTGCACTTCGTTTTCTGGTCAACTGCTTCTCCTATGAATATACACAGTTATCCCTCGGTTACTGTGCGGGATTGGTTCCAGCACCCGTCGTGGATATCAAAATGCATGGATGCTCAAGTCCCATAGGTGGTCCTCCATATCTATGGGTTGCACAGCTGCAGATATGAGGCTAATTGTACTTTTAAACATAGCATGAATACACAATTGCTGTCAGATTCACATACTGCAGAATTTTAATTAGTAAAAAAACGTATTTACAGACATAAATATTTTTTCTATGAAATACCTATAAATTAAACCAATGCATTAGATTTACTCGTTCATTAATTCTGCTGTATCTCCTTCCACCTTGCCTAAAAAGTCTCAGAATTATTTGTCATAAATAAAAATAAAACCATTTTTAATAGAATAGAAAACAAGGGACTGAGGTGCCTAAGCTTACCAAACTTCTTGCTTTCTTTAGTTGTGCCAGTCATCTTGATCTTTGCAACTTCAAAGAAATCTTTAATTTCTCTCTCATAGAGTCGTGATAAATAATCCATGTAATTCTTAAAAAGAAAAGTAACACGTACTTCTTATTAATAAAACAAACATAACAATTTCCATTTTCTAACCCCCCCCCCCACCAAGTCCTTTGTGCTTGTTCTGAATTTTGTGGTCTTAAAATTTTTTTTTGAATTTTATTTTATTTTTTTTAATACAGCAGGTTCTTAGTAATACGTATTAGCGTATATACGTCAATCCTGATCTCCCAATTCATCAACCCCCCTGCCCCCGCATCCCGGCTTTCCCCACTTGGTGTCCCTACGTTTTTTTCTTTACATGTGCTCTTAAAATTTTGATGCATTTCATAGGATATAAAAAGAAGGCTATTTTCTGTCCTTTAAAAAAGTTAAACACATAACATTAAGAATTTACAAAAATATGAAGTTGAACATAACCACACTTACATTTTCATTTTTATGTATTATCTTTCACATACTTTAAATATAATTGCAATTATACTGTATAGGGTATTTGGGTTACAGCAATTATGTTTCTCCAGTCTCACACTCTAATGACTGCACAGTATTACGCTTTGTTGATGTGCCACAATTTAGTAAACCAATCTCCTAACACAGGCCACTTAAGTGGTTTCAATGTTTTGCTATGATAGACAATGTTACAATAAGCTTTTCATCTCTAATGAATTGTTTCCTTGGAATCATTTCCTAAGGGTGGAATTACAGTGCCAAAGAATAAGGGAATCTTTATAACTCTTCCTCCATACTGCCATGTTGCTTTAAAAACAATTATACCAATAGACAGTGTCAATGGCAATGAAGGAGTACACTGAGTTTTACCATACCTTGCCAGCATGGGGTATTACATTACCCCCAAATAGGTTACTTTCAACAAGAATTTAATTAATACATCTTACAGTTTTCATAATTAAATAATTTATTTTTAAAAAAGCAAATTTAATTTATTCTAGTTCAAATAAAAAAATTATTATTTAACATGAAAACTCATTTCTTCATCATATTTGCTTATCATCACATAAAAACATCTTATACCCTTACGAAAGATTCTTCAACAGTGGGAGACCATGTATTTTTCCAAGTCCTATGTTAAATGCCATATGTAGAGTTTCACTAAATTTAAATAAATCTACAGCAGAAAAACTGTTGTACCTAGCTATTCTTTTAAATTTATGATGGAATCTACGCTTCAACTTCCTTTATTATTTCAAATTAACATACCCAGTTTTAGAGCAGGTTTACTTTGCTTTAAACATCAGATGCACCTTTCAAAGGTATACATTATTTAAATATTTGTATACTGATTCATAGTCCACCACTGATTTTTTTTAGATATTTTATAGATATATCCTTATAAAACAATTTTTGGATAAAACATAATATAGATCCTGCTTTTGTCTATATGTAGGCCATATACATTCTCACACAGTCTCTGTAAGAAAATTAGTCAAACAGGAAATTCTTTCCTGTGATCTTTGTGTAACTTTAAACGGAAATATAAATTAAAATATACCCTAAAATTATTCCTATTTCATTGGGCTGTTTCACATTTTCAGCATCTCATTTTTTCAAGTTTAAATTCTCATAAAAATATTGATCACTGCAAATCATTGTAAAGGACTGACAAATGGGAAATTAGCTTCTTACAATTCATAAAATCTTCATTAGTGGTTTCTACTCAAATCACTCAATATTACAGACTGCATTCCAATACCCCAATTGTTTAAAGAGCAAATTATGACCCAAGCAATTTAAACAGTTTCAAAACAGCTATTTTGGTATTTTGAAAACAGTGATTTGAGCAGACTACTGAAAATCATCTTCGTTTTCAATGCAATTCAAATGACTGAATAGCTTCCCCCAGGTCCTCAACAGAATTCACTGGTGGGAAAGGCCACAGACAGGTGTGACTCTCAGTTCATTCATTTACCAAATTCTGACAGATATCTCTCACTGTGAGTACGTATTCTTCTTAGCACCTTGTATACAGCACCTTACTTAAAATTTAACTATTATGAGTATAAATACTGTTATTTCAGGTAGTGTTTTCAACTTTATTTTGTGCTGACTGTAGAGCCTTACAGATAACTCCGTGTTTCACTTTCTCTTTACACAAAAAGAAAATTCCACAAATGTAAAACTGAGGTTAAGAGAAGATGTCTGAGCAATCTTCAAGACTGACTGCCAACCTCAGGGGGCTAATTAGGAGAGGAAAGCTCATTTCCTACCTAAGCATGGATGGACCATCTCCATTATGAATTGCCCTACATGCATAACCCAGAGCCACCATTGGCGAGGAAGGACTCTGACAGCAGAGCTCATTACATGACCAAGGCACCTCTATTTTCCTTAAGCTCTAATTATGTATACCAAAAATCAGGGCTTTGCTTAGATTCAGCCATAAGTAGAGTTGGGGCAGGGTCTAGTGATTCTTATCCCTCAAGAATTTAAAACAGGCATTTCCTGGTCCTGCCAGAAAGTGTGAGCTGTGTACACACAACCAAGTGCAAATAGTACCTGGATTTAATTATTTCTTACTAAAGAAACACTGGTTTAGTCTGTTTCCTTCTTTCATTCCTTTCTTCCTTCTTTCTTTTTAATAAAATCCTGTTTAGGAAAACCTTCAACTACCAAATTAGATTATGAGGCATAAAATACATGGTCTGTCAAAGTTCAGAACACAGGATCAAGTAATATTCCTGGGAAATAAGTCAATTTCATTTAAAAAATCACATTAATATTGTCATTTAAAAATATTCTGTGAGCAGAAAATGATTCCATAATTCAGTGCTAGATTGGCTATCGTCATGTTTCTTCACTTTAAATTACATTCATGAATACATTATATATAAAGATAGGGCAACAATACTCACTGAGAACACAATTAGGCAAAAAAGCTTAAGGAGTATTTTACTCATTTGAATACTCACTAGGGGACAAAGCACTTGTTGGCACAAAACTCTTAAGGAGATGTAACCATGTTTAATTATCCAAAATATTAATCCTCTTACAACTTCAAAAGGCAAAGATTCCAGTAATGCAAATATTTTTCTTTAAGCTATCTACAAATCAGAATTCTGCTGAATCAAAACAAAACAAAACAACACACAACAGTAGAGTACTGAACCCATGGGTTCCTGCTACGATGGCCATGTATCTAAGTCAGATCGTGTCATTCCACTACTCAAAGCCCACCAACACCACTCCCCCATCTCCCTCAAAGTAAAAGCCCAATCCTTACAATGGTGCACAGTCTCTTCCAGATCTGCCCTGCCACACCCACCTTACCTCTCCCACCTGCCCTTCTAATCCTGAACCTGGCTCGCTGTGCTCCAACTACACTGGCCTCCTCGCGCTCCTCAAGTGCTCCAGGCTGCTCTTGCCTTGGGGCACTTGCACTGTGCCGGGAAAGCTTTCCCTAGAAACTCCCGCTGCTCACCCCTCCTTGTTTTTAAAATCTGTGCTCAAATGTCACCTTCTCATGACACCTTCTCTGATCATCCTTTTTGAAACTGCAAACCTTTCTGACGTCCTGGCATTCCCTGCTTTATTTTCTCTAGAGTCCTCAGCAGTACCTTCCAACAGGCTATACAACTGACCTTTGTGTCAGTCCTTCTCCACCGGCATATGCACTCTGAACAGGCAAGTGTTCACCTACTTCCTTCAGCGCTGCATCTCTAGAGCTTACCACAGTGTTAGCACATAACAGGTGCTCAATTCATTTGCTTAATGAATATATGAATGACTCTTATCTTGTCCACTTGCTGATATTTAGTCAGTGGTATATAGCACTGTTCTTCTAATCTCCAAGTCTAGCAAGTTTGGCATCATCCCGTCCCTTGTCTTTGGATTCTCTCTCTTTTTGTTTATATTCTCTATTCCTATTATCATCTTTCTGGTTCAAGATTTCATTTCATTTCAGTTATTACATTAAGTTCTAAATTAGTTTCCCCCATCTAGGCTTTTTCCATGTGTGAAGAATGCTGTTAGGTCTCAAGGTTCAGATTCTTTAACCTAACTTCTCACTCTTCCAGAATATGGAATTTCTGCTTTAATCAGGCTTGCCTTCTTATAGTCCTGGGAAAAGGGCATATTTTCCCACTTTTGTCTGCACATCTTGCTCCTCATCCCTGGAATGCCCTTCCTCTTATTTCTGGCTAATTTAATTCCACTCATTACTTAAAAGTCAATTCAAGTCCAATGTTTTCCATTAAGTTTTCCCCCGTGGCTTCCGTTCATGGATTTCCCTTCTCTAAACTGCCACATATTTAAACTCATTTCCAGTTTAGCACTTAATTTTTTGCTGATTGTTTTAATTATAATTGCTCTTCCCAGTTGTCCCACAACCAGGAATAGAAATACCATGTTTCTGTGTACCTAGAAGAGTGGAATGTTTGCTTAATAAAGAGGCACACTGCACTTGCTTAAAAGAACAGATTATAGATTCTTAGAGGGCAAATGTCTCACAGCATCTTCATACTCCCTAGTTTCTATATTGTATATAAAGAAACTCAGGAAATAATTATAGCATTTAACTAAACTGAATGATGCTTCAGGCTACAGTATGGCCTAAAACTACATTATATTGGAAGTTCAAAATCTAGCTCTTCTCCACCCAAGTAAATAAAATAAATGTTCTCCCTGGCTAATGAGCACTTAGAAATTCAATTATTTCCTACTTTGCCAAGAATATACAATAGTATTTCAAATGTCACCTGGGGAACTGAACACATGGCCTCTTGATTCTAAAAGATTATGCTCTATACTCAGTAACTGGCATCAAATCCATACCTTTGTTAGTCCCTCATATTTTCCATAATCGGTACTCTTTAGCCACTCCATCAGCTTGGCATATCGGAGCAAGTCTCTATGAAACGGATGATGATTAGGTAAAGTCAGTTCAACAGAGTGCTGAGCAAGAGTTGAACTCTGATCATGGCCCTAGAATGAGTAAGTAAATAAATATCATAGACAGTATAAAGAAACATTGTTGTAACTAAAAATTCTAAGCAGTGATCAAATATGGCCAAGCAAAACCAACAGCACATAGAAAAATAAGAACTGAGTACTTACTTGGCTTCTTTTATCATCCTGTGTATGTGAACTGAACACCACCACCATTGAACAGTCATAAACACACAAGAGTGGTTCTCTGATAAATCAACTACTTGTTTTATCTTCTAAAGGAGTTGAGAATGAATGTTTTAATCAAGCTTGCCTCTCCCATATCATTTTACAATTTACTAAGCAAATAAATATCATGATACAAACAGTATTAAGAAACACAGCAAATAAGGAAGTCATTCAGAACAAATTGTCTACATCTATGGTATTTCCATTGGAGTCTACAATATTTAAAGCAACAAATGAAAATATATAGGATATAGAATTTCGGAACTAGGAAGGACTACAGATGACTATAACCTGGGTTTTCCAGGATAACCCCTAATAATAATGTAATTTTAATTTTCCCAATGATCTGTTAAGCAAATAAATATATGATTTTGTTTTTCATCCTTGACATGACTTATATAAATTAATAAGTTTTCAAACAGCCTGAGACAGATAATGCTTTCTGACTTTTGTTTTAGAGTATATGGAACTAGTAGATCATCTGATCCAATAGAAAAAATGAAGAACAAATTGAAACTCAAAGAGTTAAGTGATTTGCACAGGTCACACAGGAGGAAAGCTAGAATCTGAACCTTAGTCATCTGAGTCTCACTTCTGTTTTCTTTCAAAAACATGTCAAACAAAATCATTTTAACCAGACTCAAAAATTGCCAAAGGTCAATACAAACATTACATTACAGAAATGTTTTCTAATGGCCACATCAGAAGGATGACTGGGATTCCATTAAATCACAGATATTATAGTTTTAAGTCTGCTAAGGTCTCCAAATTGTCTTAGTTACACTGACTAAAAGCAAAGAACATTTGACAAAACTGTTATAGCTTATAAATGTTTTTCAAACATTCTGTCTTTATTAATAACAATATTAGATATCTTTTCATTATCCCAATCTTCCTCATTAATTTTTCTCAATGACTTAAGACTCAAAATCATTGTTTATGTTCTTCTACAACTGTGTACTCAGACCATTACATATTAAGTTACATTATTTAATTTAATGTCAGGAAAGCTCTTCAATTAAAAACCTTCACTTCTGCAAAATGGAAGAGTTAACATTTATAGAGGATTTTACAGTTTACAAAGATCTTTCACATATATTACTATTCAAAGCTTTCTTTTGCAACAGCATTTTAAAGATCACCATCATTTGAAAATTCACTGATATAAAGAACATCATTACCTTCAAACTATTACTATTAAGATAGATTAAATGTTATTAGTGTTAACAGAAAGATTTTAGAGAAAATGGTTCCAAAATACCTATAGGAAACAGGAAAATCAAATACTTAAATTGTTTAGTTCAATCAATAATATAGAGGGACTTCCCCCGTGGTCCAGTGGTAAAGAATCCACCTTCCAATGCAGGGGACAGGGGTTCAATCCCTGGTAGGGAAACTAAGATCCCACACGCCGCTGGGCAACTAAGCCAGTGTGCCGCAACTACTGAGCTTGTCCGCCTCAACAAGAGAGCCTATGTGCCACAAACTACAGAGCCTGCACGCCACAACTACAGAGCCCATGTGCTCTGGAGCCCATGAGCCACAACTAGAGAGAGAAAACCCGCACGCCACAACTACAGAGAAGCCTGTGTGCCACAATGAAGAGCCCACATGCCTCAACAAAGACCTCACGTGCCACAACTAAGACCCAACGCGGCCAAAAAAAATAAAGAAAATAAATTTAAAAAACAATAGAAAACGATTACATCTAGAACTCAAATGAGCTAAGAATTTTATTCTTTATATATTTGTAAAATTAAGACATTGTTTAAAGTTTCTTATTATAAATAAGTAAATTAGTAACAATAACAATACCATGCTAGGTTCTTTATATATATAAATTCTAATCCTTATAATAACTCTGCAGACTACTTTTCTCCTCATTTAAAAAATAGCAAAACTCTATTATTAACATAATTTTAAAGTAATATACTAGATTTTTTCCAAATTAAGCTAAAACAAATACGTTTTCTAGGAACTTACTGAATTATAAATTTTCATTAGTGTGTATGTATATATAATATATATTATATACTATAATAATATGTATTATTATAGTATATAATATATATTAATATAATATGTAATGTATATATAATATATATACATATACCTAGAATTATAATAAAATTAGCTAATTTTGAACACTTTACTAAAACCAAGCACTGTTCTAAGTACTGACCATATAACAACACATTCATCCTCATACCAACCCTATGAAGTAGGTATTTTTATTACCCCCATTCATTTGATAGGGCAACTAAGATGGCACAAAGAGGTTCACTTGCCCAAGGTCACCCAGGCAGCAGAATCAGGATTTGGAACCCAGGAAACTTGGCTCCAGCATCCATACTCTTAACCACTATGCTTTACTGACCTTCTAACAGAAATGACACATTCATGTTAAATACTGAGCAAATTTTCAAGATTTGGGAACTCTTTCTATGTTATGGCATGTTTATTTTATTTATTTATTTATTTATTTATTTTATGGCATGTTTATTTTTATTTTCTTAAAGGAAAAAGAAAATATGAGCAAAGTTTCAACAAACATGAAAACCGATCTTAAGTAATCACAGTCCTTTCTAAGTTTTTAACCACATCAACCTATGTTTAGAAGATTGTGAAATGTGCTTAAGGAAATAATTTTTGTGGCATGAACTGAATATTATTGGTTTATTACACAGGTTTTATTTTGCTATATGATGTTTCTGTAAATATATGTTGAAAGAAAAATTTCCAAATTTAAGCATATAGCAAAACCTCCCACAACTTCAGTTTTTTCCTGGCTGTACTTTTAGCTCAGTGCATAACTGGTCTTATCATGTTGCTAAAAGTGGAGCACAGAATCATGAGGTCTCTGTAGAACCAAAGGGGGAAAAGGGGCAGAGAACAGTTATCGCTTCAAGACAAATCTTTCAAAAAACCAAAAAATTTTTTACAATGACATATCCCTTCTCCAAATATTTCCTCAATTTTATTAGCCTTAATTTGATTGCCTGCTTCCAAATATCAGAATCCTAATTAGTGTAACTGGTCTGATTCCCCCAGATGAATATATTTCTAGATACATGAATCCCTAGTAAACGTAAAAGTTATGGGTAAGAGTCTATCATTTCAATGGAAGCTGAGTATGTAAAAAGATCTAAAAGAGCCAAAAAAATCTGCCAATTGTTAAAAATATTACTCTTATATTACAGTAAGAAGTGAATATTAAAAACACATTTCAAGTTTCATTAAAATATAGCTATGTGGACGTATTACTGTGAAAGTTGCATCACAGAGAGTGTGCTCTGAATCAGTGATTCCCAAATATGAAGATGTTCTCACTGGCCCACAGCAATAAGAAAACAAGAAAAGGATGGGAGCCAGTTTCTCATAAAGGTAAATGTATCAATTTAGAAAGTCTGAAATTATGTTCTTCCTTTTCTTTTAGTACCAAATGTCATTTTAAAAATAAAACGATAGTGAAAGCAGATGGAGATATTTCTTTTTTAAGGTTTTTTACTTGGTAAAATAAATTGGTGACTTGGTCAGTCTCCAAATTTAATTTTATTGATGTGTGAATTTTAAAAAGACCAGAAATCAGTGCTCTTAAATCGCTGTTATGTTGTGGTCATTAGATTATTTCCACCAGATTCTTCTGTACAGTAGTTATAATATTATACCTATACATTTGCTATAAATTGCATTGCAAGAACTCTGTTCAAGACTTGTCTTAATCTGTGATGCCATATCTGACTATTTAAATCCTCAGTAAACTCACTTTTGATTAAACCTCTTTAGCACTTATACATATGAATATTATGTATATGTGGCTATACAATTAGCAATTTAATATAAAGGTATCTCATTTTATTGTGCTTTTACTGCGCTTTGCAGAAATTGCATGTTTTACAAATTGAAGGTTTATGGCAACGCTGTGTCAAGCAAGTGTACTGGCGCCATTTTTCTAAGAGCATTGACTCACTCCATGTCTCTGTGTCACTTTTTTTTTTTTTTTTTGCGGTACGCGGCCTCTCACTGTTGTGGCCTCTCCCGTTGCGGAACACAGGCTCCGGACGCGCAGGCTCAGCGGCCATGGCTCACGGGCCCAGCCACTCCGCGGCATGTGGGATCTTCCCGGACCGGGGCACGAACCCGTGTCCCCTGCATCAGCAGGCGGACTCTCAACCACTGCACCACCAAGGAAGCCCCTTAAGTCTTATTATTTAAGAAATAACATTTTGTAAGGCCACAGCTGCCATAGATATAGTGATTCCTCTGATAGACCTGGGTAGAGACCACTGAAAACCGGTTGGAAAGGATTCACCACTCTAGATGCCATTAAGAACATTCGTGATTCATGAGAAGAGATCAAAATATCAACATTAACAGGAGTTTTGGAAGAAGCTGATTCCAACCCTCATGAATGACTTTGAGGGGTTCAAGACTTCAGTAGAGGAAGTAACTACAGATGTGGTAGAAATAGCAAGAGAACTAGAATTAGAAATGGAGCCTGAAGATGTGACTGAATTGCTATAATCTCACTTAATGGATTTTAACGGATGAGGAGTTGCTTCTTATGGCTGAGCAAAGAAAGTGGTTTCTTGAGATGGAATCTACTCCTGGTGAAGATGCTGTGAAGACTATTGAAATGACAACAAAGGATTTAGGCTATTACATAAACTTAGTTGATAAAACAGCAGCAGGATTTGACAGGACTGACTCCAGTTTTGAAAGTTGTTCTACTGTGGGTAAAATGCTGTCACCAGCATTGCATGCCCCAGAGAAATTGTTTGAGAATGGAAAAGTCAATCATTATAGCAAACTTCATTGTCTTATTTTTTTTAAATTGCCATAGCCACCCCACTCTTCAGCAACCACCACCTTGATCCCTCAGTGCCGTCAACATCGAGGAAAGACCCCCCACCAGCAAAAATATTATGACTCATTGAAGGCTCAGATGATGGTTAGCAATTTTTGGAAATAAAGTATTTTTTAAATTAAGGTGTGTGCATTTTGTTAGACATAATGCTATTGTACACTTAATAGGCTACAATATAGTGTAAACATAAATTTTACATGCACTGGGAAACAAAAAAATTTGTGTGACTTGCTTTATTGAGATATTCACTTTATTGTGGTGGTCCGGAACTGAACCTTCAACGTCTCCAAGGTACTCTGTATACACTGCTGTAGAGCTTTAAGTACATTACTTTTAACACCTCCTCACAAGCATCTTGAGGGTGGGAGTCATTTCTTATTCTTATATATGGATGACACTGAGTACAAAACAGGCATGCAATAAAAATCTGGTGACTGACAAAGAGATAAACCGTAATATGGTAATCAAATTTTCCCAGCTAGTGTGTCTCACAACCAGGAATAGAAATACCCATGTTTCCCAACTCTTTTGCTAGGTGACACAATGCATTAAATTTAACACACAGAAAATCTCTTTTCTATACTTGGGACATTGTCCTCCACCTTCTTCAGCACATTCTAGGTTGTTGCAACATTCTGGTTTTCAACATGCATTACTCACATGTAACAATACATATCAGATTTTCAGAACTCGGAAGCATTCACTTTAAACAAAGCCATTAGTTTATAAGGCAAGGAAGCAAAATCATAAACAGTAGCATGTTACAACAAACAATTAAGGGTGCAGAAAGGATTATCGTTTACTGACTAGTATTTTCAGTACCATCTGCAAGTGTGGCCTGTATCACTGTCAACAGGATTATTTTTAAAAACTAGGAACTGTGTAGAAATAGATATTATTGAAATAATAGTGTAAGTAAAATGTGCATTAGTATTTCCTACATGATTTCTAGGTTTACTTTTTTCTTGATGCTTTTCACGTCAAGTAAAATGTTAAGAGAGTCTTCCCCAATTTCCCCCTTGCATGCTTAGTTAGATGGTCTTCCTTTATGCTCCCACAGTACCACTATCATAACATATTCCCACCCTCAGTCCATCAGTCTATTATATCTCCCTTCTCTAGACTGTGAGTGACTTGAGGGCAGAATCAGCCTCTCATCTATTCCAAGTAAATGTCTGGTATGCATCTCTAATCACTTGGCAAATGATTTCTAAATATATGAAGGAGAAAGTGAGTGACTGATAGAATGACAGGAAGAAAGGCAAGCAGACTGAGATTAAATGCTTTTTTGGCCTAAATAAACTTTTTGTTATGGGACATTAAAAAACTGCTATAAATATGGTTAACAGGTAGCTTAAATCAGTAAATTATAATCTATAAAGATTCTGCTGCTGTTAAGTTTAGTAAACTTTACAGAAAAAAGAAAAGAATCAAAGAAGCTGGAGCCAAAGTTGATGTACTCACAGGCACCGAAAGAAAGTAGGACCTGTTATAGAGTTGAAGGAGGGCCTGAGTAAACTAATCAGAAATAAAATATAGTAAATACAATTGTTTTAGAATACTACAAAGTGAAAACAAAATAAGAATCTAGTATTTCAGACAGCATTTCTTGATGAACAGAATTTCCCTCAATTTTTTTTTGCCCAATAACCTTATTAAAATAAAGGAGATGAAAAATATACGAAACCTAATTTATTAAAATGCCCAGATATTAAAATGCCTTCTATTCAAATCCCTCTAAGGTACTCTTAATAATATTATTAGCATTATTATCATTGCCACAACCTTAATTATAATATCCCTTTCCATATAAAAATGCAAAGGGTTTATATAAGATTAAATCAACTGGAATTTACAACTGACTTAGTCATTTTTCTCATATATGTAAGTACATGAAGCCAATGAAACACTTCAAACATGGAATCAAGTCCTAGTTCTCAGTATTCAAAATACTGAAAAATAAAACAAGCCAAACAGTAAACATGTTAACAGGTTTGGACTTATTTTTATAAATAAGAATGTCTAAACGGTATATGCAACATGTAAGCATAGTTATTTAGCTATTTAGTTTTAGCTAAAAGGAACTAGACTGTCTTCCTAAGGAGGCCACTGAGGCCCCAAATACATCTACGAGCAAATATGCGCATATTTGCTCGTAGATGTATTTACAAATATTAAAATTTAAAAATATTAAAAATATTAAAATCAAAGAAATGTGTGCAGGAATATACTGTGATCCCAATTAAACACACTAAAATTTTTTCTGGGAATTTAATTTTAAGCTAATATATATTAATTTTAAGTTTATATATATATAAACAGGTTATAGGAACATGCCAGTATTAATAATAAAATAAAATTACCTGTTGAACAAAAACATTGTTGAGGTGACTGGCTAGTCTCCGGGCAAAATGCTCTCGCAAATCACTGAAACGCTGCTGTTGCTGTTTGACTGCCAGAAGCATGTCATGGCCTGAAATCATAACATTTTTTGACTTATTTAATGTGTAAAAAGAGTTCCTCGATGTTTACTGAATACCTTTATAACAGTATCCATATTTCAGTTCTGAAGAACCCAAAGTTTTACTGGTTTATTCGTATGCTTTGTAAAAGAAAGGTAAAGGGAAAAAAATAGTATGGCACAGTGGTTCTCACAGTGTGGTCCTGCCTCAGCATCATCTGGGAACTGTTAGAAATATGGATTCCAAGGTCTCAGCCCAGACCTACTGATTCTGAAGGTGGCACCTGGCAATCTGTATTTTCGTAAGCCTTCTAGGTCACTGGTCCCCAACCTTTTTGGCACCAGGGACCAGTTTCGTGGAAGACAATTTCTCCACAGATGGTGGTGGCGGGGATAGTTCAGGCGGAATGCGAGCGATGGGGAGCGGCAGATGAAGCTTCGCTCACTCGTCCGCCGCTCACCTCCTGCTGCGCGGCCCAGTTCCTAACAAGCCGCGGACCAGTACCAGTCGCAGCCCCGGGGGTTTGGGACCCCTGCTCTAGGTGATTCTAATGCAAACTCAAGTTTTGGAACTGCTGGCATAGCAAAACCTTATGTCATCTACTTTGTGCCAGGTTCTATAGACAGTACTGAAGAAAAATCCTGGTGTTAACCAGTCATTGATGGTCAATCAGAAGGAACTGAAATGAAAAATTTCTCAGTGCTAATATGAATTATGTTTGATAATAAGTGAAACTTGTTTTAATAGCTAAGAATGTAACCCTAAACCACTTGCCCCATGCACTTCTTGTCAAAAGCTTTATACTAAGTCACAGGCTTAGTCTCAGGTTCTTGGGCAGATTTTGTTGTCATACCTGGTCGAAGAGCCACATTCATGCACTGCAGAAGGGCATCTGCGGCGTTGGTACAGGCCTCGATGCCCCTGGAGGAAGCAAGATCTCCTTCCTGAAGGGCCTTTATATGACCTTTGGCCAAGTCCATGTGGTTCTGGAATATATATAAATATACCGTTTGTACATGTACTCTTCAGGAAATTTACAGGTAAGATGCTACTCAATTCTGTTACTAGCTCTTTGGAATTTCAGTATTTTTAAATCTTGCTCTCCTAAGGAAATTAGAAAATGTTTACAAATGGGCTTTACGTATTATCATTAGATTTTTTTTATTGTTGTTGGTAACTTATAATCATGCTTACCACAAGGAACTCTATCTCTGATAGGAGTTTTACATTATTAGTGTTACTAAGATGAATCAGGTGGTTGCTCTCAGAGATCTGATCCATTTGTTCTTTTACACTTTGGAGCATTTCCTCATAACTGCTCAGTTTCAATTCAATCTGATCCACCTCCTTTAGAGCCTCGTCCAGCAAGTTCATTAGGATGTTTACTTGCTTTTCGGAGGCCATGATTGACTGGATGTTGGCCTACAAAGTTAAAAAGATAAGTAAGACTTTGTATTCTTCAAATGTGTAAAAGAGGTATAAAAATGAAATATTGATAAATCTCTTTGACAGCAGAGTAACAAAGGTTGACATACACATTTAAACATCTAATTTATCATTCTGTGTTTACATTCCACTTTTTTACACAGTATTTCAGGAAAGTACACTTTCCCTTATATCAAGGTTAGGGACCATACCTCAGTATTGCATATTTCTGCAGACTGAACAAGTAGGGCTCTGCCCCACGATGTATCATCAGTAATGGTATATTCTCATTTCTATAAATTAAGTGGCATTACACTATGTCATCTCTGATACTTCTTCCAACTCTATTAGCTATAAAAATTTTCTATACTCTGTAATATTTACATAAAACCCTAAACAAAAGCAGAATCATCTATGTTAATACCTTAGTCAAGAGGGTAGCAGTAGTATGCCAGCCTTTGAAGAATTCATGGAACTAATTTATAACTGTTGTATGATTTCTACAAACAGGATGTGGAAGAGCCTGTTGCCATAAGATAGCTCCTTCTATGGTATTCTTTCTTTTCTCTTTCACTTGCGACTACTTTTTTTTCGAGGCAAAGCAGTAACAAACCACCATCCCTTTATTAATGTTTTCTAAATGATTCTGACTATTGATTCTGAATTGCCTGAAATATGGAAGCTTTCAAATCCAAAATTAAACTGCAAAGTAATATGATGACTTGCAACACAGATGCAATATTAACTAGAAAAGATAATACAAATCACTAAGCCACATTAAGAAGGCAGATAACACAATACGAGGAAAAAATCTGGACAAGGAATTAAGAGTATCATTCTACAGTTGATGCTATAATTTCACATGTGTTATTTTATACACTATTCATAATAACTCAATTGTAGGTGCAGCCCAACTGTAAAGGCAGCAGGGCTCAGACCCACTGACATCAAGCAGCAGAGATGGGCTTGAACTGACCCAGGACAATTTCTACTTTAACATCTTGAAGTCTCTTCTAGGCTTTACTTCCAGAGGGTTTTATTGATTTGTAAGCTTGGACTGTTTGTGTAATCTCTGGGCCTGAGTTCAATCACATAACTTCTGTACCTTTCATGTACCTTAACATTCTTTAAGTCTTTAAATATTTTTTATTCTCTGAGGATTTTTCTTAAATGCATACCTTGTCTAAACAAAATAAAAAAAACCCAAATGTTCCCATTTTAGGCTTTTCTCACAACAGAGGTGCTACCTGCAGCTTTTTACTTTCTAAAAAAAAGTAGATAAATAAAGATGTGCATTTAGATACAAACTTAGAAATTTGCATACAAATGAATTGAGTCTATTCCAAAACATTTCAGCAGGGGAGTCAAACATCCTTTTCCCCTGGCTCTCTGTTTTCACCACACTATCTTGCTCTCTTTGGGTACATGATTCACTTCTTTCAGCCCAATTTCTCTTTCTAAACTGTACCATTTTTTTTTTCCTTCAAACCACAAAAACGCTATTCTTTTGCATTGAACTATTCTGAGGTGTTTCAGAGGCTGGGGGAATCAACCCTCAAGTCGGTTTCAGGCTGGCTACTTTTTACTTCCATCACTTCAAATCAAGAAGCTCCCCAAATCCAGAACCTCAGCCAACTGCCTTCATTGGCCTATTAGGAATGGTTGTCTTTTGAACAAGAACAGTGAAAGACTGATGGCAGCTGGTAATGCACTTATAGAGAAAGACAGCAATAATCACACTACCCAGGCTTAAGTGCTCAGGCAGTAAAATATGAACATCACCAGTCTCCTCAATTCACTACACACACATCACTAATCATAGATTACAAGAAAGGCTTACCCCGTCTAGCACCTGCAGCTCTCTGGACAACCTTTCTGCAAAGGCCTCGGCATTTGAAATTGCATACTCACAGCCTTCCATCATTATCTCAATATCCTGCTCTTCTCTTGCATTTAACTCTTGGTATTCATCCACTGCTTCTTCATCGCCTCCTGTCACACTCTGATTTTCTCCACTTGGAACAGATTCTTAAAGAGGGTAAAAATTAAAAATAAAGTAGTAAAAAAAAGTAGGATGGACAATAGCACTGTACTTATAGGTAAGGTCAGTTATAAGCACAGGTCACATTTAGTGGCTGAAAAATAGGAAAAAATGATTCAAAATATATGAAAAAACCCCTTATTATTATGAAGAACTGCATGTGTTAACACAATTATTATAACAAAAGCATGCAGTCTAATTCACTGACTTGTGTTAAAATAGGCTTTAGTCACAGTTTCCCAAAACATAAACTGTAAAACAAATACAAAACCAGAAACAAAGCATGTGTGCAAGACTAACCTTTCCCCCTACCTGAAGTGACTGTCGCTCTAACAAAACAATGATTATGAGTTCAGGACACATGAAAAATAATTCGCTTCCCTTTTTTTCCCAGGTAACATTTTCTTCTGTTATCTTTGTTCTTTTTGTCTTTGTTATGTTTTTTTTCTCCAAATAACTTTCAATTGAAATTTTAAAAATGCATCTACAATTCACATTTTGGGCACTGAAAATATTAACTTAATTTTCCATTTCTTTCTTTAAAACTTTTTCACATGTGTTAATAAAATTTCTAAAGATCAGCTAATAGAAACTTTCTCAGTAACTGTATACTGTAGTAAGAAGAGCAACAACTACACGGCTGAGTGAAATTACAAAAATTTAAACTGTTTTCCTGCTTCAAAACAAAAGACCATGAGGTCAAATCTGAGATGCTTTCTGGGTAAATGTCTCAGTTCAGTTTTTTGAGAGAAGACACTCAGCAAGTGGGATTTATATAAATCTTGAGGTTAAGAGAGGTAAAATGAAAAAAATAATTTTTACCCCTAAATAAACCTCGAAACAAAGTCATTGATTTTCATCAACTCATGTGACATGTTAAAATCACAAACACTGGATGTTTGAAATATTCATTATTTTGTATGAAAATGAATATTTGCATTCAGTGTGACATATGTTCATTTGTCCTAGAACAAAAAACACCTAATTCAAAGTAACAAACGGTTTACTCTTAAGAATGGCAATTAGGCCGATTTAGATAATGTCCCAGAAAAAAAAGGAGGGGGTAAAACTTTTGGTACAGGCAATTACAGATTACAGTATATAAATATAAGTTCCTTACAGTAGCATCACCGAGCTCCTAATCCTTTGAAACAGTCACTGTGGAAATGTTAAACTGTCATGTGTGACAGCTTCTTAGCCACTAGGGGGCAGGGAATGCCTAAACCATTCTGTACAGCTCCTTGCACAAGTAAATATTTAAAAATAAACAAATATTTTAAATGATCATAACTGCTTCAGAAGTATTTTCTCTTCCATAAAACAGCCCTTTGGAAGTCAATAATGAATACTATCATCGATTTTTATTACCATATGGATTTTGTAGTAATATACTTTTCCCTGCACACAATTTCATAAAGTATGCAACCAACAGTACATAACAACGTCAAGTAATAAAAATCTATGGAATAGAATAAGAAGAAAAGGTGTTACGCACCTTCTGTAACTTTAGGCAGTTCTGGAGAGTAAAAAGGTATGAAAAAAGCAGAGGAAAGTAAGCAAAGAATATTAGCTGGCTAGAAACGTACACAGGTTTAAATTTTAAAAATACTACCCATATTTCATTCGAACTTCATGCTATATTAAAGCTTAAAAGACAATGTCAAATACAACTACAAACTGGAAATATCCACAAGAAGCTAAATTTCCAGTGTTCATTTTTTTAATTCATTTTCTGACAGTGACTAAAAATACATTTATCTTTCTATTTTCTCTTAGTCGTTTATGAAACAGTACTGCCGAGTCCTTGGAGGAGAAAACTGGGAAACAGATCACTTCCTGGGGATTGCTTATAGGTCAGTTGTGACTCATGCGTTTAGTCTAGTTATTTTCACTCAAGGCCCAAACCTTTACCCAGACACTCCCTCACAATGGATTAGTCATAAAACATTGTTAGAAAGGACAAGATGGAAGCAATTTAAAAAAACACACACAATTATCAGTTCAAGCTGGCTTTTAAGGATTCAAGTCAAAGATCTAAAAAAAAAAAATCTGGCTGCAAGAATGAAAAAGAAAAGCCCAAACAAAAACTTCACTCTACTTCAACTGCTAACAAGGTCCTGTTTTAAGAACCTTATTCTACTAAGAAGTCCCAATTATTAGCACGAACATTCAATTGTCACCAATAAAAACTACTAAAGCTGCTACTGCTAACATTCCTACTTACTTGAATGATTACTTAGCTCTTAAAAGGAGATGTTGATAATTTCTCATTTGTTTTCTAACATAACCCAAAGCTTAGAGACTTTTTTTTAAAAAATGGGAGTTAGTGGTCATGATTTTAAAGTCCAGTAAAACATTAAACAAGTTTATGGACATTAATAAAGCTACTATATGAACTCCATTAAACCAAAGCAACAGTTACTAACTTATAGAAAGTGATTTTCAAAATGAGCTCCTTAAGGATCTCACTATTCTTAAAATTGATCTCAATTAGGTAATATTTATAAAAATAAAAATGTCTACACCTTCATTTAAGGCCCTGAAAAATTAAATGTCTTGTCTTTTTTTAAAGCTAGTCACCTCATTCTCAAAAAACAGCAATACTCTTCTCATTGATTTTGGTAATATTCCTTAATGAGGTAAATACAGGTAGGTATGTACTTGCCCATATTGTTGACTGAATGAAATATATTGGTTTAAAATACATCTCAGGCAATAAGTAACATCTGGAAACACATCATATTCAAAAACAGAACAGAAAGCTTATGAATCATTCACTGATCAGAATGTTCAACCCTGAAATGGTTAAAAAAAAAAAAAAAGAAAGCTACTCAGAACAAATTAAGCCACTATTCAAAGCATGGAAAATTACCATAAATTTCTTAAAGGTTATTCCCTCAACACACTCAACCAAGACACTGGAGGCTAATGTTGGCGAGATGGCAACCCTGAGGGCTCCGACACAAGGCCAGCCCCACTGTAGGGAGAAGCATGTGGCCTGAGAGATGTGACTTGCCTCTGCCAGTTCCAAGCATCAAGCCTGAAACCAGTAATGGCCTTACTAATTAATAAGTGATGGACAAGAATACTACATTTAGGGAGAGAAAGATAGATGACCAAACAGCAAAGGAATTAAGTAAAACAAAATGGAGAAGGGACAGAGGCAAGTGACTAAGTCAAGGAATAGTCTGAAGCATCTGAAACTGCCATTTTTATAGGTCAAACTGGTTGAATATTGGCAATTTCAGATGTTTCACTTGACAGAACAGAAGCTTCTATTTTGAAATGCTAATATACAACTTAGGACAAATCTAAATTTTCTTTCTAATATATAATTTAGAACAAATCTACTTTTTTTTTCCTCAATAAAGGGGCAAGAACTCTGTCCACCTGCTGTTACTTCAATTGCTTTCTTTGAGATAAAGAATACAACACAAATTGCATCCCCAAGGCACACAGAACCCATCTTCTCACAATGTGTATGTCTTCATAAAAGATATTTTAAAAGAAAAAAGCCTCATTGTATGTTTTCAACAATTAACAGTAGAGTTTTTGTCTTATAACACAAAATAATCCCTAGTAATATTCCTGAAGACATACTGATCTAAAATACCCTAATTAAGCTCACGTCTTAAGACTTTATCCTGATAATAGAATAATAATTGTTAATATATAATTGAGTTCTTACTATATATCTGGCATTGTTCTCATCATGTTCATATATTAATTTAATCCTTAAAACAATCCTATGGAGTCGATACTATTATTATCTGTTTCTGACATACGAGAAACTGAAACATAGAGTAACCCAAGGTCACACAGCCATAGTAAGTGACAAAGCCAGTATTTGAACCCAGGCAGTCTGACTCCAGAGTTGTTTCTTAAACACTACACCTACACTCTACACAAAAATACAGCTACAAGGATATTCATCTCAGAGCTGTTTAAGATAAGCAAAGATTGGAAAAATTTTTTAAAGTGATTAGTTAAAAAATTATAGTATATCCAATACAATGGAAAACTATGGTGCCATTAAAAATAATGTCGGGGTAAGTGTTTAATAACATGGAAAATGTTCATGAAACATTATATGAAAAGGCATGTTAGGTAGCAACATAAATTTCTTTATTTAAAAAAAAGCATTTCAGTATGCATAGAAATGCATAGTTATCTCCGAGGATTAAGTTTATAAGTGATTTTCATTTAATTTAATGAATCAGTTTTCTATAATGAACAAGCATCACTTCTGCAATAAGAAAAATTATCTTAAAATTCCTTTACAAAAAAGATAATTCAGAGTTTTAAATACTTTGAGTAATGCCAAATTATATATTCACTTACAGATATACCTGATTTTACATATACATTTTTATTTAACTTTACCTTCCAAAAGCTGTGAGCTAACATTGACAAAATCAATTTTCTTCCGGAGATATCGCTGGTTCAGTTTCCAAATGCATGAAATAAATGCATTCTTTTCAGCAGTGCTGCTGGCAACCCATTTATATATTTTTTCAAAATGTAAATCAAATTCAGGATTTTCCTGAAATAAAAATATGCAAAAGATATTGTTTTTGATCATATCCTCTTTTCATTATTGTAAAATATATATTTCAATAAAACAAAAAGAAGTTGAAGCTGTTGTTGGAAAAAAAAATCACCATTACAAATCTACTAAAAGGGGGACTTCCCTGGTGGCACAGTGGTCAAGAAACCGCCTGCCAGTGCAGGGGACACAGGTTCAAGCCCTGGTCCGGGAAGATCCCACATGCCGCAGAACAACTAAGTCCATGCACCACAGCTACTAAGCCTGCGCTCTAGAGCCCGCGAGCCACAACTACTGAGCCCATGTGCCACAACTACTGAAGGCCTCATGCCTAGAGCCCGTGCTCCACAACAAGAGAAGCCACTGCAATGAGAAGCCCATGCACTGCAATGAAGAGTAGCCCCCACTCGCTGCAACTAGAGAAAGCGCGCGCATAGCAACGAAGACCCAATGCAGCAAAAAAAAAAAAAAAAAAAAATCGACTAAAAGGTTTTTTCCCTCACTGAAACTGGTAATGTCAGCACAAGCAAAACTAAGTTATGTCTATATAATGTCATACCTAAATATCTACACAAAGAGATAGTCTCCAATAACTATAAATAAATCAAAATGAAATTCTACTCAAAATAGATGAGATGGAGAATAGATTAGTGGTTGTCAGGAGTCAGGGATTGTTGAGGGGAGGAATGGTGTGTGCTATAAAGAGGTAGCTGAGGGAGCTTTTTAAGGTGTTGTAATACTTCTGTATCTTGATTGTAGCAGTGGTTACATGGACCCACACATAATAAAATGGCAAAGAACTGCGCGCGCACGTGCACACACACACGCACGCGCACACACACACACACAATCGACTAAGTGACTTGCAGAGAATGGTTCGGAGAATTCAATTTATAGCACAAATTTTGTGTACCTCTCAAAAGAAGCTGGATTAAAAACAACATAGTATTCTGGTAATTTCCTTTCTATGCCCCTTAGGTCTATGAGCGAAAGTATAGGATGTCTGATGGCCTGTGTCTCAGCTTCCTAGTTTATAAGATGGCAATGGTTTCTGGTTTTGATGTGGATCTAATTTTTCTTTTTAAATTGCCTATGGGGTTTTACAGTTATACTTTTTCTTTGATAATGTGCTATTATTCACAGCTGTGAATCTTCTCATTATAACATGTGAGAAAAAATACAATCTATACCCTAGTGTGATTTCCAAGAACAAATGAGGTGAAAAGCAGGGACTGCTCCTGTTTACAATTCTGAAAATACAGAACAATTAAAGGTGTCTCAAAAGTAAAAAATACAAGCCTTTTAAGGTCATTTCAAATGAAAAAGAAGTTCAACTGGTGTGAGAGAACTGCACTATGCTTTCTACATGTCTCTTAAGCCACATTACAGAAATATTTTCATGCCTTGATATTCTCCCTTGAATTTAGAACTACTTGACTACTGTATAAAATATGAAAACATATGGATGTATACTTTCCTTCACATCCAAGGAATTAAAAATAGGCTCAAATGTTTTTAATGTTCTATAGAAGGCTAAACATGTATTCAATTAATTTAAAGTGTTATTTAGGGGGAATAAAATGTAATAAAGACCATAAGTAGGCAAGGAAAGTGATATGACTTTCACTGTGAAGATCTGGGATAATTTAGGGATCAAGACTTACCTATGGTACAATCATATTACAGTAGCATGGATGTACTAATGAATTTATAGCTCAATAAGCAGAATTAAAGTGACAAAAGATTAAAAACTTTCACTTACAACGAAAAGGTAATTGCATTATAAGTTGGTGCAGCCACTATGGAAAACAGTATGGAGGTTCCTCAAAGAATTAAAAATAGAGTTGCCATATGATCCAGCAATCCCATTCCTGGGCATATACCTGGACAAAACTATAATTTGAAAAGATAAATGCACCCCAATGTTCACTGCAGCACTATTTACCACAGCCACGACAGAAAAACAACCTATATGTCCATCGACAAATGAATGGATAAAGATTATGTGGTACATATATACAATGAAATACTACTTAGCCATAAAAAAGAATGAAATAATGCCATTTGCAGCAACATGGATGCTACTAGAGAGTATCATACTAACTGAAGTTAGTCAGACGGAGGACAAATACATATGATATCACTTATATGTGGAATCTAAAATGTGACACAAATGAACTTATCTGTGAAACAGAAACAGACTCACTTACATAGAGACCAGACTTGTGATGGCCAAGGGGGAGGAGAGGTGAGGAAGGGATGTACTGGGAGTTTGGGATTAGCAGATCCAAACTATTATACATAGAAGAGATAAACAAGGTCCTACCGTATAGCACAGGGAACTATATTCAATATTCTGAGATAAACCATAATAGAAAAGAATATTAAAAAGAATGTATATATATATATATATGTATAACTGAATCACTTTTTTGTACAGTAGAAATTAACACAACATTGTAAATCAACTATACTTAATAAATTTTTTTTAAAAAAAGGTAATTGTGGACAAGGATGTCCACTCTCACCACTATTCAACATAGTTTTGGAAGTCCTAGCCACAGCAATCAGAGAACAAAAAGAAATAAGAGGAATACAAATTGGAAAAGAAGAAGTAAAACTGTCACTGTTTGCAGATGACATGATACTATACATAGAGAATCCTAAACATGCCCCCAGAAAACTACTAGAGCTAATCAATGAATTTGGTAAAGTTGCAGGATACAAAATCAATGCACAGAAATCTCTTGCATTCCTATACACTAACAATGAAAGATCAGAAAGAGAATGTAAGGAAACAATCCCATTCACCATTGCAACAAAAAGAATAAAATACCTAGGAAAAAACCTACCGAGGGAGACAAAAGACCTCTATGCAGAAAACTGTAAGACACTGATGAAAGAAATTAAAGATGATACCAACAGATGGAGAGATACCATGTTCTTGGATTGGAAGGATCAATATTGTGAAAATGACTATACTACCGAAAGAAAACTACAGATTCAATGCAATCCCTATCAAATTACCAATGGCATTTTTTACAGAACTAGAACAAAAAATCTTAACGTTTGTATAGAGACACAAAAGACACCAAATAGGCAAAGCAGTCTTGAGGGAAAAACACAAACTGGAGGAATCAGACTCCCTGACTTCAGACTATACTACAAAGCTACAGTAATCAAGACAATATGGTACTGGCACAAAAACAGAAATATTGATCAATGGAACAGGATAGAAAGCCCAGAGATAAACCCACGCACCTATGATCAACTAATCTATGACAAACGAGGCAAGGATATACAATGGAGAAGACAGTCTCTTCAGTAAGTGGTGCCAGGAAAACTGGACAGCTACATGTAAAAGAATGAAATTAGAACACTCCCTAACACCATACACAAAAATAAACTCAAAATAGATTAGAGACCTAAATGTAAGACTGGACACTGTAAGACTCTTAGAGGAAAACATAGGAAGAACACTCTTTGACATAAATCACAGCAAGATCTTTTCTGATCCACCTCCTAGAGTAATGGTAATAAAAACAAAAATAAACAAGTGGGACCTAATGAAACTTCAAAGCTTTTGCACAGCAAAGGAAACCATAAAAAAGACAAAAAACAACCCTCAAAATGGGAGAAAATATTTGCAAACAAATCAATGGACAAAGGATTAATCTCCAAAATATATAAACAGCTCATGTAGCTCAATATTAAAAGAACAAACAACCCAATTCAAAAATGGGCAGAAGACCTAAATAGACGTTTCTCTAAAGACATACAGATGGCCAAAAAGCACATGAAAAGCTGCTCAACATCACTAATTATTAGAGAAATGCAAATCAAAACTACAATGAGGTATCACCTCACACCAGTTAGAATGGGCATCATCAGAAAATCTACAAACAACAAATGCTGGAGAGGGTGTGGAGAAAAGGGAACCCTCTTGCACTGTTGGTGGGAATGTAAAATGATACAGCCACTATGGAGAACAGTATGGAGGTTCCTTAAAAAACTAAAAATAGAATTACCATATACCCAACAATCCCACTACTGGGCATATACCGAGAGAAAACCATAATTCAAAAACACATGTGCACCCCAATGTTCATTGCAGCACTATTTACAATAGCCAGGTCATGGAAGCAACCTAAATGCCCATCGACAGACAAATGGATAGAGAAGATGTGGTACGTATATACAATGGAATATTACTCAGCCATAAAAAGGAACAAAACTGGGTCATTTGTAGAGATGTGGATGGATCTAGAGACTGTCATACAGAGTGAAGTAAGTCAAAAAGAGAAAAACAAATATCATATATTAACGCATATATGTGGAACCTAGAAAAATAGTACAGATGAACCAGTTTGCAGGGCAGAAATTGAGACACAAATGTAGAGAACAAACGTATGGACACCGAGGGGGGAAAGCAGTGGAGGGGCGTGGTGGTGGTGGTGGTGTGATGAATTGGAAGATTGGGATTGACATGTATACACTGATGTGTATAAAATGGATGACTAATAAGAACCTGCTGTATAAAAAATAAAATAAAATTCAAAAAAAATAATTGCCTTAGTATTTATAAAGAAATCTAAGAGTCTTGGCAACTCATATGAAGCTTGACGGGAAATGATCTCTTCCCTGGGAATATTTCACATAATGCCATAAAAGAGGCTGACTGCACCAGCAGCAACACTCACACAAATCAATGCGTGATGCAGGGACTTCCCTGGTGGTGCAGTGGTTAAGAATCCGCTTGCCAATGCAGGGGACACGGGTTCGAGCCCTGGTCTGGGAAGATGCCACATGCCGCGGAGCAACTAAGCCCAGGAGCCACGACTACTGAGCCTGTGTGCCACAACTACTGAAGCCTGTGTGCCTAGATCCCGTGCTCCGCAACAATAGAAGCCACGACAACGAGAAGCCCGTGCACCGCAATTAAGAGTAGCCCCCACTCACTGCAACTAGAGAAAGCCCGCGCGCAGCAATGAAGATGCAACACAGCCAAAAATAAATAATATTTAAAAAAAAATTATTAATGTGTGATGCAAAATGGCTAATGTTAGGCTATGTATAAAAATTTTATGTTTTATATCCATATGTAGCGTACACACACCAAGGTGCCTGCATAAAATGATATCGTATCATATCATATCCATTTCCTGGAGTTTGAGTGTGACTTAAGGTGTAAGGTATCTTATTAATATCTTATTTAAAAATGTCTTATATCTTATTCTTCAAAGTCCTTAAAATAAGGGGTGAATCTCACTATCACTGCCATCACTTGAGCCACAATATTCAAACCATAGCTTCAGAGGGCCAGCTTGGCTGCCTCAGCTGGTGATTCTACATTATTTTTAGGGACTACCTAAGGAAGATTCACTTTGGTTATATTTTCTGTGATTTCTGAACTAGGTTTTACCAAAACAATGATTTTTTTAAAAACTACTCACACAACACACCACTTTAAAATCCATACTAATTTATGGATTTTATACTAAGTATACCTAATCTAAATACAGAAATGTACAGTCAAGGTTATTTTGCTCTAGTTATGTAGCCTATGAACAAACATAATTGTAGCTAAAAAATAAAAAGCACAAACAATGAAACAAGCTTACATACATACTTATTTTAAGTAGCCTGCGAATGAGAAGTGAGAGAATGGAAGGTTGGATAATACACTTTAGACTAATTGCTGGTTAGGTGGTGAACTACTGGGTCACAAAACAAGTTTAGATCATCTTAGAAGACAACATACTATGTTATAAAATGAAAGACACTTTCTGAATTCATGTCAAAGAACTAACAAAAACATACTTTAATAGCATCCTTGGCATCTACCACAGCAAGGTCTCGAAGGGCCCAAGCAATCTGCCTTTTGTAGAAATCTCCTTTATCAGATTTCTTGACTTTGACCACCTTCACCTGCACGGGGCGTTCAGTTGTCACTGTTGAATAAAACACACACTTTCATTAGAGACATTATTCATTTCCTCATTCTTCATTAATTCATTGCAAACACAGCTGTCAGGTGTCTGTACACAATACTAAAACAGGAATAGTATTTTATAACAAATGCTGTGACTGAGGAATACACAGAATACTAATGGAAGAATCTAAATCAGACTAGAAGGTCAGAGGCAGATTACTTGAGAAGTAAAACTCTTAAAACTCAAAAATAAGAAAAAAAATTCAGATTAAAAACATGGGCCAAAGACCTTGACAGACACCCGACCAAAGAAGATATATAGACCACAAATAAGCATATGAAAAGATGCTCCATAGCATATGTCATCAGGGAAACGTAAATTCAAATGACAACGAGATACCACTACACACCTATTAGAATGGCCAAAATCCAGAGCACTGACAACACCAAATGCTGGTGAGGATGTGAAGCAACATGCACTGTCATTCACTGACGGTGGGAATTAAAAATGGTACAGGGGGCTTCCCTGCTGGCGCAGTGGTTGAGAGTCCACCTGCTGATGCAGGGGACACGGGTTCGTGCCCCGGTCTGGGAAGATCCCACATGCCGCGGAGCGGCTGGGCCCGTGAACCATGGCCGCTGAGCCTGCGCGTCCAGAGCCTGTGCTCCGCAACGGGAAAGGCCACAACAGTGAGAGGCCCGCATACCGGAAAAAAAAAAAAAGGTACAGTCACTTTGGAGGAGAGTTTGGCAGTTTCCTAACAAAACTAAACGTACTCTTACCATATCATCCAGCAACTGCATTCCTTGGTATTTACCCAAAGGAGCTGAGAACATACATCCACACAAAAACCTGCACACGGATGTTTATAGCTGCTTTATTTATAAGTGCTAACTTGAAAGCAACCAAGATGTCCTTCAGTAGGTGAATGGATAAATAAACTGTGGTACATCTAGACAATGGAATGTTATGCAGCACTAAAAAGAAATGAGCTATAAGCCATGAAAACACATGGAGGAAAGTTAAATGCATATTACTAAGTGAAAGAAACCAATCTGAGAAGGTTACATACTATTTGATTCCAATTACTATATGACATTCTGGAAAAGGCAAAACTGTGCAGACAGTAAGAAGATCAGTGGTTGCCAGGGATTGGGGAAGAGATGAACAGGCAGAGCACAGAGGATTTTTAGGGCAGTTAAAATACTCTATATGACATTATCCATTTGTCCAAACCCAACACCAAGAGTGAAACCTACAGTAAACTATGGACTTTGGGTGATTATGATTTGTTAACGTAGGTTCATTCTTGGTAACAAATGTACCACTGTGGTGAGTAGTGTTAACAAAGCGAAAGGCTATGCATGTGTGGGGAAAGGGGCATAAGGGAAATCTCTGTACCTACCTCTCAATTTTCTTATAAACCTAAAGCTGCTCTAAAAAAAATAAAGTCTTAAAAATGTATTAATGCTAACAGGAGTTATTATTTATGATAGTATTAAAAATCTAGGAATAAATAAATATCTAGGGGTAAATATAAAATATAACACATGTGCAAAGCCTTTAAAATTATAAAACTTGGGACTTCCCTGGTGGTCCAGTGGTTAAGACTCCGTGCTCCCAATGCAGGGGGCCCAGGTTTGAGCCTTGGTCAGGTAACTAAATCCTGCATGCCGCAACTAAGAGCCCACATGCTGCAACTAAAGATCCCACATGTGGCAACAAAGATCCCTCGTGCTGCAACTAAGACCCGGCGCAGCCAAATAAATAAATAAACATTAAAAAAATAGTAATAATAAAATCATAAAACTTATTGAAAGTCTTTAAAACTATAAACCTTATTACAAGGCATTAAAGAAGACCAAGATAAATGGAGAACCACACCATATTCATGAACAAGAAGACTTAATATCATAAAATGCAAGTTCTCTCCAAAGTGAACTACAGATTCAAAACAATTCCAATCAAACTCCGAACAAAATTTGGAACTTGATTCTAAAATTCAGATGAAAAAACAAAATACCCACAAGACAACATAAAATCCAGATATAAGAACGGACCCAGAAACAAACATACTCACACTCATCACTATAAACATGGACACAGGTAAATCAAAGACTGAAATGTGAAAGGTAAAATTATAAAACTTGTAGAATGTAGTATAGGAGAATACTTTTATTACTCCAGGGTATGGAAGGATATCTTAAATAAGACACAAAAAGGGGAAGCCATAAATGATCAGACTGATTAATCTGATTTCATTAAAAAGCATCACAAAAAGTGAAAAGATAAGCCATAAACTGGGATGCATACAATCAGCAAATTAGTATCCAAATTACATACAGAACTTAAATCGGTAAAAGGACAACCAACAGAATAGAAAAACGAGTAAAAGGCTTAAACAGGCAAATTTCTTAGGCAAGAAAATTAATGGCTAATAAATCCATGAAAAGAGGCTCAATCTCATTATTATTTAGGGAAATGCAATTTAAAACCACGAGAGTCTATTTCACACCCACCAGATTGGAAACAATAGTCTGTCAAAACCAAGTTTAGACTAGGATGTGGAGAACCCGAAACACACACTGCTTGTGGGAGTGAAAACCAGTACAACTACTTTTGAAAATAATCTGGTATTAGGGTAGTGTTGACCATTCACTGCCTATGACCCAGCAAGCTCACATTTAGGTGTCTACCCTAGAAGATTCTTGCCTGTGTACACTGGCAGACAAGGACAAACATGCTCACAGAAGTGCTGCCTGAACAGCAAAATCTGGAAACAAACCTCCTGGTCATCACTGGTAAGATGGGTAAGTAAACAGCAGTACTCTCAGAGTAGAATACTACACAGCAGTGGAAATGAAAGAATTACAGCTATGGGAGAAAAACAAGAGATAACACTCACAAACATACTGTTGAGTGGAAAAAGTCACAAATGAATACCTGTGCTATGATTCAATTTATGTAAAGTTCAAAGACACGCAAATATAACAATGTATATTCGAGATTACAAACACATATGGTAAAATGATAAAGAAAAGCAAGGAAAGAGTAAATCAAAACTCAGGATACTAGTTACCTCTTAATGAGGGAGGGAAGGGAATGGGAGCAGGGCAGGGCACACAGGAGACTTCAAAGGTAATGGTAAAATTCTTCTTATTCTGGACAGTGGTATACACAAGTGTTCACACCTTGTATGTATGTTACAGAAATACTTTTGTGGGACTTCCCTGGTGGTGCAGTGGTTAAGAATCTGCCTGCCAGTGCAGGGAACACGAGTCTGATCCCTGGTCTGGGAAGATCCCACATGCCACGGAGCAACGAAGCCTGTGCGTCACAGCTACTGAGCCTGTGCTCTAGAGTCCTGAGCCACAACTACTGAGCCCGCGTGCCGCAACTACTGAAGCCCAAGCACCTAGAGCCCGTGCTCCACAACGAGAAGCCACCGCAATGAGAAGCGCACGGCAACTAGAGAAAGCCTGCGTGCAGCAACAAAGACCCAACGCGGCCAAAAATAAATAAATAAATATTTTTTAAAAAGAAATACTTTTGTATCTACTCAAGATTTAATTAAAGACAATTGAAAAAAAACGAATTTGTTGGCCCGATTTTCCAATCACAGAAACAATGAGAATATTTTATTTTATTTATTTATTTTTGAAATTGAATTTCTTTTTTTTTTTTAAAGTGATACATGGTCATTCTTTTATTTTTTAAATTTATTTATTTGGCTGCATCAGGTCTTAGTTGCAGTTCACAGGATCTTCTTTGTGGGATGCAGGATCTTTCACTGCAGCACACAGGCTTCTCTAGTTGTGGTGCGCAGGCTTAGCTGCCCCGTGGCATGTGGGATCTTAGTTCCCTGACCAGAGATCGAAGGCATGTCCCCTGCATTGGAAGGCAGATTAACCACTGGACCACCAGGGAAGTCCAAGAATATTTTAAACAATGAGGAAATGACCCCTAGGGAATAAAAGAATGCCAACCAAGAACCTTGACTTACTAAATACCCACCTGTGGCACACAAAAAACAGTTCTTTTTCTTTTTTCCGGCTTTGCAGACATTGACAATACTCAGCAGGCGTTCGTCATTTGGTGTAAAAATGTCTCTTTGTAATGCGTGCTTGATTGCTGTCATCTTTACTCAACTGAAAAAATTCAGAGTATAGATATTATACTCATTCTCAAAATCATTCTATCTTACATTGTTCCATTTAGGATTAAAAAAATGATCTTATTTATGGCAAATAAGTGTAGGATGAATGATTTAATACACTAGTACACCTACATCATAAAAATAAAAAGCTGTATGTTTGGAAAAGAAATTAGAGAACCAGTGATATCAAACTCTAAAATCTTTGGAAGTGTTCACCAAATATTATAATATTTTTTAAAAATTTAGGAAAAAATTTAAAAACCCATGCCCAATCCTCAAATATAAATTTCCTATATAAAGAACTCTTACAACTCAACAATAAAAAGACAAGTATCCCAGTTAAAAACTGAGCAAAGGATCTGAACAGACATTTCTCCAAGGAAGAGATACAAATGGCCAATAAGCACATGGAAAGATGTGCAACATTAGCCATTAGGGAAATGCAAATCAAACCACATTGAGATACCTACCACTTTACACTGCTAGGATGGCTAAAAATTAAAAAGACAAGTGTTGGTAAAGGTGTGGAGAAAAAGGAAGTCTCATATATTGCTGGTGATTATAAAATGCTGCAGCCACTTCAGAAAACAGCTTGGTGGTTCCTCAAAAAGTTAAACGTGGTTTACCATATGACCCAGCAATTCCACTCCTAGGTATATACTCAAGAGAACTGCTAAACATATGTCCACACAAAATCGTGTACCTAAAAGTCCATAGCAGTATTGTTCACCATAGTCAAAATGTGGAAACATCTCAAATGTCCTGATGAACAGCAAAATGAAATATATCCATACAGTAGAATATTATTTGGCCATAAAAAAGGAACAAAGTACTGATACATACTACAACATCAGTGAATCCTGAAAACATGATGCTAAGTGAAAGAAGCCAGTTACAAAGAACTACATATTTTATGATTCCATTTATGTGAAATGTCCAGAGTAGACAAATCCATACAGATGGATTGATTTGTGGTTGCCAGGGGCTGAGGGCAAGGAGGAACGGGGAGTGACTGCTAATGTGTATGGGGCTTCTTTTTGGGGTGATGAAAATGTCCTTGAATTAGGTAGTAGTGATGTTTTTATAACCCTTTGAATATACTGGAAACCGCTGAATTATATACTGAAAAAAGGTGAATTTTATGGTATGTTAATCATCTTTTTTCAAATATAACTTAAGTTACATATTTCAAAAAAACTCACTGCAACTTTATTTTTTTAATATACTGTATATATATATTTGTGTGTATATACATTATTATTTCCAATGCAGATGTATAGTATTTCATACATGTGAGCTTGCTTAGGAAATTAACTCCTAGTTCTAACACTGCTTCTATGGGAAAATGAAGAAATTATGAGTTTTAAATAAATGACTTAGAGTGAATTTTTATAACACACGGACACTTTTGTAAACTATAGGTATCTCCTATATTTTACTCAATATGTAAAACTTCTATCTCTGCTCCAACTCAAAAAATTGCTTTTCTCACAAAACTCACACTTCTATCCCTCTTTCACCTCATCTCTGCCTCTAGTCTCCTGACGGCCCCCTCCTTCCTGTTCTAGTCCATCTGGCCTCTCCAAGCTTAATTTCTTTTCCAACCTAGCCTAGAGGCAGTGTTCATTTCCCTACGCCCACACTATCCCCTTCAACATCTTGCTCCATTTGTAGACCTGTTCACTCTGTTCACCAATCTCCATAAACTGTCTTTTTTCTCTACTTCTCTTGGCTACCATATGCCATTTAAGAAGGCCTCATATCCATGTTCACTGCACTCATTACAAATATTTAAATCCAATTAAAGCTAAACTTTCAAAGTTGCTCAGCAATTCCTTAATACCTTCTTTGATGATTCCTCTTCCTACTCCCCATCAGTATTGCAAATTCTTATTTCTCTCCTTCAACCCCCAATTCTAGTGTCAGCCACCTCCCTCTCTGCAAATGGCTTCACCATCTACCCTGCAGAGAATATAGAAGCTATGAAGATCAAGTTTCCCCAACTGCTTTCTTCTTCATCTCTCTACATTTTTACCCATCCTAACCTCCATTCCACCTATTATAAAATGGTCATGTTACTATCCCTTAATACGTTCTAGGGCCTACACACTGTGTTAAAAGCTCAACTCTATCCTACGCCCAAGCCACGCTGGATACTGACCAGTTTGCTTTTCTGTCTCTAGGCTCTTGTTTGTGCAATTTCTTTTTCCTGAAATTCTTTTCTCCCTGGGAAATTCCAATCCATCCTTAAGATCCTGCTGAAATGTCACCTCTTCTGTGAAGTAGTCACACACTCAAAGAAAAAAAAAATTCCTTTCCCACTTCTCTAATATTCCCCTCTATTCTGCTAACATAGCACTTACAAACCATATTGTCTAGCTAGTTGTATTCTCTCCCCCATTAAAAGTATTTCCTTGCAGGCAAGACCACGTCTTATTCATCTTTGTATTCCAAGAACTTGGCAAAGACATACCAGGCATTTAATAAATTAACCAAAATGACAGCACCAAATAACATGACAACTAAAGCATTCTGCTGATTTTCCTTCATCTACACATAATTTATCCTTTCTGCTCCTGCTGCCAACACACTAACCCAGGTTCACATCAACCACATCTATTAAACACCACAGCATCTGGTTACCTCTTTGCAAGCTTCTACAACCCCAAAACTCTCGACAAATAATATTAAAACATAGCTTTCATCACGATATAACCTTGCTCAACATTTTCCTAATGTTCCCAAATACAAACCTTCCACTCCAAGCTCTCTGTTCATTCTGGTCTTTAAATCTTTGCTTAGGAGCTTTTCCATGCAGGGAGTATCATGTATCCAAACCCTAATTACACTCCATAATTTATATGAAGTTGATTCAGTAAAGATCTTAATCAAAACTGATCTCTCCTCTCAACTGCTACAGCACTTATTGCATTTACTAAACAATCAAGCACTTGCTGTCCAACTGGTTTGTAAAATCACAAGCTCCTGGATCTCAACAACTCTCTTGAAAGAAAGGAGGGATGGGGGGTGTTTTAGCATAGTTCTGTGTCCTTTATTACTTTTTTATTTTTTTATTTTTGTGTCCTTTATTAGTGGGTACTCAACAAATATCTCTCGCGGTAACTTGAACTGAATAGTAAAAACTGGTTAAATGAATGACTAATAGTGGTCAGCATCTACCACCCAGACCCTCTCTGGTCAAAAGCAAAGGACTGACTGTATGGTAAGTGGTAAAACAAGACTGGACTGGGCAGAGTTCATAAAGGAGTTAGTCATAATGAAAAGCACTATGCGACTCTCCTTCATTCGGCAAATATCGATGCCTGCGAAGTGCCAGGCACAATTCTAGGTTACAGTGGTGTATATGACAGATATGTCCATGAAGACAGGAAGAGCCATGCCTCCAATGGCATCTACATTCTCAGGGTGAAGTGATTAACTCTCCAGTCTTTACAGTACATTTTTTTAAGTCAGTGAATGAACCATTAGAGGTCCTCCAAAACTATTTCCCCCGTTTAAGAACCCATGTATGACCATGTTCCAGCGGCAGTCAGCCACAATACTCTACACGCTGGTTCTTGTTTCCTTAAATTCAGCTGGATCATAACAGGGTGTGGCAGGTAACTTGTCTGTAGGAGTGCCATGTCAGTGAGTGAGTGTGGGCTGGGTCTTGTATGCTCTCGAGACATCTTAGCGCGTGGAGCACTGTCCTCCAGAAAAGAACAAGGTGCCTGGAGCCAGGAAAATGCACTTAAAAGATTTAGAAGAAAATGTGGATTTGGACCCCTCCTGGTTCACGCCAGAGAGCAAACGGATCAGGGCCGTTTTTTACAGTGAAATCAGGTTTTCATGGGCGGAACTGGAAAGGGGTGTCAGGATTGCACTCCCAGCCCCTCCGGGGCGGGGGATGCTCCTACTGGACTCTGCGTCTTACCCAGACAGGCAGGAAGGGAAGAGGGCCCTGACGGCGGAGGGAGCGGCACCCGACCCCCCGGTGCTGGGCCAGCAGCGGAACTGAGGAGCCGCCTCAGACCCTGGCGTCCACCCGTCCGCTCGTCGGTGCGCCGCCGCCAGGACTGCCCGGCAACCGCGGCCGAAGGCTTACCGCAAGGCCGGACCGAGCCCGCCTGTGCCGAGGCGGATCCTCCACGACAGAGACGGGACGGGGCTGTAGCGGCCACGGCTACGAGGATGCGCTCCTCAGTCGAGCGGTCAACCGGAAGCGGCCGCTCGGCCCCACCCCCCCATATCCGGGCACGTGACCGGCCTCCGCGCCGGAAGTCGGTCGGGTAGAGCCGGAAGGAGTCGCGGCAGAGGCCTTGGCGAGGGGTGGGGTCAGGTCTCGCCGTAGGGGAGCGTCTAAGACAGGCTGGGGCGGAACCCCGTCGCTCGGAGACTGACTCGGGAGCTGGGGCATTTGGTACTGCGTGTTAGTTTCTCTTGAAGTTATTTATTCAGCTGTTCTCAGCAGTTCATTTAAGAAGATATGCGATTACATGTTTTCTTTCTTGCACACATAAAGCTTTGTTAACTCTAGATACTTGCTGCTTATGGCATGGAGAGCTTAAATGAGTTAAATCAGAATTTGGGGGGGGGACGCTGGGGACCAAGACACCAGCACTTAAAAAAATTTTTTTTTTTACTTTTTTAGGCCCGCAGCACGCGTGATATTAGTTCCCCCACCAGCAATCGCACTCGCACCCCCTGCAATGGAAGGGGGGAGTCCTAACCACTGGACCACCAGGGAAGTTCCCACCAGCACTTTTCACATCTTTGGGGAAAATTCTAATATGCAGCTATGGTGGAGAACCATTGATACAGTGACGTTGGTATTTTAAAATGTGGTCTGTGGACCAGCTGCTTGGGCATCATCTGGGGGTTCTTTAGAAAATGCAGCCTCTCAGGCTTACTTCAGATCTACTGAATGGTAATCTACACCTTAACGAGATGACGCCTGTGCACGTTTAAGTTTGAGAAGCACAGGTGATGCCAGTGTTGCTGGTTGCAAGGCAAGTGATTTATTTATTCCATATGTTTGGCACCTGTTTTATGCCAGGCACTTTGATCGAGGTGCAGAGGTGATTCAGACATGAATCTCATCCTGAAGACGTTCCTGGTATGGTAGGGCCAAACAAGGTATACATAAAAATACATATAAAATAAGACAAAATAAATGACCAAAGAGAGATACAGGTCCGATAAATGTGCTGGTAATTCAGAGGAGCGACTTCTTTGCTCTAGCTCAACACCATCCTTTGCATGGGTTCTGCAGGGACCCATTCAATGCAAGCATTCGTTCATTTGAAAACAGAGCCACCTCAATGCTGGACACTGTATTAGGTGCTGGAGATACAAAGACAGGGATCCCACTAAGAAGGGGACACACCGTCATTGGAGAGACAGAATTAAATAGAGGGATAAATTACAGTCTAGTGTGGTAAAGTAAACAACAAAAGTAGAAAAAAAGAGATGTAGGCCATAGGAATGCAAAAGAGGGTGTAACTCACTCTGTCAAGATGGATTCACTGAGAACGGGACAAATGAGCTGTGCAAAGTATCTTTCAGTGTTTAGCTGAAGATATAATTTGGTGGAAAAATCAGACATAGTAGGGACCTGTTTGCTACTGAGATTAATATGCTCTAGTCAATGCTACTTGAAATGCTTTTCAGTTTCATTGAATGACTTCCCTTTTAAGAGCAGGATCTGATCTGATCTTTAGAAAGACCTCTTGGGTCCTTCCTGCTCAGTCCCAGAATGCTTACTGTGGACACTCTTTATATGACAGTTGCATGTGCTATTTTGTCCTTTTTTTTTCTTTCTCTTTTCTTTTCTTCCTTTTTTTTTAACCTGTATGTTTACAGCCCTCTTCAAAGTTAGGAAGTGAATTGCTTTTCAGAAGCCTGGACTTCTTCCCTGAACTCTAGATTTGTTGTTGTTGTTCTCTAGGTTTTTGGTTTTTTAAATTAATATTTACTGCAGTATAGTTGCTTTACAACGTGAACTCCAGATTTGTGTATCCACTGCCTCCCCAACATTTCCACTCGGATGTCCATTAGGCATCTCAAACTAAATTTTAAAAATTTCTGGGCTTCCCTGGTGGCGCAGTGGTTAGGAGTCCGCCTGCCGATGCAGGGGACGCGGGTTCGTGCCCCGGTCCGGGAGGATCCCACGTGCCGCGGAGCGGCTGGGCCCGTGAGCCATGGCCGCTGAGCCTGCGCGTCCGGAGCCTGTGCTCCGCAACGGGAGAGGCCACAGCAGTGAGAGGCCCGTGTACCGCAAAAAAAAAAAAAATCTAAAAATTAAATTCTCCTTTCTTCCCTCCCTTTGGATTCCCCTCAAAGTAGAGGCTGAAACAAAGGCTTACGTGCAGTATTTTATTTGGGGCTTTGATAGCAGGGAGCAAGAGTGAGAGAAGAGGGAGGGGAAGTAAAACAAGGAAGAGGGAGAGGCAGTATAAGGATGTATTATTGAGTTCGTGGTCACCATATCTGAATGTTTTCTTGATCCCTTAGGACTTTCTGGGAAGCTTCGTGAGATGATTCGCAAAACTGTCCACTGAAAGCCAGAATGGAAGAGACATTTATCTGTCAGCTCCTGTCTCCCTTTGATCAAAGGTTAATGCCCCTGGCCATTAACTACTCCACACTTCCCAAATGCACAATTGTGAATGCCAAGCTGACTTCCACATCAGAGGAGTCCTGAGGAAGAAGAGAGGTGCAGTCATGTCATACTTGCCCAAAGTTCATCAAACTTTCTTCAGAAAAGTTTGCTGCAGCAGTGATTGGAATAAGTGGCTGAAAGGATTTGAGGTGGTGACAGAAGATACACAGATGCTGTCCATTTCAGTCCACTCTTTGTACCACTCACATCTGCTTGGCCTTTTGTTACGTCTGGTCTTTTACAGAGTCCCCTTCAAGGTGATGGCCACCTACTATCTCTGCGAAGACAATATAAGAGAGTTGGTGGAATAAGCTTCAGTCCCTGCTGCTACACTGATGCCAAGACTGTGCTTGTTTTCATTAACTCCCTCCTCTACTATCCATCCTAACCTCCCTTCACCCTGGACCAGCACATCAGCTGATCTAGGTTGTTTCCTCAGCGAGGTAACTGGAACCTTCAGCCTTTGTTTACCTTGCTCTGGTTGGGCCATGATTGTGTAATTGCCTATTCAACTTATCCCGGGGTACAGAAACACCAAGGTAAGCCTCAGTTGAATTCCTTCCAGATTTATTCCTCCCTACTGCTATTGTATAGCAACAATCCCAGATTTTTTGCCAGTCACAGTTGAGTACTTCCGCTACTGTAGTAACTCTTTCCGTTGCTACGTGACTACTGCCATGAGAAACCAAGTAACCAAATGATAGTGAGGGAGTTTCAAGTTCAGTGAAGCATCCTCCACCCAACTCGTGGAGAGCTAATTATTGTAATCTAGCAAAGCCTAAATTTGGGAGGCAGGAAACACAAATTCTGTGAGTGCGTCACTGGAAGTGATGATAAAATGGGCCAATCCTGCTCCCGTTCTGGGGTTTCCAGAGCTATGTCTTTAGCTGTTGGGGACACTCTTTATTGTTTGGTTTTAAGCATTTACCACATCAGAAGCTGGCTACTTCTGAGTGATGAGGGATATGGCAATATCAGTGGAGTCTCTGGTCATGGGTATATTGTCACCTTTTTTTTTAGGAGGAGGCTGTAAAGTGGATTCCTTGGTTAAAGTAGCATTGATCAGGATACTATAATTCTGGTGTTATGGATGTTGGCAGAGTCACTTCAGGCAGGAAAGACAAACCTAGGAGTCTGTAAATATTTGTACTTCGGGCCACTTCTCTCTATAAACAAAGCTAATAATAAAGAATACTGCTCCCAGCTCTACCAACTGGCAAGATTTCACTTCACCTTTGTTCTTTAAAGCCACCGCTGAGTGGGGCTATGTGCAACAGCAGTCCAGTTTAGTGTCCAGCAGTCTCTGGTTTAGTGGGTTCACTCTTACAAATAACCCCCTGGTTTCTATTAGACAGTTTGCAATTCTTTTTGAGTTCATCTAGAGTTCAGTGGTTCTCACCTGGGATGATTTTGACTCCCAGGGGACGTTTGGTAATGTCTGGAGACATTTTTGGTTGTCATTACCAAGGAGGTTCTACTAACATCTAGTGAGTAGAGGGCAGGGATGCTGCTGAACAGCCTGCAATACACAGGACAGCTCCCACAGCAAAGAATTATCCAGCCCCAAATGTCACTAGTGCCGAGGTTGAGGAACTCTGGTCTGGTTCTCCCTGGAGCAGGGATTGCAATCCCCACATAGGTTTGCTGAGCTCTGACCCTGGTTACAGGCTTGAGGCAGTGGTCGCTGGGGGAAGATATTGGGAAAATTAAGGTAATAAATTAGGCTCTTGCCTCAGATATATTCTTTGAAGTAGTTCCAGACAAGAAGAGGCTGCTTTCCTTTATCAAGAGAAAGGAGTCTGTTGGCACAGAGGATGACAAAAAATCTGGGCGTTTAAGATTATAAGACATGTGCACACAAATGTCCCCATTCTAGATCTCAAGGTTTCATTATTTTCCTATCAGAGCCCTAGGTTTGACACGGGTAATATTTTAAGGCTGTGCATTTTGACTCCTTTGCCGCTCTGCCACCCTTTTGATTATATGTCGGAGCTGATTTTTAGCACAGTCGGCTCAGTGGCTACTCTGCCCTAGAGGCTTCTGGCTTTCACAGTGTGCCATGATTTGATTGTTGGCTGAATAGAGCCTGTCATTTTCTTTTGTTAAGATCTCCAAAGCAGTTAACAGATGTCAGCCCACTTTATGACTATCATTGCTCCATAACGCTCAAGTACCATAGCCACATGTAATTCAGTGTTTCATCTTCTGTCTGCACCTCATTCTAATCTATAACAGTAGAGAGTCTTGATAATTAGCAATCCTACTGTATGCCAGGGGTTGTCACCACTTGCAATTTACCACCAACTACTTAACCACCAGCAGGGGTCCTTATTGTCTTGTGATCAGTGCTGTAGGATCAGCCTCCAAAATCCCATACTGAGGCTTTACAATCTGGAGTCACCTTTTTTTTAAATTGGATTATAGTTGCTTTACAACGTTGTGTTAGTTTCTGCTGTACAGCAAAGTGAATCAGCTATATGTATACATATATCCCCTCGTTTTTGGATTTCCTTCCCATTTAGGTCACCACAGAACACTGAGTAGAGTTCCCTGTGCTATACAGTAGGGTCTCTGGAGTCAATTTTGATGCCCAGTATTCCCCTTAAAGCAGAGCCCCAAACAAAGGCTTAGGTGCTAGTAGTTTATTTGAGAAAATGAGTTCAGGGAATAGACTAAGGGGCCCAGGGGAAACAAAAGAGAGAAAGCGGAAAAGCCAATACAAGGATGCATTATTGAGTTGACAAAGGCAGTGGGCGATTTGTTGATTGATACTGTGGAACCTTCTGAGAAGACTTAGCGAAATGGGTCTCAGAATTCTGTACTGAAGTGAAGAAGGACGCACTTATCTATCGGCTCCTGTCTGCCATTGGTTAAGCTTGCACCACATGCTTCTAATTGCGCATGTGCACTGTGGGCTGGTTTCTGCAGTATCCCACGCGAGAAGCAGGGAGTGAGAGAGGCAAGGTGCTGGAATATTGTTCTTGGGAGATGATCTTGAGGTTGAGGCCTGCACAGAATTGGTCACTGCAGCAACACCTGGAATAAGAGGTGAGGCTGAAAGGATTTAAAATAATGCATGAAAGATTTCTAAACATGGCTTCTCCCTGAGTTTTCTCCATTTGAGTTAATGGTATCTCTACCTTCTCAGCTGCTCAGGCCAGTCCTTGACCTCTCTCTTTCTCTCATATTCTACATCCAGTCTCTCAAGAAGTCTTATGGGTTCTACCTCTAAAGTATTTCCAGAATCTGACCACTTCTCCCCATCTCCATTGCTACCCTTTCCTTGATTATTGCCGTTATCTTGTCTCTCCTGAATGACTGCTTATCTCCCTACAGTGTATTATTAACACAGCTGCCAGAGTGATCCTTTTTTAAAACATGAGCCATATCATGTTACTCTTTGCTCAGAACCCTCCAGTAGCTTCGGAGTGAAAGTCAAAGTTCTTACAATGACCTACAAGATCCTGCACAATCTCCCCATTTCCCCACCCACCAGGACTTCATCTTCTACTGCCCACCTTGGTCACTCTCCTCCAGTTCCTTAGACCTCCTTGTTGTTCCTTGAAAAGTCTGGGCAAGCTGGACTTTTGCTCTTGCTTTTCCCTCTGCTTTTCCATTAAATATCTGCATGGCTCACTACTGCATCCCTTTCATGTCTTTGCTCAAAGGTTACCTCAATGAGGCCTTCCATGATAGCCCTATTTAAAATAGTGCCCCAACCTAGCATTCTTTATCTTTCATTTTTGCTTTGTTTTTCTTCATGGTTCTTATTACATCCTGCAATACTATGGCATTATATCTGATATATATATATATCAGATATAATGCCATATGTGTATATATATATATAGTTAATATATGTTATTTGTTTATTTATTTACTTATTCTTTCCCTTTCACCAGAATGAAGCCTTATGAAGACAAAGACTTCTGTTTTGCTCACTGATGTATTCCCAGTTCCTAGAACTCATATCAATTCACTTATTATGTTCTCTGTACTATCCTAAGCATTTTACATGTATTAACTACTTTGGTCCTATGAGGTGGGAATCTTTATTATCCTTACTCTAAAGATTAGAAAACAGCACAGATTATTTAGCCCAAAGACACATAGTAGGCACATAGTAGTATTTCAGTGAATATCTCTTTATATTACTATAGTTCTCTGCATAAAGTACACTTGGGAAGCAACATAAGACAGTGGAAAGAACATGGTTGCTGGGGTCGTGCAGACCTGGGTTCAGATCTGGTCTTTACTGGTTCAATGATCACAGGGCAGATTACTTAACTCTTTTGAGCTTGAGTTTCCTCATCTGTAAATTCAAAATTATAAATGCCATCTTTTGGGACTGTCCTGCAATTCACTGAGATATATTTCTTGTAAAGCACTTGCACATTACTTGGCACATAGTAAGCACTCAATAAATGGTAGCTATTATTTATATGCAGGTTGGTTAGAAGATTAAATTGGGTAGATTTATGTTCTCAAAAGACATGAAATAGTCACTCAAGCCCTGCAGTCCTGCTTCCCTTTCATAGGCAGAAGGCCACATATATTAACATATATATGAGGCAATCTCATATTTGGATAGCATGGAATAAATTTTTCATTGTTAATGAGCTCCAAGGGAAAAGTTTCTTCTAAATGGCAGGAGTAGTGAGTATTGATGTTTGAACAATATTGGTAAAATTGAAATTGGTTCAAGATGGCGGAGTAGAAGGATGTGCTCTCACTCCCTCTTGCAAGAGCACCAGAATCACAACTAACCACTGAACAATCATCAACAGGAAGACCCTGGAACTCACCAAAAAAGATACCCCACCTCCAAAGACACAGGAGAATCCTCAATGAAATGGTAGGAGGGGTGCAATCACAATAAAATCAAATCCCATAATTGCTGGTGGGTGACTCACAAACTGGAGAACAATTATACCACAGAAGTCCACACACTGGATTGAAGGTTCTGAGCCCCTGGGGTCCGGCAATGGGAGGAGGAATTCCCAGAGATTCAGACTTTGTAGGCTAGCAGGATTTGATTGCAGGACTTCAACAGGACAGGGGGAAACAGAGACTCCACTCTTGGAGGGCACACTCAAAGTAGGGTGCACATCAGGACCCAAGGGAAAGGAGCAGTGATTCCATAGGAGACTGAACCAGACCTACCAGCTAGAGTGTTGGAGGGTCTTCTGCAGAGGCGGGGGGTGTCTGTGGCTCACCACAGGGACAAGGACACTGACAGCAGAAGCTCTGGGAAGTACTCCTTGGATGAGCCCTCCTGTAGTCCACCATTAGTCCCACCAAAGAGCCTGTAGCCTCCAGTGCTGGGTTGCCTCATGCCAAACAACCAACAGGGAGGGAACTCAGCCCCACCCATCAGCAGACAAGGGGATTAAAGTTTTACTGAGCTCTGCCCACCAAAGCAACACCCAGCTCTACCCATCACCAGTCCCTCCCATCAGGAAGCTGGCACAAGCCTCTTAGATAGCCTCATCCACTAGAGAGAAGACAGCAGAAAGAAGAAGAACTAAATCCTGCAGCCTGTGGAACGAAAACCACAGTCACATAAAGGTAGACAAAATGAAAAGGCAGAGGACTATGTACCAGATGAAGGAACAAGACAAAACCCCAGAAAAAAAAACTAAATGAAGTAGAGATAGGCAACCTTCCAGAAAAAGAATTCATTATAATGATAGTGAAGATGATCCAGGACCTCAGAAAAAGAATGGAAGAAAAGATTGAGAAGATGCAAGAAATGTTTAACAAAGACCTAGAAGAATTAAAGAACATACAACTAGATAGGAATTAAAGAACAAACAGAGATAAGCAATACAATAGCTGAAATGAAATATACACTAGAAGGAATCAATAGCAAATAACTGAGGCAGAAGAACGGATAAGTGACCTGGAAGACAGAATGGTGGAATTCACTACTGCGGAACAGAATAAAGAAAGAAAAATGAAAAGAAATGAAGACAGACTAAGAGACCTCTGGGACAACATTAAATACTCCAACATGTGCATTATAGGGGTCCCAGAAGGAGAAGAGAGAGAGAAAGGACCTGAGAAAATATTTGAAGACATTATAGTCAAAAACTTCCTTAACATGGGAAGGGAAATAGCCACCCAAGTCCAGGAAGCACAGAGAGACGCAGGCAGGATAAACCCAAGGAGAAACACGCCGAGACACATAGTAATCAAATTGACAAAAATTAAAGACAAAGAAAAATTATTAAAAACAACGAGGGAAAACGACAAATAACATACAAGGGAACTCCCATAAGGTCAACAGCTGATTTCTCAGCAGAAACTCTACAAGCCAGAAAGGAGTGGCATGATATATAAAAAGTGACAAAAGGGAAGAAACTACAACCAAGATTACTCTACCTGGCAAGGATTTCATTCTGATTTAATGGAGAAATCAAAAGCTTTACAGATAAGCAAAAGCTAAGAGAATTCAGCACCACCCAACCAGCTCTACAACAAATGCTAAAGGAACTTCTCTAAGTGGGAAACACAACAGAAGAAAAGGACCTACAAAAACAAACCCAAAACAGTTCAGAAAATGGTAATAGGAACATACGTATTGATAATTACCTTAAATGTGAATGGATTAAATGCTCCAACCAAAAGACGCAGGCTCACTGAATGGATACAAAAACAAGACCCATATATATGCTGTCTACAAGAGACCCACTTCAAACCTAGGGACACATACAGACTGAAAGAGGATAGAAAAAGATATTCCATGCAAATGGAAATCAAAAGAAAGCTGGAATAGCAATACTCATATCAGATAAAATAGACTTTAAAATAAAGAATGTTATAAGAGACAAGGAAGGACACTACACAATGATCAAGGGATCAATCCAAGAAGAAGATATAACAATTATAAATACATATGCACCCAACATAGGAGCACCTCAATACATAAGGCAAATGCTAACAGCTATAAAAGAGGATATTGACAGTAACACAATAATAGTGGGAGACGTTAACACCTAACTTACACCAATGGACAGATAATCCAGACAGAAAATTAATAAGGAAACACAAGCTTTAAATAATGACACAATAGACCAGACAGATTTAATTGATATTTATAGGACATTTCATCTAAAAACAGCAGATTACACTTTCTTCTCAAGTGCACATGGAACATTCTCCAGGATAGATCACATCTTGGGTCACAAATCAAGCCTTGGTAAATTTAAGAAAATTGAAATCATATCAAGCATCTTTTCTGATTACAATGCTATGAGATTAGAAATGAATTACAGGGAAAAAAATGTAAAATACACAAACACATGGAGGCTAAACAGTACATTACTAAATAACCGAGAGATCACTGAAGAAATCAAAGAGGAAAACAAAAAATACCTAGAGACAAATGACAATGAAATACGACGATCCAAAACCTATGGGATGCAGCAAAAGCAGTTCGAAGCGGGAAGTTTATAGCTATACAGGCATACCTCAAGAAACAAGAAAAGTCTCAAATAAACAATCTAACCTTACACCTAAAGGAACTAGAGAAAGAAGAACAAACAAAACCCAAAGTTAGCAGAAATCATAAAGATCAGAGCAGAAATAAATGAAATAGAAACAAAGAAAACAGTGGCAAAGATCAATAAAACTAAAAGCTGGTTCTTTGAGAAGATAAACAAAATTGATAAAACACTAGCCAGACTCATCAAGAAAAAGAGGGAGAGGATCAAATGCTTCATTCTATTATAGTCATTTTCCTGTTATGCTCAAATTGTCTCATCTTAGGCCAGTGGGAGCTACTTCAAGTTGGCTCCTGTGTCCTTGGACTGACCCCAGTTGACTTTGATAGCTTCCTTTCTTCCTGGTACATCAAGATGTCCCATGTTCATCTTGTACATTTTCTGTCCCAGACCTGGAATCAGTAATTTCTTTAAACAGACTCCATTCTTTTCAGTGGGAGATGGTATTGGCAGAACACTCTTGCATGCTAAGATGCTCATGCCTCACGATGTCTTTGCTTCACGGTTTCAGTAGACAAATCTAGAAAATGCATGCTTTTTTTTTTAAAGAAAGAGGGGTTTATATTAGTAAGTTTATATTACCATTTCCAGTTAAATTTACTGTTACTGGGCTTTAATTTCTTTGATTTTTTTACTTGTATATTCCCTCTGTTAGGCTTAAAAATCTCGGTTTCTAATGACATTAACGTGATAAAGTGTTTAATCTTACAGTACTCACACTCCTATGATACTGTCAAAATAACACTACCAATATTACTAACAATTAAGCTTCTGGATATGCTTTTAGGTTCGATGGATTTTGACAAGTGTATACAGTCATGTAACCATCACCATAAACAAGATATTTCTGAATATACAAATGGACAATGGGCAGATTATATATAAAAATAGAACTCTGCCCCACCACCTGCAGCAACCAGCTGAGGAAGCCATACTAGTATGTTCAGTAACCAGTCCAGGAAGTCAAACTACTATCTGTAGCAACCAATCTAGAAAGCCTAATAATAGCCCCTGTAGTAATGGGCCCCAAATGACCAGGACTTGATTAATAACCCAGCTTCCCTGATTTTGGCCTCCACTTCTGACTTAGGACCAACTGTAGAGAAAGCCATATACATACCTTTAACCAATCACCTAGTATGCTTGGCTTCTTGTTAGCCCGCCAACACCTCCCCCATGCCAATGACCTCCAATCAGGCCTCTTCCTCTAAAGATGGATATTCGGACTATTTGAAATATTTCACTCTTGCAAACAATGTCACATGCCATGCATTTGTCATTCTGTATCTTTGCCAAAGTACCTTTGGGATGCCTTTGAGTCCTAGAAATAAAATAAAATTTCCATATAAAAGAGTAAATGTATACATAGTTCTGCAAGATATTCTCAAATTCCTCTCCTATCAGATTTGTACTCTCTTGCATTTCCAACAGCCGCGAATGAGGGGAACTGTTTTCCCATTCCCGATGGAATATTGTCAAAGTTTTGAATTTTTTCCAATAGAGAGGTAAGAAACAGGATCACACTGTATAGTTAATTGGTATTTCTCCTATTATGGGCAAGGTTAAGCATCTTATATGTTTAAGTGTCATTTGCAATTCTTTTTATATATATGTATCTTTTACTAATTTTTCAGCAAATTGCAGTTAGTTTTTTTAACTCTTCAATTTTAGGAGCAATCTGTATATGAAAGGTATAAATGTATTGCTACATAACTTGCACTTTTTCCAGTTTGTCATTTGTCGTTTGATTGAATATAGTTTTTCTTTTCATGCAAAGGCTTCTTATATTGATGTAGTTAAATTAATCATTTTTCTTCATTGTTTCTAGATTTGAGTGATAGCTAGTTTTCCCCACTCTCAGTTTATAAAAAAATTCACCCATGTTTTCTTCTAGTAGATTTAAAGTAGTCCTTTTTTTCTTGTTAACATTTTTATTGATGTATAATTCACACACCATGCAATTCACCAATTTAAAGTGTACAATTCAATTATTTCTAACATATTACATTGTTTTAAAAAATTATGGTATAATATATATAACATTAAATTTGCCATTTTAACCATTTAAAAATGTATAATTCAGCAGCATTAATTACATTCACAGTGTTGTGCAACCATCACCACCATCTATTTCCAAAACTTTTTCATCACCCCAAACAGAAACCATTCAGTAATAACTCCCCATTTTTTCTTCCTCCCAGCCCCTGGTAACTGCTAATCTACTTTCTGTCTCTGATTTTGCCTAGTCTATATATTTCATATAAGTGAAAGCATACAATATTTGTCCTTTTGTATCTGGTTTATTTTACTTCACGTATTTTTGATGTTCATCAATGTTGTAGCATGTATCAGAACTTCATTGCTTTTTATGGCAGAATAATATTCCACTGTATGGATATATCACATTTTGTATATCCATTCATCTGTTGATGGACACTTGCATTGTTTCCATATTTCGGCTACTGGGAATAATGCTGCAATGATTATTGGTGTACAAACATCTATTCAACTCCTTGCTTTCAATTCCTCTGGGTATATACTTAGGAGTGAAATTGCTGGGTTGTTTGGTAATTCCATGTTTAGCTTTTTGAGGACAAGTCAAACTGTTTTCCACCATGCTATACCATTTTACATTCCCATAAGCAATGTATAAGGGTTTCAGTTTCTCCACATCTTTGCCAACACTTCTTGTTTTCTGTATTTTTTAAAAATAGCCATCCTAGTAGGTGTGAAAGGGGTTACATTTTGGTTTTGATTTGCATTTTCCTAATGAGTAATGATGCTGAGTTTCTTTTCTTGTGCTTACTGTATACTTTGCAGAGATGTCTATTCAAATTTCTTGTCTATCTTTGAATTAGGTGTTTGTCTTTTTGTTACTGAGTTGTAGGAGTTCTTTACATTAAACCTTTATCAGATAATACAATTTGCAAATGTTTTCTTTCATTCTGTAGGTCTGTTTTTCACTTTCTTGATAATGTTCTTTGATGGAAAAGTAACTGTTGAAGTCCAATTTATCTAATTTTTCTTTTGTTGCTCTTCCTTTTGATGTCATAAAAATCCATTGCCAGATCTAAGGTCCCGAAGATTTACCCCTATGTTTTCTTCTAGGAGTTTAATGCTTTCAGGTTTTACATTCACACCTTTAATCCATTTTGAGGATATTTGTGTATGCTGTAAGAAAGGGGTTCAGTTTCTTTCTTTTGCATGTAGATATTCTGTTGTCCCAGCACTAGTAATAAGAGATTATTTTTTCTCCTTTGAATGAACTTGGCATCCTTTCCAAAAATCAGTTGACCATAGATGTATGAGTTTATTTCTGAACTCTCAGTTCTATTCCATTCATCTGTATGTCTATCTTTATGCCAGTACTATACTGCTTTGATCATTATACCTTTGTAGTAAGTTTTGAAATTGGGAGGTGTGAGTCCTCCAACTTTGTACTACTTTTTCAAGATCGTTTGTCTATGTGGGGTCCCTTGCAGCTCCATATGCATTTGACTATTGACTTTTCCATTCCTACAAAAAAAGCCATTGGAATTTTGATAGGGATTATATTGATCTGCAGATCACTTTGGGTAGTACTGACATCTTGACAATATTAAATCTTCCTGTCCGTGAAAACAGGATCTATTTCCACTTATTTAGACCTTTCAAGGTAATTTTTGATACCCCTTAGTAGAATACTAGTTTAGGCAAAACCATCCAACTCCTTCCAAAGTTACCATAGGCAAAAGTCCAGAATATTGAATGAATGCATCGAAACACATTTCACTGCAATTCACAAAGCATCACTTTATTTTCATATGAATAGTAGTCACTGATAAAGGGAAAAAACAAAATCATGACTATCGATATTTACTTAGGGAACCATTTTCATAGAACACTGATGAAGGAACATGGTATACATATTCAGAGTGGCAGGGGACACAGGGAAAAGCACACTAGACTGAAAGCATAAAAGCATATTCTCATAAGGACCAAGCAATCCTTGTTGTTGGAGGACCAAATGGAATCATCATTAATGTAAGTAGAATCAAAGTTCACGATCCGTAAGTCCTTCTTAAGGTATGCATGATTCAGCTTGTTTACAGTTCGAACAAAGGCATATTTGGAAGCACAACTATATGCTTCCAAAGTGTACACTTTCTTGAAGTGCAGATCAAAAAATGGATTGTCCTAGAAGAAAAAGAGAGACATGATGTAGTTTGTAGCCAGGAAAGTAGCTAGATTTCCTGGATTCTCTCATATTGATTGTTGTATTGATTGTAAAGTATCAGTATCAAACATTTTCCCAAAATCTACAAATGAGCTTTCCAAAACTACCTGTTTCAAACATGTTGCTTCTATAAAGAACAATAAGAAAGATTATTTTTGAAGCATCTGTGATTTTTCAATTATGCAAATAAATATGTGTCAAAATGTGCAGTTACCAAGTCTTCCCAGGGCAGTGAATTTGAGAGGATGGATGGGGATGGAAGAAAAGAATAAACCCAATTATAGACTTCCACAGGAGAGAAAAGGTTTCTCCTTTTCTCTACTAGGAGGTCGGTCCCTTGTGCTATTTCAATAGTAGAAGGGGGAAATACAGAATGGCTAAGCAGCCTTTGGCATACAACAGATCACCAACTTGCTGGCTTTGAAGTTAATAGCAAGGAATTACTTTTAAAGTTAATAGCAAGGATCATTAAATCATTTGACTGAAACTGACAATTTACTAAAGACTGACTCACTGGATTGCTCTAGGCTGTATACTTCTAGTGGAGATGTTTCAGGGAAAAGTAGGCATCAAACCTGACCTAGGTCCTACATGTTAAAATAATAATCATTGCTACTGTTACTAATAGCAGTAACAACTGTGCCTTGCATTTATAAAGTGCTTTTCAGTTTACAAAATGCTTTCGCATTCATTATCTGCCTGACTCCTAACTCTCTTTGAAGGCAGAGGTTTTCAGTTATTTATCTTTTGTGTATCCACTCAACAAATGTGTGTTGAACTGATCTGAAGTCATCCTATAAAAAGAGAAGTGGAGGTAAACATTGCCCTAAATGTTAAAGAGGCAGAGAGACCAGACCAAGCAAAAGTATTAATGACTTTTTACCATGAGGTGTGTAAAGTTTGTATATAAGAACTTATGTATTTGCAATTTCTTTTTCAAATAGGAAAATTCTTAGAGGAGACAGGAAAAAGAACAAGGGTTTTGGAGTTAGCCAACCATTTTGACTCTGATGTAACCATGGGCAGGGCACGTATTATATTTGGCCTTCACTTTTTGGATAGGGTGGCTATGAAGTTTGTATGAGATTAATCATTTAAACTGTGATACTAGTGTGGAGCTTAATGAATGATAATTCCTTTTCCCAAATCTGTCCCCAAAGATTGTGATACTGGTGTTAATATCACCTTGCTTTACACTATTAAAATTTTTAAAAAACAAAACAATACTTTAAGAAAAAGAATGTACAAGGGTGTTGTGATTTTAAGTACAATGTTCTCTAGTCACACCTTGCAAAATGTTTCCTAGCTGTCATGATTGCGGATTGAAGGACAGTTCTTTAGAGAATCTCAATGAAAGGAAATCACACCCATTCCATCACCAGATACTAAGCATACTCCTTATGTAGTTTCCTCACAGAAACATTTACTCCTTATCATGTAGAAAATATCCTTTGTTCTTTTGAGATACTTGGAGAGGATTAAGTTTTTCCATTAGCCTGATAATTGAAACCTAAGCAGGTATGAACATAGAATACAAGTTCGTCCATCTGTCCCTTCCTTCCTTCCTCCCTCCCGCCATCGCTCCCTTCCTTCCTTCCTTCCTCTCTCCCTGTGTCTCCTCCTTCCTCTCTCTTTCTTTCTTTTGATAGAGCTAAAAGGGAATCTCATTGTTCATTCAGTAATCCCTTGTTTATAGTAGATTAAATATAATATAATGTAATGTAATAGTGAATAATAGTTTCCAGAGGGGTGAAACCCAGGTCACACATGTAGTTATTGGCAGAGCCAAGACAAGGACTAAGCTCTCACTCAGCCCAACCCCATTTCCTGCTACATCATTCTCTCTTCTGTTGCACCACGTCAGTCTCCAAATCCCCAGTCATTCTGATTTCTGCTTTATAAATTGACTTCAATTTCAATTCCATTCCATTTTAAAGTTGACAACTTTTGGCTTGAAATATCTCTATTTAAAACTGTATCATTGCTATCGAGAAAAATATAATATATGCTGACTCCTGAGGATTCAATTACAAGAGGCAGGACAAGTGGAAATTCCCAGAACAACTGAGATATTTTTACTTCATCCACAGAAAAGAAATATTTAAAAGAACTACTCTTTGGATATTATAGGTTTTCTTCTGGCAGTTTAATATTTTAGGCCCTAAAGTGATCAGAAAAATAGAAATACTCAATTTCCCTTTTGTATCTAGTTCACTATGAAAGATAACAATCTTCAAATGGGAAAGGGAATAATTAACAACATAGAGATGGAATTAAAGGCCAGAAAGGTGAGGAGAAAATAGAGCAGAGCTAGCTGCTTCCAATGAATCTAAGCTGACAGGCTTGATTAATACATCCCCAGGCACTGACCAAGCTTATAGAAAATAATTATGACATTAGTAACATTTGGGGTATTACTCTTGGGGTGGGTATAAAAGATGGGGTCTGTAAAATCTTTCTTTCTTAGAAATTTATTTCCTAGTTCTGTAGAAATAGTTGTATTAGATGTTCTCTATCATTTAATAATATACTTGCAGACTAAAAGATATAAGTGCTGTATAATTGGCTGTATAAAATCAGCCAATTATGTTAAACTAGCATATCTACCTTTATTGTGTTTGTCATTAGCCTGAATAGAAAGACCTTTAAAATTGATTTTTTTTAGAAAGCATTTGAATGCATTTTGTTTGGCATTATATTTATTCAATAAAGTATTTAATTAGTGCTAAGTTGGACCCTGTTGCTAAGCCCCAGCAAGCAATCATCCTAGATAGGGTTAAACCCCCAGTAAAATTGCCATATTGCACATGTCTTAATGAAGTTTGAATGTTAAATAAATTGTATATTCACTTGAGGACTTGAGAAAAAATTAAGAAAATGGTCAAAAAAAGAGGTGGGCATGATTAATTCTTGAAACTACAGATTAGTGAACTTGACACTGACTTGTGATAAAATTCAATGCAGTATAGAAATTTTGGCAAATACCTAAAAGTATATAGAAGAAAATACTTTAAAAATTTGTACTCCTATGACACAGAGATAATTATTGTTGAAGTACTGGTTAGTTTCATATATACATTTACATACCCACATACATTTTTTTGTATTAAAATTTAAGGTTCAGCTTTCAATTTTCAATACTATGATAAATATGTAAAATGAGATAATATTATAGAAAAGTTTTGTATTCAGCTGACTTTTAAAAAACGTATTAAATGATGAACAATTGTGTTCTGAGGTATTCTTTTGGAAACATGACTTCTAATGACCATGTAATGTTCCAGCATAATGACATGAAAAAATATATTTAACTATTTCCTAAGTGTTGAACATTTAGGTAGAATATAATGTCAGAAAAATGCTATGTGATTACTTAGGAAAGAAAGCAATGAAATCCAGCATGTCTTCACCAAGAAGTCATGCCAAACACACCAAATTTTAAAAATAGGATTCCTAGGTGATAAGATAATAGCAGATAACATATATTGATTTCAGTAAAGATCTTAAGGGAAAAATTTAGATATTCAGACTAGATAATTAATAAGACAGAATTAAGTGGCAGAATTAAGAGCTTGTGTCCATCTAACTTACCACCGTATCCTCAGAGCCTAGCAGAGCCTGGTATACCATAAATTCTCAGTGAGTGACTGAATACACAAATTTGTAGAGATGATAAACAGCCAGCCCAAAGAAGACAAATTGATAGATTTGGAGGTAAAGTCTAGTTCCATCTCTATAGTAGTTATTTGACCTTAGGCAAGTCAGTTAATCTCTTTATGTCTCATTTTCCTCATCTGTAAATCAGGAGTAATGATAGAATCTAATTCATGGGATTTTTGTGACAATTATGTGAAGTTACATATGGAAAGAGCTTTTTGTGGTTCCTGTCATCTGGTAAGAGTTTACTGAGTGTGAGATGGTAGCAGGTAGCAGTACTACTAGTAGTGGTAATAATAGTAGTAGTAATGGTAACCTATCAATTACCTAGAGGTATGCACTTAGCCCTGCCTGCTTCATCATTTTTATTATTGACTTGAATGAAGTCCTAAATGCTGTGCACATTAAATCTGCAGCATACTATAGTGAATATTAAAAAATCAAAATATTAGAAGATTTGATAGGTAGGAACAATAGGCCAACCTAAGAATATGGCATTTAATCAGATTAAGAAAAACTGAGCTTAAATTCTAAGTCATCCAACAATAACAGAAATATTTATTGAGTTCCTGATAACTGCCAGGCAGAAGGCTACAATAAAAGATGAAAAGGAATGGTTACAGTTTTTTATCCAGAGGGGAGACAGAGTAAGCCAACAGTTGCAGTTTGTTGGATTATTTACATCCACTGTGCAATGGGGTTATAGGGCAGGGGGACAAGAGTAGGACTTTACTCCATGGGGAATCTGAGAATGGGGTGAGGGATGGAGGTGACTGAGCTTTCTAAGCCCCGAGAGTATTAAAGCACCTTTGCTGTATAAAGTTTTAGGAGAAATGACCAGATATAAAGAAGCCAGATCATGAAGGGCTTTTATCTAGATTTTATTCCATGTGCGTGGCAGGTGCGGCAGATCAGGGTAAATGGCAATTCATGCCCCAAAGACCTGAGGTCTCAGTTGAGTGTTTACTAGAAATAAGAATCCAGATCAAAGGAAATACAAATTGGTCACGCTAATTCTAAAGTATTGTATTTAATTCTGGAAAAGCTGAAACATTCCAGAGGAGAAGAGATTGCATAGTGAAGGGTGTTGCAGCAATGTCATGGGAGAAAATAACAGCACTATGACCTCTTAGTGTTTGTATAACCTGTCATATTAACTTATTTGATCTTCATATGAACATTATTTAAAGAATGAAATGGTTACATTTAACCCAGAAAAGAGAAAACTTGAGGGAACCTTATTAGTGTCTTCAAACATTGGAAAGGCTGCTATGTGAAAGAAGGATTGGGTTTGTTCTGGTTGGTTCAAATGACGATGCTAGGACTGATGGGTGGATGTTATAGTGAAGGAGATTTTAGTTAAACATAAGTGGGACATGTAAAAATAAAGGATGTTAATTTGGAAGTAGAATGGATTTACTCATGTGGTAATAAGTTCTCCATCAGTAGAAGAGTTCAAGGAGAGACTGGGAAAACCACTTTCAAGTGGTCACACAAGAGATTAAAGTACACACCCTTTCCCCACTTTCAACACTGAGGTTGTAGGATTTCCAAGGGTTATTGATCCTTCCAGAGGATCAAGCAGCTAACTGACAGTAAAATCTGAAGAAGATGATGAAAGGAATCCCCACAAATTATGGAGGAAACTGGGCTGGGAAGAGAGTGGTGGTGGAAGCATCAGATATTTAAAGTTTCATAACTGGCTGGAAGATTGTGTTTAACCTGTTAAGAAGACCTTGGGAAAGATGTTTTAACTCTAATCGAAAAAATTCAAATTTAAACTCATAAAAACAGAACAAACAAACCAGTAGATCATCCCAGTAAACTGTACCACTTAAGAATAATATGTCATTTTAACTGTCAGTACATGCCAAAAATATATGAAGTAAGATATTAACCATAAAGGTCTCCAGCATATTGATCCCATATCTCCCTTACAAAACAACACTTACTGTATCTGCTTCTTTTCCATCGATCATCCGCAGATCGTTCAAAGACCACTTTTTGGTTACTTCATATTTTTCATCTAAACCTATTCTGTAGTGTTTCACCATAATTATTTTTACTTCTTCATTTTTGGTCACTGTAGGACAGAAAAACACTTCGTTTACCTAGACTCTTAGAATATAATAAATTATTCATCATCATATTTTTCAGTATTTATGAATCTCCTTTTCCTATAATAAGCTTGAACATACATTGTATCTGCACCCCAGTTATGAACCCTGAGGTATCTGAAGCTTCATGAGTATGCCCTCAAATTTCCTCAGTGTGTTAACTTTATTTTTGCTGCAATTGTGGTCACATACAGCCGCGGTAATGTCTGTCAGATAGAACACCGAGCTCTGTGCTTTCAGCTCTGAGCTTTGTGGTGGAGGATAGAGTTCAACTCAGGGCAGGAAATAGGAGGCTTAGTGTGAGCATACAGTCAGTGCCAAAGTGTTTACCAGAACAAGTTGGAATTTTAATTTATGACAATATAAGAAAATGAGCACAGGAAAGTAAACAGTTCTGCTCATACAGCAACCCACTGTTGAAGACTGACCATGCAAATACTTGTGCACACTTTTATTTTTTTAAGTTGCTGTGAGATTTTTGATGTAAGAGTGCTTGCAAAACAGCAACTACTGACCTATTTGGTATCGTTTGAGATTTTTAATCCTCCGTAGTGTGTATCCAAAATCCTAGTATTCAAAATGTGCCATCGAGACAAAAAACTTTAGTTCTATACTTTGAAAGGTATGGGAAAATCATTGCTTATTTTATGTGAACAACATGAGGGAAATAATTTCCTCGTCTTAAAATCATTGTGTTTGGTCTCATATGAACACATTAGAAGAATCAACATTTGACGTTAGAGTTCCTGGACTGAAAGTTATCAATGAATTCCCAAGGGAGTATTTACTGGGTATCCACTATTTGCCTGATAGAACTATTACAAATGCCACAGGGGGTACAAGTATGAGACATGGTCCCTGCCCTCTGGAAACTTATGGTTTTGTTGAAGAGACAAGGCTAACACACATGTGTCACATAAAATATATAATATGAATGTATACAGGTATATTATAAAGAGGTGGCAGTGGTAACTGAATATCTTAAACTTTCAAGGTGGATGATGTCACTTGGAGAGTTACAAGCTGGTTCTGTCTTCTAAGAATGAGACTGGAATTTGTCTTTGGAGAAGACTCTCTTCTGGTTCTGGAAAGCATCACTTTGGCATGACCTCCGAGTTAAGAAGATTAAAACAATATATTACAATATAATCATAGGGATAGATAAGCAATATGGAACAGACTATATGTTTAACAGAAGTTCTAAGAAGGGAGAGGATTCGAATAAAGGAAACAATTATGGAAGAAATAGAATTGGAGATAGAGCTTTAAAATTAGTAAAGGCAAGGATGATACTGACGGCATTTCTAGGTGAAGGACAGTATGACAAAATGAGTAGACAATAGACCCTGAACTTCACCGGGTAGGATTAGAGACAGTGGATTGTATAGATTGATTGGTGTTAGGATATGGTGGACAACAAGGTTAACCAGGTTGTGAATATGTTTTGAAAAGTGACAGAAACCACTATGGACTCATGGTGTCTCAACCCCCCTCTGATGGGAGGGATTGGAATCTGGCCTGGACAGTAAGGGCTCCAGAGTTGGGACTGGTGAAGGGAGTAGTTATCCTCTGTAAGTGCAGGTGATACTGAAATTAAGGCAAACAGTTGAGCTTAGACTTCATGATGGAGCTGAGCTCAGTCTCCCAGAGAAGGGAGTCTGAGCAGGTTGACAAATCTAAGAAGAGGGCAGTATGTCAGTTCAGTGAAAGCTCATACTGTAATACATATTCAGTAAGTCTCTTTCCTCCTTGAACAGGAGACTAATACAGTGGTGCCCTGTTGAAGAAGTATTTTTCTGGAATCAGTGATGCCCAGGATACACTGAAGAAGAAAAGAAAGAAGAACTGGAGGTCCCTAGAAGAGGCAGTGTGTCTTAGTGGGCTCTGGCATTAAACATTCCAGATTCAAATCATGACACCACTTCTTACAGTGTGGTCTGTAATCTCATTATTTAATCTCTAGAGAGATTAAACCTCAGTTTTCTCATGTTGTAAAGTGGACATCAGAGTGATACAAACCCATAGGGTATAAAGATTAAAATATATAAATGACTTAGGGTAGTGCCTGGTTTATAGTAATTGTTTCCGTTTTTGTTTTGTTTTGTTTATGAGGCTTTTGTTGGAATCTAGGTGTAGGATGTAGGCAATGGAAATAGAGGTGGTAAATCTAAGTTAGATTTTAAATGAGGCATTCACACCACTGGATGGAAACCAAATACGTAAGCATGGTTGGGCGGAATAGTGAATTTAGTCTTTGATGTACAGATGAGCTCCATAAACTATCTCAGAAGAGAAGGAGATGATGGAAGTTTATAGTTTAGGAATGAAGGTACAGACTTGGGATTTTTCTGTGGGGACAGGCTTCCAAAACTAGGTTTATAGGGAGAAGAGCAAAGAGGTGAAACAGAGTAGAGAATAAAAAAGGTGCCAGCAGAGAGGTCTAAGAAGGGACCCGCAGAAAAGAGACAAGCCCAACAGTGCAATCTATGGAAATCAAGAGGACAGAGAATTTCAAGAGCTGGAGACAATCCCATGAAGTTACATTGTTGGGTAACTTTGTTCAGTCCTGGCACGGAATCTGACTTGGGGAAGATCATTGATTTCTTCACTGAGGGCAGTTTCTCTAGAATGGGGAGGGCAGAAAACAGCTTGTAGAGTGCTCCTTCATGGACTCACTATACTGAGTGTGTACTATGCGCCAGTTCTCATGTTAGGTAGGGTTTAGAAAGAGAGATAAGAGAATAAAGGCTATGATTTAGATCACATATTCCAAGAGTCTGGAAGAGGAGTGATGGCATATTTTGAGGACAAAAGGAGTGATTGAGGGGCACGTCCTGGAGGGGACCTAGTGTGGAAGATCTTAACCCTGGGTAAGAAAACTGGCTCAGAGCCTGTGAGTCTCCTGAAACTGTGCAAAATTTGGTGGGTTTCTGCCCGTGTATACTTCTCCAACCCTAAAAAAGGTCCACTTCCACTGGTCTAGATGTTAGCTTTGGGAAGAGGAAAGGAAAAGAGAAAAGAAGCCATTAGGCTGGTGTGTTGAAGTGGAAGCATGGTTGATTCTGTCATACTTAGGACAAAATTTTGGAGGCAGTTCCTTCCCCTAGTAGGTAATTGTCTGTCCAGACAAAGGCTCTACCTCAGAACCAAATAATAATGTTCTTGTTCTGGCTAGCTGTCTCACTGGTGACTTAGGAAGTGGGAGAGGATGGGGAGAAATAACTGGATACTGTATAAAAATATCATTTGAACCAAATTCACTGCCTCATCTACATGTTATGATAACCAGCTAATTGACTGTAGACCCACTGATTTGTTTCATTAATTTGATAAGTATTTGAGTGCCCCTTTTGTACAAAGCCCTGGGCTAGGCATTGAAAAAGTGCATTCCCCTATGGCACTGTTCCTGCTCCTGCTGAGATTACAGAGAGTGGGGTTTCAGAGAGAAAACACACGATCAAGTGCTGTGGATGAGGCATGGACAGGGTCTTATAAGAACATGGAGAAGGGACATCTTCATCCCACTAGGGGTCAGAGAGAGCTTCTTGAAGGAGGTTATCTGAGTTGTAAAGGACCATGGGAGTTAGCAGAATGAAGAAAGGGGTAAAGGGAGTTCTGGAACAGCATGTGGACAAAAGCGTAAAATACTTGAATCTTTTGAGTCCTTACAGGCATTTAGTATTGCTGGCATGAAGGGCAGGGGTGAATAGGTGGTAGGAAGCAGGGTAGGCAGGAGCTGGTTCCTGAATGGTCTAGAATGCTACGCTAAGGAGTTCAAATATTATCCTGAAAGCTCTGTTTTTGGGGAGATTGATGAGGGTGAGGAGTGTTGTCGCTGAAGGACTTTAAGTGAATGGTCAGGCTGAGCTTTACATTTTAGAAAGTTTTCTTGGGCAATTCTGTAAAGGATGGGTGGGAGGGAGGGAATGAAGAAAGAGATGTTAAGAAGGTAGGATCTACCAGTCATCAAGTTTTCTTGCATTAATGGTCACTGTCCCACTAATAACAAACTAAGAAAATAAAATGCATGCTTTAAAAGTTAACCTTTTGATATAGTGATGCAGCACAGAGACGGTACAACCTACTCAATTTGGCAAAATAGTCTCCTCTGTAGCCAAGGAGTTTCCAAGAACTGTCTTTAGCCAAGAGTCAAAGTCTGATCAGGCTGGAGTGGACCCAATCCCTAAGTTCCATACTTGTGTTCTGCTGCTAGCTAAAATTAAATGGCCATATTCACATTAAGGCAGCGGCAAAGTGGAAACATCGCATTGTCTTAAAACAGAATTTTGTTTGTATAGTCAAAATGTTAACAGAGTTGGTTTCCGTAACATCAGATGTGCCGCTAATTATGATTTAGTGATATCTATAGACCCAGGGACTTTCAGAATGAACCTGCTCCAGTTTCACTATTTTAGTTAGCATTTTCAGAACAACCATCTTAACTTCATGCTAACAACTTATCTTCACTTTTAATTTCAAAATAAACATTGTTGTTAATAACTGCCTCTATTATCATGGTGAAATAGTCACTATTATTCATGAGGCTAAGTGGAAAGAAGATTGGCCAAGTGAACCAATATAATTTGGCAGAACAGGAAAAACAGTAGCTCACGAGTAAACTGCACAGAAAAACTTTAAATACATAAACCACTGTTATTTTACAATCCCAGTGTTACATAATTGTTTTCATCATTGAAATTAAGTAATAGGGAAAAACTACCATGAGATATCAAAGACAAGAAGCCTCAGTGAACATGTTTCAGTGTATTGGTGATGTCTTGGGGTTGTTGAGAATGCTATTATAGATTTCATCAAAAAAGTAACTTTCAAATAATTTTTCTAGAAATATTTTAATGAAATCGATTTTGGGGCAATACTGGGTACTCTAGGTTTATGTTTGTCCCTCCTTCCCCTCAATTCCTATGTTGAAATCCTAACCCCCAAGGTTATGGTAGTAGGAAGTGGGGTCTTTCAGAGGTGATTAGGTCATGAGGGCAGAGCCCTCATGAATGGGATTAGTGTCCCTCTAAAAAGACCCCAGAGAGCTCCCTTGCCCTTTCCACCCTGCAAGGTTAGAGGGAGAAAAAGGTGGTCTGTGAGGACGCAGATCCCCACCAGACACCGAATCTGCAGGCACCATGTTCTTGGACTTCCCAGCCTCCAGAACTGTGAGAACTAAATGTTTGTTGTTTATAAGCCACCCAGTCTCTAGTATTTTGTTTCCTTTTCTTGTTAACTTATTTAACACTCTTTTTGTGAACAGTATAAATGATTTCACAAAATTATTCAATTCTCCGGTTCACAGAGAAGAAGTTCTTTTTTGGCATCAACATGTAATAGGTATGGAGAATTTATGCATACCATCTTCATAATTCTAGCAAATGCCATTTATTTTCAAATGAATTACCTGTGAATGGAGAATGTTTTTTCTAAATATATGTGAATACTTAAATCTGTATCTGAATATGTATACAATTTTTATTTATAAAATATAAATACTTCCATATGTTTACTGTATATTTTATTTTTTTATAAATATTTATTTACAGCATATACTATTTATACATAAATACTTCAGCATATGTTTTCACAATAGATACATTCTTTTCTGTAATCTTAACAATATAACCCCACCTTCCAATTTGGAATAAAATTCTAGCCCTATTTGAAGTAGAATTTATCATTTTTTCCCCCTAGTTAGGATTTAAGAGGAGAGCACTATGTGTAGATGTAAATGTTATTATTTCTGGTTCAGAGAGGTCAACACCGAGGCCACAGCGTTGCCCCATATATCACAGCTGGCAGGTGGGCAAAGCAGAGTCATGTTTCACACCAGCTGTGTCGGACTCCTAGCCTTCCAAAGTCCATTCCACCATGCCCTGCTACTTCCCATCCAATCAGCCATAATCACTTTACATACGATTTCAAGTCCTTCAGAATTTCTTTAACTCATTTGCATTCTCATCACTGCACAACTGACTTGTCAGTTTCTTTTTCCGTACTTTATAGAGCTCCTCTCTCCTTCCTAAGAAGTTGCCGCTTTTAACAGCCAGGGATAATGATGGTCTAGGCTAGGGGAAGCTAATTTCAAGGGGAAATGACCATGTAAACCCTGATGTGGGAGGAGACAGAGGTGCCAGGAAATCCCCAATGTAAATCCTAGCAAACTTCAGAGAGGGAGACAGGATTTAAGACATCTGCTTTTTGACATTGACCAAGTAAGTTATCAAGGCAACAGTAAATCACAATCATCTGGTTGTGAGACCCCTGCAAAAGCCAGACTCTGATTGGATAAATAGAAAGTTTAACTTATTTAAACATATCTTCTTTAATTTGAGAAATGCATGTTGGGATTTAACTACTCTAGACTTGATTCTCACAAATTTAGAACTGCTGGATTGTAGAATATAAAGAGGAAATCATAACTATATGTCTCCCTACTCCCAGAAGGTGGCCAACATTCAAAACCTAGAGTTACCTGCCTCAACAGTTGAGATATGGCCTGCTTGATTCCTATCAATGGAGATTTTCTGAGTAAAGCATAGTCAAAGATTTAGGACTAGCAAGCATCACCCTGACTTTATTTTAAATTACTGTTCTGTCTAATTGCATTCGAAATGGTCATAAAGAGATGCCAAATTTGGGGAAAGTGCTCTCAAGTTGATGGATGTGATATGTAGAAGAATCATAAAGTTGGTGAATGAACATGACTTATAATGTTAACTTTTACCTGGAATATCACAATATTGTCTTCTCTTTCTCACATCTAAGAGAACCTTGTTTTTCCTTTGCTTCTAACATGACAGAATCATTGAATTTTACTAATGAAAGTGATCACCTACTTTACGTGGCCATTGTCCAGGTGAAAACATTGAACCCTAAAGCAGTTGCCTTCACACATGTTAACAATGCCAACCCCTTGTTCCAATCCTGGTTAAAAGGATTCATGTCATTTATGAAAACAGACAGCAGGTGACCCCAGCCCATAGTGTCTTTCTCAGAACTTGAGGATATTGGGGAAAAAATTACATCCATTTCCAAAAATTTAATTCTAGGAGTGTTTTTTTTTTTTCCATGCCAGATAGAACAAGTTAATTATATAGTTGGAGGCGGGCATTAAGATACATGTGGTAAATTAGATGTAAATAATGCCTGGTAAATAAATATGCATTATTGATTGTTCTATTTTTTATAAGTTTCTTAAAAAACACATATACACTAATGTTATGTGATGAGTAATTAGCTTTATAAAGTAGGATTATAATAGGTATAAAATTATTAAATTTTCATGTTGGAATGAGCATATTCTCTAATATATTAAGTCAAGATGCTTTGAGACATAGTGATCTGATCGTTTGTATATAACACAGTTTCTAAAATTGTTTCATTTGACATTTTTCCATTTGATTTCTTTCTTTTTCCCGGACTGATTTTAAGTTTTGTACCTTGCTGATATGCTAAGCCTTACACTTTTTATTTATTTGGCAAAATATGCTAGGTAACGTATTAGATAAATGTTAGTATTCTTATGATTAAGTAAATATTCGTATACTTATTAGGAATTACAGAATTTTAAAGAGTTCTTAGCACTTTCTCTAAAGATGTTCTACTTCCCTTATAGTAGCCCCTCTTGACAACTTTTGAAAGTTCTTCTATGCAAATTATCCGGAAAGGAGTTATAACAAATTTTCTGAAAATGCTGAACTGTGTGCCTTAAAAAGCAAAGTCTACAATGCAAACTTAGAGTTTCTAAGCTCTTTCCTCCGAAGCCCCTGAGAACTATTAAAAAGCATGGATTGGGAAAAGGAAATGCTTATATTAAATTCAATAATGGCACAAGAATTTCTGTCTAAATTCAGCACAAAAATTACTGGTTAGGTAAATCGTAATTAAGTGCAAAAGCTTATTCCTACCTTTGGACAGTTTTCATGAATTTTTAAAATATGAGGGAAAATATTTTAATTAGTTTAGAGAACATTTCCTTAAAGTTCCATCTTCATGAACTAATTTCTATCATTAAAATAGTGTTTCTGTGAGCATACTGTGAGAAAGAATTTTTAAAAGATCATTTCTCTTTTCAAAATAAGCCACCAGGAAGTCTAAATAAGCCTCAGAAGAAAATCTAAGGTCTTTTTTTTTTTTTTTCTTTCCTAGCATGAAAAGAGAGAACCCTAGTTGTCCAGATTGGTTGGAAATAGAGCTGTATAACTCAATTCTCCAATATGTTTAAAAATATAGAGAGAGCTCTCTGTTGAATTTTTTAAAACAAGCTCTTACACAAGAAAACTGCATGCCATGCAAGTGAATTAAATAAAAGACTGGAGACTAAATAATCAAATCAGCAAAAGCACATACCCAGTTTCATTTCTGAACAATTAACCAAAATATTTTTAATACAATATTTTTTTGTCTTCCATTTTAGCACTTAAAAAAATTCTGTAGAATCCACATTCTTAATCTTCGCATAGTTAAGTTCTATCACAAGAAGATACATCTGCTGTTATTGCATAGGAAAATAAACACCCAAAAATGTCCTTCTATCACCCAAGCATCTTGGGGTTATTTACGTTTTGAAATGATAACAGAAAGAACAGATTACCTGACACACAGAGGTAATACCTGTCCTGGACCGAGAACTCTATTTCAATAAACTCGTACAGATTCTGCGAGAGTGGCTTAAACAGTTTCTTCTCCAAGTCCTCCTTTACCAATGATGACATTTCCTCCAGTTCCACTTGGCCTGAGGTCCTGGCTCCAGCTCGCTCTTTCTCTCCTTCTGCTCCCTAGATTTCTTGTTTTGGTTTGCAGCTCCTATGTGAGTCCTGCCCACCTCCCAACCCTCACTTTCAACTGCTCATTCCTAGCCAGACCCAGGCTCCTGAGAGCACTCAGCGCAGTCAGACCCCTCACTGCGGTATCTGCCCAGTGGCAGCAGCGACGGCAGCCAAAATACAGCAGCGGCATCAGCCCCGCTGTCACTCTCCAGCATCCAGGTTCAAGGAGGCTGCTCTCTGGAGCTCTCCTGTGGTTTGGGGATGGGCAACATATTTATGAACACCAGCAGATACACTTGTGGAGTCCCCTGGCCTCCCTAGTCTAGTAACCTTTTCCACTTTCACATCACTCTGCAGAAGAAGACCACTACTTCAGCTTGATTCCGTTACATAAATCAGCTGTCTGGCTCTATCGATTGGGATCATCTTCCATTAAGAACTTTGCTGTCATCGGCAAGAGAAAAAGCACCCGTGCTTTCTCCTGACACTTCCAACAAGTCTCTTTCCCTCCTTTCTTTCCCCTCCTGCAATTCATTCAGACCTTTGTTTTCAAGAGAGTCAGCATCCATTCCTGCGTCCAAATTATTTTTTAAATGGGCTTACTTTAATGTTCTTCATTTCTTTACTCACAAAGAGAAATTTACTAGGTACCTACTGGAGCAAAGCATGGTATCTGTTTCTTGGGAGGGTGGATTTCCTATCCTCAAGAAGCTTATAATCTAATAGAGATGAGTACACCAAATAATTATCATAAATGTTTAAAAGTGATAAATGGCACAAGAGAAAGGAAATATAGAAAAGTTATTTGTACCTGGAGAGTGTCAGAGACAGTGCTATGGGGGGGAAGATCTGGAACTTGAAGGGTGAGAGGGAAGTATCCAAGTGGAGGAGGGGGAGATGCATATTCTGTGGAAGGAATGTTGGAACGAAAGCTCTGATCAGTAAGCCACAGGGGGTGCTTGGGAGGACAGGAAGCAGTCCGGTTTGCTTAAATTATATAATTTGTGGAAGTAAAATATAAGGGTGGAAAGGTAAATTGAGTGGGACTGGCTCATGAAGGGCCTTGAATGCCAGAATAATCCTTTGGACTTTATTCTATGGAAGTAGAGAACCAATGAAGATTTGGGGGCATTCATTCATTTGACAAATATTTTTCAAGGGCTGATTTTTGTGCCAGGCTCTGCTCTAGGACTGGGAATATGGCAATGAAGAAAATAGGTCCATTCCTTGCTCTTCTGGAGCTTAGTGGGGTAGATGGAAAATAAATAAAGCAGGAGTCCATCCAAGGTATACTCAGCTGCAAGTAACAGAATACATGACATCAAGTTGTAAATAGGAAAGACGTTAAACGATCTCTCATAATAAGAGGTCTGCAAGTAGGCAGTCCCAAATTTAGCTCAGGACTCATAGGTGAGGGTCCCAAGTGCTTGCCATTTTCTGATCTTCCGTCCTCAGAGGCTGGCTTTTTATCCTCAGGCCACTGTTGTTCAGCTCCAAAGACAGGAAGAAAGAGGAGTGGTTGTTGCTGTCCTTGATTTCTCTTTTTGTCAGAAGCAAACTCTTTCTCAGAAACCAGCCAACAGGCTTTCTTTTACATCTTGGTGGCCATGACTGGGTCACATGGCCATTCCTTGGAAAGCCAGAATTTGTCATTTTTGGTTTCTATCACGGGAAGACAGATTTTCTAACAAGGAAGAAGGGCTGGGAATGACTGCAAGTAGGCAGCCAAAAATGTCGTCCGTGGCTCCCCTAAGAAACGTTAATGGCATGTGTGACTAGGCTGAATCGTGGGGTCCTGGGTGAGACATTTGCCTTTCTGAGCCTGTTTCCTTATCTGAAGAATGATCTCTAGGCTCATTTCCTACTTTAACATCTCCTATTCTGTTTGTGATTCTGGGAATCTATTAAAATAATTTGGGTAAGAGGACCAGAGAACTGGTACTCTGCTTTTGGGTATGGAAAATGGAGAAGAAGGAATGAATATAAGATATATTTGGATGATAAAATCAATAAGCTGTGGCACCTAATTGGATGTGAAAGGAGGAAGGTGGAGTCAATATGACACAACTACTTTCCACTTTCATCCAGAGAATGAGTAAATGGGTTCACATCACAGGAGGTAGGTTTTCAGAGAATTATTTTCAGCTTTCACTTAAAAAATTATTTTCCTATGGAGGAAATAAAGACTGGAACAACTCATCAGCAATACTGTCATAAATATTTGATTAGATATTTATTTATGTGATTCTTTGTTTTATGTTTTTCTCCCCTCCTAGACTGTAAGTTTCATGAGGGCGGGAACCCATGTTTTTCCCACTTGCTATACAACCAGGGTATGTGATACACAGTACATAGCACATCATAGGCATTCTTGCATTCATTTATTCACTCAATTTATTTGTAACAATTTACTAAAAGAACAAATAAGAATCAAATAGTCTTCTAATGACTTAAATTTTTTTTTGCAAAGTTGATTTTGCAGTGAAATATCTTCACAGCTGGAGCAGACAGCTGTTAGTGCTGGGGAGGGGGGAAATTTCCCTTTACCCCTCTTGAATTCTTTTGGCTGGTCTAATAATTAAATTGATGCAAGACAGATTAACAGGAGAAAAAAAAACTATTTAATTCGTACACACGGAGGTCTCATAGAAATGGGACTCCTGAAGTGGCCAAAGCAGGCTGTATACATATCATTTTTAGATAAAGAAACAATTATTTGTGAAGATTTAACAAAACAAAGAGGATTGTGCTTGGGGTAGCAGACTAATGGAGAAGTAATAGGGTTTTTCTATACAGCTTTCTTAACCTTGAATTCCCTAACAGTGATAAGGATGCTTTCTATCCTCCTGGTATAGCGAAAATAACTTCACATGGGAAATTTATTTCCTGCTTTCAGCGGGAAAGAAAGGGGTCAGAGTTGTTTTTTTTTTTTTTTTGCGGTATGCGGGCCTCTCCTGTTGCGGAGCGCAGGCTCCGGACGCGGAGGCTCAGCGGCCATGGCTCACGGGCCCAGCCGCTCTGCGGCATGTGGGATCTTCCCGGACCGGGGCACGAACCCGCGTCCCCTACATCGGCAGGCGGACTCCCAACCACTGCGCCACCAGGGAAGCCCCAGAGTTGGTTTTTTAACATCATTTTTTTCCACTGGCTGTTTCTCAAGTAACTTTAATTCAAAATAATCAATATGTCATTGAGGCACATTTTGGGGCAGCCTGTCTTGGCCTCCAACATTAGTGTTACCAATCACTTATCCTGTATCAATATGCATTTGCTCCTGTTGCCATGAACACATGGACTTTAGCTGTGAGACTCAAATACACTTCTGAAGGAAATAAATGCTAAAACTTTCTCTGGACGTTCTTAAGAAAAGAGTGGCTGTGCCGAGATAAACCCATGCACCTATGGTCAACTAATCTATGACAAAGGAGGCAAGGATATACAATGGAGAAAAGACAGTCTCTTCAATAAGTGGTGCTGAGAAAACGGGACAGCTACATATAAAAGAATGAAATTAGAACACTCCCTAACACCATACACAAAAATAAACTCAAAGTGGATTAAAGACCTAAACGTAAGACCGGACACTACAAAACTCTTAGAGGAAACATAGGAAGAACACTCTTTGACATAAATCACAGCAAGATCTTTTTTGACCCACCTCCTAAGGTAATGGAAATAAAAACAAAATTAAACAAATGGGACCTAATGAAACTTCAAAGCTTTTGCACAGCAAAGGAAACTACACACAAGACGAAAAGACAACCCTCAGAATGGGAGAAAATATTTGCAAATGAATCAACAGACAAAGGATTAATCTCCAAAATATATAAACAGCTCATGCAGCTCAATATTAAAAAAACAAACAACCCAATCCAAAAATGGGCAGAAGACCTAAATAGACGTTTTTCCAAAGAAGACATACAGATTGCCAAGAAGCACATGAAAAGCTGCTCAAGATCACTAATTATTAGAGAAATGCAAATCAAAACTACAATGAGGTATCACCTCACACCGGTCAGAATGGGCTTCATCAGAAAATCTATAAACAACAAATGCTGGAGAGAGTGTGGAGAAAAGGGAACCCTCTTGCACTGCTGGTGAGAATGTAAATTGATACAGCCAGTTTGGAGAACAGTATGGAGGTTCCTTAAAAAACTAAAAATAGAATTATCATATAACCCAGCAATCCCACTCCTGGGCATATACTCAGAGAAAACCATAATTCAAAAACACATGTGCACCCCAATGTTCATTGCAGCACTATTTACAATAGTCAGGTCATGGAAGCAACCTAAATGCCCATCGACAGACGAATGGATAAAGAAGATGTGGTACATATATACAGTGGGATATTAGCCATAGAAAGGAACGAAAATGGGTCATTTGTAGAGACGTGGATGGACATAGAGACTGTCATACAGAGTGAAGTAAGTCAGAAAGAGAAAAACAAATATCGTATATTAATGTATATATATGGAATCTAGAAAAATGGTACAGATGAACCGGTTTGCAAGGCAGAAATAGAGACACAGATCTAGAGAACAAACATGGACGCCAAGCAGGGAAAGCAGGGTGGGTGGTGGTGGTGTGATGAATTGGGAGATTGGGATTGACATATATACACTAATATGTATAAAATAGATAACTAATAAAAAATAAAAAGAGAGTGGCTGTGTATTCCAGTGTGGTCTCAAGTAACATTGAAATTAGAGGCTCAGGAACCGACATAGTGAGCTTTCAGTTCCAAAATGAAATGTTTGCTATCAACTAAGTGTGTTTGGAAATGATTCGCCAGCTGGTTTGAATATTCTTAAAGTATCAATTTGGTTGACAGGGGAAAATCGTGTTAAAATGATAATAAATGTCTTTTTTAAGGTTTTAAATAATTCTATAAGAACGATCTATCAAAGCATTATCTACATTATAAAGAATCAAAAGAGTCAACCTTAAAAGAAATGCAAATAACAATTCATTAAAAGTGGAAATAAGGAAGATCTTTAGAGACCCTAATTTCTTTGTCATTTAAGAGGAGTACAGTACTAACCCTTTGGAAACATCAACAGAAGAGATAATAGAAAAAAAAACAAATAGACCCTCCCAAAAGTGTTCATTAAGATACTTAATAGAGATGTTAAAACGTTCTTTTCTCATAGCCAAAGATTATTCTAGTCTCTAAATTTATTTTCTGAAATGCTATAGAATTGTCAATGAGATGAGGGGAAAACCATAACAAAATGGCATATTTCTGGAAACACTTATTTTTAAAACTCCAACATTCCCTAAATATATTTCCAACCGGGAAAGAATTTTTAAAAATCCATTGATTCACTAATGAGGCCCTGATAGTCCACAATCCTGGGTAAAGTAATGAAGCTCATGTGTATGTAGATATAGCCCAGCTGGTGTACAGGGAGGCCAATTACTCAGAAGAATTTCCTTGCATATAAGACTCATAGATTAATGAACTGTTGTGTTAATTGAGGAACGGAAGCCTGGATTCTAAAAGACCCACAACTACAAGAGTGGACTATAATTTCTAAGTCTATAAACTCTTACTATTCTTTTTCAGAGACCAAGGAACTCTTTTTCTTTTAATTTTCAGTTCTGGAATCTTGCTTTAATCACTTTCCAACACAGTCTTTAAAAATTTTTAATTCTCTTGCAACCACAGAATGATTTATTTGCTGAAGAAATTGGGGAGCAAGTGTCCTACCTGTCCATAAGTAACAGGATCACAGTGTTCAAATGGTAATATGATTCTCCCTTTTGCACATTCACAAATTAAAGGAGGGTAGGTCCCCACAGAGCTCAAGGCTAAGGCAGCTCATTGGTCTTCAGGAATTACACATTTGGACTAATTGGGAGTATGTTGACCAAAGTTCTGTTCTTCTCAGTGTGCCTGAGGAAGTAGTGGTAAACACTATAAATACAGGCTGGTCCCCAACTCTTTGTCTTCTTTCAGACTCACATCCCACATCCCTTTTGCTTCAGCAAAATGCTTTGGTTGTGTCCACCCTCATGTGAGTAAGTCTTAGAGTGGCCTCCAGGAGAGGAGGGAAAATACTATTTGTCAGCAGGAATCATTGCCAGACTCTGTGTGTTGGCCTTTGCAATACATGTTGTTTAATCTTCCAACAAAGCTAAGAGATAGATATGATTGTCCCCATTTTTCCTCTTAGGAAATAGAGTATTCTGTGGAAACGTGGTAGCCCTCCTCAAAGCTTGACGAGGAAGATGATGCACCTGTGTCCCACATTTATAGCTTCTACCTTTGGTAAGAATATCTTCAGTAGTAAAATGTTTTGTAAATCTTCATTCATAGATCGTGAACTTGATACCTTTTTATGTGTGATTCTATACCAGATTGAAAAACGCCAGTTCTATGTTGTATTTGTTAAACTTTTATTGCAGGAATCAGGATCGTGTTGGTATCAAAACATTTAACCTTCTTTATACACAAAAAATTCTATTACTGTACCATATCCTATTTTACTTAATCAAGCAAATATTTGTTCTTTAATCAAGGTATTCCTTGGTAATTCTAGTTTAGGGACATTGTGTGTGTGTGTGTGTGTGTGTGTGTGTGTGTGTGTGTATGTGAGTGTGTGCAATGGGCTGAATATTTATGCCCCCTCAAATTCATATGTTGAAACCCTAACCCCTAGTGTGATGGTATTAGGAGGTGAGGCCTTTGGGAGGTGATTAGGTCATGAGAGTGGAGCCCTCATGAATGGGATTAGTGTCCTTATAAAAGAGACCCCAGAGAGCTCCCTTGCCCCTTCCGTGAGGAGGACACAGGGAAAAGAAGCAGAAAGCAGGCCCTCACCGGAAACTGAATCTGTTGGCACCTTGAACTTAAACTTCCCAGCCTCCAGAACAATGAGAAATAAATTCTGTTGTTTAAGCCACTCAGTCTATAGTATTGTTATGGCCGCCCGAACAGACTAAGCATGAGTGTGTGTGTGTGTGTGTGTGTGTCTGTGTGTCTGTGTGTCTGTGTGTGTACACACTTTGATGATTTAGGATAGATTCCAAATAGATGTACTTTGTAAGGTGTTTTCTCTTGTTTCTATTTGTTTTCTTCCAGGTATGGATACTCCATATAGTCCCATAACTCTGACTGTTGTAAGAGTTATTAGAGAGCACAGCCCTATCCCTGAGAGGAGAAGAAATGCAGTTCCTTCTTTTCATGCCCATTCTTCCCCGACATCTTAACATTCACCGACGAGGCCTTGCTGAGAGACTCAGTATCTGAGACTTCAGCTTATCACTAATGTTGCAGAATGTGTCACTGTTGGAAGGCTTCAGTGGTTCACAGTCAGTGCCAGAGTCCTCATTAGGAAAGGGTTTCTCTGACTCAGCCAGAGAAGGAGTACATTTCTCGCTCGGAATACTCAGAGGCAGTTTCCTTTTAAAAACAAAAAAAGAAGTTCTAAAAGTACTCTGTGAAAAAATGTTCTTTTGACAAGATATATACACAAATCCATTTTCAGGGAAGAGTTTTTCTTTTCATACAATTTTATAAACATTTAAAGAGAGACGATAAAAGAAAGGTTTGTATTTTCTTCCATATGCTGTAGAATAACACGAAGAACCAGTTTTTGTTTGCTTTTACTTGGTTCCATGGGATACATGATTTAAGTTCATAAAGAGACAGAAAGTAGTGAAAAGAATAAAATTATTTTTATAGAATGGCCTCTTTTGGGGCTTCCCTGGTGGTGCAGTGGTTGAGAGTCCGCCTGCCGATGCAGGGGACGTGGGTTTGTGCCCCGGTCCGGGAAGATCCCACATGCCGCGGAGCGGCTGGGCCCGTGAGCCATGGCCGCTGAGCCTGCGCATCCAGAGCCTGTGCTCCGCAACAGGAGAGGCCACAGCAGTGAGAAGCCCGCGTACCACAAAAAAAAAAAAAAAAAAAAAAAAAAAGAATGGCCTCTTTTGTGGGTGCTAAAATATACATAGCAGTTAGATACTTCTAAACAAAAAAAAAAATTCTTATTTTGAAGATAAAAGCATTTCAAATTAGTTAATGGAGAGAAAGTCGCATTACTTGATATCCAGCTAATAATGGCAAATTCATAATAAGTGCTAATGGTCATATAGTACTTACTTACTATGTGACAAGAGCTATTCTAAGAGCTTTACAGATGTTAGCTTTTTAATCTTCCCACCAATCCTAGGAGGTAGGTATTATTGTTATTCAAATTTTGTATGTGAGAAAACTTTCATAAAAGTTACCACTTCCCTGCCCCATGTCACATTGTAGTGAGACTGGATTTGAGTTCCTGCATCCTGCTCTACAATCTGTGCTCTCAACCATGCGGTCTTCCTGCCTTGTTCTCATTTGACCATGAGTAGTATTTTAAAACTTTGCTACAAAGGTGTAGATACATCTCTTAGGACATTTAATCTGTAAATAAAGGTACCATTTTCTTGTCTTAGCCTTTTTTCCAACTGCCTTTTCATTTTTAGACCTTTTAATTCAGCCTGTGTCCACAAAGATATCAGCGGTCCAGGACTAGTGAGGATGAGCTCCTCTTATAGTAGGTGCTTAATAAACATCTCTTGAATGAATTAAAATGCAGTTATCATTCTTAAAGAAAGGCTTTAAGTTTTCCGTTCCTATATGAACAAATCCAAATAAAACCAGATGTTTTAAGGTCAATATACAACATACAAAGGACAGCTATTGTTTTTATTTGCCTAGCACTCTCCTTTCTTCTGGTTGAAGAATCCATCTGTTCTATGGAGAAGCCACTCCATGCATAGTGGTGGGGCTGCTCCTCCTACCACTTGGTTGGTCACAGCACAGGTATGAGCACATGACCCTGGCCTGCTGGTCACAGGGGAATCTATGACCTGAACCTGATTGGTTCAGGACTGTGTGGTGATCCAAGTAGGATGGTGCCTAACCTATTGTCTCTCCAAATCCACCCTTCTTTGCCTTGCTTTTTGATCTTAAAGCTGGGCCCTTTACCTGCTAATGGAATACTAAACTTCATCAATAGAAGACAATAGAATGACCCTGCATGGGAATAGCAGGAGGAAGATACTTCCCTTCCTGCTTCTGGTCCTCCATCATCACTACTATTTAGGATGGGAGCCTAGCAAGTGCACAGGAGAATTCTAGCTGTGCCCTCAGGCCATGCTCTTATCAACAGCAGCCACCTATCCCCTCTGGCAACAGTTGACTCTTGTACGGATCAGCTGCAGCCTGTCCACACCCTCTCTCAAGGGCAAGCTGCTTCTATAGCTTGGCCCTGGCTGGTGCCCTGTGGCAAGTTTCTTGGCCAGCAGCAAGCTTCTGGCCCTTGTGTTAGTTCTGCCCTCTTCAAAGAGGCCTGAATCTCATCCTGGGTGGAGAGGGGTCTCCTTTGGTCCTTAGTCTTTTATTGTTCAGTCATCCTTAATCTAAAGTAAATAACTGCTGTTTTGTATCTGTTCCCTGATCCAATATCCAATGTGGTTTTTATCTCCAGACTGGATACTGACTGATGTAAACGTCCATCAGTTTCCTCTCTGAAATTTTACATAGGGAATCTGGGGGAAAAGAGATGGCTTCTCTCCTTACAGAATCGAGAGCTGTAAGTATAAAGTAAGCTGGAGCTGCTTGAGGCCATTGTCCCCAAACACAGAGAAGCTATTTGGAGTTTAAAAAAAAAAAAAAGATGAGGTCATGAATAGAGATAAATAGATGTGAGAGACAAATGAAGATGGAGAGAATTCTGATGACATCATTTGACCTCTTATACCCAGCCATGCCTGTAAATTTTTTTTTAAATTCTATTTAAAAAACCATTTTATTGGAGTATAGTTGATTTACAATGTTGTGTTAGTTTCTGCTGTACAGCAAAGTGAATCAGTTATACATATACATATATCCGCTCTTTTTTAGATCTTTTTTCCATATAGGTCGTTACAGAGTATTGAATAGAGTTCCCTGTGCTATACAGTAGGTCCTTATTAATTATCTATTTTATATATACTAGTGTGTATATGTCAATCCCAATCTCCCAATTATCCCTCTCCTCGCCTTTCCCCCTCCATTTTTTTTCTTAAGCAAGTTTGAGTTAGATTTCTGTCTCTTGAAATTGAAAGAACACTAATTATGATACAAAGTAGTTTTGCCATAAAAGAAGTAACCAGTCTTATTCATTTTTCATTTTTTGTTTTAATAGTATCTTTAATTTTTAAAAGGATCACTTATCTAATTTTTGTTCACAATCTCCCAAAGGCAGACTCAGAAGGCTGTCTGCTGTCAGCCCTCCTTCACTGAAGGGGGATTGGGGCCATGTGTTGCAGTGTCCACCTCAGGGATGCCTACCTTAGTCTGAGGGCCTCCCTGAGAGAGTGACCACCACTGAAATGACACACAATCGTATATGAGAGTTGTCCAACTCCAGCAAAGTTTAAGAGTCAAAGAGAGGATGTATTAACCTGTCACTCAACATACCTTTACTGAGTCTCTCCAATATTATGTACAAAGGATCGTGGTGGGTGTCAGGGACACAAAACTAAATAAACTCCCTCCCATACTTTTAAGGAGATTGTATCAATATTAACCGTGTGTTTTATTTTCTGTACTCTGTTGGTTTAACATCTGCGGGCTTGCTGACCCTGGAAGGGTCACACCCACATCACCTTCTTTATCAGGTTCTCATACTCTGGGCCACTTGTCATAATCACCGCAGAGCCATGTAGCAGACATACAGGGACAGCCCCTAGCCCCAGAGCCTGCTGAACTTAATCAAGCTAGCCAATCCTAAGCCTGCTTACCCTACCTTGCTTTTTCCTTCCCTTTCCTTCTGGTGGAAACCACAATAAAGACATTTGCCCATGATTTCCCCCTCCCCCTCTGCCTCCTGACAGACCCCGGTGCTCCCCTTGTGGTCCCCTGTGGTGTGGCATGGCATGCCCCCTCCTCTTGGGATCTGTGAATTTAACAAACCATCTCTTCAGTGACAATTGTCTCCTGAACTTTTGATCTTATTGAACCTCCAATATCCTATTTCTATACTATATTTAAAAACAGAGACCATATTAGGGAAATTAAAAAATTTTTTCCTACTCCCAACTAATCTAAAGCTCATTGAAAACAGAGGCCGTGCCCACCTGTTCACCGTTGTATCCTTACCAGTAACTCAGTTACTATTATAATTATCACCACTGAATTTCCAAGCGTTGTTCATCTTGTATCACTTATATTCATTTCTTCTGTCTGATTTCTACTGATTCCACTCCACTCCAGGCTCTTATTGGCAGCTAAGTAGGCTCGCTCTTCTGGTCATTCCCTGCATCTTTCCCTCTTTCACCTGTTCACTGTCAGTTCAAATAGCACTAGACCCACAAAGCCTCTTCTGACTCTCTCAACTACGTGTATGCCTTGTGTTTCATTAACTGCCACGCTGATTTCTTTCAAATTTAATTGCACATTCTACCACTTGTTCTAGTTATCTGTGGCCTTGTTTTAACTCTATCAGATTGTGAGCCCCTTGAATGAGAGAGCCATATTTTTAGACATCTCTGTATTCTTAACTCCTGGCACAGTGCCTGGAAGGAGGTGCTCCATTACTGTTGAATGCATAGAAAAATACTGGAGTATAAATTCCTTGAAGTCAGGGACCATGTTTTACTTCTCTTTGTATATCTTGGAATACCTACCTATAGATGATCTATAAACACTTAGTGAATTGAGTAAGCCTGTAAGGTACATGGAATAAGTAGTATTAATAATCTCATTTGACAGATAAGGAAACTGAGGCTCAGAGAAGTTAATGCTTTTCCCAAGGTCACCAAGTTAGTATGAAGTAGTATAGCTGGATTAGAACCCAGGTACTTTGCCATCTACCAGAGTACTTCTCACTACCCACCATCACAGTAATAGCTGGCATACCTGAGTCATTCTTGCATACTAGAAGATAAGGATGTCCTCTCACAGGGCAAGATCTTGTTCTCTATTATATATGTTGTTGTGGACTGAATGTTTATGTCTCCCCAAAATTCGTATGTTAAATCCTAACTCCCAATGTGATGGTATTACCAGGTGGGGCCTTTGAGAAGTAATTAGGTCAGGAGGGTAGAGCCCTCATAATGGGATTATAAGAAGAGGCTAACAGCTAGTTTACTCTCTTTCCTTCATATGAGGATACAAGGAGAAACCAGCTGTCTGCAACCCAGAAGAGGGTTCTCACCAGAATCCGACCATGCTGGCACTGATCTCAGACTCCCAGCCTACAGAACTATGAGAGATAAATGTTTGTTGATAAGCCATCCAGCTTATGGTACTTTGTTATAATGGCCCAAATTGACAATGACATAAGTTTTTGAAATCTGCTTGATTTTCATAAGATTAGAAATGTATCATGACCTTTATTGACAACAAATACTTGGATATGTCTCCAGTATTGATCTAATAAAATGTGAAGATGTAAAATAGCATTTCTGCATAAGATGAGGAATTGGCAGGTATGAGGAATTTAGCATTATTTTCTCGAGAATGACACATTGTAAATTGATCTGAATCTCTTTGATTTCCCAGAATTTTTACTGGCTGAGTGTATTCCACACACCACCCCTTCTACCTTGGCAATATCTCATGAGCTATTGATAAATTATTAAGCTCTGATGCAAACCCAAGTGCCAGCATTAACCATAAAATTGTGTATTCATCAGGGTCTAGTCAAGAGGCAGAAAACACAATGGTTATTTTGACAGAGAAAAATTAATATGAAGACGATATAAAGAGTCTTTATTGAAAAGGTAAAAGAAGCACTCAGTGTCATGGAGGTAGCAGGAAGCTACCACCACCTTAGGACTAGGGAAACAAAGGAAAGAAGTTGAAATTATTAAGACTTAGAAACTAAGAGGAGAAGCCTCCTGGAGCTGAAAGTCAGGTCTCTGAGGAGGGGTGCTGTTAGGCTGGTGTGTTGAGAAATGTACTTGGGATTGTTTTTAATCAGGTATGGAGGGCTTCCCTCGTGGCACAGTGGTTAAGAATCCGCCTGCCAATGCAGGGGACATGGGTTCAAGCCCTGGTCCAGGAAGATCCCACATGCCACAGAACAACTAAGCCCATGTGCCGCAACTACTGAGCCTATGCTCTAGAGCCCATGACCCACAACTACTGAGCCCGTGCACCTACAGCCCATGCTCTGCAACAAGAGAAGCCACCACAATGAGAAGCCTGCGCACCGCAATGAAGGGTAGCCCCTGCTCACCGCAACTAGAGAAAACCCGTGCGCAGCAACGAAGACCCAACGCAGCCAAAAATAAATAAATAAATTTATATAAAAAAAATTAGGTGTGGTAAGACATGCAGACAGAAATGGTTTTCATGCAGGAGGAAATTTATACTCATAGATGTCTGGAAACAGGAGGTACAACATTCCACCCAGGGCTGCATAGGGAAGCACCAGGGTGGGTCAGGAGGCAGAAGGAAGAGGAGAAAGCATGGGCACAAGCTTTACCGTGATCTCTTCAGGAAAGGCAAAGCAGGGCACGTTAAACAGTTTAGGATTGGGTAGTTTGAATAATTTCTTCAGGTTCTGGGCTATAGTAGTGGTTCCTAGCTATCTAGTACCTGGCTCTGGAGTGATTTAGGGCAGGGGGAATATTGGCTTGGTGTGTGAGAGTTTGATAAAAGAGGTGGTTGGAGTATGGGCTCTGGATTGGTTGATTTGCATATAAAGGCATGCTCATGACAAGTTGTTTCCATCTCTAGAAACTAGCCAATCCTGGGAGGGGCAGCCCTCCAGGGTCTGCAAGGCCCCCACAATGTCAAAGTATCATAAAATATAGAAAACAAAAACCATGAGTAATAGAGCTGGGCTGGTGTTTCTAAGTTCCGAGGGCTGCCACCTGCTTTCCTAGGCTTCTCTTCCCATAAATTAAACCTCCTCCCTCCTTCAGGATCCGAGAGGGTAGCTAGCATATACCTTTCAACAGGAAGAGAGTTTCTGCCCTAATCATTGAACTTAATGGCAATTCAAAGAGTCTATACTAGAAGTGACTACCTAAGTATTCTAGATATCCTAGAAGAATAAACACACCCATCTCCTCACCTTACTTGAAGACTTTCTCTTTTAGATTCTATGTTCATTACTAAACATCAAATATCTGCAGAGAGCAGTGATGTTAAACTGCTTTTTAAACTGGAGACAAAAGTGGGGGCCTGTGATGAACATTATGTTACCTTCTATCTCTTCTGTGCTTCCTCCTGTATGTCCCATCTCCCCATTATCAGGACTCAGATTTCAGGGAAAAAAAAATTTTTTTTCTAAGATAATTGCCAGCTGAGTTTGTGAAAGGATATTTTTAATCTGTAAGAATTTTATTTCTCCAAAATGGAAACTTTTATGGTTTGAGTTGACTGAAAAGCAGAGCCCAAGACAAAGCCTTCATGTGAATGTTTTATTGGGGGGTGCAATCCCAGGACAGCAAGAGTGAGGAAAAAGGGAGTGTGAGGCAGAGAAGGGTGGACCACTCCTGCACTGGCCACAGCTTCAAAAGAAAACACAGCTGGACATTTGCTCACACACGATGTCTCCAGATAGGCCATATGGAACCACTGCATGTTGAAGCACTTCATTGCGGGAAAGAAACGAAATGAATTTACCTGTTGGTTCCCTCCTTATGACTCTCATCAGTCAAAATTTGCCCCATTTTTGTTGTGTTACTTGACCCCTTTGGACATCTGATGGGAAATTCATATCCCAGGCTTCGCAGCCCAGAGCCCCTGTGGGTCTGTAAGAGCTGCCATGGCTTCTGCTACGGTGGGCCATGCCAGCCTCCAGTCTTCCCCCCGTAGAAGAAGGAGACTTCAGCAGTGTTCGGTGGAGCGGCAATGGTGGCAGTAGGCAGAGCTCTCAAGTTGCAAGTGGCAAAGAGCCCATGTGAGGATGCACATAAATTGCATCTGATATAGATAGTAATGGGTAAGGAATAAATCAGAGGTTGGAAATATCTGTAAATACAAATGAAATTAATTGGAGAGATGAAAAGTCCCAGAATGATATGTCTGGACTATGCGTTTACAGAACATCGGAACCAGAGGTCTCTATCAACGCATGGAACCAGCGCGTGTGTGGGGGTGGGGAAGCCCTGCCTCAGGAGGGCAGGAGACCTCGTCCCAGTTCCCTGTCTTCCCTTAGCTGTGGCAGGATCTTAAATTAGTTTCTTCTCTCTGAGCCTCTGCTGCCTTATTTAAGAAATGAAAGAGAATCAAAGCTGACGTTTTTCTGTTCTAAGATACATGTTTCAGAGAAACAATTTTACAGGAGTAATCTACATGTACAGTCTTTTCAAATTTCATTATAAGAAAATGAGGAATTATAATCAAGAGCATCACAAGACAGAAACCCATTTTTTAAAATATCTCTACTGGAGTGTAATCGCTTTATGGTGTGTTAGTTTCTGCTTTATAACAAAGTGAATCAGCTATACACATACATATATCCCCATACCTCCTCCCTCTTGAGCCTCCCTCCCACCCTCCCTACCCCAACCCTCTAGGTGGTCACAGAGCACCTAGCTGATCTCCCTGTGCTATGCGGCTGCTTCCCACTAGCTATTTTACATTTGGTAGTATATCTAAGTCCATGGCACTCTCTCACTTCGTCCCAGCTTACCCTTCCCCCTCCCCGTGTCCTCAAGTCCACTCACTAGTAGGTCTGCATCTTTATTCCCGTCTTGCCCCTAGGTTCTTCATGACCAATTTTTTTTCTTTTTTTTAGTTTCCATATATATGTATTAGCATACAGTATTTTTCTCTTTCTGACTTACTTCACTCAGTATGACAGGGTCTATCCACCTCACTACAAATAACTCAATTTTGTTTCTTTTTACGGCTGAGTAATATTCCACTGTATATATATGCCACATCTTCTTTATCCATTCATCGGTCAATGGACACTTAGGTTGCTTCCATGTCCTGGCTATTGTAAATAGAGCTGCAATGGACATTGTGGTACATGATTCTTTTTGAATTATGGTTTTCTCAGGGTATATGCCCAGTAGTGGGATTGCTGGGTTGTATGGTAGTTCTCTTTTTAGTTTTTTAAGGAACCTCCATACTGTTCTCCATAGTGGCTGTATCAATTTACATTCCCACCAACAGTGCAAGAGGGTTCCCTTTTCTCCACACTCTCTCCAGCATGTATTGGTTGTAGATTTTTTTGATGATGGCCATTCTGACTGGTGTGAGATGATATCTCATTGTAGTTTTGATTTGCATTTCTCTAATGATTAATGATGTTGAGCATTCTTTCATGTGTTTGTTGGCTATCTGTATATCTTCTCTGGAGAAATGTCTATTTAGGTCTTCTGCCCATTTTTGGATTGGATTGTTTGTTTTTTTGATATTGAGCTGCATGAGCTGCTTGTAAATTTTGCAGATTAATCCTATGTCAGTTGATTCATTTGCAAATATTTTCTCCCATTCTGATGGTTGTCTTTTTGTCTTGTTTAAGGTTTCCTCTGTTGAGCAAAAGCTTTTCAGTTTCATTAGGTCCCATTTATTTTTGTTTTTATTTCCATTTCTCTACGAGGTGGATCAAAAAGGATCTTGCTGTGATTTATGTCATAGAGTATTCTGCCTATGTTTTCCTCTAAGAGTTTGACAGTGTCTGGCCTTACATTTAGGTCTTTAATCCATTTTGAGTTTATTTTTGTGTATGGTGTTAGGGAGTGTTCTAATTTCATTTTTTACATGCAGCTGTCCAGTTTTCCCAGCACCATTTACTGAAGAGACTGTCTTCTCCACTGTATATTCTTGCCTCCTTTATCATAGATAAGGTAACCATATGTGTGTGGGTTTACCTCTGGGCTTTCTATCCTGTTCCATTGATCTATATTTCTGTTTTTGTGCCATACCATACTGTCTTGATTACTGTAGCTTTGTAGTATAGTCTGAAGTCAGGGAGCCTGATTCTTCCAGCTCCATTTTTCTTTCTCAAGATTGCTTTGGCTATTCGGGGTCTTTTGTGTTTCCATACAAATTATGAAATTTTTTGTTCTAGTTCTGTGAAAAATGCCAGTGGTAGTTTGATAGGGATTGCATTCAATCCCTAGATTGCTTTGGGTAGTAGAGTCATTTTCACAATGTTGATTATTCCAATCCAAGAACATGGTATATCTCTCCATCTATTTGTATCATCTTTAATTTCTTTCATCAGTGTCTTATATTTTTCTGCAGACAGGTCTTTTGTCTCTTTGGGTAGGTTTACTCCTAGGTATTATATTCTTTTTGTTGCAGTGGTAAATGGGAGTGTTTTCTTGATTTCACTTTCAGATTTTTCATCATTAGTGTATAGGAATGCAAGAGATTTCTATGCATTAATTTTGTATCCTGCTACTTTACCAAATTCATTGATTAGCTCTAGTAGTTTTCTGGTAGCATCTTTAGGATTCTCTATGTATAGTATCATGTCATCTGCAAACAGTGACAGCTTAACTTCTTCTTTTCCGATTTGTATTCCTTTTATTTCCTTTTCTTCTCTGATTGCTGTGGCTAAAACTTCCAAAACTATGTTGAATAAGAGTGGTGAGAGTGGGCAACCTTGTCTTGTTCCTGATCTTAGTGGAAATGCTTTCAGTTTTTCACCATTGAGGATGATGCTGGCTGTGGGTTTGTCATATATGGCCTTTATTATGTTGAGGAAAGTTCCCTCTATGCCTACTTTCTGCAGAGTTTTTATCATAAGTTGGTGTTGAATTTTGTCAAAAGCTTTCTCTGCATCTATTGAGATGATCATATGGTTTTTCTCCTTCAATTTGTTAATGTGGTGTATCACGTTGATTGATTTGTGTATATTGAAGAATCCTTGCATTCCTGGAATAAACCCCTCTTGATCATGGTGTATGATCCGTTTAATGTGCTGTTGGATTCTGTTTGCTAGTATTTTGTTGAGGATTTTTGCATCTATGTTCATCAGTGATATTGGCCTGTAGTTTTCTTTCTTTGTGACATCCGTGTCTGGTTTTGGTATGAGGGTGATGGTGGCCTCATAGAATGAGTTTGGAAGTGTTCCTCCCTCTGCTATATTTTGGAAGAGTTTGAGAAGGATAGGTGTTAGCTCTTCTCTAAATGTTTGATAGGATTCGCCTGTGAAGCCATCTGGTCCTGGACTTTTGTTTGTTGGAAGAGTTTTAATCACAGTTTCAATTTCAGTGTTTGTGATTTGTGTGTTCATATTCTATTTCTCCCTGGTTCAGTCTCAGAAGGTTGTGCATATCTAAGAATTTGTCCATTTCTTCCAGGTTGTCCATTTTATTGGCATAGAGTTGCTTGTAGTAATCTCTCATGATCTTTTGTATTTCTGCAGTGTCAGTTGTTACTTCTCCTTTTTCATTTCTAATTCGATTGATTTGAGTCTTCTCCCTTTTGTTCTTGATGAGTCTGGCTAATGGTTTATCAATTTTGTTTATCTTCTAAAAGAACCAGCTTTTAGTTTTATTGATCTTTGCTATCATTTCCTTCATTTCTTTTTCATTTATTTCTGATCTGATTTTTATGATTTCTTTCCTTCTGCTTTCTTTGGGGTTTTTTTGTTCTTCTTTCTCTAATTGCTTTATGTGCAAGGTTAGGTTGTTTATTTGAGATGTTTCCTGTTTCTTAAGGTAGGATTGTATTGCTATAAACTTCCCTCTTAGAACTGCTTTTGCTGCATCCCATGGATTCTGGGTCGTTGTGTCTCCACTGTCATTTGTTTCTAGGTATTTTTTTATTACCTCTTTGATTTCTTCAGTGATCACTTCGTTATTAAGTAGTGTATTGTTTAGCCTCCATGTGTTTGTAGTTTTTACAGATCATTTCCTGTAATTGATATCTAGTCTCATAGCATTGTGGTCGGAAAAGATACTTGATAAAATTTCAATTTTCTTAAATTTACCAAGGCTTGATTTGTGACCCAAGATATGATCTATCCTGGAGAATGTTCCATGAGCACTTGAGAAAGATGTGTATTTTGTTGTTTTTGGATGGAATGTCCTATAAATATAAATTAAGTCCATCTTGTTTAATGTATCACTTAAAGCTTGTGTTTCCTTATTTATTTTCTTGTTGGATGATCTGTCCATTGGTGAAAGTGGGGTGTTAAAGTCCCCTGCTATGAATGTGTTACTGTCAATTTCCCCTTTTATGGCTGTTAGTATTTGCCTTATGTATTGAGGTGCTCCTATGTTGGGTGCATAAATATTTACAATTGTTATATCTTCTTCTTGGATTGATCCCTTGATCCATCATGTAGTGTCCTTCTTTGTCTCTTCTAATAGTCTTTATTTTAAAGTCTGTTTTGTCTGATATGAGAATTGCTACTCCAGCTTTCTTTTGGTTTCCATTTGCATGAAATATCTTTTTCCATCCCCTTACTTTTAGTCTGTATGTGTCTCTAGGTCTGAAATGGGTCTCTTGTAGACAGCAAATATATGGGTCTTGTTTTTGTATCCATTCAGCCAATCTGTGTCTTTTGGTGGGAGCATTTAGTCCATTTACATTTAAGGTAATTATCAATATGTATGTTCCTATTCCCATTTTCTTAATTGTTTTGGGTTTGTTATTGTAGGTCTTTTCCTTCTCTTGTGTTTCCTGCCTAGAGAAGTTCCTTTAGCAGTTGTTGTAAAGCTGGTTTGGTGGTGCTGAACTCTCTCAGCTTTTGCTTGTCTGTAAAAGTTTTAATTTCTCCATCAAATCTGAATGAGATCTTTGCTGGGTAGAGTAATCTTGGTTGCAGGTTTTTCTCCTTCATCACTTTAAATATGTCCTGCCAGTCCCTTCTGGCTTGCAGAGTTTCTGCTGAAATATCAGCAGTTAACCTTATGGGGATTCTGTTGTGTGTTATTTGTTGTTTTTCCCTTGCTGCTTTTAATATGTTTTCTTTGTATTTAATTTTTGACAGTTTGATTAATATGCGTCTTGGCGTATTTCTCCTTGGATTTATCCTGTATTGCACTCTCTGTGCTTCCTGGACTTGATTAACTATTTCCTTTCCCATATTAGGGAAGTTTTCAACTATAATCTCTTCAAATATTTTCTCAGTCCCTTTCTTTTTCTCTTCTTCTTCTGGAACCCCTATAATTCGAATGTTGGTGCGTTTAATGTTGTCCCAGAAATCTATGAGACTGTCCTCAGTTCTTTTCATTCTTTTTTCTTTATTCTGCTCTGCAGTAGTTATTTCCGCTATTTTATCTTCCAGGTCACTTATCCGTTCTTCTGCCTCAGTTATTCTGCTATTGATCCCATCTAGGGTATTTTTAATTTCATTTATTGTGTTGTTCGTCGTTGTTTGTTTCATCTTTAGTTCTTCTAGGTCCTTGTTAAATGTTTCTTGCATTTTGTCTATTCTATTTCTAAGATTTTGGATCATCTTTACTTTCATTATTCTGAATTCTTTTTCAGGTAGACTGCCTATTTCCTCTTCATTTGTTAGGTCTGGTGGGTTTTTATCTTGCTCCTTCATCTGCTGTGTGTTTTTCTGTCTTCTCATTTTGCTTATCTTACTGTTTGGGGTCTCCTTTTTACAGGCTGCAGGTTCGTAATTCCTGTTGTTTTTGGTGTCTGTCCCCAGTGGCTAAGGTTGGTTCAGTGGGTTGTGTAGGCTTCCTGGTGGAGGGGACTAGTGCCTGTGTTCTGCTGGATGAGGCTGGATATTGTCTTTCCGGTGGGAAGGTCCACATGTGGTGGTGTGTTTTGGGGTGTGTGTGGACTTATTATGATTTTAGGCAGCCTCTCTGCTAATGGGTGTGCTTGTGTTCCTGTCTTGCTAGTTGTTTGACATAGGATGTCCAGCACTGTAGCTTGCTGGTCGTTGAGTGAAGCTGGGTGCTGGTGTTGAGATGGAGATTGCTGGGAGATTTTCGCCATTTGATATTATGTGGAGCTGGGAGGTCTCTTGTGGACCAGTGTCCTGAAGTTGGCTCTCCCACCTCAGAGGCACAGCACTGACTCCTGGCTGCAGCACCAAGAGCCTTTCATCCACATGGCTCAGAATAAAAGGGAGAAAAAGTAGAAAGAAAGAATTAGTAGAAGTAGAAAGAAAGAAAGGAGGGAGGGAGGGAGGGAGGAAGGAGGGAAGGAAGGAAAAAAGGAAGAAAGAAGATAAAGTAAAATAAAATAAGGTAAAATATAATGAAGTTATTAAAATAAAAAAATAATTATTGAGAGGAAAATAAAAAAAAATTTAAAAAAACAACAACGGACGGATAGAACCCTAGGACAAATGGTGGAAGCAAAGCTATACAGACAAAATCTCACACAGAAGCATACACATACACACTCACAAAAAGAGGAAAAGGGGAAAAAATCATAAATCTTGCTCTCAAAGTCCACCTCCTTAATTTGGGATGATTCGTTGTCTATTCATGTATTCCACAGATGCAGGGTACATCAAGTTGATTGTGGAGCTTTAATCTGCTGCTTATGAGGCTTCTGGGAGAGATTTCCCTTTCTCTTCTTTGTTCTCACAGCTCCCAGGGGCTCAGCTTTGGATTTGGCCCCACCTCTGTGTGTAGGTCTCCGGAGGGCGTCTGTTCTTCGCTCAGACAGGAAGGGGTTAAAGGAGCCACTGACTCGTGGGCTCTGGCTCACTCAGGCGGGGGGCGGGGGTGGGGGTGGGGTGGGGGGGTGGAGGGAGGGGCACGGAGTGCGGGGCGGGCCTGCGGCGGCAGAGGCCCGCGTGACGTTGCCCCAGCCTGAGGCGCGCCATGCGTTCCCCCCGGGGGAGTTGTCACTGGATCCCGGGACCCTGGCAGTGGCGGGCTGCACAGGCTCCCCGGAAGGGGGGTGTGGATAGTGACCTGTGCTCGCACACAGGATTCTTGGTGGCAGCAGCAGCAGCCTTAGCGTCTCATGTCGGTCTCTGGGGTCTGCACTTTTAGCCGCGGCTCGCTTTAAGCGGCGCTCTTAATCCCCTCTCCTCGCGCATCAGGAAACAAAGAGGGAAGAAAAAGTCTCTTGCCTCTTCGGCAGCTCCAGACCTTTTCCCGGACTCCCTCCCGGCCAGCTGTGGCGCACTAGCCCCCTTCAGGCTGTGTTCACGCCGCCAACCCCAGTCCTCTCCCTGCGCTCCGACCGAAGCCCGAGCCTCAGCTCGCAGCCCCGCCCGCCCTGGCGGGTGAGCAGACAGGCCTCTCGGACTGGTGAGTGCTGGTCGGCCCTGATCCTCTGTGTGGGAATCTCCCCGCTTTTTCCTCCGCACCCCTGTTGCTGCGCTCTCCTCCGCGGTTCCGAAGCTTTCCCCCTCCGCCACCCGCAGTCTCCACCCGCGAAGGGGCTTCCTAGTGTGTGGAAACGGCTCCCTCCCACTGGTGCAGGTCCCGTCCCTATACTTTCGTCTCTGTTTACTCTTTTTACTTTTGCCTTACCAAGGTACGTGGGGAGTTTCTTGCCTTTTGGGAGGTCTGAGGTCTTCTGCCAGCGTTCAGTAGGTGTTCTGTAGGAGTTGTTCCACGTGTAGATGTATTTCTGGTGTATCTGTGGGGAGGAAGATGATCTCCGCGTCTTCCCTTCCGCCATCTTCCCGGAAGCTCTCTACAGACCGTCAACCCCCACGTTCTAACAATGAAATATCTTCTTGAAAGTTAATAAAAACATAAAGCACTTTTAAGAGCTATGTATTTCATGTACACTTAACATCGTACATTCTAAACAGTTCATACTACTGTTACGGCAAAAGAGAATAAAAAATTATACTTCTATCAGGGACAAAATGAAGTAGGTGAAAAAGTTTATTTAAATAGACTTCTGACAGATAAAACATTTTCTAACATGTTCAGCAACTGATCTGAGGCAACATAAAACTACAAATTAAATATTTAATTCTTCACTATTGGAAATGATAAAGCATAGTAGAAATTCTTCAGTAAATGCAATGTAATATTTAGTGTATCAGATGCATCAAATATGATACAGTCTAGAGTCTGTGTGTGAGATAATAGAAAATATATATATTGGTCTATGTCCCTGGTTCCTGACACAGTGCTCCCCAAACCTTTGTAAATTCTCAAGTGGCAAGGGCACTAGAAGCATCTTTTTTTCTATTGCATCGACTCTGAGTGGGCTCCTAGATGGGGGCTGGTCACCAGAAAGACCACGCCATACTTAGAAGCTTGAAATTTTCAGGCCTGCTCCCCATTTCTCCAGAGAGGGCAGAGGGGATGGACATGGAGTTAATAATTGATCGTGCCTACGTGAGGAAGCGTCCATAATCCCAGTGGTACTCTTTGGAGAGCTTCCAGCCCAATGAATACATTCACCTTTGGAGGGGTGATGTACCCCAGCTCCACGGGGATGGGGGTTTCTGCGGCGGCACCCTCTCAGACTATGTATGTTTTCATCTGGCTGTTCATCTGTATCCCTTACTTATCCTTTAACAAACTGGTAAACATCAGTAAGTTTTTCCCTGAGTTCTGTAAGCTATTCTAGCAAATAATCGAATCAAAGGGGAAGTGGTGGTGGGAAATCAGACCGAAGTTGTGGGTAACCTGGGGACCTGCTACTTGGGATTGGTATCTGAAGTAGGGTGGGAGCAGTCTTGTAGGACTGAGCCCTTAACCTCTGGGATCTGACATTGTCTCCAGGTAGATAGTGTTAGATTTGAGTTAAATTGTAGGGTACTCAGCTGGTGAGGTAGGGAATTGCTTGATGTGGGAAAAACCTCCATATACTTGGTGTCCAGAGGTGAAGTGTTTTGTGTGAGTAGCAAAGGAGAAACACAGAAGAAAGACACAGCAGGAGAACTGTAGGTTAATTCCAATGCACTGTTTCTCTCCTAGGACCCTCCACTCTTGAAGGTCTCTGAAAAGACAATGTAAACTTGTTATTTTTTCTCTCCAAGAAAACATAAAAAGGCAATCTTCTTCTTCATTTGTATTTTCTCCCAACTGAACATTGCTGTAGAGAGATTCCATATATTACTGGCATAATTCCATTTTGAGGCCTTTGTAATGGAAGGAACCTGTTACGTGGCAGGTGTCTGACGAAATTGTAGGTGTTTGACGAAATTCTAAGTACTTGAAAACAACCAAAGTGTATCTAACTTCGTTTCCCAGGAAACTTAAAGCAAACGGGGCTATTCTGCTGTTAAGTTGCCCCACCCAAACGGGCAATCACATAAATCGGCCTAGTAAAAGACCTCCTAGGGCCCTTTCAGCCGTCATCTACACTACAGCCAGTCTCTTGGCTTTCACTGCCCAAGTTCCCTCAAGTTCTGCTTGTGGTTGTTTAAAGCCCGTCCTTACAGTTTTTGCCAAGAAGGCCCAGATGCAGCAGGTCTCACGATGTTTCAGTAAACGAGTTTGACCGCAGGATCAGGAGGTGGATTTGAGGTCCACTTCGCAGAGGAGCTCGCCGCGGGGAAGCTCCACGCCCAGCGCGGGACAGGGCGTCTCCTGGATCCGGGCTCAGGGCGTGCAACGAGAGGCAAGAACTCGTTTGCAGAAAGAAGTATCCGGGTAGGTGACAGCATTTCTCAACCTTGCCCTCGAGGGCGCCTCCCTGCAGATCGCTACCCCGAGGGTCTCCCTCCCCTTCGCTGAATTTATTTTAAAGTCATGTATTATTCTAAGAACGCATGCATATGTTACACTTACTTCCACAGCTTAGCCTCATTAGTTTCAGTATAAAAATAAAAGTTCACTTTTCTCCACCTCCACGCACCCATTTCCGTTCCTGCCGCAGCGGAAGGTTTGCGTGTCCTCCCCGGACCCCGCCCCTCGCCCCTCACCGCCTCCCTGTAGGGAGCGGAGCCCACGGCGTCCAGGGCAAGGGGAGGCTGAAGGCTTTCCCGTGGCCGTGGCCGGGCTTCCGAGCCCCGCCGACTCCTCCCGACCGCGGCCGGCGGGGGCTAGGGGAAGGCTCCTGCGGCCGGCCCGGATCCTGGCGCACGTCTGCGGATTGACCCAGTGCAAGAAAAGGTAACAGCCGCCCAGGGGCCTTCCCGCAGCGGCCAGGTCCGCCTCTGCCGCGAGGGCTTCCCTTGGTGTGCTTATTCCCAAAAGCCGCCGAGCTGAGGCGAGCCAGCCACCTCAGCGAGACCCGCCTCCTCGAATTCGCTGGCATTCCTTCCCTCTCCTGGGAAGCGAGTCTAGTCGCCACTGACCCATCCCACTTTCTTTAGTCAGCTGTAAGAGATGTCAATTTGGTTTCCAAAACTAGGAGAGAGAACCAGAGGAAGAGTCTAAATTTTATGTGTATTTGCTTCTGGAGAATGCAAGAACCAGAGAATTAGCCCCTGGGACTTTAAGTGTTGCTCCAAGTATGGGGTGTACCTGTGGGAACTCTGTTGCTTGAGGAAGACTGGTTTCATGATTGGGGTCACGCAGCATAGGTGAGAGAGGGGTTTTGTTTTTCCTATTACACTCTAAATGAAGACCATTTAATGAGGATCTCCCACAGAAGTAAAAAGCAGCTGATGTGGGGCTTCCCTGGTGGCACAGTGGTTAAGAATCCGCCTGCCAATGCAGGGGACACAGGTTGGAGCCCAGGTCTGGGAAGATCCCATGTGCCGCGGAGCAACCAAGCCCGTGCACCACAACTACTGAGCCTGCTCTCTAGAGACCGCGAGCCACAACTACTGAGCCCATGTGCCACAACTACTGAAGCCCATGTGCCTAGAGCCCGTGCTCCGCAACAAGAGAAGCCACTGCAACGAGAAAACTGCGCACCGCAACGAAGAGTAGCCCCCGCTCACCACAACTAGAGAAAGCCCGCATGCGCCCAGCAATGAAGACCCAAATGCAGCCAAAAATAAATGAATATAGACATAAATTATTTTTTTAAAAAAAGCAGCTGATATTGAGATACCACCATTCCCACTCTTTAAAGAGAAACAGAAGAGGTTATCCTTGCTTGATTCTGAACTTGGGGAAAATGTCAGATAAAATGGATATGTTTATCTAGGGAGTCACCTAAATGTGAAATCTTTAGATTGCCCTTAATTAAGTAATGTTGGGGCAAAAATCTCTCCCGGGTGTGCAGCTGTGTAGGGCGTTTGGATTACACTTGGGCAGTGAGACGCCCAGTGTGGACATCTCTGAAGACACAACAGCAGCAATAACATTTATTGAGCATGTGCTATGTGTGATTCTAAGCGTATGAAGTAGCTGATGTCGTTAGTCCCATTTTACAGACAAGGAAACGGAAACACTGGGTTTTTCAGGTGGGTAGGTGCCCTCATTCTCCAGCTGCTATGAGTATAGGCTGCCAACAGCTCACAGTTGTACCTTCTCTCAAGAACTGCCCTCGCTGATGGAAGCTGCCTTTCCAGGACATGCCCAGGTGGTTACACCCCAAGGCTTTCAGGTGTGGTCTGTAGCTAAAGGATGATTGCTAGGAGGGCTCCTTCCTGCTCCAGGGGGAACAGGTTGGCAGTGTCATTCCTGCTCCACAGTTGCTTGTGGGATCAGGCTGGGGTGGACTGCAGCGGCACCCACATCTTTGCTTTGCTTCTTCCCTTTCCTTGTCTTGCACTCCCCATTTCCTTATAGTTTTCACCTGAGAGTCTCAGATCACTAGCACAAGAATCCCCATCTCAGGCTTCTGTGAAACCCAACCTAAGACAGCTACTGTGCTCCACATGCATACCTCAGGTTCGGTTCCAGACCACTGCAATAAATCGAATGTCACAATGAAGTGATTCACATGAATTTTTTTTTTGTTTCCCAGTGCATGTAAGAATTATGTTTACACTATACTGTTGTCTATTAAGTGTGCAATAACATTATATCTAAAAATGTACATACCTTAATTTAAAAGTGCTTTATTGCTAAAAAATGCTAACCATCATCTGAGCCTTCAGTAAGTCGTGATCTTTTTGCTGATAGACTTGCTCAGTGCAGGGTTGCCACAAGCCTTCAATTTATAAAAGCAAAAAAAAATGCAGTGTCTGCGATGCACAATAAAATGAGGTATGCCTGTACTGGATTGTGAAGTTTTCAGAGTTTTATTTTTAATTCCCTAGAGATAATTCTGTGGAAAGACAACCCACTAGTTTCGAACATATTTCAGATGAGTTTTTCCTCTGGTTAATACAATGAAATACATTAAGGAAGCTATGCTGCTAAAATACTACTTTATTTGAGTAAAGGAAATACTAGAATGGCTTCTATTAGATGCCGTTTGGCCAAGAAAACATTATTTCTACCAGGGATGGAGATAGCCAGAGTAGGTGATAGATAAGTATTTATTCATTAATTTCTTGATTGGTGAAACTGATTATGAGAAGGAAACATGTTAATACTGTTTTTAACAGCTTTATGGAGGTATAATTGATATAATGAAGGTGCATATTTTGATAATATATGTGTATACCGATAAATTATCATCACAATCAAAATAGTGAAAATATGCATCACTCCCCAAAGTTTCTTCAGCCCCTTTCTGGCTCCAGGCAACCGCTGCTTTTTGTTTTAGTAACATAAGGTTGAAAAAGGTCCTGAGCTTCAGGTGTTCAGTAGTTGGGCATGCCTGAGTGCAAGGCATGCAGGGATTTCCATGGGGTAAGAACGTGAGTGAAGTTGAATTAACTGGGGCCAGGCTGCCTTCCGCTTATTGGAAAGGAGATGGATACAAAGCTGGACGCTGATGACAACTTTGGCATCCAAGGCACAGATTCCGTAGCATGTGGCAAATTCTTATGAGGTTCAGGCAAACTTTGGGATTGGGACAGCCTGCGGTTTTGTTATAGGTTAAAGGAGGCTCTGTGAGGGAGTGATGCCATCTTTGAAATGCACAACCAAAATAAAAACATACAAACAAAACTCTCCACCCAGACTCAGAACTCCCAGGCTGACACTGGAAAAAGAATCTCCTGGGTGGTGGGGCAGGGGAGGCGGGGGGAGTTGGCCAGCTGATTTCTGCCCTTCCAGTTCATTGTCCTCTTGGTTCTCTTATTGGCAGTTCCTGGATACAGGAGACGTACTTTCCCATTTTAACCCTTGGGCTCAAGCTTGCTACCTCGTAGTCCAGCTCAGACATGATTAGTGTTCTGAGGTACTACTGAAGGCTCTGGCAGAAGCAGCAGAGAGATAACACAGTGAGAGCCATAGTTCTAGAAAATCTGGCATTTAGAACCTAGTTTTCTCATCTTTGCTTTATGGTCCTTGCTCCCATGCCTGGAAATCCCCTTCCTTGACTCCACAAAATTCCAGCCAAACCCAGTTCACAGCTAGCTCCTTCCTCCTCTCACTTCTTTGCTCCTTTCTGGAGTTCTTAGAGCACAACAACGGATGGTTAGCTTCATAATCTAGCCCTTGATTTCAGTGGTCTAGATCTCAATGGTGTAGGTCATTGCTGTCCAATAGAAATATAATAATGTGAGCCACACATGTAACTTTAAATTTCCAGTGGCCACATTTTTAAAAAAAGGGGAGGGGAAAAACAGGTGAAATTATTTTTTAATAATATATTTTCAACTCAGTATTTCCAAAATACGATCATTTCAACAAGTAATCTATATAAAAATTATAATGAGATATTTTACATCCTGTTTTATACTAAGTCTTTGAAGTCCAGTGAATGCTTACAGCTCATCTCTGTTTGTATGAGCCATATTTACGTATTGCACATTACAAGTCTAGATATAACATCATGGGCTGGATCCAAAATTAACTAAGTGTTCTGTGGGGAAGAGAGGAAGAATATGAGTTTTCTTTTGGACACACTGAGTTTGGGGTACTGGTAAGCATTCTTGTGGACAGTGACAATAAGCTTTTGGGAATGCAATTCTAGAACAGCAAGACAGCATCTTTCAGCTTCATTTGTCAGAGCAGCTAATACACCTCCACAGTAAGTTCCCAATTTCATCTTGTTTTTTGAATCCATACCTTAGAGTTTTTCCCCGCCTCCTAACTTGCACATTAAGGATGTTCTATGTATGTTCTACTCCAGTCAGTTCATCTCCACATTAGCTGGTTTTCCTGTACGTTTTCTCTATCAAGTAAGTACTTATCATATACATTTTCTGTATATTTATATCATCTCTCCTTCAGGTACCTTGAAAAGAGTTGAGCAAAAGGATGGGCACTGTTTTACTTGAACATAAAGAACCATTCAGCTAATGAACTTTTATTCAGCATGAGCAATTATCCTAAATATAGCTTGGTTAGTATTTTTTAACTGCATCCTAATTAATAGCTATCTAGTTTTAAGAATAGCAAAACCTGTAATGTCTTAATTTTTTTTCTAATTGTAAAAGCGACGAATGATAATGATATCACTCTGAAGTTTTAAAAAAGGGTGACAATACTCAGTATTTAAAAGATACAAAGAAATGGACACTTTTATCCATTGATGGTGGGAATGTAAATTTCTACAAGGATTTTGGAGGGCAATTTGGCAATATTTATTATAATTCAAAATGTGCATACCTCTGTCTCTGCAACTCCAGTTTTAGAAATTTATGCCATGGGAATAATTGGATTAGTGCACAAATTTGTGTGTGCAGGAATGTTGATTCTATTATTGTATTTTTATTTAAAAAAAGGAAACAACTTATATTTCAACAGCTATTTATTGGGCACTATAGTAGGTATGGGGCTACAACATTTAATCAGACATAGACGGTCCCTTATGGTTTAGGAAAGAAGACAGTCAGCTAGACATTCATTGAGTGCAGTGTTGACAGATAGATTGTGGTTGAAATGCATCTGAGGGGAGCTGAACCCAGACTTGGGAGGAAGTGAAAGCTTCTTTTTTAAAAAAATTTATTTATTTTATTTATTTTTATTTTTGGCTGTATTTTGGCTGTGTTTTATTTTTATCTTCGTTGCTGCGTGTGGGCTTTCTCTAGTTGCAGCAAGCAGGAGCTATTCTTCATTGCGGTGAGCAGGCTTCTCATTGCAGTGGCTTCTCTTGTTGCAGAGCATGGGCTCTAGGCACATGGGCTTCAGTAGTTGCGGCGTGTGGGCTCAGCAGTTGTGGCTCGTGGGCTCTAGAGCACAGGCTCAGTATTTGTGGCACTCAGGCTTAGCTGCTCCACGGCATGTGGGATCTTCCCAGACCAGGGATCAAACCCATGTCCCCTGCATTGGCATGCGGATTCTTAACCACTGCGCCACCAGGGAAGCCCTCTTATGCTTGTTTTCTGGAAAGACTTTACCAGTTTATAGTTTTGACCAACTAACGTTAATTTTGTCATTCCTACTAATTTTTTTTTGGAAGCACCTTATAATTTATTATTATTTTTAACATCTTTATTGGGGTATAATTGCTTTACAATGGTGTGTTGGTTTCTGCTTTATAACAAAGTGAATCAGTTATACATATACATATGTTCCCATATCTCTTCCCTCTTGCGTCTCCCTCCCTCTCACCCTCCCTATCCCACCCCTCCAGGTGGTCACAAAGCACCAAGCTGATCTCCCTGTGCTATGCAGCTGCTTCCCACTAGCTATCTACCTTATGTTTGGTAGTGTATATATGTTCATGCCTCTCTCTCGCTTTGCTTCTTAAGTGATGTCTAAACTGGGTTCTGAGGGGTAATTGATAAATTATATAATGGAGTACAATGCAGCTATTAAAAGTAACTGTGTACATGTGGAAAGAAGTAAATAGTATGTCACTGAAGAAAAAAAAATCAAGCCAAAAAACAGAATAGTATAATTTTATTTTTATAAAATTATGTATGTTTCTTTAGTGTACAGATATGTATATATGTGAATATATATTCATATACACACACAGAAACAGAGACACAGAGCTCTAGAATGCATCAAAATATAACTATGGTTGGTAGGATTTCAATAGATTTTCAGTTTTAAATGTAAATATATTATTTTCATAATCAGAAAAAAATTGAGCTATTTTTTAAAATTTGAAATAAAAGTAAGGTAATACAGGTTAAGTGTAGGAAATTTGGGTTTTAAAAAGATGAAGAAGAAAATAAAAATGACTAAAAATTCTATACCCAGGGAGACAGATCATCAATTATGACATTCTGGTGTATTTCCCTCCATTCTTTATATGCATGTGAATGTATTAGCTCTTTTCATAATGATATGTGTTTTGTAGGCCAGTTTTAAATTTTAATATATTCAGTATTAAAAGTAATTTGAAGTTATATGTATTCTATCTATCACAGAGTAAAAGTTAATTCCCCAAATTACAGTTTATTATGCTTAATAGAGTTAAATTCTTATATATATTTGGGGAATATATTGACATCAAATGAAACAACTCACTTGCCTCTGTTTTCTTTTTTTAATTTGGCACAATTAACTTGTTATATGTTAATCCTATCAGTAATTTCTTCTTGTTGCTGGCATTTGTATGAGTACATTATGGGTAAAAATTCACTTTTCATGAGCACAGATGAATAATATTACTAGATCCTGTTAGAACAGTGCCGGCCAAGATGGGAGTGCGTCACACTGTGCAGTGTAGTTTCCAGCGTAGGCAGGAGATGTAGTGAAGCACAGTTCCTTGATTTAAGGATTATGTGTTGCATCATCTCTGCTATATTGCTTGGGTAGACTGTGGTAGTGTTGTCATTCATTCCATTTTAAAAATAGCTACTACAAACCAGAAGAATTAAGTCAGCATATTCCCTGTGTCATTGACAGGCATGTTAAACAGCCAGAGAGTTTATTCCTTACATAGGAAGTCAAAAAATATAAACTGCTTTTATGAGTTAATGGAGGTAAAGTACTTGAAGCAGTGCCTGGTACATAATAAATGCTCAATAAATTGTTATTATTACTATTAATAAGAACAAACAAGCTATCAGAATATGTCTAGGAGTATCTTAGATCTATATTCAGTTTCTCATCATTGCCTATGGGATATGAAGAGTAAATTGATATCAAGATTTGGCTGGAGGTCATGCTTTTTCATGTTGATGCCTAAGACCTGGAATAAAAAGTTAAGGAAAGACGCTGTATTGGGATAAATAAACTTAACTAAACTGAGTTGTATTTCACCTTAGAGTGTAGCCCTCAGTCAGTAACACTGTTTTGAAACTGAATTCCCTAGATAAAAAGGAAACAGTTACTCTTGATACTTTTGTGTAGGTTCATGGACTCTGGTGAATGTGATCTCTATTCAACTGAGCTGACATGAGGGTAGGTTACATTCATGGGGTGACTTGTAACAAGCAAACAACTCTCAACTTGCTATAATGGTCCTGTTTGTTAGAATCAAACTTGTCTGTCTATAACATGACAGTGAATTCCATGCTTGGTGCTTTAGTTGTTTTAAGTAAATATGTTTCTTAAAGTTATTTCAACAAAGTTTACGTGCAAAGTTAGAAGTCACTATTACATAAATATAACACTCTATGTTACCCAGGCTATAAATGCTTTCCAAATTTTTAGAAGAAGTTGTATCCTTGGGGACAAGTGGGATGCATTCAATGTAAATACACTTTGTTTTACAGAGCAAAGAATTTGGAAAGCTGAAAACATTGTTGTTCATTCAGCCTAAGCAAAGAAGCCAAGAAAATCTCAGAGAGGTAAAGAAATTTAAAAAGTTTTTTTTCTGATAATGGTTATTCCAATGTTATTAATAGTGCTTTTCTTCTATAATTTTAAGCGATACAGGTTAACACTATGAAAACATCATGCCAAATTATTTTTCTTATACTTCTACTCTCCTAATCTTTGCCTTAATTTTATGGTTTTATTTTTTTTAAAGAAGATGTTAGGGGTAGGAGTTCATTAATTAATTTATTTATTTTTGCTGTGTTGGATCTTCATTTCTGTGTGAGGGCTTTCTCTAGTTGTGGCAAGCGGGGGCCACTCTTCATCGCGGTGCGCGGGCCTCTCACTATCGCGGCCTCTCTTGTTGCGGAGCACAGGCTCCAGATGCGCAGGCTCGGTAGTTGTGGCTCACGGGCCTAGTTGCTCCGTGGCATGTGGGATCCTCCCAGACCAGGGCTCAAACCCGTGTCCCCTGCATTAGCAGGCAGATTCTCAACCACTGCGCCACCAGGGAAGCCCAATTTTATGGTTTTAGAAAACAAAATGGGATTAAATAAAGATGGTTGTAATATTTATATTTTATTTTGGTCTAGTGAAGCAATCTTTCATTTATTTCATATATGAATTAAAGAAATACTGATCATTGAGTTCCTACTGTGTGTTATGTTTGAGGTATATGTTTAAGATAAATCATTGATTTTGAATATAAATAAATTTATTTAAGCCTATTAAAATGTTTTCTGTAATTTTAATTTACTAATCTTTGAACAAACTTCAAAGCAATCCATTATGTAGCTATGAATTTCTGTTCCTAAGATATTAGGTGGACCTTCTCTACTTCTATTAAAATTTTTAATATACTTAGGTAAATTGGATTTACATTTGTTGTTTTTTAGCCTCTAAAGGATGTTTTGTAAACCAGCTCTAAAGTAAAAAGAGATATTGATTTTAAACATTTTAAGGTATAAAGCATTTCAGAGCATCCTAAACAATAAAGTGCTATATTACAAGTATTCATCATCTTTGGCATCAGACGTTTCTAAAAGTCACTGTTTTCTGTGCTTATGACATTGTCTTGAATCCACCTATACCATTTTAGTCCAGGAGATTCCAACACTGGTATCATAGCCATGTAAGTTCTTGTAATAACGAGCTGAAATTCTTGTCTGGTTACACACAGTCCTCGACTTAGCAGTGAATTTACAATTTGGAAAAAGGAGTATAAACAAACATGATTTAAGTTCAATTTATCTTTCTTATAGAATCTAATTTAAATATAGAATTGTGTTCCTGAGGTGTAAAAATAGATATTTACTCTTTATGAATCATAGACGTACTATGAGAGATTTTAGTTTGGAAAACTTGGACATTCAGATTGCATGGGTGAATAGTAATAACTGGATACAGCTGATTTGCTTTTATTTTGGGCTTCAGTTACGTGGGATTGAGACCCATTTATTTCAAATTACTGTGTTTAGCTGAAGCTAAAAAATTTTTAAACTTTTTATGTTGATAATTTTAGGCTTACAGAAGAATTGCAGAGATAGTACAGATAATTCTGGTATACTCTCTACCCAGTCTCCCCAGATGTTAACATCTCATGTAGCCATGGAACAATGACCAAAACTAAGAAATTAAGATTGGTTCAACAAATACTGTAAATTAAACTACAGACTATTTAGATTTCCCCAGTGCTTCCACTGTCTTTTTTTCTGTTCCAGGATTCAAGTCAGGAGACCACAGTGCTTTTAGTTTTCATGTCTCCTTACTCTCCTTCAATCTGTGACAGTTCCTCATTTTTTTTTCCTTGTCTTTCATTACATTGACAGTTTTGAGGTGTACTGGTTAGATGTTTTGTAGAATGTCCTTCGGTTTGGGTTTACTTTTTTTTCTCATGATCAGACTGAAGTTATAGATTTTGGGTGCATGACATTAATGTCTTGTTACTGGCGATGTTATCCTTGATCAGTTGGCTAAGGTAGTATCTGCCAGGATTCTCCATGGAAAGTTACCATTTCCCCTTCCCATATTCTGTCCTTTGGAAGTGAGTTACTAAGTCCAGCCCAGTCCAGGGGAATTAAGGTCCATCTTCTGGAGGGAGGAATATTTAAGAAATTGTAGGCAGATGTTAAACCTCCACAGTTATTAATAAATATTTTGTGGGAGATACTTGGAGGCAATGTGGATACCCTGTTTCTCTCACTAATTTTAGCATTCATCAGTGGATCTTCCCTGCAGCAATTATTACTTTGGCACTCTAGTGGTGATGCTCGGTTTTCCTCATTCTTTTTGCATTTATAATTCTTCTGAAAGGAAGAATTGCCTCTTTTCATTTATTCATTCATTCATTTGCTTGTATATTTATATCAGATGGTCTCATAGATATTTATCGCCATATGGATATTTATTTTATTCTTTGGGTTATAATTCTTTATTATCATTGTTTATTATATGGCTTAAATTATTCTAGCTCTGGGTATCAGGACCTCTTAAGGGTGGCTCATGTGTCCATTTGACAGACCCATGTCTTTTATTTATTTTATTTTTATTTCATTTATAATAATAATTATTATCATCAACTTACTTTCTGGCACTGTAAGATTCTCCAGGCTTATCTTGTATTTTCTATGCCCTGGCCCAAGAACCAGCCATTCTTTAAGAAGTATAGCTCCTTTTATTGGAGAATGGTATTTAGAAACCAAAACCTGTCCACTAGGTGTTCTTGTTGCAACTGGAGAGTCATTACTTCTAGGCCCTCTCAGTGCATAGAGCTGGCAAGTGTTTGTAGTATATTAACCCATTTATCTATATTCATTTCTGTATATATCCATCTGTATATATATTAAAATAAACATTAGTTCAAATGGATGTCTCCAACTTCAGCCTGTTACCATCGGATTTATTCTAGCATTCCTCCTTTGCTTGTTTGAAACGTCCTTCTCCTACAGATACAGACCTACTGTCATTATCTGTTGTATAGTACCATTTGTTGGAGAGACTGTCCTCTCCCCATTGTGCATTCTTGGCACCCTTGTTGAAGATCAGTTGACCATACATGTATGGATTCATTTCTGGGCTCTCTATTTTGTTCAATTGATCTATATCTGTCTTTATGCCAGTACCATACTGTTTTAATTACTGTAACTTTGTAATATATTTTGAAATCAAGTAGTGTGATATTTCCAGCTTTGTTCTTCTTTCTCAAGATCGTTTTGGCAATTCACTGTCTTTTGTGGTTCCATATGAATTTTAGAATGTTTTTTCTATTTCTGAAAGAAAAGCTGTTGGAAGTTGATAGGGATTGATTGAATCTGTAGATTGTGTAGTATGGACATTTAAACAATATTAAGTCTTCCAATCCATAAACATTAGATGTCTTTCCATTTTTTGTATCTTCTTTAATTCCTTTCATTAATGTTTTATAGTTTTTAGTGTACAGATCTTTTACCTCCCTAGTTAACTTTATTCCTAAATATTTTCTTTTTGATGCTATTGTGAAGGGGACATCCATTGTGGCAGTGATCTTAGCAATTATTTCATTGATATGACAGAAGCTCAGGCAACAAAAGCAAAAATAGACGAGTGGGACTTGGAACTTCCCTGGCAGCCCAGTGGTTAGGACTCCGCGCTTCCATTGCAGGGGGCATGGGTTATCCCTGATTGGGGAACTAAGAGCCACATGTGGTGCAGTGTGGCCAAAAAAAAAAAAAAAACCATAGACAAGTGGGACTACATCAAACTAAAAGGCTTCTGCACATCAAAGGAAATAATCAACAAAATAAAAAGGCAACCAATGGAATGAGAGATAATATTTGCAAACCATTTATCTGATAAGGGCTTAATATCCAAAATATGTAAGAAACTGCAACAGCACAATAGCAAAAAAACAAATAACCAGATTAAAAAATGGGCAAAGGAACTAAATAGACATTTCTCCAAAGAAGACATACAAAAAACCAACAGGCAAATGAAAAGATGCTTAAGGTCAGGAAAATGCAAATTAAACCACAATAAGATATCACCTCACAGCTGTTAGGATGGCTATTATCAAAAATTCAAAAGACAAGTGTTGGCAAGGATGTGGAAAAATTAGAAACCTTGTATACTGTTGGTGGGAATGTAAAATGGTGCAACCACTGTAGAAAACAGTATGGAGGTTCCTCAAAAAATTAAAAATAGAACTACTCTATGATCAAACAGTCTCACTTCTGATATTTTTCCAAAAGAATTAAAATCAAGACCTCGAAGAGATATCAACACTCCTGGGTTCATTGCAGCATTATTTACAATAGCCAAGATGTGGAAATAATCTAAATGTCCATTGACAAATGAGTGGATAAATAAGTTGTAGTATATCTGTCTAGTGGAAAGTTATTTAGCCTTCAAAAGGAATGACAGTTCTGATACACATAATCGTATGGATGACCTTGAAGACATTATGTTAAGTGAAATAAGCCAGTCACAGAATGACAAATACTACATGATTCCACTGACATGAGGTATCTAGAGTAGTCAAACTCAGAAGCAGAGAGTACAACAGTGCTTGCCAGGGGCTGGGGTGAGGGGTTATGGAGAGTCATTACTTAATAGTTACAGAGTTTCTCTATGGGGTGATGGAAAAGATTTGGAAACAGTGGTGATGGTTGCACAACAGCGTGAATGTAATTAATGCCATTGAAATGCACACTTAAAAATGGTTAAAATGTCATTAAAAATTTTAAAGATATGGTCATAACATGTAGAAGTTGATACTTAAGGTTTTAAGCACCCTAAAATTTCAAAATTTTTAATCAAATTGCTTTGCAGAAAACTTACCTAGCAGGTCAGAAAATGAGGTCTTTTAGTTAGTCAAGTGTTTTTATAAATAGTAAATTAAGTCTGTACATCATAAACACCAAATTTCAAAAAATTAAAATAAAATATTAACACAAAACTATACTCATTTAGGAATTAAATGGAATTTTAATTAGTAATGAAAAGGGAAATTTAAGGATCATCCTTATAAATATCCTTCAACAGGTGAATGGATAAACAAACTGATATAGCCATACAATGAAATACAACTGAACAATAAAAAGGAACAAACTGTTGATTCATACAAGACGCGGATGATCTTAAATGCATTTTGCTAAGCCAGACACAAAAAGTAATGCATTGTATGATTCTATTTATATGATGCTGTGGATGGTAAAACTGTAGGGAGAGAAAACAATTAGTGGTTGCCAGGAATTAGGTGTCAAGGAAGGGGTTACCTAAGAGTGGAATTGCTGGGTCGTATGATAATTCTGTAGCTTTTTGAGTAATTGCCATACTGTTTTCCACAGTAGCTGCAACAATTGCATTCCCACCAACAATGCCCAAGGGTTCCAATTTCTTCACATCCTCATCAATACTTGTTATTTTCTACTATTACTACTACTATTATTATTACTGCTGTGCTAGTAGGTGTGAAGTGGTATCTCATTCTGTGTTTGATTTGCATTTCCCAAGTGACTAAGGTGGTTAAGCATCTTTTCATGTACCATTTCATGGCCATTTGTATATCTTCTTTGGAGAAACACCTATTCAAGTCCACTGCCCATTTTAAAATTGGCCTGTTTGTCTTTTAGTTACCGAGTTGGGAGTTCTTTATATATTCTGGGTATTAAACCCTTGTCAAATATGTGACTTGCAAATATTTTCTCCCATTCTATAGGTTAGTTTTCTTTTCATTGTCTTTGATAATGTCCTTTGATGCAAAAAGTTTTAAGTTTGGATAAAGTCCAGTTTATTTTTTCTATTGCTGCTATACCCCTATATTTTCCAGTTTAATATTTTTGGATCTTATATTTACATCACTGATCCACTTTTTGAGTTAATCTTTATATATGGTGTGAGGTAGGGGTTATGAACATATCTTTGTTTTCAGACCTTTTAGAAATGCAAACATTTTAAAGATTTAGTAGCCACCTCACAGTTCTTTCTCAGTGATAGCAGGCAGATGCAATATTAATGCGTATTAAAACCTAATACTTTGGAAAAGGAAAAAAAGGCATGCTTGAACTTTTTACCTCAAAGTCTTCCAGTAAAGGATTCCTGGACACCATCAGATTTTACTTTTCTGGTCCTTGGTTTGTCCTAACTGTTTTGCTGGGCAATCTAGGTTCTGAAGGATTCCTTACGAACTTCTTCACAGAGGTTGAGGGCCTAACACCATGGAACTTCATGAGTACTGGGGAAGACCATCTCCTCAGTGTCTCAATGTCTCCTTCCTTTCCATAGGAAAAGTTTTGCTCTGTTAGGATCATACCAAATTCTCATGAATCCAGATATGGAAGATTTTAATTACCAATGTCTATCACATAAAAAATGGCTGGACCTTGGGAAACACATAAAATCTACTCTTGTTTTGGTTATCAGAAACGTTGAAGGGATCTGAGCTAATTGCAGAGCATCATAATCTTTTTCCTTTAGCTCTTTTCTACGCTATTATTTATTTATTTTCTTTCTTCTTTTTGTAAAAGCTTCAACTATGTCTAAAGAAGAATAGGTCATTACACAGTTTGCCAAATGAAGTACAGCTTCAACTTTGCCAGACCACAATCTATCAAGAGTAAGTGACACGAAAATATTCCATTTGGGTCTTGGCAATCCCCTAAGATAAGCAGTGGCAGATGGTGAATAGAGTTTAACAAAACTTTGAAGACAAAAGACATGTTACAAATTGAATGTTGATCAAAAGAAATGTGTAATAATTTGGGGTTTGTGCTTTGAACTCTGTAATGTAATGATGAATTTTCCAACCAACCTAGAATTGAAAATAGGATGAAGATCAAAACTTATAAGCAAAATTCCAAAACAATAAAAACATGACTGGACTACTATAACAGTCTACTTATTTGTCTAGAAAGAGGAAAAACATGCCAAATATATTAGATAAGGTACCCTGAATTTTATGATAAAGTTGAAGTTGACATTTGCAATCTGGGGTTACCCAAAATCTTTTGAAAAAGTGCTACATTTTTATATTTCCCCATAATGTAAACCCTGCCATCTCAGTATAGAATATTAACCAAAACAAAACAAAAATCTGCCTTTTCCAGCCCCTCCTCACTTTCTTTTAGTGTATCAGTACAAGGTTTAGATTCTGACAGATGTATCTTCATGACATTTGGTTTGCAATTAATATATGGGGCGGGGAAGGGTAGGACATGGGACATCTGTTTTGCTGGTGCAGGAACTGGCAAAACCCACAGGATTCCTTGTTTAGGTGTGGTAGCTCCAGTTTCCTGACTGTGGTGGAGACAAAGTGGTTCTGGGATCTGCCCAGCATTTTCATCAAAGTTATTCCTGTAAGTTTGGCTTAGAAACTATTTCACTAACCTTTCCAAAGATTCTATAAGCTATCTAGTACCTGTAGTAAATCCTTTCTTTCTTTAAACCGATCAGAGTGGATTCTTTTGTCTGGAACCCAGAACCCTGCTTAATACAAGATCCATTGTGTATGTGAGTCTTTCTTGGAAAAAGTTAAATAATGTAGTATTAACATGAAGTCTCATTTTTAAAATCATGGATATCTAGAAATTTTAATGGGGAGTTACTTTTATTAAGCACCAGGTCATTCAGTGAAGAGTGATATTAATATTTATTCAAATTTACCCTTTTAAATGGAGAATAAAACCAAAATGAATCAGTGTATCTATAAATAATAATATTCATAGGATTTTCTTAGAGTTCAATATACAATATACATGTATAGCCATATGTATATTAATGAGGACATTTTAGTTTTTGATTGTGAGGGTATTAAGTCTTCCTTTTTCTGTTCCTAACAGAAGTACTCTGATTTCTATATTTGTCAGGTTGGAACAGTTGTAGCTATATACTAAACAAGAAAACAATGCTTGAGGAAGATGATGATTCGAATCAAATTGTAAATATTCACAAGTGTGTCAAATGCTCCGGAAGTATAAAATTAAATGTTAAACATGAGAAACCTATTTAGTATTGTCATTCCTTCACATCACTCATGTAGGCTATTGAAGAATCATTCCAGAGTTACAATATAATACAAAAGTAGAGTACAGGCCCATGTGAATATTTTATGGTTTACTGTATGTGTGGCGTTCTTAAATTTTAATGCTGCAGGAGAAATGGGTAGCCCTGGAATCCTTGTGTCAATGAGATATAGAGGAAACTAGTGATCCAATTAGTATAATGGGCATCTGACAGCCAAATGATGCACTTCAAAACCTGGCTGGGAATGACTGGCTCTCATCTGCACTTGCACAGTATAACAGAGAGAAAACAGAATGTGGAATCCTCCTGCTCTTTCTGTGATGCTTTAAATCCAATTGCGTGTTGAATTCCAGACTTTATTCATTAAAGTGCTTGTCCTAAATTTATTAGTTTTCAATTCCCCACACCTCTCCTTCCTTTTCCATCACATACTTATTACTGGCCTCATTCCCATGATTCCTCGGTGCTCCTATTGACTGTTCTCCTATTCTTGGTTCATAGAAACTAATCATTATCTTGAGGATATTTCTGGGATGTGGCAGTTACTTCAGGAATTTTTGATATTTTGTTCAAGTCTACAAAGTTTGAGTAGTGGTTTTTAAAAATTGCTATTAACATAATCGAAAGTCAGGAGTCTTCCCATTGTAATCTCGTGAATCCTTTTCTCAAAGGCAGTGAAAATAGCATTGTAAAACTTCTCCTTGTATTTTTTTCCTTTTGGAACTAGAATCATAATTCTTTAGGTAACCGTCTAGCTTTATTCCAAAATTCCATTCATTTGTATTATTATGCCCTGTATGTTGAGATACAGTCTGCTTGGAGCTTCTTGTGTGCCTAAACTTCTTACTGAATGTGCTAAAATCCCAAGGCTTTGACTGTTCTTTTACCTGGGCCATTTCTCGGATTGTTTATGCAGCTGGCAGTCCTGAGAAAAGTAATTCATTGCTGTTCTTCGTGGCACCTGGTTGCCTTCCAGACAAACCAGCTTGCTTACTGCCTGTTATAAAAGCAGCAGATACCCTATGCACAGGATCCTCCCCTGTGATTCACCCCACTGCATATGCGGGCTCCACTGGGCCCCCCACATTGCCTTGAGGGATTTGGGGACTGGTGCAACAATACTGATACTCTTGTTACTCCTTTTGCTGCAACTAGTAAAGTCCTTTGTCTCTGACTCAAGAGCCCCATGCCTTCTGTCAGCATCTATGAAACTGTGACAGGCTTACTTATCAGCTTGTATGGTTGTTTTGTTGGGAGTTTTCCTGCTTCTAACTCTCCTTCACAACATCAAACTTATTGAAGTGGGGCAAAAAATCCCAATACTTTATAAAATATCTTCCTTTTGAATAATTAAAATCATTGCTATATATTCCATGTTTTTATGTCTATTAAAGTTTACCATGTATTATTACTAGAGGTAGGTTGTTTCTAGAAATTAAGGGTGGACAAACTGCTATTTCTGGCTAAAGACCTATGAATAGGGGAAATAGCAGATTTGCAAAACTGATCTTGAATATAGTACTTAAAAAAAGTCTTGATAAAAGGAACGCCAATCAACACCAAATTTATGTCTCCCAGAAAGTGAAAAATCTGGCCTTACGTCATGAATTCAGCAGTAGTAGTTTTAAAAAATACCTATATTTTGTGAAGTAGCAGGGCTCATCTAATGAATTAATTTGTAGGGAGACCTTCTGTTCTGTGGTTGTGTGACACCCCTATTTTGCCTATTCATAAATCTACTCAGTATATATTCATTGAGTGTCTACGTTCTGAGCCAAGCACCATTCTAGGCTCTGATGCTATAGCTGTGGACAAGTTGGCTAGGGTCCCTGCTTCAAGGTCTTTACCAGAAGAGGATGAAAATTGCTTCTTAATAAGAAGTAAAATTCTTTACAGATGAAGTTGACAGGATTTTGTTAGCCAGTAATGACTTCAGACTTACAATTTTACAGGAGAGATGTTTTTAATATTCTTTCTACTCAGATTTGAAGCTGAAAGTATGATTCTAAGACAAGGACACATACCCTTAGAACACTACTTGGTTCTTGCTGGACATTTAAAGGTCATGTCAAGTAATACAAGCACAAACAAAAATACCAACTCTGAAATTTTAAGTGAGTTTGAAGAAGGTTACTTCATAGGGGTAACTACTATCTTAATTTCTCAGTCTCTCATCATCATTTTTTAGATTACAATGTAAAATAATTATGTGTCATTGCATTAAAATAATTAACATAGTATGCTATAGTATTGTCCTTGAGTATTAAATTATTTCAGTAATTGAAGTGCTTAGAAAAAACATGTTTCTTTAACATTGTAGAGCCAATATATAGCCTGTTATATAGTTTATCAACGTACAGGACACACAGGAAGATTCACGAATGATTGCTATATGAATGACTGACAAGTTAAATGAATGAGTTACAAACCATGTAGCTTGGGAGGCAGGGTGGTATTAAAAAATAGAGAAATTATACCAAAACATTTATTGATTCAAGGAGCTCTTTTTGATTCTTTAAAGAAATTTATGCTTCCAAAAGATTTTATGCAAAAGGGATAAGATTTAGGCTAAGAAAAGACGTTTGTATGTAATGGTAAAACTTGCTTCATTTCTATATTTGGTCAAAGGCAGATTGGATTTAGAGATCCTTGAATCCAAAAGTCTCTAAGTTTAGAGATCTTGGGAGGTGAGAGCTGTTGCTGGAATTGAGGTCAGATACCACATTGGAAACAATGCTAAAGAGTCTGGACTTAATTCTACAGGCAGTGGAGCTCACTGAGGGTTTTTAATTAGGAAGGGAGATGGATCACATTAACATTTAGATAGATGACTGGTGAGATGATGTGGGGCTGTATTATCAGAGAAGGAACAGCATGGAATTGGAGAACAGTTGGGAGATCAGTGAGCAGACCCTGGACCAGGGCACTGATCGTGGGAATACTAATTAGGAGATGAATTCAAGATATTTTATTGGTAACAAATTCAATGAGAAGGGCAGAGAAGAAATAAATCAAACCTGATTTTTCCATGGCATTCCTACTGTAAAATTAATTATGAATCGTCATCGGTGAGTAAAAAATTTCTTGATAGGTTGAGCAGTGGTTAAGGGTTGGCCAGCCTGGGCCTGAATGGACCTTCTAGTGCTGGAGGCTCTTTGGAGGCACTCTTAGAACCTGATGATCCTCCGTGGACTCCAAGATCTTCCCCAGGATCAGCGACTGGTAGTGTTAGATGGAGCCTCACAAGTCAGCCACACAGAGCCTTTCACTTTACACCTTAGCGAATGGAGAACCAGGGTGGTTCACTGAATTGCTCACGTTGACACAGGTAGTGGCAGAAATGGGAGCAGAACCCTGAATTCAGTGCTCTGTTCACTCGGCCGTGCTGCCCCAACTGTGTGCAGATTAAATAGAGCCATTGGTTTTTCAACTGAAGAGAGGAAACCTGGAGATCATCTGTACTGGTGTTTCTCAGCCAAAATCTGTACTAGTCAGCGTTTTCCAGAGAAACAGAACCAATAGGATATATTATATAGATATGTATAAGAGGAGATTTATTATAGGAATTGGCTTATACTTTCATGGAGGCCGAGAAGTCCTATAATCTGCCGTCCGCAAACTGGAGGACTAGGAAAGCCAGTGGTGGAATATGGTCCGAGTCCAGAGGCCTGAGAACCAGGGGGACCAATGGTGTAAGTCCCAGGTGGATTCCAAAGGCCTGAGAATCAAAGGGCCAGTGGTATGAGGCCCAGTCCAAGTCTGAAGGCCTGGGAACTAGGAATGCCAATGTCCAAGACAGGAGAAGATGGATATTCCAGCTCAAGCAAAGAGATTTAAAATTCTTGCCACTCTCCTTTCTCTAGGATAATCTCACCTTGATTCTTTACTGCTAAATCTTTTCAATATTATAATCATTAAAGTGTTACAGTTTTTGTATACAGTTACACTAACATTATCCCCCCTAACTGAGCATCATGGATGCAGGTCAGCGTCTCCACCCCAAGTTTGCTGTCTTCAGAACAAAGCACCCTCTTTTCTTAGTAATAAAGTGTTGAGTGGAGCTAGGATATAGCCTTGTGCATGTTTGTAGATCATGCTGCTGTTTTAGCACATAAATATTCCAAACTAAGAACTCATTCAGCCGGGCTTCTGTTTTTATAATGTAGTTTGGGGGCTACAAAATAATCCTGCTGGGGCTGATAGACCATGTGAAAGTCCAGGCCAGTCGTTATTTATTAATCCTATAAGCTCAAGTTTTATTTAAAAAATCATTTGTTTACAATGATGCATACTTATAATTTCACACGTTCCCAGAGTTTCATTGTAAGAATGTCAGAAATTATTCTACAAGATATGCATTTGTTTTTATTTTTCAGGAAATTTGCCTGTTAACGAATGCAAATTGACGTACTTCAATTTTATGTAGAACAGGTGTAAAACTTCTAGTAATAAGTAAAGTATTTGATTATATTCATAAAAATGATTAATGTTTTTTTTTTGTTTTTTTGTTTAACATCTTTATTGGAGTATAATTGCTTTACAATGTGTGTTAGTTTCTGCTTTATAACAAAGCGAATCAGCTATACATATACATATATCCCTATATCCCCTCCCTCTTGCGTCTCCCTCCCACCCTCCCTAGCCCACCCCTCTAGGTGTTCACAGAGCACTGAGCTGATCTCCTTGTGCTATGTGGCTGCTTCCCACTAGCTATCTACCTTACGTTTGGTAGTATATATAAGTCCATGCCACTCTCTGACTTCGTCCCAGTTTACCCTTCCCCCTCCCCGCGTCCTCAAGTCCATTCTCTACGTCTGCGTCTTTATTCCTCTCCTGCCCCTAGGTTCTTCATAACCTTTTTTTTTTTTTTTTTTGGTTCCATATATGTGTGTTAGCATACGGTATTTTTCTCTTTCTGACTTACTTCACTCTGTATGACAGACTCTAGGTCCATCCACCTCACTACCTCACTACAAATAACTGAATTTCGTTTCTTTTTATGGTGGAGTAATATTCCATTGTATATATGTGCCACATCTTCTTTATCCATTCATCTGTCAGTGGACACTTAGGTTGCTTCCATGTCCTGGCTATTGTAAATAGAGCTGCAATGAACATTGTGGTACATGACTCTTTTTGAATTATGGTTTTCTCAGGGTATATGCCCAGTAGTGGGATTGCTGGGTCGTATGGTAGCTCTATTTGTAGTTTTTTAAGGAAGCCTCATACTGTTCTCCATAGTGGCTGTATCAATCTACATTCCCACCAACAGTGCAAGAGGGTTCCCTTTTCTCCACACCCTCTCCAGCATTTACTGTTTGTAGATATTTTGATGATGGCAAAATGATTAATATTTTAAGGAAACTTTCTTGGGAAGCCTAGATAAATTTCAAAGCCAAAAATATTTACATTGAGAATGAATACTAAGGCAAATTAAGTGTCTATATTTTTTAAAAATGTTAGATCTTAATGCTTTGTGCTGATGGGTCAGTGGATTTAATTAGGTAACAAACCATCACAGATGTAGGGGAGGCAAAATTTTCTCTCTATCCTCTTAGGGTTTTTCAACTAGGCCTGAAAATCAAACTAACATAAAACAGATTAACGGAAAAGCATACAAATTTCCATAAGGTTTACATGACACAGGAGCCCTCATAATGACATGAAAACCCAAAGAAGTGACAAAATCTAAATACTTTATACCAGGCTGAACAAAGAGAGGCAATTGTGGGAAAGTAACTAAAATACATGGGGAGGCTGAAGGAAGATAAGAATTATTTTAACAAGTTCTGTTTGTGAAGAATTCTCTTGGCTTTGACTGCCCATGGAAGAATGTTTCTTTTCTCTTGGTACAAGGAGGGCATCTTTCACATGGGAACTTTTAATATTCTATTTTCAGGAAGAAAAGGGAGATTAGAATGCCCTTCTTAACATGTTGTTTTTTAAGTGTCTTTAGCTCTAAATAATTCTTATGCCAAACTGGTGTATTTTGGGATGGTATATTCTGTCACCTATCACAGACCATAAAGGTTTTTCAGGGATTAAAATAGATAATGCACATAAAATAATAGATCGGTGCCTGGCAGAACAACACTCAGTAAGTGGTAGTTGCTACTTTTGTTGTTACTAATTATAACAACAATCATGTGCTATTGATAGATACATGCCCTTCAAATTAACTTTAAAACAGTGTGCTTATAACTGCTGCATTGTTAATGAAGATGGTTGGCTGGTTCATTGCTAGGTTTATAATTTGAACTTAAAGTGCTTATTCACAGGGATGTGCTGTGATGCTGCTGAAATTCTTGCTGAGGCAGGAGTTGTGTGTGATTCTCTTGGTTGGCAGTTGAAGTGCATTTTGTTATACAAGCCTGTGTCAAGCGCAAAGCAGAGTTTTTCATTTTCATTATTTTTGGAAAGTGATTTACAAGTGTTTAACAGTTCTTAGAGCAGGCTCAGGGGTGTACTATCATTTCCATATTATTTAAAAAATATTTCTAAGATAAATTTCATGAGACATTGCATTAGTTTCAGGGTGTTGGTAATCCAACAGCAGCTGCTGTAAGTTGTGTGTTTTTTTTTTTTTATTATTCATTACTCAAGACAAATGGCTTTCCGAAACTATTTAGGCCATGTGTTCCTAATCTGCCTATAAATCTTGATGTGCCAGCTACTGGAGCAATTGCTTAGTTGATCCCTTGGGAAGCCTGAAGTGAAAGCATTGATTAGGCTTTTTTGGGCTGAGAGCCCTTTTCAGCTCTTTAGCTGGCGGGAAAGTCTTCATTTCTTCATTAGAGAAGCTAGTGGCAGGAGAATCTTGCCTAGAGCCATTTATTACTTTTAGCATGGTCACAAGCACTGGCTACTATCTACTCACAAGTTCTGTTGGTAAGCCATCTGGAAGCAAAGGAATGCTCTTGAATCTGTGTTTGTTTAGAATGTTTTAAATGGAGATCTTTGTCAATACTTAGCAGATAAAGCTCATGAGATTTTCTGTATATTTGCTAGGATAAATCATTCTGTGATACACTCCTCGAACTCAGAGTGGAATGTACTATCATCTGATTTGAAAATGTCATAGGAAATTTCATGAACATTTTACTATTGATAAATATAAATTTAGTAGACACATGCTGTGTACTTCTTTACTGAACCCGTGCTGTGGGAACTTGATGGACTGTAACAATTATGGCCATAGTAAGTGCCGGTACTCAAATGTCCTATGAAAAAAAGCATCAGAAATACAATGATGTGCAGGATGTGGTTTTCTTTTTAAATATTATATTTGATTTATTATTTATGGACTAAAAAAGGAAGGTGAGCTCCATTAACCCAGTGACCTTTATTTATTCCCATACAGGATAATTGCATTATAATGGAAATATAGGAACAGTAGGTATTGTAAATACAACTCCCTGTACAAGTGGGGCTGCTCACTTTAGCCTCTGAAAGCATCCAGTGGGTTTCAACATAAATTTATAAGCAACTCAAATTCTTTACTACACAAAATAGAAAAATGATGTCAATGTGTTAGCATCAGGAAAATCTAATAATGTTCCTGGAGTTAATCTTATATTTTATTTAAGTGTATTATGTTCTCTTTAAAGTAATGGTCATCAGTTTCATTCAAGACTGAAATTACAGCCTTCAATGTCACTGTGGCGTATCTCAAAGATTGCAGTCATGGTGCTCTTATTTGGGAGTGCTATGCACATCTTGTGTGAAAACCACAAATTTAGGGTTCCTATTCTGACCACTCCTCACAGACTTTCTGTATTTTTTGATCTGATCACATCTTCTGAATCTTAAGAGACTTAATTTTGAGAACTTCCTGGAATCCAGCCAGGAGAAGGATGGAGTCTCAGTTCTGCTTTTGGGTCCTTGGTGTTCTGGGGTCACAGAGAGATGCCCAGGGGAGGCTGTCAGTGGTTCTTAAATGCTAGTTCATGCATCATTGATATTCTCTGATATTTCTTCACCTGCCAGAGAGCAAATGAGAAAGATATGGACAAGGTATGCTTTTCAGAAAGCTGAATTTATTCAAAATTTAAAAACAAGGTCCTGTTTTAGATGTTCTTTCTTTCTTTCCTTCTTTCTTTTTCTTTCTTTCTCTTCCTTCCTTCCTTCCTTCCTTCCTTCCTTCCTTCCTTTCTTTCTTTCTTTCTTTCTTTCTTTCTTTCTTTCTTTCTTTCTTTCTTTCTCTCTTTCTTTCCTTTCTCTCTCTTTCGTGCTTAAGTATCATTTATTTCATGAAATAATGTTGACAGTCCTTGGTAGCTGTTGTTTTAATGTTCTTACTTGACACACACAAGCAAAACAGAGGCTGCCAGCTGCACATCGTCTTCTTTCACTGCCCAAATTAAAAAAAAAAAAAAAAATGAACTGAACTGGGAAATCCCCAAATCTGGATGCTAGTGTACTTTGTTAAACTGTTTTGTCTTTATGAGGGCTCAGAGCTCAGTGTTGGGAAATGCATCCTCTAAACTGCTGGTTTGCTATTACTAGTTTTATGTTATCTATCAAAACAGCATTACTTCGTCTTGAAGAGCCTGGGCTGCGAGCCCAGGCAATTATGGTTCCAATTTCAGTGCTGCCTTTGTGAGCACTGGGCCACTTATTTAATCTTTCAGAGCCTCAGGTTCTCATCTGTGTAAACAGTGACAACAGACTGCTAATTCATAGAGGGTTGTGACCACTGAGTGAGTTAATACATGTAAAATGTTTAGAATAGTGGCTGGCATATATTAACATATATGAATTTTGCAACTGATTGTATTTTCCTGCTTTGTTTTGGTAACAGAACATTTATAGCCAGACTTGTCCCTCTTTAGCCCAAGATTGTCTGGGACACGATCAAGTGAAATCATATGGCTGGCCTTGGTTTTTTCCTAGCTGTATTCTTTCCACCCTCTGATTCCCTCAACTGTTTATTTCCACCATTGATTATGTACATTTTAAAAACACCCCACCAATATTGGGATTGGGGTAAGATATAAATACATTAAATAATTAACTTAAGGGACTTTCCTGGTGGTCCAGTGGTAAAGAATCTGCCTTGCAATGCAGGGGACACGGGTTCCATCCCTGGTCAGGGAACTAAGATCCCACATGCCGCGGGGCAACTAAGCCTGCGTGCGCCACAACTACTGAGCTTGTGCGCCTCAACTAGAGATCCCACATGTCTCAAACTACAGAGCCTGTGTGCCCTGGAGCCTGCGCGCCACAACTAGAGAGAGAAAACCCGCACACCACAACTAGAGAGAAGTCTGCGTGCCACGACAAAAGATCCCGCATGCCTCAACGAAGATCCAGTGTGCCGCAACTAAGACCCGACACAGCCAAAAATAAATAAATAATAAATCTTTTAAAAAAGTAATTAACTTAAAAGTCCCATTTCCGGCACCAAGCCTTCACATGCCTCTTTAGGCTGGAGTGATTTCACCATCCTCTGACTTTAGAGCTGCTTTGATTATGCAACTCACTTGGCCATCCATGGACTCTTAGAATATTAGAGCAGGAAATGTAAGTGAGTTGGCTATGGCCTTGAGGCTCTGTGGGACCCAAGAGAGCCAGCTGCCAAGAAGAGGCCATTGATAGAGCCAAGCCCAAGTAGGAGAGGAGCAGAGGAACTGACACAGCTGTAACTCACAGTATCAAACACTACCATTTACTGGACACCTTTTTAAAAAATTGGATTTGTGATAAGTATATTACTTGCAGTAATATTTAATTCATTTAAGTCTCATAACTCTATTAGCTTTTATTCTTTTCTTTTTTCTTTTTTCTTTTTTTTTGTGGTATGCGGGCCTCTCACTGATGTGGCCTCTCCCGTTGCGGAGCACAGGCTCCGGATGTGCAGGCTCAGAGGCCGTGGCTCACGGGCCTAGCCGCTCCGTGGTATGTGGGATCTTCCCGGGCCGGGGCACAAACCCGTGTCCCCTGCATCGGCAGGCGGACTCTCAACCACTGTGCCACCAGGGAAGCCCTATTAGCTGTTATTCTTATTCTCTTTCATAGATTAAGGAAAAAAGCTAAAAGATCTTTTAAAAGTTGTTCCAGGGTCCAAGACTAATAAGCTGTTGGACTTATTAGCCTCACACTCAGAGTCCCTGACTCTAAAACTCTGCTCCTAACCCCTGTAGTTTGTCCATTGAGTTATTTCTAGGGAGTGAAGCAGTGAAAGATATAGGTCTCCCATAAAGTTCCAAAAGATTGCCCTGGCAAGCTTGGAGAGATAGTTGTGAAACTTCCTGATTTCCCGGATAATTAAAAAGGCCTTTTACAGAAATATAGATCAATGGGACAGGAAAGCCCAGGGATAAGCCCTTGCACATATGGTCACCTTATCTTTGATAAAGGAGACAAGAATATACAATGGAGAAAAGACAGCCTCTTCAATAAGTGGTGCTGGGGAAACTGGACAGCTACATGTAAAAGAATGAAATTAGAACACTCCCTAACACCATACACAAAAATAAGCTCAAAATGGATTAAAGACGTAAATATAAGGGCAGATACTATAAAAACTCTTAGAGGAAAACATAGGCAGAACACTCTTTGACATAAATCACAGCAAGATCCTTTTTGACTCACTTCCTAGAGAAATGGAAATAAAAACAAAAACAAATGGGACCTAATGAAACTTAAAAGCTTTTGCTCAGCAAAGGAAACCGTAAACAAGACGAAAAGACAACCCTCAGAATGGGAGAAGATTTTTGCAAACGAAGCAACTGACGAAGGATTAATCTCCAAACTATACAAGCAGCTCATACAGCTCAATATCAAGAAAACAAACAACCCAATCCAAAAATGGGCAGAAGACCTAAATAGACATTTCTCCAAAGAAGACATACAGATGGCCAACAAACACATGAAAAGCTGCTCAGTATCACTAATCATTAGAGAAATGCAAAACAAAACTACAATGAGGTATCACCTCACACAGTTCAGAATGGCCATCATCAAAAAATCTACAAACAATACATGCTGGAGAGGGTGTGGAGAAAAGGGAACCCTCTTGCACGGTTGGTGGGAATGTAAATTGATGCAGCCACTATGGAGAACAGTGTGGAGTTTCCTTTAAAAGCTAAAAATAGAACTACCATATGCCCCAGCAATCCCACTACTGGGCATATACCCTGAGAAAACCATAATTCAAAAAGAGTCATGTACCACAATGTTCATTGCAGTTCTATTTACAATAGCCAGGACATGGAGGCAACCTAAGTGTCCACTGACAGATGAATGGATAAAGAAGATGTGGTACATACACGAAATTGAGTTATTTGTAGTGAGGTGGATGGACCTAGAGTCTGTCATACAGAGTGAAGTAAGTCAGAAAGAGAGAAATAAATACCATATACTAACACATATATATGGAATCTAAAAAAAAAAAAACGTTCTGAAGAACCTAGGGGCAGGACAGGAATAAAGATGCAGACGTAGAGAATGGACTTGAGGACCCGGGGAGGGGGAAGGGTAAACTGGGACGAAGTGAGAGAGTGGCATGGACTTATATATACTACCAAATGTAAAATAGATAGCTAGTGGGAAGCAGCCACATAGCACATGGAGATCAGCTCAGTACTTTGTGACCACCTAGAGGGGTGGGATAGGGAGGGTGGGAGGGAGGGGATATGGGGATATATGTATAATATAACTTATTCACTTTGTTATACAGCAGAAACTAACACAACAATGTACTCCAATAAAGATGTTAAAAAGAAAAAGTCCTTTTTATTCGTGTCAAGATTTATTGTATAGCAGTCCATCCCATAACATGCCAGAACAGATGTATGAACCTAGCTTTGTGGCCTGACTCACTGTCTTAGTCACAGACTTGTACACTCAATGCTTACCGTCTGGTTGAATCACGCATAGAAATGTTTACTTACTATTGTATATAATTCCAGTTTTCCCTAATTAAAGGTGGTGCTGGGTACTGAGCAGTAAGCAGCTGGCACTCCTAGGCCACTTTGCACTTGGCAGCCGAGCAGTCAGGGAAACCTGAGCAATGGAAGTTCATCTCAGGATGTAAGCATGTCCGAGAAGTCAATGACTGCCCTGTATTTGGGATAAGAGTTTCACGCAGGTACATCTAGTACCATGCAGGCATTCTTTTCTTGTCAGGCAGTGGGGTGGTCTCAGCAGTGTTTGCCTTTTGGGGAAAACAAATACTGTGCCAGAGACTGAGTAGCCACAGGAAACATGGAAGCCCTCATTTTATATTTTGAACACGTGCATTACAGGTTGTACCTAAAATTGAGTGGGTGGTTATCAGCGGTACCTGGTGTGGTTGCCTAAGAAAGTTGTAGTGGACATTACAATCTCACAGTTTTCTTTTACTAGTTTTGTTTTGTTTGTTGTTTGCTCAGAAACTCAATGCATCAAAACGATTTCAGGTTTTATGGGATCTGGAGTCCTAGAAAAGAGAGTTCTAATTATTGAGAACTGAATATTCCTTTGGAAATGGCAATGAAGCCTCTTCAGCAGCATGCGGCTGATTGTTCAGCCAAGGTCCAGGTTATGTAAAAGCTTGTCCCCAACAACTTTAGGAAATTGAGTGATTTTTGCATGTATTTTATCCAGTTATTCACAGCACACTTATAGTTTCCAGTCTTGACTTTATTTCTAATTCAGTTGGAACAACTCATTTAATATGAGCAACTTACTCAAGAAGTCTGAAAGCACTATAGTTTAGTGAACAGAGTTTTGCAGTCAGAGAGGGCAAAGTTCTAATCCTGGCTCTGTCACTCCCTTGCTGTGTGACTTTGGGTAAATGACTTACCCTCTCTGAGCCTCAGAGAACTCATTTTTAAATTGGGGATGATAAGTCCTGTCATGCAGAGTGGGTGCAAAATGAATTCAAGAAAGCAACTCAAAGTAGTTACTGAGCCCTTACTATGTGTCAGGGGCTGTTCCAGGCTTATGAATACAATGGTGAACTTGAACGTGCCTTCAAGGAGCTTGTGTTCAAAGGAGGGGGCCAAGCTAATGAGTGATTACAATAAAGCAATATGCAGGCTAAGATAGTTTGAAGCATGAAGGGCCTCAGGTGCTCAGGGAAAATAAGTAACTCAGTTTAGCTCAGTGGTTGTCTGCCTTGACTATTGATTAGAATTCCCTGGAGAGTTAAAAAAAAATACCAATACCCTGGACACACCACTGACCAGTTAAATCAGATTTCTAGGCTGTAGCTTGGGGACCAATAATTTTCAAGTCCCCCCAGTGATTCTGATGTGGAGCCAGGTTTGAGAACCACTGGTTTAGGCTGTGATCCAGGAGGTAGTCAGAGGAAGCTGAACTCTTGAGGCTGAAACCTGCAGGACGATCCAGAGATGGACAAATGTAGAGGGTTGGGAGGGACATTCTAATTATGTCTGCTCAGGGTCTTAATGGAAAATTAATTCTCAAAACATTTCAATATCCCAGCCTTGTGAGCAGGAAGAAGAGGTTACACTGTCTGGGTTGCTGGTTTCACTCCATTCAAATTGTGCCTTCTGAGTCTAGTGAGTGACTAATTCCTCACTAGATTTTTATTTGTTTTTATTGTGGTAGGATATACTTAATACAAAACTTACCATTTTAACCATTTTTGAGTGTACAGCTCAGTGGCATTAAGTACGTTCACGTTGCTGTGCAACCATCACCACCATCTATCTCCAGAACTTTTTCATCATTCCCCAATGAAGATCTGTAGCCATTGAACAAGAACTCTCATTCCTCCTTCCCCTGGGCCCTCGTAACCTCTTTTCTGCTTTCTGTCTCTATGATTTGACTATTCTAGGTACCTTATATAAGTGGAATCATACAATATTAGTTCTTTTGTGTCTGGTGCTTTTCACTTAACACAATGTCCTCACTAGATTTTTTTAAAATTTTATTTATTTATTTATTTATGGCTGTGTTGGGTCTTTGTTTTTGTGCGTGGGCTTTCTCTAGTTGCGGCGAGCGGGGGCCACTCTTTATCGCGGTGCATGGGCCTCTCACTGTCGCGGCCTCTCTTGTTGCGGAGCACAGGCTCCAGACGCGCAGGCTCCGTAGTTGTGGCTCACGGGCCTAGTTGCTCCGCGGCATGTGGGATCTTCCCAGACCAGGGCTCGAACCCATGTCCCCTGCATTGGCAGGCAGATTCTCAACCACTGCGCCACCAGGGAAGCCCCTCCTCACTAGATTTCAATAGGTCTTTTGCTTGGACCTTTTTTTTTTTTTAATTAATTAATTTATTTACTTTTGTCTGCGTTGGGTCTTCGTTTCTGCGTGCGGGCTTTCTCTGGTTGCAGCGAGCGGGGGCTACTCTTCGTTGTGGTGCGTGGGCTTCTCATTGCGGTGGCTTCTGTTGTTGCGGAGCACGGGCTCAAGGGCACGTGGGCTCAGTAGTTGTGGCTTGCAGGCTCTAGAGCACTGGCTCGGTAGTTGTGACACATGGGCTTAGTTGCCCCACGACATGTGGGATCTTCCCAGACCAGGGCTCAAACCCGTGTTCCCTGCATTGGCAGGCATATTCTTAACCACTGCGCCACCAGGGAAGTCCCTGCTTGGACTTTAAACTCCAACCTTTTAACAGTGTAGGAGTAGCTTCAGTGTTAGGGAGTTCATAATGTTTCAACCCAGCATAACATGACAAAGCAGTGTCTAGAGTGTGTGCAAAGTCCTGCTGAGTCTCCATGACAAAGGTATGAGTGTCCTGAATTACCTGCTATGGCTTATCTCTCTCTGTTTCCTCAGATGACATAAGGACAATGTATGGGTTGTTATTCTCTCTTTATTTTTCTGTCAATCATATTTTTTGGTTGTAACTCATCACTGTGGGCTATTTATACCTGAGTCAAGTACTAGACAAATACAGTGGACTTTCAGATGTCTCTTTTCTTCAAGCTTGATAATAGGTAGGAAATGGTTTTTAAATAATCTCAGGTTGTGTTTATATTAAAGCAGGAACAACTTGCATCTTCACAGCCTTGTGTTGTAATGAGTAGTCCAGTTACATGACTGATCTGTTTTCACAGTTTTCTCTGTCCTCCGAAAATGTTTATGAAAACTACTCAAAAGGATGGAAAGCACTTGGCCTAACAGTCAGCTTAATCTTCCAGAAAGAACCTGAATTCTTTCTCTTTTTTTCCTTATCTTACTTTTTCCTTTCTTAAAATTTTATTTATTCAAAAATATTTCTTGGGTCCCTAATATATGTCAAGCACTGCATTAGGGCCCAAAGCAAACAATAGATATAGTGTCTATTCTTGTACAATCTAATGGGGTTGATATCGGTTATTGATTTGTAGAGTTGATTTCTGATTCACCATCATCTAGTGCTAAGTTCACAGGATATTAAGTGGATCATGTATTCTTACATGTTTCTTTTTTTGTAACATGAGAGGGTAGAGCCACTTAAGGGGGTCTAGCTGACTGGCTGCTAAGATGCCCCACAGGGTGGTGAAATTCCTGTCATGTGGGTCTGATGTTAGATTTGTAGTTCCAGAAGTTTATATGCCAGTGCCTCGTGAAATACCTCCTGATATAAGAGGAGAAGACAGACTCATGTTAATATATAAGAGAATGGTGTAAATCCAAATGTTGATTTATTAATTTTGATGGAGAATATCTGTTTCCAGCCAAAAACATATTCATTTTTATCATTCTATGAATCCTTTCTGCATCAGGGTAACTGAGGGGCTGAATTCATAGTCGAAGGGATACTTAAGTGAAGACAAAATTGAGGTGAAATTATGTAGGTGGTCTCAAGGGATGTTTTATCCAGACCAAGGAGATGCCTGGTGTAATCCAAACCCCGTAGCTGAGAGTACATGGAGGGTGAACCGATGTATCCCCCCAAGTCGTGTCTGGCCAGTGATGGGTCCTTACTGCGCTTTCCTTTCTATGCCCTCTTTCCTTCTGGTTCTAGGCTGATTACTGTTCTGAGTGACACATTCCCTCATCACATATGCTAACATCATCAAGATTGAGCTATAGTCAGATCAGACTCTTAATTGAGCTATTCCATCTCTTATCTTTGCTTAACTCTGATCTCATCCGTAATGGGTTATGATTGCCAGCCAAACTCTAAGAGTTCTAGGACTCTTCTTGTATCTCTGTCTAATCATATTGTTCTCTCCCTCCACTATCACTGCATTCAAAAAAGTGCTAGATTTCTTTAGGACAGAAACATTACCCTTACATAATCCATGAGGTTTTTTTAAAATTAGTTAATTAATTAATTTTATTTTTGGCTGCGTTCGGTCCCTGTTGCTGCACACGGGCTTTCTCCAGTTGTGGTGAGCGAGAGGCCACTCCCCATTGCGGTGCACGGGCTTCCAATTGCTGTGGCCCCCCATGCTGCAGAGGATGGGCCCTGGGCGCGTGTACTCAGTAGTTGTGGCACACGGGTCTAGCCACTCCACAGCATGTGGGATCCTCCCGGACCAGGGCTCGAACCCGTGTCCTCTGCATTGGCAGGCAGACTCCTAACCACTGCACCACCAGGGAAGCCCTGGTTAGGCCTTTCTATTCCTTCATCCATTGAATCCATTTCTACTGTATTTGCCTATTGACTAAATTTTAAGGAGTGCTTTGAACTGAATTCAGACCCAGGCTTTCAGGGAAAGAAGATTTGGTTCTTCATCATGACCTAGACTGTAAGGGTTTAGTTTGAAAATATCAGAAATACCCATTTTTCACTCTTTCATCACTTTCTCAGGGATCTCATTTTGCCCTGAGACTGGGTCAGTTTCCCTGCTTCTGGAAGCCAGTCTCCTCCTTTTTCCTGTAGGCCCTTTCTAGACGGCAATGTCTTGACTGGACCTACTTGAGTTATAACCATCTTGGATTTATGTGCCATTTTTATGAGAGTCTTTGAAATGTGATAAGGTAAGCAGCCATCTGTTTTATATGTACTAAGTCTGGGCCTTTGTCCAGGTGTCTTTATATTTTCAAAATAATACCTACTTAAATTTTATACTTTTATATTATATTCCTGACAATTTTACATTATCTTTCATAGCTGGAGAGAACTGAATTTCTTTTGTTCATGGACTTCTAACAGTGACTTCACGCTCCTGGACTTCATTATCCATTTGCAACCATCTGTTGGTAAATGCAAACTATAGAGTTTAACCCTTCACACTTCCCGCGTGGGAATCTAGTGCATTGATATCATCTTTGTCATCACTTATGATATTGCTTACCTCTGGAAAATTAATGTGCTGGCTAGTGGCATTTTCACTTCCCATTTTAGGACTTCTGGATGTGATGCGTTTTTATGAACTGTCCAGTATATTAATAATGGACGAGCGATGGAGTCATACAAGCACACGGGGCCTTGGCGATTAAGGTCCCTGGGGATTCAGAAGAGCAAATTATAGAGCACATTTTATGTCTTGGAAAGGGAGCAGATACTATAATGAATTTTTTTTTTTTTTTTGCAGTACGCGGGCCTCTCACTGTTGTGGCCTCTCCCGTTGCGGAGCACAGGCTCCGGACGCGCAGGCTCAGCAGCCATGGCTCACGGGCCAAGCCGCTCGGCAGCATGTGGGATCCTCCCGCACCGGGGCACGAACCCGTGTCCCCTTAATTCGCAGGCGGACTCTCAACCACTGCGCCACCAGGGAAGCCCCTATAATGAATTTTTAAGTGAGCATTTTGTTCAGTCTTCTGAGACCCTGGCAGCTTGCTGAGTTTACAGGGGTAAAAAAGCACCTGTAGAGAGGAATTTCTCAGTCAGAACCGACATTTAAAGTAGTGGTGTGTTCATGCTGAGACAGAAATCCTGCATGCATTTTTAAAAACTTCTAGCTTTTGCAGCTGGATCTAACGAATGATGCTCCAAGAGGTTGAGCCAGCTTGCCATTTTCCAGGCTCCAGTTCCATTATTTATGTCCTTTCCAATCAAGTCTATGGCACATACTTAAAGACTTAGCTTTGCTAAAAGTACAGCCCAGTACCTGAATGGACGCCTGTGTAAATGTCGTTGGACCTCCATGGTTTTCTTCTTAACCCTGCTATTCTTATTTAGGTACACTCAGCGATTTAACTTAAAATCAAGTACGTTTTCAAAGATTCTGAGTTCTTGAGGCTCTTCTTTGGAGAACGAATCTTATGTGATTAGTGTTTGATTAAGTGTTCAAAGAGGACAGTTTTCATCACCATGTCAAGTGCAGATGTGTCCTAAAAAATCAGATCAGAACTCAAAGGTAAATTGAAGATTCCATGAATTTTTATGATATTAGCACAGAGGAATTTGAGATTAAAAAGAGAAACCAAGTATTTTGGCAGTCTTCAGCAACAGGCTAAAGAAGTTATGACCTAAAATCAAATGTAATCCTATAGGCCACAGTTTTTTTAAGGCACCAAAACCATGGAAGTAAGGAATATATAATCTACTCCCCTGTCCACCCCCCATCAGAGCAGAAGCTATGGACCTTGACTCTTGGACAGGCTGACTAACTTCTGATACCGTGTTTGATAGTGCACACGTGAGCCCCATATAGGCCTTGAGTACACATGTAGTCCTATTGTTGTCCAGATCATAGTAAGTCTTGGCCACCATTTTATCGTTTCCTTAAATATCCCTCCATATTTCAGGCATCCCCAAGGTGGTATCTGCTTGTGTTCCGGAACTTATGCACTCAAGTTCTTTTGCTGCCCTGGGAATGTTTCTGGTCACAGAGGCAATTCTATATACTATGATCTTTCGGTCTGTTGCTGGATGGGGTGGGCTTCTTCTCCAGGGCCTTCAGTTTCATGGTTAAACCTTCTCTCCATCACGGTTCAGACCAAGGCCTCGGATGGTGAAGGGCAAGACTCCATCCTATTCCACCCATCCATCTCCCTGTCTTTCTTCCTCCAGGCACCCCTGCTAACCTGGAAAAGAACTGATTCTTCAGTCAAAGAATGATCCCCTTTGATTACCAACTCAGGCTGATAGATTTCTGCAAGGATCACTAGGTTGTCAGTTCTGTAGACCACAATCAGTTTGGACACAGGACACCCTGCGGCAAATGCAGTTTACGTGAACAGCAGGAAATGAAGGAGCTGTAGAGATACACTAGTCAGTGCAACAGTGAGTTTTCAGACAAACTTAAAGGACAAACAGGATTCATCCAAGGAATGTTAATACCTTTTGATTGATCTTTGAGATTCTCTGCTGTCCATGATAAATAGAACCTTATTTATTTATCCCTCATTCCTCTGTGCTACAACTGGACACTAAAAAAGATGTAAAAACTGTAGAAACTTCAAAATGGAAATCCAGTGTTTCTATGCTCAAGAAGTAACCCCTAAAAATGATCCATCATATATAACTCTCTTTTTCATGTGTGCATGCTCTCTTTCTCCACACACACACACACATACATTCTGTATGTTGTATGATATATCTTCCTTTTTTCTCCTTTATTGGCATATATAGATGTACTTCATTTTTATAAATTTATTTTATTTATTTATTTTTGGCTGCATTGGGTCTTTGTTGTTGCACATGGGCTTTCTCTAGTTGCGGCGAGCGGGGGCTACTCTTTGTTGTGGTGCGCGGACTTCTCATTGCGGTGGCTTCTCTTGTTGCAGAGCGTGGGCTCTAGGCACACGGGCTCAGTAGTTGTGGCTCTCGGGTTCTAGAGCACTGGCTCAGTAGCTGTGGCACATGGGTTTAGTTGCTTCGTGACGTGGGATCTTCCCGGACCAGGGCTCGAACTTTTGTCCCCTGCGTTGGCAAGCAGATTCTTAACCCCTGCGCCACCAGGGAAGGCCAAGATGTACTCCATTTTTAATAGGTATATTGTATGGCATATTATGTAGAAAATTAGAATTTTATTAACTAGCCATTCATTCATGGACATTTGAATTATGAAATATTGTATTTAGAAACAAAGCAATATAGCAAGATTATCTATCATAAATAACAGTTGAATGCCTGCCAGTGTCACAATGCATTTTTCAGCAGAATCAAGTCTGAATACTTTCTGTTCTGATTATTCTAATCAATGTTCACAGCAGCAAAGAACTCTGAAGAAGGATCTTGTTTGTGCTTATTCCATCTAGGTAAATCAGTTGTGTGTTTAAATTATAGGTTTGCCAAATCATTAGTGTTACAAGTGTGGTTGAGACCATAAGTTTAGTTCAAAAGCATGCTTGGAATTTTGTAGTTTCACAATTCACAGCAAGAACCAAACTGATCCGGTTCTTTCTAATAAATAATATCTTTAATAACTGTCCTACTTAAGCAGGTAAATGATTATTCTTTGTTGAACAATAGAACCAGAACTGTGATTAATTAATTTTCTGGTTCTTTCTGTTCTGTTGTGCCTGCACTGCCAGCCCCTCCCTGTGTACAGACAGGTGAAGGAGGCCCTCACCCCCTGGCTTCTTGCACAGGCCACCACACTGTCAAGGTCAGCAGGAGAGGACTGTTGCCCAGTGGCCCCGTGTTGTTCAGCTTGGCCTGGACACCCAGCCTCCCCAAGGGCTCATCAGAACTGATCCCCTCAGCCTCTCATCCCACCTGAAGCCCACACCCCTCCAACGCTTCCACATTGTCTGTGCCCTCTGCTACCGCTCACCACCTCCACTCATCTGACCCAATTTCCCGCTGTTCTCCAACCTCCCAAAACTCCTCCCTGTGCCATTTGAATTGATGGACTGCCAGTGCAAACTGGTGCTCTGAAGGCCCTTACCACCTGCCTGACCTAATCGAAGCCCGGGTGCTTCCTGTGGACATCACTTCCCCTGCAGCCCTCTTCAGTGGAAGCGGCTTATTTTCACTGTTCTATTATGATTATGTTATTATTAGTAGTGGTAGTCACAGTGCAAGTACCACAGGCCCTTGAGCTTGAGGTGAGTGTCCTCCTAGCACCCCATTGCAGCTTTCAGACCATATCTCTTCTGTCTTCCTTAGAACACCCAGCTCCTTTGAATTTTGTGCCTTCAGACTTGACTTCCCATCTCTGTTGCTGTTATCTACAGCCCCTAGGTCCTCCCCATTCATTGCTGACCAGACTGCTTCACTGTCTTCCTATCACTAGTGCCGGGCATCGTTCTTGGAGATTTGCATCCAGCACCTCGCTTCTTTGATCCTCTCCCCCTCTGTCACTCCTACAGTCCTAACTTTGACCTTTCTGTCACCAGTAACTGGACTACCTCCCAGATCTTTACTGCGGACATTCATCTCTTTCTTCTGTGCTTCCAGCTTGCCTCTTCCAGTCCTCGCATTTCAGGTCATTTGGACCTTTACTCCACTGACCTTTCTTTCTCTTTGTTTTTCTTTTACTATTATTCTTCTGCTCCTATTGTTGGTTCCCTCCATGTCCAGCTTAGATTCTTTGTTCTGTCACCGTGATCACACCCCAGCAAATATCCGTACCCTTTCTTGTCTCCCTCCCTCTCTTAAACCTGAAACTAAATAAATAATGTTAGCCAGCCTGTCTTTAAATTCTTGGCCACTGCACCGTAATTCTACTTTATTTCCTTGATATAGTAGCTTTCGCTTTCCCTAAAGTGACTGTTTCAATTAGTTTCCGCTCCTGAATTCTTCTCCCTGCTTGCATTGATCCAATGATCTTGCCTTTTATACTGCTTAATCAGATAAATAATAAAGCAGGAACCCCCTTATCATTCTGTCATGATTCCATCAAACAGCTTCTCTCTACCTGTAACCACAGTCTTCAATTCACTCCTGTTACTGTGGATGAAGCTCTCCTGAGCGTATTTTTTATTTAAAAAATTTTTTAATTGAAGTCTAACTGCTTATAATATTATATTAGTTTCAGGTATACAACATAGTAATTCAATATTTTTATACATTACAAAATGATCACCATGATAAGTCTAGTTACCATCTGTCACCGTACAAGATTATTATAATATTATTGATTATATTCCCCATGTTGGACATTCCTGAGCGTATTGAACATCAACCTCCTGTCGTGCCCTGGTCCTGTCATAGTGAGAGCTATGAGTTTCAGTTTTATTTGGGAACTTGCTGAGGACTATAGCCCGGGAGACAGCCTCTCAGTAGCTCTGAGGAACTGCTCTGAAGAGGTAGGGGAGGAACCAGGATGTATATATGAATTTTCCAGGCTGGGAAATACATGTAGTTAAGCATACATCTTGGCAAAAGGTTACTGCTAGCCACGAGGATCAGATATCTTAGTTAATGAATTTAGTGCTTTTCTATGTATGGGAAATGCAAGAGTTTGGGCTCATTGAAATTCTCCCTTAGATATGCATTTTAACTATCGAGGGGCCCATATATCCAAAACACAGAATGCTTCATCCTGAGTTCCTCTCAGGGTGTCCTTGTAGGTCAGCGACTTGCAGTGGCCAATGACTTGACCCTTGTAGGACTGGAAAGACGGGCAATATTCTTTGTTGACCGTCCCGTATCCCCTCTCGTTCATGTCTTGGGGTCTGGACTCCAGTGGTAATCACTTGCCTTGGTGGCTAAGTACACAGGCACATCTCGTCTCTGCCACCTCCTAGGTGCATTTAGGAAAATTGTGTAACTTTCCTGTGCCTCAGTTGCCCCATCTGTGAGATGCGGTGTTAATGTTATATACTTTGCAGAGCTTTTATGCAGATGAAAGGTGAATTTAGTGACATGCATAGGACAGGCTGTGTCTGCCTTAGCTGTTCTTCACATGTCAGCCCTTCCCTTCAGCAGGCGGACTTGCTCTAGTAATTTCATCTTGAACCAATAGACCCTTCCCTTCTCTTTACATTTCCTCTGACCCCCAACTCCCACTTTGTTTCTCTGCTCCTCCAAACCACAAAGCTTCTTGTTTTCATCTGCTTCTCTTCACCTTCAATCATCTCGCTTTAGTCCAAGCTTCTCTTGCCTGGATTGCTGCAGTGGTTTTATGATACCTTCATGGTTAATCAGATAATGTGACTGACTTTAAAAACCTCTCCCAGGAATAAAACCAACACTCTTATTCTGGCATACAGAGCCCCACAAGATCAGGACTGGTTAGATATTGCTTCAGTGATACTGAGAAGCAAACCACCCTAAAAACTCTGGCTTAAAACAACTCTCGTTCTCCTGGATCTGCTGATGTCAGCTAGTTTGCCCATGTGCCTGCAGGTTGGCGGGGAGGGCTGGGGTTGCTGGCTGACCTGGGCTCTGCAGACTGGGCAGCCCTGCTTCACGCTGCAGGTTTGCTCGGGGCCAGTCTGCTCCAGTTGTCTCTCATTCTCCTCTTGGCATCAGTCACCAGCGCGCAGTAGCAGCCTATGCACCCGAGCACAATTCTTGTGTCCTATCTGCTGACATCCCATCGACCAAAGAAAATGTCATGGCAAACCTGGAGTCCAGGGGTAGGGAAATACTTCCTCTTTTGTGAGAGGAGTTGCAAAGTGACATGGCGAAAGGCATGGACACGTGTGTGTGTGTTTGTGTGTGCATGCATGTGAGAGAGAGAGGGAGAGAGAGATAGATTGGGTCTAATATTTCAATTTACCACACCGTCCTCTGACATCTCACACCAGTTACCTCCTTGCCCACAATGCTCCAGCCATACGGGGCCTTTTCCCTGTTCCTTGAACACAACCGATTCCTTCCCGTCCTAGGGCTGTTTGTACTACATTACACTATGCTATAAATTTACACATAGATTTAGCACTGGTTTGTTTTCCAGAGGATTCCAGTGACATGACAGCTATTCCTTTTCTCTCTTCACTGTTTTTGGCCCTTAAATTTTATTTTAGTTTTGATGATCTATTCCCTTAGAGTCTTCATTGACTTGAGGATAAATCTGAAAGCCTTTCAGATTTACCATCAAATCAACAAAACACTTTTATTTTCCTCTAATACTGTGAAACCTGCCAGAAGATGAAAAACAAATTAATTTTCTCTACATTTGCTCAATAGGAATAATGGATAACAGGCAGAACACTATGAGGAAAAACCAAATTTAATGGAACTTTAGTATTTGGGAGTTGAGATGATTTGGATTTTGTGAACTTCTGCATTTAATAGATGTCATTTTCTAAGCATTTGTGAGCTCGTTTATTTTCTTTATTCACATTACAACATATTCAGTGGTCAGTTGGGTGTTAATCTGCCAAGTGCATCCCAGGCAGCTTGTGGGGTATCCTGTGACTCTGGGGGAGCAGGGTTTGCAAAGATGGAAGGACCCAATATAAAGTGCAGGTTGGGGTTGGGGGTCGACCCAGGAGGCCCTTCAGCAGCAGGTTCATGGATGAAAGGGACCAGTGGAGGGGGAATTCAAAGCATGGTACTTTTTGCTTCCAAGAAAGGAGTTTGGGACCTGGGAGCAAGGCATGCTGTTTTCTTATTCAGTAGGCATAGGGAGAGCAGGCAGGAACCACTTTCCTGGTGGAGAAAAAGGGCAGCTTTACAGCATTGCTTGGTAGCCCCAGGCCCAAAGTGGGGGAGGGGTGTGTGTGTGTGTGTGTGTGTCCTTCTGCACAGCTGAAAGGCACATGTTTATCACGATCGTGATTAACATAACAGCAGTAGCTAACATAAGTGAGGGCTTTCTGCAGGTCAGCTATTATGACAAATGTTTTACAGCTGAACTCATTTAACCCCTGTAATAACTCTCAGCAGCTCTATTAGTGTCATTTCCATTTTAAAGATGAGTTAATAGAGGAGCAAAGAGTTTTCAGAGGACATTCAAGTGATAGAATCAGATTTGAGCTCAGGTCTGTCTGATGGCAGCACTGTGTGCTTAACCGCTGTGTGACTCTGCCCCACGCAGGGGGCTGCAGAGTCCAGGTGAGAATCACCGGGACCCACTATAGCCTGCAAACCCCTCTTACTACACCCCCTCCAGGGAATGCAGTACATACAGCACCTGGGGCTCCAGGAGTGGCAGCAGCCCAGCAGGGAACAAAGGGGCTCAGTCTGCAAGCTGCTACTGCCTGCGTTTCAGCCACTCTGGGAGGGAAAGGTGCTGTGACTGCGGTGACCAGAGGTGAGGATTGTGGCAGAAGCAGTGAGCTTGTTGACATCTGGGTCAGGAACAATCTGTGGGGCACCGTGGGCCCCTTCTGGACACCAAAGGGCCTAACACCCCTAAGAGCCCTGGCTGAGTTGTATCAACTGGGAATTCACCTACCTTATTACCTATCCCATCATGTTATTTATTAACATGAATCCAGCAAGGTACACCTGGAGCAGACACCCTGCCTTCTCATTATGAATATTTCTGTCACTCTTCAGGGACGCAGCTGCACGCTGGCACAGCTCCGTGTCCTCAGATCTGATGACCAGGGTTCATTACCCTGGGGCAGGGGCGGGGGGGGTTCCTTGGGTCCCACTACAGCCCTGTCCTGTCACTCACCTCCCCTCTGGCCCCACCTACTCCACTCCTGGGATTATTCGTGCGGACAAGGAATTGGGAGCACTCAGAAGGCGGGAACTAGAATGGGTGAAGCTGGTGGGCATGAGAGCAGCTTGGAAGGGGCCTTGGTCTGGCTTGGTCCCTCCCCTTGTGTCAGTCTGATTGGCTGATGTGGAAGACCAGAAATAGCAGAAGCAGTGCACACTGATGAGTTCGTTCAGCTGAAATGCTCTGCAGCATATTCCCACTTTCCTGTGCCTTGTGTCACCAGGGGCTGTTATCAGGATCAAATGAGATGATGTAGATAGCCTATTTCATGAACTATAATCCTAGGTATAGGGTACTTTTTGAGCTTGCAGAAGACTGTATTATTGATAAACATTTAATGGCTCTCTGTGGAAGGACACATCCCCACCCTGTTGCTATCAGGCTTGGTCATGTGACTTGCTTTGGCCAATAACCTGTGACTGGAAGTGATATATATGTCATTTCTGGGCAGAAGCTTAAAGACCCAGCCCATGGTTCTCCATGTTCTCTCTTCCCTGCCTCTGTCTTCATTAGGATGGAGCCAATGTCAGCTTGGGTTCCCTTGTGATTCACAGAGCAAACAAAGCCCATTGCTGACCCAGGATGGAAATGCACATGAGTGAGAAATAAAGGTTGTTTTAAATTGCTGAGAGCTTTCAGGTTCTTTGATCCTGCAGAATAGCCTAGCCTAGCCTGAATGATACACAGATAAACCCTGGAAATTAGTGCTCAGTTGTGAAATGCAAATGCTGCTATCAATAACCAAGTTTGTAACACTTAGGAAAAAAGCAGAGGAACAATCCTATCCTTGGTTTCAGTTTGAACAGAATAGAAAGATGCCTTTTTATTCATTGTTGTATTTTTTATTTTTCTCCATATCTTGTGCTTTGGTCTTTAGTGGGAGTTTGGTTTTTAACTGGCATGTACACATCCCAGTGTGCAGAAAATGCAATACAGTGTATTTCTTTACCTTCACTGCACAAATTTTATATATTTTTTATATTAGTGCTAGGGGATATGACAAATCTGATTATTGTCTTAAAAATTATTTTATACATTTGTACTCCATTATCTTTTTATGTAGTATTATGCACTTTGTGGAAAAATATCATCTATGACATAGATTAGCTTGTTTGAAGCAATTAATGTCACTACAATTTATATCTAAAAATTAAGGAGAAGTTTATTTTAACAAATTTACTTTAGAAAAATTAAGGCTACGTGAAAGTATCATGCATTTAGTTTTAAGTGAAAGTGGAAATACTTTAAAAATATTACTGCCGTTGAAATTTATCTCATGAAATAAATGATGAATTTTTTTTTTAACAAATCTGCACCCCAGGGGAGGTATAAGAGATTTAAAAAAAATTCAAGTCTTGTGGCTTGACTGAAGGAAGATAGAGCAGATGACTTTACAAGGTTGCTTCATATGTGTGTGTGTGTGTTTTTGTATATGTGTGTGTGTGTAGTATGTGTGTGTGGAGAGAGGGAGGATTTTTAGGATTTTTATTGTATTCTTGCACAGAGAGTACAAGAACAACATCAAGAGACTTGCAGCTTTTTAAGGCATGCATTTCCTGTAGACAATTCTTACAATTTTAAAGGAAAGTCATTAACAGATTCATCTGATATTTTTGACTTGAAATTCAGGGCAATCTCCTATAAATGTTTACTGTGGTGGAAGGCAGCAAAGGGTATTAAACAATACATGGGCCTTGAAGACACACAGACCTGGATCTGAATCCCAGTGTTACCACTTCTTAGTTATGTGCCTTTGGACAAGTAAATGTACCTCTTACCCTCAGTTTTTTTCATATATAAAACGGACATAATGGTGCAGTTCTCTATGCTATAGATTAAAAAAATAAGACAGAATTCTTTTTTTGGATCTTTGTTTTAATCAGGATACCTAGAATAGTGCTTGAAACATGTTCAATAAATATTTGTTGAATGAATGAATGATTGAATGAGTGAATAGCATAGGTAAAAATACTAAAACAGTTCTATAAACCTTATGAGTTTGTATCTATTTCTGGATCCCTTGTTCTCTTCCTCTGCTTTGTCTATTCCTGGAACACCACCAAATCAGGCAGTGCAGTCATCTGTCAGAAACCAGTAGTGTATTTGTGTGTGTGTGTTCTTTAGAATACTGTTCATTTTAAGATTTCATGACACCAACGCACCCAATGAGGTAAATATATTTTCATGCTTTTAATTTACATATGATTTATGCATTTCCCACAACTGATATCAGACCAGCTGTATGTTACATTACTTATGAATAAGTGCATGAATTAAGACAAGACGAGTAGTGGAAACATTTTTAAAATCAACAATAATAATCACCAAGCAACCAAGAGCCACGAAGCTTAAAAGCAGCTCAATTGGTTTCTTATTTCATTTATTTTTGGTTTTGTTACAGCAGTATTCTTATAGCTCATTTATGCTCATGCCTCCTTCTTACAGCCTGGACTTTTACATGGGAATAATGGCTCAGAGAAAGGAAAGAACAAGAGACACAGGATACTTTTGTCAATAGGAAGTTTGTAATCTAAAAAGAGACAAGCCGCAAAAATGTGTCATTCAATCCAATAAGGTACCAGTAAGGTACCTTAAGGTACTTTGTAAGTGCACCAATAAGGTACTATGTAAAGTCTCAAAATATGTAGCATAGACAATGGGAAAATGAGAGTAGATAATAAGGAACAAAATGTGTCTAACTACACCAAATTCAGAAGTCAAGGTAGGGAGAATCAAGGTGAATGGGCATTTTCAAGAGAGGCTTCACCTATCAATCTTGAGGTGAGGGCTACTGATCCCACAGTCGCATATTCAGATCAGAGTCTTAATAGCATCTTAGAAATAGGAAAACCGCTACGTATCTTTGCAAAAGATTAACCATACCATGATATGTAATATCAATTCTAAATGACAGGTAAGTGAAAAATTAGCCATTGATATTCTGGGTAGGTGTGAATTCTCTTTGTTATTGCTTGAAGGGAACAGCACTATTGTAGCTTGGGAGTTTGCTTCCAAAAGTGATATTTTCCCTTCCAAGAAGGATCAAAAAAATCTTTTTCATGGGGTTTTGCTTTTGCTATTGTGGAGTCTGAGTCCTACGCCCCATATTATCCTACAAAGAGACTGGAGTCCCTGGACCAGCGGGAGGTTTGTGGAGGTACAGTAGAAGTAGTGTGGCATGTTAGCAAGGAACTGGGCTTTTTAGTCCTGGTGTTGCCTCTGATTAGCTCTACAACTTTGGACAAGTTCCTGAACCTATTTTAGAGTATGTTTGGATATAAGTGTGTTAACCGTGCTTCTAGCTTCTATAAATTTGATGCTTTCACATCTGCCTTAACATGCATATGCTGGACATCCCTTGTTCTGGGCAGCCCAATAATATGCCTCAGTCACTTTTCTTGGCCTCCCACCTCTCTCATTTCCTCCCGGCCCCCTCAGGAGGAGCCCTCTCACCAGGGGCACACTTCTGCAATGCAGACCACCCAATCCAGAGTGCAGACCACCCAATCCAGAGTTCACACCACCGACCATCTCCTTTCTCAGGCTCTTACACTCTGGGCCATTGCACACTTGTTCTAGTGACCCCAGGGCCAGGCACCAAACAACTAGGGACAGCTCCTGTGCCCCAGAGCTTGCTGACATTCTTCAAACTTGTCAATCCTAAACCTACTGACTCTGTCTCCCCTGTCCCTTTCAGTGGGAACCACAATAAAGGCTCTTGATCACTGTTCCCGTCTCCTTCTTCTTAATGAGCAACCCCGGTGCTTCCTCCTGTGGCCCACTGCTCTTGGGAACTGTCTTTCCATGGCAGTCATCTCCTGATCTCTTGGCCTAACTAGACCTCAACTTTTCTATTAATATACTCTATTTTAAGACCGTAAGGAACTGACTCCACTCTAAGTCCACTTAATTATAGTGGAGGCTCAGAAGTATGAGAACTGGGAACTGTGGGGAAGATTTTTCTAGGTTGCCAGGGCTGCTTCTCTGTGCTTTGCTTTGTGCACCTGCTTCATTCCTCTTGCTTTCTGAGAGCTGGCTTCCTTTGCTGTCCTGGGCGTGACTCATCTGCACTGCCCTCAAATGGTGCCCTTGGCTGACAAGTCTGTTCAAAGCCAGAGTTAATACCTTACTGCCTTAGGCTTTCTCTGTCCTTCTTCCAAATTTCTGTGAGAAAAAAAAATCCGATCAGGCCAGTCCAGCCTTGGGTCAGTTGTCCATTAATCAGCTGCTGCCAGGGGGTAGGCCGGACATGGCTTACAGAGGGGAAATGGGAGGAGCAAGACCTTTGACTAATGTCTAGTACCTGAGGGCATTTTGCAGTATTTTTTCAAAAAAGTATTTAAAGGGATTCTATTTTAAAAAATCATAAATAACTGAAAATATGACAAGTTATTATTCTTCAAAACCATATTTGCTTGGTCAGGTAGCTCACTTCCCAAAGAACAAAGATAAAATTGAGAGGTCTAGAATGTTTTTAAGTCCAATCTCCTGATAGGAATTATAAATTGAAGGCTTCCCAGAGTTCTAAAGCAAATCTGAAAAAACGTCGTACCTATTGTTTACATTATAAGTAACAATAAATTTTATTTTTTGAAGTCCCAGGAAAGCTAAAACTTGGAAATTATTTAGCAATAAAGGAAGGATTGTTTCAGAGACCAAGTTGAAACATTATGAAAGGCTAGCAAATAAGGTAACAGCAAATATACCTATTAGAGTTTGAAAAGATTGTAGGTCAGGGTAAAGAGATTTGAAAGTAATTTGGCTAAAATAAAGAATCCAACATTAGAACTTATAATTTTAAAAAAGGAAATGATTTAATTATCAATATTTTGGTTTCAAGAGGAGTTCTGCAAATGTTAAAGAAGTATAGTGCAGCTCCTTTGTTATGGGCTGAATGTTTGTGTCCCTTCCCCCACCCCCAAATTTGTATGTTGAAGCCCTAACACCCAGCACAGCTGTGTTTTGAGATGGGGCTCCTTAGGAAGTAAAGTTAAATGAGGTCATAAGGGTGGTGCCCTGATCTGATAGGTATGGTGTCTTATAAGAAAAGACACCAGAGGGCGCTCTCTCTCCATGTGCATGCAATGAGGAAAGGCCACGTGAGGACACAGAAAGAAGGTGGCTGTCTGCAAGCCAGGAAGAGGGTCCTCATCAGGAACTGAATCAGCCAGCACCTTGATCTTGGACTTCTAGCCTCCAGAACTATGAAGAAATAAGCTTCTGTTGTTTATGTCACCCAGTCTATGGTATTTGTCATGGCAGCCCAAGCAGACAGACATCCTTTGTCTTTTTTGCCATGATACTTTTAAAAATATCACGGTTTTTAAAATATCACAGTTGTGTCCTCTATGAGTTATTTCCATGCCAAACAAAGAACAAAAAATTCTGCACTGTTTCCTGGAGAACTCTGAGGAAGGAAGCTAATATTTTTCTCTTTAAAATGTGTAAATGGTGTCACCATCTTTCCTACGTCAATTAGCGATTGGTTGCCTCTCATTGCCCCAGTAGAGTGTATGGATGGGGAAGCTTAGTTGTAAGGTAAGATGGCCCAAATTTGAGTTAAGGTATTTTTTGCTTAAATATATTCTAAAACTTGCATATTAATTTGTTTGGAAATGCAGTGCAAACTTCAAGCCCATGAGCTCCACAGCTGCTTTTCCCAGCTCGGCTAAATTGTTTCTAGCTGGAGCTGAAATCTGAACCTTGGATTATTTCAAGGCACATGGATAGTCACAGGGATAAAAGGCCACTGCCAGGACATCTTAACTCTCCATGATCCTGTATTAAGACTTTGTTAAGGAACAGGGGATAATGACACAGACTTGCTGATTGTGAAGTGGTAGAGGTTCTTGGGCATGGTAAAAGTGATCTGCTTAGGGATTGAATTGGGTTTTAGCTGCAGACTGCTTGCTCATTCATAGTCTATCATCCAGTGAATGAAGTCCAAATTCCCACAACTTCAAATCAGAGGTTGACCTATGGGCCACTTCTGGCCTGTAGGCATTTTTTGATAAATTCTCTCATAAAAATCAAGCTTTTCGGCTTCCCTTTATTTTTCTGTTAATTTTTATTATTTATTTATTTAATTATTTTTGGCTGTATCGGGTCTTAGTTGTAGAACGCAGGATCTTTGTTGAGGCATGCAGGATCTTTCATTGAGGTGCACAGGCTTCTCTCTAGTTGTGACGTGCAGGGTTTTCTCTCGTTGAGGCACGCAGGCTCCAGGGCACATGGGCTCTGGAGTTGTGGCGTGTGAGCTCCAGAGCACGTGGGCTCTGTAGTTGGCAGCACGCAGGCTCTCTAGTTGAGGCATGCAAGCTCAATAGTTGTGGCGCGCCGGCTTAGTTGCCCCATGGCATGTGGGATCCTAGTTCCCTGACCAGGGATTGAACCTGCATCCCCTGCACTGGAAGGTGGATTCTTTACCACTGGCCCACCATGGAAGTCCCTTGGCTTCCCTTTAAAAACAGAAAGAACTGGCAGGATCAGAATATTGTATACCTCTGTGGACAAGTCATGAGGTCTCTAGGTCCCCAGTCTCCACCACTCCCTAATGTCTTTGCTTGTCCCCTTCTACTCATTCATATTACTAGTGGGTCATTTGGGATCAGAGACGTTTAAGACATTTGCTCCAAACCAACCTTCTCTTTCTCAAAAGTCAGTGGGCAGCTAGATCAGGACAACTGGCTAAAACACTATAAGTTAGTCAACTTTAGTCATTATTTACAAATAAAATATGAAAGAGGGGTTCTAACAGGATGACGGTTTCTATGTAAAACAGATGAACAAAAACTCCTCCTTGGAAAACACAAACCTATCCTTGAGAAGAAAGATTCAGTCTCTGGAAGAAGACTGAATTTTGCAACTTCAAATATATTTGCCTTTATACTTGAAATTTAGAAACCCCTTAGATTTTATGAAATTAAGCATAAGCGAGACCCTTAGCCACTCTGAAGACTCAGCAGTACTCATAGAGGCAGGACAAGCTTAAAGTGTAAACAGAGGCAGGAGAGATTGGATATGAAACGAAAAGAGGGAGAGGAGGAGAGAGAAAAAGAATGAGAGCCAAAGAGAGGAAAAAGAGAAGGGATGAGCCTCGCAGGGTTCCATCACCCGTTGTTTCAGAGCCATTTTGATTCACTTTTGTTCTGGGCTGTTATTGTTAACTAATCCACCAGGTGGTGCTCTGAAATACCAAATAAATTTTGGCTCTTAATTTTAAAAAATTACATTTGCCTGGACTTTCCAGTGCGGATTGTTATCAAAACTGGAAAGGATACATGTCTGATTATTCTTTATTTGAAAATATTTATATTATAAAAATACATGAAGTATTTTTATAGAAGGATGAAATTTAGGAGGAAAATTTGAAATCCATTTAAATTATGTTACTATCAGCACTATTAAAAATGTCGTTATAAATTACAATGAATATTTGTGCCCCCCAAATCAATATGTTTACATATCCTCTTCCCAGTTTCTTAGGGCTGAAGCCAGCCCCCTGTTAGAGCCATCTGTCCCCACTGTGTGCCTGTGGAGTGCTGAGAAAAGTTCACTGGAGGAGTCTAATTTTCTGTATTCAGCCTGGGCTCACCAGTCACACCCCGCTCCATTCTTCATGTTTTGGTCTCTGCTTTTGGTATAGCTGTATCCTCTGGGGACCCTCAGAAGCCTAGGTCTGGCTTGTTCATCCAGCATCCGCTTTTCTCTTAGCCGGCTGTTTCCAAGCACCATTCCAGGATAGGTCTGACTCTACTCCCCACCCCAGAGCCACTGGAAGTGAATTCAGACTATTTTAAAAGTCTCTAATTTATGGTACAATATAATTCAAGGAGGAAAAAACAAATGACATGAGGAGAAATATGCTTTGGGCAAATATGCATTGGGGGCTGTGTTCTGAAAGATTTGGCGTTAAATAATCATAAATATGATAAATGATAATGTGAATTTAGCAACAATATCTTTTGAGTTAGACTGTCCTGAGTTCAAATTCTGCTACCCCACATGTTACCTCTGTGATTATGGCAAAACTAGATAGCCTCTTTGAACCTCAGTTTTCTCTCCTGTGTAATGAGGATAATAATTCCTATTTTGCATGGTGGTTGCGGGGATTAAATGAGATCATGGTGCTTAAAGTGCCTAGCAATTTCAGTGCCCTTTCATTTCCCTTCCTTACCTTATACCTGTGCTCCAACTCTAAATTTGTACTCCAGTGCCAGAAACAAGGACAATTCTGTGCTCCCTGAAGCCTTACTCCTGCCGCGGTAATCTGCTTCCAAACTTTCCCGACCCTGCCCACTAGCTGCATCTCCACCATCTTGCTTCTTCTAGCTGCTCATTGCCCTGTGCTCTGTCCTGCTGGGATGACCACCTCATGTGGTTTGTTGTACCTCTTTATGGCCTGTTGTCTACCTGCCTTCTGGAATGGCTACTATCCCTAACACCATGCCCTCTGGGTATATCTTCCACTCCCCTTCCCCCAATGAGATCCTCATTCCTGCTGCTGGGTTAACCCCCTAACTAGTTAACCCACTTTGAAGACCTCTTCTAAATCACTGGGCCTGATACTTTAGGAAGAGAGCTGTCCAGCTGCACTGTGCATAGTATCTCTTGCACACCTGGACGTGTGCAGAAAAGTTATGATTTTTAAGTTGGACTTGGAATTGGGTGGTCTGTATGTCCTGACAGAGACTGCTGGCCTCTGGTAGTACAGCTTGAGGATCTGCAAAGGGACCCCCTGGGTCCCTCATAAAACCTGTCTCCTCCCTCATAAAACCTGAATCCTTTCAAGGCAGGAGTCCACCTAGGGGAGCCCAAGGCAGCATTGCCAAGGTTGTAATAGGAAATCTGAAAAGTGAGGGGAGGCTATCAACAGAAGACTGAATGAAGAGCTCAGAAGCTCTGTGTCCTCAGAGCAAGTGGTTCAGGCTCAAGTCCAAATACACTGACAGAAGTAGTTATAGGAGCCTGTGGGAATGGAAAGCTGCCAGCTGGGAATACCCATTAGAGACGTGTGACTGTTACAGTAGTTGTTTAGCTGGGCATTCCCATTTACATATATTTAAAAACCAATTTAATAGTTCCTGGATACAACTTGCTACCATATTTCTGAAACAGTTTTTATGCTACAAAGAGCCCTTTAGGAAGTCCACTTTTCTGAATTATTTTGCATTCTCCACAAATGCTCTTTCTGCCATGAAGGATTGACTCAACTTATTAAAATTTAGCCTCACACGGATTTTACATTAAAGTCTTAAAATCAAAGCATTTAAAATTCTGAGAGAAGTAACAAACATATTTTAATAGACTCTTTGCAAATGTACCACTTTGTTTACGATAGAAATGGTTGTGAAAATCTCCTTTTCCTAGATAGTATTCCTGATTGCAGATACAGAAATAGTGCAGTAATTGGCATTTGATCAAGTTCAGGGTTCTGTTAAACTCGTTCTTTTTTTTTTTGTGGCTGTGTTGGGTCTTTGTTGCTGCACGCGGGGCTTTCTCTGGTTGCAGCGAGTGGTGGCTACTCTTCGTTGAGGTGTGCAGGCTTCTTGTTGCAGTGGCTTCTCTTGTTGTGGAGCACAGGCTCTAGGTGCTTGGGCTTCAGTAGTTGCAGCACGCGGGTTCAGTGGTTGTGGCATGCGGGCCCTAGAGTGCATGACCTTCAGTAGTTGTGGCACGCGGGCTCTGTAGTTGTGGCATGCAGCCTCCATAGTTGTGGCTCATGGGCTCTAGAGCGCAGGCTCGGTAGTTGTGGCGTAAGGGCTTAGTTGCTCTGAGGCATGTGGGATCTTCCCAGACCAGGGATCAAACCCGTGTCCCCTGCATTGGCAGGTGGATTCTTAACCACTGTGCCACTAGGGAAGTCCCTACACTTGTTCTTAATGCAGATTTTATCTTCAAAACTTTAGTCTGCTCTCCACAAACAGTAACAACTATTTGAGCAATAAACCAAAATGCTTGTGGTTCCAGTGATCCCAATGTCATAGTTTTAGGGAGGCCAAAATAAGATGCTTCAACTTGCCAAAGCCGTTTCTTCTTAACCTCCTGCAAAGAGTAATGCCATTAGCAGCTCTGCATTTCATTCCAAATTGCACATGCAATCATTCTCTCTCTTTTAAAAAACAAAACACTAATTATTCTGAATTTTTTTTCCCTGAATAGTGCAAGTGGAAAAAACTTAGATAAGTTCTGATCACAAGGTGTTTTTGGTTTTAAGTTTTGCTTAAGTGAACTTTAAAAATCAATGTAAAGGTTGGATCTTAAGGGCAAACGCAAAAAGCCAATCTCAAAAGCTTATGTACTGTATGATTATATATTATAACAGCCTCCAAATGACAAAGTTACAGTAATGGAGAATGGATGGGTGTTTGCCCGGGCCAGTGCTGGGGGAGGGGTGTGACAATTAAGGAATAACACTGGGGAGTTTCTTTGTGGTTATAGAACAGTTCTATATCCTGATTGAGGTGTTGGTTACTTGAATCTACACCTGTGGTAAAACTTCATATAACAATAGACCAGAAAAAGAAAAGAAAAAAAATGTATGTAAAATTTGTGAGATCCGAATAAGGACTACACGTTAATAATAAGGTGAGTTAATAATATTGAAAAACATCAATGTCCTGTCTTTGGCTATGTGCTAAGGCTGTGCAACATGTTATTATTGGGGAAGCTGGGTGAAGGGTACATGGGAACTCTACTATTTTTATAATTTCTTGTCTGCCTTAAATTACTTCAAAGATAAAGTTTATTTTTTAAGAAATACTTTTAAAAAATGAGTGGAAGGAAATAATTAGATATATGAAAGGTTTCTTTTTTCTTTTTAATGTCAGAGTGTAAGTTCTTTGAGTACCTATGGAAATGATATTAAATGTTTTAGGAAAAAAGGAAGGTTAGCAATAATGAGTAGCAATTTTCCAGTAATGATTTCCTAAATAATGTTTCCTTTTAGTCATAGTTTCTTTTTCCCTCAGTAATTTCCATTTATAGTTATGAATTTGGTCCCTAGTCTGTGTGCATTTCTGCGTATTTCTGGAGAGAGGATGGGGTATTGGAAGAATCTTGACCAGCAGGTATAGGTGAGGCAGAGAAGAGAAATTCTTATTTTTTATACTTACCAAGGGTAAGAACCTAAGCATTTAAACTTATGAATTATTCCTTTGCATGGCAAGGATGCATTTAGATTGGGAAAAAAAAAAACTACAAATGAATAAAGGTACCTCCAGTTGCCCTCAATCCCTAGATGGCTCACTTTTACGAGTGTTCTTCAGGAGACATTTGGGAAGGGGCTGGAATAAACAAGAATAAGGTGGTAATATTTTCTGCAGTATTGGCCTTGGTCAAAGTGTTGGCGATATAAGAACATACTCAAAATTGCTAATTTTCTCATTCCAATGCAAGACCTCTTCATACTACAGAGGTCAAAGTAAATTTTCCCAAAATTGTTTTAAGGTTGATGCTTACCCTGAATCTTTAGGTCAATATGGTACCAAATATCAAGGCAGTAATCCTGAGTTGATTTTTAGTCTATCCTTAAAAGGAAAAAAAAATATCGATGCAAAAGAAGATTTCTGTTTGATATTCAAAAATGATTCTACATTGCTCAGTAATATAAACAAACTTTCGAGATTCTTGGAAATGGCTTGCTAATTAATTTCCTTTGTAGTTTTGGCCACTCTAAACTCTTCTCCAAAGCCTTTGGACATTTTGAGGTCAAGGGAGGCCACAATAGGAATTACAATTGCAGCTATATGGAGTGTCTGTGTGGAATGGAGAATATGACTTCTTTTATTAAATATGACACAAATAATTACGATAGTGGACCCTGGTACCTACGGCTATATAATACGGTTTGGTGCTGTAGAGTAGTAGTAGTTGCAGATGAATCATGAAATTAACATTTATGAGACATTAATTAGTCCCTTTCTAATATCATTCAGTGCCTGTATGTCTTGTCTGCCTTTCATTGATTTTGAAATAAAGAAAAAAGTTGCCCTGGTTCTAGTGAGCCTTATAGAAATGACGGCAGAATATCTCTGGATGGGGTTCTTGTTGATTTAGGACCCAGATAGCATCGTCATTCCTTTCGCAGTGTCTCTCCAGACATTTTAAAGATATCTTAAATATCCCGAATGATGATTTGAGAATCCCTAGAATATAGATCCCTTGAAGACAGGGCTTTTATCTGTGTTCCATGCAATACACCTGATGTCAGAACAGGTCCCGACACAAGTGCTCAATAGCTTTTTTGTTGACTTGAATTGGTCACTTGGTGTTGGGAAAAGAACTATCTCTGGAGTCAGACCAACCTCGGTCAGTATCCTAACTCTGCCACTGGATGACCTGGGACAAGTTACTTCACTTTCCAGGAGCTTAAGTTTTCCCATGTATAAGCTGCTCTCCAGACTGAAGTAGCATGAGCAAAGTGCAAGGCACAGAGCTTGGGAGGTACTGAAGGGCTTAGTGAGTGACTGACCATTCCCTCATTAACTCCCATCAATCCCATCCTTTTCCTGTTAAAGCTTTCTGTTTTTCAGAATGTCACTGATTTAAAAGGAAGCATTTCAGAGAAGGCTATCATGATATCTAAGAATTCCTGGGCAGTAGAACCAACTCTTTCTTGTATTCCTCAGCTTTACCAACCCTAAATGAACTTCCATATTGGATCTACACCAACATATACGTGGAAAGCACCACTTTCTAGATTTCCACCAATGTTCACATTCATTATTTTCAGGTAGGAGGGGAAGTCTGGGTTTTGTTGTGTTTTTGTTTGTTCTATTTTATTTTCCACTTATCCAGTACATTCATATTTGGCCCTCTTGGATGTCTAGGATGGCCCAAAGAGCTAAAAATGCAGACCTTTCTTCTTCCTTGACATTCATGGTTGATACACGAAATTCCTTTAACAAATGATTTTCAGGCATTCTAGTCTTTGCAGTTGATAAACGTTCTCACTATCACTCAGCAGTGATATAACTTAAGCCTCTCATTTATTTGATTAGTTAATGTTGTAGTCAGTTTTTGATTGCTTACTGTGTATCTGTGCATTCTAGTGCTGTGAAGGATAAGTAGGAGTAAGAAAGAAGTTGAGGGGGGCTTCCCTGGTGGCGCAGTGGTTGGGAGTCCGCCTGCCGATGCAGGGGACGTGGGTTCGTGCCCCGGTCCGGGAAGATCCCACATGCCGCGGAGCGGCTGGGCCCGTGAGCCATGGCCGCTGAGCCTGCGCGTCCGGAGCCTGTGCTCCGCAATGGGAGAGGCCACAACAGGGAGAGGCCCGCGTTCCGCAAAAAAAAAAAAAAAAGAGAAGTTGAGAGTATGGGCTCATTCTCAGGGAGATAATAAATATAAAGAAAAATTTTAATATATTATTGTATTTATAAAATAGCTTGCATAAATAAAGGTGTTAAATAAGTGGTTAGTATAATTGCTGGGTTTATGGTTAAACTCTATAGACTAATTTTGTATGCATTAGACAACAAGGAAAAATTATTTGGGAATATAGGCATATGCATGACAGTGTGGTTTATGCCATATTTATATGTTGTTTTGAAGAGCAAGAATGATCATAAATAGGCTGCTTACATCATAGGCTGTCCAGCAAAGAGGAAGCTGCCAATAAGGGCCAAAAGAAACTAATGGGTATAAAGAGCTGGTGCCCTTTCAGGAAGGCCCAGAGATTAAAATCACCATGTCCATGGAATGTAGAAAATTCCGTTCTGGTATGGGTCTGCAATTCTGTTCAAGGGAATGAATCCAAGAGGCTCAGCACATGGCGGTAGGAACTCTTAGGTAGAGATGGTTCTCTATAGGCAAGTGACAAAATCATGGGTCAGGGAGGTCCTTCTGGGTAAAAGAACTGTCATGGTCTGGGTGACCCTGTCTGTAAGACATGCTGGGAATGTGGAAGAAAGAAGGGCTGGATTAAGAGCTGGCCGGAGTTGGAACCAGGGGGAATTAACTGGGACAAAAGTGTTGACCTCCCCTTTAGAAAGGGACTAAAAGTCCAAATCACTAGGTCTAAGAAGGTATAGCAAACTCTAATTCACTTTTTCCCTAAGTGGCAAAAAGTCCTAGGGATGGATCATCTAGGGTACTTGTTAAAAATACGTTGTCAGGCCCTCCTCGGATGTCCTGAACCAGCACCTCTAGGAGAAGGGCTCGGGATTCTGTATTTTTCATGAGTGCACCTGACATTTTATGGCAGTAAGTTTGGAAAATGCTGCTTTAGTCCAATGCAGTCTGGCATCAGAATTCAAGTTCTGTTACCCAAGAGGCAGGACAAGGCTGGCAAGCAGGGCTTTTTGCATTCAGAGGGATATTGCAAAGAGTATGTCAGGAAGGGATCCTGGAAACAGGATGCAGTCCTGAGAAACAGGACTGTTACTTTCTGGCTGTTAGAATTAGGGCTCCGGTGAACTGATCTCCTTACATACGGCAGGGCTCTAGTGCTCATTGGAAACTAGAGGAGATCCTGAGAGACAAAATAGCAGTCCAGCATCCCAGCCACAGATGAGTGTGGTGGTAAAACTCCTCCAGCCCTCTTGATGCAAATGAAAGATTTAGGCTTGTGTGGTATTCCTGTCTGATGGCCTGTGGAGGCCATGGGGTAAAGCCAGACACGTGTGGGCAAGCAGCAGGTGGTGTCTCTCTTGAAAAGGATCTTGTTCCTGGATGGCAGCCATTGGGGAAAATGGATAGTCCCTGACCAATTTATTTCAAGCCTTCATTCTTTGGGTCCAGATGTTAAAGGGTCTGGGTGTCCTTGAAGCTTCACCCTCTTGAGTTCATCAGGGTCATGTGATAGATCTCCCTAAAGAGAAAGAGGGATATGAGAGGATTTGAATAGTGCTGTGAAGCTGAGGAGACCCTTCCCACAAGAGAACCTAGTCTCCTGCAGCCTTGGAAGATGCTCTGGAGGTGGACATTACTCTCAGGTGAGGCTAGAGCAGGCAGGTAGAGGTGAGCATGAGATGTAAGGAAATGATTAGTGGGTTCTATTGGGCCAAGAGTAGGACTTGTTAGCCTGGGAAGTAGTGCATTTTGACTTTGATCTCTCCTAGAAACTGAATGTTTGTGTTCCCCACCCCCCCAAATTCACATGTTGAAACCTAATGCCCAGTGTGATGATGTTTAGAGGCATTTGGCAGGTGATTAGGTCATCAGGGTGGAGTTATCAAGGATGGGGTTAGTGCCCTTTATATAAGGGGATGAAGAGACCAGAGTTCTCTCATTCCACTCTCCGAGGACGTAGGAAAAACATGGCCTCTGTGAACCGGAAAGTGGACCCTCACCAGACTGAACCTGCTGGCCTCCTGATTGATCTTGGACTTTCCAGGCTTTATAACTGTGACTATTAAATTTCTGGTGTTTATAAACCACCCAGTCTATGATATTCTGTTATAGTAACCCGAATGAACTGAGACAATCATAGAATGAATAATAGACATTACAACTGCTTAAAAAAATTCAAATAATATCTTGGAGTATCCTTAATCCTAAATTCTGATAAATTTGTTTTCCTCTCTCAACTGGAATCTCCCATTATTCTTTTCATGGCCGAAAAAAAAGATAGACTTCCTGGTTCACTGTTCGTTACGCCGATACTACCAGTTATATTGTTATATTTTGTATCCTAAGCTTCTCTCTTAGAATCAGTAAATAAATATTTGAGCAAAATTTATTAAACAAATTAGAAGAGTAGGCTCTCTTCATCTATCAGAATCCTCTCTGCCATTCACATTCCTATCTATGCTTATAGGAGTGTCAAAATCACCTCTCTGAAACCTCACTGGGCTTCTGTATCCATATGTGACTTCTCCATCCTTTGAAAGCCCATAGCACCTTGGTTTGTAAGTCTTTATGACACCCATTCACATGGCACTGTTTACATTCTTCCTTTTGCTCTTCAAGAACATTTCATTTACCTTTATATAGTATTTACTTATAACACTTCTTGTTCCATGAAGGAAACCTGTGAAAGAAAATATAAATAAAATGGTAAGAAGGGAAAATAAAATAGGAATATGAGATAAAGCCAACTGTTACAAACATTTATTGGGTACTTGCCATGTCCTACATGCTAGACAGTCCCTGCTTTCCTGGAATGCAGAATTGAGTCAGGGCAGAGCTGTGACTAATAGACCAGTGCAACCCTAGGAAGCTCTCAGACACCAGCTTCAAACCATCACCAGAGGTTTGCTGTTAATAATTTAGCCCCCATACCTACCCAATTGCTCCCTGATGCACCCACTTCTTACTATTGTTCATCCCAGAAATCGGTCAACATTGTATTCTCAATTGTGCTAGTATTTTTCATTAAAGGACTTATTTTCTAACTCCACGGATATCTTGGTAGCTCTTTCCTGAACCTTCTTCAAGGTTGAAGGGCTTGCATACCAGACAGTAAGACCATTCCTATAATTATGCTGGGGAGACAGGGTATCCCTCAATTTTTCCAGGGAATTTCCATTCCAGCTTGTAAGTACTTTAACATATAATATGTAGGAAAATGATTCCTTGTCAGTTTTTCATCAAGTTATAGCTGCCTTTGTAAAAGAAACCTCATTTGTATGTTGTTTTCTCTACATTGGCTAAATGGCAGCAAATAAGATAAGGAAACGATTATCATTTTTTAAATGTTATGAGAGCAACTGATGGCACCAATGTAGTCATTTTTGGCTCCAGAGCAAACTGTGAATGGAAAGTTATGACTATACAAATATGTGGAAATATCGATTATTACCATGGTAATGTAAAAAGCTATAAATTTCCCGAAAATCACTACCTAATTTCTATATTTTGGCCAAAATAATTCTGGAGGAAAGTCCCTACTAGGTCATTTTTAAAAGCAAAGCATTTGCACTGGGAACATTTGAAAAAATTATAAGAATATTTACTTTAATTTTCTATTTATATCTCTATGTATGAAGCAAGAATAAGAAAAAGTATGACTGCAGTATAATTGTCATTCTGATTGACCTTTAAAATAGTATTTTTATTATAATAACTATCACCTCAGACAATAACTAGTAATTAGAATTTTTTAATGCTGAATTTTTGCTGCTCTATTTTCAAAATTTAACTAAGTTGTTATTTTAAGATCATGGGTTTAATTACTCATCCATGAATTGGAGTTTTACTCCTAGGGAGCGCCAAGAAATGTTCCTCAGTCTTATTTTTCATTATATAATAAAGTCAGTTACTTTAACATGGAAAGAGGATATTAGACCCTCCTCCCTAAAAGAGCCAGCTGTGTGCATTTATGTATATCAGGAGCTTTGCCGTCATCATCTCTGGGCTTTTTCTTGAGACAAGTTTGGATCTGGTACAACGTAAGAGAGAAGAGTGTAGAGACTAAGGCACACAGGGTTAAAGTGGATGGCGGCATGCAGGGGTCAGCCTGCGATCCATGGGGCAGGCAGGCAGGGTCTAACCTGGGAGGTCATTAAGTGATGCTCGGAGCCAACAGGGGTGACATCAAAAGCCAAAGGGAAATAAGCCAGGAGCCCAGGAACAACGGCTAGGGGGATCCAAATAAATGTGCAAAAGGTAACTTTCTCACTTAGGATAAATATGTAGTCAATCTCTGGCCATATTTCTCAAGGTTTTCAGATCACAACTTAGTAAGAAATACATTTTATATCATGGTCTAATGCACATTCACACACAGCCCTGTGTCACATTTTTAAAAATATCCTTGCCCTCACCATGGAAGAGGCACTCTGAGGTGCTATTCTATTTCCTGTAAAAGTTGTTGGTAGGAGGCTTACAAATCTGATTTCATGATCTGCTAATTGATAGAAATCCATAGCTTAAAATGTATTGTTTTGGAGACTGGGGAGATGGGTTGAACAGAGTACCAAAAAAACCCCCAAAACTAAAATAAACAAACAAACAAGAAAACCAAGAAACAAAGGCTGGAGGACATGGTATCTGATTTTAAGGAGATTGAAAGTTCTTTGGGAAGTTAGCATGTAACACGTGAAACAACAAAATAACATATTTGGAGTAGAATAAATCAAAATAAGCAAATTAATAGGCGTCACTATTAATGCAAGTTAGTTCTAGAAGTGTCTGCTTGAGATGTGAATAGTTAAGGTCAGTGACTAGAGGTTTCCTGGAAAAGTAAGTGTAAAGCCTGCTTTTGAATTATATGGATTGAAGGAGGGTCCAGGGAAGTAAACTGCCCAGATAGCATAACAGCAGGTTCCTACAGAGGACCCTGAAGTGTGGTTCTTGGTTGGAGTAGAGAGTGCATGTAGCACAGAAGGAAGATGAAAATAACTCAGGAGAGAGGAGGTAGGTAGAAGCTTTCGGTACTTTAGCTAACCTCAAAGGCAGTAGAGGAAAACTACCTTTGCTTATAGAAATGACATGATGTAACTGTGTTTAAGCATTATTCTAGTGACGTTGCTGAGAGAGGATGCATTGCCATCAGATTTTTTTTTTATTGGAGTATAATTGCTTTACAATGGTGTGTTAGTTTCCACTTTATAACAAAGTGAATCAGTTATACATGTACATATGTTCCATATCTCTTCCCTCTCGCGTCTCCCTCCCTCCCACCCTCCCTATCCCACCCCTCCAGGCGGTCACAAAGCACCGAGCTGATCTCCCTGTGATATGCGGCTGCTTCCCACTAGCTATCTACCTTATGTTTGGTAGTGTATATATGTCCATGCCTCTCTCTCGCCCCGTCACAGCGTACCCTTCCCCCTCCCCATATCCTCAAGTCCATTCTCTAGTAGGTCTGTGTCTTTATTCCTGTCTTACCCCTAGGTTCTTCATGACATTTTTTTTCTTAAATTCCATATATATGTGTTAGCATACAGTATTTGTCTTTCTCTTTCTGACTTACTTCACTCTGTATGACAGACTCTAGGTCTATCCACCTCATTACAAATAGCTCAATTTCATTTCTTTTTATGGCTGAGTAATATTCCATTGTATATATGTGCCACATCTTCTTTATCCATTCATCCGATGATGGACACTTAGGTTGTTTCCATCTACGGCTATTGTAAATAGAGCTGCAATGAACATTTTGGTACATGACTCTTTTGGAATTATGGTTTTCTCAGGGTATATGCCCAGTAGTGGAATTGGTGGGTCATATGGTAGTTCTATTTGTAGTTTTTTAAGAAACCTCCATACTGTTCTCCAAAGTGGCTGTATCAATTTACATTCAGTAAATTGATACAGTGCAAGAGGTTTTCCTTTTCTCCACACCCTCTCCAGCATTTATTGTTTCTAGATTTTTTGATGATGGCCATTCTGACTGGTGTGAGATGATATCTCATTGTAGTTTTGATTTGCATTTCTCTAATGATTAATGATGTTGAGCATTCTATCATGTGTTTGTTGGCAGTCTGTATGTCTTCTTTGGAGAAATGTCTATTTAGGTCTTCTGCCCATTTCTGGATTGGGTTGATTGTTTTCTTGTTTTGGACCTGCATGAGCAGCTTGTAAATTTTGGAGATTAATGCTTTGTCAGATGCTTCATTTGCAAATATTTTCTCCCATTCTGAGGGTTGTCTTTTGGTCTTGTTTATGGTTTCCTTTGCTGTGCAAAAGTTTTGAAGTTTCATTAGGTCCCATTTGTTTATTTTTGTTTTTATTTCCATTTCTTTAGGACATGGGTCAAAAAGGACCTTGCTGTGATTTATGTCATAGAGTGTCCTGCCTATGTTTTCCTCTAAGAGTTTGAAAGTTTCTGACCTTACATTTAGGTCTTTAATACATTTTGAGCTTATTTTTGTGTATGGTGTTAGGGAGTGATCTAATCTTATACTTTTAAATGTAGCTGTCCAGTTTTCCCAGCACCACTTATTGAAGAGGCTGTCCTTTCTCCACTGTACATTCCTGCCTCCTTTATCAAAGATAAGATGCCCATATGTGCATGGGTTTATCTCTGGGCTTTCTATCCTGTTCCATTGATCTATATTTCTGTTTTTGTGCCAGTACCATACTGTCTTGATTACTGTAGCTTTGTAGTATAGTCTGAAGTCAGGAAGCCTGATTACCCAGCTCTGTGTTTCGTTCTTAAGATTGCTTTGGCTATTCGGAGTCTTTCGTGTTTCCATACAAATTGTGAAATTTTTTGTTCTAGTTCTGTGAAAAATGCCAGTGGTAGTTTGATAGGGATTGCATTCAATCCCTAGATTGCATTGGGTAGTAGAGTCATTTTCACAATGTTGATTATTCCCATCCAAGAACATGGTATATCTCTCCATCTACTTGTATCATCTTTAATTTCTTTCATCAGTGTCTTATAATTTTCTGCATACAGGTCTTTTGTCTCCTTAGACAGGTTTATTCCTAGATGTTTTATTCTTTTTGTTGCAGTGGTAAATGGGAGTGTTTTCTTGATTTCACTTTCAGATTTTTCATCCTTAGTGTATAGGAATGACAGAGATTTCTGTGCATTAATTTTGTATCCTGCTACTTTACCAAATTCATTGATTAGCTCTAGTAGGTTTCTGGTAGCATCTTTAGGAGTCTCTATGTATAGTATCATGTCATCTGCAAATAGTGACAGCTTTACTTCTTCTTTTCCGATTTGGATTCCTTTTATTTCCTTTTCTTCTCTGATTGCTGTGGCTAAAACTTCCAAAACTATGTTGAATAAGAGTGGTGAGAGTGGGCAACCTTGTCTTCTTCCTGATCTTAGTGGAAATGCTTTCAGTTTTTCACCATTGAGGACGATGCTGGCTGTGGGTTTGTCATATATGGCCTTTATTATGTTGAGGAAAGTTCCCTCTATGCCTACTTTCTGCAGGGTTTTTATCATAAATGGTTGTTGAATTTTGTCGAAAGCTTTCTCTGCATCTATTGAGATGATCATATGCTTTTTCTCCTTCCATTTGTTGATATGGTGTATCACGTTGATTGATTTGCATATATTGAAGAATCCTTGCGTTCCTGGAATAAACAAACCCCACTTGATCATGGTGTATGATCCGTTTAATGTGCTGTTGGATTCTGTTTGCTAGTATTTTGTTGAGGATTTTTGCATCTATGTTCATCAGTGATATTGGCCTGTAGTTTTCTTTCTTTGTGACATCCTTGTCTGGTTTTGGTATCAGGGTGATGGTGGCCTCGTAGAATGAGTTTGTGAGTGTTCCTCCCCCTGCTGTATTTTGGAAGAGTTTGAGAAGGATAGTTGTTAGCTCTTCTCTAAATGTTTGATAGAATTCGCCTGTGAAGCCATCTGGTACTGGGCTTTTGTTTGTTGGAAGATTTTTAATCACAGTTTCAATTTCAGTGCTTGTGATTGGTCTGTTCATATTTTCTATTTCTTCCTGATTCAGTCTTGGCAGGTTGTGCCTTTCTAAGAATTTGTCCATTTCTTCCAGGTTGTCCATTTTATTGGCATAGCGTTGCTTGTAGTAATCTCTCATGATCTTTTGTATTTCTGCAGTGTCAGTTGTTACTTCTCCTTTTTCATTTCTAATTCTATTGATTTGAGTCTTCTCCCTTTTTTTCTTGATGAGTCTAGCTAATGGTTTATCAATTTTGTTTGTCCTTTCAAAGAACCAGCTTTTAGTTTTATTGATCTTTGCTATCGTTTCCTTCATTTCTTTTTCATTTATTTCTGATCTGATTTTTATGATTTCTTTCCTCCTGCTAACTTTGGGGTTTTTTTGTTCTTCTTTCTCTAATTGCTTGAGGTGCAAGGTTAGGTTGTTTATTCGAGATGTTTCCTGCTTCTTAAGGTGGGCTTGTATTGCTATAAACTTCCCTCTTAGAACTGCTTTTGCTGCATCCCACAGGTTTTGGGTCGTTGTGTCTCCATTGTCATTTGTTTCTAGGTATTTTTTGATTTCCTCTTTGATTTCTTCAGTGATCTCTTCATTATTAAGTAGTGTATTGTTTAGCCTCCATGTGTTTGTATTTTTTACAGATCTTTTCTTGTAATTGATATCTAGTCTCATGGCGTTGTGGTCAGAAAAGATACTTGATACAATTTCAATTTTCTTAAATTTACCAAGGCTTGATTTGTGACCTAAGATATGATCTATCCTGGAGAATGTTCCATGAGCACTTGAGAAAAATGTGTATTCTGTTGTTTTTGGATGGAGTGTCCTATAAATATCAATTAAGTCCATCTTGTTTAATGTATCATTTAAAGCTTGTGTTTCCTTATTTATTTTCATTTTGGATGATCTGTCCATGGGTGAAAGTGGGGTGTTTAAGTCCCCTACTATGAATGTGTTACTGTCGATTTCCCCTTTTATGGCTGTTAGTATTTGCCTTATGTATTGAGGTGCTCCTATGTTGGGTGCATAAATATTTACAATTGTTATATCTTCTTCTTGGATCGATCCCTTGATCATTATGTAGTGTCCTTCTTTGTCTCTTTTAATAGTCCTTATTTTAAAGTCTATTTTGTCTGATATGAGAATCGCTACTCCAGCTTTCTTTTGGTTTCCATTTGCATGGAATATCTTTTTCCATCCCCTTACTTTCAGTCTGTATGTGTCTCTAGGTCTGAAGTGGGTCTCTTGTAGACAGCAAATATATGCATCTTGTTTTTGTATCCATTCAGCCAATCTGTGTCTTTTGGTGGGAACATTTAGTCCATTTACATTTAAGGTAATTATCGATATGTATGTTCCTATTTCCATTTTCTTAATTGTTTGGGGTTCGTTATTGTAGGTCTTTTCCTTCTCTTGTGTTTCTTGCCTAGAGAAGTTCCTTTAGCAATTGTTGTAGAGCTGGTTTGGTGGTGCTGAACTCTCTCAGCTTTTGCTTGTCTGTAAAGGTTTTAATTTCTCCATCAAATCTGAATGAGATCCTTGCTGGGTAGAGTAATCTTGGTTGCAAGTTTTTCTCCTTCATCACTTTCAATATGTCCTGCCACTCCCTTCTGGCTTGCAGAGTTTCTGCTGAAAGATCAGCTGTTAACCTTATGGGGATTCCCTTATGTGTTATTTGTTGTTTTTCCCTTGCTGCTTTTCATATGTTTTCTTTGTATTTAATTTTTGACAGTTTGATTAATATGTGTCTTGGCGTATTTCTCCTTGGATTTATCCTGTATGGGACTCTCTGTGCTTCCTGGACTTGATTAACTATTTCCTTTCCCATATTAGGGAAGTTTTCAACTATAATCTCTTCAAAGATTTTCTCAGTCCCTTTCTTTTTCTCTTCTTCTGGAACCCCTATAATTTGAATGTTGTGTGGTTAATGTTGTCCCAGAGGTCTCTGAGACTGTCCTCAGTTCTTTTCATTCTTTTTTCTTCATTCTGCTCTGCAGTAGTTATTTCCACTATTTTATCTTCCAGGGCACTTATCCGTTCTTCTGCCTCAGGTATTCTGCTCTTGATCCCATCTAGGGTATTTTTAATTTCATTTATTGTGTTGTTCATCGTTGTTTGTTTCATCTTTAGTTCTTCTAGGTCCTTGTTAACTGATTCTTGTATTTTGTCTATTCTATTGCCAAGAATTTGGATCATCTTTACTTTCATTATTCTGAATTCTTTTTCAGGTAGACTGCCTATTTCCTCTTCATTTGTTAGGTCTGGTGGGTTTTTATCTTGCTCCTTCATCTGCTGTGTGGTTTTCTGTCTTCTCATTTTGCTTATCTTACTGTGTTTGGGGTCTCCTTTTTGCAGGCTGCAAGTTCGTAGTTCCCGTTGTTTTTGGTGTCTGTCCCCAGTGGCTAAGGTTGGTTCAGTGGGTTGTGTAGGCTTTCTGGTGGAGGGCACTAGTGCCTGTGTTCTAGTGGATGAGGCTGGATCTTCTCTTTCTGGTGGGCAGGTCCACATCTGGTGTTGTGTTTTTGGGTGTCCCTGGACTTATTATGATTTTAGGCAGCCTCTCTGCTAATGGGTGTGCTTGTGTTCCTGTCCTGCTAGTTGTGTGGCATAGGATGTCCAGCACTGTAGCTTGCTGGTCGTTGAGTGAAGCTGGGTGCTGGTGTTGAGATGGAGATCTCTGGGAGATTTTCGCCATTTGATATTATGTGGAGCTGGGAGGTCTCTTGTGGACCAGTGTCCTGAATTTGGCTCTCGCACCTCAGAGGCACAGCACTGACTCCTGACTGCAGCACCAAGAGCCTTTCATGCACACAGCTCAGAATAAAAGGGAGAAAATGTAGAAAGAAAGAATTAGTAGAAGTAGAAAGAAAGAAAGAAAGTAGGGAGGGAGGGAGGAAGGAAGGAAGGAGGTAAGGAAGGAAATAAGAAAGAAGATAAAGTAAAATAAAGTAAGATAAAATATAATAAGTTTATTAAAATAAAAATATAATTATTAAGAAAAATTTTTTTTAAAAAAACAGAGAGATAGAACCCTAGGACAAATGGTGGAAGCAAAGCTATACAGACAAAATCTCACACAGAAGCATACACATACACACTCACAAAAAGAGGAAAAGGGGAAACAATCATAAATCTTGCTCTCAAAGCCCACCTCCTCAATTTGGGATGATTTGTTGTCTATTTATGTATTCCACAGATTCAGGGTACATCAAGTTGATTGTGGAGCTTTAATCCGTTGCTTCTGAGGCTGCTGGGAGAGATTTCCCTTTCCCTTCTTTGTTCTCACAGCTCCCGGGGCTCAGCTTTGGATTTGGCCCCGCCTCTGCGTGTAGGTCGCCAGAGGGCGTCTGTTCTTCGCTCAGACAGGACGGGGTTAAAGGAGCCTTTGATTCGGGGGCTCTGCCTCACTCAGGCCTGGTGGAGGGAGGGGCACGGAGTGCGGGTGGAGTCTGCGGCGGCAGAGGCCGGCGTGACGTTGCACCAGCCTGAGGCGTGCTGTGCATTCGCCCGGGGGAGCTGTCCCTGGATCACGGGACCCTGGCAGTGGCGGCTGCACAGGCTCCCCGGAAAGGGGGTGTGGATGGCAACCTGTGCTCGCACACAGGCTTCTTGGTGGCAGCAGCAGCAGCCTTAGCGTCTAATGCCCGTCTCTGGGGTCCGCGCTTTTAGCTGCGGCTCGCATCATCTCTGGAGCTCCTTTAAGCAGCGCTCTTAATCCCCTCTCCTTGCACACCAGGAAACAAAGAGGGAAGAAAAAGTCTCTTGCCTCTTAGGCAGGTCCAGACTTTTCCCCGGACTCCCTCCCGGCTAGCCGTGGCGCATTAACCCCCTGCAGGCTGTGTTCACGCCACCAACTCCAGTCCTCTCCTGGCACTCCGACCGAAGCCCGAGCCTCAACTCCCAGCCCCGCCCGCCCCGGCGGGTGAGCAGACAAGCCTCTCGGGCTGGTGAGTGCCGGTCGGCCCGATCCTCTGTGTGGGAATCTCTCCGCTTTGCCCTCCGTACCCGCGTTGCTGTGCTCTCCTCCGCGGCCCCGAAGCTTTCCCCCTCTGCCACCCGCAGTCTCCGCCCGCGAAGGGGTTTCCTAGTGTGTGGAAACCTTTCCTCCTTCACGGCTCCCTCCCACTGGTGCAGGTCCCGTCCCTATCCTTTTGTCTCTGTTGTTTCTTTTTTCTTTTGCCCTACCCAGGTACATGTGGAGTTTCTTGCCTTTTGAGAGGTCTGAGGACTTCTGCCAGCGTTCAGTAGGTGTTCTGTAGGAGTTGTTCCACGTGTAGATGTATTTCTGGTGTATCTGTGGGGAGGAAGGTGATCTCCGCGTCTTACTCTTCCGCCATCTTCCCGGAAGCCTCTGCCATCAGATTTTACTGGAGACAAGGAAGACTGTTGTTGTACCCTAGAGAGTGTGAAAAACTTGATCTAATGTCACAGAAATGAAAATATAAGAAGGGAGGGTCCAGGAGGTGGGAACACATTTGGCTGTTGTAGATCAGCTTTGTGACTTGTCTTCTTAGTATAAACCTCCAGTGCTGGGTGTGACTTGAGAGGTGATTAAAGGGGCTAGTTGTTCACAGTTATATCTTTGTTGATCTGGCAAGGCACTGTCTTTCCTCCAACTTGACCTGGAATTGCCAGTGTTCATCGCTGGGTTAAACCACAAAGACAAAACTCATTTGAAAGTCTTTGTATCTGGTAGGGTGGGACAGTAACCTTTTATCAGCCTGCCTCCCATCTCTGAAAGGTATTGTTAGTATTTAAGGAAATCTGCCAGCTCTTTTGAAAAATCGGCCGTAGACCCTCCAAGGCAATGAAAGTGGCTGGACCTCACAGCCCAGGCTTCTCTTTCTAGAGGTTCATCTTGCCCTTGGAGATCTCACAGATTCCTCCCGTTAGTGCTGGAATTGCTCTTCTCTACCTCTCCTACCTAGGAAGACCCAGGCTGGGGTTCATTAAAGGAGCTTGATGACAGGTTTAGGTGCAAGAACCTATTGACCTCAAGCAATGCTGTACCCCAGAACCTCAAAAGTTCATAAGTGGCAGCCTGTGTGGGATGAAAGCTCAGCCCTCTCTTGGCCCTCATGCCCATGCCGTCCCCGCTGTTCACTGCTTTGAATAAAGTTGCTCATGTATTGATCTCTCCTCCTTATAAGGTCCCTTATAAACAAGGTTAATGCCTTATTCATCTTTGTAGCCCCTTACCGTTGAACACACAGTACCTTGCATTGGTGCTTGTAAATACGTTAACAGCACAATGAGAATATACGGCATTGTTGTTATTCTAGGTTTATTTAGGAAAATAACCCTAAATTAATTAGTAGAAATCAGTTCATCAAATTAGGCTAAACTAGTTCAGTAGATGCTTTAGTAGAAATTAGTTTGTCAAATTAGTTATTTGGCCTTGGATTAGCTTTGAGGCCGTGGATAGTGAACATCAAGGCCTTAGAAAAGTGCCAGGGAGCCTCAGAGACACCGAAAGAAAGGAAATATATAAAAACAGAAGCAGAGAACCAAAGTCAAACTTCATTTACTTAATAATCTTACCTCAAATTATTCTGCCTATACCATTGCACATTCACTTGAATGATATCTCCCCCTGCCCTTTTTTAATGGTGTATTTCCTCAGTATCTCCAAAGAGAGTACAAATAGAGCATAGTATTGCTTTTCAAGACTAGGCACTGTGGACTGTCTCTCCCCCCAACCCCCCACCCCAAATCTATTATATTGGCACAAAGACGATGCTCAAGAATTGCTTGTGAGTGGAAAATACATAAAACTTCATACAGTGAGGAACTGTCTCTTTCTTGTTCCTTTTATCTTTAGCCTAGCATGCAGTAGTTTCAATGAGTATTTTTGTATGAATAAATAAATTTTCTTGGTGGTCTTTGAATCCAGCCCCCCACCTTTTTCTTTCAGGGCTAGAACAACCATTAACTCTGACAACTTAAACTCTCATTCCCTTGTATTGATCACATCTGTAAGTACACAATAGCAGCATTACACTATTCAGTTAAAATTCCAGCAGGGAGCTATGACCAACAATTATTTCCCTTAAATGACTTTCATATCTGTGATCAGCTCTAGAGCTAAGGGGCTAGTTGAACCTGACCACAGATGACATTAGATGATTTAATAGTATCAACTCGGTTTTGAAGTTGTAAGTTAAATAACGTTCATATGTCAATATAGAAGATGACGCATTTAAGAACCCCAAGTTTCTTTCATATTCAGTTATTCAGAGTCTTTTTCAGGGTCATTGTCAGATAATTGCTCAGATGAACTCTAAGGAAATACCTGTATGTTCCTGTGTAATGAAGACCAGTTCTTGCACCCTGAAAGAAGTCCACACCATTCCTCCATCAAGAGGAACTCTTGATGTAACTGGAAGAATTTTAGAAAGTAAGAATATATCTGTGTAATAATGTTGCACAAACACTGGAGTTTATTTCTGAGTTGCAGTTCATCAATTCTGGGTCCATATGCTTATTTATTTTTATTTATTTATTAATTTATGATATGAATTATATATGTAATTTGTATATTTTATTATATTTATATATATATTTATTTATTTTTATTATATGAAATATTTTTCGATATACCATAGAAAGAAGGAAAATTTTAAATGAACATTAACTTTTTCATTAAATTGTTCTATACTGCCATTTTAAGAAGTGCCTAGTATTCCACCTAATGAATGGATCATAATATGAATAAGTTTAAAATAAAATTTGCTAAAACAAAATATCTTCTCTTAGTCAGCCATCCACAGTTTCTTCCAAGACTTCATTCTCAGCTGCTAGGGAGAAAACACTCAACACAAAAGAACCTCAGCTCCAGGTAAGATAAATGTTTTAAATTTCACTTAAAAAAAAAAATTGAAGTAGAGTTGATTTACAATGTTGTGTTAATTTCTGCTGTACAGAAAAGTGATTCAGTTATATATATATGTATATATATACATATATATATACACATTCTCTTTTTTAATATTCTTTTCCATTATGCCTTTTCACAGAATATTGAATATAGTTCCCTTTGCTATGCAGTAGGACCTTGTTGTTTATCCATTCTATATATAATAGTTTGCATGTGCTAACCCCAAAGTCCCACTCCATCCCTTTCCTCCCCTCACCCTTGGCAACCACAAGTCTGTTCTCTATAACTGTGACTCTGTCTCTTTCATAAAAGTTATTTGTGTCATATTTTAGATTCCACATAGTAAGTGATATCATATGGTATTTCTCTTTCTGACTTAACTTCACTTAGTATGATAATCTCTAGTTCCATCCATGTTGCTGCAAATGGCATTTCATTCTTTTTTATGGCTGAGTAGTATTCCATTGTATATATGTACCACATCTTCTTTATCCTAAATGGTTTAAATTTGATGTCTCATTGAAGATCTGGATCTTAGGTTCTTTTCTCTCTAAAATACAGGAGGTTGGTCCCAGGATGCCCAGTAGATACCAAAATCCAGGGAGCTCAAGTCCCTTATGGCATAGTATTTGCATATAACCTATGCAATCCTCTTGTATACTTTAAATCACCTCTAGATAACTTATGATACCTAATATGATGTAAATACTATGTAAATAGTTGTAAACACAATGTAAATGCTATGTAAATAGTTGCCTTACATGGCAAATTCATGTTTGGCTTTTTGGAACTTTCTGGGTATTTTCAATCTGTGGTTGGTTGAATCTGCAGATTTGGAACCGTGGATAAGGAGGGCTGACTGTATCAAGGATCTTTGTTCCAGGGGGTGCAGAGTAGACATAGAAAGATCCCTTTTGTCTTGGTACTCACCAAGGGAGCACCCCAAATTCCTGTGTTTGTTTCTTTAAGTCTTGGGTAGCACCTAGATGTCAAACAGATAATTTCTTTTTCAGGAAGTTTTCTGGATGAGAAATCCACTCCTTCTCTGTGATATAGGGTGGTCTAGCGAGCTAGGTAAAATAAATAGCAAGATTTTGTAGGATCTTCCTTGATTATACTTAAATCATGTTCTTGCTCATACTTGAAGTATAAATCCACAGTCATTTATAAAGCAGCAACTCTTTGCTGAAATTGGGGCACAAGCATGAGTAAGACTGAATCTTTTAAAGAAGAGAGCTTTCCATCTGTATTGGCAAAGTGAGTCATTATTGTAAATGCTTCTGAAGAATGTAAATTATTTGTAAATAACATTTGTAGGGTTTTTTAAAATGTAAAATTTATTGTCATACATATATTTATGGCATAAATGGCCTGACCTGCTTCTTTCAGAGTCTCATACTTCTTCTGTCTTGAGGCCCCATACCTGGGACTTTGGGTTGCTTCCATATTTACTAGTCCTTAGTAATAAATTACCAATAAAGAAATGTTTAATAACTAAAGACAGAAGTTGTATTTGATATCTACATTGATAATCATCAGCTTGATGCCATTCCTTAACGTCCCACAAAAACACGTGTTTTTTTTTGGGAGGAGGAGGAGGATCCCAAAAGGAGGATCCCAAAATCCTCCAGAGGAGGATCTAACCATTGCATCTTCCTCAATTTGGTGGATGTCCTATCAGTTCTTCTTAAGGTTAACGGCTCCCTATTCAAAGAGGGATTTCTGTCCTCCTCGCAGCACTAGCTACGTCTTTTTTCTTTCATTGATTCATCAGATATTTACTGAGCGCCTACTCTATGGTACTGTTCTCTGCTTATGATACCACGTCTTGGGCCCAAGGCATTTCCCTGCCTCTGTCAAAGTCACTGTTTTGATCATCGTTCCAGCACATGTCCTAGATACACTAGAGGTTTTCCCTGGGACTTGGACTAAAAGTAAGGTAACTCAGCTTTAATTGAATATGCTCTGTCTTATCTGATGAAACTAATGAAAATTACAAGCATTTAAAATTATGAATTACTTTAATAAGGACAAAGTAATTTCATAAATTAATTAATATATCATTTATTAACTGCCATTAAATCCTTGTTAATTAAGTAAAATGATAAAGTTAAATTAAAAGATGGATGATTTCCTAAAGGAGATGAAATAGTGATTTAAACATCTTTTCTTAATTGGTTTAATTGACAAGCACGGCATTGTACAATATAATTCATCCAGGACTGGGAACTACAGGCTGACAAAAGATGTCACACAGATAGAGCATTTTGTGAGCAGGAAGCAGTGAGGATTATTCTCTAGAGAATGATCACATTGTATTTTACTCTGCTCCAGTGGTTATGAACTTTGTCTTGGTTAAGAGTTCAATATACATAAGTCAACTAATGTTCATTGAGTATCCCTTATATGCCAGGCATTTAGGGCATAAGAACTAAGGATTTATTTGAACAAAAATAAATCCTTTTGAGAATTTGATGAAAGCTAAAGATTTCTTCCAACAGAATAAATAAAATATAAACATGCAAACTCACACCAGCTTTTACACGCAAACTCTCAGGAGGTATATAGACCCCTAAAGTTCATTCATGGAGACCCTCAGGTCTGTGGACTTAATTTAAGGACCCTCCCCTATTTGAAGTTATTCAAGCAAGGAATGATGTGTGTGTCTTAGGACCAGGCACTTCACCTCCCTAGGCTTCCATATTTTTGCCTATTAAATGAGAGCGGTAGATGAAAGCCTTCCATTTTTAAAAATCTGTAAACCTACGAATGGGTGTTATAAATATGCTTGTCTGTTTACATCATCTGTCTCTCTGTTGCTCATATTTGTGTGTGGAGGTAGGAAAGAATAGCACAAAACAGAGCATAACAAAACAGAATAGGAATCAGAGAATCCTCTGGAGTTTAGATATCACATCAACTCATCCATGAGAAGAGACAGTGGCAATCCAGATGGTAAATGGTCCCACAGTGAGTGAGTGTCAGAGTCGGGACTTGGCTCTGCATTTCCTGACCTCCAGTCAGCTGACCACAGTGCCGCAGTGTGTATGAAGATTTATCTCCCACTAATGCCTACAAGTGGTTACACTAGCTTAATAACATCTTTCAAAATGGATATCAAAATTCATACATTGAAGTTCCACCCCCCAGGACCTCAGAATATGATCTTATTCTTTACCAAGGTAATCAAATTAAAATTAGATCATTAGAGTGGGCCCTAATCCAATATGTCTGTTGTCCTAATAAAAAGGAGACATTTTGAGATGGGTGCTCACACAGGGAGAATGTCATGTGTAGATAAAGGCAAAGATCAGGTGATGCTTCTATAAACCAGGGAACACCAGATGTTGTTCACAAACCTCCAGAAGCTAGGAGAGTCTTGGAACACATTCTCTCTCACAGCTCTCAGAAGAAACAACCTTGAGTTTGGACTTCCAGCCTCCAGAAATGTTGTTTAAGCCACCCAGTTTGTGGTACTTTGTTACAACAGGCCTAGGAGGTCAAATGGCCCTCTGGGCTTTGGTTTCCTCATCTGTCAAGTGAGGGGTAACCCAGATAGGTAAGTAGTTCTCAGATGGTGTTCTGGGAGCCCTTCAGGGGCCTGTGTGTTTGTGATACAAGAAAACTGCGAAGAAAAAAATATATCTATGTATGTATATAAGTAAGTGTGTCTGTTCGTTCAGGATTCCCCTCACGCCTTCCTCCTCCTCTGTACCAGCTGCTTCCCCAGAAACAAGTCCTCTCTATTTTCCTGTTAGGGAAAGATCTCTTAAGATACTGTGTGGAAAAAGCAATCATGCCGCAGTGTGTATGGTATGCTCTCTTATTTTGTGTTTAAAAAATGGAGGTAATCGGGGCTTCCCTGGTGATGCAGTGGTTGAGAGTCCGCCTGCCGATGCAGGGGACACGGGTTCGTGACCCGGTCCGGGAAGATCCCACATGCCGCGGAGCAGCTGGGCCCGTGAGCCATGGCCGCTGAGCCTGCGCGTCCGGAGCCTGTGCTCCGCAACGGGAGAGGCCACAACAGTGAGAGGCCCGCGTATCGGAAAAAAAAAAAAAAAAATGGAGGTAATCAAAAAGACGAACAGTAGCAACTGTTGGTGAGGATGTGGAGAAATTGGAAACATGCATACATTGTTGGTGGGAATGTAAAATGATGCAGCCCCTTTGGAAAATAGTCTGAAAGTTTCTCAAAAATTAAACATAGAGTTGCTATGTGACTATTAGTTCTACTCCTAGGTATATCCCAAGAGAACTGAAAATATGCTTACACAAAAACTTATATGCCACTGCTCTTAGCAGCATTACTCATAGTAGCCAAAAAAAGTGGAAACAACACAAATGTCTATCAGCCAATGAATAGCTAAACAAAGTGGATTTAAAATTCCACTAATGGGCTTCCCTGGTGGCGCAGTGGTTGAGGGTTCGCCTGCCGATGCGGGGGACACGGGTTCGTGCCCTGGTCCGGGAGGATCCCACATGCCGCGGAGCAGCTGAGCCCATGAGCCATGGCCACTGAGCCTGCGTGTCCGGAGCCTGTGCTCCGCAGCGGGAGAGGCCGCAGCAGTGAGAGGCCCGTGTACCACAAAAAAATAAATAAATAAAATTCCACTAATATAATTAATATAAACTTCCATTTTGTATTCTTAAAATGGAATATTCAACCATAGAGAGGAAGGAAGTACTGATACATGTTACAACATAGATGAACCTTGAAAACATTATGCTAAGTGAGAGAAGCCAGTCATCAAAGGCCACCATCAAAGGCGATCATATGATTCCGTATATATGAAATGTCCAGAATAGGCAAATCTATGAACTCAGAAAGTAGATTAATAGTTTCCTAGGCATAGGGGAGTTGGGGGGGTGGAGGTGATAGCTGAGGGATGTGGGCATTCTTTTTGGAGTAATGACAAAGTCCTTTAGTTAGATAGTGGTGATGGTTGTACAGCCTCGTGAATAAACCAAAACCCACTTAATTGTACACTTTAATTTGTACATTTTTGAATTTTATGTTATGTGTATTGTATTTTAATTTAAAAACCCTCTGGAAGGGAATAAAAATTTTTTAAAAGGAGGCAAATAGTTCATATTTTCTTGACTATGCACAAAGAAATTCTGTAAGGAGACATAAGACACTTATCAGTGGTTACCAAGATTAGGATAGGCTTCGGAGAGAGTGGGAACTGAGCAGATGCGAGACAGATGAGAGAGAGAGATTTTTTAAAAACCACAGAATTATAAACACCTTTTTAAAATGTATTTATTTATTTTTGGCTTTGTTGGGTCTTCATTGCTGCGCGTGGGCTTTCTCTAGTTGTGGCGAACGGGAGCTACTCTTCGTTGCGGTGCACGGGCTTCTCATTGTGGTGGCTTCTCTTATTGCAGAGCACGGGCTCTAGGCGCGCAGGCTTCAGTAGTTGTGGCACATGGGCTCAGTAGTTGTGGCTCGTGGGCTCTAGAGCCCAGGCCCAGTGGTTGTGGTGCCCGGGCTTAGTTGCTCCACGGCATGTGGGATTTTCCCAGACCAGGGCTCGAACCCGTGTCCCCTGCATTGGCAGGTGGATTCTTAACCACTGAACCACCAGGTAAGTCCCAATACACCTTTTAATATTTTATAATTTTATATTAAAATTTGAACCATGTGAATAGATTGTCTTTTTTTTTTTTAACATCTTTATTGGGGTATAATTGCTTTACAATGGTGTGTTAGTTTCTGCTTTATAACAAAGTGAATCAGTCATACATAAACATATGTTCCCATATGTCTTCCCTGTTGCGTCTCCCTCCCTCCCACCCTCCCCATCCCACCCCTCCAGGCTGTCACAAAGCACCGAGCCAATATCCCTGTGCCATGTGGCTGCTTCCCACTAGCTATCTACCTTACTGCGTTTGTTAGTGTGTATGCCCATGACTCTCTCTCGCCCTGTCACAGCTCACCCTTCCCCCTCCCCATAACCTCAAGTCCGTTCTCTAAGAGGTCTGCGTCTTTATTCCTGCTTTACCCCTAGGTTCTTCATGACATTTTTTTCTTAAATTCCATATATATGTGTTAGCATACGGTATTTGTCTTTTTCTTTCTGACTTACTTCACTCTGTATGACAGACTCTAGGTCTATCCTCCTCATTACAAATAGCTCAATTTCGTTTCTTTTTATGGCTGAGTAATATTCCATTGTATATATGTGCCACATCTTCTTTATCCATTCATCCGATGACGGGCACTTAGGTTGTTTCCATCTCCAGGCTATTGTAAATAGAGCTGCAATGAACATTTTGGTACATGACTCTTTTTGAATTTTGGTTTTCTCAGGGTATATGCCCAGTAGTGGGATTGCTGGGTCATATGGTAGTTCTATTTGTAGTTTTTTAAGGAACCTCCATACTGTTCTCCATAGTGGCTGAACCAATTCACATTCCCACCAGCAGTGCAAGAGTGTTCCCTTTTCTCCACACCCTCTCCAGCATTTATTGTTTCTAGATTTTTTGATGATGGCCATTCTGACTGGTGTGAGATGATATCTCATTGTAGTTTTGATTTGCATTTCTCTAATGATTAATGATGTTGAGCATTCTTTCATGTGTTTGTTGGCAGTCTGTATATCTTCTTTGGAGAAATGTCTATTTAGGTCTTCTGCCCATTTTTGGATTGGGTTGTTTGTTTTCTTGTTATTGAGCTGCATGAGCTGCTTGTAAATTTTGGAGATTAATCCTTTGTCGGTTGCTTCATTTGCAAATATTTTCTCCCATTCTGAGGGTTGTCTTTTGGTCTTGTTTATGGTTTCCTTTGCTGTGCAAAAGCTTTGAAGTTTCATTAGGTCCCATTTGTTTATTTTTGTTTTTATTTCCATTACTCTAGGAGGTGGGTCAGAAAGGATCTTGCTTTGATTTATGTCATAGAGTGTTCTGCTTTTGTTTTCCTCTAAGAGTTTGATAGTTTCTGGCCTTACATTTAGGTCTTTAATCCATTTTGAGCTTATTTTTGTGTATGGTGTTAGGGAGTGATCTAATCTCATACTTTTACATGTACCTGTCCAGTTTTCCCAGCACCACTTATTGAAGAGGCTGTCCTTTCTCCATTGTACATTACTGCCACCTTTATCAAAGATAAGGTGTCCATATGTGCATGGGTTTATCTCTGGGCTTTCTATCCTGTTCCATTGATCTATCTTTCTGTTTTTGTGCCAGTACCATACCGTCTTGATGACGGTACCTTTGTAGTATAGTCTGAAGTCAGGGAGCCTGATTCTTCCAGTTCCTTCTTTCGTTCTCAAGATTGCTTTGGCTATTCGGGGTCTTTTGTGTTTCCATACAAATTGTGAAATTTTTTGTTCTAGTTCTGTGAAAAATGCCAGTGGTAGTTTGAGAGGGATTGCATTGAATCTATAGATTGCTTTGGGTAGTAGAGTCATTTTCACAATGTTGATTCTTCCAATCCAAGAACATGGTATATCTCTCCATCTATTTATATCATCTTTAATTTCTTTCATCAGTGTCTTATAATTTTCTGCATACAGGTCTTTTGTCTCCTTAGGTAGGTTTATTCCTAGATATTTTATTCTTTTTGTTGCAATGGTAAATGGGAGTGTTTTCTTGATTTCACTTTCAGATTTTTCATCATTAGTATATAGGAATGCCAGAGATTTCTGTGCATTAATTTTGTATCCTGCCACTTTACCAAATTCATTGATTAGCTCTAGTAGTTTTCTGGTAGCATCTTTAGGGTTCTCTATGTATAGGATCATGTCATCTGCAAACAGTGACAGCTTTACTTCTTCTTTTCCAATTTGTATTCCTTTTATTTCCTTTTCTTCTCTGATTGCTGTGGCTAAAACTTCCAAAACAATGTTGAATAATAGTGGTGAGAGTGGGCAACCTTGTCTTGTTCCTGATCTTAGTGGAAATGCTTTCAGTTTTTCACCATTGAGGATGATGTTTGCTGTGGGTTTGTCATATATGGCCTTTATTATGTTGAGGAAAGTTCCCTCTATGCCTACTTTCTGCAGGGTTTTTATCATAAATGGTTGTTGAATTTTGTCGAAAGCTTTCTCTGCATCTATTGAGATGATCATATGGTTTTTCTCCTTCAATTTGTTAATATGGTTTATCACATTGATAGATTTGCGTATATTGAAGAATCCTTGCATTCCTGGAATAAACCCCACTTGATCATGGTGTATGTATGATCCTTTTAATGTGCTGTTGGATTCTGTTTGGTAGTATTTCGTTGAGGATTTTTGCATCTATGTTCATCAGTGATATTGGCCTGTAGTTTTCTTTCTTTGTGACATCCTTGTCTGGTTTTGGTATCAAGGTGATGGTGGCCTCGTAGAAGGAGTTAGGGAGTGGTCCTCCCTCTGCTATATTTTGGAAGAGTTTGAGAAGGATAGGTGTTAGCTCTTCTCTAAATGTTTGATAGAATTCGCCTGTGAAGCCATCTGGTCCTGGGCTTTTCTTTGTTGGAAGATTTTTAATCACAGTTTCAATTTCAGTGCTTGTGATTGGTCTGTTCATATTTTCTATTTCTTCCTGATTCAGTCTTGGCAGGTTGTGCATTTCTAAGAATTTGTCCATTTCTTCCAGGTTGCCCATTTTATTGGCATAGAGTTGCTTGTAGTAATCTCTCATGATCTCTTTTATCTCTGCAGTGTCAGTTGTTACCTCTCCTTTTTCATTTCTAATTCTATTGATTTGAGTCTTCTCCCTTTTTTTCTTGATGAGTCTGGCTAGTAGTTTATCTATTTTGTTTATCTTCTAAAAGAACCAGCTTTTAGTTTTATTGATCTTTGCTATTGTTTCCTTCATTTCTTTTTCATTTATTTCTGATCTGATTTTTATGATTTCTTTCCTTCTGCTAGCTTTGGGGTTTTTTTTGTTCTTCTTTCTCTAATTGCTTGAGGTGCAAGGTTAGGTTGTTTATTCGAGATGTTTCCTGCTTCTTAAGGTGGGCTTGTATTGCTATAAACTTCCCCCTTAGAACTGCTTTTGCTGCATCCCACAGGTTTTGGGTCGTTGTGTCTCCACTGTCATTTGTTTCTAGGTATTTTTTGATTTCCTCTTTGATTTCTTCAGTGATCTCTTCATTATTAAGTAGTGTATTGTTTAGCCTCCATGTGTTTGTATTTTTTACAGATCTTTTCTTGTAATTGATATCTAGTCTCATGGCGTTGTGGTCAGAAAAGATACTTGATACAATTTCAATTTTCTTAAATTTACCAAGGCTTGATTTGTGACCTAAGATATGATCTATCCTGGAGAATGTTCCATGAGCACTTGAGAAAAATGTGTATTCTGTTGTTTTTGGATGGAGTGTCCTATAAATATCAATTAAGTCCATCTTGTTTAATGTATCATTTAAAGCTTGTGTTTCCTTATTTATTTTCATTTTGGATGATCTGTCCATGGGTGAAAGTGGGGTGTTTAAGTCCCCTACTATGAATGTGTTACTGTCGATTTCCCCTTTTATGGCTGTTAGTATTTGCCTTATGTATTGAGGTGCTCCTATGTTGGGTGCATAAATATTTACAATTGTTATATCTTCTTCTTGGATCGATCCCTTGATCATTATGTAGTGTCCTTCTTTGTCTCTTTTAATAGTCCTTATTTTAAAGTCTATTTTGTCTGATATGAGAATTGCTACTCCAGCTTTCTTTTGGCTTCCATTTGCATGGAATATCTTTTTCCATCCCCTTACTTTCAGTCTGTATGTGTCTCTAGGTCTGAAGTGGGTCTCTTGTAGACAGCATATATAAGGGTCTTGTTTTTGTATCCATTCAGCTAATCTGTGTCTTTTGGTGGGAGCATTTAGTCCATTTACATTTAAGGTAATTATCGATATGTATGTTCCTATTCCCATTTTCTAAATTGTTTTGGGTTCGTTATTATAGGTCTTTTCCTTCTCTTGTGTTTCTTGCCTAGAGAAGATCCTTTAGCATTTGTTGTAAAGCTGGTTTGGTGGTGCTGAACTCTCTCAGCTTTTGCTTGTCTGTAAAGGTTTTAATTTCTCCATCGAATCTGAATGAGATCCTTGCTGGGTAGAGTAATCTTGATTGCAGGTTTTTCTCCTTCATCACTTTAAATATGTCCTGCCAGTCCCTTCTGGCTTGCAGAGTTTCTGCTGAGAGATCAGCTGTTAACCTTATGGGGATTCCCTTGTGTGTTATTTGTTGTTTTTCCCTTGCTGCTTTTAATATGCTTTCTTTGTATTTAATTTTTGACAGTTTGATTAATATGTGTCTTGGTGTATTTCTCCTTGTATTTATCTTGTATGGGACTCTCTGTGCTTCCTGGACTTGATTAACTATTTCCTTTCCCATATTAGGGAAGTTTTCAACTATAATCTCTTCAAATATTTTCTCAGTCCCTTTCTTTTTCTCTTCTTCTTCTGGAACCCCTATAATTTGAATGTTGTGTGGTTAATGTTGTCCCAGAGGTCTCTGAGACTGTCCTCAGTTCTTTTCATTCTTTTTTCTTTATTCTGCTCTGCAGTAGTTATTTCCACTATTTTATCTTCCAGGTCACTTATCCGTTCTTCTGCCTCAGTTATTCTGCTATTGATCCCATCTAGAGTACTTTTAATTTCATTTATTGTGTTGTTCATCGTTGCTTGTTTCATCTTTAGTTCTTCTAGGTCCTTGTTAACTGATTCTTGTATTTTGTCCAATCTATTGTCCATTCTATCTCCAAGATTTCGGATCAACCTTACTATCATTATTCTGAATTCTCTTTCAGGTAGACTGCCTATTTCCTCTTCATTTGTTAGGTCTGGTGCATTTTTATCTTGCTCCTTTATCTGCTGTGTGTTTTTCTGTTTTCTCATTTTGCTTATCTTACTGTGTTTGGGGTCCCCTTTTTGCAGGCTGCAGGTTTGTAGTTCCTCCTGTTTTTGATGTCTGTCTCCAGTGGCTAAGGTTGGTTCAGTGGGTTGTGTAGGCTTCCTGGTGGAGGGGGCTAGTGCCTGTGTTGTGGTGGATGAGGCTGGATCTTGTCTCTCTAGTGGGCAGGTTCACGTCTGGTGGTGTGTTTGGGGTATCTGTGGCCTTATTATGATTTTAGGCAGCCTCTCTGCTAATAGGTGGGGTTGTGTTCCTGTTTTGCTAGTTGTTTGGCATAGGTTTTCCAGCACTGTGGCTTGCTGGTCGTTGAGTGAAGCTGGGTGCTGGTGTTAAGATGGAGGTCTCTGGGAGATTTTCGCCGTTTGATATTATGTGGAGTTGGGAGGTCTCTTGTTGATCAGTGTCCTGAAGTTGGCTGTCCTACCTCAGAGGCAGAGCCCTGCCTCCTGGCTGGAGCACCAAAAGCTTTTCATCCACAGGCTCAGGATAAAAGGGAGAAAAAGTAGAGGGAATTAGTAGAAGTATGAGGAAAGAAAGAAGGAAAGGAGGGTAGGAAGGAAGGAAGGAAGAAAGAAAGAAAGAAGCAAAGAAGGAAAGAAGGCAAGAAGGAAAGAAAGAAGGGAGGGAGGGAGGAAGGAAGGAAGGAGGGAAAGAAGGAAAAAAGACAGAAAGAAAGAAGATACAGTAAAAATAAAATAAAGTATAATAAAGTTATTGAATTAAAAACTTCTTATTTAGAAAAAAAAAAAAAAGGGACGGAAAGAACCTTAGGACAAATGTTGGAAGCAAAGCTATACAGACAAAATCTTACACAGAAGCATACACATACACCCTCACTAAAAGAGGTAAATGGGGAAAAATCCTAAATCTTGCTGTCAGAGACCACCTCCTCAATTTGGGATGATTCGTTGTCTAAAGGAGGGAAGGAAGGACGGAAAGAAAGAAAGAAAGAACGAAGGTAAAGTATAATAAGGTTATTAAAATTAATTATTAAGAAAAAAAATTAAAAAAAAAACATGGACGGATAGAACCCTAGGACAAATGGTGGAAGCAAGACTATACAGACAAGATCTCACACAGAAGCATACACATACACATTCACAAAAAGAGGAAAGGGGAAAAAATCATAGATCTTGCTCCTAAAGTCCACTTCCTTAATTTGGGATGATTGGTTGTCTATTCAGGTATTCCACAGATGCAGGGTACATCAAGTTGATTGTGGAGCTTTAATCCGCTGCTTCTGAGGCTGCTGGGAGAGATTTCCCTTTCTCTTCTTTGTTCTCACAGCTCCCAGGGCTAAGCTTTGGATTTGGCCCTGCCACTGCGTGTAGATCGCTGGAGGGCGTCTGTTTTTTGCTCAGACAGGATGGGGTTAAAAGAGCCGCTGATTGGGGGCTCTGGCGCACTCAGGCCGGCGGGGACGGAGAGGCACAGAGTGCGGGGCGGGCCTGCGGTGGCAAAGGCCGGCGTGACTTTGCACCAGCCTGAGGCGCGCTGTGCGCTCTCCCGGGGAAGTTGTCCCTGGATCCCGGGAACCCAGCAGTGGCGGGCTGCACAGGCTCCGCGGAAGAGGGGTGTGGAGAGTGACCTGTGCTCGCACACAGGCCCCTCGGTGGCGGCAGCAGCAGCCTTAACGTCTCCCGCCCGCCTCTGGGGTCCGCGCTTTTAGCCGCGGCTTGCGCCCGTCTCTGGATTCTGCGCTTTCAGCCGCGGCTCGCGCCCGTCTCTGGATTCCGCGCTTTCAGCCGCGGCTCGCGCCCGTCTCTGGGTTTCGCGCTTTCAGCCGCGGCTCGCGCCCGTCTCTGGAGTTCCTTTAAGCAGCGTTCTTAAACCCCTCTCCTCACGCCCCAGGAAACAAAGAGGGAAGGAAAAGTCTCCTGCCTCTTCTGCAGGTGCAGGCTTTTCCCCGGACTCCCTCCCGGCTAGCTGTGGTGCACTAACCCCTTCAGGCTATGTTCAAGCCGCCAACCCCAGTCCTCTCCCTGCGCTCCGGCCTCAGCTCGCAGCCCCGCCCGCCCCGGCGGGTGAGCAGACAAGCCTCTCGGGCTGGTGAGTGCCGGTCGGCACCGATCCTCTGTGCGGGAATCTCCCCGCTTTGCCCTCCGCACCCGTTGCTGTGCACTCCTCCGCAGCTTCGAAGCTCCCCCCTCCGCCTCCCGCAGTCTCCGCCCGAGAAGGGGCTTCCTAGAGTGTGGAAACTTTTCCTCCTTCACAGCTCCCTCCCACTGGTGCAGGTGCCGTCCCTATTCTTTTGTCTCTGTTTTTTCTTTTGCCCTACCCAGGTACGTGGGGAGTTTCTTGCCTTTTGGGAGGTCTGAGGTCTTCTGCCAGCCTTCAGTAGGTGTTCTGTAGGAGTTGTTCCACGTGTAGATGTATTTCTGGTGTATCTGTGGGGAGGAAGGTGATCTCCGCGTCTTACTCTTCCGCCATCTTCCGCCTTCTTAGATTGTCTTTTGAAATTTAGGTAAGCATAAAATTAATTAAAACTATATATGTTGTATTAGAGTTTTATTATGGTTAGTTTGGTATCCTATAGGTTTCAATTCCTAGATATGAGATATTGAGTACACATATTTAACTTTTGTTTTTACAACATTTGGTTAATTTATCATTAGGAAACGGGTTTGTTGGATCCCTTTTCTACATGATTATGTTGTTTGATTACCCATGCTGGACAATCCTTTCTCTTTATTTTTTTCTTTTTAACTAATTAATTAATTTATTTATTTTTGGCTGTATTGGGTCTTTGTTTCTGTGCGAGGGCTTTCTCTAGTTGTGGCAAGCGGGGGCCACTCTTCATCGCGGTGTGCGGGCCTCTCACTGTCGCGGCCTATCTTGTTGCGGAGCATAGGCTCCAGACGCGCAGGCTCAGTAGTCGTGGCTCATGGGCCCAGTTGCTCTGCGGCATGTGGGATCTTCCCAGACCAGGGCTCGAACCCATGTCCCCTGCATTGGCAGGCAGATTCTCAACCACTGCGCCACCAGGGAAGCCCTCCTTTCTCTTTTTGATGCAATTTCTTTTTTTAATTATTATTTTTTTACTGAAACATAGTTAGTTTACAATATTATGTTATTTTCAGATGTACAACATAGTGATTCAAAAATTCTTAATAGACTGTACTCTTTTAAAGTTATTATACAATATTGGCTGTATTCCCTGTGTTGTACAATATATTCTTGTAGCTTATTTATTTTATACATTGTGGTGTGTACTCTTAATCCTCTATCCTTGTCTTGACCCTCTCCCCTTCCCTCTCCCCACTGGTAACCACTAGTTTGTTCTGTATATCTGTGAGTCTGTTTCTGTTTTGTTGTATCATTCGTTTTATTTTTTAGATTCTACATATAGGTGATAACATACAGTATTTGTCTTTCTCTGTCTGACTTATTTGCCTAAGCATAATACCGTCTAGGTCCATCCATGTTGTTGCAAATGGCAAAATTTCAATCTTTTTTATGGCTGAGTAGTATTCCTATGTGTGTGTGTGTGTGTGTGTGTGTGTGTGTGTATCAGTCACATCTTTATCCATTCATCTGTTGATGGACACTTAGGTTACTTCTGTATCTTGGCTATTGTAAACAATGCTGCTATAAACATTGGGGTGCATATATCTTTTCAAATTAGTGTTTTTGTTTTCTTTGGATATATACTCAGGAGTGGAATTGCTGGATCATATGGTAGTTCTAGTTTTAGTTTTTTTAGGACCCTCCATACAGTTTTTCACAGTAGCTGCACGAGTTAACATTCCCACCAACAGTATACAAGGGTTTCCTTTTCTCCACATCCTTGCCAACATTTGTTATTTGTGGTCTTTTTGTTGATAACCATTCTGACAGGTGTGAGGTGATATCTCATTGTGGTTTTGATTTGCATTCTCTGATGATTAGTGATGTTGAGCATCTTTTTATGTGCCTGTTGGCCATCTGTATACCTTCTTTGGAAAAATGTCTTTTCAGGTCTTCTTCCCATTTTTAATTGGATTGTTAAGGGGTTTTTTTGATATTGAGTTGTATGACCTGTTTATATGTTTTCGATAATAACCCCTTATTGGTCATATCATTTGCAAATATTTTCTCTCATTAAGTAGGTTGTCTTTTAATTTTGTTGACAGTTTCCTTTGCTGTGCAAAAGCGTTTAAGTAGGTCCCATTTGTTTACTTTTGCTTTTGTTTTGTTTGCCTTAGGAGACAGATCCAAAAAAATATTGCTATGATTTATGTTAAAGAGTGTTCTGTCTATGTTTTCTTTTAGGAGTTTTACGATTTCAGAGCTGAAATTTACCTTTTTAATCCACTTTGAGTTTACTTTTGTATATGGTGTGAGAAAATGTGCTAATTTCATTTTTTACATGTAGCTGTTCAGTTTCCCCAGCATTGCTTATTGAGGAGACTGTCTTTTTTCCATTGTATATTCTTGCCTCCTTTGTTGTAGATTAATTGACCATAGGTATGTGGGTTTATTTCTGGGCTTTCTATTCTGTTCCATTTATCCATATGTCTGTTTTTGTGCTAGTACCATACTGTTTTGATGACTGTAGCTTTGTAGTATTGTCTGAATTCTGGGACCATGATTCTCTTCTTGGTACAATTCTTATTTCTTGTAGGACTATTCAGTTTACCTTTTATTTCTCTGCATTTGTTCTTCTCAGCATACATAAAAGGAAATAAGTACTCATCTTGTATACACATAAGCAGACATGTAATTAATGAAACAAAATGCCTACATGTAAGACTATTCCTACTTATCAAAACCTTAAAATCAGTAAAAGGGAACCTTATCCTTTTTCATTTCAACTAACTTTTTGTAATTTTAATCAGTGTTTTATAAACTATAGATTGCAACTAACTGTTTTTTTATGCAGTTAGTTTCTTAAATTGATTAAAAAGTTGAATAAAATAGAAATAAACAGTTCATGAGACATAAGAAGAGTGAGTAGAATTTTGTGTAGCATTTAAGGTGTGTGATGTGTATGTGTGTGTAGTATAATTCTAGCTGTGGGCCTTGGTTTAAAAAAATGTCTGAAAGTCACTGCTTTCTATTAATTCTTTTCTTTAGAGTATTGTTATGAACTTGTGTCTTTTATAGACTTGATTTATTTCAATTAACCAAAATGATGTGTAATTCTTATTACTCAGGTTACTAATTACTATTATTCATATTATTATAATTAATAATAATTATTGTTTTCATGGATCGCCAAATTATGACAACTTGACTAGTGAGAGATCTTTTACATTGACTCCTGTGAGATTCATCAGTCGTAGTGTATCAGTAGTTTGTTCTTTTTTATCATACAGAATTTCATTGAATCAATATCCACAATTCATTAGTCCATTTTCCTCTTGATGTATATTTGTGTTATTTCTGTTTTGAGACTATTATTAATAAAACTGCTACGAACATTCTTGTGTAAGTCTTTTTGTGGACATAAGCATATCTTTCTCTTGGATATACTATATAAATATATGAGGGGTAGAATTATAGGTCATTGGGCAGGCAGATGTCTGTTTAACTTTCAGAGAAATTGCCAAGCAGTTTTCCAATGTGGTTGTACAGGTTTATACTTCCACCAGCAATGTATAAGAATTCTTATCGCTCCATATCATTGCCAGCGTTTCATATTGTTAATCTTTTAATTTTAGCTATTCTGATAGGCATGTGGTAGCATCTCATTGAAGTTTTAATTTGCATTTTCCTGATGACTAAAGATATTGAGCACCGATTCAGCATGCTTATTGGTTATTTGGATATCTTCTTTTGTGAAGTGCCTGCTTAGCTCTTTTGCTCATTTTTTTAAAATTACTATTTTTTAAAATCTTTTCTGTTAATCTGTGGCTTGCCTTTTCACCATAATAATGAATTCTTTTGGTGAACAGATGTTTTTAAATTTGATGAGATCCCATTCATCTAATTTTTTTCTTTTAGGATTAATATCTTTTTTGTGTTAAGAAATCATTGTCTACCCCAGTATCTTGAATAGTGAGCTATTCTGAACAGAAACAGAGGAGAGGATTTTTTTTAAATAAATTTATTTATTTATTTGTTTTTATTTTTGGCTGTGTTGGGTCTTTGTTCTGTGCGTGGGCTTTCTCTAGTTGCAGTGAGTGGTGCCCGGGCTTCTCATTGTCGTGGCTTCTCTTGTTGCAGAGCATGGGCTCTAGAGTGCAGTCTCAGTAGTTGTGGCACACGGGCTTAGTTGCTCCGTGGCATGTGGGAATCTTCCCAGGCCATGGATTGAAGCTGTGTCCCCTGCATTGGCAGGCAGATTCCCACCCACTGTGCCACCAGGGAAGCCCAGAGGATGTATTTTTTTAAGGTTATGAGTTCACATCTATTTTTTAATTTCGCCTATTATTTATTTGTTTCATGTTTATTTCTTATTTAGCTTATTATTCTCTACTTTCCTCATAGTATTGATCACTAAGACTTTCTACTGCATTTATAACATAATCTTTTATTTGAAAAAAATGGTGTTGAAACTTAAGAGAAAGATATATGAAACCCCCTACCAGACTAAATGGTATTTAAAGTCAATATCATCTTTTAGATATTATGATTCACTGTGTGAGGATAATCTAGGAAGAATTGCATACAAGGGACAAATCCAGGTTTTATGGGACTTGGAGCTTATATGAGTTAGAGATCGCCTTTTTTTTTTTTTAAGAAGATGTTGGGGGTAGGAGTTTATTAATTAATTTATTTTTGCTGTGTTGGGTCTTCGTTTTTGTGCGATGGCTTTCTCTAGTTGTGGCAAGCGGGGGCACTCTTCATTGCAGTGCGCGGGCCTCTCACTATCGCGGCCTCTCTTGTTGCGGAGCACAGGCTCCAGACACGCAGGCTCAGTAGTTGTGGCTCACGGGCCTAGTTGCTCCGCAGCATGTGGGATCCTCCCAGACCAGGGCTCGAACCCACGTCCCCTGCATTAGCAGGCAGATTCTCAACTGCTGCGCCACCAGGGAAGCCCCGAGATTGCTTTTTAAGAAACAGGATTTTACAGGCCATTTCTCCTGGGGTTGCCACATTTCAAGATGTGTCAGTCATGCCAAGATGTGATCTGATGTGTTGAGATGCATAGATATGTGAGTTTGCTCACAGAAACACTCATTGTTTGTGGTGTTGCTGTAAATTTGTACCCTACATTCATAGGAATTATAAAAACTTTTGTAAGATTTCCATAAAAAATACATATGATGTGTTTATATTTGTATACATTGCAGTATAGAGCATATATATGAAAAAATAGAAATTCCATTTTGACTAGGAGACAATGAGGTCAAACCTTCAACTTACAATTTTATACATCTGATAATTGGAAGAATTCCTCACAGACTAGCTTTTGGCTGTTACTCTCCAGTTTTCATAACACAATATGGTCAGTGTCCTTCATCTTCATATCATGATGCAAGATGAGTCAGAGTGGGCACTGGAATTGTTCTTGGAAGAAATTATATCCTGGGAGGCCAGCAGTACCTAATTATATAGAAGAGTGACTGATAACTGCATCAGTTTATCCCACTAAATCCAAGTTAACTGTGTCTCCAGCTCAACTTCCATTTAGCCGGATCTTTAGAATACCTCTGGTCACTGCAATACCACTCAACAAGATGGAAAATGTGATTGTAGTGGAAAGAGAAAGCTACCTTAAACAGTTATAATTAAAATATTTCACTTCTACAAAATTTACAAAAATATAAGTTCATGTGAATATGTTGCTGGAGCCTCTCCTAGACTTTGGAAGGGGAGTGGCTCTAAAGCTTAAGATTCATTATTTCATGGTAAATTTGCCTCTGCTTATTACTTAAAATTAGAAATTTAAAAGAAGCATGATATACACATTATTTAATAATTACTCCCTGCTGTAAATATTAGATAATATTTAAATTTTAGCTTAGAGTATATTAGGTGCTGATGCATATGCAAACATCCACCATGTGTTGTAGAAAACAACCCCTCAGTACCTGTTCCATATCATGTGGTCAAGAATGTTTTAGGAATAAGTATATGCATGAAAAAAATACTTAAAATATGTGATAGTGAGGACCATTACCAGAGACTAATGTAAAAGTAACATATCCCCATTTTCATTAGATCTTATTATTGAAAATGTCATGTGATAATGTAATAAAAAAAGGTTCCATTTATTGTTACTCTGTGCCAAATATCATGAGACAGATAAATATACTATGTTACTTTATTTGCATTAGTATCTTTCTGAAATCTTTTTAATATTTCAATAATTATAAGGGCTATGCCTTTTTATTCCACTAAATGACTCTTGCACTCACTGATGTCAACAATATTTGAGTATTTGAGTTAAAATGTGGTTCCAACATTAAATAAATCTACCACATCTCACAATGAGTATTTTTAGAAAATATTTTCCAGTATCTATTTTAGTAGAAAAATAGTACATTTTTCCATTAACTGTTTGCCCTGATCTGAAAAATATTTCTGGCATCCACAGTTACATATTTTGACAGTCATGTGAATCTAATAAGAACAAAGCAAACTCTGAGGTACTGAGAGAAGATACCATGGAAAGAGAGATAAAATAATCATTATGGAGGAAATTATTATTTACTCCATGGCATAATTCAAATGCATAAAATGAAAAAAATTTTAGAACAATTATAATAAATTTTGTAAGCATATTTTTAAAGCATGATTACTGCTATAAATTATTTGAGAATATGCTTAAAAATGTTATAAAGCATACTGAATATTTTAAGTTTGACATTTTCACGATGACGAGGTGGGTCAAGGCAGAAATTTAGGAGTCTGAAGAATGATCTCTTGGGTAGCTAAATTAGTTTAACCAGCATTTTTAAGTTGATAAAAATAATACATCTTGTTTGTCCATCCTAAATGCATAATGTTTATGTGTGACTCACATTTTATTCCATTTAATTAAATAAAATTATTCATGCAAAGTACCAAGATCCTTGCCTGGAACAGAGAAAATTGTTAAGTACGTTATTGCAACCCCTTATCTCTTAATTATATTTAACAGAGATGTCAGTTGCATACTGTTGTGACCAGTTATGGTAGATTATCTAATTAAGAAAATATATCTTTTGTTTAATTTATTTAAGATTTAAATGTAACTCAGACTTTGAAAAAAAACTGTGAAGAGTAGCATTCAATCCAAAAAATATCGATTTAGGGAATTCCCTGGTTGCCCAGGGGTTAGGACTCCACACTTCCACTGTAAGGGGCACGGGTTCCATCCCTGGTGGGGGAACTAAGATCCCACATGGCACACTGCCAAAAAGGAAAAACAAAAAACAAATAATATTGATTTAAGTTTCAAGCTATAACAGGTAAGAATTTTTTTTAAAGAATTCTGACATTGTCTCTACCCTTGAGGAGTTTATAGCTTTGCTGCCACAATTTGAGAATAAAACCATAAGCAAATAGACATTTCTCCAAAGAAGATATACAGATTGCCAACAAACACATGAAAGGATGCTCAACATCACTAACCGTTAGAGAAATGCAAATGAAAACTACAATGAGGTATCACCCCACACCAGTCAGAATGGCCATCGTTAAAAAATCTACAAACAATACATGCTGGAGAGAGTGTGGAGAAAAGGGAACCCTCTTGCACTGTTGGTGGGAATGTAAATTGATACAGCCACTATGGAGAACAGTATGGAGGTTCCTTAAAAAACTAAAAATAGAACTACCATACAGCCTGGCCATCCCACTACTGGGCATACACCCTGAGAAAACCGTAATTCAAAGAGTCATGTACCACAATGTTCATTGCAGCTCTATTTACAATAGCCAGATCATGGAAGCAACCTAAATATCCATCAACAGATGAATGGATAAAGAAGATGTGGTACATATATACAATGGAATATTACTCAGCCATAAAAAGAAACGAAATTGAGTTATTTGTAGTGAGGTAGATGGACCTAGAGTCTGACATACAGAGTGAAGTAAGTCAGAAAGAGAAAAACAAATACTGTATGCTAACACATATATATGGAATCTAAAAAAAAAAAAAGAAAAGGTTCTGATGAACCTAGGGGCAGAACAGGAATAAAGACGCAGATGTAGAGAATGGACTTGAGGACACGGGGTGGGGGAAGGGTAAGCTGGGACAAAGTGAGAGAGTGGCACTGGCATATATACACTACCAAATGTAAAATAGATAGCTAGTGGGAAGCAGCTGCATAGCGCAGGGAGATCAGCTCGGTGCTTTGTGGCCACCTAGAGGGGTGGGATGGGAGGGTAGGGGGAAGACGCAAGAGGGAGGGGATATGGGGATATATGTATAGGTACAGCTGATTCACTTTGTTATACAGCAGCGACTAACACAACATTGTAAAGCAATTATACTCCAATAAAGATGTTAAAAAATCATATGCAAATAAGTGCTCAATTGTCTTATATAAATGGCAGGTAGGTAACCCTTTAGGGAAGGGCAGTTGCATGGCCTGGACTGGTCAAATAGAATGTGAACCGAATCTTAACGAATGGGAAAGGTTTGGCTAGGCGATGAAGAAAGAGCTTCCTGGGAGACTAAATGTTTTCTCATTCATAAGTAGAGCAGGTAGTTTTTTAAAACTGTTTTGAAATTTACTCTACAGATTGTGACATTTGGTGATGCCCTGTTAGATTTAAGATTATAGAACCCTCCCTTAACAGGTGCTTTGCTTAGGTCATGTTCAGAATCTCCTTTAGAAATTCAAAGGACTCAGAATAACCAAAACAATCTTGAAAAAGAAGAGCAGAGTTGGTCAAGGTTGTGCTTAAACCTCCTTAGCCAGTTATTTTTACCTTTTACCGTTGAATGTGTGTGCAGCTCAGAGGCTGCTACATAGTTCAGAGAGTTTATTACTTTGGTTGTGTTTGTTGTTGGATCTTTATAGCCAGAAGCAGGAGCTTGGAGCTTTCTTCTCTGATTGCTCCTGAGGTATGTTGGGAAAATATAATTAAAAACAAAATCTCTCAACCCAGAGAACTTCTCCATAGAGATCATAGAGAAAGAAAACAGTTTTATTATCGATTAAGAATTAAACCAGAATGGATGTGCATCCCTGACAATCACTAAAAGATTGTAGACAGAAAGAAATCCTCACTCTTAGGCAGCCAAGCAGATACAACCCATCGCATGCATGTTTTCCAGATAAACAGCGGCTAGTCAAGTAAGAGGTCTTGATGGCACGTTTTGTCACACATAAGTTTGTACTAACTTTACCTGGTAATTGGGGTGACCATCTGTGTTGGCTAATTGGCTTTATCCAGGAAAAAAAAAAAAGCGAATTTCTCATGTTTTTATGACAGCTGGTAGTTTTGCAGTTTGGAACAAGGTCCCAGGCTCTTACCTTCCCACAGACACTGGGAGATAGAGGTGCTGTCTCTGCTGATCGCTGATAGTTACATTTCAGAGAGATGACTCCCAGGTCCTTGAAAAAGACAGTTCTGGGTCTTAAAGCTGAAAAAGGCTAATCTAGTCTTTGAAAGGATTTATATACATTTCAAAGAGAGGAGAAAGTACTTACCATTATAAGTTTTCTACAGCAAATGACCTGAGAAAAACGAAGGTAGGCACACAGCTTTCTAGCCCACCAGGGGTGACTGTGGTGTTATTTTTAAGCCTGGCTTCCTAGGAGTTGCCCCGCAGTCAGAGCAGCTTATTGTCCAGTCAGCATTTGCTCAGAGGTTGTGTTTAAGCCCCCTGTGCCAGTGAGCCTTCTGCCCTGGGTTGATGGGTCTGTGTGCAGCTTGGAGAATGCTTTCCACTTTGCCCAGTGATTGCTTCTGAGTAGGGGCTGCCCAGGCTTCCTGACCCCTAGAGTTGACTCTGATCCCAGGATGCCTCTTCCTGGCTATTTCTTTCCTGTTTCTCTCTCTTAAACTTCTAGCTGCTTTACTGTTTGGCTAATTCAAGGAGCTACTAGCCACCTCTTAATGGTTCTCCGCTGAGATGGGTATTATTTTTCAGCAATGCCTGTAGGCATGGAGTTCTTCATTCTCAGTTCCAAATAAAGTCATTCTTCTCAGGCAGAGCTACAGACCTTCATCATGTGGACTGCCTTTCCTCTTGGGAAGAACCCCCTTTCCACTCTACCACATTTGGCTGTGAGGACTCGCTTTCCCTGGAATGACACTCCTGCTCTATTAGTTTGCACTGAGGTGGGCGTGGGGAGGAGTTGGCAGCCCCTGGTCTTCTCAGCTTGCGCCTCCAAGTGGGAAACTTTTACCCCATGAATGAGCTGAGGCGGGGGTAACTGGAGCCCCAGGATATTTGACCTTCTGTACCTGGGGTATAGCTTCTGCCCTATGAGTGGGGGGTTGGGTAGAGGATGAGAGACCTGGTCCTTAGCCATGCCTGCCTATAATAGAGCTTCCTAGAATAGATGAGAACTGTCAATAACCTGTCCTTCCTGGGATGAAACTGTAGCCCCAGACTGTAGCTGAGCGGGAGAAGGAGCTCCCATTTTTTTGTCTGCACATGAATAGAGCTTCTATAATGAGGAGCTGGTGAGATAGTGGAGTGGGTTGTGGTTCAAATACTACTATTTTTACTGATATTTAGTAGATTTTCTTGAATGAATATTTCTCTATTTGCTGTTTGCCCCAGGACAATTTCCAGACTTTAAAAAAATAAAAAATTATTTTTTCACCCGTTAAATTATTTTGCTGGAAATTCAGTTGAGCTCCTTACTTTATCATTCCATAAGTCCCACTTCTCACCTTCATTTTGAAATATGTTTTCACTAGATATAGAATTCTTGAAATCTTGGTTGACTTTCTTTAAGTATTTTGAAGATGTTGCTGTATTGTATTTTGACTTGCATAGTTTCTAACAGTCTGATGTCATTCATATCTTTGTTCTCTGCAAGAATTTTTCTTTATTTGGCTTTCAGCAGTTTGACTATAATGTGGTCAGGTGTAAATTTTTTTCTATTTTTCCTGCTTGGTGTTCTCTGAGATTCTTGGATTTGTGTTTGTTGTCTACTGCTAATTTTGGAAAAATTATCAGCCATTATCTCTTCAAATATTTCTGTTGATCTGTTCTCTCCTTCTGGTACTTCAACTATATCTATACTAGACCATTTGATATTGTCCCCAGAGCTCTTAAGATGTTCTGGTTTTGGTGTTATTGTTTGGGTTTTTTTCTCACTCTGTTTTTACTTTGTGTTTCAGTCTGGATAATTTCTGTTGGCTTATCTTCAAGTTCATTGATTCTTTCCTCTGTTATGACCAGTTGCCTAATAAGCCCATTGAAAGAATTTTTCAACTGTGTTACTACAATTTCTTCAATTTCTAGAATTTCAATTTGACTGTTTTTTATATGTTCCATCTCTTTGTTAAAATTCTCCATCTGTCTGATGTTTCTACTAGAGACTTTAACATATTAATCATAATTATTTTAGTCTCTATCTTAACATCTGAGGCATCTCTGGTTCTACTTCTATGGGCTGCTTTAACTTGTGACAATGATTTGGCCTTATTTGCTTTTTGTGTCTTATAACTTTTAAAATTGAATGCTAGAAATGTGTAAAAGAACAGCAGAGGCTAAAATTACACCTGGAAATGGATGTGCTCTTTCTTCAGTTAGGTTAGTCAGTAGTTTAGCTAGGTTATTCGTTGCCGTACTTGCCTTCAGTATAACATAGACTTCAAATTCCTCCAAAATGGATTACTGATACCTGTACTTAGTGTGGAACCTGGAGTGAAAAAGAGTTTTTCTTAGTTTTCCTGCTCTACCTTCAGTCTTCAGTGGGCTCTGCATACTTGTATCACAAAGAGGTTCTCTTGTCCTCCCCCAACCCCTGCCCCACCAACAGTGGTATACTGTTATTGCTTGTTACTTGGTACAGTAATTAGGGTGGGGACATGGGGTTTCTCAGTTCCCCTGCTCTGTTTTCAGTGATGGATAAGCCCTGTGTGCCTGGGCCTTAGAGCTAATGTCTTTCTCAGCCTTTCTGTCCTTTCATGTCAATGAGCTTTGCTTTGTTTTGGTGGGGGATCTTTGGCAGGAGCTAGTTTCACACCTCCCCTTCAATAGATGTGGGCCTTTCGTTTGTATTAGTGCGGGATTCTGGGCCTGAGTAGGTTTACTTCCCCTCTTCCAGTGGCAGAGAACTTTTGTTTCTATCTCTTTCTCAGTGAAAAAGGTCATCCTGGGGCTTCCCTGGTGGTGCAGTAGTTAAGAATCTGCCTGCCAATGCAGGGGACATGGGTTCGAGCCCTGGTCCAGGAAGATCCCACATGCTGCGGAGCAACTAAGCCTGTGGGCCACAACTACTGAGCCTATGCTCTAGAGCCCGCATGCCACAACTACTGAAGCCCGCACGCCTAGAGCCCGTGCTCCGCAACAAGAGAAGCCATCACAATGAGAAGCCCGTGCACTGCAACCAAGAGTAGCCCCTGCTCGCCACAACTAGAGACAGCCTGCGCGCAGCAGCGAAGACCCAACACAGCCAAAAATAAATAAATACAATAAATAAATTTATTAAAAAAAAAGAAAAAGAAAAAGAAAAAGGGCATCCTCCTAGAATGGGGGAAATTGGAGGATTTCCTACCCCTCCTCCAATGGTAGCAGGTCTTTGTCTGGGACCATGGGATGGGAGTGTTTCCTTTTCTTCTCCTGGAATCTAATATTTTTTGCTTTTTATGAGACAAGGGTCTTTGAAGCAACTGGGTTTCCATGTCAGTTACCTGGTGGGGGGGGTGGTTCTCTCAGTTTTCCTACCCTGACCCCAGTTCTTTTTGTCAGTACCCAGTGACTGTCCATGGAAATAGCTGGTGAGAAAGTTCAGACTCCTTTTGTGTCTGGGGTTCCTAGAGATTCTAAAGCGTTATGCTATCCCACACTCATCTTTTAAGAATTCTTTGGAATTTCAGTTATTTTCCATTTGTCTGCTTTTTGGGCAGCCACCTCTTCTCTGTCAGCTCATCTCTCTTTGCAGGGGCTTGTTATCCTTTGCAATTCTTTTTGCCTGGTTGCTTTATGACCTCAGCTCTCTGATAGTGGTGTGTCAGTCCATTACAATCTTTATACTTTGCCTAAAGACTAAATGTTTAGCCTTTTTTAAACGTTTTTCCTCCTTCAATTTGATTCCTGTACCTTTGGGGATGACCCAGTAATCTTTGAGTGTTTCCTTCCTTTCTGACATAATAAGATAGCCCAGTCTCATCTTGTATGTTTCCTGCTCTACACCTGGAATTAGACGTTTCTTCAAGAAGATCTAGTTCCTTTTAGTGGGAAGTAATATTTAGAAATCACACTCTGGGGACTGTGGCTGTTTTTGACATTGAGTTGTCTTTGCTTCTACACTTTGCCTTTATAGTACATAGAGCTAGAAAATATGTGCTTTTCTTTAAGAGGGAAAAATCTTATGGTTTATACTGATATTTTTAGTTCATGTCTAAGATTATTTAATGTGTTTAATTTTATACTTGTATTGTTTTATGTTACAGTTAAAGTCTTGGTTCCTAATGACTATAAGATACTTATTTGCTTTATCCTACAATATATATGGAATACTTTCAAAACAATGATACAACTATTAACGGTAAGATTCTTGAATGCAGTTTAAGATTTCTTTGCAATTCTTTTAGTCATTAAGATATATGCCAGTGAAGTACAAGTGTCCAACTCAAAATCCACTTTCTCTGTGAGACCTCTGTGTTGGTCTACTCTACAATAGCTTTTTTCACCTCTGAACTTTTATAATTTTGATCTTAAATCTCATACTCTGCACCTGACTCAGAAGATCTTGAATTGCCTTTTACTTATTTAAATATCACAGTTGAGTATAAGGCAATGAGAACAATCTTCCTGAGAGGCCTATGGAGTCAATCTAATTTATTATTGCCACAGTAAACTCTGAAGGGCAGGTGCATTTCTTCTTTTATATACCAGAAGGAAATAGTCTCCCTAATTAAATTAAGGGTAATTAGATTCTTTTGAGAACTTGTCTCAGAATAACACAGACTGGACAGGTAGACCCTCTCCCAGGATCAGGAAATAGGAAGGATCCCCAAGATTTAATGAGAGATGACAGGTGGAACTAAGGTCAGAAAAAAGCAGGGCAAGATATTTGAGCATCTGTGCCAGTCCATTGAAGCTGGATAGTATGCAGATGAACGGATCTTGTGTTCAGAAACCTACACTTAGGAAAGCTACCTTCCCCTTCACATTTAGTAAATTTCTCCTTTAGAAATGTTTGCTCGTCTCAGACAAGGACAGGATATTTCTTTGTCCTTGCATGAACCACCATACTTCAGGGACTTGGACAAGATGAAATCGATAGAAATCAAAGCACGAGAACCCCAAGAGGGAGCCACATTCAGGAAATCAGAGTGAGAGATGGGGCATAGTCACTTTTTCCATGCCTTTCAGAGCTGGGCCAGCCTGTGTTTTCTTTGGGTGAGTGGCCATTACCTCTCATGTTCCCCACTGAAGCAGAGTGTCAGGGGGAGAGCAAAGGGACCTCGAGCTATAAATTAGAAGATTCAAGCTCTAGTCCTTATTGCTTATGCAGCATCAGAATAATCCCTAAAGCCCAGCATGATCTGACAGCTGCCTCCCATGCTGACCTTAGCTCGTATCATCTCCCACGCTCTCAGCCCAGTCACTGTGCTCAGTGGCCAGCTTGACTCCAGGCCCGCTGCTTCCTGACTGACCACTACACTTACTGTTTGCTCTGCCCGGATGCTCTTCCCATGCACTTTCCTCTCATTGTTCCCATCTCAGGTTTACAAACCACCTCTTCAGAGAGGCCCTCCCATAACATGACCTCTTCCCACCCAGTCTCTCTCACATGTCTTTATCAAACTTTTCAGAGCTCTTATAAGTTTCTGAAATCATCTTGTATTTCTGTTTGATCTCATGCTTATTGTCTATCTTCCTCCCTCTGAATGAGCAGCTTCACAAGGCACTTGGTAGGCACTCAATAAATATTTGTTGAATGAATTGAATAAATGATGGTGAAGTGATTTCTAGAAGAAGTTATATGTATGTGTATGGGTGTGTGTGTGTGTGTGAGCATGCATTTATTTATGCCTTGATTTATTTCACAAAAGGGTGTGAGGTGGCTTATGAGAAATACCCGACCTTGAGTCTAGGGAGCAATTGATTTCTCACTTTATTGGTACTTATGCCATTTTCATTGTGATCTGCTATTCAACTGCAGTAAAGGGCATAGATTTTACTTTCTGGTTCTCACTGACTATATAAAATGGCTGCCTCTCTTCTTCCTGTCTGTGACACACTGTTATTAACCTATTGCTACAGTTGCTAGTTATTTATCAAGTCACCACTAGCTGTTTCAGGTTTTTTTTTTTTTTGCTCTGATAGATACAGTATAAAAATCTAGGAGCAACTAAAACAAGTTATATATTTTATTGGCAAAAAGATCAATGAGTTTTCTTCAGATGTGAGAGTACTTGTCAGTATTTTGTTGACCTACCAGGTTTATTCCCATAAGACATGAAATTTTAGTAAATTTGCATCTCTATCATTATTCATGACCAGTGAAGACATGTAAAAAGAGAGGTCAGATTAAAAATTTTAAATGACATAATTATAAGGCAGAATGCCAGACCCCAAATTGCTTGCTGTCTCCTTGCAAGAATTAATTTTGCCATTCAGGCAATAGAAAAAATTCATCTAATTGGTTTGTTTCTTGTATATAATTGGAGTATGGAAGGATAGCAATCCATCATTATAGTAGGAATTAAAGGAGTGAGACTATCATTTGAAGTAGAGTCCAGGGAAACCCCACGAAAGTTGTTTTCAGTAAGTTGCTTATTATGTCTTTGTTTATTATTCCTGCCTGTCTCCTCATCTGTAAGTCTAGAAGGTTAGACCCCCCTAAACATCCACTTCTAGCTCTGGAATTCATTGATAGATCTGTCTTCTTTCCTCAGTCTCCTTTGGTTACATTTCAGCGGACACCAGTAGGCATCCCCAAACTAATATAAATTTTCTAAAATGATCTCTTGTGAATTTGGGGAGAGCAGAGAAAAAGTTTCCAACTGAAGAGGTGATGGGCAATACTCCTACCTGCTGGGCATCTCTTCAAGTTCATATCATAGTCACAGCCATCTTGGACCTCCAGTCTGGCCTGTGGCTCGTGGTCAGCTTGTGGGACATCGTGTTCAAAGGACAAACATTACAAACATTACAAGATACAAATTTTCCTTTTGTTGTTAAAAAGAATCTCCCGATTAGAATCCACCATTTATCAGCGGTATCTGGACAGTCAAGCTACATGTGGATTAGGCTGTTTTTATTTAATAGTTTGCAGTGTAGTTTATCTCAAAGTATATGGTCTGTGGACCTCAAGCATCTGAGATCTCCCCCACCCCACCCCTCCCTTTGTGTGGCTAAAATACACATTCCTTGGCCTCACCCCAGACCTGCTGAATCAGAATCTGGTGGAAGCAGATGGTGCCCAGGGATCTGCAAAGTTTCACAAATTCTCCAGGTGATTCTTACTCACACTCAGGTTTGAAAACCATCATGTTAATGAGCTGGAAATAATTCCTCTCTTGACTATCCTGCTGAAAGCGTAGAAGTAAGGCAGACCTACACAAACTTAGTAGGTGAATCCTACATCATTATACTGAAAGAAAATGAGCTTGACCTATATATAACAGGTTGATTTGCCTTGTAATATGTAATTTGTACAACAACTTCATTTGAATATTGTCCTCTTTAATTTCTGTTCTTGAATTTATTTTTGAGTGATTGTAAACACAATTTGTGGTATTTCTGCTGTTTTAAGCTACTATTTAATTAAAAGTAATAGAAAACATCATTTGATTCCCTTCTTGATGTTCCAAAAATATATACTAGTTTGATTTAATTTAGCATCAAGTGGGAGATACAGTGTATAATAATTTCTTTGACTATGAACCACTACCTTCCTCCAACAAAAAACAAAATAAGAAAAGAAACACCTCACACTTTTTTTTTTTTAAGATTTATTATTTATTTATTTTTGGCTGTGTCGGGTCTTAGTTGCGGCATGTGGGATATTCATTGAGGCACGCAGAATCTTTCATTGCAGTGCGCAGGCTTCTCTCTAGTTGTGGCATGCAGGTTTTCTCTTCTCTAGTTGTGGCATGCAGGCTCCAGGGCGTATGGGCTCTGTAGTTTGCAGCACACAGGCTCTCTAATTGAGGTGCGGGAGCTTAGTAGTTGTGCATGCAGGCTTAGTTGCCCTGTGGCATGTAGGGTCTTAGTTCCCTGACCAGGTATCAAACCCACATCCCCTGCATTGGAAGGCGGATTCTTTACCACTGGACCACCAGGGAAGTCCCCCCTCACGCTTTAAATGTTTTGAAACTAACTCTTTTATATCATGTTCATTGTTCATAGAGCCCTTTAATGCAGTTTTTAATTTATTAAAGATCATCAATATATCATCAGTATATTTTAAAGTCATAGCAAAATACACTTAACATAAAGCTAACCATCTTAGCCAGTTCGAGGGTAAGCCTGTTCACTTGTGTTAAATATATTCACATTGTTGTACAACCAATCTCCAGAAATTTTTTATCTTGTAAAACTGAAATTTTATAATCATTAAATAACAACTCCCCATTTTCTCCCTCTCCCAGCCCCTGGCAACCACCATTCTACTATCTGTTTCTATGGATTTGACTATTCTAGGGATCTCATATAAATGGAATCATAACAGTATTTGTCCTTCTATGACTGGCTTATTTCACTTAGTGCAATGTCCTCAAGATTTATCCGTGTTGTAGCATGTGTCAAAACTTCCTTTTTTTTTTTTTTAAAGGAAATGAATAATATTCCCTTGTATGTATGTACCACACTTTGTTGATCCAGTCATCCCTTGATGGATACTTGGGTAGCTTCTATCTTTTGTCTATTATGAATAATACTGCTATAAACATGGGTGTACAAATATCTCTCTGAGACCCTGCTTTCAAATTTTTGAATACATACCCAGAAGTGGACTTGCTGGATCATATGGTAATTCTGTTTTTAATATTTTGAAGAACTCGCATACTCTTTTCCATACATTCCCATCAACATTGCACAAGGGTTTCGTTTCTCCACATCCTCGCCAACACTTATTATTTTCAAAGATCATCAATATTTGAATTTTTTCTTTTCTGGAACTTCACCAGCAATATGTTTTGTTGAGATAAGAGTTCTGGAACAAGGTGAAATTTTTTCAAGTCTCTTAAATTTATTATTACAATTCATTTCTGATTGAAAATTTTGTTTCATAGGTTTATTTATTTAAATAAGTACATAGATAGAATTCATATTTTATCAATCATGCATGGTCTATAATATAGCAAATCATGACTTATATTGAACTAAGTATAAAAGCAAACATTTATATAGTGATTTATATAGTGATCTGCAGTTTACAATGGGTCTTCTTGTTTTCTTATTCTCATACTGATTCTCCACTCTATAGCTATAGTCTTTCTCAAATGCAGATTTGATCATTTCACTCTAACTTAGGGGTTTTTAAAGATTTCCCAATGCCTGTAGAATAAAATGAAATCTCCTCAGCATGGCAGATCATCCTCCCTAGCCTCATCTCTAGCTGCATCTTCCTTCCACCCTGCGTTTCAGCCAAATCAGGCTGCATGTAGTTTGCTGGCTATCACACTATAGCATACCTTTGAGTATTTACTTATGTGGTTCCCTCCAGCTGGAACACCCTTTCCAGTATCACACCCCAGATTCACTGGGAAAAATTACTTATACTTTGCCAGCTCGTGCGTCACTTCATGACACCTGTCTTACCCCTCGCATGGTGTCAGTGAGATGTCCTTCCAGCCACCTCTCACCAAGTAGAAGTGACGTCTCCTTTCTGCCTGCTGTGGCCAAGACAGGTTTTCTTTACAGCACCCACCACATTTTACTCCACTCCTTTGTGCCTTCCTTTATATTCGTCTGTTTCTCTTCCTAGACTGTGGACTCCTTGAGGGGAAAGTATGAATCTAATTTAACTCTAAAATGTCTCCAGTGACTGGCACTTAGTAAATGCTCAATAAATGTATGTTGAATGAATCATTGAATAAATGAATGGGTGGGTGGATGAGTAGGTAGGTGGGTAGGTGAGTAGATGGCTGGATGGAGTCAGATAGGTATTAATATTCCTACAAGATTAAAAGCGATTAAATGAGCTGCCCAGGATCATACCACAGTAATTTGGGGGCTAAAAATCAAATCCAGATTTTCTAATCTAATGATTTTTCCTCTCCACAGTGTTGTCTTCTAAATTTAATGCCAACATTAAAAGCATTGCATAACAGGACAGTAATACATTTATTTAAATTTTTGAGTCTTTTTAAATAGGTGGATAAAACAAATCTGATTCTTTTTTTTTAAAATTTTATTTATTTATATTTTTGGCTGCGTTGGGTCTTCATTGCTGCACGTGGGCTTTCTCTAGTTGTGGTGAGCAGGGGCTACTCTTCGTTGCGGTGCGCGGGCTTCTCTTGCGGTGGCTTCTTCTCACCGGCTCTAGGGCATGCGGGCTTCAGTAGTTGTGGCTCGTGGGCTCTAGAGCGCAGGCTCAGTAGTTGTGGCGCACGGGCTCAGTTGCTCCGCAGCATGTGGGATCTTCCCAGACCAGGGCTCGAACCCGTGCCCCCTGCGTCGGCAGGCGGATTCTTAACCATCGCGCCACCAGGGAAGTCCCGCTGATCGTTTTTATTAGGCATGTGTATTTATAAAGTACTTCTCAGTAACTTTTATGGATTATCATTCACTATGTACCTCAAACAAAGAAATGACTTTTCCTGGAATTTCAGATGGTCACCAATGAAGTAAGGTGACTGATGATGGCCTTTGCATGTTGTCACCATGCTACATGTTTATGGATGGGGCCCAGGCAGAGAATCAGAAACAAAGTTCATTTGGCCTTTATGTTATCTGGCTTTTTATACTGACTCCATTCCTGATGATCTCTGGAGGAAGGAGGCTTGAGATTAAATTATAGTCTTCTCAGAGTCTGCTATTAGAAATCTAATATATACAGTATTTAATTTTTAGATTGCATAGATGTCATTAAAACAGTCATTTTCAAACTAATATTTACATATTCCCTCAGAGTCTAGACAACTATAATTTTTAGATTGAGGACGTCTGTGCTCCCTCATACAAAAGGAAAAGTCTCTCATTTGCTGAGTACCTAATACAGGAACACTGCACTAGGGGTTTCATGTATGTTCTCTCATTTGATCCTTACAAAAACCTTGTAAGTTAATTATTATCTCTGTTTTACAAATTAAAAAACAAAACAAAACTGGGCTCCATGAAGTTAAGGCTCCAGGGTCCCTTAGTTAGTAAGTTGCAGGACCAGGATTCATAATGGGGTCTATCTGTCTGATTCCCCAACTCCTACTCTTATAATCATAACCAGTATTTTCCAATGATGAGACAAAAGATATGGAAACATAAGCTGGAACGATGTTCACAAACTTAAGTAAGAACAAGGTTCACAGGTAGTAGAAAAACATCACCAAACAAATTCAGACGTATGTTCCAGAAAATTCTAATATTTTATGTGGAAAGAATTATTAAAAATTTTCTTTTTGGCAAAATCTATATTTGATCAGAAAAATATTTCTAAATAATTTTAAGTTGTTGAAGGCCAAAATATTTTAATTAATAACAGCTGTATTAGACTAGCCAAACTGTTTGTTACATAATCACATATGTACACACTTTGAAAAGTTCTGTTTTTCCCTCCACAAACATTTGCTTCAGAGGCATTAGAAACACCTAGCTTTGGGGTGCTGAATCCTCAGATTGGCTTGCAGGTTCCTTCTTATTTCCAGTTTTTACTTTCTTGTATGGAAGTGCAAACTCAATGTTGATCAGATGTTCACCAATAAACGGTCCAGTTCTGGGTTCCATAACTTAAGAGAACTGTGTAAAAATCTCATGAGTTAAGGTATGAGGATCATGTATGGGTGGGGTGGTAAATAAGACACATCATGTTGGTTACTAAGTAAATGGGAAGTAATTTAGATCATGTGTCCTCCAGAGAGAAAACTGTTCTGTTCTACAAGTTCCAGCTTAAGTCCCACTAACTCAAAAAGTAATAATCATTCATTTCTGCTGTTAGGAAGAATCTCTTAAAGCTTCATATAAATATAGATTATCTGCCTTGGATATGTTAAGTTTTAATTGGTGGTGTGGCTCAGTCCTTGTAAATATATGGTTCTTGGCTTTATATGGATTTTAGAGTACTGGAAACATAGGTTAGATTCCCATTTTATTTGACTCCTGGAGAACCATGTGTAGGTCTATTGCTATAGTAGAAGTAATCAAAATCCATGTTTCTGCTTCGACTCTTCTCGTCTCTTGCTTAATTTAACTGATGAAGAGTTACCTTTGATTTTTAGTGACTTGGGTTCTCTTACAATTTTAGGGCTTAGTAGAAACAGTGGACAATTCATGTGATCTTCATTTGTGCCTGGTAAGAGCAGTCCTTTTTCCAAAGTGGTCTCTGAATCATTCTTAGCAAAGTCATGTGCTTTGTCTATCTGGTCAGCTCGCAGGAGCTCACAGACAAGGCACAGGGTTTCTAGCAGCATTTTACAATGTAGAAATCCAAAGAGGAGGATGGTCTCATGGGAATCAAAAACTTTAGGTTCAGAATTATTGAAACAATTTAAATAGAATTAATTTTTTTTTATTTGCCTTGGAATTTTACTTGGTCTTACTGTTTTTTTCCCCCCCAAGAGTAAATACCTTTCTTTGATCTGCCATTTTCCATATCATATGTATTCAGGATTTATCCTATATTAACTAAAACCTTATAGATTTTCCTAAGAGTAGATAGACTCTTAGGCTTTTTTTCTAACATTTTGAGATTCACAAAAGTTTTCAAACAATATGAAGTAAGAATATTCGAGGAAGTTTTGAAATTCATAACCAGTGCAGAGTTAGCCTGCAGAGCTGTTCACTATGAGGCCATCTCTGTCCTCTAGAACAGGCAGTTGCAATGGAAACATCTGTGTTGGAACAGAGGCACAACTCTAGAAGAAGAGCCACTTAAGTAATAAGACTGTATTTCAGGCATATCCAACCTAGAAGATTCTCTTTTCCTCTTTTAAATTTTTAGAGGGTTCCAATTCATTCCCATCCTGCTACAGAAAGTATTTAAGAGGCCCTAATTTCTGATACATTGGCATTGGGCAATAGCAATTTTAAAAAGAATGAAAATTGCAAAGCCAAAAGAAATAACCCTGCTGAAACTTGAGCGTGAAGATTTTTTTAATAATTGAAGAGAGAATGAAGCCTAGTATGAGAAAATGATCAGTCTCTTATTCACAACTCTATCCCTGGCACATAGAGACCCATCTAGAACATAGAAGTGTATAGTAGAGGTCAGAAGCATAGAATCTGATCCAATAGAAGAAAAGAAAGATCTGGACTGGGACCAGAACAGAGGCACTATGTCCTACAGAGGGAAGATTAATAATTAATATCAGACCCATACTCCATGCTACCTGCAAATTGTGATATAAATACTTATGTTATATACAAACTGTGTATGGCTTGTCCCATTAGGAGTTCATATTTTCTTTTTTTTTTTTTTTTTTTGCGGTACGCGGGCCTCTCACTGTTGTGGCCTCTCCCGCTGCGGAACACAGGCTCCAGACGCGCAGGCTCAGTGGCCATGGCTCACGGGCCCAGCTGCTCCGCGGCACGTGGGATCCTCCCAGACCGGGGCACGAACCCGCATCCCCTGCATCGGCAGGCTGACTCTCAACCACTGCGCCACCAGGGAAGCCCCGAACTTTGCAGATTTTGAAAGACTAACACAGTAAATAAAGAGGGGAGCACACCTAAGGAGAACTTCATGTTACATGAAACCTGTATGTTATCCTAGAAAAGTTAAAGGCAGTATTATCATGAAGTACTTCAGCAGATGCTTATTGGTGTCCCCACCTCACATACTCTCAGCCCCCCTATGATTTCTTCTGTGTTTGCTTTGGCATGTTGACAGCGTCGCACATCCAGTGCCCACTCTGGAATTCGGGTTATGTGGATAATTGCCTCAGCCTCCCAGACTGTGATGGAAGGTTTCTGAGGTGTATTAATACAGTTCCTCAAAGGGTCCTATATTAGTTACCTGTGTGACAAATTACCTCAAACTTGGAGGTCTAGAATAACAAAAATTTCTTGTTTCAGAGTTTCTATAGGTCAGGAATCAGGGAGCGGCTTACTTAGCTAGGTGGTTTGGGCTCAGAGTTCCTTACAAGGTTAACCATGTGTCAGCCAAGACCGTAGTCATCCGAGGTGTGACTGGGTCTGAAGGATTCACTTCTAACTCACTCATGTGGCTGTTGGCAGGAGGATTCCCCTCACTATGTGGACCCCTTCCTAGGGCTCCTCACCATATGGCTTCCCCCAGAGCGAGTGGTCTGAAAGAGAGAGGGCCAGTGCCCAAAATGGAAGCCGTAGTCTTTTTTATGACCTAATCTCAGAAATGACATAACATCACTTCCGCTGTATGCTATTGGTCACATAGACTAACCCTGGTGAAGTCTGGAAGGACACTGCACAGAGGTGTGATTACAAGGAGGCAGGGACCACTGGGGACCCACTTGGAGGCTGGCTACCACCAGTCCCCATCAGGATTGAGTCTCAGGTGACTACAGGGAAAGTTAAACTAATAATGAGTTCTTGTGTTGTCTTTTTCTTCTTCCCTGTGTCACTCTCCCCATCCCTTCACTTCTGCTTCTTGAGATGACCCTCCTCCCAACCCCGGAAAAAACTGACCTAAACCTAAGTCTGACTTAGGTTGTCATTTCAGAGGGACCCTAAAGAAGAGAAATCCTGCCCATTGTGCAAAATGTCAGTCAGGGTCTACCTTGAACTTTGCTAGTTGAGAAAAAAATGGGCCCACTTCAAATTTTTAACTTTTTATTTTGAAATAGCTTAAAACATAAAGTTACAATAATACTGTAAAGAGCTCCCATATACCTCTACCCAGATTCACCAATTTTTAATGTTTTGCCACATTTACCTTCATTCTCAAAGGCCTGGATTCTGAACCTAATTAAAATATCAAGTGTCATTCATGCTTTGCTGTTATTCTATATTCACAATATAATTTAGTTTGATTTCATTTTCATTGAATTTGCATTTATCTTTGGGAAGCCCCTCAATCTTTTTACACTTGCTTTCTCATCTGAAATGTGAAGATATTTATGGTTTAGGGTCGTTACAAACATTAAATGAGACAGTGCATGCAAAGCATTTAGCACAGGGCTTGGCACACAGTAACTGCATAATAAATATTACCCTTTTGTTCACTGCATCAACAAATATTTACTGAGAAACTTGTGGATGTTGTTGTCGTTATTAAGTGTCTTTGATGACTGATAGATAATTCAATCCCAGGAGGTAAGCACTGATAATAATAGTTAGAATTGGAAGGGGCAGAGCCAAGATGGTGACCTGGGAAGATGCAGAGTTCGCGTCTCCCCACCACTAGGGTGCCTTCCAGATGCTGGTGGGGGACCTCGACACCCAGGGAGATGGGAGGGACCCCTAAGCAAACCGGTAGGATGTGGGGGAACTGAAGGGGAGGAGAAGTGGAGGCCAACAAGACCAGTGCCCCAGAGGGGTGGCTGGGAGTGGGGAGGGGTTCCCATGCCTGGGGGGACCCTCGGAGGCTCGGATCAGGGGGAGATTGAGCCCAGCGTTTCCCCTGAACAATCGGGAAGTCTGCCCGGCTCTCAGGCCGTGTCCTATGCCCTTAGAGGCCCCCTCCAGGCCATGTTGGTCTTGGGGACATAGGAGGGAGGTGGGGGAGAACAGGAGAGGCAGGCCAGGAGGGGCCCTCCAGGACCAGAGGAGCGGGAGAGGAGCAGAGGGCGTTTGCCCCACCCACTTGGGCTCCCAGGCCAGGTCCCTCACCCTCTGAGACCAGAGGCACGTCTGGGCCCCTTCTGTTCTGTTGGGCCTAAGCCCCACCCCACACCACCCTGAAGGCCTTGTCCAACCCTGTGGGTCCTGAGCATAGCCCCCAACGCCTGCTGCCTAAACCCCACCCCTGCCTAAGCCCCGCCCCTTCCTAAGCCCCACCCCCACAGCCAAGGCCTTTTCCATCTTTTTATTTTTTTCCTTCTCTTTTTTACTGTTGTGGTTCTGTTTTACCTTCCAGTTGTTGTTTCATCTATATTTTTATTTTTATATTCTAACATATCTGTTAGTTTCCTAGTCTAATTTTATTTTTTACTCTTTATTATTGTTCTCTTTTTCTCTTTTTTTTTTTGCCACCCCACGTGGCTTGCTGGATCTTGGTTCATGAGCCACAGGTTGGGCGGAACCTCCTGCGGTGGGAGCTCTGAGTCTGAACCACTGGACTAACAGAGAACCTCAGACCCCAGGGAATATTCATCAGAGTGAGGTCTCCTCAGGTCCTCGTCTCAGCACCAAGACCCAGCTCTACCCAACAGTCTACAAACTCCAGTGTTGGAAGCTTCAGGCCAAACAACCAGTAAGACAAGAACACAATCCCACTCATAAAAAAAAAAAAAAAAAATTAAACGGCCAAAAAAATATGTCACAGATTAAGGAGTAAGATAAAAACATATAAGGCCAAATAAATGAAGAGGAAATAGGCAATCTACCTGGAAGAAAATTCAGATTAATGATAGTAAAGAAGATCCAGAATCTCAGAAATAGAATGGAGACACGGATTGAGAAAATACAAGAAATGTTTAACAAAGATCTAGAAGAACTAAAGAACAAACAAACAGAGATGAACAACACAATAACTGATATGAAAAATACACTAGAAGGAATCAATAACAGAATAACGGAGGCAGAAGAACGAATAAGTGAGCTGGAAGACAAAACGGTGGAAGTATCTGCTGAGGAGTAGAATAAAGAAAACAGAATGGAAAGAATTGAAGACAATCTCAGAGACCTCTGGGACAACACTAAACACACTAACATTCGAATTATACGGGTCCCAGAAGAAGAAGACAAAAAGAAAGGGTCTGAGAAAATATTTGAAGAGATTATAGTGGAAAATTTCCCTAACATGGGAAAGGACATAGTCGCCCAAGTGCAGGAAGCACAGAGAGTCCCAGACCGGAAAAACCCTAGGAGAAACACACCAAGACACATATTAATCAAACTAACAAAAATTAAATTCAAAGAAAAAATATTAAAAGCAGCAAGGGAAAAGCAAAATATAACATACAAAGGAATCCCCATAAGGTTATCAGCTGATTTTTCAGCAGAAACTCTTTAGGCCAGAACGGAGTGGCAGGATATACTTAAAGTGATGAAAGAGAAAAACCTGCAACCAAGATTACTCTACCTAGCAAGGATCTCATTCAGATTCAACGGAGAAATCAAAAGCTTTTCAGACAAGCATAAGTTAAGAGAATTCAGCACCACCAAACCAGCTTTACAACAAATGCTAAAGAAACTCCTCTAGGCAGGAGACAGAAGAGAAGAAAAATACCCACAAATCAAACCCAAAACAATTAAGAAAACGGTCATAGGAACATACGTATCGATAATAACCTTGAATGTAAATGGATTAAATGCCCCAACCAAAACACACAGGCTGGCTGAATGGATACAAACACAAGACCCATATATATGCTGTCTACAAGAGACCCACTTCAGACCTAGGAACACATACAGACTGAAAGTGAGGGGATGGAAAAAGATATTCCATGCAAATGGAAATCCAAAGAAAGCTGGAGTAGCTTTGATACCAAAACCAGAAAAAGATATCACCAAAAAAAAGAAGATTATAGCCAATATCACTGATGAACATAGATGCAAAAATCCTGAACAAAATACTAGCAAACAGAATCCAACAACATATTAAAAGGATCACACACTATGATCAAGTGGGATTTATCCCAGAAATGCAAGGATCCTTCAATATATGCAAATCAATGTGATACACCATATTAACAAATTAAGGAATAAAAACCATATGATCATCTCAATAGATGCAAAAAAAGCTTTTGACAAAATTCAACACCCATTTATGGTAAAAACTCTCCAGAAAATGGGCATAGAGGGAACCTACCTCAACATAATAAAGGCCATATATGACAAACCCACAGCAGACATCATAAGCAATGGTGAAAAACTGAAAGCATTTCCACTAAGATCAGGAACAAGACAAGGATGTCCACCCTCACCACTCTTATTCAACATAGTTTTGGAAGTCCTAGCCATGGCAATCAGAGAAGAAAAAGACATAAAAGGAACACAAATTGGAAAACAAGTAAAATTGTCACTGTGTGCAGATGACATGACACTATACATAGAAAATCCTAAAGATGCCACCAGGAAACTACTAGAAATAAATCAATGAATTTGGTAAGGTTGCAGGATACAAAATTAATGCACAGACATCTCTTGCATTCCTATACAGTGACAATGAAAAATGAGAAAGAGAAATTAAGGAAACAATCCCATTTACCATCACAACAAAAAGAATAAAATACCTAGGAATAAACCTACCTAAGGAGGTGAAAGACTTGTACTCAGAAACCTATAAAACACTGATGGAAGAAATCAAAGATGACATAAACAGATGGAGATATATACCATGTTCTTGTATTGGAAGAATCAGTATTGTGAAAGTGACTATACTACCCAAAGCAGTCTACAGATTCAGTGCAATCCCTTTCAAACTACCAATGGCATTCTTCACAGAATTAGAACAAAAAATTTTGCAATTCGTATGGAAACACAAAAGACCCTGAATAGCCAAAGAAATCTTGAGAAAGAAAAACAGAGCTGGAGGAATCAGGCTCCCCAACTTCAAACTATACTACAAAGCTACAGTAATGAAGACAGTATGGTACTGGCACAAAAACAGAAATATATTATCAATGGTACAGGATAGAAAGCCCAGAGCTAAACCCACGCACATATGGTCACCTAATTTACGACAAAGGAGGCAAGAACATACAATGGAGAGAAGACAGCCTCTTCAATAAATGGTGCTGGGAAAACTGGACAGCTACATGTAAAAGAATGAAATTAGAACACTTCCTTGGGCTTCCCTGGTGGCGCAGTGGTTGAGAGTCCGCCTGCCAATGCAGGGGACATGGGTTCGTGCCCTGGTCCGGGAAGATCCCACATGCCACTGAGCGGCTGGGCCCGTGAGCCATGGCCGCTGAGCCTGCACGTCCGGAGCCTGTGCTCCGCAATGGGAGAGGCCACAACAGTGAGAGACCCACGTACCACTAAAAAAAAAACCACTCCCTAACACCATGCACAAAACTAAACTCAAAATGGATTAAAGACCTAAATGTAAGACCGCACACTATAAAACTCTTAGAGGAAAACATAGGAAAAACACTCTATGACATAAATCACAGCAAGATCTTTTTTGACCCACCTCCTAGAGTAATGGAAATAAAAACAAAAATAAACAAATGGGACCTAATGAAACTTAAAAGCTTTTGCACAGCAAAGGAAACCATAAACAAGATGAAAAGACAACCCTCAGAATGGGAGAAAATATTTGCAAATGAAACAATGCACAAAGGATTAATCTCCAAAATATACAAACAGCTCATGGAGCTCAGTATTAAAAAAACAAACAACCCAATTAAAAAATGGGCAGAAGACCTAAATAAACATTTCACCAAGGAAGACATACACATGGCCAAGAGGCACATGAAAAGCTGCTCAACATCACTAATTATTAGAGAAATGCAAATCAAAACTACAATGAGGCATCACCTCACACCAGTTAGAATGGGCATTATCAGAAAATCTCCAAACAACAAATGCTGGAGAGGGTGTGGTGAAAACAGAGCCCTCCTGCACTGTTGGTGGGAATGTAAATTGATACAACCATTATGGAGAACAGTATGGAGGTTCCTTAAAAAACTAAAAATAGAGCTACCATATGACCCAGCAATCCCACTACTGGGCATATACCCTGAGAAAACCATAGTTCAAAAGGAGTCATGTACCACAATGTTAATTGCAGCACTATCTACAATAGCCAGGACATGGAAGGAACCTAAGTGTCCATCGACAGATGAATGGATAAAGAAGATGTGGCACATATATACAATGGAATATTACTCAGCCATAAAAAGAAACGAAATTGAGTTATTTGTAGTGAGGTGGATGGACCTAAAGTCTGTCATACAGAGCAAAGTGAGTCAGAAAGAGAAAAACAAATACTGTATGCTAATGCATATATATGGAATATATAAAAAAATGATAGTGATGAACCTAGTGGCAGGGCAGGAATAAATACGCAGACATAGAAAATGCACTTGAGCACATGCAGCGGGGAGAAGGGGATGCAGGGCTGAAGTGAGAGAAGCATGGATATATATACACTACCACATGTAAAACAGATAGCTAGTGGGAAGCAGCCGCATAGCACAGGGAGATCAGCTTGGTGCTTTTCGACACCTAGAGGGGTGGGATAGGGAAGGTGGGAAGGAGGCTCAAGAGGGAGAGGTTATGGGGGTATATGTATGCATGTGGCTGGTTCACTTTGATGTACAACAGAAACTAACACAGCATTGTGAAGCAATTGTACTCCAATAAAGATGTATAAAAATATATGTATATAAAATAATAGTTAGAATTCCCGGAAATAAAATGACATGTGAGCTTTGCTTCAAAATAATTTGTAGGGGGAACGGGTGATGGGTACATGAAGTTTCATTATACTGTCCTCTTCTTTGCATATGTTTAAAATTTTCCATAATACAAAGTTTAAAAAAAGCACAAAGATACACATACCAAATTAACCATTCTCAAATGCCTAGTAAATGTTACATTTTCCCAGAGTTGGGTCATTTAATTGGTTTGAAAAATATTAAAATGAGTCAATGAATCTTAAGATTCCAGTGGTCACAGAGGTCAGCTTCCTGTACTTTCACCATTAATTTGACAGCCACTTTTCTACGGTTTTTAAGCATTGAACCTTGACACTGTTGTGTCCAGAAAATTACCCATTGGCTATGGCTGAATAGTACATTGTTTGTTTATATCTTGCTTATTCTGTTATGTAGGCATTCAGAAAACTACATTTATAAATGTGATTCTTAAATCTACTAATCAATTCAGGCCTTAATTAATGGGAACTCAAACAGCTTCAGTGCCATGAAGCCAATATAGTTTAAATTTGTATTATGAATGGCAAAATTTTTTGAATTATTATTATTTTACTATATTACTTTGATAAGAAGAAACAAATATAAGCAGTAGAGGAGTTGTAAAGCTGAATAGTTTCTGATTTAGAGAACTCTGAGCTTTTGTAGCAGACCTCTGGAACTGAGTCTTAAAATGACTTTTCAGATGAATGAACATTTGTTAGACCCCTTGCACTTCTTCCAAAATCTTGCTCCATTAATTATCTCCTTGCCAACTGTATCTTCAGTCTTTTTCCATGTTCTTACTTTTTTCAGTTTTGTCAACAAGTCTGATATCATATTTTTTATCTTAAAATACAACAATACTCTTCCCAGGCACAAAACTCTTGTAGATGCACAAGACGGGAACAAGAGTACATACTCTAGGTGTTGAGACACCTGGACAGAGAAAGCAGTGACTGCTGAATGTCCCAAGGGCAGAGGCCATGGGGTGTGGCACTAATTTGTCTTCAAGCTGCTTCTCACATGGCCATCTCTGGGCAGCATGTTCCAGGAAAAATGAGAGCAGATATATATTTAATAACAATGGATGCATCTCCGAAGACTAAGCCAGAGAGTAAAGAATAAAATAAGTTGCACAGAGAAATTTAAATGGGTAAAGAGTTCATTTTGTTCTCTTTAAGGCCAGAATCAGCTCTGGGCTATTCCTCCATGAGCCTCTGTTCCTTCTATTCGTTCATGATCCCCTCTGCACACCTCTCCTGACAGCAGGAGCCCAAAGTCTGGCTTCAGTCTTCCATCAGAGGTACATGGTTTTAGAATGTGAAAGTTACATTTAAAAAAAGAAGGAATTCTAAATGGAGGCTTTCACTGCTGGTGACATCCTGGTAAAAGGGAATTTGAATTTTTTCATCTCTGTCCTTACACATTTGGACTCTTTGGAAGGACTCGCTGGAAACAGACTCAGCTGGGCTTTGTTTAGTGTACTCTTAAGAAAGGCTAGTCGGAATCACTGGGGTGGTTCCTTATTTTAGTTCTCACAGTTGCTTCCCACAAGATATTAACTTAATTCTCCCTCTCCCATTCTTTGTTAATTATAGCTATGGCTCATCAAAAAGGAGTAATTCCAATATTCAAAGTCCATAATATGTCTTCAATGAAGTTAGATATGACTGCAGTTTGGGATGGAAACCTGGTCCCGAATGTCATACATTTTCGTTTTTTCTTTTTCTGTCTTAAGGTGTTAAACAGATTTGCTCCAGGTAATCACCAGCTCTTAGAATGGAAAATTCTCTTATACATCAGTGCAGGCATTGATTCAGAACCTAGCTCCTGGAACACAGTATGTGCTTAGCAGATATTTGCTGACTGGCTTGAGCTAGTTCAATCGTTCCACCAGCACAGGAATATTTTCAACCCTTTGCTTGAAAGATGGTCCTTCATATCCTCTGCTTGAATCTTTCTAGTTCTGGGGAGACCCTTCTTCCTCCTCCTCTGCCCCTCCCCTCCCCTCCTTGTTCAGGAGGTCTGTGCTGAGTAGATCTATGCAGGCACCGTGCTGGGCTCTGGGATACTGTGAGTAACGATACATTCCCTGCCCTTGTGGAATTCATGGGTTAGTAGGGGAGACACATTATTAAAGGGCCAAAGAAGACAAGTAAAGCCACAACTCTGACAAGTACTAAGAAGGGGAGCACAGAGGGCGGAATGAGCTCCTCCAGGAGGTAGAAAGGACTCCATGAAGATGGGAAGACTGAGATCTGAAGGATGAACTGGAGTTGGTTTGGTATAGAAAAGAAGGAAGGCCACACAGGCAGAGGGACCTGCACATTCAAGATGAGAGGTGGTAAGGAGCCTGCTGTGCTCCAGGGACTAAAGAAGGTCAGTGTGGCTGCAGCCAGCAGAGTGACAGGGAATGGATACGAGCTGGGGCTGGACACCAGCTGAATGGCCCGTCCACAAAGAACTCGTAAACTCTACTAAGGACTTTGGACATTATCCTAAGAGGACTAGGAAACCATCCAGTGGTTTTTACAAGGGGGCAACATGATCAGATTTGCATCCTATGCACTGCTAGACGTGTGTGTGTGTGTGTGTGTGCATATGTTAGAAAGTTCTTCCTTCCATTGACTTAAAACTGCCTCCACATGACTTTCTCTCACTGCTCTTGGTTCTATCTTTTTTCTGGAGCTCTGCAGAAGCAAGCCCCCTCCCTATTCTCAGTGAGGACTTTCCAAATTCCAGTTCTGTTTCAGCTTCTTAGTATCCTGATCATATCTTTCTGTACTTCCTGCATCATCAGTCATCAAAAATGCGGTTCATAGAGTTGAATACGATCCTCCAGAAGGTTTCGGAGAACAGATTAGTTGTTTTCTGTGATCTGGACCCTATACTTAAGCCACACACGTGACCAATAGTTTCATGCTAATTTTGTAGTCTATGAAACAACCCCAAAGCCCAACTTTTTCAGGTGCAATGCTAATAAATCAGGAGGTCTCTCTTTTTCTGTTTTTGCTCTGGTTTTTTAAAACACAGATAAATAAAACAGCTCTGGCTTTCAGCCCTGACACTGCCACCAATCCTGGAAAATTCACATATTCTCTCTGGGCCCCCATGCTTTACAGAGGGGCAAACTTCTCTCCCCACTCCTCATGTTTCCTTCTGTGTGGTGGGAACCCCATTCCTGAACCAGGCCTGGGCTCTCTCCACTCCTCTCACTCAATCTTCCCAAAGGAGAAGTGGCGTCATCTGATGGGAGGAGGAGTGACTTCATCTGATGGAGAAAATGGACATCCTTAACTCAGTAACTTTCTCTCTCCTCTTTGGGAGCAAGCTGGCCCACAGAAAGCACGTGCTCTGGCCTGCTCTCCCTGTGCTGTAAGTTTTGCAAAGGGTTTTCGTCCCAGGGAGCCAGCAATAGTCCAGTGGGGCTCTATGAAGCCTACTTGTCTACAGATTTAAGTCAGTTTCTTCATTATCAACTTTATCAGTAATAAAGTAATAGTCTTGCCCGAATGGCCTTATGTCATTATCTTGTTTCTCTACTGGTTCAGCACTCAGTGCTATTTATTGGGCTCTTCCAAACAATGAGAGGATAACCAATGATGGTTTTCCCAAATTCCTTGTCCCTAGGAATATGACTTTACATTTATCCCACTAAATGTCTTCAGGTTGGTTTCAGCCCATTCTTCATTATAGCCAAAATTAGCACTAATTGGTACCCAGTGGTCTGGAGGAATTTACTCATGTCCTTCACCAATTAGTTAACTCCGAGGAAGTAATGTTGGCCCTGGGATCCATTCTAGGTTGCAGTATGCTGGGATGTTGCCATAGCTTTATTCTCAAAGCCATATTACAATTTTATGGGAGCCCCCATTAGTAAAATGTCATTTCAAAATCAGATCTGCTCTGTATTCAATTCCACTCTATTGTAGCTAATGTCACAGCAAGATCATATGCTTCACATTTGACGTATCTTTGAAAAGTTTGTCCATGGTGCCTGTCATGTAACAAATGCAGAAGTAATCATACACATTGATGATGGTGATGATTCAAAGTGTTAGTAATAGTAGTTTATATTTGCCGAGTGCTTTGTGTGATTCAAAGAACTTTCAGGTACCGTATCTCACTTGAGCTTCCCAGCTGCCCTGTGCAGCAGACAGGGCAAGAAGTATTGTCTTCATTTTACAAATGAGGAAACAGAGGGGTTCAATAATGTGTCCCAAATCACATGGTATACTTAGCAGTAGAGTCAGACCCAGAACACAAGCCTGCAAATATTGTCTAAAATTTGCCACTAAACCTGATATCCACTTCAGTAGTGTTTATCTTCCACCTTGAATGGGTTCTTCTTTATGACCCTGATTTAGGCGTGAATATCACACATTCATCCCTAGACTCAGCGATCCTAGTAAGTTGCATCTTCATGTGGTTCACTGGTGTCCATGGCACAGTGCCTGTCTTCATTAGACCCCAGGGTCCTCAAGACGGGGCGGGGTGGGGGGGGCACGTGCATGCTGTTCTTTCAGCAGCCAGCTTAACATATAAATGGCAGAAGCATACTTGACTTTTTAAAGCACTGGGAGAAAATGTGTTATCTGCCTTTTCTTTTTTCTCTTTTGGCTTGGTTTTACAGATATGTTCATGTTAACTCACAGTGGGGAATGTCTTTAGAGATATGTTAATGTTGACTCACAGTGGGGAATGTCTCTAAGACCGCGGGTGTTGGAAACAGATGGTTCAGGTTCCAGTCCTGGCTCTGCCAATTGCTGTTTGGCTTAGGGCAAGTTACCTAATCTACTTGCCATATTTTGGGTTCTCCTGAGACAAGAACTTGGGTGAAGATAATTTACTTCCGAGGTGATCCCAGGAAGCAGAAGTGGGGAAAATAGGACTTGGAAGGAAGAAAAGCCAATAAAGGGTAAATTAATGATTTGGTTGCTGTTGGGGGAACTGGACTCAGTTGTGCTGGGGACATTCTAAGAACTGTCTAGAACTGTCTCATCACAAGATGGAAATCCTGGTGCATTTACCTGCTGATTCTTGCCCACATTGGTTGAGAGTGACTCTGAGAGTCATTAATATTTCCCCACTCCCTTTCCAGATTTCTGCATAGCTGAGCAGCTTCCCAAGGCTTCAAAGAAACTTCTGGCAGCAAAGCAGGGAGATGCTGAGGCCCAGAATTGATGTGGGAAACTGGCCTCATGCATGGAAATGTATATGCAAGACACGCTGAAACCAAGTGTACTAGGGCATGTTGCATGATCCTCCACAAACACCTGCTACAGTCCTCAAGCTTTGGTTATTGCATCTGTGATAAGGAGTTGCAATATACCTCTTCACAGAGTAATAATGATGATTAAATGAGAAAGTATACAGTTCCTGGCATATTTGATAGACTGGATAAATATTGGTGATAATGATGATGGTGATGTTATTTATCTTATATTAAATCCATAGTAATTCCAACTGAAATTAAGGTCAGCAAGCAGGTCATATTTTTGCCATTTCTTTGTGTTCGTATTATTGGTCAGATTCTAACTAATCTGGAACTATTTATCTAGAACTGGCTATATGCTACATTGCTGCATTAAAGATTGTCTCTTAAGTTTAATAATCACTAACAAATTAAAAATAGCAATTGATAATCCTGTGTGTATGTCACCATATAATTAAAAGCAATAAATTTATAAGAGTACAGAACCCCAAGGATTGGGGTGTATGCCCATGTGCGTGCACATACATGTATGTGCCTAATTTTAATAATTCATGAAAGATTTAACCCATGTGATCTTCATATTTCATATGTTTTATACTTTGGATTCCCAGTTTTGTTAGTTTTCAGTTTGGCATTTTCTTAAGATAAAATCTGATACTGTTATCTTCGTTCTCATAAGTACCGTATAAGTACCTTCTTCCTTAAAAAGTCTTCAGTTCTTTAGGAAGCCCCAAGATCAGTTCAAGCTTCAGTTCTACTATTGTTTACCAGCTCTGTGACCCTTGGATCTGTTACTTGGCTTCATTTCCCTCATTCTAACACAATAAAAACTCAAAAATGTTAGTACTCTTATCTTTCACTTTCTTAGTAGGGAATCCCTCTCCTTTTCCATTGTACAGAGTGTCCGTAAGAGCAAAATTAAAATTGGCAGGTGATTTTGTGGCTGTGGTTCCTTCCACATACATTTGCTTAGTGTAGCAAAGGCAACTGGAAAGTACTCATATTAGGCTGAAGTTCGAAATGCACTTCAAACTCAGTTTTAAACAGGGATGGCCAGTGTAGCTATGACTTTCACTATAGGATGACTTCCATTTAAAATATGACATTTATAGTGAAATTTTGGCATCTTAAGATTTTCCTTAGCAAGTGATTTAAAAGTTACAGGATGAAAGCTGAGTCCAGGATTTATGATTTTGGGTCATTACTCAATGAAGAACCATGAATAGCAGAGGTGGTTAAAGGAATATATCCCAGAGTGTTTCTGTCCTTTGGAGACATTCCCCACATTTCCAACCTTCCCTAAAAGAGGACATATTTGGGACAAATATAACTTTCTTCAAGGTGACCAGTAGCCACTAAAAAACAATAAACAACTGCCTTATTCAAACATAGGACCTACACTTAGAATTTGGGGCTAAAATAATCAGCCTTTGTCTTCAAGTCATAAATCACTCCCAGATTCTGTGGAAGTTCACAACTTTCTTAGAAACTATAACTAGAGTTTCAGGTATGGAGAACAACTTAAAACCAGGAGAATTTTGCCCTAATTTCAGTTCCCAAAAGTTTAATAAATTAATACAACTAAAACTTAGGATAATTTTTTAGGGATAATTATATCTGAACTACCTACCTAAAAGAGCTGGAAATATCCAATTAAATAACTGTTTAAATGCTTATTCTGGTTAAAATAATACAATTGCAGTTAATTTTTCAATTGTTTCAAACATAAAATTTAACTCTGGAGTTACTAATGGATATACTAAATATTTATTTTACTCAAAAGCAATGTAGAAGTGCTTTGATGCTAGCATCCTTTATTATTGTAATTGCTATCAATAGTGTTAGTAATGTGTCACCTAAATCAATCCAGTGGAGAAAAGTTCATCTTAATTTATCAAAAAATACTTTCAAGTGCATACAGTTATTGGAGTTAGGTAAAAGGTTCTGGAGACCTTTCGTGAATGGATAGGAATTAGTGAAAATTTCCAAATAGTGGGTTGTGAGTGTATTCATAAGTCAAGTCTTTGGAACTTTGTCACCTTTTCCCAAATAAATGGTATAAGAAGTGGAATTTAAGATGAAACCCGTAATTCCAAACTATGACAGCATATGTAAATCATTCTGTGCCCTGCATTGGTACTAATAGGACGCATCTGAATTTGGGCCCTGGTGTTATGGAACCAAACCTGGGTCCGCTCACCCGTGCACAGTAAAGCCAATCTACTGACATTGGGTTATGGTGAAAGAAAGTGCAGCATTTACTGTAAGGTGCCAGACAAGGAGGCCAGGACAGCTAATGCTCAAAAAGCCAGAACTGCCTGATGGGTTTCAGGAAAGCATTTTTAAAGGCATGGTGAGGGAGGGGAGTCACAGGGTATGTGATCATCTCATGCACAATTCTCTGATTGGTTGATGGCGAGGTAACAGGGTAGCGTCATGGGGGTTAACGCTGTCATTCCTCAGGCTCCGATAGGTCTGGGGGTTGCATGCTCATACTCAGCAAGTAGTTAACATTGTCTTCCACTGGGTGGGGTTTTAGCCTCTAGAAAACAACTCAGGAAATGTGTATCAGGTACTGTTATGTAGCTACTTCAGAGAGGAGCTACAACAGAGGACATGGGGGAGAGGTCTGTCCCGGGAAGTCCCCGTAGGGTCCTGCTCAGGGTTACACTGGGAACAATAATGAGGTGCTGAAGTGAAGAAGGAGAGAAGAGGTGTTTCCTCTCTCTTATCTGCGTTATGAAGTACAAAGCTCTGGCCTCTCCTATCTCCTAAGGTGTCTCCTCCCCTTCCTATTATGTTCTACTTCTGCCCCATTAAAGGCTCTGAGCCTAAATGCCCACCCTTCACAGTAATCTGAGGATGACTAACCTCACCTTAACAGTCTCTGTAGTACTCGAAATTTTTTTTTTTTAAACCCCACATTTGTTTATTTATTTACTTTTGGCTGTGTTGGATCTTCGTTTCTGCGCAAGGGCTTTCTCTAGTTGCGGCGAGCTGGGGCCACTCTTCATCGCGGTGCACGGGCCTCTCACTGTCGCGGCCTCTCTTGTTGCGGAGCACAGGCTCCAGACGCGCAGGCTCAGGAGTTGTGGCTCACGTGCCTAGTTGCTCCGCGGCATGTGGGATCCTCCCAGACCAGGGCTCGAACCCGTGTCCCCTGCATTAGCAGGCAGACTCTCAACCACTGTGCCACCAGGGAAGCCCAGTACTTGCATTTTTTAACGGAATATTTGTGAACCCAAGGGAACTGCTAATTGGTAGAATTTCTGGCTAGATGATCAAAGCAACATGTAAAGATCCAGGTAGTGAGGGAGAAAGAGTTTGAGGTTTTGCAGGCCGCTTTGTTGGCAGTGCCTCACCCCGTCACAGTTTATCATTCCTCCTTCTTTTCTTCCCCTTCAACTCCACAGTTTGTCAAATATCACTGAGACTTTTCCCCCCCCGACTATTTGGCAACCACAGACGTTCCGTTCGGGTCAGGAGCAGAGGGTGGACATAATGATGTGACTTCTTACGTGGACGAGGACTCAGCAGTGCCATATTTCTGTGGACTTCCGTGCTTTTTAAAGGCTCAAAACTGCGTCTTCAGAAGAAAAATTATTTTGTAATCTCATTTATAATATTAATTTGCTTAGTAAATCTTCCCTCCTTCCTTCCTTCCTTCTTCCCTCCCTCCCTCCCTTTGTTTCTTTTTTAGTAGATAGGGCCAAGTTAAATTGTACCTTTGTCACAAATTCTGAACGAGTCTAAAATAATGAGCAATCACAAAACATGGGCAAGTAGAATAAAATTCATAATCTGCAGTTTCTTAGGTGCTGTGCTTAAGAAATAATGAAAAAAACTGAGTTTGAGTATATGGGTGGGCAAATATGCACACACTCCCGTGTGCCGTAATCACTCTGAATAGCAAGGTAACTAAGTTCTGTTGAACTGTCACATCTATCTCCTCCTCTCCATGCCCACTGCCTGAGTCAGTCCTGAATGTGCACAATAGTCCTTATCTCCTGGCTCACTCTTCTCCCATCCAGCCTCCCACATTGCCTTAGAGTGGTCTATCCAAAACACAGATCTTACCATGGCATCTACCCACTTGAAACTCCTGATGGCTTCTCATCGCCCTCTGAATAACGCCTGTACATCTTAGCACAGTAAACAAAGCCCCTTTCCAACCTCGCTAAGCCCGACTCTCCAGGCTTGCTTCCATCCACCCTCCCCAACAGTGAGATTTCTCACTGTCCTTTACCTGGGCATCCTGTGTACATTCCTACCGATGAGGCTTCTCTCCTGCTTTTCCCTCTGCCTGGACTTCCTCTTTGACTTTGCTCACCTGAGCTGCCTTCTCAAAGCCAGAAATAATCATTCCCTCCATGTCCTTGTACATTATATATAATATAAAATGTTGCCATTTATTATAACATCTATTGTGGTAGTTATTTTTGTTTGCTTTTCTGTACTCCAACCTAAGAAGTGAGCTCTGTCAAGACAGGGACTTCAGTATTTCTGGAACATAAAAGATGCACAAATGTCAAGATCAAATATTGAAAAATGATGGAAGGAGTTGAGTCAATGTAAATGAAGCAGAACAGGCAATACAGGGTGGGGGAGTCAGAGGTACAAGCTATTGGGTGTAAGATAAGCTCAAGGATGTAGTGTACAGCACAAGGAATATAGGTGGACTCTCAACCACTGCACCACCAGGGAAGCCCAAGAGGAGCTTTTGAGTTTGGCTTGTAGAAAGCCATTGGTGATCTTTGATGAGGGTATTTAGTAAAGTAGAGGAACTGGAGGCCAGGTCATCGGTGGTGAGTAATTATGCAGGAATGAAGAAGGAGAAATGCAAACTGCTCTTTCTAGGGTTCGTGGCAGGGTAGAGAAATAGAGCTAGAGCTAGTGAAACAAAGTGCAGAGACTGGTTGTGCTTCTGGGCTGTGGGAAAGGAGCCAGGGGCCGGGGAGTCTGAAGTTCACAGTTGTAAACTGACCAGGGTGTCATTCTCAGCATTATATGATGGCTTAAGTGGGTGATTAGACTGGGAAAAGTTGTTTTTTGTTGGGAACTGAGATCTGACCCTGGTAAATGAGACAGAGTTTGTTTTGTGGCCTGTAGAATGTCTCTGAGGGAAAATTCCAAGGTAAAGTTCCAAAAAAGCATTTTGAAGAGTAGCTTTTTTGCAAAGAACATAGAGGTGCTTAGGATGAATTCGGAAGACAGTAGTTTTTTGTATGTTTAAGTTCTGGTGCTCTGGCAGGAGCAGATATTATAATTATTTCCATTTTACAGATGAAGGTGTACAGAGTGTCCTGGTTATCCTCCCCCGCAAAGTCTGGCCTCTTCATGCTGTACTGGCCCTCTTTGCCCGTGTGTATTGAGAAAGTTCTCTTTTGGAGATGTTTTTCCACATTTACTACTAATGTGGGTAATACTATCCAGTTTGAAGGTACAGAGATCATCAGAGTGAGGGTTGCTTCACTGGTTGTCTAGAAAGATGTCATAGATTAACCTTAACCTTGGTGAAGTCACCGGACTCCCAAGTCTGGTTCTTAGCTTTGTGACCCAGGAACTTCCCTTTCTCAGCCTACCAAAAAAGTCATCTGATGCAAGTGGTCAGACTTAAACTTAACAACACTTACTAAGCTATCAGTTTATGATGGGGGCTGTTCGTTCACCATGACACGTACTCATCTGCCCTCCAGGAAGCTCTTCCTGGTTTCACAATATCTTAAAACCTGTGTGGACATAAATCAGGTGGTTGCTCTATGAGCACAAAGACAGAGCAAAGGAGGTTGATAGTATAGACGGAACTCTCAGGAAGCTAAGTGAGTTGTTTCTAACTCAGAGCAGGGCACTGCCCTTTAGTAAGCATATTTATTTTCCTTAGGGTCAGTGTTTTTTCCCCTGAGCAATGTTACATGGATGAACTCTGCCAACTTTAGCTGTTCTGATCCCCATTTCTGTATTTTCATGTAGACTACCCTCTCATATTGAAACATTCCTTATTAAGAGATATTAATATCACCCAGATAAATTCACTTTTTCTGGTTTTGAGTCAGAATCCATTTCTTAAAAATTTTGGCTACCTTTGGCGTATGTGTTGATTTTTTTCAGTCAAGTCCATTCTTTACCCCCTTTCCCTACCTACACTGTACTGCCCGCACAGACATGGCTTGATCTGAAGGGGGTAACTCACAGAACTCCTTGCAAGAAGTTACTTTTTTAAAATTGCATTTTGCTTACTAAGATAGCTGTAAAAACACTGCTTGGGGAAATTAAAGAAATAACATAGCACTACTCCCCATAAGCTATTGTCAGAGATTCTAGCCATTTATATTTTTCTCCTATATTTGTTTGTTCTCTGTAAAACTCCCTTAAGAAAACCCAGAGATCTTTGGACCACAAGCACAGTTGCATTGTATGGCTATTCAGGCTCTTAAATACCTTTTTTCCTTCGAGGTGTACTCTCCCAGGTCCCATTTGCTGACTTCTTTATTAACTTGATCTTTAAATGTCTTTATATTTATTTGACTTCTCCATGACTGAAGGCCATGTTCTTCATTTGCAGTTTGTGCTCATCTTGTTTTGACTAAAACAGTTTTAAAAATTTCTTGACGTATAGTGGATGTTCAGCTATTCCTTGAAGTTATAACCTCATCTATAATGCAAACATAATCCTGGTACCAATTTATATTAGACTTTATCCATGGGTTCAATCTCATATTACTTTCAGGCTTCCAACCACCTATGTTCTTCAGTTCCAAAGATAGGGAATTTGTGTTGTGTTCTAGGAGTTAAGAAACTACTATCGGGACTTCCCTGGTGGAGCAGGGATTAAGCATCCGCCTGCCAGTGCAGAGGACGTGGGTTCGAGCCTTGGTCCGGGAAGATCCCACATGCCGCGGAGCAACTAAGCCCATGCGCCACAACTTCTGAGCCTGCGCTCTAGAGCCTACGAGCCACAACTACTGAGCCCACGTGCCACAACTAATGAAGCCCACGTGCCGAGAGCCCGAGCTCCACAAGAGAAGCCATCTTAATGAGAGGCCTGTGCACCACAAGAAGGAGTAGCCCCCGCTCGCCGCAACTAAAAACAAAACCCACGTGCAGCAACGAAGACCCAGTGCAGCCAAAAATAAATTAATTAATTAATTAATTAATTTTTTAAAAAAAAAGAAAGAAAGAAACTACTATCAAGTGAGAATGACTGGAAACCTTCTAGAATTCTAACTCACATTTCTCCTCCACAACCTTGGGGAATTTCTTTTTTTTAATTTTTTAATACAATTTTTAAAGATTATACCCCATTTATAGTTATTACAAAATATTGGCTATATTCCCCATGTTGTACAATATATCCTTGTAACCTATCTTACACCCAATGGTTTGTACCTCCCACTCCCCAACCCCTTCCTTCCCTCCACCACCGGTAACCACTAGTTTGTTTTCTAGTTTGTTTGAGTCTACTTCTTTTTTTAAAATATTTATTTATTTATTTATTTATTTATGGCTGTGTTGGGTCTTCCTTTCTATGCGAGGGCTTTCTCTAGTTGTGGCAAGCGGGGACCACTCTTCATGGTGGTGCACGGGCTTCTCACCATTGCAGCCTCTCTTGTTGTGGAGCACAGGCTCCAGACGCGCAGGCTCAGTAGTTGTGACTCACGGGCCCAGTTGCTCCGTGGCATGTAGGATCTTCCCAGACCAGGGCTCGAACCCGTGTCCCCTGCATTGGCAGGCAGACTCTCAACCACTGTGCCACCAGGGAAGCCCTACTTCTTTTTTGTTATATTCACTAGTTTGTTGTAGTTTTTAGATTCCACATATAAGTGATATCATATAGTATTTGTCTTTCTCTGTCTGACTTATTTCACTTAGCATAATAGCATCATGCCCTCCAAGTCCAACCATGTTGCTGCAAACGGCAAAATTTTATGCTTTTTTATGACTGAATAGTATTCTACACATAACGCGTCTTCTTTATCCATTCATCTGTTGATGGACACTTAGGTTGCTTCCATATCTTGGCAATTGTAAATAATGCTGCTATGAACATTGGGGTGCATGTATCTTTTCGAATTAGTGTTCTTGTTTCAGATATATACCCAGGAGTGGAATTGCTGCGTCATATGGTAATTCTGTTTTTAGTTTTCTGCACCTCCATACTGTTTTCCATAGTGGCTGCACCAATTTCCATTCCCATCAGCAGTGTACAGGGTTTGCTTTTCTCCCAGTCCTAGGGTGTTTTAGAGTGGCTTCCTAGCAGACACTGTCAGCGCCACACCTAGATTCCTCCCCTGCCACTGCGGCACGCTCTAGCCCGCTTCCAGATGCCAGGATCTGCACCTCTTTGACTAAGTGCTTTTCCAGAGCCACGTGCTTTTCTCAGTTATAAAGGGAGGGCTAGGGGAGTTAATACCCCAAACACCCTCAGCCAAGGACTGATGGGACATGGTGTACAAATACCCAACAACCCTTCCTCTAGGGTTTTTTTACTTTACTGCTTCCTTCCTTTCCCTGTCCTAGTTCCTCATCCCCTGCTGGTGCTTCCTGCACCTCCCAAACTGCTTTCACTGCAATCCTTATCTCAGGATTTGCTTCTGAGCCCAAACTGAGGCGTGATATAATGGAGAAGAGGAAACTTCCTAGCCAAAGGGCCAAAGAAATCAATATCCAGAAGTTACAGCTGGTGAACTATAGTGAACATAGAGCCTGGTACTGAATAATAATTGTTTTACAAATGCTTTCCAAATAATCACTGTTTGCAGTCCACCTCTCAAGGAGTGCCCAATCCAGTGGGAGAGATTGATATATAAACCATGAGACTTTAGTATTGTGTAGTTAGTGCTATAGGGAGGTGTGAGAAACTTCCTGCAGGAGAAGATGTGAGGCAGCAGTTCCACAGGATGAGATTAGGAGTGAAAGAGGGGTTTAGGGAAAGCTTTATCGATGGAGTGGTATTAGGTACGGAAGTTGGGAGAGAACACTTCAAAAGGAGGATCGTGAACACACATACAGAGAGAGAGGGAGAGAGAGAGATTTGAACAAGCCAGGAATACTGCCATGGTGAGTGGAACAATGGGCTGGAACAAGGGGTGTTGGGTGCTGGAACAACAGTGGCTGGGATGAGATGGTGAGAAGCCTCAAATGCCATGCTAAGGAGAGTTGGCCTTATCCTACAAGTGACAAGTAACATGATCATATTTTTGTATTAGAATATCTTGTTTCTAGGTGTATATGGAGTAACTATGGGATACTTAAGGCTATTCTCAGAGCTCAGTTTACATAGAAGGTACAGTAGAAGGTGAATTGTTAACGCGTGGGATGCCTTTATTTGAATCCCAACCCTGCTGCTTACTAATTGTGTGATTAAAATAACTAACATTTAAAAGATTTTTATTGAAGTATATTTGGCATACAATATTATATTAGTTTCAGGTGTGCAACATAAGGATTCAGCATTTGTGTGCATTGCAAAATGATCATCACAATAAGTCTAGTTACCATCTGTCACCATACAAAGTTAATACAATATTATTGACTGTATTACCCATGTTGTACATTACATCCCCATGACTTATTTATAACTTGAAGTTTGTACTTCTTGATCCCCTTCACCCATTTGTTCCCTCTCAACTCCCCTCTGCACTAGCAACCACCAATCTGTGTTTTGTATCTATGAGTCTGGATTATGTTTTGTTTTGTTTGTTTTGTTTTTTAGATTCCACATGTAAGTGAAATAATGTTGTATTTTTCTTTCTCTGTCTGACCATTCACTTAGCATAATACCCACAAGGTTCATTCATGTTGCTGTAAATGGCAAGATTTCATTCTTTTTTATGACTGAGTAGTATTTCTCTCTCTCTTTCTCTATCATATTTTCTTTATTCATTCATCTATCAATGGATACTTAGGTTGTGGTCATATCTTGACTATTGTAAATAATGCTGTAATAAACATAGGGTTGCAAATATCTTTTCAAATTAGTGTTTTTGTTTTCTTCAAATAGATACCAAGAAGTGGAATTGCTGGATTATATGGTAGTTATATTTTTAATTTTTTGAGGAAACTCCACACTGTTTTCCATAGTAGTTGCACCAATTTACTTTCCCACCAACAGTGCATGAAGGTTCCCTTTACTACCAACACTTGTTATTTCTTGTCTTTCTGATAATATCTATCCTGGAGAACGTTGCATATGCATTTGAGAAGAATGTATATTCTGCTACTTTTGGATGGAATATTCTACATATATCTATTAAGTTCATTTGATCTAATCTGTTGTTTAAGGCCAATGTTTCCTTATTGATTTTCTGTCTGGATGATCTATCCATTGATGTAAGTGGGGTGTTAAAGTCCCCTACTATTAACACTATCAATTTCTCCCTTTAAGTCTGTTAATATTTGCTTTACATATTTTGGTGCTCCCATGTTGGGTGCATGTATATTTATAAGTTTTATATCTTCTTGCTGGATTGACCCCTTTATCATTATATAATGCCCATTGTCTTTCATTAAAGTCTTTGTTTTAAAGTCTGTTTTGTCTGATAAGTGTATACTTACACCAGCTTTCTTTTTATTTCTATTTGCATGGAATATCTTTCTCCATCCCTTCACTTTCAGTTTGTGTGTGTGTCTTTATTTTGGAAGTGAGTCTCTTGTAGGCAGCATATAGATGTTTTGTTTGTTTGTTTGTTTGTTTTTATCCATTCAACCACTCTATGATTTTTGACTGGAGAATTTTGTCTATTTACATTTAAAGTAATTATTGATAGATATGAACTTATTACCATTTTATTAATTGTTTTCTGAATGTTTTTTGTAGTTCTTCTCTGTTCCTTTCTTCTTCCTTTCTCTATTCCCTTGTGGTTTAATGACTTTCTTTAGTGAGAAATAAGTAGCATTTATTGAGTCTACTATGTGCCTGGCACAGATTTAAGTCCTTTACATGTACTCAATTATTAAGTCACTTGCCCTTCAGATTCCTCATCTATACAATGGAGATAATGTTACTTTACATTAATAAAATATTACTTTTGTGACAATATTTTATGTAGCTTCCTTGCAAAATAGTTTGTGTAAACTTCTTATAACAGTGCCTGCCTGGTACATAGCAGGTAACAGGTGCTGGGTAAGTGCTATTGTTATTATTAAACGCCCCTCTGCTCTCAGAGGAGCTCATATGAAAGGGAATCTATGGCTTTGCCTAAGTTCCCCTACATCTGAGTTCAGACATTACCGCACAACATCTCTGGCAGGCACTTGCCCTAGTTGAAGGATAGGTAGGAGGCTGATATGGTGCAGTACTCCATAGCCTTACTTCCCTTATACAGCTCTAAGAATTTTTGTCCACTGAAGAAGCTGTCCAACCTAGACCAGAGCCTGTGGAGAGCTGTCCTTTGGTGGAGGTGCTGAAGGAGTTAGGATAAGTTGTTCAGCTGTCAAGGCACCTGAGCAGTGTTCTAGGTCTTAGAACCTAGAAGGAAAAAAAAAAAAAAAAAAAAAAAGCATAAAACCAGCCGTGAGTTTCAGGATCAGGATTTGGAGCAGCATCTGTCTGATGTACCTGACTCCAAGGAAGTTCTGCGCTGCTCTCTATGGGGCTGTCTGTGGAGACTCCAGTGAGCAAGTAAGAAGTGGCCCATGGGGCTTCCCTGGTGGCGCAGTGGTTGAGAGTCCGCCTGCCGATGCAGGGAACACAGGTTCGTGCTCCGGTCCGGGAAGATCCCACGTGCCGCGGAGCGGCTAAGCCCGTGAGCCATGGCTGCTGAGCCTGCGCGTCCGGAGCCTGTGCTCCGCAACGGGAGAGGCCACAACAGTGAGAGGCCTGCGTACCGCAAAAAAAAAAAAAAACAAGAAAACGTGGCTCAGCCCAAGGAGAAGATTCACACAGCTTTGATTGTCTGGGGAAGGAGCTGCTGAGTTTCCTTCTGGAAGGCCCTTACTCCTGAAGCTTCAAGTTCTAGTGAATGTCCCAACTGAAGCTATGACATCTTGAGGGACAATGGGGACTGTGGAGTAAAAAGTTATTAAGTTTCTTATCCAGACATCTGATGAAATTGCAGATTCAGAATTAGGAATGTGAGCTCTAGGCATCCATGACCATTTTGTATTAGAGATCAACTTTCAAATTTCTGGAAACAAATGAGGTCTGAAAAGAGAGAAGTGCACTGATATTATGATTTAATTTTTATATTCATAATTTGAACTAATTATAACTTTTTCAGAAAACCATTGCATGACTATACTGCTTGCTTCAATATATCCTTCCTGATTTTTGTCCTTCTCACTGAGTCTTCCACCCCAAGGCAAGCAGAAGAGGTGGAATTCAACTTTCTTAATAAAACATGATGAACTTGAGTCTTAAGAAGTTTCATGTTCACAAGGACCTGCTGGGCCATTTTCTGGTATTGATAATCTCAGTACATACTCTTGGCTCTTGCTTGAGTGTGTGTATGCGTGTTTATGTGTGTGAGTCTGTCTGTACTATTTTTTTTTTTTTTTTTTGGGGTACGCGAGCCTCTCACTGCCGTGGCCTCTCCCTTTGCGGAGCACAGGCTCCGGATGTGCAGGCTCAGCGGCCATGGCTCACGGGCCCAGCCGCTCCCCGGCATGTGGGATCTTCCCGGACCGGGGCACGAACCCGTGTCCCCTGCATCGGCAGGCGGACTCTCAACCACTGCACCACCAGGGAAGCCCTGTCTGTACTATTGACATCAAATTATATATGCTGATCTGAAAACTGTGTACTTTCTTTTTTGAATAATACATCATATTATGCAAATACCTTTGACATTTGCCTCACTTTAAAATTTAAAAGGATAGGTGTGAGTTATCATTTTGCAACTTGTGCTCCCTTGTGCCATGTAGGCAATAAATATTTTTGATCTACATTCTGTAGCCCACTTTTTAAATCCAAACTTCAGCATCTTTTCAAAATAATATATATAAAATATTTTTATTGTTTGTTTCACTATGACAGAGTGCAATAAAAGAGAATTCACTTGTGTCTACAATCTGGAAATTAAATTACTATTTTTTACTATCTATTTGGTTCATGTGTTTATTATTTTAGGTAAAATTTGAAACATTAAGTAGGTTAAGTATCAACTAAGGAAATAACATTAGCAACTATTATCATCAGTGAGGTAAGAAACATACTTTAGGATACCTTCATGCTAAACATATCAGTGATACCAAATTACAAGAGTACAAAAATTCAGATTCTCACCACGGAGTATCAGAAACCATTTGACTCTCCCTTTGCCCCTCTGCGGAGCATTTCTAAGTCCTACTAACCATTAGATTGGAGCAACCTCACAGACTTGTAGGATGAAATGCTTGCTACATAATCTGTTTAGCAAGAGGTGAAACTGTGATTTTATGCATTAAAAAATATATATTTATGCATCCTGTGGCCTCGCTACTCAAAGTGTGGACCCTGGACCAGCAACATTAACGTTAAGTTGGAGCTTATTAGAAATGCAAAATCTTGGGCCCTACTCTAGATATTCTGAGTCAGAATCTGCATTTTAAAAAAGATTCCTGACTCATTCATATGCCCATTAAAGTTTGAAAGGTGTTGCATTGGAGAGATAAAATATTACTGAAGTAAGATTTTGGAGTCTACATCTATCTAATTGTTTGTAGAACTTAGCAATACTCCCCAGATGAGCAAAAGAGAGAGTCCAATGGCCTCCTTCCCTTTTACTATATTGATTCTCTGTATAGTAAGGTCTACTGCCTTGTGTTGGAGGTATCAGGCCACCTCGGTTTGAATCCTGCTTTACCATTTATATAACTTCTCTGTGTCACAGTTTCCCCACCTGTATAAGAGGAATAATAATAGTATCTCAAACAGTCGTGAAGATTAAATGAACTAATACTTTTAAGGCTCTTAGAACAATGCTTAGCACATAGTAAGTGCTCAAAAATGATTCATTACCATCATTTTCAGGGTCTGAGTTTTGTAAGCCATTATCTTAAAATCTCAAGTCTTCCTCTAAGGCTGTTGCTGGCAGAAAGGTCCAGAGACAAGGCTGGTCAGCTCAGAGCACCTGGGGTGGAAGGATTTGACTGAAAGTCCTTTAAGGCAGGTCTAGACCTGGCATAGACTGCCATTTAGTAGCTTAGTGCCCAAGTGTAATGACCATGGGATGTTAATTACTGACTTCTCTTTTCCCAAATTTTACTCATTAAAAGTCACAGAAGATTTTTAGCCAATTCCCTGAAACCTTATTATCTTTACTTTGTAAAATAAGCCTCTTGAGTATAGTGGAAACCCACTGTGAACATATCTCCTAATTACATAAGCTGATGTAATTAATGGACTAGCTTCTGGCATCTTCCCATTCTTCTCTTTACCCCCTGCAAATAACTTTAAATAGAGTTAAGATGATAGACTGAATGAGATGGAAATGATAGGAACCTGATTCCATCCTTCACCAACCATCTACAAGAAGAAATGTGCCAGACCAAGGAACACTTATCAGCTAGAGATTTGGTCTCTAATTTCAGTATGGAGCCCTGGGGTATAAGGAGGAGTCCTCTTGCCTAGGTCACCGCTTCTGAAATTTTAATATACAATAAATCACCTAAATATTTTGTTAAAATTCAGATTCTGACTTAATCTAGCTGGATAGGGCCTAAGATTCTGCATTTCTAACAAGCTTCCAGGTAGAGTCAATGCTGCTGATCCATGGACCACATTTCAGTGAGGTCTAGGCTGGAACCAGTCTAAGTAGGTTAGAAGGATTCTTCCACACCTGCCTGTCTGAGCCCTCACCTGAATCTTTTTTTTTTTTTTTTTTTGCGGTACGCGGGCCCCTCACTGTTGTAGCCTATCCCGTTGCGGAGCACAGGCTCCGGACGCGCAGGCTCAGCGGCCATGGCTTACGGGCCTAGCCACTCCGCAGCATGTGGGATCTTCCCGGACCGGGGCACGAACCTGTGTCCCCTGCATCGGCAGGTGCACTCTCAGCCACTGCGCCACCAGGGAAGCCCCCTCACCTGAATCTTGGCCCTCTACATAGCTGGTTCTCAGCCCTAGCTTCACATTACAATCACCTGGGGTCCTGGTCCCAAATTCCAGATATTCTGATTTAATTGGTTTGGGGTTTATGGAAGAGAGCCAAAAAGGAAGCGTCAGAAAGACATGATTCTGGGAAAGCTTGGACTTTTCACTCCTCTGCATTAACAATGAAATTCCTTCTTGGCACTGTGATCCAATAAAATAACCTTGCCCTTGACTCTGATCCACATTTGGAGTAGAAAGTCAACAAGAGTGGGGATCCTTGAGCTTTTCACGGAGGTAAATAATAACTGCATGCAATCAACATGGGTGTCAAACCAGCTTTATAGAGCAGTTCCAGAGTATTTTTCAAAATGTAATACTGAAACATGTTCTTGGGAGAAAACTAAGTTCAGGGATTTTGAAATGCTGATTTGCTCTGATTCTGGCAAAGAGACAATCGAGTATGTATTCACTTCAGGTAAAACTGTGTAAATATATGATCCTTTTCTTTGAGGACCATGTGCTCTAGTTAGGAAGCTAAAACCAATACATGTGTGCAGTAAAAGGTTAACTTAGCAGGTCTGGGTTTCCCTAAACCTGTGCATTCCAAAGAAAGCCTATCTCTATAGGACTGACCCCTGACTAACTCCTAGGAGATAACCTCTGATCCCTTAGAATATACTCACTGAAAAGAGTATTTTTATATGCTTGAGGCCCGACCCTACATTGAGTGCAATCCAGAGCCCTCAAGATGGTGGCTGGCCACAATCCCTACAAAAGACTCAAGTCAGGACAGTTAATGGAACAAGCTACACTCCCTACTGCTGCAAATGATCTCAAGGCTATAGTTGATATTTGTTATCTACCTCCTCTATCATCCATTCTAGATTCCCCTCACCCTAAGCCTGCAACCTAGGCTAGCAAAGTTCAAGCTATAAGAAGTGAGCATCTAGAACGTGTAAAAGGAAATAAATGAAATGTATTGGATGTTTCTTAAAACCCAAACTGATACACTGTCTTGTTCTCTTGGACTCCAGGCATAGGAATTGTTGCTGGCTGTGTAAATATTTTGTGAATTGCTGTTACTGAAGGGAACATGTTGTATCCCTCTGTGTTTTTTTTGTTTTGTTTTGTTTTTGTGTTTTTTTTTTTTTTTTTTTTTGCTGAACGCGGGCCTCTCACCGTTGTGGCCTCTCCCGTTGCGGAGCACAGGCTCCAGACATGGCTCATGGGCCCAGCCGCTCTGCGGCATGTGGGATCCTCCCGGACCGGGGCACGAACCCATGTCCCCTGCATTGGCAGGCGGACTCTCAACCACTGCGCCACCAGGGAAGCCCTCCCTCTGTGTTTTGAGGCAGAAAAAAGAAGCTTGAAAACTACTGATCTAGAAAACCACTAATCTTTGAAAACTTGATTTAAATTTAAAATTTTCTAGAGAGTAAAGAAATATCTTGATTAAATATGTACAACTGATCATCCATAATTTATGAGGCAAAGAAACATTTTTTATGCTTATATGAGAATTATATCCTGTCATTTTCTTAATATCTACCAGAACCCTATTTCACAACACTGGTCACTAAAGCCCTTAATTTGTTACTGTGGTCAAATTGTATTAAGACAACTAAATAAAAATTTAGTGCCATTCCTCTTTAAATCAAATCACCAGAGAGGCTTCTATTTAAGAAAAACTTAGAAAAAAGAAACACACACACACACACACCCCAGCATTCTCTGTTTCTGATTTGAATTCATTTCTATTTTAAGAAGTTAAAAGCCAGGTCTTTTTTTGGAGTATAGTTGCTTTACAATGTTGTGTTAGTTTCTGCTGTACAGTAAAGTGACTCAGTTATACATATACATATATTCACTCTTTTTAAGATTTCCTTCCCATTTAGGTCACCACAGATCATGGAGCAGAGTTCCCTGTGCTAAACAGTAGGTTCTCATTAGTAACCTATTTTATACATAGTATCAATAGTGTAAATATGTCAATCCCAATCTCCCATTTTGTCCTACCCTCCCTTCCCCCCTTGGTAACTGTAAATTTGTTCTCTACATCTGTGATTCTTATTTCTGCTCTGCCAATAAGTTCATCTGTACCATTTTTCTAGATTCCACATACAAGTGATATTATATGATGTTTGTTTTTCTCTTTCTGACTTACTTCACTCTGTATGACAGTCTCTAGGTCCATCCATGTCTCTGCAAATGGCACTATTTCATTCCTTTTTATGGCTGAATAATATTCCATTGTGTGTATGTACCACATCTTCTTTATCCATTCCTCTGTCGATGGACATTTAGATTACTTCCATGTCCTGGCTATTGTAAATAGTGCACTATAAAACTCTCAGAGGAAAACATAAGCAGAACACTCTTTCACATAAATCACAGGAAGATCTTCTTTGATCCACCTCCTGGAGTAATGAAAATAAAAACAAAAATAAACAAATGGGATCTAATTAAACTTAAAAGCTTTTGCACAGCAGAGGACACCATAAACAAAACAAAAAGACAATCCACAGAATGGGAGAAAATATTTGCAAATGAAGCAACCAACAAGGGATTAATCTCCAAAATATACAAACAGCTCATGCAGCTCAATATCAAAAACACAAATAACCCAATCAAAAAATGAGGGGGGGATCTAAATAGACATTTCTCCAAAGAAGACATATAGATGGCCAAGAGGCACATGAAAAGATGCTCAACTAATTATTAGAGAAATGCAAATCAAAACTACAGTGAGGTATCACCTCACACCGGCCAGAATGGCCATCATCAAAGAATTTACAAACAATAAATGCTGGAGAGGGTGTGGAGAAAAGGAAACCCTCATATACTGTTGGTGAGAATGTAAATTGATACAGCCACTATGGAGAACATTATGGAGGTTCCTTAAAGAACTAAAAATAGAATTACCATATGACCCAGCAATCCCACTACTGGGCATATACCCAGAGAAAACGATAATTCAAAAAAACACATGCACCCCAGTGTTCACAGCAACACTATTTACAATAGCCAGGACATGGAAACAACCTAAATGTCCATCAACAGATGAATGGATAAAGAAGATATGATACATATATACAATGGAATATTTTTTCTATAAATTTATTTATTTATTTTTGGCTGCATTGATCTTTGTTGCTCTGTGTGGGTTTTCTCTAGTTGAGACGAGCGGAGTCTACTCTTTGTTGCAGTGCGTGGGCTTCTTATTGCAGTGGCTTCTCTTGTTGTGGAGCACGGGCTCTAGGCACACGGACTTCAGTAGTTTTGGCACACGGGCTCAGTTACTGTGGCTCACGGGCTCTAGAGCACAGGCTCAGTAGTTGTGGTGCACGGGCTTAATTGCTCCACAGCATGTGGGATCTTCCTGGACCAGGGCTTGAACCTGTGTCCCCTGCATTGGCAGGTGGATTCTTAACCACTGCACCACCAGGGAAGCCAATACAATGGAGTATCACTCAGCCATAAAAAGGAATGTAATTGGGTCATTTATAGAGACGTGGATGGACCTAGAGAGTGTCATACTTAGTGAAGTAAGTCAGAAAGAGAAAAGCAAATATCATATAATAATGCATATATATGGAATCTAGAAAAATGGTATAGATGATCTTATTTGCAAAGGAGAATTAGAGACACAAACATAGAGAATAAATGTATGGATACCAAGATGGAAAGGGGTGGGGTGAGAGGAATTGGGAGGCTGAGATTGACACACATAAATTATTGATATCATGTATAAATAGACAACTGGTGAGAGCATACTGTATAGCACAGGGAACTTTACCCAGTGCACTGTAGTAACCTAAGTGGGAGGGAAGTCCAAAAGGGAGGGATATCTCTATGTGTATGACTGATTCATTTTGTTGTGCAGTGGAGGCTAACACGATATTGTAAAGCAGCCATACTCCAATAAAAATTAATAAAAAAAAATTTGTATAGCCACTATGGAGAACAGTATGGAGGTTCCTTAAAAAACTAAAAATAGAGCTACCATATGACCCAGTAATCCCACTCCTAGGCATATATCCGGAGAAAACCATAATTCGAAAGGATGCATGCACCCTGATGTTCTTTGCAGCACTTTTTACAAAAGCCAGGTCTTTTGATGTCAGGTTACATATGACCGAGACTTCATGGAGTCAAGAGCTGAGTCATGTTTTTTCTTCCCTCTAAATAGATAATCAGGGCAAACCTATTCAAAGAAGTTAGGAAGTTTTCACATTATGATGACAAATGCAATAAAAATATATGTGAGGGCTTCCCTGGTGGCTCAGTGGTTGAGAATCTGCCTGCCAATGCAGGGGACACGGGTTCGAGCCCTGGTCTGGGAAGACCCCACATGCCGTGGCGGAGCAACTGGGCCCGTGAGCCACAACTACTGAGCCTGCGCATCTGGAGCCTGTGCTCCGCAACAAGAGAGGCTGCGACAGTGAGAGGCGCGTGCACCGCGATGAAGAGTGGCCCCCGCTCGCTGCAAATAGAGAAATCCCTCACACAGAAACGAAGACCCAACACAGCCAAAAATAAATAAATAAATAAATATATATATATGAAATTATTTTTTAAAAAAGCTGATATAAAACTGTAAAATTCAACTTTTACTATCAGTGTTATTATTATTGTTGCTGTTGTCATTCAGATCTCTAATTCCTTGCCTAAAACCCTTGGAGCATATGTGTGTCAGAATTCAGAATTTTTTGGCTTTTGAAAAATAACATCATATGTTTACCATGAATTACAAAAAAACTCCCATTTGGTCTGGGGAAGAATCCTGTAATGAACAGATAAATATCTCTGCTGCAAAATGTTGAATACTCAAAGTAAATGGTATAAATAAGGGCTATGAGTAGTCTTCACATTTCAGGCCAAGTTTTGCCACCAAATTAATTCAGGTCATGTCAGATTCCTCTGCCAAATGAGTTATAAAACCTAGTTTGGGCTTTTGTGACTTAAAAATTGCAGTTATGGGTTTGTGGACTGTATTATTATTATTATCATTACATAGCTCAAACTTGGATTTAAAAGGGCAAATATCACCTGTACCCAGAATGTTTGCTCAAGTGTCACTGCTTAGAAGGTCCTACTCATGGCGGAAGGAAATAGGCTTTCTTGTTAGACAGATGTGGGTATGAATCAGACTTGAGAAAGTCACTTACTGTCCGTGAACGTTCTTTTCTCATATATAAAATACGTATAGTAACTCTGTGGACCCTTGGCCTTCTCCCATGATATATCTTAAGAACTTATGAAACTACAAACTCATGAATATCTCTAGCTAATATAAATTCCCTCACAAAATTTAGTATATTGTTACTGAACCCCATTGCTTATCCTCTAGCTAATCTGTTGATAGTTACAAGTAGTGGGGAGGTCTGGATGGTGGAGCTCATAAGAAATGATTATTCAAAAGGCAGTTGGAACAAAAATGACTGTTGTTGGTATGTTTGGCTGCCTCTAATGCAGCATCTCTTAGTCACTTATGGGGAGACACACTTTGTTCCTTATGTGCAGCTCTGTCTTGCCTTGGGCATGACACATCCACGAGAAACATCCAAATACGAAAGGAAAATATGAGGCTTAGCTTGGACTTTTTATATCATGAAAGAAAATGCTGTTTGAAGGTCACTACTAGAAGAAAAAAATGTGCATGGAAAGTGTTGAAAAGAGTAGTCATTTACATCAAATAACTCAATCATTTGAAATGAAAATTTCTCCAAGAGATTGAGAAAAAATAGTAAATATATTTTCAATAATGTCTGCCAAAGCAAGGGCACTTTAAATACCTAAGTTGGCAGAAGGTTTGTTCATAAAACAAACTTTTATAAACTTAAAATTTTCACTTTTCTGTTACTTGTATTTCTGTACAAAAAAGCATTTGGAAATAGACATTCTGCTGATGTTATTTTTGATATAATTCTTGACAGGCATATAATTTTCAGGTACTTTTGTGATGTTTAAGGATCCTTCACTTGAGGAGATACAGGATTTAGGGCATCTCTAGAGCCATTTACATTTACCATAATCACAGTCCAGCTGAGCTTAGTTAAGTACAGTTCATGAATCTAGAGTTGTACAGGATAAAGTAAAATAATTCAGGATGCCTGGAGTGTGTCATTTTTTGGTGTATAAGATTCAAAAATGAGTCAAATGAATTTTAAGATTTCATTATTAATAACAAAAAAAGTAACACTTCAGTTCTCTCTTGGAAAATTAAAATGACTCTCAGGAAATCATATCCTCACAGAGTAGAAAGTCACAGAATGAAATCATCAGTCAAACCTTGGAGAAGAAAGGAGACATTATCCACTTGATATCTTTATGTTTTAAATAAGCACAGTGTGTGCTTGGAACTGAAAGTCTGGCCGTCAGAGCTACTGACAGGCAATGAGAGCCTTCTTTGCTTCTGTCCCAAGAGAATGTTAATAATGCTTAGGGATGATGTTTAGAATGAGCTGTGTTCTCTGAGCTGTCCTTTGACATAAGAGTGATCAGTTATCTTGTGTGACTGGGTCTAGATGGTGTCCTTTTTGAGTGTGTCCTTACTGATAGGAACCATTATAAATGAGAATGCTAATGTTTGGCAGTTTTGATATCACCAATAAATATTATAACTAACTTCTAACAAATAAGAACAAAAATAATACATTAGAAATCTATATCCAAAGATAATTTTCTTTCTCATTTATTCATCTGTCATCTGGACAAGTTATTTAGTCTCCTTAAGTTATTGAAAATAATGCTAATGATTTAATAATAATTTGATTACAGTGACTTTATTGTTTTTCTAGATTTCAATTTTCTTTTATTCTGACAGTTTTCTAATGTTTACAATTACACTTCTAAACATTTTCCTTAAAGTGACAGATAACGTTTAGAGAGAAAAATTTCTGACGTTTATTTTACTGGTTAATGCCTATCTTTTTATATCACAATATGCGTTCCTGACATTTTTTAGTCTAATATACAGGAGTTTCAGGTGTGTAATGTCAGGATTATGATTATAAAATTCTGTTTAGTAGAAATGTGAATAATCTTACAAAGAGATTTCAAAACAGGTAAGAAAACGTATCCAATAGGAGGTTATAGATTTATGTAGTCGAAATCAAGGGCAAGTGGTAGTACTTTTTACAATTTTTCTAGGAAGCATTTCCAAGATTTCTTCTTTTTTCTCTGAAATATTGAGGAGAAAATCTTTTAAAGTAGTTTCTATACAATATAAATTACATGTAAACAATATTTCTTATAATTGATAAATTTTTGTTTATTTTTTAGGAAACATAGTCCAACATTTACAGCCAATTTGTTTTTTGGAAAGTCTTACTGGAAGGAAGAGTTATACCTACCTAAAGCCTCACAACCTGTTTCACTCCTTTTAACCTTGAATATCACACTTTACAGACTGAAAACACTCCATCACTAAAAAGCTTAATTAAAAGATTTCCACACTTTGCCAGGAAACCTAGGGAACCATGATTTCAAGTTAATATCTTTATAAATTTGGTGTTAAACTGTTACCAAAAAAAGTATGTATTGTATTGTAATTTCCCCTATATACAGAGACACAAAATAAAATTAAATCCATGATCCCTCACAGCCCTCTGAGCTTATATTCACATCCCAGATTCACAGTAAACTATGGCACACAGGGTAACCATCCCCCCAAATGGCAGACTCCAAGCTGACATACACAAAGCTCTAGAAGAAACTTTACTTGAAAAGCAGGATCCCAACACCAGGTCATTCAATTTAAGGCCTAAGGAAATTGAACTTTGGTCAGCAGGTTTTTGCTATACCTATCTTATTGTCCACCAATCAATCATGGGTGGCACATCATTCAAGAAATATTTATTGAGCACTTACTACATTGATTACAGTGACTTTAAATAGTTTTCCATGTTCCTAGGATAATCAGAGTACTCAGAGAAAAAAAGTTATTATGAATGCTTCTATTTTCTTGCCAATAGATTTTTCTTAGATGGTACAACTGATACCATCAGGATTTCACAAGAATTAGCCTGTGTGAGAATCACCCATGTTAGTCAGAAAAGCTCTAAATGATAACATTTCCTCGTTATTAAGACTTGTTTCTTGGGCTTCCCTGGTGACACAGTGGTTGAGAGTCTGCCTGCCGATGCAGGGGACACGGGTTCGTGCCCCGGTCCGTGAGGATCCCACATGCCATGGAGCGGCTGGGCCCGTGGGCCGTGGCCGCTGGGCCTGCGCGTCCAGAGCTTGTGCTCCACACCGTGGCAGGGGGGGGCCCACAACAGTGAGAGGCCCGCTTACCGCAAAAAAAAAAAAAAAAAAAAAGACTTGTTTCTCTCTGAAATAATCAAATCATGGGACAATAGAGCTGTTATATTACTAAATGTAAAAATGATATTCTTTTATACAAGAAGGGTAGTTTTTAAGGAGAAGTTGTGTGTAAGGCACTTATACTCTATTAAATTTTAGTACTCTGAGGCAGTTATTTGCTAAGTAATACCTAAGGAACAAATTTTAGATGTTCCCAAGTGAAATATTGTGGCTGGTTCAACAGTTTAAATACTTGGTTCATTTTCTAAAATGTATACATATATTTAAATTTTTTTTACTTTTTTAACATTTTATTAGGACTATTTCAAACCACATGATTAGAAAGGTTCAATGAACACCTAGGCATTCATTCCCCAGCTACAAAACCATCAAAACATGTTCCATCTAACTCAACCTCACTCCCTGCCCCTCCCCCCACTGGATTATTATGAATCAAGATAACATTTAATTTCATTTGTAAAAATTTCAGCATTATCACTAAAGTATAAGGCCACACAAAAAAATCAACTCCAATCCTATCATCACCTTAAAAAGTAATAATATTAGGAAAGCTAAAATGAAAAATGATTGATATCAAAAGTTGGTGAGCATGTGGAGCAACTGGAACTCTCATAACTTGGTTCTGGGAGTGTAAAATAGCACAATTACTTTACAGCTTCTTATAAAGTTAAATATACATCTACACTATCACCTAACAATTTCACTCCTAGGAATTTACCCCCAAAGAAACAAAAACATATACAGAAGGTCCTGGCTTAGGACTTTTCAGCTTTACAATGGTGTGAAGGTGATATGCATTCAGTGGAAACCATACTTGGAATTTTTAATTTTGATGTTTTCCAGGCTAGCAATATGTGGTACAATCCTCTCTCATGCTGCTGGGCCAAGCAGTGAGCCACGTTTCCCAGTCAGCCATGTGATCACAAGAGTAAACAACCAATACACTAAAAGCATTCTGCACCCAGACAATCATTATGGTTTTCACTTTCAAAACAGTGTTCAATACATTACATGAGGTATTAAGCAATTTATTATAAAATAGGCTTTGTGTTAGGTGATTTTGTCCAACTGTAGGCTAATGTAAGTGTTCTGAGCATGTTTAAGGTAGGCTAGGCTAAGCTATGATGTTTGGTAAGTTGGATGTATTAAATTCACTTTCGAATTATGATATATTCATACAATGGGTTTATTGGGAAGTAACCCCATCCTAAGTTAAGGAATATCTGAGTGCACAGAAAGACCTGTGCAAGAATGTTGATAATGTTTTACTCATAATACCCCAAACTGGAAACCACCCAAGTGTCCATGAACAGGAGAATGGATTGTTTTTAAAGTGGCATATTTATACAATGGAATGCTACTGAACAATAAATAGAAATTAACTACTAGTATATGCAACAGCATGGATAGATCTCAAAAACATTATTTGATATATATTCATTAGAATGGATGCAATCAAAAAGACAGGAACAGATGTTGACAAGGATATGGAAAAACTAAAACTCTTATACTTTGCTGGTGGGAGAGTAAAATGACATAGCCACTTTGGAAAATAGTTTGACTGCTTCTTTACAAGTTAAACATAAATGTACCATATGACCTGGTAATGCATCTACTTATCTACACAAGATAAATGAAAACATATATGAGGACAAAAACTCACATGTGAGTGTTAACAGCAGCATTTTCACACTAGCCCCAAATTTGAAACAACTCAAATGCTCAATAAGAGATGAATGGATAAATAAAATATGGTCTATCTGTACAATGGAATATTATTCAGCCAATAAAAAGGAATGCTACAACATGGATGAACCTAAAAATATTATGCCAAGTGAAAGAAGCCAGACACAAAGACCACAAATTGTATGATTCAGTTTATATGAGTTGTCCAGAAAAGGCAAATGTGTGGAGACAGAAAATAGATTAGTAGCTGCCTGGGTTGGATACAGAAATGGGGACTACTTGAAAATGACCCTACTGGATCTTTTTTTTTTTTTTTAATTTTGGTTTCTGCTCTGATTCTTTTTATTTATTTGTTTGTTTGTTTTGGGCTGCATTGGGGTCTTTGGCTGCACATGAGCTTTTCTCTAGTTGTGGTGAGCGGGAGCTACTCTTCATTGCAGTGCACAGGCTTCTCATTGCAGTGGCTTCTCTTGTTGAGGAGCACAGGCTCTAGGCACGTGGGCTTTGGTAGTTGTGGCACAAGGGCTAAGGAGTTGTGGCTCATGGGCTCAGTAGTTGTGGCTCACGGGCTCTAGAGTGCAGGCTCAGTAGTTGCAGCACACGGGCTTAGTTGCTCCGCAGCATGTGGGATCTTCTCGGACCAGGGCTCGAACCAGTGTCTCCTGTATTGGCAGGCAGATTCTTAACCACTGTGCCATCTGGAGCCCGAGCCTACTGGATCTTACTGGGGTGATAAAATATTCTAAAACTGGATTATATGATCGTTGCACATCTTGGTAAACTTACTAAAAGTCATTCAATTGTATACTTAGAGTGGGGGAATTTAATGATATGTAATGATATGTAAAGAAGCCAGATACAAAAGAGTATGTTAGTGTATGATCTTTTTATATGAAGTACAAGACTAGGTGAAATTAACCTGTTGTGCTAGAAGCTAGAAATTGGTTACTCTGAGGTAAGAGTTGGGGGTTATTGACTGGAAAGGAACAGGAGAAAACTTTCTGGGGTGATGGAAATTTTCTACATCTACATCTTTATCTTATTTTGGGCAGTGGCTACCCAAATTGTTAAAGCAGATACAATTATTAAAAGTGGTCACACCGAACACCTAATATCTGCGCATTTTATTGTATGCAAATTATACATTCATTAGAATCATAACAATACTTCCCTTAATACTATAGAATATTCAGTTCTGAATCCCCTAATTGTTTATTTGTATATAATTGATTTGTTTGAATTAGTATCTAAACAAATTCCATACATTGCCCTTAACTGGTATGTCTCTCAAGTCTTTTTTTTCCTCAAGAAAAATAACAAAGGTGATTTATAGGTAGTGCGTGTTTTGCACATGCATTTCCTTCACTCCATTTTTTCAGTACTTTTTAAAGAAATAACTTACATATGATAAAATGCAAAGTGTTCAGTGTATAGCTTGATGATCTTTTGAATATGAACACGTATTTCTAATTTAAAAGGTAAATTGGCCACATTGTAAAACGCGTGAAATTGAGAGAAAATAAAAACAATCACAATCACCATTTTGGTGTATTTCTTTTTATCTTTTTTTGCAACCGCCTCTTAGTGAAATAATATATATAAAGTGCTATATCATCATCATCATTTCACAGGCATATATTGCTGAGGAAATGGTCAAATTTGCAGCTATAAATCTTAGTAAATCAACCATATTGGATTTTGAAGCCCCAAGCATACTATCTGATGCTATTCTATCGTGTTCATATCTAAGCCACAGTTAGGCAAAGGACATACATGTGTGCAGCAGCAGTGTGTAATTCGCCTGTCTTCTGACGGATTGATTTCTTTCTCTAGGGTATTCACAAACCTGCACAAATTTTCCCGAGGATTGTAAAGGTCTTTGTGTTGGATGCAGGGGGAAAGAGACTATTATTCCATCCATCTCCAGACCCATACTCACTTTCCAGTGTAATTTTCCAGTTGACAGAAGGATCACGCAGTTCTTTCCTTTGACATTTTCAAGTTCCAACCGGAGTATGTTTTCTTGAAAATGAGGTCTTGTCCCAGCATATGTTTTGATCTACGCTTACTGTAAACTGACTTATTCCTTACATGGGCTTTTTGGAAACAGTTTACTGACTTATTCCTTACATGGGCTTTTTGAAAACAGTTTCCATGTAATGCTTGAGGTGTTGATTTTTCTTGTGATCGCATTAATTCCCATAAAAATGCCAGGTTTTGTTGAAGAGGAAGAAACTAGGCTAAATGATGGGACCCTTGGGACATGGATATTATTACTTTTACAAGCAGCATTTTTCTCTGGTCTGGAAAAGTTCACAGCATTTCTGTTTTGTTTTTTTTTTGCGGGGGGGTCGGGGGGGCGCCGCTGCTGTTCCCTTTCCTGAGATGTAATGAGATGCAATTGATCTGTTAGCAAAAATGGCTTTCAGAGGCTGCAGATACAGTAAAATCTAATCAAAGCAAACAATATTATCCTAAATTGACTTTGAATAAAAAGTGGTTATCCCACTTTCTGAACAGCTTTTAAAATAATACCAAAAGGATGAAAACACAATCAAAGGCAACTTAATATTCTTAAAAGTTTATGATAGGGCTTCCCTAGTGGCACAGTGGTTAAGAATCCGTCTGCCAATGCGGGAGACACGGGTTCGAGCCCTGGTCCGGGAAGATCCCACATGCCGCGGAGCAACTAAGCCCAACTACTGAGCCTGCGCGCCTAGAGCCGGGGCTCTGCAACAAGAGAAGCCACTGCAATGAGAAGCCCACACACTGCAACGAAGAGTAGACCCCGCTCACAGCAACTAGAGAAAACCTGCATGCAGCAACGAAGACCCAATGCAGCCAAAAACAAATAAATAAAATAAATTTTTAAAAAACTGTTAAAAAAAATTTATGAGAGCTTTTTCAAAAAACAGTACTGGAGCAGTTAGATATCCATAGGCAAAAAAGAAAGAAAGAAAAAACAAAGAACTTGAGTTAAACTTTATACTTTATGTAAAAATTAACTTAAAAATAATCACAGACTTAATTAAAAATAAAATACAAAAATATAAAACTTTCAGGGGCTTCCCTGGTGGCGCAGTGGCTGAGAGTCCGCCTGCCGATGCAGGGGAAGCGGGTTTGTGCCCCGGTCTGGGAAGATCCCACATGCGGCGGAGCAGCTGGGCCCGTGAGCCATGGCCGCTGAGCCTGCACGTCTGGAGCCTGTGCTCCGCAACGGGAGAGGCCACAACAGTGAGAGGCCCGCGTACCGCAAAAAAAAAAATATATATATATATATATAAAACTTTTATATTTAAGAGAAAAGCTTCAGAACCTAGCACTGGGCAAAAAGCTTTCAGACTTGACACCACAGGCATGACTCATAAAAGGAGAAATGTGATAAATTGCATCTAACCAAAATTAAAATTTTTACACTGTATGATATCACTTCTATGTGGAATCTAAAAGATAAAACAAACTAGTGAATATAACAAAAAAGAAACAGACTCACAGATATAGAGGACAAACTAGTGGTTACCAGTGGGGAGAGAAGAGGGGAGGGACAAGTTGGGATAGGGGATTAAGAGTTACAAACAACTATGTATAAAATAAGTAAGCTACAAGGATATATTGTACAACACAGGTAATATAGCCAATATCTTATAATAACTATAAATGGGGTATAACCTTTAAAAATTGTGAATCACTATGTTGTATACCTGAAACATATAATATTGTACATCAGTTATACCTCAATGAAAATTTTTAATAAAAATTAAAATATTCTAGTTTCAAAAAAATTAAAAATTTTGCTCTTTATGAGGAGGAGGGGGGCCAAGCTGAAAACTGGAAGAAAATGTTTGTGAATCACATATTCAACATAAGACCTTGTATCTAGAATACAGAAAGAGCTCTCAAAACTCAATCTAATTAGAAAATGGGCAGAAGACATTTCACTGAAGAGAACATACAGATGACAAACAAGCAAGTGAAAAGATGCACAACATCAATGGCTATTAGGAAAGTGCAAATTAAGCCCACAACAAGATATCACTATACACCCATCAGAATGGCTGAGATAAAATCAAAAATAACAATAACATCAAATGCTGGAAAGGATACAGAGAAACTGGATCACTCTTTGCTGATGGGAAAGTAATATGGTACTGCTACTCTGGAAAATAGTTGGTCAATCTCTTATAAAATTAAATAAGCACTTACCATATGACCCAGCAATCGCACTCTAGGGCCTTTATCTCACGGAAGTGAAAACTTATGTCAACACAAAAACTGTATGCAAATGTTCACAGCAGCTTTATTCACAATAGCCCAAAACTGGATGCCCTTCTGTAGGTGAATGGTTAAATGTAATATAATAAAAAGGAACAACCTCCTGGTAATATATAACAATTTAAATGGATCCCAAGGGAATTATGCTGAGTGTGGGGGAGAAGATATTCTCCAAAGGTAACATAGTATATGATTCCATTTATGTAACATTCTTAAAATAACAAAGGAAAAGCAGGTGGCTGCTGGAGTTAGGGGTGAGGAGAGGGGATGAGTATGGCTAAAAGAGGGTAGTACAAGGGAGCTTTGTGGTGATGGAATTGCTCTGTGTCTTGATTGTGATGGTGTTTATAAGAATCTGTGCAATTCATAAATTGCACAGATTTGCATAGAACCACAAATTACATAGAACTACACACACACACACACACACACACACACACACACAAGTACACGTAAAACTGGTGAAATCTGAATAAGCTCTATGGATTGTACCAATGTCACTTTCCTGATTTTGATATTGTTCTATAATTATACAAGAAATTACCTTTGGGAGAAAATAAGCAAAGAACACATAGGACTTCTCTGTAAATTGTTTGGCAACTTCTTGTGAATCTATAATTATTTCAAAATAAAAAGTTTATAAACTTTATGAGAGCTTGGGCTGTGTGTTTAGGAAGAGGTCTGGATGGTAAAAGACCATTGTAGTCATTTGTTCCATCTTCTCCTTCTGCCTTCCTGAAAAATTGGTGGGTCTAAATCTTGAAAGTTTCATGGAAGTAAATGAATTCTCCTTCTTGTGTCTGTTCTTCCTATTCTCGGCATTGACAGTCTTCATTATGAAATACACAAAAATGGAGTAAAACTTTAGAAGAAGTTTTCAAAACCCTCTCTTCTATTTAATGATTTCTCTTCCTCATCTACTTGTTAGTCATCACCAGCATAGTAAAACTTACTGTGCACTTATTTCGTGCCGGTCACTGTTGCAAATGTAAGAATCCCAACTTAAAAGAGAAATGGAAATTTTTGATTTACTTAACTCTGAACATCAAAGGATGACCTGGCTTCAGGCCTGGCCAGATGTCAGCATATATAACAATTTCCACCTCTCTCTCTTTCTCTGTCTCTCCATTTCTCATGGCTACTCGGTATCATTCCAAGACAGCCTCTCTGCATGTGGTAACCCACATGGTCCATGTATGTCAGACTCACAGAGAAAGAGAAAGCCTTTGCTATAGCTCTGAGGCAAATTCAGAGATCAATCCTTGAATCATGTGAGATTCTTACAGAAAAAGGAAGGGATGTTATGCAGGCAAAAAAAATTTATGCACTCTTAGTTTACAGATAATCAAAACTGGATCTTTCAAAGGTCAATTAGTATTGCAACGTCTTGCTGCCAGTAGGTGGTGCTGCTCTGAATCAAGAGCTAGATTGTCTAGGTCCTCTGCTCAAGTTCTCAATCATGAGGTCATACTGCCTCCAAGAATTCTTGCTCTCCTGGTTACATAATCCCAGTGTCTAACAGCATTTCTATATTTATGTTTATTTTCTACCATATGCTGATTGACTCTTTTCTTTATAAATTCCATCTTCTCAAGTCTCCCACACTCAGTAGGTCAGAATAGGAAACAGAACCCAGGACAATGAAAGATCGCTTTATCATTCCAATATAGTTATAGGGTGTATCACCATTTATACAGTAGATATATGTTTAAAGGTTGTACACTATTATAAATGAAAGTTTTATAGATCAGTTTTTTATTTTCCTTATTCATGTATATATATTTTTGTGCTTATTGCATGCCAAGTACTCTTAACACCGAGAACTTGAGTTATAGAACAATATGAAAGTGACCATAAGTGTTTTTAAAAGGATAAAAGGATTAAAAACCTGAGTTGGTATTCTCCTAGCAAAGGGAGACAAATAAAAAAACAAACTATGATGTCAGGTGGTAATAAGTGTTAAGGAGAAAAAGGTGTGTAAAGGAGATGGGAAGTGCTGAGAGGAAGAGGGTGCTATTTACTATCCAGGGATCAGGGAAGGGAGACATCATCAATTATGTAATACATTTGCCTTGAGTGCTTTGCCCAATATAGAATTTACTCAACATTCCTGAAGGTCTCTATTATATGATAGAGTATAACGTGGTAGGATAGGAAAGGAGTTGAAGGCAATTCTTTGGTATATTTTTAAAGAGAATAAAAGTACAGGAGGATAGAAGGATGAGAAAAAGAAGCTCAAATTATTTTTAGTGATCAACTACAATTGCCACAAATCAAGTGGTAGTTAAACCATTAAACATATGGATGTCATGATGAGAATATCAGGGTTGATCTGCTTGGAAACACACTGAATTAAGGCAATGATTGCCTTAATTTTATTTTTCAGTTTTCTCTAAGAAGTAAATCTATTATTTTGCCTACTTCTGCTTTTTCCCTTTAAGCTGTTTAAAAACTCTGAAATCAGGGTTGAAACTCAAGATTGAAAGTAGCTTACATATGTACTAATGGGTGAAAACATAAAAAAGGACCTGTGATTAATTTTTGAGAAAAAGGGATTTGATCACTTCATAGATGAACAAAGAGAATGAACTACTCAACATTGACTAATTTTATTCTCAGAAATGTCTTAAATTTCTAGTATTTAATTTAGAGCAACATGACATACATCCATATACAACATGACATACATCCCTATACATTGAGCAAACTCAAGTTATCTGTTATGGTCCACTTAAAAAATCAGAGCTAAAAGTATTTGAGACACTAGAGATAAAATGAGTAGTCATTACTCCTTTTATGATACTAACTGAAATGGTGCTTATTTTTATATTCAGAAACTCATTCCAGGTCTCTTTTGATTATGTTATTTTAGCATTTTTTAAAAGATCAAATAATATCAATTTTCTTTCCCTTTCTTTCAATTACCTTTGACCAAATGCAGTAAAAAATTTTATTTTAACACACTTATGTAAAGAAATTACATATTTTTTCATAAATACAGATGTCTTTAGAAAATATAATTGTTTTGACTCATTTTTAAATAGATTGAAAAAACAGTCTAGTGATAAAAAATTGTTGTACAACTTATTGTGTAGAAATAATAAATTTTACTTTATCCTTGTATTTTTTAACTGTCATTTAATTTTAGGTTCCATTTTTATAAAACTTCCTGTGTCTGGAAGTATCTGTTTTGCTGCCAGCTTTGCCAAGATGTGATTCATAAGCATGTCAAGAAAATCTAATAAATCTTTCATTACTGTGTATAAATATTTTAATTGCAATTTAAGGAACAGAGAAAGGTTCTGCCTTCAACGGATTGGAATTTTTTTTAACGTCATGTTTCAAATTAGTAATAACAGTGCTGCATTTCTATAATGGCTTTACCCTCGGAACATCTATCATGTGAAAATCTAGCCCTGTGGGCACCAGTGTAACTGCAAAAAGTTATTGACTTTTTGCTTTTTAAGAAATTCTCTTATTACTTTTCTCAAAAGGAATTTATCTCTAAAGTCTCTCTGCAATAAATCTATGCTGCTTTCAGGCTGCATGGCAACCTTCTCTGGCCTGTACTTAGAGAATTCACCAACAGTATCTCCACCCACAGCTCCTCCTGAATGCAAGAGATTGAAGAGATGAAAGCTAGATCCTTGTGCAAAGACATTAGCAAGAATGTCTCTTGAACATACAAATCTTTTATTCACCATTAGTCCACATCTCACTCACTATGTGCATCGGATGAACCTGAAAAACAACCTCAAGCGGAAGGACTTTTATTCCTGTAAACTGTTTAAAATAAATTTTATCAAATAATTAGAGAAAATAAGAAGAGGTTCCCTCTCCTGTACAGGATGATGTTGCATTTCTTAAATTTTGTGAGCTGCTACATCATTATCAGGGCAAAGTTAATTATCCTACAACAGAAAGCCTTAAGAAATGTAGATGTATTTGGTCTGTGGTCTTCCATTTCTTGTATTCATTATTCTTTTCTTGTCTCTTAGAAGAGTGTTTTTCCTGCGTTGATTTCTCAGTACACTGTAGTTCATCCAAAAGTCTTTCTGAGTCGAGAAATTTTCCTGGAAGCAGAGAGGTCGATATCTACCTAGTTTGAAGGCATAGATGGGAAAAGGAAAAGTTAGGATTATTGGAGTTATTATAAAATGTATGAAATACTATTGTTCAAAGAGAAGGCAAACTCAAGTTATAAACTGGGAATTTCATCCAGATGCCAAAGTTGTTTGTGGAAAGAGCTGAAAAGTATCCTTGTCACTAAATAATAGATACCCATCTTCAGAAGCAAATAGACCCCCAATCATTTGGTCATTTTCTTGTAATTGCCACAAATGACCCTCTCGCCTTGAACCTGTGCTCTGTAACCCCACAGTTGGCTTCTCCCCTGAATTCTATTTAGAGACCAAAGGCTAAATTGAGTCTTTGGAGCAGTTTGCTTTTAACTTCCATAATCTCAACAGAACTTTACTCTTCAGTATTAGATACCCTTAAGCAAAAACTGTTCTCTAAATTTCAAATTTGATATTAGGGTGGTATTTCTATGTGGATCATCCTGCATGAACTTAAGCAGCAAGTAACAGAAAATTGGGAAGATGCATGACAAGGTACAGGTGGTCTTAGAAAAGATAAAACAAGATGCAGAGTTTTCAGCATCTTGTTAGTCTATAAATCTTACAGGTGACACTGGCTTAATAAATGTTTCCTGAATGAGTGAGTGTCCTATAAACCGTTTAGAACAGGTCATCACAAAATCCACTTGCCATTATTTATATAATGATGCTATTCATAAATAACAGTTACATCAAAGTGACTATTAAGACCAACATTCTCCATCTGGGTTTTATGAAGTATATATTTTCTGCCCTGAAAAAATTAGTTAATGACTATAGCATGATACAGACATGTCTTAGGTGAATGCCTTCACAAAGTTCTAGAGGAGAATTTCATAGTTACCAAGAACATCCAGGACTGTTATTTGTTAAATAACAAAATTTGTTATTTTGTACTGTTATTTGTTAAATAACAAAATTTGGATATTTAATGCCAAAAATAGACAAAAATAGACAAATAGCTAAATTGCAGAGGCTGCCACCATCCTCTGCCACAGGTCATCATCATCGTATCTCCCTGAACGTCTTTCTTTTATTCTTTAAATTGAGATGTGATTAACATACCATAAAATTTATCCTTTTAGAGTGTACACTTCAATGATTTTTAGTATATTCACATCATCACTGTCTAATTCCAGCACACTTTTTATCACCCTAAAAGGAATGCCCCTAAAAAGAATCCTCTATTCTTATTAGCAGTCACTCTTCTTTCTTCCCAGCCCCTGGAAACTACTGATCTATTTCCTGTCTGTATGGAGTTGCCTCTTCTGCATATTACATATAAATGGGATCATGCCATTTGAAACCTTTTGTGTCTGACTTCTTTCACTTAGCATAATGTTTTCAAGGTTCATCCATGTTGTAGCATGCATCAGTACTTCCTCCAGTTTTATGGCTCTGGTGTGGACTTCTACCATGTTCTCCCTGCTTCTACTGGGGTCCTCCACAGTCTGTTCTTCACTGAAGCCAGGGTGATGTTTTGCAAATGTAAATCGAATCATCTCACTCTTCTACTTAAAATCCTTCAAAGACTTCCCATTTTACTTAGAGAAAAAAATTGAACTCCTTCCCATGGTCTCTAAGACCTTTCAATGATCAGGACCCCACCCTGCCTACTTCCCAGCATCAGCTCCGCATATTCCACTTACTCACTCTGTACCAGTTCTGTGCCAGTTACACTGGCTTCCTTCTGCTCCTGGAAACTTCAGCCTTGGCATTTCTTTCAGTTCCTGCCCCAGGGCCTTTGCACTTGATGGTCCCATTGCCTGAGGCTCTTTTTTCACAGATCTTTCTGGTTTCTTCTTATCTTTCAGGCCTCTCATATCATCCCCTCAGAGAGGCAACCCTAGATAATCCTGTGTCAAGTGTCTTTCCCCCAACTCCCAGTCACCTTCTATCATTTCATTACCCTGTTTTCTTTATAGCATTTACTACTATCTGAAATTGTTCTGTTTTCTTTCCTTGCTTATTATCTACCTCTCCTTGAAAACCTGTCAACTCCATGAAGGCAGAGACTTTAACTGACTTGGTCTCTGCTATATCCCAAGCTTCTAGAATGGAGCCTAGAAGGTGCTCAATTAATATTTGAAGGAATGCATGGCTATCTTGCCTAGAACTCCTAAATCTTCCAGATCTTGCCTCTACTCTCAGCTCCTAAAGCTGGGTCTCTTTATTAGACTTCACTAGACTTAGCTATTGCCAACTACTGCCTGCCTGAGTTTCCATCTGTTGCTGACTCTCCCATTCTCCTGACATTCAACCATCCTCCCCTTCCTAATGCTCTCCATGATGACTTTTCTAGATACCCCTGTCACAAGCTAGCAGGTCTCACTAATCTGTAGGTCCATGATCTAATTTAGCCTTCATTCTTACAGGTTGTAAACAGAAAGCACAGTCCAGTTGCCAATTTGCAAGAGATAAATAGGTGAGAGGAATCAGCATGGTACCAAGAATCAAACTTTCAGTCTTGAACAGAGTAAGTAGGAATGCATTAGATGCTGCACTATACCTGGTGGTAGATACTGATGTATAAGCTCATGTTAGATGAATGTGAACTAAATACAGATTGGAATGTTCCTAACTAAATTGTTAAGCCTCCACTGTAGAGATCTGGGATCTTGCTTCTTTGGAATATTTGGACAAAAGGGAACCTTGGGAATCAGCTTCTTCCCATTTAGATATTTGTGGAATTCCACACCCCACCCCCGCCCCACTTAGCTCCTAGGTAAATAAAGTATCTATTTTCCCTCATTCCCTCATCCATCTTCTCTTATCATCCAAGTCACACAATAGCACGACCTTTTGTCTGAAAGTCATTTTAAGCATTTCTTAAGCATTTCTTCAAAACAACAACTCATATACAGTGAGTAAAAGGAAAAGCCACATATAGGGAGGAAACAGTTGCCACACAGTTAACCAACAAAAGCTCCAGATGCATAAAGCATTTCTATAATGGGTAAGAAAAAAACTAACAGCCCAAAGGGGAAGAATGGGCAACAGAGATAAATGGACATTTCACTGAAGAGAAAACAATAATGGCCAATACATCTGTGAAAAGATACTCATCCTCATTAGTAGTGGGAGCTGCAAATTAAATCCACAGTGAGATACCACACCCACCAGGGTGGCAGAGGTTTTTGCAAAGATGTGCGGCAATGGAAACTTCATGCGCTGCTAGTGAAGTGTAAATTGGTGCAACATATTGGGAAACAATCCAGTGTTTAACTAGATATCCCTATGACCTAATAACTCTATTCCTAGGTATATAACTCAGAAAACTCTTACTTATGTGTACCAAGGGCCACGTACAGGAACATCCGGAGCAGCCTGATTCATTCAGGAAAAAACCTCATAATACACAAGTCATTTCTTTTCCTGACCTGCTGGGGGTATAAAAAGCATCAAGCCCACTATTTTCAGGTTTTTCTGTTCTCACTGACAGCTTACCCCACACAAGTGGCTGCAACTAGTGATCTTTCACTGCGCCTCCAGGGGACAAAAGAAGGCAATGGGAAACCAGAGCCTTCTTCCCCCGGCCAACGTCCTTATTTCATTTACAGTCTTTGCACTACTTTTTTACTACTTTGGGGATAAATCAAGGTACACACAGTCTTGGCTCTAATCTGTTCTCATCCATCTTTGAACCTGGACCAGACTCTATAATCTGGCCTTGTTCACATGCTTCATGGGTACAAGGAACTTTAAAGTGGTAGGCATTCTTTTTTCACTTTATCTATCAGGGTTATTCTCTTGCCTCTCTGTATTTCTGTCAGAGCACCATCCCAATGGGCCTTGTAATACAGCTATTTGAGTGTGGGTTTGGGGTCCTTTATTAAATTGTGATTTCCTTTAGGAAGATTGCTAAATGTTGTATTCTTAAGGACATGTCTTGCATATGGTGGGTTGCACAGTGCATGTTCTGATACATTAAAATCCCTGATTTAGAGGAGAAGCACCTTCAGAGAGTAGAATGGCCAGCGGCTCCCTCACATGCTGATACCCTTAGATTGTTTAATATCTCTAAGCATCATCAAATGAGAATCATAATACTTTCATATCCCAGAGGTGCTGTGCATTTTAAATGAAATAGCACAGGAAAGTGCCTGACATAAAGATGTCCCTTAAGAAATGTTAATGTACTTCCTTTTCTACCCTTTCCTCAGCGTTCCTTTCAAAAGGAGGTCAAACAAGATCAGTCTTCCATCTTTCTGGAGAAGGAAATTAAAACTGTATCAGCTGGTGCCCTGGAGGAGGCTGCTTCGTGGATGTTTCCGCTTAAGAAGGAAAGTATGGAGAGGGATAGCAGAAGTCAGGTCACTCTGGAAATCAGAATGCAACAGCTAGGGAGTGACAGCAGGAGAAATGCATACGAAAGGGAATTACCTTAGGACTGGAATTCCACAGGACAGCCAGAAACCTTCTAGAACTGTTAGAAATGTGGTGTGGTCAAGCCTCAGCAGCCCTTTCTTCTTAACCGTCTTTAACAGACAACTGCTTTTCCCCAAAAGGTCTCAGACCAGGTAGGAATTTGGGGAACACCACCACCATGAACCTGTGTTGCTCTAACATGCCCCGGGCGTTGGGCCAGGAGCTGAGGATGAGCAAGGGAACAGAACAGAGGTGCTTGCACCGAGGTGGTGACTGGAGCGCTAGGACAGGAGGGAGGGGCAGAGAAGGCTTCCCGGGGAAGGTGCATAAGGGGTGTCCCAGGCAGAGCATCGCCACCGTCCAGCGTAAAAACCGGCATCCCAGCCTCTTCGGGCCGCCTGGCTTGCCATTTCCCTCCAGCTCCCATTCATTGCTTCCAAAGAAGGGAAGAGACTCGCCTCGTTTTAATTCCATTCTCCTCTATCCCAGAGACCCTAGGGCGGGGGCGACGAAAATGAGTGGTACTCTGAGTCAGAAACTTGTGAAGGGGACGCGGGAGCCGGCAGCGGGTTGGGAGTGACGCGAGGGAGGCCGGGGGCGGGGAGGTGACGCGCGCGGGGACCTCGCCGCCTCAGCCCACGTGTCCGCGAGATTTAAAAGTTGGCAGAGCGCGGGTGGGTCAGTCTGGCGGCCGAACTGGGCGAACAGCGCGCCAGGGACGCAGAGGCTCAGCCAGAGCATCGCTTGGAGCGCGGGCCGGTGCCGTGCAGGGTCCCGGGATGCTGCGAGCCGCGAGCCGCCGCCCCGGGCCGCCCCCCGGTCAGGTGGCCGCTGCGTCCCCGCTCCTCCTGCTACTACTGCTGTCTTGTTGCGCGGACACCTGCGGAGGTAAGCCGACCCCGTGCCTCCCAGGGCACCCGCGCCACCGCCTGGTCCCGCGCCGCTCCTCCCCGCTGTGATCGCCGCGCTCTCTTCCCTCCCTTTCTTGCCTCTTCTCTTGGCTTCTGAGATTTGCCACCCCCTCGTGCCGCAGGGCTCCCCAGGTTCTCGCTCTTAATCACAGGAGCGGGTCGGCGCCCCAGGGCAGCCAGCGGCTCAGGTGCCAGTGTCCGGGCTCGAGCGCGGAACTGGGCCTGGCCTAAATCCCCAGGCCGGGCAGCCTGAGGTCGGTGGAAACTTGTAGGGCTCCCTCGGGTAATGGGAGTTAAAACAGTGAAAATGAAAATGCTTTTCCTTTGACTGCAATCACTGGAGGGATTGACAATGAAGCAAAACTAGAGTAGGTTTGATACTTCCCCTGCTGTTGCGAGGTCAACTTGCAAAGTGCTCAACTTCCTTGGTGAATGAGCTCCTGTCTGTTCAGATAATCCCGAGCAATAACATGCCCCGTTCTGGCCGTATAGATGGGGAAAGAGTCAGCTCTGTGCCTCATAGGTTTTCAGGGACCAGATCAGGAAAAGGAATAGAGACCTTCTTACAATGCGGAGTTGGAGAAGCAAATGTGCAAGCCGGGCTTTCAGTCAGTGCTACAGCTAAAGCCAGTGAAGGCAGATGTGGTTTGATAACAGTAGGGACTTCCTGAGCTTTGCTTAGAGGAAAGGTGTGGGAAAAGCAAAAGCAAGGTCAGGAAGGGGTGTCTGAAGCTTGGGAGACAGTGTAGAGCAGATGCAACTTGTTCCAGTGGAGAGATCACTTCCCTGTTCCCTTAAGGTTATCTTTCCAGGTACCTTGAGGGGACCATCCCTCATCTCCCAGCTCTGAGCCAGGGCCCCTCCAGTGACAGCCACTGACCTACTAAGATCATGAATTTTCTAGCTTCTCAGCAGGTCCTCTTAGTTTCCCTCTGCTCTCCTTCCTGTCAGTAGGATAAAGGAGGGCTGACTGTTTCATCATTGCTCAGAATGTTAGGGACTTGAAACCATAACTGTAGGGACCTTTCTTAGCACGTAGCCCAGCCTTCAGGTAGAGGTGGGGGAACTGAAACTATTATTCTTTTCCTAATGTTTTTTTTTTTTTCCTGTCCTTTCATTGTTTTCCCCCTTTCCTTAAGGAACTGGAGATGTAGGGAGGTGGGAACACCCGTGCTTGAAAAGCAAGGTAATTTGGCTATGAAATCTAAGCAGTCAGAAGCTAGGAGACCTAAACCTTCTCCATCACATATTCAGCAGTGCTACAGCATGACTTATGCAAAGTAATATTAATCGTTTATTGGTAAAATTAGTTTGGTAGCTTTTATTTACCTTATTAAGGAAGCAGATAATCATAGTTTAACTTTTTTCCTCTGTAAAGCAAATGTACTTTCCATGCATGTTACATACTATATGCTTGCAGTGATTTTTGCTTCAGTGGGAGGTAACTTCTTTTTGGTGGGGAGGCAGGGGAATTTTCAGTCTTCTGGTGATTGAGCAGAAACTATAGAAAGCAGCCGCTGATTTCTAAAAAAGGCAAGTCTTGGGTTTTATTTTCAAAAGAGCATATCTGGTGGTTGACCAGTCATCTCATAAATATCCCCAATATTTCTCAAGCAAAGGGATGAGGTACCTCTTTCTCTACACAGAGACCCCATAGACTACCCTTTTCTGTCTTCTTTCCCCTTCAGATCTGCTCTTGATACCAAAAACTTAATTTTCTCTCTCTAAAAATGTGATGGGGAGGGAAGAGGGTGAATTTTTCCTAGTCTGATCTGCCCTAGTCCTGAGACCCTAAAGATAGCACTGGAGGGGAAGCACGACATACATAAGCAAAACTGGGAGATAATCTACCAAGATTAATCGTTACGCAACACGCAAGTGGATGTATTGAAAAACAACAAAGCAAATGCCACAATGCCAGAGGAAAAAAAATCATGTCAATAAGTACAACGTCCTTGGCAAAAATGAGTTAGCAGAGCATAAAATAGCAATGGGAAGATAAAGGACCAGCCACAGATTCGGTGGCTGGAAATGGTTTACTATTCAGAGAACATTAAAATAAAGAAGGACATTTCCTGAAAGAGGGGCACATTTGTGTATCTGCAACAAACTGTTGCGTGATGTGGCCTCTGACAATAAGTGATCAAGTGCCCAAGACTAAATTGAGAAGTGTCTTTTCCTACTCAGGCCCTTATTCATGGAACAATTCTTAAAATTCAGTCAGTAGTAACAGTTTCTGACTTCCAAACACTACACTAGTTAAGTACTAGCAATGAGAAAAGAAAATTGATACCACTTTTAGAATAATCAAGTCTGTTTTTTCTTTCTCTTACACATGATATATTTACAGATCACAAGCTGTCTATCCATATTATTTGCATTAGTTAGATTGCACAGTATAAGACTAAAGATTTCACTTAACTTGAAACTGATTGATCAAAAACAGTGCAGTTTTTAGGCTGTAGATGACAGCGGCACCGTCCCTGGCAATACTTGCGAAAGTATCTAGTATGGCTATTTGATTAGTATAAAGCCCACATCTGGGGTATCTTGAGAGGAAAATCACATCAACTTCAGTTAACAAATAGACAAAGGGGGAAAATTTTTCCCTTATGTTTGGATTCAGTCATAGAATGTTAATGGTTTTCTATAAATTATAGATAAACATTTTGAAATTTTGGCTTCTCTAACCTTTTTACCCTGAGACTGTGTTTCGTGTAAGAGCCCCAAAGTACCCCCTTTCGATTATATAAGTGCTTGGGACTAGGTTAGACATAATGGCAATTTTGGTGTGGCCCATGCAAGCTTGGGGACATGGAAGGAGGCAAACTCTCCATGCTCTTGGTAAGGCAGTAGGGAGGGGGAGCTTCCACTTTTACTGGAGGATGGGGGTTGGTCAGGAGAAGAAATAATAGGAAACTGTATTCTTTAAACAGGAATGACCTGTCAAACAGAGATTAACCATGGTACCTTGAGTGGAGAAATCAGAAGTACAGGCAGGTGAAGACTGAATCCAACACGTGGAATTCCTTGTGCATTTCCCTGCATCATACTTGACTCTGGTTCTCTTCAATCAAATACTGCTCTCTCCCTCCATTCCTCTTTCTTTTACCTTCCTATTTTTCAAAGCTGTGCAGTTTTAGTAAAAACAGATGAGTAATGCATCCAAGCTGTAAGGAATGGGCCTATGGATTTTAGATTTTTTTCATGACAACATTCATATACCCCTTTTGGAAATATTCTGACTTGTTAAAAAGGTTACACCTAAAATGTTTATTTGAGCTCCCTAGTTCTGTCAAATAAGAGGCATCCTCTGTTTCTTTCTACAATACGGTGCTCACTCCCCCTGGCTATTCACAGTTATTCATAGACCAGCAGCATCCGTATCAGGTATCACCGGGAAGCTTGCTAGAAATGCAGACTCTTGGGCCTGTCCCCGAATGACTGAATCAGAAGCTCATTTAAGTAAGATCACCAGGTGTTTTGCATGAAAATTTGAGAAGCTTTATCCCCTCCTGAAAACAGAATCAGCTCAAAGTAATATCCACCAGACAACAGTGACTTTGGGATATACATTTGTGCTAGGGTGGGAAATATTTAATTGAGAAGTGTGTAAGTTCATTTGTCCACCTTGAATAGCTGTCCCATGAAAGGGGATTCAAACAAATCAACTCTCTACTATGGACTACATGACCCCTGTAAGTTACTTCTAATGCTGGGTACAGAAAATGTAGCGAAATACTATTACTATTATTAGAACATAGATTAAATACTAGCACAAATTTTTGTGCACTCAAGGCAAGACATCTGAAAAGTGGTAGAATTAGAAAAAAAAATCTGTCAGGATTTGGAGTCTGGTTTGAAATCTGCTTCTGCCATGTGTATATTTTGGTGACCTGAGACAAATTACTTAAATCTTTCCTTCCTTCAATTTCCTCATCTTAAAATGGGAATAAGTAGAATAGCTAACTTAAAAGGTTGGTATGAAGGTTAAAGGACATGATACATTTTATTTTATTATTATTTTTACTTCTACAGACAATTTTATTGACCTAGATTGAACATTTTAGAAAAACATTTTCTAAATGTTTACTGTAATGTATAATTTTCCCAATGTTAGTTAACCCTGGATTTTACAACTAAGCCTATAATTTTGTTACCAAATGTAATAAAAAGCTTTTAAACCCCTTTAACAATCAGTGGTATAAGTTTCACATTCTCCTGAATATATAAATTTGCTATAATTTACTTCTACTGATAACGTTTGTATTGTTTCTAAGAGACCTTAGCTCTTTATTTTCTGGAGCATATTATCATTAGTCACAAATAGTCTTTTTTTCCTGGTGATAAGAATGAATAGCAGGAGCAGCATTTGTGAAACCAAATCTAATATGAAACTGACTCTTTCTTGTGAGTAAATTTGAATTTTGAAGCAGTAAAACAATAAGGTTTAATATAAAGCAAAATAAATTTTTTATGTTTATGATCTGCCAATTTCCCAGAAAAAGTTTTGTGGTGACTTTAGTTCTATTCCAGATACGTTAAAATCACCAATGGACAGCACATCTTTTATTCAGGTGCCATCTGAAAGTTTTAAAAATTTGTTAACTTAATATCACTGAACTGTCCACTTTAAAATGGTTAAAATGATAAATTTTCTGTTTTGTGTATTTTACCACAATTTTTAAAAAATGTGTTGTTGGACGATTTTTAGTTTTTATAAAGATATTATATTAGCATAACAATAAAAAATTTAAAAGACCACCTCTAATCTCATTATCCTATCAAGCAATATTTACATTTTTATTTTCTCTTCCTGTTGTCTATAAACATAGTTCCACATAGCTTCAATATAATTTTCCGTTCTTATCTTTTCATACTAAATTTAAATTTTATGATTCACAGTTATACTTTTTCTTTTTTTTGCAGTACGCGGGCCTCTCACTGTTGTAGCCTCTCCCGTTGCGGAGCACAAGCTCCGGACACGCAGGCTCAGCGGCCATGGCTCACGGGCCCAGCCGCTCCGCGGCATGTGGGATCTTCCCGGACCGGGGCACGAACCCGTGTCCCTTGCATCGGCAGGCGGACTCTCAACCACTGCGCCACCAGGGAGCCCCATAGTTATACTTTTTAACATTGTATTCACAAGGTTTCATTGAGTTGGTCACTTTTTTTTTTCAAGGTAACAGTAGTGTTTTTTTTTTAATTGCACACATGTCTATAAACCTAATAAACAGGTTTTCTCTTTTTTTATACAGCAGGTTCTTATTAGTTATCAATTTTATACACATCAGTGTATACATGTCAATCCCAATCGCCCAATTCATCCCACCACCACCACCACACCCCCCGCTGCTTTCCCTTCTTGGTGTCCATACGTTTGTTCTCTACATCTGTGTCTTTATTTCTGCCTTGAAAGCCAGTTCATCTGTACCATTTTCTACGTTCCACATATATGTGTTAATATACGATATTTGTTTTTCTCTTTCTGACTTACTTCACTCTGTATGACAGTCTCTAGATCCATCCACATCTCAACAAATGACCCAATTTTGTTCCTTTCTATGGCTGAGTAATATTCCATTGTATATATGTACCACCTCCTCTTTATCCATTCATCTGTCGATGGGCATTTAGGTTGCTTCCATGACCTGGCTATTGTAAATAGTGCTGCAATGAACATTGGGGTGCATGTGTCTTTTTGAATTACAGTTTTCTCAGGGTATATGCCCAGTAATGGGATTGCTGGGTCATATGGTAATTCTATTTTTAGTTTTTTAAGGAACCTCCATACTGTTCTCCGTAGTGGCTGTATCAGTTTACATTCCCACCAGCAGTGCAAGAGGGTTCCCTTTTCTCCACACCCTCTCCTGCATTTGTTGTTTGTAGATTTTCTGATGAAGCCCATTCTAACTGGTGTGAGGTGATACCTCATTGTAGTTTTGATTTGCATTTCTCTAATAATTAGTGGTGTTGAGCAGCTTTTCATGTGCTTCTTGGCCATCTGTATGTCTTCTTTGGAGAAATGTCTATTTAGGTCTTCTGCCCATTTTTGGATTGGGTTGTTTGTTTTTTTAATATTGAGCTGCATGAGCTGTTTATATATTTTGGAGATTAATCTTTTGCCCGTTGATTCCTTTGCAAATATTTTCTCCCATGCTTAGGGTTGTCTTTTCGTCTTGTTTATGGTTTCCTTTGCTGTGCAAAAGCTTTTAAGTTTCATTAGGTGCCATTTGTTTATTTTTGTTTTTATTTCCATTACTCTAGCAGGTGGATCAAAAAAGATCTTGCTGTGATTTATGTCAAAGAGTGTTTTGCCTATGTTTTCCTCTAAGAGTTTGATAGTGTCTGGCCTTACATTTAGGTCTTTAATCCATTTTGAGTTTATTTCTGTGTATAGTGTTAGAGAGTGTTCTAATTTCATTCTTTTACATGTACCTGTCCAGGTTTCCCAGCACCACTTATTGAAGAGACTGTCTTTTCTCCATTGTATATTCTTGCCTCCTTTATCAAAGATAAGGTGACCATAGGTGCATGGGTTTATCTCTGGGCTTTCTAGCCTATTCCATTAATCTATATTTCTATTTTTGTGCCAGTATCATACTGTCTTGATTACTGTAGCTTTGTAGTATAGTCTGAAGTCAGGGAGCCTGATTCCTCCAGCTCCATTTTTGTTTCTCAAGATTGCTTTAGCTATTCGGGGTCTTTTGTGTTTCCATACAAATTGTGAAATTTTTTGTTCTAGTTCTGTGAAAAATGCCAGTGGTAGTTTCATAGAGATTGCATTGAATCTGTAGATTGCTTTGGGTAGTAGAGTCATTTTCACAATGTTGATTCTTCCAATCCAAGAACATGGTATATCTCTCCACCTGTTGGTATCATCTTTAATTTCTTTCATCAGTGTCTTATAGTTTTCTGCATACAGGTCTTTTGTCTCCTTAGCCTAGGTATTTTATTCTTTTTGTTGCAGTGGTAAATGGGAGTGTTTCCTTAATTTCTCTTTCAGATTTTTCATCATTAGTGTATAGGAATGCAAGAGATTTCTGTGCCTTAATTTTGTATCCTGCTACTTTACCAAATTCATTGATTAGCTCTAGTAGTTTTCTGGTGGCATCTTTAGGATTCTCTATGTATAGTACCATGTCATCTGCAAACAGTGACAGCTTTACTTCTTTTCTGATTTGGATTCCTTTTATTTCTTTTTCTTCTCTGATTGCTGTGGCTAAAACTTCCAAACCTATGTTGAATAACAGTGGTGAGAGTGGGCAACCTTGTCTTATTCCTGTTCCTAGTGGAAATGGTTTTAGTTTTTCACCATTGAGAATGATGTTGGCTGTGGGTTTGTCATACATGGCCTTTATTATGTTGCAACTCAGTGATTTTTAAGTAGACTTAAGGAGTTGGGCAGTCATTTGCTTATTAATGTTTTCTTTTCTGTATTGATTTGAAAGAGTTCTATATTATAAGGATATTTACCATCACATTTTATTAAATATGTTTCATACATTTTGGAAGTTTTCATTTGTCTTTTAATTTAAATTAATTTGTGATTTATGGTAAGATAAGTTTGGATGAAGGTGATCAAAAGGTACAAACTTCCAGTTATAAGATGAGTAAGTACTAGGGATGTAACATACAACATGATGACTGTAGTGAACACTGCTCTGTGGTATATTTGAATGTTAAGACAGTATATTCTGAGAGTTCTTATCACAAGGAAAAAAACATTTTTTTTTTTGGTATCTATATGAGGTGATGGATATTAACTAAATTTATTGTGATAATCATTTCACAATATCTGTAAGTCAAATCATTATGCTGTATACCTTAAACTTATTCAGTGCTGTATGTCAATTACATCTTCGTAAAACTGGGAAGAAAAAAAGCAGAAGAAAAAAAAGATCCTCACTCATCATAGTTAAAGTGCTACAACATCATGCCATTTACATAAATTTTATCTGATACTTCATCATCCAAATTCTGTTTCAGGATCACACTGGTAATACCCTGGAGGCATTGTCTTACTTGAAAAATGTTATTTCAGTTAGTTGAATATCATTCTTTACAAGATTTAAGTCAAACGAGGTCCAGCACTAAATCCAAACCAAAATATATGTGTCTGTAATAAATTTCTGCCCCTGCATTATTCATACATAGTGGCATAGATGATTCTTCAAGCGTTCTGAATTAAGTACAATGGATTTCTCACTTTTTTATGTTCTGTCGTATAAGCCTTTTTGTACTTTTACTCCTCCTTAACAAATAAAGTATTGTTTCATCTCCACCAAAAAAAAAAAAAAAAAGTTGTGCAGCTATCACAATTTTCCATCACCCCCCAAATATCTGTTATGTCCATTTGCAGTCAATCCGCATTCCTACCATCAGCCCCAAGCAACCACTAGTCTTTCTATCACTATAGGTTTGCCTTCTCTGGACATGCCATATGAATGGATTCATACAGTATTTGACCTTTTGCATCTGGCTTATTTGATTTAGCATGATACGTTTGAGATTCGTCTCTGTTGAAGCATATATCAGTAGTTCATTCCTTTTTATTGCCAACAATTTTCTATTGTGTGGATGTACTACATTTTGTTTATCTATTTACCAGGTGATGGACATCTGCACTGTTTCTGCTTTGAGCTTATTATGAATTATGCTGCTATGTGCATTCATGTACAAGTTTTTGTGTAGACGTATAAGAAATTCACTCTTGAGAGTAACGTCTTTGTAATGTTTTAAGGTTTATTTAATAATTATGTCTCTTTATACTAAGTCAGATGTTGAAATATCTAGTTGAAATAGGAGGGTAGTGATGCACAGTGAAAAATGAGAAATATCATCCAAAAGTAAATCAAAACTTTATCATCCAAAATTTTATTTTTAGGTGCTCCAATATTGCCTCAAGGGTTACAGCTGGAACAACAATTACAGTTGTGGAATGAGGTAAAGAATTATCCTTACGCAAACTAGTGGAAACTTTACCCTTTTTAAAATTATCATGGTGAAGTGAAATAATGTAATTGAGCTTTGGGACAACTGTGATTTTACTGACATTCTGAATTCAGAATTATTCTCTTTATCAAGTGAAAGAAGGAAAGATGAAGAAGAAACCAAAAATACAGTAAGTGGTAAATTAAGGTGGCAGAAATATTTCCTAATAATAGAGTAATTATAATAAATATGAATGTGCTAAAATACACCCCTTAAAAGAGATTCTCAGGCTGGATTTTAAAAACAGATTTAGCAATATGATCTCTGTAAGAGTCACACTGAAAGCAGAAAACAAAAAATGGCTAAGAATGGAAAATGACATACCAAGCAAATATAAACTGCAAGAAAATTGGAGTAGCAGTCTTAATATCTGATAAAATAGAATTCAAATACACAAACCATTTTAACAGACAAAGCAGGATCTTATATGCTGGTAAAAGAACAACAGAGCAAAAAGGTACAGCCTTCATTAATATATATTAACAGAACAATCTCAAAATTTATTTAACAGCTGATAGAAATTCAGGGGAAAATAGATAAATGAACATTTGTAGTTGGATATTTTAATATTCCTCTCTCAAAACTGATAGTTAAAGCAAATAGCACACAAGTAGATATGTCAAAGACCCAACAACACAATTAATAAATTTGAATTTGAACTATTAGAAATATTTTTAAAAACCTGTACTAAACAGTATGAACATTCTTTTTGAGAATAATTGGGGCATTTTAAAAAAACAGACCATGTCTTAGAAGACAAAGAAAGTTTTCATCACTTAGGATCCATTTTAAATGTTTTGCAATCATAATGCAATAAAGTTAGAAACTATTAACAAAAGTATAACTTAAATATCCCATCTGTTAGGAAAATAAGTGGAATTTCGGTAAATAGCCCTAGACTGAAAAAGAATGACATAAAAATATTATGAGTCAAAATTTGTATGCTACAACTAAAACAGTAGCTAGAAAGAAATTTTAACTTCATATATATTTATCAGGAAAAAAGAAAATTTAAAAACAAATATGCGTAGCATTCAACTGAAAAATGTGGGAGAAAAGAACAACAGAGAAAATTCAAAGAAACAGGAATGAAGTAAATAATAAAAATACGGGCAGAAATAAATATTAAAAAGAGAGAGGAGAGAAAAACTCAACAATATTAACAAAATCATATGTTTGTTCTTTCAAAATGTTAATAAGCACTGGCAGTACTGATTTAAAAAGGCAGTGGAGAAGATAAAGGTAAAAAAAGACATACACTGAAAAAGGGTAGATCACCAAGAAAAAGAGAGATTTAAAAAATGTTTTATACGATATTTGCTTTTCTTCTTCTGACTTCCTTCACTCTGTATGACACTTTATAGATCCATCCGTGTCTCTACAAATGACCCAATTTCATTCCTTTTTATGGCTGAGTAGTATTCCATTGTATACATGTACCACATCTTCTTTATCCGTCCATACCAAGGGGGAAAGTGGTGGTGTGGGAGGAATCGGGAGACTGGGATTGACACATATACATTATTGATACTACGTATAAAATAAACATCTGATGGGAACATACTGTAATAGCACAGGGAACTCTACCTAATGCACTGCGGTAACCTAAATGGGAGGGAAGTCCAAAAGAGAGGGGATATCTGTATGTGTATGGCTGATTCATTTTGTTGTGCAGTGGAGGCTAACACAAGCAACCATATGGTTTACATACCATATGGTTGTAAAGCAACCATACTCCAATAAAAATTAATAAAAAATAAAAACAAAAAAATTTTTTAAATGTTTTAAATAAGTATTATGGACAATTGACTGGCAAAGTTTGCACAACTCAGTAAATAACACTAAAAACGAGTTAATTGTGTCATGTTGGTCTGGAGTCATCATACTGGTCTAGACAAAAGTTATCAACTAAGGGATGGACAGTGGTGGGTCATGACTTGTAATTTAAAAAGTCCGTGGCTGCAAAGGCCCTATGGAAAGACCCCTTGTTATTTGTAGCTCTGAACCAGAGAGTTCCTATATTCTGTGGTTCAGTTTGAAGGTCTGTATTCAAAACATGAACTTTAGGTCCAGTAACAAGGTAGTTAGAGTATAGATTTACTGCTTTACCTATCAATGACATCACCCTCTAAACTGATAAAGAAAAAAACAGATTGAGGAGACTCAGTGCCCCTCTAATCTGGTGGGACTCCCATCCTGCGTGAGTCCCATAAACCCACAGATTTAGGGCATATCTCAGGGAGAGAAAAGAAGGGCACTGGGAAGCGGCAGCTGTTCTACTACCTTAAGGCATTCTCTGCTCTAACTAGTTGAGTTATAGCCTTCATCTGAGGTAAGCTAATTCTTGCTACCGTCAGGGTTAAATTCTGACATTTATCCTGACCCACAAGCCTAATTTCTGTGTGTACATATATATTCTCTAGAAGGCTATTATATCAAGCTGTTATGGTCTTTCTAGATAAATGGGATAATAGCTTAAAAAAAAAACTAGCGAATCGTACACTCTAAATGGGCGAATTGTACAGAATCTGAATTATATTTCAATAAGCTATTACCCCTGCCAAAGTATTATGGACAGTTATATGGTAATAATTTTGAAAACTTAGATGAAATGAATAAATTCCTAGAAAAATATCTGATGCCAAAAAGGCGCTATAGTAATACAATAAGCACTGAAGAAACAATTTCTTCTTTCTTCTAATCATTGTCCAAAGGCCTCCAGTACTATGTTATACAAATAAATGTAACTAAAGCTTCTCCAGGGTATAACTTTGCTCTAGAATTTTGTTATATAACGTTTACCTAGTTAAGGAACTTCTATTCTTCTCCTGTCTTCCTAAGAGTTTCGTTAATCCTAAATAAAATGTGAACTTAATCAAATATTTTATCTGCACCAATATTGAGATAAGCAATATGCCATTTCTCCTTTAATCTATAATCATGATGAATTACATTAATAAATTGCTCGCTCTTAAACTATTAGAGCTAAGATGAGAATTCAGAAGAGTTTTGGATATAATACCAATATACAAGAATCAATAAATTTCACTAGGAAAAAGTAACATGAAAATATTACATCATTCACAATGGCAACAAAAACTATAAGTATCTAGGAATTAACCAAAAATACACAATAGCTTATGGAGAAAAAATTAAATTTTAATAAAGGAATTAGAAGATAATGTGAATATATGGAGAGACGTTCTTTGCTTTTGGAGGGAACAATTAATTTAATGTAATAAAAATATCAATTCTACCTAAATGAGTCAATGTAAACCTCATAAAATCAATGCAACCCGATCAGAATTCCACTTAACTTCTTTTTGGAAAGTTTATAAATTTAACGTAAAATTGATGTGGAAAAATAAAGGTCTACAAATGGCTAAGGAACTTTTAAATATAAAGAGCTAAGAGCCAGAACTTGCCCTACCAGGTTTCAAGATATACTAAGAAACTGTACTCATAAAAAAGGTATGGTGAGGGCATAAGAATAGATGAATGAACCAGTGGAACTGAGACTAGAGCTTGGAGAGTTTAGCAGACACGGTCAGTGCCCTGTCATATCCCTTTGTCATTCACCATTCTAGCACACTCCAAACTTACTGTTTCTAATTGCGAGCACCTGTGCCTCTGCCTGTTTGGCCTATGCTCAGGACAGACCAGAAGTGCCTGGGACCAAATGCCCCCACCACAGGAATAGCCATCAGTTGGTGACCCAAGAGAGTTGGTGGATGAATACCTTAGCTGCCTCTCCCCTCAGGTGGGATAACTCTGAGATGTATTCTGCATTGTGTCTCAGAGTACCCCAGGCAGATTGATCCCAGTTACAATGGTGGTAACCTGCTTGATAACATACCCTTGATTGGATTCCTTCCCTTCCCTGTTTTACTTCTCCACTCTTCTACCGGTGCTTTTTGGGTTATCTTCCAAATGATCTACTCATATCCACATCCTTATCTCAAGGTCTGTTTCTGGGGGAACCCAACCTAAGACAGCCTGAGACAAATGCATGTGCACATAAACTTAACTTATAGTAGAAGTAACACTAAAATTCAGAGGCAAAAGGACAGATTGTTCGGCAAATGAGGGTTGAGAAACTGGCTCACTGTATAGAGAAACATAAAATTAACACCCCATACAAAGGTGGGCTCCAGGTGGATTAAAGGTCTAAACATACAGGGTAAAATTATAGAGTTAATAGGAAATATCTTTTCTATTAGAAAAACATCTTTGTGAGCTAGGAGCAGGGAAAGGCTTTTTTCCACAAATTTTAATAAATTTTTCCATAAAAAATTTCCATAAGTTTTTCCATAAAAAACTTCCACCATAAATTATAAGGCCCAAAACTTCATGACTTGAATTACATTAAAAGTAAAGATATCTGGGCTTCCCTGGTGGCGCAGTGGTTGAGAGTCCGCCTGCCGATGCAGGGGACGCGGGTTCGTGCCCCGGTCTGGGAGGACCCACATGCTGCGGAGCGACTGGGCCCGTGGGCCATGGCCGCTGGGCCTGCGCATCCGGATCCTGTGCTCCGCAACGGGAGAGGCCGCAGCGGTGAGAGGCCTGCGTACAGCAAAAAAAAAAAAAAAAAGTAAAGATTTCTTTCAACGAAGGACTCCATTGAAAAAATGTAGGAGCCTTTGAAAGAAGATATTGACAGTGCCTGAAACTGATAAGGAATTAGTTTCTAGAGTATCTAAGAAATTCTAGCTAATTGGATAAAGACAGGAATCCAAAGTAAAAATAGTCAAATTATAGAACAATTTACAAAGAGGAAACCTAAAGACCAACAAGCATCTAAAGAGATGCTCAAATCCATTAGTAACAATGACATAAAAATTAAGACAAAAATATTGTCACTTTCTATCCGTTACACTGGCAAAAAAATTGAAATCTAGAGAATGGCAAACGTTAGCAAGGATGTAGGGTGTAGGAATCCCCATGCATTGCTGATGAGAGTGTCAACTGGTGTAGCCATCTGGAAAGCCGCCTAGATATCCCCATGGCCTAGCATGCCCTCTCCTGAGTATGTAGCCCAAACATATTCTCCTACAGAACCATATGTGGAGGACAGATACAAGGAGGTAATGGGAGGAGTGGAGGGAACCGGCCTCGCATCACTGGGGAGTAGGTAGGCAACATGTAGTGCATGCACATTATAAATACTCTATGGCAGTTAGGAGCAACACACTAGAGGTATCCAGGAGCAGGGAGAGGTCTTAAAGTATAGTGTTCAGTTAAGAAAAGTAAGGGCTTCCCTGGTGGCGCAGTGGTTGAGAGTCCGCCTGCCGATGCAGGGGACACGGGTTTGTGCCCCGGTCTGGGAAGATCCCACATGCCGCAGAGCGGCTGGGCCCGTGAGCCATGGCCGCTGAGCCTGCGTGTCCGGAGCCTGTGCTCCGCAACAGGAGAGGCCACAACAGTGAGAGGCCCGCGTACCGCAAAAAAAAAAAAAAAAGTAAGAAAATACCATATGTGCACAGCAAACAGCAGTACAGATTTTATAAGAACATAAACAGAGGATACACATCAAATACATTAGAAGAGCTGCTTATGGGAGGATGGTATAAGAGTATGAAATGGAAATATAAAAGGATAAAGAAAGTGAGTCCAGTGATGACAGAAAGCTATGAACTGAGGAGAATACCCTTTATACCTAAGCCACCCCCTAACAAAATACATAAGGGCAAAGATAAGACAGATGATAAGGGCCAAGTACTAAAGAGTCTTAAATAGCACAGAAATTTGTAAGACTATTTTAAGGGCCTCTGCCTTGGTATATCATAATACATGCTAGAAAAATATAAGCAAGATGAAGAATAATTTAAAAACAGATATTAATGTAGAGTACAGAAACATTTAGTTTGGCTTGAAATTATATTTCTGAGGAAAATCTTTGAAAAAAACTTTTAGATGATAATGCTGGGGGAAACACTCAAATGGAGCTGTAAAAGCACTGTACGCTCTTTTATAGAAAAAGATACTTAAAGAAGATGCTAAGAACATATAGTTAAGCTTTCTGCTGGAGGTTTTAAATATTACATGGCTATTCAGATGCTAGAAACACATACTTTTCAAACCGTATACAGAGACCTAACCATTTTCAAACGGGTTCGTCGATGGACTCCACAGAGTTCTCAAAAGCATTAGTGGCACTTAAAACAATTAGGGCCATAAGCTGAGTGAAGTGAACAAATGCTTACCCAAAGGGAGAGTGGGTGGGCAGTGCAGCCATGCCTTTTAAAGAAAGGAGAACAAAGACTGAAAAGCTTTGCAGTTATCTCCTAATTTGATTAATTGGTGTTTTTTCTTATTCTGATGTTTTTATCCAAGCCATATTGATGCACTGATTAGTGAGGCCTGAAGTTCAAGGGTCCGCTGTCCTTGGACACGGCCACCTCATACAAAAATGAACAGCCTGGGCTGGGGGTGGACAGCTTTCCCCTTGAGCATGTAAAGTCTTCAGATACCTAAACATCACCACAATTTCAAGAGGGACCACTTCCTCCTACCCTACTAGAGCAAATTAAATAACATTTGGGGGTGATACGTAAAGCATTAGTCACAATTTGAAGCTTAAAAGGGTATCTTTTTCGCTTTCCCTTCTCAATTGACTTCTCTTTATTTTTTTCCCCACAAACTCAATGCAATTTAATTAAAGAATATTTATTGAACACTTATTTGGGCACATTAGGTAGCCCCTGCCCTCAAGAAGTTTACTGCTGTCTGTGTGTGTTTGTATCCATGATTCTGGGTTTATATGGCATGGAAGAGGGAGCAGGTGGATGGACACAAGGGACAAATAGAATAAAACAATTCTCCCAGTATTTGTGATATATAGAGAGGATAAGTTCTGTGAACATAAAAAGGAGACATAAACGTATGCTTTTCTATCATACCGTATACCTTTGTTATTCTCTAAATTACAGAATTATATATATTAGTTCATGTTCAACTTGGAAACCAGAGGAGCTTGAGAAATTACGACTAAAGGGTATGATTATCCCCCTTCAGTTTAGTGTGAGAATGGCAATTAAATTAAATTCAACAAACAATTCTGAAACTAGAAGGGGGCCACTGAGATGTTATGCCATAAATAGGACTCAACCTAAATCATCCCAGACAGACAAGAATCAGTACCATTTTTTCCAGTCCCGTTTTAAAAGGCCGCCAAAGAAATAAATGCCATAGATAACTCTAGACACCTAGCTTAGTGCTTAACTTCTCAGCACAGTTTTTTAATGATTAGTATAAATCTCATACTACAGTTTAAGATCTTTCAAGGTTTCTTTTAAGGATAAAAGCTGAGGACAGAGCACGGGAGCCTACCTGGCTCTTTGGTGGGGCTAATTGTGGACTCTGGGAAGGCTCACGCCAAGGAGTACTTCCCAAAACTTCTGCTGCCAGTGTCCTTGTCCCCACGGTGAGCCACAGCCGCCCCCCGCCTCTGCAGGAGACCCTCCAACACTAGCAGATGGAAGCTTTAGACAAAACCGATCAAACCTCACCTCTCTACTAGTGCACCCCATCTCAGCATCTCTCGTTGCAAAACTCATCTCTTCACTGAAAGATAGAATCACACACAGTGCCTGTAGCCCTCTAGAACTTCCAAATAATGACGAAAGAATTGTCAGCATGCAGATTTAGACAGTCACAAAATTTGAAACAGTTACTAATGTTGTTGGATATTTAAAAGGCTCGGGGCTTCCCTGGTGGCGCAGTGGTTGAGAGTCCGCCTGCCGATGCAGGGGACGCGGGTTCGTGCCCCAGTCCGGGAAGATCCCACATGCCGCGGAGCGGCTGGGCTCGTGAGCTATGGCCGCTGAGCCTGCGCGTCTGGAGGCCTGTGCTCCGCAACGGGAGAGGACACAACAGTGAGAGGGCCGCGTACCGCAAAAACAAAAACAAACAAACAAAAAAAGGCTCGACGTCTCCAGACCGTTATATCATAGTTGGCAGCCATCATCATACCGCATACAGTTATAATGGACAAGAATGGGCCAGCAGCACTGCCATCATCACAGCTTTTATTCGGGCCTTGATGTTAAGAGTCAAGAAAGGGTGGAGACCAGACCGCACTATTGTTTTCTGTTCATGGGGTGGAACAGCTTTTGGAAGTATTGGCTCATATGAATGGGGAGAGGATTTCAAGAAGGTTCTGCAGAAAAATGTTGTGGCTTATGTTAGTCTCCACAGTCCTGTAAGCGGTAACTCAAGTCTCTACCCTGTAGCTTCACCATCTCTTCAGCACCTGGTAGCTGAGAAAAATAATTTCAACTGTTCCAGAAGAGATGAGTGCCCAGAAACAAATATCAGTTCTGTACAGATGCAAGATGATGCCGATTACTTCATCAACCATCTTGGAGTTCCCACCGTGAGGTTTACTTATGAGGACATCAAAGCATTAGAGGGTCCAAGTTTTCTCTCTGAAGGCTTTTTCCCTAAATGTGCAACAAAAATTGAAGAAATGGATCCTTTTTTCAACCTTCACGAGACCATTACCAAGATCTGGTGTACCCCCAGCAGAGCTTTGTAATAACATTCAGCAGAAAGTGCTTCACAAATGTGTGTGCAGAACAGTGAAAACAAGGTCTTTGGCAAGGCCTCCTAAACATCTCATCAAAACTCCACAGAGGGACTTCCCTGGTGGCTCAGTGGTTAAGAATCCACCTGTCGATGTAGGGGCCACGGGTTCAATCCCTGGTCTGGGAAGATCCCGCATGCCGCGGAGCAACTAAGCCCGTGCACCATAACTATGGAGCCTGCGTTCTAGAGCCCACAAGCCACAACTACTGAAACCCATATGCATAGAGCCCATGCTCCACAAGAGAAGCCACCGCAATGAGAAGCCCACACACCGCAAGGAAGAGTAGACCCCATTCGCCGCAACTAGAGAAAGCCAGCACACAGCAACAAAGACCCAACACAGCCAAAAATAAATAAATAAAATTAATTAAAAAAAATAACTCCACAGAAAGAAGCCCTCAAGATAAATTAGGAGTGTGGGATTAACATTTACACACTTCTGTATATAAAATAGATAATCAACAAGAACCTATTATACAGCACAGGGAACTCTACTCAGTCTTCTGTAATCACCTATATGGTAAAAGAACCTGAAAAAGAATGAATATATGTATATATATAACTGAACCACTTTGCTGTACACCTGAAACTAACATAATGTTGTAAATCCACTATATCCCAATATAAAATAAAAATTAAATGAGTTGGCAAAAAAAAACCCCAAAAAGCCAAGGACAGCTAGTTGGCAAGCATAGTTCAGTAAACCTTCACTGTAAAATAGAACTATTTTCTCATGCTGGCTTCTTGGTAGAGAACGGGAAGATGGCCCATGTTGTGTAAAACTTTTTACTTACACTCTTTGTCATTTAGCACACATGCTATTATCATGTTAATTTAGATGATGTGATTAGATTATATGTAGATATGATTAGATTTAAAGAACCACATAGCAGGGTGCTCCTTAATTTTGAGGCCATTCTTTAGTCACTACTCAGGTTTCTCAGGCCGAATAATACCATAAGTTTTTCCCTTCAATGTTTGAAGCATCTTTATGCTCTGATGATCCCTACTGACTGTTAATGGGGATGTATATCCCTGCGCCTGGGGGTGAATCTTGGGGAAATCCCAATTCCAGGACTTCCTTAGATAGTGTAAAAGGCTCCTGCCTCCCAAATCCAGAGTCCTGAACAGTCATGGAACTTTAATTAATGTTGCATAGGTAACTTGACTTCGTAAAATCTGCTTTCCATTTTTCGCTCTCTTCTCTCTGTTTCCAAGATGTAACTGGCATTTTTGTTTTCTACAGATAGATGATGCTTGTTCGTCTTTCCTGTCCATGGATCCTCTGCCTCAGGTAATTCCAAATGGAGGTGTTTCACAGTGATGTAAGCATTTGTGTCATGCTGAAATACTCCATCTCTCCCTTTGGACCCATCATTATTTTATGGACTTACTAAAGTGTCAACGTATTAGAAATTATTACAGCATCTGCAGGTAATAATGAGTGCTCTGAGTTTATGGTGTAAAGTGCTAGGGCTTTTATCTCTAAGAAAAATAGATTTGCAGATAACATACCCATATTTTTGAAATTAAAATGCTAATTTCAAAATCAAATTCTGTGTTAGATTAAAAATAATGAATCCATTGCTCTCTTGGGGGACTAATATCCTGGCCCTCAATAGAGTTTGCAACCCATGGAGAGATGAACTTACAGAGTCAGACTTAGGAGATCAAAATATCATTGTAACTGAAAAGTCAACTTGTGAATGTGGCCTTAGATCTGCTGCTAAGTGTGTCTGCTAAAACTACCCCCAGAATTAAACTGAGGTTAGACTGTGACTCAAGCCTCCTGCCAAAATCAGTTTTCTGCCACGGGGCAGCAGTCAGGCAAGAACAACTGGCCAGGGTGTTGGCTCTCTAAGAGGAAAGGGCTCAACAGAGCATGCCCGATTTCCTCCTCTGAATCATCTGTCAGGTAACTCACTCCTTTTCCCACGGGAAAGAGTTAAGAGGACTGGGGAGAGAGGAGTGGTGGTCTAGCTTCTGTACATGGAAATGATACAGACCAGTGTGCTTGGCCTTCCCTAATCAATAGAAATTGACTAGAGACCAGACAAGAAATTCAGGCAAAGCTTTACTGGGGCCTCTGCTGCAGCAGGGGGAGCTAGAATGAGTAACAGGTGCCCTTGCTCACTCTCCGAGGGGGGCGAGCTAGTTCCTTATATGGGGTGAGGGTAGGGGTGTGTCCAGCGGTCAGGCTGGAGGACTGGCGTAAGTGTTTGGCCCACTCCTCTGGTGGTGTTGAGTGCAGGGAGCATGCTCTGTACCCTGCTTTTGCTCCCCACACCCTGTTTTTGGCCCCCAGCTCTTCAGAAGTGGCAGTAAGGTTTTTTGGTCTGTTTGTATCTTTTTGTTCATAATTTGTCCCAACTGTGCATACACTCAGTTATTTTTAGTCCCACATGGTTTCTTTCTATTTTGTTGGTAAAGGAGAGGTCTGTCCAGGTTCATGCCTTGCAGCACTGCAGCAAAGGGTCCCAGGTCCCAGCAGTCTCAGAAACACGAGCAGTGGGAAACAAGTGTGTCCTTCTTACACGTCTCTACTGGATGCTGCTCCCTCTGTCTGCAGCCCTGTCTCTGAGTGCAGGTGTAGCAGTGTTAGGCTTGGTGTCTTAACTTTCTTAATCAGCATCACTAAGTCTCCTGAACAGAGGAGGGGGCTCAGCAGAGGCTCTTGGCTCAACCCTCTCAACACAGTCAGCTGTGTGGCTGGGGCGAACCCCTACATGGTCTGGCCAGGGCGCGATGCCTGTCCTTCACGTAGTCCTTCCAGAATGTCATCCTGGCCAGTATGGAGAAGCAGCCTTTCTCCTGCCTCGACCGGTTCCTCAGCCTGCAGAGGATCACTTGCAGCAAGTTAGAGGCATTAAGTGATAAAGCAAGACCAGAATCATAATAGACAACACTTATGAATGATATTTCAAATTGCTTGAGGAGCATTGACGGATATATAACATGTGGTGGATATTAATCAGCACACAAGCTTTTGCATTCCATTGGAAATTCAGGAACACGCTCAGAATCACTTTTATGTCTTCAAAATTAAAAGGATGAATTTTAAAGCACTCATCTAAACCCCATCAAGGTAAACTAAGCTTTTATTGGATTTGGAGGCTGTACCTTTTGAGGAGAGCTTTGTAAATTTACTATGAAACGTTTTACACTAACTGATACCATTTTTTAAAAATCGTTAATTTCCTGTTAACTATTATTATATTATGTATGTGATTATCTGAATAGTTCTTCAAAACATTTTTACCAAATAGAAAATAAAGGCTCTTTAAAAGTTCCACAAATAAAAAATAAAATATTAAAAATCTCATATGAGAAAAATCCTTAAAGAATAGTTGTAGCTCAGTGAATAATGGCTTCATGTAAAAAGTTGCTGGAGAAAATGCAATTTGTTTTGAAACTTTTTCTGTCAAACTTCAGTCTTGTTGCCAACCCACAGCTGGCTTAGAAGCTGTTTTCTAAGGAGACACTCATATAACTAAATTTATTCTTCTTTGAGTTAAGTGACACGTGGTATCACTAGATTTTTTTAAAAATTATTTTTTCAGCATTTCTAGATGGGCCATAAGAAGAATTTTCAGGGATTTATTTCTAGATTTTTCTGGGGGTGAGCTGCATACCCAATCCTGAAGGGAAAAAGTGAGAAAAGATGTATCAGTGTTCACGCTCTACTTTTTCTCTCATCCAACTCCCAACCGTAGGCTTAACAGTCAATACCAGTGCAACACAGGGATACCTATAGATCAGACGACCTAGCCGTGTGTAGTATTGGGCAAGTGACAGTCTCTTAGAATCTCACTTGCTTTATATGTGAGAATAACAATTCCCATCCTGTATATGTCAAGCTGTGTTTTAAAGACAAAGTGTGGGTTATGTATATGAAAATGTTTGATAATTTATTGAAATACTACTTAAATATGAGCCATTTAATACTATTAATAAATATCCCAACAATTTGCATTGGGCAGGCAAACAAATAGAAGAGAACAAAGCAGGCCTTTGACATGCTAGGTGGGATGCTCAGAGACGCTGTTTCATGACTCCAACTGTATCCCTAAACTATAGCCAATCCTGTTAAACATGTGCTGTTGTTCAAAGGGTGAGGATCTTGCTGGCCCTGAGCAATCCTTTATGACACGTCTTCTGAATTAGCAGTAACTGCAGTTGTTAAATCAAGCTTTACAGGTCACACATTTTTCAGCGCTACTATTGTTAACTAATTGCTCTGTATGTGGCACTGTGCTAAGAGCTTTACCTACGCGTAATCCTTCCAAGAATTCTGCACTGATGTTGTCATCCCCGATTTACGGCTGCAGGAACTGAAGTTTAGAGAGGTTAGGTAACCCGCCCAAGGTCACACAGCTAATAAAGAGGAGAAATGGAATTTGCACTGCTCTGGAGTTGCAGGCCGCTCAACTCCACAGCCCTACCCCACTTCCACATGGTTTCAGCTCCTCATTATTTCCCATATGTATTTATTAAGTAATCAATTACTCCTGGTGTGACCATGCTGAATTCTGTGCAAGGTGGGTTTCGCCCCTGCTTGTCCAGTTGGGCTCCACCTCAAGAGCCCTGCCCTGCTTCTGTGCTCAGGTGCTTTGAAAAACCTGACCCTGGGGTATGCAGTCAGCAGCCTGGAAGGGTGGAAACTCATATTAGGTGCACCATACTCGGCTTCTTCTCCTCCAGACTCCCATTGTTTGCGAGCAATTGAAGGATTTTCAAATTAGCCAGTAATGAGTACTATTCAGCAAGGCTCACCACTTTGGCATGTAGATTCAGACTTTGCTGCAAGGTGGGAAGAATAATCCTTTTTTTGGCACTGCCTTAGTTACTCTCAGTCACAGAATTTCATAGAATTTTAGCAAATACTGAGAATTTTTTTTTTTTTGGAGGGGGGCGTGTGTGGGCCTCTCACTGTTGTGGCCTCTCCGGTTGTGGAGCACAGGCTCCGGACGCGCAGGCTCAGCGGCCATGGCTCACGGGCCCAGCCGCTCCGCGGCAATGTGGGATCTTCCCAGACCGGGGCACGAACCCGTGTCCCCTGCATCGGCAGGCGGACTCTCAACCACTGCGCCACCAAGGAAGCCCCCAATACTGAGAATTTTGTATCTGGACCCACAGTGGAAGCCTTAATCAGTGCATATAGACAATATGTAACTTTCTTTTTTTCCTCTTTGGAAGGAAGGTTTTACTTTTAGGAGCCAAGTTTTTGTCATGAGAAATCAAGGGATTCCAACAGAGTGTCAGTGGGCCACAAGGATTCTATTTGGTGTAGTTGTGTTTCAGGAAGGGGGACCCCTTCCAGGGCCCGAGAGTGGGCTCTTGTCTGACACTCGTAAATGAATTGTCCGAGGAAACACATGTGCTGACAAAGCAAGAGACTTTATTGGGAAGGGGAGCCCGGGCGGAGAGCAGCTGCGTAAGGGAACCAGGAGAACTGTTCTGCCACATGGCTTGCAGTCTCGGGTTTTATGGTAATGGAGCTAGTTTCCGGGTTATCTCTGGCCAATCACTCCGACTCAGGGTCCTTCCTGGTGGCGCGCGCATCACTCAGCCAAGATGGATTCCAGCGAGAAGGATACTGGGAGGTTGGTAGGACATATGTGTAACAGGGAAAAGCCAAATCTGACTACATGTTGGATCTGTTTGTTTTACTTTAACCTTTGCTTCCCATTGCTTTTGTTCAATAAAAGGATATTGTCTCTACATAATGGCCTGCCTCGGGGAACCCTGCCCCTCTGCCTGAATGTTAAACCAAAGTGCCTTTGTTCAGGGAAACATCCAGACCCTGTCCACCTGTGGGTGGCTGCAAGAAAGAAGAAATTAACACATCCCCTCCGTGAGGCTGGCCATTCCGGGGGTTATTGCAAAACGTATGGCCTTTTTACTTCCTAATCTCCTCCCTGTCTCTGTGCTATAAAAGAAACTGGCATCCAAACCCCGATAAGATAGTTATTTTGAGACATTAGTCTGCCATCTTCTTGGTCTGCCAGCTTTCCAAATAAAGTCGTATTCCTTGCCTCAACACCTCGTCTCCGATTTATTGGCCTGTTGTGCGGCAAGCGGAAAGAGCTTGGACTCAGTAACATATGGACTGGAGTCTCTTCTCTCCTTTTGACCTTTCCTGAATTCTTCCGGTTGGTACTAGCTTGTTAGTTCCACATTCTTACCAGGACCTCCTGTTGTAAGATAACTCATGCAAGTGGTTACTGTGGTGCCTGGCCAGGGCGGGCAGTTTCGGTCAGTGGTTCTCCTAACGGTTGGAATGTCCTTGTGATCCTAACATTTTATGGTTATCTCTTCTATGCAAATGATGATAACGCAGAAGCATGGCCTATATATCTTCCCATTTCCATTAGGCATCCAATGCATTGGAGGAGCTTTGCTTCATAATTATGGGGACTCTACCAAAGCCCCAGGTAAGTTTCAAATAGTGTTTAATTTGTAGGCAAAAAAAATTGCTCAGTGGTATCTTGGATTTCCTCCTGGAAGAAAATATACCCAATTTAGGAAGCATGCCAAGAGGAACTAGAAGAGCATAAATTGACTTTGGATAAGAAACAAATACTTCAGTTTCTTTGATGTCTGAGAATTTAGGGTTATATTAATGGAGTTTGCAATCATCTAATTGGAAAATGATATGTCCCCTTCAAGTATAAGATGTGTTCTAGTTCTGATGAGGGAAATTTGAGGTCATTTTGGCTCTTTCTCTCTTCTTGAATCATACTACAATTGGAGAACAGATGAATTTTTCTAAGCCCAGAGGTTAGGACAGTGTACTTTGTCAGAGAGGACATTAAGAATGCAAAAAAAGCAAACTATATTGTCAATGTCGGTTTGAAAATTATATTCTTACTGTGATGTCTCGGTTTTTATTAAAATTATTATTTGATTCTTGTGTGAAAACTTTTTGTCCCAAAGTGAGGCAATGGGAACTTGAAAAGTGGCATGAGGTACCATACCTCAGTTATGTTCTGTATCTTATAGGTAAAGTAATTTTAAAATTACCTTATTAAGGATAAGAGCCTTAGATTTAGAATGTATTTTTCATTAGCAGTTTAACCTATGATCACAGGTTTGGTCTGACTTCCATGACTTTCACATACGGTAATTCAAAGAAGACTTGATATTTTGAAAGCATAAATGTTTTCTTAAACTAAATAAGTGTTTACAATTGTATTTTTTCCCAATGTTTTTAATAGTGACATTTTCCAAAACATTTAATTGAGTTTTTTCCTAATTAAGAGAAAATAAATGGCAATGGTGTTTATCTATGAGTTTCTATTTATTTTAAAAGCAAATGAGAAAAAAAAGAACAACAAAAAAGGAATGATATGTCTTGTCCTTAAAGACAGATTTTTGTAGGGAGAGAGGACTATAAAAAAGTTTATGGAAGAAAGCAAAAATAACTGATAATCTTGTTCTTTCATGATAACAACTACAAATATTTTGATGTGATTCCTTCTAGTCTTTTTCCCTGAATTTTCTATCATGTGATCATATCAGTACTTCCTATTCCACCACTACTGAACATTTAGGATGTTTCTAGTTTTTCGCTCTTATGAATAATGCTGTAGTGAGGATCTTTGTTCATACTTTTATTTATAAACATACTTTTATTTATAAAGCTTTTGATTAATTGCCCATTTATTTTTAGGGTAATATATGCTTAACCAATTGCAGTCTTATGTTTTATGTATAACATATGTGTCATATATTTTAAAAATTATATAATATAATCTTATAATAAATTATAAATTTTAAACTATACATTTATATTATACATATTACGATTTTCTAATATAATATAATGACATTTCTATATCTCTCTTTTCAATAGGAAACAGATGAAAAAGATAATACCAAAAGGGTAATGTGATTTCCATAAATATATACATTAGAAAATAATCAAGGAAACCACTAATTATCTATAGTAAAGCTCACTATTTTTTTAACAGTTCTTATTTCATTATTCGAAGACACAAAAGTTGGCCAATTCAAATGCTGTGGTAAGTTGTAGAATTACTTCTTATTAGTAATCACTAGTATTTTTTTAAACCTGTTTTTGCAGTTTATCTTAATAGAGTAGATCAAAATTCATGTTTTTTTCTTTAAAAGTTTACATGTGGGTGAACAAATGGAATTCAATATTTATTATACATTTATTTTATATCTCAATAACTACAAGTATATTAAATTCATTCAATTATTCATTCAACAATTATTTACTGGGTATCTACTATGTGCCAAGCACAAGTCTAGGTACTAGAAATATAGCAGTAAATGTCATGCAACTTACATTTTAGAGGAAAGAAAAGCAAATGATTAAATAAAACATTGTTTTAGATGGTGATTAGTGCAAGGGAAAAACAGACTTATGCAAAGTCATTTTAAGAATTATTTTAAAAGATGATTGTCAAAAATGTATTTAAATATAACTAGAAATACCACTTGTAATCCTAAGAGCTCCTTATTTGTAACTAGGCACTTAATTTGAGAATTTACTCTCTAAGATTAGCCAGATACCAATAACTTGAATTCATTTTACTTCTAAATTGTGTAGTTTTAGTGGTAGTTTTTCTTTTTATATGCATGGATTTTTAAAATGCTAACCAATCTACTTTGGTGTTTCAATCTAGAATACTTAATAATTACTTGACTATAATATTCTTTCTAAGCTTGTGACTCACTACCATGGACCAATTTATGAAACGAGGAGCATAGTATATTTTAAACATGTGTTTACCTGTGGGAAAGTAACTGTAACCATAAACTCAGTTTTAAATGTTTATCCTGTTGAATATTCTTACATGTGAGGAGTTGAAAGTTAGGTTATACTGGCTTCAAATGAAATAGGAGTTGAATTGATTAACAAATAACCACTATATGGGGCTTATAGTAGTCCATTTGATGAATGAATTTAATATTTGTGAGAAGGTTCAATTGAAGTCATGCCTTTCAAATGAAACTGTTATCAGGTAGCCGCATGTCTCAAATGTGCTTTCATTTTCTTCTGCTCGGCATCTTTACATCTTGAGAAAATGCATCTTAGTCACATTTTTCACTAGCAATGACACATTGCCATTTTTTTGTGTCTCCTGTTGTCCTGTTCCACATGTTCAATTTAAATGAAATATATATTTTATAAAGAAGGTTACTAGATGTGTGTACAGTATAATCTTCCAGATAAAAATGTTCATGATGGAAAACTGATTCTCACAGAGTTTTCATGTGTCCCAAATCATTCTGAGTAAGTCTGGAAACAGACAGACAGCTTTTTTGCTTCTCAAAGATGCAGGTGGGTGTTCTTGTTGACTGCTGCAGATGGCACTCAGGCCCTCAGGAAAGAGCATCGTCAATAGAATGACCAAGGTCCCAGCATAAAACTGGAACTTTTTTTCCATCTCTTGGTTATTCTCCACAGCTCTTTGAAATGCTCACAAAGGACTGTCTTAGGTCACATCTTTCTTGTTCTTTTTTGTCTGGAGCAAGGATGGTGGGTAAAAACAAAAACAAATAGGAAGCCGTCTTTATGCCCAATGCTGAGAAACCTCTGTGCTCATCACGTGTGTGTGTTCATGTCTCTCAGTCATCTATCCTGCATCCGCTGCTGCAGCTCGTTCCACAACTGCATGAGAGAAGAATGAAGAGGTTCAAAGTGGACGTATGTAACAAAAACTGCATGCTTGCTTCGCCACTCTGTGTGTGGCAGCCCTTTCTGTTCATTCCCTGTGGTGGTGGTTTATAAGATCTTCTTCTGGGTAAGCCTCATGTAACACCCAGGTAGCCTACAGAAGAGCATCTGTTCGCAGAAGTGTTTTCACACTCAGGAAGAAGAGAACTGTCCTCCTCCCCATTATATGTCCCTTCTAAGCCAGGTTGTGGGCAGTGAGGAAAACCGGGATTAGACTTCCTTCCAAGGGCCGTGCCCCTCCCAGTGAGGAAACCTATTCATTTTTGGTTTAAGAAAGGACATGGCAGTGTGCCTAGTCATTAGATAGGAATAGGAGAAAAGATCAAGGACCATTTACTGCCCCTCTGTGTACAGGTCGGCAGATGGCTGGAATGACAAGCTTTCTATCCAGGTATTAAAGCATTAACAAGAGTAAGGCTCATGAAGTATTATAAATATATCAGACATTAAACATAGGTATTTAGTTTTTTCCACAGTTAACAAAAATATGGCCCAAACTCAGTGTCTGTGTTTAAGATGAACATAACTAAGAGGAACATAAATGAGTTAACACATTTTAAACTAGAAACTGTGGCATTTTTATTGTCCTTTGAAAAGAATCCTAACTCTTTCAATGATGAAAGTTTCTAGGCATTATTTTTAAGTAATGCCTTACATTGTTGGAATGCCTTATAGTTTTTAGTCTTATAGGATCTCATTTTATTCTTTTGACAACTCTGTTGGCACTTAACAAGTATTGTTATCCCCAGTTTATAAAAAGGAACACAACTCAGAATAGTTAAAGGAGTTTCCCAAGATCATAGTAGTAAGTGGGATTAGAGATTATAACAATCTTTTGACTTCCAGTCTAGGCAAATATTTTTTTTTCACTATGCTGTTTCCTTTGTAGTCTAATCTTGAATATTTCTATTATTTTACTGTTAAACTTTTTCTTAATTTAAATACCATATTAATTTTATTCTACTACCAAAAGTTTGCAAATACTTTTAAAAACACATACAGTTTAGGCAAATAAATTCATCAAAATTTATTTTTATGATCACTATTTCCTCCCTAAATCCTTCACATCGTTGAACTAAGCTTCCATCATGGAAGACAATACTGCTGCCAACGTTAATGAGAAATGTAAGAGGAACTGTAGTAGCCCCTTAAAATTTTAGAATTTCCAATATGAAAAAAATCAAATCAGTTTTCATCAAACTTTCTAGAAGTAATATATGCTTTTTTGAATTAACTTTTACGTTCTGAAGTGTCTTCCCGACTTATGAATAGTGTAAGATTTCAATTTAAAGATCCAGTTTCTTAAAATACACCAGCAAGTTATTAGTTTACTACAACACTTCAGTGTTAGTATTTGCAAAATCAAAGCTACTCAGTATTGTGGGCGGTTTGGTACTTTATCTAAATGTTCCACCTTGAGTGAGACTATCTATATTTACAGATAACTATATAGAAGTGTGAACTCTGACTTAGTAGTAATATCTTGTTGGACAAATGATAGCTCTTAAAAGTAATTTGCAGCAAGCCAGGTTTTCTAGGAATCTCTAAGAGAAAAAAAATGTAAAACATGAATTTTAGAAAATTACAGTAAAGTATTAATTTTGCTGGGCCTAAGTCACCTAATTTTAAACCATATTTTTGATAGTGAAATATTTTGGGTTCTTAAATAAAATGAGTTTTCAGATTTTAGTGCATTCAAACCCTTTTCTTACATGTTCTTTGCTAGACATCCTCACTTCCATCCCCACATGTTTTTCAGCTCTACCACCCAAATTCTTTTATATAGTGTTCTATCTCCAATAAGACTAAAAAGACCTGTATGTTTGAGTTTGAAATTTTTAAATTTGGGCACATTTTAAGTTACATCTGTCCCACTTTTCTTTTTTTCTGTGTAATATAAAAAACACAGCTGTTCTTATATAACCATATAAAGTTCTTATGTGTACATTTTTAAATATTAAACATTTCAATCTTTAAAGTAATTTGGGGGCATTTAATAATCAGGATGAGAATTAGATATAGAATGTTGAGAATTTAAGATACATTTGTTGTAAAGAAGGGATTTTAGAATTTTAATAGATGTCAGGGCCATTTCTTAGAATCTAAAAATGTGATTGTACTTATATTATGGAATACTTGAAAATGGTCTTGATGACAAATTTCATATAATTGCTGTCCTGATACTTTTATAACTTGCTATTGAAGATAGGAAGCTATAAGAAACAACTTTATGGAAATCATAAAATGTTAAATATTTTTTTCCATTAACTTTGAAATGAAATATTTTGAGAAAAGAAACACTTCAAAATACATGCATTATGAATAATCAGTTTGTTCCTATTTGGTTTTTTTTTCATTACCATTTCTGTTAATATAATTTTATTGGGAAAAATCTCTTCTGAAGTCTCATTGAATAAATATAGTTTACCAAATTTGTCCCTCAATTTCAATTTCAATTTCTATAGATATATTATGTATTTTAGCTATGACACAATTCTGTTTTATATTTTTGCCTGTTCATGTGTTAGCACATACAATATGTATTGTAAAGAAATCATTTCATTCTAACAAACTACTGAGGGGAGATTTTAAATATAGTTAATTATCTATGAAATGTCCTCTGCCTACTTATTGATGAATATATGTACAACTGACAAATTTCATGAAAATAGTATCTGTTAGACTAATAAGGAAATTACCTTAAAATACAACACGCTGATGATATTGCTAGTATCACTGAAAATTCTTCCAGTAGAGATACAAAAATTACTTATTGATATGAATTATATACTCAAGTCCTTGATTCCCTCATTGTTTAATTATGATAGCTGAAAATAACTATACTCTCAAGAAGCATTTGCACTTATTTTTACTGTTGTTTGATTTGTAATGCCCTCATTTTCTCTTCCAGGAAGAATTCCATGGTCCTATTATAGACCAAAGTAGAGGATTCTTTTTATTCAGGGTATGCACATACTATATTTTTTAAAAAATCAATCAACATTGAAAAATGCTTTCACTGTGCATTTCTTTACATTAACTCATAAGTTTTAATTAAGTTTTATAGTTTATCTAAAGATATTTGACAGCAAGTGTTACAGTCTGAGATTCACTTCTGTCGCCACCTTATTGCCTTAATATCATGGCATCTCTGATCTCTTCTCTAATCCACTACTCATGTTTGTAAATACCCCAAATGACATTCACCTATTTCACAGTTTAGTTCCATAACATTTCACGTAGGAAATGAGTGTCTGAAAGATGTATTACTCCTTAAGTTCTAATGAAATATTTAGCTAAAGAAATATTAGCCAATGAAATATTTAGCTAAGCAATTACAACTTTATTATAAAGTCTAAGGAGAGCTACATGGTAAGATTTGCATTTTGGAAACTAATTCTAACAATAAATTGGAGGAGAATGGACTGAAAGAAGGAGGAAAATAACAGATATAGATAAGGAAGAAATAATACCACTCAACGAGATCATTAGGCTGCTTTCTATGAAAATTAACTTCTCTCCTTAGTTACATTGATTTGTTTCTCACTTATTATTTTCCAGCCACGCAATGGAAGAAGGTCAGAAGGTTACATTTAAAATGGTATGTGCATCACAATTCAACCCAGTTTGAAAATTTCTGTCATTTTCAGATCTTCACAAGTTAACCTATGCTCAGTTTATTTCTATTATTTGATTGCATGTGTACATTAATATTCTATATAAATACTGCAAATATAGAGGCTGTGAGGACTTCATATGATGTAAAATGCTAGTATTTTAGGGCCAGATTTGCTTTGCCCATGTCATGCATTCCTCACACTATGTCACAATAGTTGTCATCAGTTTTGCAGACACTGACCTAATCATCATTTACTGTGCAAGTAGAATGTGTCAGGGATCATGTTCTTATTTTGGTAATCAGTGTCCACAATAGTGGGCCATAACTTACAGACTGGATGCATTTCTGACTTCCAAATGACCTATATTCAAAGATTCTTTATAAGAGCTGTGATTTACCATTTCCAGAGAACTAAGAAAATGTGGAAAGACATGAAAGCATGACTTCTACTTTGGGACTCCTAGAGTTTCCACCTCAATGCTGGAGATACAGTAGACACTTAATAGCTATTGAATGGCCCTACACATTTAATAAATATGTTAATCTTAATATCTTATTAGGCTATGAATTTTAAAATTAAATGCAAATGCACATTGATAAATTTACACCACAGAAATAAAACTATATTCTACTAACTGTATGTAATCCTCAATGCAGATTCTATGCTGAACATATTTTTGCAAATATTTCATTCATATAATTTATCTCAACCCTTTAATACATACATATTTAGCTTAAGAATGTAAAATTCTTAGTATTTTCTCATAGAAACGAAAATCAAAACACGTTATTTCCAACTAAAGAAGATAACACCAAAATTATACAATATCTAGAAAATGAAGATAATGAAAACACTACACGTTAAAACTTATGGGACTCTGACAAAACCATATTTAGTGGAAAATTTAAGGCTTTAAACACTATCAAGCAAGAAAAAGTGAGTGAATTAGGAATTTGTCATTAAGTTAAAAAGAACAACAAGGTGAACCTCAGGAAAGCAGAGGAAGAAAATTATAAAATGAAAAATGAAATTAATTAATTATAAAATAGTAAAATACAACAATTGGTAAATAAACCGAAAATCTTATTCTTATCAAAATCTTATTCTTTATAAAAAATGAAATAAACTATCCTAATTTTCCTAGCCTAATCAATGAAAAGAAGAAACCATAAATATACAAAAATACAAATGAAAAGAGGGAAATTAAAACAGATACAGACGAAATGGGAATCATAAGAGTTCTTTTCAAATCTCTGTGCCTATCAGTTTGAAAACCTAGATAAAATGGAGAATATACAATACAGTAAACACTACCAAAATTGACCTCAGAAAAAAGAAAAAAATATTCTAAGCATACTGATGGCCTTGGAAAAAAAATCGAGAATGTTATCTAGAAACTCTCCCCTCAAGAGTACTAGGACCAGGAATTTCGGATTTTTCTAGCTCAGAGAAGGAAGAAAAATTTCAAAATATTTTTATGAAGTCAGCAAATACTAATACCAAAACCTCACAAAGTTAGCATAAGAAAGGAAGCTGTAGGTCAATCCTGTTTATAAATATCAATGCAAACATTTAAAAGAAATATTAGTAAATAGTATTCAGCAATACATTGAAAGAATTATATGACCCCATGAAGTGAAGTTCATTCCAGCAACTAAGATGGTTCAATATCAGGGAGTCTATGAAAATATTTTCACCATTAAAAGAAAAATTACACAATCAACTCAGTACAGGCATACCTCCATTTTATTGCACTTTGCTTTATTGTGCCTCACAGATATTATGTTTTTTACAGTTTGAAGGTTTGTGACAACCCTGTGTTGAGCAGTTCTATCAGTGTTGTTTTTTCCAAAAGCATTTGCTCATTTCGTGTCTTATGCCTCATTTTGGTAATTCTTAAAATATTTCAAACTTTTTCATTATCATTATATTCGTTATGGTGATCTGTGATCAGTGATCTTTGACATTACGATTGAAATTGTTTTGGGGTGCCATGATCCACGCCCATGTAAGATGGCACACTTAATTGATAAATATGTGTGTTCTGACTGCTCCACTGACCAGCCATTCCACGGTCACTCTCCCTCTCGTCAGGCCTCCCTATTCCCTGAGACACAAAAATATTTAAATTAGGCCAATTAATAATCCTACAATGGCCTCTAAGGTCTCAAGTAAAAGGAAGAGTTACACGTCTCTCATTTTAAATTGAAAGCTAGAAATGGTTACGCTTAGTGAGGAAGGCATGTCAAAAGCCGAGATAGGCCAAAAGCTAGGCCCCTTGTGCCAAACAGCCAAGTTGTGAATGCAAAGAAAAAGTTCTTGAAGGAAATTAAAAGCGCTACTCCAGTGAACACGTGAATAAGAAATTGAAGTAGCCTTATTGCTGATATGGAGAACATTTCAGTGGTCTGGATAAAAGATCAAACCAGCCACAATGTTCCCTTGAGCCAAAGCCTAATCCAGAGCAAGGTCCTAACTCTCTTCAATTCTGTGAAGGCTGAGAGAGCTGAGGAAGCTGCAGAAGAAAAGTTTGAAGCTAGTAGAGGTTGTTTCATGAGATTCACGGAAAGAAGCTGTCTTCGTAGCGTAAAAGTTCAAGTTGAAGCAGTAAATGCTAATGTAGAAGCTGTAGCAGAATCCAGAAGATCTAGCTAAGATAATTAATGAAGGTGGCTACACTGAACAACAGATTTTCAATGTAGACTAAACCACCTTCTATTGAAAGAAGATGCCATCTAGGACTTCCAAAGCTAGAGAGGAGTCACTGCCTGGTTTCAAAGCTTTGAAGGACAAGCTGACTCTTGTTAGGAGCTAGCGCAGCTGGTGACTGTAAGTTGAAGCCAGTGCTCACTTACCATTCAGAAAACCCTAGGGCCCTTAAGAATTATGTTGAATCTACTCTGCCTGTGCTCTAAAAATGCAAAAACAAAAGCTAGATGACAGCATATCTTATGCAACAAAGTTTATTGACTATTTTAAGCCCAGTATCGAGACTTACGGCTCAGAAAAAAAGATTCCTTTCAAAATATTACTGCTCATTGACAGTGCATCTGGTCATCCAGGCACTCTGATGGAGATGTACAGCGAGATTGTTTTCAAGACTCCTAACACAACATCCCATGGATCAAGGAATAATTCCTTCAAGTCTTATTATTTAAGAAATGCATTGTGTAAGGTGATAGCTACCATAGATAGTGATTCCTCCAGTGGATCTAGGCGAAGTATAATAAATTGAAAACCTTTCGGAAAGGGTTCATCATTCTAGATACCATTAAGAATATTTTTGATTCATAGGAAGAGGTTAAAATAACAGGAGTTTGGAAGAGCTGATTCTAAACCTCATGGATGACTTTGAGGGTTCAAGACTTCAGTGGAGGAAGTAACTACAGATGTGGTAGAAATAGCAAGAGAACTCGAATTAGAAGCGGAGCCTGAAGATGTGACTGCATTGCTATAATCTCATGATAAAACTTTAACAGATGAGCAGTTGCTTCTTATGGCTGAGCAAAGAAAGTGGTTTCTTGAGACGGAATCTACACCAGTGAAGATGCTGTAAAAATTGTTGAAATGACAACAATTTCAATGACAGGGATTTAGAATATTACATAAACTTAGTTGATAAAACAGCAGCAGGGGGACTTCCCTGACGGTCCAGTGGTTAAGACTCCACACTTTCACTGCAGGGAGTGCAGGTCCGATCCCTGGTGGGGGACTAAGATCCTGAAGCCAAAAAGAAAAAAAAAGCAGCAGCAGCAGCAGCAGGGTTTGAGAGGATTGACTCCAATTTTGAAAGAAGTTTTACTATGAGTAAAATGCCATCAAACAGCATTGCATGCTATCAGAGAAATTGTCCCTGAAAGGAAGAGTCAATCAATGTGGCAGACTTCATTGTTGTCTTATTTTAAGAAATTGTCACAGTCACCCCAGCCTTCAGCGACTAATACCCTGATCCCTCAGCAGCCATTAACATCTGGGCAAGACCCTCCACCAGCAAAGAGATTATGAATCTCTGAAGGCTCAGTTGATGGTTAGCAATTTTTAGCAATAAAGTATTTTTAAATTGAGGTATGCGCATTGGTCTTTTTAGACATAAAGCTACTGTGCACTTAATAAGCTATTGTATAGTGTAAACATAATTTTTATATGCACCAGGAGACTAAAAAATTTGTATGACTTGCTTTATTGAGATATTCACTGGACCTGAACCTGCAGTATCTCTGAGGTATGCCTGTAGATGCTTTCAGTGAAGTTCCATGTCAATTTCTAATGTTTTCAAAGAAGATCCTGTAGAAAGAGATGAATCTTTGTCAACAATATTTATATAATGGTCTGAAACAAAGTCAGTAGGAGGCTTGATAGTAAAACATTTTAGAGTATTTCTATTAACATCAGAAACAAAACAAGGATGCTCTGTTCTCTTTTATTTCATATAGTTCTTATGCATTAGCCAACTCAGACAAGAAAGTAATAAAAGATACAAATATTGGAAAAGTGAAGAAAAAATTTTATGTTCTCATGGGGCATAATTATGAACTTGAATTTTTAAACTATATTTGGTATTAACTCATGTTTCAACAAAGGCTTGTTATGTTCACATCAAGAATATGAGCAGGGCTTCACTGGTGGCTCAGTGGTTAAGAATCCGCCTGCCATTGCAGGGGACACGGGTTCGAGCCCTGGTCCAATAAGATCCTACATGCTGCAGAGCAGCTAAGCCCGTGAGCCACAATTACTGAGCCTGTGCTCTGCAGCCCGTGAGCCACAACTACTGAAGCCTGCGTGCCACAACTACTGAAGCCCGCGTGCCTAGAGCCCGTGCTCTGAAATAAGAGAAGCCACTGCAATGAAAAGCCCGTGCACCACAACAAAGAGTAGCCCCTGCTCGCCACCACTAGAGAAAGCCCGTGTGCAGCAACAGAGACCCAACGCAGCCAAAAATAAATAAATAAATTTATTTTTAAAAAAGAATATGAACAATCATATTCCTAATTTTTCTTGTTTCAAGGAACTAAGAACAAAGTTAATGGAAAAGAACTGTATTTTATAATATTACAAATGTTGAGGCATTTTATAAAATGTGAACAAAAATTAGTTTAATACTAAATGGAAAAAATGTCTAATTTTAACACTAAACTAAGTGTTAGAGTGCTCATAAATGTGAAATGGAATTTAATCCATGATTTGATCAAGTTAGCAAAAAGTTCTCTCTGAAACTGAGAAAAATAGCTTTATTTGGATTGTTTCCAAGATTAGGGCCCACATATACTAATTCACTTAGGATTTCATTTTATCTTGTCAATAGAGAAACGCTTCAATAATAATTTTTCTTTGTTTTTCTCATCTGATTATCTGAGATCTTCCTCTGTCCTGGTGACTTATATTTATTTAGACTATGGTTAGATATAAAATAGGATGATTTAGTCACAAATACATGAGGAATAAATGCAACATATTCATAAATCTTATTGGCATCAATGAGCTTTAGGAAACTACTTTTATACAGTTAAATAATTTTTGTAAAACTTTGGAAAATACTGGCATACAGAATAAGCATTTCATCAGAGAGAGATTAAATGATAATTAAAAATATGCAGATTGAAGTATAGCTGAGAAATACCTCAGATGCCAGTTTTATCATACATGACAAAATATTTATAGAAATGTCTCTATATAAAGGAAGTGTATATAGACTTGTATATATGCTCATTATATACATACATTCATATACCCATTTATACTTGAATCTAAATTCAATTTTTTTTTTTAACAGAATGCCAACTATTTTCTGCAGAAACAATGCTATGGAATACAAGATGTACTGACATTTTTTTCTTCTGAAAAACAATCCTTGCTAAGTTTAACATGTTTGAGAATCCCTGTGTTGTAAGCATTCTCAGTAAAAGTTGATTGAGATTGAAATGTTTAATTTGTTGAAAATTTAAAAAGCATCTTAAAATATTTTTTCTTAGTGTTGTAATAATAGATAGTGTATAATAAAGCTGTGAATAATTATGTTCCTTAGATCCTTGAGGCTGTTGATGGTACTCATATACAATGCTCTTTTGATTTTTTTATTAAAGACAGTTAGTAGAGCTGAGTTTTTAGAGCGAATTTAGTTTATTCTATTTGGATTTCTTCAGTGACAAAATCACCAGCTCTTACAAAATACCAGAATGCCAAATAGCTAACAATCTTAGAACATGAATACCAACTAAAACTATACTAGTTGGAGGATTTGGCCATGATCCATCCAATATTCCAATAAACAAGTTCTGATATATACACTGTAAAATAGATGTCTTATTGCTACTAACATAACAGGAGGCCAGCTTTTTCTACCAAGTAGTAGTATTAAGTTTATCTTTTTTTTTATTGGAATATAGTTGATTTACAATGTTGTGTTAGTTTCTGCTGTACAGCAAAGTGAGTCAGTTATACATATACATATATCCACTCTCTTTTAGATTCTTACCCCATATAGGTCATTACAGAGTATTGAGTAGAGTTCCCTATGCTATACAGTAGGTTCTTAGTTATCTAGTTGTTTCACCTTGCAGCATCTGAAAGGCAACCAGCCTTGTCCAGAAAGAATGCAATCTTACTGGTAGAGAATCATGAACACAGTGGGTGAACTTTTTACATCAAATCAGTGTCTAGTGGTCACAATTAACCTCATATGGGTGTTGAGATTCTCTCCCTTCAGGTTCCCCTGGGTTTTCCCTTCAGATTCCCCTGGATTTTCCCTTCTGACCTGGCCTCTTGGATAACCGCCTACTCTACCAGCCGGTTGCTGGCTGATTAGAGAAGGCTGGCTCTCTGTGTGGATAGGATTAGTTCTTACATTGTTCAGCGTACCTAACAAGCCTTTGTCTTACTAATGATGACCCCTGATTATAGCTTAAATTATGCCTTTTTCTAACAGAGTCCCTGAATTTCACTTCTTGTCAACCCACGTGAAGAACATGAGAAAGAAGGAGCAGAAGAGAACAAAAAGTATCTTCTTTAAAAAATGAATTGCCTAGATGAGATGCAGACTTGAGACAGAGAATGTTGCCAGAGCTGCTCCAGGTCTTTGCTCAAAACCTGCCAACCCCCACTTTTAGCAAGAGTTAACATAAATCTTTAAAGGGTCCAGAAATAAAAAAGGAAGCTACAAACAAACAAACAAAAACCAGACGGATCCAGCTAGGACCAAGATGGTGACAGATCTGACCTCCAACAGACCCTGAATCTCTTATATGCTGATTTTACTACATTTGCATATTAAATGACACACCTGCTGGTGGCCAAGACTGGATATTAAGGACCAAAAAAGGATAAAAAAGGGTGGCACTCCATTCCCTTGGAAAAAACTCTGCCTCTTCCCCAGGAGACTAATGCATATGCCTCCCCATCATTAACCTCACTTCTCCTCCCTTTGTCTTTACTCTTTAAAATTAAAGCCCTCTGGACACGTGGGCAAGAAGTAGATCTGTGGACTTAGTTCCTGCTTCTCCATTCTTTGGCCACTGAATAAAGCTTGTGCTGTGTTGATCTCAGCTTTGGCTTCATTATTTGGCTGCTCAAATGTGAATGGAAAAAGAACCCTCCCCCCCCCCCCCCCAAGGCAGAGAGCCATTGCCCAGCTAGGGGCTGATCAGGGTCTATAGGACTTAATTCTGTAACAAAAGGGCTCTAAAGCTCTAAATGCATAGGCAGTGTTAGCTAGTGCTATGCACAGTAATTCAACTAGCCTGGATTTTAGATTGTCAAAATAAGAAAGGGAGTTGACTGCTAATTCAAGCAGCAGCTCCCAGGGCCTGTCAGGAATCTAGAGAGACTTGGGCCGCTTACATTTTGGGGGGCTCCCCTGCTATTAAAAAGAAGAAGGAGAAGAAGAAGAAAGAAGAGGAGTAGAAGGGGAATGAGGGAGGAAGGGGGGGAGGGGAGAGGAGGAGGAGGGGAATGAGAAAAAGAAGAAAACTTAACAAAACATGGTTACAAAAATAGTGTGGTTTTAAAATATTTTATATTTAGTATTAATATTTTACACACAAAACAAAACATATAGGCTATTAGGAGTGTACGATTTGTATTAACTGGGCACTACAGACCGAGTAGTCCAATGCTGAGCCCAAGTTTAAAACTGTGTCACTAAAAACACTTTTTCTTCTTTTCCAAATCTTTTCGCATCTTTGTGACCATGGGTCACAAAGGAACCAAACTGCCTAGGTTTCCTACCTAAAGTCTGAGCTTCTGTCTCCTAAAGCAATGGGTTTTTAAGGTGGCGGCAGAGAGCCATTTGAGAATCTGATGAAAGCTCTGGTCCTTAAATACCCCCCAAAATTTACACATACAACACAATTATGTGTGCATCGAGGGCTGGGGCTAGGCACCCCCTGAAGTCCATCCAAATATAGGCTATGGGTTCCACGTTAAGAGCTTTTCTACTCTGAAGAGTTCTCTCCCCAGGATTTTGTTACTTCTCCATGAAGACAGGACTCAGGGATTGAACGGTGCCGGAGGCACGGAAACAACGCGTGATTTTGGAGGTGGTGGAGGGAAGGGTGGGAGGAATGCCGGCACCAGTATCATGAACGGAAGAGGCGCTGCTTGGGATAAATGCCCAAGACCAGGTGCGTCAGTACCCACAGCCACCTCCTAGGCCACGCCTCCGCGTTGCCTGGCAACAGAGCTGCGCCAGGCGCACGTGCGTCAGAGGCCCTTGTTCTCCCGTCTCCCTCCCCGTGGGCAGTGGGAACAGCTAGGACCTCGGCGCGCTCCCCTGTGGCTTCGAGGGGACGTCGGAGTCAGGAGTCCACACCAGGAGTTAGACGACACCGGCGTGTGAGGGGCGAGGCGGAACACCATGCAGGTGGGAGTCGCAGCCCACGGCGAGCCTGGACACCCCGGCGGGGTCCCTGGCTGGGCCTGAGGCTGAGCACGATGGGGAGGGCGGCCTACAGGGGTTAGGTTCTAACATTTGTTTTCAGCTTGCGTCTCTGTCACGATTGGAGAGAAATTCAGATTCCCTCCAGGATAACGCCGTTTTTTCAACACTCAAGAAAGACTTCCGTTTGTCGCTGGAGAAAGCCTTTGGATTGCGTTTCACACTTATATCCTGGAAATCTTACTGCTGCGCTATTTCTGACTTAAATAGACCATCAGCTTTAGCCCAAGTGTAATTAAATTTAAGTATCCTGCCCCACTACATTTTAAAAAGGTCAGAGAGGAAACCCTAATAAGTCGCATCTGTCTTGAGAAAGACCAGTTGTCCCTGGAGTTTCTCCTACCTGATCACAGAAACTCTGTTAAACTTCCATTAATTCGTAAGAAGGTTGCTCCTCTATCTAAAGCTGCATTATTAAGCAGAAGGCTGTGCTTTTATTTCCTTTTTCGAATCAGAGTAAAATTCTCATTTCCAACTTCAGAAAAGCTTCTTCCCACCTGCTATCCCAGATTAAAACCACTGTGATTTTTCTAGTTTTACATATTTAATTTTGGAAATCGTTTATGCTGTATAATTTATTAGGATATTTTGAACACAAATTACATATAATTTTAAAGGATATTCCTTTTGTGTTAATAATAGATTCCTAGCAAGTGCATTTTATTCCCTATGTAAAAACATTGCAAATTTGTCCTGATTTTTGTCTGCTCTTCAAGAAATAGGCTGAAATGTAATTGAGAGTAGAGACGACAGCATATTAATCTTTGTTCATTTATTCATTGATTTATTCAATAACCAGTTTATTCAGTGCTTATGTGTAGTTGTGGACTTGTTCTAAAAGAGCTTACTGTGGGGGAATAAGAGAGAGTCAGATATAACTGTATCATGATAAATGCCATAATACCTTTATCAAATAGATTGCGGTGCCTATTTCTACTTCTCTTATTACAATTTCATAGATAATTTCTAAAAGTGAAGGGAAGATCAGAGTATAGAGCATTTACTATTAACTCCCATTGCAACTAACTCCCAGATCAGTTAAGGAAGAGCAGTCGCGGAGAGGTATGAATAAAACAATAAGTATGTGATATCATGAATATCAAGAAAGAGTGTTTTAACAAGAAGAGAATGACACACTCTCCCCAGTTCTGCCTAAGAGATCAAATACAATGAAAATCCATTGAAAATAACAATATGGAGCTCATAGGTGACCTTAGAACAGTTTTGAAAGGGGTGTTGGAGGTAGAAGCCAAATTTGGAGTAGGTTGAAGAGTGAATGGGAGATGGAAGTGGTTACAGCATATATAGACAATTATTTTATGAAGTCTGAGTAGGAAGGAGAAAAGAGAGATAGGGTGGTAGGCGGTGCAAAGTGCAGGGAGGGTTTTTTAAACAGGTGACTGCTGGATTTTCTGATAAGAGAGGGCTCAGTTATTTGAACCAACTCTCCTGCTGAATACAAGTAAAAATGCTGGCTAGAATGTAAAACCTATCTCCTTAAAAGCATCAGAGATAACGTGATAGTAAACGATGAGACCAAAATCAAAGGGAAAGTGGAAAAGCAGGTGAATGGATTTCCAGAGCTTTAAAGCCAGTTTTACCACAAGGCCATCTTAGCACTCTGCAGTTCTTCCTGGGTGTAATCACAGGGTGACGAGGAATCAAAGGGTATGGTCCATGAAAGCATGGGAAACTAATGGGAGTGTGAACCAGATATAAACCCATGTCTAGAGGAATTCAGGGAAGGTCATCTTGATGCCTAGTGGAGCAGGGGAGAAAAAGAAAAGCAGTACAACCTATCCCCAAGAAGGTGTGGCTCAAGAGAGCTCTCACATAGATTGCAACCTAAGGCATATTGTCTGGGTGATCCAACAAACTTCAAACTGTGAATTTGATATAAATTAGTTATATACTGTAGTGCTCGTAAATACCTGAAGAAATAGCAAATCCTCGTGCAGGAAGACATCTTTATGTTAGAATTCATGGAGATAAGTTTTCAAGGACATCAAGCAGAAATCAGTCAAAAGTAACCAAGGGAACAGGGCACAAGGGAACAGGGTACAAGGGAACAGGGCACAAGGGAACAGGGCACTATAAGTATGAACCAACAAAAACAGACTTGCAGAGACTTCAATTATCTGAATGATCAGAAACAGGTATAAAATAACTATGCTTATTATGTTTAAAAAAACGAAAGACCAAATTGAAATTATCTTCAAAGAGTAGGAGACTGTAAAAAGTGACCATAAAATTTGATGAAGACATTTCTATACACTACAATGAATAATAAGAAAGGAAATTAAGAAAACAATTCCATGTATAATTGCATCAAAAAATAAAATACTCAGGAATAAACATAAACAGGAAGGCAAGAGACTTGTACACTGAAAACTACAAAATGTTGCTGATAGGATCAGTGTCCTTATAAGAAGAGGAAGAGACACTAGAGCATGCTGTCTCTCTTTGCACACACACAGAGGAAAGGCTATGTGAGCACACAACAAGAAGGTGGCCTCCTGCAAACTAGGAGAAGAGTTCTCACCAGTAGAAACCCTGCTGGCACCTTGATCTTAGAATTCCAGCCTCCAGAATTGTGAGAAAATAAATTTCTATTTAAGTCACCTGGTCTGTGATATTCTGTTATGGCATCCCAAGCAGACTAACACAGGCTGATTGAGTGTCCTCAAAACACGGCAACTGGTTTCCCCCCAGAGCAAGTGATGAGAGAGACTGAGAGGAAAAAGCAGCAGCAGTGCCTTTTGTGGCTTGGTCTTAGAAATCACGTAGTGTCACTTCTATCATATTTTCAGTTTATTAGAAGTGAGACAGCAGGTTCAGCTTATACTCAATGGAAGTGGGTTAAACTTCAACTCTCAAAAAGGTGCATGAAAGAATTTGTGAATATATTTTAAAATTATCACAATAGTTTAAAAGAAGATTAGATATAGTTGAGAGCGTTTTACAATCATATGGCATGGGGTGGCAGAAAACTGCCATTTTAATAGAGATGTTGGAGGGCAAAGTCCTGGGCTGGTAGAGTGGTGGGAGAATCGTGAGGCAGTCTCAGAAAGGAAATTAACACAGAAGGGATGATCCTTAAATTCTGCATATAAAATCCACACAAATCCTTATTTGTCAGCCAGACTCCATATATATATAGGAGGTCCCAAGGTGCCTGGCAAAAAGCAGCCATTAGAAGGTCAAAGAACTGAACTGATCTGAGGTTTTGGCTGTTGCCCATTTCAACTGAGGTAGTTTGATGTTTGAGTCCAACGAAGTTAACTGCCTTCAAGTATGAAAATCAACATACTTTAGAGGAACATAAAAAAAATCATAAATTTCTATGATTTATCGTCCTGAATGTATAGTATGCAATAAAAATTATATAAGCAAAAAGAAAAAGATTGAAAAGCCATATTCAAAATGTGACTCATATTCAAAAGCAAAGCAACCAATGGAAACAAATCCTGACACTATCCAGATGCTGATATTAGCAAATGAAGAATTTAAAGCAGCTATTATATTCAAGGATTTAAAGGAAAATGAATTAACAGTTGGAGAATCATAACAGAGAAATAGAAACAGTAATAAAACAAATGGAAATTCTTTTTTCTTTTTACATCTTTATTGGAGTATAATTGCTTTACAATGGTGTGTTAGTTTCTGCTTTATAACAAAGTGAATCAGTTATACATATACATATGTTCCCATATCGCTTCCCTCTTGCGTCTCCCTCCCTCCCACCCTCCCTATCCCACCCCTCTAGGTGGTCACAAACCACCGAGCTGATCTCCCTGTGCTATGTGGCTGCTTCCCACTAGCTATCTATTTTACGTTTGGTAGTGTATATATGTCCCTATGTATGTCTCTAGTCCCTATGTCTCTAGTAGGTCTGTGTCTTTATTCCTGTATTACCCCTAGGTTCTTCATGACACTTTTTCCCCTATATTCCATATATATGTGCTAGCATACGCTATTTGTCTTTCTCTTTATGATTTACTTCACTCTGTATGACAGACTCTAGGTCCATCCACCTCACTACAAATAACTCAATTTCGTTTCTTTTTATGGCTGAGTAATATTCCATTGTATATATGTGCCACATCTTCTTTATCCATTCATCCGATGTTGGGCACTTAGGTTGTTTCCATCTCCAGGCTATTGTAAATAGAGCTGCAATGAACATTTTGGTACATGACTCTTTTTGAACTATGGTTTTCTCAGGATATATTCCCAGTAGTGGGATTGCTGGGTCATATGGTAGTTTTATTTGCGGTTTTTTAAGGAACCTCCATACTGTTTTCCATAGTGGCTGTACCAATTCACATTCCCACCAGCAGTGCAAGAGTGTTCCCTTTTCTCCACGCCCTCTCCAGCATTTATTATTTCTAGATTTTTTGATGATGGCCATTCTGACTGGTGTGAGATGATATCTCATTGTAGTTTTGATTTGCATTTCTCTAATGATTAATGATGTTGAGCATTCTTTCATGTGTTTGTTGGCAGTCTGTATATCTTCTTTGGAGAAATGTCTATTTAGGTCTTCTGCCCATTTTTGGATTGGGTTGTTTGTTTTTGTGATATTGAGCTGCATGACCTGCTTATAAAGTTTGGAGATTTGTCAGTTGCTTCATTTGCAAATATTTTCTCCCATTCTGAGGGTTGTCTTTTGGTCTTGTTTATGGATTCCTTTGCTGTGCAAAAGCTTTGAAGTTTCATTAGGTCCCATTTGTTTATTTTTGTTTTTATTTCCATTTCTCTAGGAGGTGGGTCAAAAAGGATCTTGTGGTGATTTATGTCAGAGTGTTCTGCCTATGTTTTCCTCTAAGAGTTTGATAGTTTCTGGCCTTACATTTAGGTCTTAAATCCATTTTGGGCTCATTTTTGTGTATGGTGTCAGGGATTGATCTAATCTCATACTTTTACATGTAGCTGTCCAGTTTTCCCAGCACCACTTATTGAAGAGGCTGTCCTTTCTCCACTGTACATTCCTGCCTCCTTTATAAAAGATAAGGTGACCATATGTGCGTGGGTTTATCTCTGGGCTTTCTATCCTGTTCCATTGACCTATCTTTCTGTTTTGTGCCAGTACCATACTGTCTTGATTACTGTAGCTTTGTAGTATAGTCTGAAGTCAGGGAGCCTGATTCCTCCAGCTCCGTTTTTCGTTCTCAAGATTGCTTTGGCTATTCGGGGTCTTTTGTGTTTCCATACAAATTGTGAAATTTTTTGTTCTAGTTCTGTGAAAAATGCCATTGGTAGTTTGATAGGGATTGCATTGAACCTGTAGATTGCTTTGGGTAGTAGAGTCATTTTCACAATGTTGATTCTTCCAATCCAAGAACATGGTATATCTCTCCATCTATTTGTATCATCTTTAATTTCTTTCATCAGTGTCTTATAATTTTCTGCATACAGGTCTTTTGTCTCCTTAGGTAGGTTTATTCCTAGATATTTTATTCTTTTTCTTGCAGTGGTAAATGGGAGTGTTTTCTTGATTTCACTTTCAGATTTTTCATCATTAGTGTATAGGAATGCCAGAGATTACTGCGCGTTAATTTTGTAACCTGCTACTTTACCAAATTCATTGATTAGCTCTAGTAGTTTTTTGGTAGCATCTTTAGGATTCTCTACGTATAGTATCATGTCACCTGCAAACAGTGACAGCTTTATTTCTTCTTTTCCTATTTGGATTCCTTTTATTTCCTTTTCTTCTCTGATTGCTGTGGCTAAAACTTCCAAAACTATGTTGAATAAGAGTGGTGAGAGTGGGCAACCTTGTCTTGTTCCTGATCTTAGTGGAAATGCTTTCAGTTTTTCACCATTGAGGATGATGTTGGCTGTAGGTTTGTCATATATGGCCTTTATTATGTTGAGGAAAGTTCCCTCTGTGCCTACTTTCTGCAGGGTTTTTATTATAAATGGGTGTTGAATTTTGTCGAAAGATTTCTCAGCATCTCTTGAGATGATCATATGGTTTTTCTCCTTCAATTTCTTAATATGGTGTATCACGTTGATTGATTTGCGTATATTGAAGAATCGTTGCATTCCTGGAATAAATCCCACTTTATCATGGTGTATGATCCTTTTAATGTGCTGTTGGATTCTCTTTGCTAGTATTTTGTTGAGGATTTTTGCATCTGTGTTCATCAGTGATATTGGCCTGTAGTTTCCTTTCTTTGTGACATCCTTGTCTGGTTTTGGTATCAGGGTAATGGTGGCCTTGTAGAATGAATTGGGGAGTGTTCTTCTCTCTGCTAAATTTTGGAAGAGTTTGAGAAGGATAGGTGTTAGCTCTTCTCTAAATGTTTGATAGAATTCGCCTGTGAAGCCGTCTGGCCCTGGGCTTTTGTTTGTTGGAAGATTTTTAATCACAGTTTCAATTTCAGTGCTTTTGATTGGTCTGTTCATATTTTCTATTTCTTCCTGATTCAGTCTTGGCAGGTTGTGCATTTCTAAGAATTTGTCCATTTCTTCCACGTTGTCCATTTTATTGGCATAGAGCTGCTTGTAGTAATCTCTCATGATCTTTTGTATTTCTGCAGTGTCAGTTGTTACTTCTCCTTTTTCATTTCTAATTCTATTGATTTGAGTCTTCTCCCTTTTTTTCTTGATGAGTCTGGCTAATGGTTTATCAATTTTGTTTATCTTCTCAAAGAACCAGCTTTTAGTTTTATTGATCTTTGCTATCGTTTCCTTCATTTCTTTTTCATTTATTTCTGATCTGATCTTTATGATTTCTTTCCTTCTGCTAACTTTGGGTTTTTTTGTTCTTCTTTCTCTAATTGCTTTAGGTGCAAGGTTAGGTTGTTTATTTGAGATGTTTCCTGTTTCTTAAGGTAGGATTGTATTGCTATAAACTTCCCTCTTAGAACTGCTTTTACTGCATCCCATAGGTTTTGGGTCGTCATGTCTCCACTGTTATTTGTTTCTAGGTATTTTTTGATTTCCTCTTAGATTTCTTCAGTGATCACTTCGTTATTAAGTAGTGTATTGTTTAGCCTCCATGTGTTTGTATTTTTTACAGATCTTTTCCTGTAATTGATATCTAGTTTCATAGTGTTGTGGTCGGAAAAGATAGTTGATACAATTTCAATTTTCTTAAATTTACCAAGGATTGATTTGTAACCCAAGATATGATCTATCCTGGAGAATGTTCCATGAGCACTTGAGAAAAATGTGTATTCTGTTGTTTTTGGATGGAATGTCCTATAAATATCAATTAAGTCCATCTTATTTAATGTATCATTTAAAGCTTGTGTTTCCTTATTTATTTTCATTTTGGATGATCTGTCCATTGGTGAGAGTGGGGTGTTAAAGTCCCCTACTATTAATGTGTTATTGTCGATTTCCCCTTTTATGGCTGTTAGTATTTGCCTTATGTATTGAGGTGCTCCTATGTTGGGTGCATAAATATTTACAATTGTTATATCTTCTTGGATCGATCCCTTGATCATTATGTAGTGTCCTTGTTTGTCTCTTGTAATAGTCTCTATTTTAAAGTCTATTTTGTCTGATATGAGAATTGCTACTCCAGCTTTCTTTCGGTTTCCATTTGCATGGAATATCTTTTTCCATCCCCTTACTTTCAGTCTGTATGTGTCCCTAGGTCTGAAGTGGGTCTCTTGTAGACAGCATATATATGGGTCTTGTTTTTGTATCCATTCAGCCAATCTGTGTCTTTTGGTGGGAGCATTTAGTCCATTTACATTTAAGGTAATTATCGATATGTATGTTCCTATTCCCATTTTCTTAATTGTTTTGGGTTCGTCATTGTAGGTCTTTCCCTTCTCTTGTGTTTCTTGCCTAGGGAAGTTCCTTTAGCATTTGTTGTAAAGCTGGTTTGGTGGTGCTGAACTCTCTCAGCTTTTGCTTGTCTGTAAAGGTTTCAATTTCTCCATCAAATCTGAATGAGATCCTTGCTGGGTAGAGTAATCTTGGTTGCAGGTTTTTCTCCTTCATCACTTTAAATATGTCCTGCCAGTCCCTTCTGGCAGCGGAGTTTCTGCTGAAAGATCAGCTGTTAACCTTATGGGGATTCCCTTTTGTGTTATTTGTTGTTTTTCCCTTGCTGCTTTTAATATGTTTTCTTTGTATTTAATTTTTGACAGTTTGATTAATATGTGTCTTGGCGTGTTTCTCCTTGGATTTATCCTGTATGGGACTCTCTGTGCTTTCTGGAGTTGATTAACTATTTCCGTTCCCATATTAGGGAAGTTTTCAACTATAATCTCTTCAAATATTTTCTCAGTCCCTTTCTTTTGCTCTTCTTCTTCTGGAACCCCTATAATTCAAATGTTTGTGCAATTAATGTTGTCCCAGAGGTCTCTGAGAGTGTCCTCAGTTCTTTTTATTCTTTTTTCTTTATTCTGCTCTGCAATAGTTATTTCCACTATTTTATCTTCCAGGTCACTTACGCGTTCTTCCTCCTCAGTTATTCTGCTATTGATCCCATCTAGAGTATTTTTAATTTCATTTATTTTGTTGTTCATTGTTGCTTGTTTCTTCTTTAGTTCTTCTAAGTCCTTGTTAAATATTTCTTGCATTTTGTCTATTCTATTTCCAAGATTTTGGATCATCTTTACTATCATTATTCTGAATTCTTTTTCAGGTAGACTGCCTATTTCCTCTTCATTTGTTAGGTCTGGTGGGTTTTTATCTTGCTCCTTCATCTGCTGTGTGTTTCTGTGTCTTCTCATTTTGCTTATCTTACTGTGTTTGGGGTCTCCTTTTTGCAGGCTGCAGGTTTGTAGTTCCCATTGTTTTTGGTTTCTGTCCCCAGTGGCTAAGGTTGGTTCAGTGGGTTGTGTAGGCTTCCTGGTGGAGGGGACTGGTGCCTGTGTTCTGGTGGATGAGGCTGGATCTTGTCTTTCTGGTGGGCAGGTCCACGTCTGGTGGTGTGTTTTGGGGTGTCTGTGGACTTATTATGATTTTAGGCAGCCTCTCTGCTAATGGGTGGGGTTGTGTTCCTGTCTTGCTAGTTGTTTGGCATAGGGTGTCCAGCACTGTAGCTTGCTGGGCGTTGAGTGAAGCTGGGTGTTGGTGTTGAGATGGAGATCTCTGGGAGATTTTCGCTGTTTGATATTACGTGGAGCTGGGAGGTCTCTTGTGGCCAGTGTCCTGAAGTTGTCTCTCCCACGTTAGAGGCAGAGCACTGACTCCTGGCTGCAGCACCAAGAGCCTTTCATGCACACGGCTCAGAATAAAAGGGAGAAAAAGTAGAAAGAAAGAAAGGAAGGAAGGAAGGAAGAAGGGAGGGAGGAAGGAAGGAAGAAGGGAGGGAGGGAGGAAGGAAGGAAGGAGGGAAGGAAAGAAAGAAAGAAGGAAAGAAGATAAAATAAAGTAAGATAAAATAAAATAAAGTCATTGGAATAAAAAATAATTATTAAGGAAAAAAAATTTTTTTTAACAGAAGAAAAAAAAAAAACGGACGGATAGAACCCTAGGACAAATGGTGGAAGCAAAGCTATACAGACAAAATCTCACACAGAAGCATACACATATACACTCACAAAAAGAGGAAAAGGGGAAAAAATCATAAATCTTGCTCTCAGAGTCCACCTCCTCAATTTGGGATGATTCGTTGTCTATTCATGTATTCCACAGATACAGGGTACATCAAGTTGATTGTGGAGCTTTAATCCGCTGCTTCTGAGGCTGCTGGGAGAGATTTCCCTTTCTCTTCTTTGTTCTCATGGCTCCCAGGGGCTCAGCTTTGGATTTGGCCCCACCTCTGTGTGTAGGTCGCTGGAGGGCGTCTGTTCTTCGCTGAGACAGGACGGGGTTAAAGGAGCTGTTGATTCGGGGGCTCTGGCTCACTCAGGCCAGGGGGAGGGTGGGGTACGGAGTGCTGGGCGAGCCTGCCGCGGCAGAGGCCAGCGTGACATTGCACCAGCCTGCAGTGTGCTGTGCGTTTTCCCGGGGAACTTGTCTTTCGATCCCGGGACCCTGGCAGTGGCCGGGTGCACAGGTTCCCTGGAAGAGGGCTGTGGATAGTGACCTGTGCTCGCACACAGGCTTCTTGGTGGCGGCAGCAGCAGCAGCCTTAGCGTCTCATGCCCGTCTCTGGGGTCCGCACTTTTAGCCACGGCTTGCGCCCATCTCTGGAGCTCCTTTACACAGTGCTCTTAATCCCCTCTCCTTGTGCACCAGGAAACAGAGGGAAGAAAAAGTCTCTTGCCTTTTCAGCAGGTCCAGACTTTTTCCCGGACTCCCTCCTGGCTAGCTGTGGTGCACTAACCCCCTGCAGGCTGTGTTCAACCCCAGTCCTCTCCCTGCGCTCTGACCAAAGCCCAAGCCTCAGCTCCCAGCTCCACCTACCCCGGTGGGGGAGCACACAAGCCTCTCAGGCTGGTGAGTGCCTGTCGGCCCTGACCCTCTGTGCGGGAATCTCTCCGCTTTTCCCTCCGCACCCCTGTGGCTGTGCTCTCCTCCACGGCGCTGAAGCTTTCCCCCTCCGCCACCAGCAGTCTCCAACCGTGAAAGGGCTTCCTAGTGTGTGGAAACCTTTCCTCCTTCACAGCTCCCTCCCACTGGTGCAGGTCCCGTCCCTATCCTTTTGTCTCTGTTTATTCTTTTTTCTTTTGCCCTAGCCAGGTACGTGGGGACTTTCTTGCCTTTTGGGAGGTCTGAGATCTTCTGCCAGCGTTCAGTGGGTGTTCTGTAGGAGTTGTTCCACGTGTAGATGTATTTCTGGTGTATCTGTGGGGAGGAAGGTGATCTCTGTGTCTTACTCTTCCGCCATCTTCCCCTCGTCTCTCCAAATGGAAATTCTTGAACTGAAAAGATCAACAACTGAAATAAAAAATTCACTGAATGGGCTTTACAGCAGATTGCTGATGGCAGAAGAGTCAGGGAACTTGGATTCATCAATAGAAAGTGTCTGTTAAGAACAGAGAGAAAAATATTAAAAGTGAATAGAGATTCAGTGAACTGAAGGGACATTGTTAAATTGGTTAACATACATCTAACTGTAATATATGGTTAACATACATGTAACATCCTGTCAAAAATCCTAGAAGGGAGGCTTCCCTGGTGGCGCAGTGGTTGAGAGTCTGCCTGCCGATGTAGGGGACACGGGTTCGTTCCCTGGTCTGGGAAGATCCCACATGCCGTGGAGCAGCTAGGCCCATAAGCCATGGCTGCTGAGGCCACAACAGTGAGAAGCCTGCATACCAGAAAAAAAAAAAAAAATCCTAGAAGGAGAGGAAGGATGGGGTGGGGGGGGCAGGAAAAAATTAAAAAGATGATGGATAAAATTGTCCAGAGTTTGAGGGAAGACATAAACTTAACAATCTAAGAAGTTCTGGGAACTCCAAAGAGGGTAAATACAAATAAAACCACACCAAGCACAGAGACACACTTCTGAAATCAAAAGATAAAATTTTGAAAACATCCAGAGAAAAGACATAATGTAAAGGTGTGTATGTTTTGTATATACAGGAGAACAGCAATATGATTGACAGCTGACTTTTCATCAGAAACATTGGAGGCCAGAAGGCTTTTTAAAATGCTTTAAATCCTGGAGGGAAAACTTTCAAACCAAAATTCTATATCCAGCTAAACTATCCGTCAAAAAAACTGGGAAAAAATAGACATTTTCAGAAATATGAAAACTAAGAGAATTAGGTTCCACAGACCTGAAGGGTAAGAAATGCAAAGAAGTTTCTTCAGACTGAAAGGAAATTACATCAGGTGGAAAACTTGATCTAAAAGTAAGTGTGAAGAGCACCTTAAATGATAAATATGTGGGTAAATTCTAAAAACTAAATATATTTATTCTCAGTTTTCTTAAAAGACATTATAATTGTTGAGGGTAGAAATTGTAACATTGTATTTTAGGGGTTCAAATATATTGTAAATGTTAATATATATAACAGCAGTAAGGCAAAGGATGGGTTAGTGGTAAATGGAAATAAGTGAGGTTCCCATATTTTATGTAAAATACTACAATATTAACTGTAATATGTTAAAGATACCATTATAATTTCTAGAACAATTATTAAAGCAATAATGCAAAGATGTATACCTAAAAGGCCAGTTGCAAAGAACATAATTCTAGAAAATATTTAATTAACCGGAAGAAGGCAAAAAAGGAACAGAGGAACAATAAAGCAAACAATACTAATTAAAAACAGGAAAATAGTAGCTCTACATCTAATATTAACAATTATATTAATTTGCTGTACAGCAGAAACTAACACAAAACTGTAAAGCAACTATACTCCTATAAAAAATTAAAAAGACAATTACAGTAAGTGTAAATGGAGTAAACACTTAAATTAAAAAGTAGAGATTATCAGAATAGTTTAAAAAGGAATACATAGCTACATATTGCTAAAAGAGACACACTTTAAATACAAAGAAACAGATGGGTTAAAGTAAAAGGATTGAAAAAGACATGTTATTTAAACAGTACTTAGGAATAAGGGATATAAACTATATTAGTAACAAACAAAATAGACATCAAGATGAGGATTACTACTAGAAATAAAAAGGAACATTTTATAATGATAGGAGAAATTCATCAGGAAAATATCATAAATATAACTGAGGATTTGCATAATCAAGCTTCAAACACATAAAGCAAAAACTGATGGAGAAGTAGACAAATCCACAATCATAACTAGAGATTTTAACACCCCTCCTCCTAGTAATTGATAGAACAACTAGATACAGAAATCGCAGAGTAGAAGATCTGAACAAATCTGTCAACAATCTATTGATTTGTGGAGAAAAAAGCCCATCAGTGGCAAAATACACATTCTTTTCACACTATGTAGAACATTCACTAAGATATGCCATATGCTGGGTCATAAAACAAGTAAATGTATTTCAAAAAATCAAAACCTTAAAGTATGTTTTCCGACCATGCAGAAGTAACTTAGAAATTATTAATAAGATACCTAGAAAAGTCCAAAATATTTGAAAATTAAGCAGTATCCTTCCAAATAAAAATGTCAGCAAAAAATCATAAGATTAGAAATATTTTTAACTGAATAATAATAAAAATACAGCATACCAAAACTTGTAGGATGCAGCTAAATAATTTGTTAAAGGAATATTTGTAGCTTTAAGTGGTTATAATTAGAAAAGAACTCCAATAAAGATGTTAAAAAAATTTTAATTAAAAAAAAGACTCTAAAAATAAAATTCGATGTGTGCTTGAAAAGAAAAAAAAAGGTTTATAGTTTGATCTAAGCTTCCACCTTAAAGTAGAAAAAAATATGAGCAAAACACAATAGAGAGGCTTCTCTTTTTAAATATTTGTATTATCTGTCAGAAGTTCCCCTTTTTCATTTTTAATACTGGTGATGTCTTCTCACTTTTTTTCTTTATCAGTCTTGGCAAGTGTTTATTTTATTAGTCTTCTTCTAAGATCCAATTTTTGGCCTTGTTAACCCACTCTATTATATATTCAATTCTTATTTCATTAATTTCTGTTTTCATCTTTATTATTTCCTTCCTTCTACCTTTGGTTTATTTTGATGTTCTTTCCCAGCTTTTTAGGTTGGATGCTTATATATTAATTTGTAAGCCTTTTCCATTTTCTAATATGTTAAATTCAGGGTGTAAAATTCCTTTCATGAACTGCTCTCGTTGCAACCCACGTATTTTTGATACGTGGCTTTATGATCATTCAATTCCTAATGCTTTTAAATTTCCATTGTGATTTCTTCTTTGACCCTTTGGTCATTTAGAATTTTTTTTAAATTCCAAATATATGATGATCTCCTAGTTATCATTTTCTTATTGATTTCTGTCTTTGGTCACTATGCTCGAATCTGTGCACCTTTATTCAATTTCTCAGCCTCTTGGCCTCTTTCAGAATTGGTAGTTGATTGAAGGGGAATGGACCCAAACATAGAGCTTCTTTCTCTGGGTCTACTTCTCATCCAGGATTTTCTTACCATAATTCTCTTCACTGCTTTGTTGATTCTTCAGTGCCTTCAAATTAATTCTCATCTATTTTGTCCAGTTTTACTAGCTGTTCTCAGTAAGAGGCTTGATCCAAATTATCTAGTCTGCCATTACCAAGTGCAGAACTCCTGCTGATGGTGACTTAATTGTTTTAAGACATATAGAAAGAATGGAGATCAGAAGATTTTGTGGATAGAGAGACCAGTAAAAGACCAGTGTGAATAAAAAACCAAAACTTTGCCCAAAGAATAGGGTGAAGAGGAGAAATAAGATGATGCTTGTATTAGTTATCCATTGTTGCATAACAAATCACCACAAACTTGGTGACTTAAAATAACATATTTATTATCTCAGAGTTTTTATGGGTCAAGGATCCAGGCATTGCTTAGCTGGGCCATCTGCTTCAGAGTCTCCAACAAGGTTGCAATTAAAGTGTCAGCTAGAGCTGGGGTTGAATCTGAAGGTACAACAGAGTGCATCTGAAGGATCCCCTTCTAAGTTTATTTACATGGTAGTTGGCAGAATTCAGTTCTTTTGGAGCTATTTGACTGAGGATCTCAGCGTCTAGCTGATTGTTGACTACATTTTCCTTGTCACATAGTTCTCTCCATGGGGGACCTCACAGCATGGCAGCTTGCTTTATCAAAGCCAGCAAGTGTGAGAGAATGCTGGCAAGATGGAAATTACGATCTTATGGAATGAAATCAAAGAAATTATATTCCTTTACCTTTGCCATATTCTACTGATTAGAAGCATACCATGGTTCCCACCCATAATCAAGGAGAGGGGATTATGCAGGATGTGAATACCCGGAGGTGGAGCTCATTCAAGGCTATCCTTTACTTTGTTTGCAGCAGTATTTACTCATGTATATAATTAAGTTCTCCTTTTCTCTGAAAACCTCAGAGAAAAGGGACAGCAGACTAGAAAGACAATATAGTTGATATATGACAGACAATTTCAGGAAGAGCAGCAAATAAAACATCAAAGCCTAAGTAACATGGAAAACAAGATTAAGTTTCAAAGAAAGAAATTATGGTTAGACAAAAATTGAACTATGAAACGATTCCTAACCTCTTCTAAGATTTAACTTGGGAGTAAGGATTCCATGAGGCTATATAGCTGAAGAGAAGCAAGTCCACCTTGAGGTGTTCAATGCTTATGTAGAAAAAGAAAACAGTATTTTGCATGATGTGAATTGGTTTTGCCTATTATAGTCTTCAGAGAATTTAACGTGACTTACAAGTTTCTTCATTAACATTTGATATATGTTTTTCAGATTTATTTTTTATTAAACATCTCAGTGTAACTTTGAGGGTAGAGGATGTATTCTTTTTATCAAAGTATGTAGTTGCATTACGGAAATGGGAAATGGGAAAAAAGTAGGCCATTTTGTTCTATTCTTTGAAACTAATTTTCTAGTTTACCTGTAGAGTTCATGAACAATTACATGGTTGGAAATCGATTTTACAAATATTAAAATGCACAACTGTGCTAATAGATTTTTTATTTTTTTTATATAGGATCCAAATGAAGATACAGAATGGAATGACATTTTAAGAGATTTTGGCATTCTTCCTCCAAAAGAAGAGCCAAAAGATGAAATTGAAGAAATGGTTTTACGTTTACAGAAAGAAGCAATGGGTATAGTTGTGCATTTGGTGGGCTGGGTGAAGGGAATAATACAGTTATGACAGTGATCATGTATTTCATGAATTTAGAGGGAGAGATGACATTAGAAATAATTTAAATCCCACCCATACTTTTGAAATTAGGATGCTGACCCCTTAAAGTTTCTAATTCATGTGTTGAAAGTTACATGCTAGTTAATATCAGAGCTGAAATGCCCTGGTATCTAATCTAGTGAGCTTTTTTTCCCTCTGTCATATTTCTCTACCTTGTGATTACTTTCTGTTTCGATCATTCTATATAAAATGTATTATTTGTTAAAATTTCCAGGTACTTGAGGAAGTCTAAATTTATGAGGTCTAATTGATTTTCACATCTGCTTTTAAATGCAGCCTGGTAGTTCTGTGAACTCTGAGGGAGTAATAGCACTTTAAACAAACCTGAAGCAGTCAGCCACAATATAGTTTATATGCTGGAGAAACTGCAACATTAAAGATATTCTTGATCTCCATTTATCTAATATATTGTTTTTTCTAGACATGTGACTCTAAAGTAAAATTGGCTTTTAAATAACTCAGTTATCTACAACTTATTTTGTTTTAGTTAAACCATACGAAAAGATGACTCTTGCACAGTTGAAGGAAGCTGAAGATGAATTTGATGATGAAGATATGAGAGCTATCGAAATATATAGGTACAGTGATTCATTTGGATAATTTATGAGTTTTTGAATGAAGTATTGTAAGAATGAAACTAAGGAAAAAGTCCTTTTTTGTCTACAGACTGTATTTTACAAAGAACAAAACTAACTTTTAACATTTTAAAATTAACTCACCTTATATAAGATGGATTTTTTTTGACCTTTTTTGCCTTTGCTTAAATAAAAAACTATTCAGTAATATACAGTAGAACTTCATCAAGTTACATGTGAATAAAGTGGAAAATATCAATAGAAGGCCAATAAAAAGAGGGCCATGGTTTTCCTTCTAGCCTGATGTTTGTCAAGGGTTTCTGTCATTTAATGAATAATTAATTACCAGTCATAAACAAATTCTTTCAGAAATTAGAACAGGTGCCTCGGTTTCCCAACTTATCCTGATACAAATACTTGACAAAGAAATTGCAAAAACAGAATGCTACAGAAAAATATCTCCTATAAATATAGGTACGAAAAATTTTGACAAAATATTAGCAAATTAAGTCCAGCAATTTAAAAGAAGAAGAATACATTCCAATCAAGTGGGATTGGTCCCAGGAATACAAGGTTGTTTTCACACGAAAAAAAATCAGTGAATTGTGTTAGAAGCAGCAATACTCTGGTAGCAATGAACACACCTAGAATTCAGCTCTTGATTCACAATACTATTTTCCAATAAAAGGAACCAGTGATTCTTTTTTTTTTTAAGATCTTTATTGCAGTATAATTGCTTTACAATGGTGTGTTCCTTTCTGCTTTATAACAAAGTGAATCAGCTATACATATACATATATCCCCATATCCCCTTCCTCTTGCATCTCCCTCCCACCCTCCCTATCCCACCCCTCTAGGTGGTCACAAAGCACCGAGCTGATCTCCCTGTGCTATGCTGCTGCTTCCCACTAGCTGTCTGTTTTACATTTGGTAGTATATATAAGTCCATGCCACTCTCTCACTTTGTCCCAGCTTACCCTTCCCCCTCCCTGTGTCCTCAAGTTCATTCTCTACGTCTGCGTCTTTATTCCTGTCCTGCCCCTAGGTTCTTCAGAACCATTTTTATTTTTTAGATTTCATATATATGTGTTAGCATATGGTATTTGTTTTTCTGTTTATGACTTACTTCACTTTGTATAACAGACTCTAGGTCCATCCACCTTAACTACAAATAACTCAATTTCGTTTCTTTTTATGGCCAAGTAATATTCCATTGTATATGTGTGCCATATCTTCTTTATCCATTCATCTGTCAGTGGACACTTAGGTTGCTTCCATATCCTGGCTATTGTAAATAGTGCTGCAATGAACATTGTGATACATGACTCTTTCTGAATTATGGTTTTCTCACGGTATATGTCCAGTAGTGGGATTGCTGGGTCGTATGGTAGTTTTTAGTTTTCTAAGGAACCTTAGTTTCTTAGAAAAGGAACCTTAGTTCCTTTAGTTCTGTTTTTAGTTTTCTAAGGAACCTCCATACTGTTCTCCATAGTGGCTGTATCCATTTACATTCCCACCAGCAGTGCAAGAGGGTTCCCTTTTCTCCACACCCTCTCCAGCATTTATTGTTTGTAGATTTTTTGATGATGGCCATTCTGACTGGTGTGAGGTGATACCTCACTGTAGTTTTTATTTGCATTTCCCTAATGATTAGTGATGTTAAGCATCCTTTCATGTGTTTGTTGGCAATCTATATATCTTCTTTGGAGAAATGTCTATTTAGGTCTTCTACCATTTTTGGATTAGATTGTTTGTTTTTTTGATATTCAGCTGCATGAGCTGCTTGTAAATTTTGGAGATTAATCTTTTGACAGTTGCTTCATTTGCAAATATTTTCTCCCATTCTGAGGGTTGTCTTTTGGTCTTGTTTATGGTTGCCTTTGCTGTGCAAAAACTTTGAAGTTTTATTAGGTGCCATTTGTTTATTTTTGTTTTTATTTCCATTTCTCTAGGAGGTGGGTCAAAAAGGATCTTGCTGTGATTTATGTCATAGAGTGTTCTGTCTATGTTTTCCTTTAAGAGTTTGATAGTGTCTGGCCTTACATTTAGGTCTTTAATCCATTTTGAGTTTATTTTTGTGTATGGTGTTAGGGGATGTTCTAATTTCATTCTTTTACATGTAGTTCTCCAGTTTTCCCAGCACCACTTATTGAAGAGACTGTCTTTTCTCCATTGTATATTCTTGCCTCCTTTATCACAGATAAGGTGACCATATGTGCATGCGTTTGTCTCTGGGCTTTCTATCCTGTTCCATTGATCTATATTTGTTTTTGTGCCAGTACCATAATGTCTCGATTACTGTAGGTTTGTAGTATAGTCTGAAGTCAGGGAGCCTGATTCCTCCAGCTCCGTCTTTCTTTCTCAAGATTTCTTGGCTATTTGGGGTCTTTTGTGTTTCCATATAAACTGTAAAATTTTTTGTTCTAGTTCTGTGAAAAATGCCATTGGTAGTTTGATAGGGATTGCATTGAATCTGTAGATTGCTTTGGGTAGTATAGTCATTTTCACAGTGTTGATTCTTCCAATCCAAGAACATGGTATATCTCTCCATCTGTTGGTATCATCTTTAATTTCTTTCATCAGTGTCTTATAGTTTTCTGCATACAGGTCTTTTGTCTCCTTAGCCTAGCTATTTTATTCTTTTTGTTGCAATGGTAAATGGGAGTGTTTCCTAAACTTCTCTTTCAGATTTTTCATCATTAGTATATAGGAATACAGGAGATTTCTGTGCAATCGTTTTGTATGCTACTACTTTACCAAATTCATTGATTATCTGTAGTAGTTTTCTGGTAGCATCTTTAGGATTCTCTCTGTATAGTATCATGTCATCTGCAAACAGTGGCAGCTTTACTTCTTCTTCTCTGATTTGGATTCCTTTTATTTCTTTTTCTTCTCTGATTGCTGTGGCTAAAACTTCCAAAACTATGTTGAATAATAGTGGTGAGAGTGGACAACCGTATCCTGTTCCTGATCTTAGTGGAAAAGGTTTCAGTTTTCACCATTGAGGATGATGTTGGCTGTGGGTTTGTCATATATGGCCTTCATTATGTTGAGGTAAGTTTTTCCTCTATGCCTACTTTCTGGAGGGTTTTTATCATAAATGGGTATTGAATTTTGTCAAAAGCTTTGTCTGCATCTCTTGAGATGATCATATGGTTTTTCTCCTTCAGTTTGTTATTATGGTTTGTCACATTGATTGATTTGCATATATTGAAAAATCTTTGCATTCCTGTGTAAACCCCACTTTATCATGGTGTATGATCCTTTTAATGTGCTGTTGGATTCTGTTTGCTAGTATTTTGTTGAGGATTTTTGCATCTATGTTCATCAGTGATAATTGGCCTGTAGTTTTCTTTCTTCGTGACATCTTTGTCTGGTTTTGGTATCAGGGTGATGGTGGCCTCGTAGAATGAGTTTGGGAGTGTTCCTCCCCCTGCTGTATTTTGGAAGAGTTTGAGAAGGTTTGGTGTTAGCTCTTCTCTAAATGTTTGATAGAATTCACCTGTGAAGCCATCTGGTCCTGGGCTTTTGTTTGTTGGAAGATTTTTAATCACAGTCTCAATTTCAGTTCCTGTGATTGTTCAGTTCTTGTGATCTGTTTATATTTTCTATTTCTTCCTGATTCAGTCTTGGAAGTTTGTGCTTTTCTAAGAATTTGTCCATTTCTTCCACGTTGTCCATTTTATTGGCATAGAGCTGCTTGTAGTAATCTCTCATGATCTTTTGTATTTCTGCAGTGTCAGTTGTTACTTCTCCTTTTTCATTTCTAATTCTATTGATTTGAGTCTTCTCCCTTTTTTTCTTGATGAGTCTGGCTAATGGTTTATCAATTTTGTTTATCTTCTCAAAGAACCAGCTTTTAGTTTTATTGATCTTTGCTATTGTTTCCTTCATTTTTTTTCATTTATTTCTGATCTGATCTTTATGATTTCTTTCCTTCTGCTAACTTTGGGGGTTTTTTGTTTTTCTTTCTCTAATTGCTCTAGGTGTAAGGTTAAGCTGTTTATTTGAGATGTTTCTTGTTTCTTGAGGTAGGATTGTATTGCTATAAACTTCCCTCTTAGAACTGCTTTTGCTGCATCCCATAGGTTTTGGTTCATCATGTTTTCATTGTCATTTGTTTGTAGGTATTTTTTGATTTCTTCAGTGATCTCTTGGTTATTAAGTAGTGTATTGTTTAGCCTCCATGTATTTGTACTTTTGACAGATTTTTTCCTGTAATTGATACCTAGTCTCATAGAGTTGTGGTCAGAAAAGATACTTGATATGATTTCAATTTTCTTAAATTTACCAAGGCTTGATTTGTGACCCAAGATATGATCTGTCCTGGAGAATATTCCACGAGCACTTGAAAAGAAAGTGTATTCTGTTGTTTTTGGATGGAATGTCCTATAAATATCAATTAAGTCCATCTTGTTTAATGTATCATTTAAAGCTTGTGTTTCCTTATTCATTTTCATTTTGGATGATCTGTCCATTGGTGAAAGTGGGGTGTTAAAGTCCCCTACTATGATTGAGTTACTGTTGATTTCCCCTTTTTATGGCTGTTAGCATTTGCCTTATGTGTTGAGGTGCTCCTATGTTGGGTGCATAAATATGTACAAATGTTATATCTTCTTCTTGGATTGATATCTTGATCCATCGTGTAGTGTCCGTCTTTGTCTCTTGTAATAGTCTTTATGTTAACGTCTATTTTGTCTGATACAAGAATTGCTACTCCAGCTTTCTTTTGATTTCCATTTGTGTGGAATATCTTTTTCCATCCCCTCACTTTTAGTCTGTATGTGTCCCTAGGTCTGAAGTGGGTCTCTTGTAGACAGCATATATACAGGTCTTGTTTCTGTTTCCATTCAGTGAGCCTGTGTCTTTTGGTTGGAGCATTTAATCCATTCATGTTTAAGGTAATTATCGATATGTATGTTCCTATTCCCATTTTCTTAATTGTTTTGGGTTCGTTATTGTAGGTCTTTTCCCTCTCTTGTGTTTCATGCCTATAGAAGTTCCTTTAGAATTTGTTGTAAAGCTGGTTTGGTGATGCTGAATTCTCTTAGGTTTTGCTTATCTGTAAAGGTTTTAATTTCTCCATCAAATCTGCATGAGAACCTTTCTGGGTAGAGTAATCTTGGTTGTAGCTTTTTCTCTTTCATCACTTTAAATATGTCCTGCCACTCCCTTCTGGCTTGTAGGGTTTCTGCTGAAAGATCAGCTGTTAACCTTATGGGGATTCCCTTTTGTGTTATTTGTTGTTTTCCCCTTGCTGCTTTTAATATTTTTCTTTGTATTTAATTTTTGATAGTTTGATTAATATGTGTCTTGGTGTGTTTCTCCTTGGATTTATCCTGTATGGGACTCTCTGTGCTTCCTGGACTTGATTATTTCCTTTCCCGTATTAGGGAAGTTTTCAACTATAATCTCTTCAAATATTTTCTCAGTCCCTTTCTTTTTCTCTTCTTCTTCTGCGACCTCTATAATTCGAATGTTGGTGCATTTAATGTTGTCCCAGAGGTCTCTGAGACTGTCCTCAATTCTTTTCATTCTTTTTTCTTTATTATGCTCTGTGGTAGTTTTTTCCACTATTTTATCTTCCTGGTTACTTATCCATTCTTCTGCCTCACTTATTCTGCTATTGATTCCTTCTGTAGAATTTTTAATTTCATTTATTGTGTTATTCATCATTGTTTGTTTGCTTTTTAGTTCTTCTAGTTCCTTGTTAAACATTTCATGTAATTTCTCCATTCTGTTTCCAAGATTTTGGATCATCTTTACTGTCATTACTCTGAATTCTTTTTCAGGTAGACAGCCTATTTCCTCTTCATTTGTTTGGTCTAGTGGGTTTTTAACCTTGCTCCTTCATCTGCTGTGTGTTTCTCTGTCTTCTCATCTTGCTTAACTTACTGTGTTTGGGGTCTCCTTTTCGCAGGCTGCAGGTTCATAGTTCCCATTGTTTTTGGTGTCTGCCCCCAGTGGCTATGGTTGGTTCAGTGGGTTGGGTAGTCTTCCTGGTGGAGGGGACTGGTGCCTGTGTTCTGGTGGATGAGCCTGGATCTTGTCTTTCTGATGGGCAGGACCATGTCCGGTGTTGTGTTTGGGGTGTCTGTGACCTTAGCATGATTTTAGACAGCCTCTCTGCTAATGTATGGGGTTGTCTTCCTGTCTTGCTAGTTGTTTGGCATAACGTATCCAGCACTGTAGCTTGCTGGTCTTTGAGTGAAGCTGGGTCTTAGCGTTGAGATGGAGATCTCTGGGAGAGCTTTTGCCATTTGTTATTACGTGGAGCCAGGAGGTCTCTGGTGGACCAATGTCCTGAACTTGGCTGTCTCACCTCAGAGGCACAGGCCTGACACTCTGCCAGAGCACCAAGACCCTGTTAGCCACGTGGCCAGGTATGTGGGGAGCTTCTTGCCTTTTGGGAAGTCTGAGATCTTCTGCCAGCTTTCAGTAGGTGTTCTGTAGAAGTTGTTCCACGTGTAGATGTATTTCTGATGTATTTTTGAGGAGGAAGGTGATCTCCACGTCTTACTCCTCCGCCATCTTGAAGGTCTCCTCCGGAACCGGTGATTCTTAAAGTATTGCTTTATTCAACAGTGTGAGTTGAGAAAGAACAGTATGAGTCTGGGGCATTTTGTAGTATCAGAAAGTTAAGGCAGTGCTGAAAACTTTTTTCAAGGCACAGGAGCCACACTAAAAGATCTCAGATTGGCCAGAGTTGGAACAACTTGAACAACAAAATTAATTACTATAATATTGAATTATAAAGTAATAAAATAATTATCCTTGAGTCCTTATCCTATAGTGACATAGATAAGTAAATGAATACATGAACAAATTCAGAGGAAGTAACAGTTCTTCCTCACTGAAGAATTCCAATTAATAAGTGTAGACAGAATGAGGAAAATAGAAAGATCATCATTAAAACACCACAGTAATAATCCTCCATGGGCAGGATCTGCTGATAGATGCTAAAATGAGTGGGTGAATGTTTAAATAGAAACCCAAATTTGAGGGATTTTCCAAAAATGACTGGCCAAGTGGACAGCAGGAAAGGTGAAGTAGAAAGCTCCAAGAATCCATCTGTCCACCTAGGTAGCAATTGTACTGGCAGAAACGGTCTGATATTATGGCTTTGGAACTCTGGAGTCTATCTGAACACTTGTAGCTTACAGCATAAAGCTTGGCTGGTAAATTTCAGTTAGTATTGGTTGATTTCAGTTCTCGGTGTAGTAACAGCTATCCATCCCTCACCCCCCAGCCCCATGGCAGGCAGCTGTTTCAACAGCATCCTGTGTTTCTTGCTGGATCCAGGTTAGGCAATAAGGACTTTGTCCTCAAATATCAGGATTCTGTGATCTGATTGCAGATTGCTGCTCTGAATGCAGAGGTACAGACCCAGAGACTGGCATTCATTGTGTTAACCCTCACTGGCTCAAGTGGCTTCCAGGAGATTTTAAGGAGCCACTTCTGGTTTCTTTTTTTTTAACATTCAAAAACAACCATATATATGGGGGAATGTAGAAAGCCTTGGGAAAGTTGAAGGCTCAGAAAAGACCTGAGAAGACCTTATGCTTTCACCTGAGGCTGATCCTGGCACAGACACACCCAATGTAAAAACACAAAAACAAAAACATGGATTGTAAGAAGAATCTGATTTCTAGAGTTACCAATTGAATAAAATATTCAGTTTTCAATAACACAAAAAAATCAGGTGTAAAAAGAAACAGGAAAGTATGGCCCAGACAAAGGAACAAAGTAAATCAATACAAAATATACCTGAGGTAGCCAAAGTGTCAGACTTACTAGACAAAGACTTTAAGACAACTTAGTTAAAGGTGCTCAAAGAGCTAAAGGAAGACATGGACAAAGACAGGAGAACATAATATGAACAAAATGAGAATAACAATAAAGAGATTGGAATTATAAAAAGGAACCAAAAGGACATTCTGAAACTAAAAAGTACAATAATTGAATTGAAATATACACTAAAGGGCTTCAAAAGCAGATATGAACCAGCAGAAAATAGAGAAAATTTGAAGATAGGACGATTCAAAGTATTGAGTCTGAGAATAAAGAAGAGAGAACAGAGCCTAACTGGCCTTGTGGTACACTACTAGGTGAACTAGCATATATAGTATGGGAGTCACAGCAGAGGAAAAGAGAAAGAAAGGGGCACAAATCATATTTGTAGAAATAATGGCTGAAAACTCCCCAAATTTGACAAAAGGCATAAATCTACAAATCCAGGGTGCTCAATGGACTCCAAGAAGGATAAACTCAGAGACCCACACAAAGACACATCCCTTAAAAAGACTATCAGCCAATTTCTCCTCAGAAATCTTAGAGGCTGCAACAGAAAAAAAAAAGCACCTGTCAGTCAAGAATTCCATATTTGGCAAAACTATGCTACAAGGATGAAGGAGAAATTAAGACATTCCTAGATAAAATCTAAGTGAGTTTGTTACTACAGCAAGTCCCCTACATATGAATGAGTTCCATTCTGAGAGCACACTCGTAAGTCTAATTTGTTCATAAGTCCAACAAAGGTAGCCTAGGTACCCAAATAATACAATTGGCTATATAGTACTGTACTGTAATAGGTTTATAAACCTTTCACACAAAACATAAAAAACAAACACAAAAAATAAAGAAAACATTTTTAATCTTAACCTTGGAAAGTACAGTAGTATAGTACAACAGCTGGCACTTCTTAGCAGTACCAGCTACATCACTGCTGCTTTTTCGCTTGTTTCTGGACATCCTGGGCTTGAAATAAAGATACTGTACTACTGTACTGTATACAGTACTGTACAGTAAAGTACCAAAAGTACAACCACTTGTAGAGGATGCATGCCTGTGACAATGTACACAAGACACATGAACTAACTTACGTGATTGGACATGCAAATGCACGTTCGCATCTTTTAAAGTTTGCAACTTGAAGGTTCGTATGTTGGGGACTTACTGTACTAGAATTCCCCTAAAAATTAGCTAAAGGAGTCTGTCAGCCTGAAATTAAAGGGCACTAGACCGTAACTCAAAACCATACGAAGAATAAATATCATAGGTAAAGGTAAGTGTATAGGTAAATATAAAAGCCAATATTACTGTATTTTTGGTTTTTAACTCCCTTTTTTCTATATGATTTAAAAGGCAAGTTTATAAAACAATAATTATAAATCAATGTTAATGGACACAGTATATAACAATGTAGTCTGTAACAATAATGAGATAAAGAGGGAGGGATGAAGATGTATAAGAGCAGAGTGTTTGTATGCTATTGAAGCTAAGTTGGCATTATTCACAGTAGGTTATTGTAAGATATTAATTTTAATCCTTAAGGTAATCACTAAGAAATAACTAAAACCATACAGAAAAGGAAAGAGAAAGGAAATCAAAATGGTATACCACAATACAAAAATACAAAAAGAAGCAATGATGGAAGAATTGAAGAACAAAAAGCATGTAAGATATAGAAATACAGAAAATAGCTAAATGGCATAAGTAAGTCCTTCCTTTTCAGTAATAACTTTGTTGTGTCAGTCCCAGCCTATCAGTAGTGATGCTATTGGCTAGGAATGCCTGAGGCACTCACCTCCTGTATTACTCATAGCTGTGATTGGACTGGTTCCTGTGGTTTGTATTATGAGTGTAGGATGCACTTCAGCAAGAAACTTTGAGAGAACTTCGAGGAACAAGATTTATTCCTCAGAAATCCTGAAGAACACACAGCATGCCTGAGGGCCACTCAGCCAGGTCTGGTGGAGGGGTGGGAGTGGGACCTGGGTCTGTGCCTTTATTAGAGTCCATTGATGGGGTATCTAGGTTTCACGGGTTGTCTCTTTATTGGCTAATGTAGAGCATAAGAGCTGGAATTAGAGCACAGGAAGGGAGAAGAGAGGTCACTCAAGTGGTCAGTTATCTAGGTTACCCAGGGCTCTCTGAAAGAAAGACTTTCATGGGTGGGAGCAGCCTAATTCCTTATCTGGTTGTTTTGCTAGTAGCTGTGTCATACAGTTGGCAGTATGGTTTTCAAGATGGATGTCTTTTGAAATAGGTGCCTCAGTAATCAAAAGCTTAATGTCAGGCACTTACATTACATACTTTAAATGTACATGGATTTTAAATTAATCCAAGTAGTCTAAAATTAAATGCATAATGAATAAAAAGAAACACATCCAGATCCTGGAAACTAAGCAATCTTGAGAAAGAACAATGTTGGAAGACCAATACTTCCTGATTTCAAAACTTACTACAAAGCAACAGTAATCAAAACAGTGTTATAGTGACATAAGGATAGACATACAGACCAGAGGAATAGAATAGAGAGACCAGAAGGAAACTTTCTCATAAATAGTCAAATGATTTTTCAACACGGTGTCAAGAACATTCAATGGGGAAAGGAAAATCTTTTCAACCAAGGGTGCTAGGAAAACTGGATATCCACATGCATAAGAATAAAATAGGACTCCTACCTCATATCATATATAAAGATTAACTCAAAATGGATCAAAGACCCAAATGTAAGAACTAAAACTATAAAACTGTTCAAACAAAACACAGGGGGAAATGTCCATGGCATTGGATTTGGAAATGATTTCTCAGATGACACCAAAAATAACTAAAGGCAACAAAAAGGAAAAAATAGATAAATTTGACTTCATCAAAATTTAAAATATTTGTGCATCAAAGGACACTATCAAGAAAGTGAAAAGACAACCCACAGAATGGGAGAAAATATTTGCAAATTAGATATATGATAAGGAATTACTAACAAGAATATATAAAGAACTCATAAAACTCAACAACAAAAAAACAAATAATTAAAAAACATGCAAAGGACTTGAATAGACATTTCTCCAAAGAAGGTATACAAATGGAAAATAAGCACATGAAAAGATGCTTAATATCATTAGTTATTAAGCAAATGCAAATCAAAACCACAGTGAGTTTCCATTTCACTCCCACCAGGGTGGTTATAATAAAGAAAACAGAAAAATAACAAAAGTGTTGGTGAACAGGTGGAGAATTTTGAACCACCATACATTGCTGGTGGGAATGTAAAATGGTGCAGTCTGGAATTTCTTCAAATATTAAACATAGAATTACCATGATCCAGCAATTCCACTCCTAGATATGTACACCCAAGAGAATCAAAAACACAAAACGTGTACATGAATGTTCATAGCAGCAGCATTCACAGTAGCCAAAAAGTACAAAGAAACTTACTGTCCATCAACTGGTGAGTGGATAAACAAAATATGGTGTATTCATACGATGGAAAATTATTCAGCCATGTAAAGAAATGATGAACTGGTACATGCTACAACAGGACTGAACCTTGTAAATGTTATGCTAAGGAAAGAAGCCAGTGACAAAAGGTCACATTTTATATGATTCTACTTACATGAAATATTCAGAATAGGAAAATTTATAGAGACAGAAAGCAGATTATTAATTTCCAGGGCCTGGGATGGGGGAATAGGGAATAACTACAAATGGATATGGGGTTTCTTTTCGTACAGTAAAACTATTCTGGAACTAGATAGTGGTAATGGATGCACAGCTTTGCGACTATTTTAAAAATCACTGAGTTATACACTATAAATCGTTGAATTTTATTGTATATGAATTATGTTACAATTTAAAACTAAAGATTTTGGAGGAACTGGAATTCTCATAATATGATAACTTTGGGAAATAGTTTGGCAATTTCTTCTAAAGTTATATATGCATTTAACATATAACCTATCAGTTAAATTCCTGGATATTTACTTGAGAGAATTGAAGGTATATGTCAGTACAAAGACTTGTACATGAATATTCATAATAGCCAGAAACTGGAAACAACCCAAAAGTCCTTCAACATGTTAAATGAATGCAAAGTGAATGAATAAACAAACTGTAGTGTGTTCATGAAAGGGAATACTACTCTGTAAGAAAGTAAGCAAACTACTGATACACACAAACTTTGGTGAAATTTGAAAACATTATATGGAATTAAAGAAGCCAGACACAGGAGAGTATCTGATACATGATCATATACATCATTTTTAAAATGAAAAAATAGTTTCCAAAATTAATACAATAAGAGAGAGAAAAGCGTAATTAAGAAGATAACCTGCTTCCTAAAATTTATTGTATAGCTGATTTTTCTCTACTTTTCAAGGCACAGATAATCCCTATGTTTTTATTAAGATGAAAAGCTTACTAATAAATTGCATATGACATTGTTACATTTATTGATAATATAATCTTACTGTCACAATCAGACAAGGCTAGTACAGACGGGAAATAATAGACTCATGGATCTTAAGTTGGTTAGTCAAAATAATCACCTAGCTTTACTACTAAAAATTTTGATTTCTTGTGTGAATTGATTTCATGATAATATAATAAGCAAAATTCAGACTGTGGGAAAGTTTGGACAAGCAATCTTGTTTCCTTCAACAAAGAAATTTCTAGGGGAAAAATAGATGGAAAAGAATCTATGTATTAAATGAGATTTAAGAGATATAATAACCACTCTTTAAATCTAATTTGGATTCCCATTTGAATAAACAAACTTTAAAAATGGGGCCAGAACTTAATGCTACTGAACTGTACACTTAAAAATGGTTAACATGGTAAATTTTATGTTATGGATATTTTGTAACAATTAAATAAAAATTTTAAGTGGATAAAATAGGATTATTTGAACAATATCTGAATATATTAAGGAATTACCATTGTTTTAGATATGATTATGCCATGTGAATTAAAAATTTTAAAGTATCCTCGTCTTTTAGAGATATATAATGAAATATTTACAGATGAAATGACATGATGTCTTATATTTGCTTGAAAATAGCCCTTGAAATGGGGAGTTAGTGGGGGTTGAGATGAAAGAGAATTGGCCATAGAAATTATTGATGGAAGATGCACACATCTGGGTCGCTTTACTACTGTAAGTGTTAATAACCATCCATAATATGAAGTTAAAAATACACGTTCCTGAGACCAGTACCAAGAGGTAATATTCAGTAACTTGGGGTTGAGTCTCAGGAATATGCCCATCTGTGGAACCTGCCATTCCCAGGTAATTCTCATGTGGGATGTCCACATGCCTCAACTTGATAAATACTGCTTTAGATTAATCTCACTTTCGAAACATAGATGCAAAAATCTTAAATGAAATATTAGCAAATAAAACAGTATTAAAATAATCATATATAGTGAATAATTAGGGTTTATTCAAGGAATGCAAGGATCGTTCAATAATCACAAATCTATTGATACAGTCACGTCAGCAGAATTTATTAAGATAATGCTAGCTGCTGTAACAAACAAGTGCAAAATCTTAGTGGTTTCACACAAGAAAATTCCTCACTCACAGATGATGCATGTTTTACAAGCTTCTTCTGAGCAGCTCTTCTCCAGGTGATGACTAGGGACCTGGGCTCTTTTTTTTTTTTTTTAATTGGAGTATAATTGCTGTACAATGTTGTGTTACTTTCTGCTGTACAATGAAAAGAATCAGCTATATGTATACATATATCCCCTCCTCCTTGGACCTCCCTCCCACCCCCCGCCACCCCATCCCACCCATCTAGGTCATCACAGAGCACAGAACTGAGCTCTCTGGGCTCTACCGCAGGTTCCCACTAGCTATCTGTTTTACACATGGTAGTGTATTTATGTCAAACCTAATCTCCCAATTCATCCCACCATCCCCTTCCCCCACTGTGTCCACAAGTCCATTCTCTACGTCTGCGTCTCTATTCCTGCTCTGCCAATAAGTTCATCTGTACCATTTTTCTAGATTCCACATATATGTGTTAATATACGATATTTGTTTTTCTCTTTCTGACTTCACTCTATATGACAGACTCTAGGCCCATCCACATCTCTACAAGTGACCCAATTTCGTTCCTTTTTATGGCTGAGTAATATTCCATTGTATATATGTACCACATCTTCCTTATCCATTCATCTGTCGATGGACATTTAGATTGTTTCCATGTCCTGGCTAATGTAAATAGTGCTGCAATGAACATTTCATTAGGGGCTTCATCATCTCAGAATCCTTAACATCCAGGCTTGTGGACCAGGAAGACAGTATGAAAGATGGGATGGGACATTTCAGAGATAAGTCCGAGAAATGTACATATCATTTTCACACATGTTCCACTGGCCCTAATCTAACTGCCAAGGATGCTGGCAAATATAGTCTTTCTGTGAGTCCTGGAAGAGGAACCTATACTGATGAACACCCAAACAGTCTCTGCCACAGAGATTAAAGAGATATTACACACAGAATTTCTTTCCCTTGCATATTCCACATCAGAAGTACAACTCTAATTCTGGTCACCAAATTCTAGTAGTATTTCAGTATCTCTGCTCTCACTTTGGATCTAAGGAAAAAGGAACCTGTAGCCTTTTAAAGTTTTACTTATTGTTAAGAAGAGAAAATTCTGTAGTAGTCTTGATAGTGCTGATTTAAAGCAAATCCCTCATTTAAAGCCAAAACAAAAGAGCAATGACAAAAGAAAACCTTTAAGACTTTTTTATAAAGCAGTTTTAGGTTCACAGCAAAATTGATGGAAGGTATAGATTTCTAATATACCTCCTGCCCCACACATAACATAACGTCCCCCATTGTCAATATTCCCCACCAGAGTGATATATTTGTTATAATTGATGAACCTGCATTGATACATCAGAATCACCCGAAGTCCATAATGTACATTACAGTTCATTCTTGGGTTTGGACAAATGTATGATGACATATATCCATCATTATGGTACCATTCACAGTATTTTCACTGCCCTAAAAATCCTCTGTGGTCTGCCTATTCATTCCTCTCCCTTGCCAACCCTTGATCTTTGTACTGTCTCCACTGTTCTGCCTTTTCCAGTCTGTCATATAGTTGGGATCATATAGTATGTAGCCTTCTTAGATTGGCTTCTTTCACTTAGTAATATGCATTTAAGTTTTCTCCATGTCTTTCCATGGCTTGATAGCTCATTTCTTTTTAGCACTGAATAATATTTCATTATCTGGATGTACCACAGTTTATTTATCCATTCATCTACTGAAGGACATCTTAGTTGCTTTCAACTTCTGGCAATTATTTATTTGTTTATTTTTGGCTGCATTGGGTCTTCGTTGCTGTGCACGGGCTTTCTCTAGTTGCGGTGAGTGGGGGCTACTCTTCGTTGTGGTGCGCAGGCTTCTCATTGCGGTGGCTTCTCTTGTTGTGGAGCACGGGCTCTAGGCGCATGGGCTTCAGTAGTCATGGCACGCAGGCTCAGTAGTTGTGGCTTGCGGGCTCAGTAGTTGTGGCCTGCGGGCTCTAGAGCGCAGGCTCAGCAGCTGTGGCATACAGGCTTAGTTGCTCCGTGGCATGTGGGATCTTCCCAGAACAGGGATCAAACCCGTGTTCCCCCTGCATTGGCAGGTGGATTCTTAACCACTGCACCACCAGGGAAGTCCCCAACTTTTGGCAATTATGAGTAAAATTGCTGTAAACATCTGTGTGCAGGTTTTTGTGTGGACATGTTTTCAACACCTCTGGGTAAATATCAAGGAGCTTGATAGCTGGATCAAATGATAAGAGTATGTTTAGTTTTGTAAAAAAAAAAAAAAAAACGGCCACACTGTCTTCCAAAGTGCCTGTACCATTTTGCATTCCCATCAGCAACGAACGAGAGTTCCTGTTTCTCCAGTCCTCTCCAGCATTTGGTGTTATCAGTGTTCCAGATATTGGCCATTCTAATAGGTGTGTAGTGGCCTCTCATTGTTTTAATTTTGTTTTCCTGTTGACATAGATGTGGAGCATCCTTTCATATGCTTATTTATCATCTGTATATCTTCTTTGGTGAGGTGTCTGTTAAGACCTTTCGCCCATTTTTAAATCAGGTTGTTTTCTTATTGTGGAGTTTTTAGAGTTTTGTATATTTCAAATAACAGTCCAGTTCAGATACGACTTTTGCAAATATTTTCTCCCAGTCTCTGCTAAGGAGATAGGTTCCTAGAGACAACTGTTACAGGGGTTTTCTGATCACCAGAGTAGGGGATACTAGGGCACAATTGGAACGTTAGTTCCAGATTCCCCAGTTTCTGGATTGCAGCGGAGAAAGCTGTTCCCTTGGCAGACCAGTTTTGCAAAGTTGTTCGGGGAGTCTTCCTGGTAGCCCAGTCTGGAGCCTCCTCCTTCATCTTTCCATTAAGTTTGTAAAGCACTTAATTCCTCAGATTAAGCTTCTTGCTGCTTAAAATAGCTAAAGGGCTTTCTGTTTATGAGACTGAATCACAGCTGGTATGACTGTTAGGTGAAAAATGCAGGCCATTGAACACTCTGTCACTTCCTGATGGCAAAGCCAACCCAGGTTTTTATGTCTTTCCCTGCCCAATTCTGTTGACAGTAAAGAAAAATGAGGAGGAGAAGGTGGAAGAGTGGAGGGAGAAGAAAAGTAGTTGATAGCTGCACCATTAAGTAGGGCATAGTGCCATCATTGGAACAAAAACTTTTTGAAAATTCTGAAATATATTAAGCCAATGAGATCAAATTGAGGGACATTAATGATAGTGATGCCAAATACTCAATGCAAACAAAATAGGGCTCCCAAAAGCTCTCTGGAGTGACTGTCAGTTCTGAATATCTGGGCCAGTAGAAGGAAAATTGAAGACCTTCAGTTTGAAAACTGAGAGGGCCCTAGACTTGGATTACTGTTCTTGACATTCTCCTCTAGGCTTAATTTTGCTTGGATTACTTGTTATATAAAGTGAGTGGTCTTACTGGACATGTTTCTAATATGTGAAATAAGGACACAGTGTTTTAAAATAGACCCAGGATTTTGTATATATTCAGGTATGGTGAAGCCAACAGATCAGGAGATAATTATTATTATTATTATTATTCACAGGTCTCAAGAGTAGGGGGCATGCCCCACAATGCAGGGCCACACAGGGAAGCACCAGTTGGTCAAGAGGCAGGAGGAGGGAGAGGCTAAGATGGATATGAGCCTTTATGTAGTTTCTGTGGGAAAGACGAGCTAGGCAGGGTAAGCAGACTTAGGATTGGCTAGTTGGAAAAAATTTGGCAGGCTCTGGACCGTAGTGTCTATCTCTAATTGTCTGGTACCAAGCCCAGGGGATGATTTGGGCAGGGGGATAGTGGCTCAGCCCAGTAAAAGAGGTAGTTGAGGGACTGGGCTCTGGATTGGTTGGTTTGCATTTGAGGACTGTGCTTTCTGGTGAGTGTTTGCTGTCTTTGGGAACTAGCTAGCTCAGAGAGGGGCAGTCTCTCTAGGATCAGGAAGACCCCAGATGCCAGAGCTGAATCTAGTAAGTCCCCTACATACAAACCTTCAAGTTGAGAACTTTCAAAGATGCCAAAGTGCCCCTGTGTGCCAGCTGTTGTACTGCACTACTGTACTTTTCAAGGTACTGTACTGTAAGATCAAAAATGTTTTATTTTTTTGTGTTTGTTTTTTATGTATTATTTGTGTGAAAAGTATTATAAACTTATTACTGTACAGTACTATATAACCGATTGTGTTAGTTGGGTACCTAGGCTAACTTTGTTGACTTACAAACAAATTGGATTTAATGAATGTGTTCTCAGAATGGAACTTGTTCATATGTAGAGGACTTACTGTACAGAAAACAAGAAAATATAGTTAATACACAGAGAAAGAAGGGGAGTAAATACTTCCAGATACTTAGAGATACAGTCAGTAACTTTTAACATACTTGCAGATATGTCAGAACCATTTGGATTTGCTTCATAAACTCAAGTATTCAACAGCTAAATCAAAGTATGTAAATTTTGAGATTTGTTTAACAAAGTTTTAAGGTTCTCTATAGATGAATAACTAGGTAACATTTATGAAAGGCTCATGGTGTGCTAGACACTGCCCTAAGAAATTTACATGTTTACACTTAATCCCGAACAATCCCATGCAAGCAGATTTTAGTTTTGTTCACATTGGGGGAAACTGAAGCTTGGAAAGATTAAATAACTTGCCCAAGTCCACGCCACTAGTAAGTGGGAGCTGGCACTTAAAGCCAGTTCAGTCTGACCTTGGAGTCCATAACTCAATCACTCTTTCTCTACCACCTCTCTACCTGCAATACATTTATAACAATTAATTGCATATATTCACAAAGGCTTTGAACTGAAAGTCAGCTTAGCATGACAGTTAAGAGCATGTCAATGGGGATAGTAATAGTGCTAACTTTGTAAAGTTTTTGCAAGGATTAAATTAGTTAACGCACTTAAAACAGCACCTAGCAACATAGTAAGCCCTCAATAAATGTTAGTTATTATGTATACTCTCCCTTTATTTAAGCCGTATATGAGAATTTGTTGACCCAATGTCTAAATAAACTCTCTATAGCTATGATTGACTTAGTCTTAAACAAAAATTAAGTCAGTAGCTAATTTCTTATACTTTACAATACCCATGATAAAGCAAATACCCGTATAAAAAGAGAAACTGGCATTGTAAAGCCGTTAATAGTTACTCTTTAAAGTGTTTGGTATGTACTAGCATTACATTCATTGCTCTAAATTATTATTGTATATGGGGATGGCCTTAAGAATATAACAATATTCTTATGTAATTTAATTTCTTTTTCTTAACTAGAGAAAAGCGGTTACAGGAATGGAAAGCTCTTAAGAAAAAACAAAAATTTGGGGAATTAAGAGAAATTTCTGGAAATCAGTATGTGAATGAAGTCACAAATGCAGAAAAGGATGTGTGGGTTATAATTCACCTATACAGATCAAGGTAATTACCATAGCTTTTTGCAAAAGGCTAATATACTAATTTTTAATATACGTATTTCTGGTTTTAATGTTGTATAAAGCATATAACAAAGATTAATCAAGAAAAATAAAGTAAATCAACCATACTTCAATTAAAAAAAGAAAAATATGGGCTTCCCTGGTGGCACAGTGGTTAAGAATCCGCCTGCCAGTGTGGGGGACACGGGTTCGAGCCCTGGTCCGGGAAGATCCCACATGCCGCGAAGCAACTAAGCCCGTGCGCCACAACTACTGAGCCTGCGTGCCACAACTACTGAAGCCCACGTGCCTAGAGCCCATGCTCCACAACAAGAGAAGCCACCGCAATGAGAAGCCCAGGCACCACAACGAAGAGTAGCCCCCGCTCGCCACAACTAGAGAAAGCCCACGCGCAGCAACAAGGACCCAACACAGCCAAAAATAAATAAAGAAGAATATATGTGTAGAGTCACTGGCTTCAGGGATTAAATTAGGTATTTTAATATATTTTCATGTCTAATTTAAAGAACTTGTTATACTTCTTAGAAAAATAAGTACTCTTTGACAGTTAATTAAAAAAACTTATAGAAAATTTCAAACATACAGAAAAGTAAAAAGAATGATAAAATGAGCACCCTAAATACCAGCCAGGTAGATTCAACAATGAACATTTTGCCATATTTGTATCATTTTGTTTATATGTGTATGTGTATGTATTTGTAGAACCATTTCAAAATAAATTACACGATGCTTTACTCTGAAGTACCTCAGCATGCATCTTCAAAATATAAGGGCATTTTTCTATATAACCATTTTCTTACCTAATACCCAGGCAGTCCTTACTCAAATTTCTCCAACTGACTTCAAAATCTTTCATAAATACATATATTTCTGAACAAGTGTCCAATCAAGGATCATGCAGTGCATTTAGATATATCAAGTCTCTTAAGTCTCTCTCTTTTTTTTTTTTGGCTGAGCCACATGGCTTGCAGGATCTTAGCTCCATGACCAGATATTGGGGCCACGGCAGAGAAAACACTGAGTCCTAACCCCTGGACTGCTAGGGAATTCAGCTCTTAAGTCTCCTTTAACTGAATAATTCCCTTGCATTCCCTTATTCCCCCAAAACAGATAATTTTAGAGTGCCTAGTTGTATTAAGTATAACCCATATGTCCCCAGGCCTCACCAGCCTGCTGTAACAGTTACCAGGAAGAGTGGACTTTTCCCTAACTCCCGGCCAGAGGAGCTGCTAGCTCCCATAGTTTCACACATCTCTCATGGAAACAGCCCCTCTAGCTTTTGGTCCCAGCCCCTCTGCCTGGGCTCCAAGCCAAATAAGAACAGAGGTCATGACAGTAGCCCTCATGTCCTCATCTCATTCTCTGTATAAAAAGTTCTTCTCTCTTGAGATCCTCAGAGAAATTCTGAACAGAGCAACTTAGGCAAATTAGAACCCTGCTGTTTACCAACTCACCAGTTTCTCAAACAAATTTTAATAGGACACCATGCCCCATAAAAGAAGACATTACTTTTATTGTAACTAAAAAGATTGATAATTAATTTTTGAGTAGTTTAAAGCCTTAAAAAGAATCAATTCCCATTTTACCTATACCACTTATATGGTAAAATCAAGTGTGTAAATGCTGCCGATTTTCATTCTTCACAAATAGGTATGAGGAACACTGACATTTATAATACTGTGATCTGTGTGTGATAAATGTTATATACTGAAGTGATTCACTGAATGTCTTTTCTGAGACCCATTCTGATTAGCAGAATAGATGTTAGTTTTGAATGCTCATACCATAGTATAAAATTTACTTTAATGGTTATATCTAGATAAATAACTAGTTTTGACCAATAATTTTCAAAAATTCATAAAAGAGGTTGAATGTGTTTTAGTCTCATCTAGTCTGTTTCAAACTGTTATGCTTTGATGGACTCAAAGAGTAAGAATCTGTTTTCATAATAGTTTAAGTATTTATGATCTTCTCAGAAAGTTCCTGGGGGGGCAATCTAAGATAGTTACATAAAATATGTGTTTTGGGACTTCCCTGGTGGTCCAGTGGCTAAGAGCACACCCTCCCAACGCAGTGGGCCCGGGTTCAATCCCTGGTCAGGGAACTAGATCCCACATGCTGCAACTAAAAGTTTTCATGCTGCAACTGAAAGATTCCACATGCCACAACGAAGATCCCGCGTGCCGCAACTAAGACCCAGCGCAGCCAAGAAAAAATAAAATTAGTTTTCTTGACATTAAGAAAATGTATTAATGTGTTGGTACAAAATTAAGAAAACTAATCTATAATCAAAGTTATAAAACAGAAAACAATTATTTGTGTTACACATGTTCTTTAGAAAAGTCTAGTTTTTAATAACTTTTTAATAATGTAAAGTATAACTGATAAATTTGTGTTTCTAGCTGCCTTCTAAAAATTTTACAGGAGGGTAAGAGTTTGTTTTTTAACTAGATTCCTAAGCTCTGTAATTTTAATGTCTCTTTGCCATTAAGTTTATAGGCTCAGCCTGCTTAGGTTACCTTAAAGGGATCTAGTTCACTCTGGGCCAGTGAACCTAGTGGCTTAACTTCAAGTCAGCCTTGTTTTCGATTTTATTCAATCTTACGCCTGTGTCCAAGTTCTAATTTGGGGCTTCTACATTATTCCCGTACCCAACTGTACATTTTGAACCTCAAATATCATAACTAGGCCCTTAACTTGTTTTTGGATGTCAGAGGTCTCCCTTAGTTTTTACAGATCTTCTGAGGTTCAATTTTGGCCCTTGAACCCCAACACCAAGTCTTTTCCCTACCGCTTGCTGTCAGAACTGCCTTCAGGTAGCCACTTTCTCCCTGCACTGCAGTCTATTGTGCCATACTCTCCTAATTCTGTACTTTTCACTGCTACCACCAATGCCCACCTGCCTTCTGCCATTAACACCACCCACCCCATAAGTGGGTCATACCACCGACTCAGCTCTCATTGTGATAGTAATCATAAAATTCTTCTAAATTAGATATTTGTGGGTGCATTTCACCTATTTGAGGGAAACTGAAGCTTATAAAGTATTTATGTCATTGCTTTGTGTGGAAAACTGATTTAAGTTAGGCAGTACATGTTTTTCTAATATTACCTTTAGTATGCTATCCACTAAAATAAAGCAGTATCTAGATTTGTAGCAGGTTATACTTATCAGGGTATATATGTATACATATATTCTGAAATGTAAATTAAACATATAATGCATTTAATTTGTTTTTCTCTTAGCTTTTTGTTACATAAATTGATATATAACATCTCTTAGTGTTAAGCTGATTTCTGAGGATTTTGTAGATGCTGGAGGTGCAAAGGCATATAAGGCATCTATCTCTCCCATTAAAGAAATTTCAGTAGAGGGAGACAATTAGATGTAATAATAATGTCTTTTAGGTGCTATGATTGAATTCTATACAGAGTAGAGTAAAGGCACTGAAGAGGGAGTAGTAAGTTCAACTCTTGGAGGGTGGAAGTACAGGACTTTCTGTGAAATAATTCTTGGTCTTGGCCTCAAAAATTAGGAAAAGATTCCCCGAGTTTACAGAGTTGGAGGAAGTAGACAGACTGAATGGGGTATTTCCGATGGGGTATGCAGCTTGAACAAAGGTACAGAAATAAGAGGGATCATCTTGCTTTAGAGGACCTTGAGTAATATGGTGGCAGGCAGACAATAATGCTGGAGAGATAGGCAGGAGCCAGACCACAGAGAACCTTGAAAGCTACCCTGAGGAGCCCAGACTTATCCTGAAGGCAGTGAGGAGCCATTGGAGGATTTTACAATCAAGGGAAGGGCATTTGTTGCATGATGAGATTTTCCTGCTGAGCCAACTTTTTCAGTAGGGTCTAGGATGGGTTTGGGGAACCATGACTGGAAACGCAGAGACCACTTAGGACAATCTGAAGTTGCTCAGATGAGACAGGAAAGGAGGAAAGCAGTAGAGAAAGAGAGGAGAGGATAGGTATAAGATAAGGAGGTAGAATCAATATAACTTGATTACTTATTAGATATTGTAGAGGAAAGGGAGATTTTTTGGCCTGAGTGCACTGAGAAAATACAGATGTATTATGGTACAATGTATTATGGTATAGTTTAGATGAGAAAAGCTATAGATGAGCAGCTCATGAGCCAATATCAAAGATTACTAAATTAATGTATGTTTATATATGTCAGATGAAAATAAAATATTTAAGTTAAAATTATTTTTGTGTGATTCCCTGCTTTGACTTTTTTACCTTTGGTCCCGCTTTATCCATTTCTCCCACCTCTGGCAGCCACCAGTCTGTGCCCTGTATCTATGAGCTTTTTTTTTCTTTCTTTCTAGCTTCCACATATAAGAGATATCATATGGCATTTGCTTTTCTCTGTCTAACTTATTTCACTTGTCATAATACCCTTTAGGTACATTCGTGTTGTCCCAAAAGGCAAATTTTTGTTCTTTTTTATGGCTGAATAATATTCCATTGTATATATACCACAATTTCTTTGTCCATTCATCCATTGATGGACATTTAGGTTGTTTCCATATCTTGGCTATTGTAAATAATGCTGCAATGAATATGGGGGTGCATGTATCTTCTCGAGTTAGTGTTTTTTTCCTCCAGATAAATAACCAAAGGTAGAATTGCTAGATCATATGGTAGTTCTATTTTTAATTTTTTGAGGAACCTCTATACTGTTTTCCATAGTGGCTGTACCAGTTTACATTCCCACCGCCAGTGCACAAGAATTCTCTTTTCTCCATGTCCTTGCCAACATGTTATTTCCTGTCCTTCTGATAATAGCCATTTTAACAGGTGTGAGGTGATATCTCACTGTGGTTTTGACTTGCATTTCCCTGATGATTAATAATGTTGAGTATATTTTCATGTACCTGTTGGCCGTCTGTATGTCTTCTTTGGAAAAATGTGTATTCAGATCTTCTGCCCATTTTTAAATCAGATTGTTTTTTTGATATTGAGTTATATGAGTTCTTTATATATTTTGATATTAGCTCCTTATCAGACATATGATTTGCAAATATTTTCTCCCATTCAGTAGGTTGACTTTCATTTTATTGATAGTTTCTTTAGGTGTGCAGAAGCTTTTTAGTATAATGTAGTCTCATTTACTTTTGCTTTCATTGCTTTTGCTTTTGGTGTCAGATTCAAAAAATCATTACCAAGACCTACGTCATTGCTTATGTTCTCTTCTAGGAGTTCTGTGGTTTCAGGTCTTACATTCAAGTCTTTAATCCAATTTGAGTTAATTTTTGTGTATGGTATAAGATAGGGATCAAGTTTCATTTTTCTGCATGTGGCTGTCCAGTTTTCCCAACACCATTTATTAAAGAGACTGTCCTTTCCCCATTGTATATTCTTGCCTTCTTTGTCATAAATTAACCATATAAGGTGTGGGTTTATTTCTGGGCTCCCTATGCTGTTCCATTGATCTTTGTGTCTATTTTTATGCAAATGCCATAATATTTTAATTACTATACCTTTATAATACAGTTTGAAATCAGGAAGCAAGATGCCTCCAGCTTTGTTCTTTCTCAAGATTGCTTTGGCTATTTGGATTTTTTGTGATTCTATTCAAATTTTAGGATTATTTGTTCTCTTTCTGTGAAAAATTCCATTGGCATTTTGATAAGGATTGCATCGAATCTGTAGATTGCTTTGGGTGCTGTGAACATTTTAACAAAAATAATTCCAATCCGTGAGCACAAAGTATCTTTCATGTTTGTTTCTTTTTCAATTTCTTTCATTAATGTCTTGTAATTTTCAATATGCAGATCTTTCACATCCTTGGGTAAGTTTATTCCTGGGTATTTTATTCTTTCTGATGCAATTATAAATGGGATTGTTTTCTTTATTTCTCCTTCTGATAGTTCATGATTAGTGTATAGAAACACAGCTGGTTTTTGTGGATTGATTTTTTTTATCTTGCAACTTTACTGAATTCTTTATTCAGTTTTTTTTTTTTGATGGCGTCTTTAGGGTTTTCTACATATAATATCATGTCATCTGCAAATAGTGACAATTTTACTTCTTCATTTCCTATTTGGATGCCATTTATTTATTTATTTATGTATCTTGCCTAATTGCTCTGGCTAGGACTTACAATATTATGTTGAATAAAAGCAGTAAGAGTGGGCAATCTTGTCTTGTTCCTCATCTTGAGGAAAGGCTTTCAGCTTTTCACTGTTGAGTATGACATAAGCTGTGGGCTGGTCATATATGGCCTTTATTATGTTGAGATACATTCCCTCTATACCCACTTTGTTGAGATTTTTTTTTTTTAATTTGTGAAACAAGTTTAGCAAAATATATTGAGGATAAAAGCCAGAAACTGATAAAGAAAAGCCAAATTAAAAAATATACAAGTCTTCCCCCAAATATTGATAAGACCTAGCGCATTACCATTGATTTCAGTTTTCAGGGTTTGTTTAAAAATAGAGCAAGAACTCAAAAGTACATGTGAAGCAATTTGAGTGCAGAAATCCTTATTCTTCCTCTATCATTTATGTTTGTCTGGCCTACAATGAACTAAACTGCAATTTTTTTCTTAGTGGTTCAGCTTTATCAAGTTTTTCCAAAGCATGCATTTGATTTTCTTAAGAACTACAATGATTTTTGTTGTCCTATTTTTATTTATTTGTTAATTATAATAAAATGTGCAATGGGCATAAATAGGTGTAGAGGGAAAAAACAGACAAAAGTCCAGAGGGGTTACCACCTGCCTGGGGCATGCAGTATGCCCTGGCATGAGCCACTCAGTTAAAAGAGCTTTGACTTCAACTATAGGTGTGACAGGTTTTAGGAGTTGAGAATACAAAGGGGAATAAGATGCTTTTATGGTATAGTACAAGAGGCCAATTAAACATTATATATATATTTTGAAAGGACATATAAAGTGTAGTACAAGAGAAAAAAGTACTAATTTTGTCTGTTTAAAGAACTTTTCCCTAATTAACATCAGTTCACACAAATATTTCTTTACACTGTTGTTTCAAATATGCTCTATATGAATGATGAGAAAATGCATACAAAGGAGAAATACATGTATCAAATTCAGTGTTTTTTTTTTTAAAGAAAATACTGATAAAGATCAGATTTGTTTGTTTGTTTGTTTGAGGGAGGAGGGGAGATGAAGTTCATCCACTGTTGATATCAGAATGGGTGAGACTGCCCAGTGAATGTGTCTAGAATTAGAAAAGGGTCTAGGACATAATTACAAGCAATATCTACATTTGAGGTATAGACAGAAGAAGGAAGTCAAAGGAGTAAAAAGGAAATTAATAGAAAGTGTTATCACAGAAGGCAAAAAAGGAGAACTCTTTAACAAGGGAAGTGAACAGAACATAGAGATTTTTTTTTTACCTTTTTCATCTAGGCTGTGACCAGAAGGAGAGAGAGTAGTTTATTAGAGGGAGAGTTAAAAGGGACTTTTTAAAAAATTTAGTAATTTTATGTAAAGTGGAGAAGGAAAGGTTAAGAAAACAGGAAGAGAGGGAAGCAGAATAACAAATAAAGGCCCCATAGGAAATGGAAAGAGTGTGGGATAAAGCAGAGGATTAGCTTTGAAAGTATTTGATGAATCTGTGAGTGAGTGATAGACTGAGAGAAAAGGGACTAATCAACGTGTGAGTGTAATGAGAGTTAAGTGATAGAGCAGGAAGAATTGTAGGTTTTGGTTACATTTCCAATCAATTTTAAATTTCTGATGAAGAATAGTTCTGGATGATGGGGAACAGGATGTGGCATGTCAAAGAGAAGGATGGATGAAGTTTGTTAGAGTAAAGGAATTCAAGGAAGCTTGAAATAACTTCAGATGTGATGATCTCATGTGGAAATAAACGCTTGATGAAGAGTTGGGATCCCCTTGTTTCAATTCAGAGCTGCTAAGGAGTCCCTAGATATGTCCTGTTTTTTTCTTTTCTTTTTTCTTTCTTTCTCCTCCCCCCCCACTGCCCCCCAACCCCCTCCATGTGCTATAAACTAGGAACTGGCTCGATTAAATTGATGCTAAGTCAGATGTGGTTAGCTTCAGTTAGGCAGCAAATTCCCGTGGTAGCAAGCTTCATTCCCAGGCTATGACGGTGTTTGTAATAAAAATGAGAGAACTTGTGACTTCCCTGGTGGTCCAGTAGCTAAGGCTCCGTGCTCCCAATGCAGGGGGCCCGGGTTCAATCCCTGGTCAGGGAACTAGATCCCACAAGATGCAACTAAAGAGTCCACAGGATGCAACTAAAAATTCCACAAGGTACAACTAAAGCTCCCACAAGACGCAACTAAATATCCCACAAGACGCGACTAAAGAAACTGCATGCCGCAACTAAAAGATCCCTCATGCTGCAACGAAGATCCTGCGTGCCACAACTAAGACCCAGTGCAGGCAAATAAATAAATAAATAAATTTTTTTAAAAATCAGAGAACTCTATAGTTCATCCTTACTAAAGGTAAAAATAGAGGATAGCAATTGATATGCTCTTATATTAAAAGAATATCTAAAGATATATTTTTGTCATGGAGATGTTTCACTTATTTTATTAGATTGAGATGAGTAGTCTTGTTTTTTAACAACGTTGTGTGTACTGTTTCTCTGTTTAGCATCCCAATGTGTTCGTTGGTTAACCAGCATCTTAGTCTCCTAGCAAGAAAGTTTCCTGAAACTAAATTTGTTAAAGCCATTGTGAATAGCTGTATTCAACACTACCATGACAATTGTTTACCAACAATTTTTGTTTATAAAAATGGTCAGATAGAAGGCAAATTCATTGGAATTATAGAATGTGGAGGGATAAATCTCAAGCTAGAAGGTAATGATGTTACTTTTAAATTCATTTGTAAAAATTCTATAAATTAACATATATCATGAAAGTTTATTTTCATAAAACATAAGGTTTTTCCTCTTATTTCTTATTTTCTCTTACTTCTTTTTCTTCTTAGATGCCTCCAGATTAATTTTCCTACAGTAATACTATCATAACATGCATTTGCTTAAATCCTTAATGGTTCCTTGTTTCAAATAAGTTAAAAATTCAGAATCATATGCTTGAAACTTTCAGCCCATCTATACAATTATACTTCTCAGTGCTTCCTAGTCGCTGCTCCAGCCAGGCTGGTCTTCAACCACTACCCCAGATGCACTTAACTCATTTATGGCTTTATACTTTGTTTCATACTCTTTCCCTATACCCCAAATACCTTACCCTACTTTTTTCTTCCATCCAAACCCTATTCCTTCATGGGTCTCCTAGGTTACCATTTATTCCATTATGTGTTTCTGGACCAATTTCTAATCTGTTTTCATCTTCTCTACTGAATTTCTATAGCATATATTCTCTATACAACTTATTTTCCACTTACCTACATACTGTCAGATTTTGTTGGTTAACCAATTCCCTTTGAGTTTTGTCTCCCTAACAGGTACAAGGACTATGCCTACTACTATTTTCTTTTTGACAGTACACAGCACAGGACTTTATATTTTTACCTTTTTTAATAATGTTTACTTTCTAACCTAGTTCTAAGACCATATTCTTCAGTTAGTCATTTCTTGGAACTGCTATAATCCTGTATTATTAAAATCTTTCTCTCAGACAATCGTATTAAAGCCATTGTGAATAGCTATTTTTAACAGCTTTCCTTTCACTCTCTCATTCCCCTAAAACTGCTTTTGGCCTTACTAAGGCCTCCAGTATTTTGATTGTTCCAGAATTTTCCTTCTCCCAGTCTCTAAGGCCCCTCTTTGTTTTACTACCTTGTTTTTTCAGCTTGTACCTTATCCTCTAAATTTAAAAACTGCATAGAAATACAGACAATAATATAGTAAATATTCATGTAATCATTACCAAAAATAACAAATGTGAACATTTGTTCATGTTTGCTTCAGCTATTTATTATTGAAAAAAACAGTACAGATATTGTTGAGGTTGCCTGTATTTCCATTCCTAATCCTGTTCCCCTCTCTGCCTCACTAAGCAATCACTATCATGAATAGTGTGTTATCGGGTCCATGCTTTTTAAAATTGTTACATTTGAAAAAAAATTTTTTATTGTGAAATACACATAACATGAAATTTACCATTTTAACCATTTAAAAATATACAGTACAGTATTATTAACTGTAGTTATTGTGGTATACATTACATACCTGGGACTTAATTTATAAATAATGTTATTTTATTTAATCATTTTTAAGTATATCTTTAAGTGACATTAAGTATTGATATATTTTCACTGTTGTGCTGCTATCGTCACCATTATCCATCTCTAGAACTCTTTGCATCTTGCATAACTGCAACTCTATATCCTTAAACAATAACTCCCTATTCTCTGTTCCCTTCAGCCCCTGGCAACCACCATTCTGCTTTCTACCTCTGAATTTGACTCCTCTCAGTGAATCATACAGTGTTTGTCCTTTTGTGACTGGCTTGTTTCACTTGGCATAATGTCCTCAAGGTTAATCCATGTTGTAGCATGGGTCAGGATTTCCTTCCTTTTTAAGGCTTTACGGCTGAATAATATTCCATTGTATGTTTTTATAGCACATTTTGTTTACCCATTAATGTGTTGATGGAAAGATTTGTTGCTTCTGTCTTTGGCCGTTGTGAATAATGCTGCTATGAACATGGACGTGCAAATAACCTGTTCTAGTCCCTGTTTTCAGTTCTTTTGAATGTATACTCAGAAGTAGAGATGCTAGATCATATGATAATTCTACTTTAATTTTCTGAGCGACAGCATACTGTTTTCCATAGGGGCTTCACCATATTACACTCCCACCAACAGTAAACAGGAGTTCTAATTTCTCTGCATCCACACCAACACCTGTTATGTTCTGTTTTGTTTTTTAAAATAGTAACCATCCTAATGTATGTGATGTGTTTTTCCCCCACTGGCTTTTAATATTTCCAGTGTCATTTTTCAGGATTAAAAAAAATGCTTCAATCTGTTTCTGAAATTTCTACTATGTTCCACTGGTCTGTTTGTCTATCCCTGAATCAATATAGCACTGTGTTAATTACTGTACCTTTGTAACAATCTAGTTGTCTCTAGTAGGGCAAGTCTTTTTCAAAATTTTATATAAATGTTGGAATTAGTCAAGTTCTGTGAGAAATACTGTTGGTTAGTTATTAGAATTATATTTATAGATTAATTGTTGGAGACTTGATATCCTAATAATAGTGAATGTTCCTATCCATGAATAAGATATAGCATGTCACTCATTTTGGTCTTCTTTCATTTTTTGGTAGTTTTCCTCATAAATATAATATATTTACAGTTGGCCCTTGAACAACACAGGGGTTAGGAGCACTGACCCCATGCAGTCGAAAATCCACACATAACTTTACAGTTGGCCCTCCATATTCGCGGTTCTGCATCTGTGGATTCAACCAACCATGGATCATGTAGTACTATAATATACATTTACTGAAAAAAACCCACGTATAAGTGAACCCCTGCAGTTCAAACCTGTGTTGTTCAAGGGTCAATTGTATTACTTTTCATAATGTAATATATTTTGTAATTTTCCTCATAAGTGTATTTTGTAATTTTCCTCACAAATGGTCTGTTCATTTATACAGTGCTTAGGAATAAATTTAACAAATAAGGAATTTGCAGGGTTGGGGGATTTTGGTTATCAGTTCAATTCTTTTCAGTTTCCCTGTTGAATATGTTTTCGTAATTCACATTTTTGTTGAAATTTTCCCACTAAAATTTTCAAATGTATTGACATACTTTTTTTCTCATAGTAGTCTCATGGCTTTAAAATCTTTATCTTGGTTATTCCCCATGTAAAATCTTTATATTATTTGGTTTCTTTCCTTTACTTGTGATCATTTTTGCCCAAATTGTGTCTATTAGTCTCTTCAAAGAATCAACTTTTGATTTTGTTGGTCACCTCTACTGATTTTGTTTTTCTACTTTTGCTAAAGTCTTTTCTTCATTATATGCCTCATTCTGCTTTCTTTGGGTTTACTTTATTTTTTTCCTAACTTCTTGATTTGTACTTTCAAAGCACTATTTTCAGTCATTTTAAAATAAACATTTTAACCATAATTTCTCCCTTTAAGTATAACTTTGCTGTATCCAATGTGTATCTTGATATTGTAGTACTTTCATTGTAATCTAGTTCTAAATATGTCATCATTTCCACATTAATTTTCTTAGAGTCAACTTCTGTTTCATATAGATGTTCCAAGATTTTTATCTGATTTATTGATGGATTATTTATTGCAGAACTTGAATGGAAGCTAGCAGAAGTTGGAGCAATACAGACTGATTTGGAAGAAAACCCCAAAAGAGTCATTGTAGATGTGATGGTATCTTCAATTAGAAACACTTCTATTTATGATGATACTAATAGCTCAAACAGTGATAATGATGATACCAAATAGAAATATATTTAATAAATAGCTTTAAAGTGTTTATATATGGAATATTTTATTTGCCACTGCCTTTATAATCAAAGATCAGAAAATTCATAAATAAATTTCTTTTTATATTAGAATTATAGCTTATATGTCATTATAAAAACTTTCAGGTATTTTAGAATATTCATTGCCTCCAACAAAACTAGAATTTGTACTGAACCCTTAATATTTGTTTGTGATTTATCTTTTTTCGGATCCTTATTGGACAAAAACAAAAATATTACAAGTCCTCTGTGTTGCCTGCTCACTTCCAAAGAGGCCTGTGGATAAAAATGATGAAAGAGAACCATGAAATTTCATTTAATTTACTTCAATCAATATTAAAGTCTATTATTTAGGGGCTTTGAATGAAAATACTTAAATTTATGACCATATGACTTTTGTTCGAAATCTCTTACCTATTAAAAAAAAAAACCAATCAATAGAAAAAATGCAATTTAAAGGTTCTGAAAAGTACACAAGAAACTTCTGCACTCATTGTTGTAGTTTTTAATAGTTGTTCTATTATTAAGTTAGAAAATATTGATTTACTAAGTATACTGACAGTTAGGCAACAGAATTATTAGAACTGTATGACATTGTAAGTCATACAATGTAAGTTTCTAAATCATGAAGAGAAGTGAGAAAAATATATTATGAGGCTTATGTATGTTTTAATAGTAATCACAGAAGAATTCATCATGAGAAAATATGTAATACGAGGACACTGAAGAAGACCTGCAGGATGTCTTATCTTGGCTTAATAATTAACACCACTTTTAGAGAAAATGGTGTTAAATCCAGCATGTAATAATAGTTCAATAACAGATTTTATTCTTCTACTATTTTTGTATTGATGACCCATCATTCTGATTATGGATATTCACCGATGTCTGTGAGAGGATCTAGACTTTAAATGATTAGATTACAAAAATAAATTGGTGAGAATTGAGGCAGTTTAACACGGAATCAGAAAAGGCTCTTTGCTCTTCTTGGGGGTGAGTTGGGATCACAGAGGCTGCAGAGAATGATGAAGTAGAAGGAAAGTTAAATACAGATTGAGTAAGGTAATGATAATTTATTTCACCAGATAAGGTAAAATCAAATGATCTAACTTTGGAAAGAATCAGGAAGACCCCTTCTGAGATAACAAAGAAAGGTTTTGAAAATATATATATTGGGATGAAGGGAAGGAAAGTTGGGAGTTGCACATAGTGGTCTTTATTATAGCTTTATGCACACATATCAGAGACATAATTACCTATAAGATCCAACTCCTGAAATTCTCTAACAAATGGATGGAAAAATTCCTATTGAGGATAAAAACAGTTGTGGAAATTAAGGGAAAAGCCATATTATCATAAAGTTAAAATGTAACTTTAGTGCCATCTAATATATATAAGTATAAACATTATTTCCCTTCCAATTGAAACTAAATGCAAAAGGTTCCCCTAAATGTAATCTTGTTTTAGTAAATCCATATTTGCCTATTTCCTTTTTTAAGTAAAAATTAACAGAGGAAGTACTAAAAGTATTTAAGATGTCTGAATAAAAAGATCCATATTTCTTTTAACTCTTAAATTCACCAGGTGGCAGTAGTTTTTACATAAAGCATAGTTCATGAAAACTTTAACATTTGTAAAATTCATAAAATTATAGCATGTTAGAGGTGGCTGGTTTTGATTCCAGCCTCAGCCTTTTTCAAGTAACGCACACACACACACAAATACATTCTTCTAGCAAGTACTCGTGCTTACCAATACAGGTCAGTACTATTTCATACCCTACTTCATTTATACATTCTCACTTAAGTAGGGTATAAATAATTGTTAGAATGTGGGGGAATTATTTAATATTTAATATTGTGTTTCCCATTTTATTGAATGAATTTTTATTTGCTTGGATACAAACTTAAAAGGTTTTTTGAAATTGCCAATATTCAAACATTTTGACCTACAAAAATGGATATTTCATATAGCCAACCTAATATTTTTCTCTATTCCTTGCTGCCAACCATGCTGTACTGAAACTCCCTTCCCTACTTTATAGTGTCTCTTATTGGTCAAAGTGTGGTCCTAGAATCAGCAGCAGCCCCAGGGAACTTGTTAGAAATGCAGTCTCTGGCCCCATCCCAGACTAGCTGAATTGGAATTTTTGTGTTAATGAGATCCTCAGTTGATTAAGCTGCACTAGTTAGCAAGTCCCCTAAAGACATCTTGAACATATTCTTTAACTCTTCTCTCACACTTTTGGTTATGAAAAGTCTGTCTGGTTTAAAACTCCAATCTCAGGTCCCAGGCAAGTGCTCTCTGGCTGAACTTGTGACTCAGGAACTCTGAAGATGGAAGGTGGAGTTTGTTTTTAGCCAATTACTTCCCTCTCTTTTCAAGGTCCATTCTCTGTGGTTTGGGGACTGGGAGGGAGATTAAGGAAGAAAGGGATACGTTTCTCTTAACTGGGTAAATACAATCCATATTGCATCAAAATGTTCACTCTTTAATGGGCACATTGAGTTCTAGAAACTCAGAGGCAGCCTCTCCACTGCATGGTTCCTTGATATGGGCGATCCGTTCTTTCTGCAGCTCTTTCTCTTTTGATCTCTCTCAGTTCCCACTCCCAGAAGTATACCAGCCTCTTGCTGCTAGAATTTCTTTTCCCCTTAGGTGTCAAGGTGTTTCAAACCCGGAGGGCACTTTCTCAGCAGCACTGATGGACCCTGTAGAAATTTACATATCCTTGCCATGGCAAATTGTAGGAGTTACATTATTTAAGCCCACTTCCTGGCTAGCTGTTTCTCTCCAAGTCTCTATCCTCCTGTTCATGTAGTTGGATGCAGAGCATATCAACAATCTGCAAGACATGAGATTCCAGTCTCTTCTTACAGTCACTGCAGTTTCTCTAGCTGATCCTGTTGGAGCCTCGTTCACGTAACTTAGAGTGGGGTGGGGAATAAACGAGAAATGAAAAGCCACAGTGCTCTCCAGGAACCTCGTAAGACATGGCTCCAATGATTCTCTCATCCTCTTCTCATGTGTTCTGCTTATAGGCCTGAAAGTGGGAGTGTTAGGTCCAGTTTTGTCCAGCGTAGTCTTGGCTGAAGGAGAAAGTATCTGGGTCCAAATGTAAGCAGCTATTTAGAGGGTGAGTACTTCATGTTCTTTGTTGCCTATTTTGGACCTCATTCAGCAGCCTCTCATACAGGTGTTAGCTGTGTCTATTATAGTGTTATATATTCTTGTGGGTCTTCAAATACTCAATTACTAACACAGTACTAGTGTTTCACTAACCGTTTTCAGTTTACCTCTCCTTTGTACTTTAATACACATTAATAAGTTTACCTCCTGACAAGACTATAATCTGCCTACAATCATAATTTGGAACATAAGAATGATCCTAAAAATCTTCTAGCATGTTTTAACTTTCATCTCATTCATTCATTCATTCATTCAATCATTCATTTAACTCAAGCATTGAAATGGATGCTGCATGTATAGTGGTGAAAAAAACACATGGTTCTTGCCTCCTGGAATTTACCATGTAGTGGTGTCAAGGGGAAGCTAGTTAATAGATAAGAAAACAAATATCAAAAAAAGCGCAGTAATAGAGAATAACTGTGGGTACTGTGTGTGTGGGGCAGGTGAGAGGTAGGAGGGAGACCTCTTAAATAGGGTAGTTAGATCTTTGAGACATGAAGATTGAGGAGGAACCAGCCAGGAGAAAAGGTAGGAGGGGGGTCCAGGCAAGAGCACAGCATGTACAAAAGTCTGAGAATACAGAGAGATTAGCAAGGAACTGGAAGTGTTACAGGAAAAGAAGAAAATGGTAGGACATGAGGTTTGAGAGACAGCAGGGGCTAGATCAAAGAGGTTATTATGGCCACAATTAGGAATTTGGATATAATGGGAAACAATAAGGGTTTTAAGTAGGAACATGTGATTTTATTTATATTTTTAAAAGAATATTCTTGCTGCTCTGTGGAGAACAGATTGAAGGGAGCATCTAAGATATTTGAGATAGTCAAGAGGAGACATCAGATAGACAATTGGATATGTGTTTGGAACCCAAAGGAGAGGTGTAGGCTGGAGTTGCAAATCTATGAGTTGTTTCAATCATTCCTAGGGTTTCAACAACAAATCATAAAAATCTAAAACCATCCATCCTTATCACCTAACCTTTCTGCAGTAGTTTGTAATTTACACTTGATCATCACAATTCTGAGATGCTTTTCTTCTCACTTTACAGATAAATACCCTGATGCTCAGAGAAATTACTTAACTTGCTCAGTGTCTCTTAGTAAGTATTAGTCAGGATTTAAGCCTAGACTTTTGATTACAGTCTGTAATACCACTTCATATTATTGACTTCCCACTATTTTAAAGGATCTAGAAAGAATAAGAGTAATTGATTAAACCATGAAGGATTCTTAAAAAAAAAACAAAAAAACCCCCCTAACAGTATATTCCCTATTATGCATATCAAACTTCCCATGTTCCAATCCACCTTAAACTATAGTGGCAAAACTAGGAATGTCAAGGAGAGGATGGATGAGAGAGGTATTATGAAAGAACAGAAAGGACATAAGGACACAGGGAACTAGGGGAAGAAATTGAGCAAGAGATGTAAGACCTACACAAAAAGGAACATCATTAATAATAGCCACTATGGGATTTCTTATGTACCAGGTAGTACAATACACACACACACACACAAACACACACACACACTCTCTATCTATATTCTATATCTTCTCTCAATTATCCTATGAGACAGGATTATTATCCTTTATTTACAGATGAGGAAAGTGAAGAACAGAGAAATAACTTACTCAGAGTCATGCAGATATTAAGTAGTGGGGCTGGAATAAATCCTGGCCTTTAATTCCCAATTTTGTACTCTTAGCCACTAAGCTATATTGCCTCCATCAAGACATCAGCTGTGGAGATCAGTTGGGAAGGGAGTTGGAAATGCTCAGTTTAAATTATAGCAAGGTGGACAAGAAGAAATGAACAATATTTGAATTACATAAATTGTGTTTAAGGAGAGGATTTAGGCTGGGGGACAATTTAGGGTCTATGAAACTACGAGGCAGGATTTTTCTTTTAGGGAAAAGTGGAGTCTGGCAGTTGGAAATGTGATTAAAAATATCTGATACAGTTTTCGTCTTGGAGAGAATATGGGCAGAAAGATAAGTTGTGAACTGAGCCACGGGAAATGTCTGAGTGGTGGCAGAGGACTGAGCAGAAAAACAGGGGATTATCAACAGTTCTTGGTAAATGATTAAATACATAAAGAGAGGAAGGAGTCAAAGATGAACATGATACATTCCTAGTGAATAAGAGGACAATGGAACCATTAAAAAGGGCAAAGGTATTTTTTTTTTTTTTTTTGCGGTACATGGGCCTCTCACTATTGTGGCCTCTTCCACTGTGGAGCACAGGCTCGGGAATGTGCAGGCCCAGTGGCCATGGCTCACGGGCCCAGCCACTCTGCGGCATGTGGGATCCTCCTGGACCCGGGCACGAACCCGTGTCCCCTAGCATCGGCAGGCAGACTCCCAACCACTGCGCCACCAGGGAAGCCCGCAAAGGTATTTTTGAAGATATGTGGTTCTAGATGATGCAGAATATGATATCACTTTCTCTAGAATAAACATCCACATCCTAGGAAAAGCATTCAAACCCTCTTGTCTAGTTGAAACCTTCCTTATCAGTATTATTAATCTTGCCTCATCTCTTGCTACCAGTATGTTAGGACTCATGATCGCAAGTGACAGAAAACTTCTCATTGGTTTAAGCAATAGATACATGAAAGAATTTATTGAGTAATTTAGCTGAAATTTCCAGAATTATCTAGTCCACAATGGATTCAGGGCATCACACATGTCTCCAGGCCAAATCTCCATTTCTGAATCTGCTTTCTTCCATGTTGCCTTTTTTCTCAGAATCTGTGAGTGGGAAGATGGCTTCAGGCTTCCATTTTTCCAGACTTAAATCCATTGGAAAAGAGAGATCACCCTTCTTAGTAAGTCTAACCTAAGGCAGAAGATTAACTCAAATATGTTTTCCTCTGGAGTCCTGCCTCAGCCACATGGTCTGAGAGTGAAGAAAGGATAGCTCTCCAAAGGAAATGATCAGAATAGGGAAAGACTGCTAAGCAGGAAAAAAAATGTCTACTAAAATCCTGTCATATGATGACTCCATCATGCTTTCCCACTGTTGACAGAAAAATCCTCAGGTGAATGATCAGGGATCTGAATAAGTTCCTCGATTCTGATGTTCCTTTTCTCTTGAGCACACTGCAAGAATTTGAAATGTTTACTGAGATGAATGTTACTTTGAAGGGAGGATTTTATAGTCACAACAGTTGTTTATTTTTTGAAACAAGAAAATGACTTCTATTTCAAACCCCAAGGACATTCATTAAAATACGAAAACTATTAGGAAAGTAAAAGATCTCTTCCAATAATTTTCAACTACTGAAATGTGCTTTCCCTTGTGGACCAAGTGTGTCTTAACCATCGAGGGAAGTAATTTCCCCCTAAGGTAAGGGGGAGATATTCACACGTTTTTCTAACATGGGAAGCAGTGCAAATTAGGGTCCTGGTTTATCCCCACTGCTTCATCTCCCACCTTCCTTTATACTGTCACCTGGCCTTTAGGATCAGGTAAAAAACTCCAAAGGAGCACATCCATACCTTCTTTGGCTTCCCTCCTCCAGCCAAGGATTCACGTCCGGTCTCCCCAGGCCCACCCTCCAATAAGAAGCGACTAAAGCAGTGCACCTGCAGGAGAGGGGAAGGGAAGAGTCTGGAGATCCAGTCACCTTCACAAATCCCCTCTTCCAGTCCAAGGAGGCAAAACGCAAGTGATACCATTGGAAGGGGAAAAAAGTCTTTCACCCGCCAACACCCGAAAATTTTTTCCTGGCATTCGCAAAATGAGTTGCTTTTCAAGAGAGAGAGGGTCTGAGAGAGGGTCTGCTTTTTAGCCTCTGGATCCCTCATACAAGAAACTCTCCTTTCTCTCCTCCTCGCTCCTCGAATCCAGGGTGAACACCAAAGCCGCCCTGACCCAAAGTTAACACTCCCGGGTTCGGCCGCACCCTCAGCCGACCAGGCCCCGCCTCCCCTGCTTTCCAGTAACCGGTGCAGGGAAGGAGCGCCAGGGAGATCTCGGTTTTCCTGCACGGCTGGCGGCTGCCGCGGATCGCGCAAACGCGCGGCCCAAGGGAGCGGGAGTCTCCTCCGGCACCCGGGAACCCCTCCGCAGCTCAGGGCTGACTAACGAGGCAAGTCGCATGCGCACCGAGACGGGCCGGGGAAAGGGAGAGTGAGGGGAGGGGCGAACGCAGAGCACCAGCCATCGGAGCCCGCGGGGGTCACTGATGACGCATGCGCCGAGAAGGAGTGCAATCACAGCCTCAGCTTGCGGCGACCGGCTTAAAAAAGGAAACACCCGAGACCCAGAGGGCGAAGGAAATCTGGCTGCCGACGCGTGCGCGCTCCCGGTGAGTGGCGCCCCACCGGGTGGGCCTGGGGTGTGACGCCCGCCGGTAGGCTTGCCTGGGCGGCGCATGCGTGCTACCGGTGCTGGTGGAGGAGGGGAAGGAAAGGGAGGGGGAGGAGGAGCGGGAGGCAGTCGCGGGGAATTGTTTGGGGGTGGGTGGGGGGCGCCGCTCAGCCCCAGGTACTGCCTGAGCTGGGAGCCACGGCGTCTTCCGGGCGCAGCCGGGTTAGCTGTTCCGAGTCACCGCAGCTAGGCTCCAGGGTGGGGGAGGGAAGAAGCCGGAGCCGCCGCAAGCCACACGGTGAGGGCGCGGGGAAGGGGAGGGAGCGGGGGGCGGTGTGTACGGGGCCGGGGGGCGGCGGCCAGGGGAGGGGCGGGCGGGTGCTGAAGCCCAAGTTTTGCCCGTCGCCCTAGTGTGTCTTTTCTCGGGAGTTGGGGCGGAGGCCCGCCCCGGTTGAGGGGCCCTCCGGAAAAGCTGGGGTTACCTGCGGGGCAGGGGCGGGATTGGGGTGCACGGCGGGGCCGGGTGGCTGGAGCGCGCTCTTGGGCTGGGGCCGATTCGAGCGGCAGAGCGGCCGGGAAAGCCGGAGACCGGGTGCGGAGAGGGCTTTCGCTGGGGACCCGTTAGGCCTTGTGACCCACTTTATTCCTGTCACAACTCGGGCACGTTTGGAGCGGAGCCCAATGGGGCGCCAGTACGGCCAGCTCCTCCGGGGAACCCCCGCCCTCCCGGCCCTCGGCCCTCGCGCCGCGGTCCGCAGTCCGTGTGGCGGCCACCGCCGCCCCTGGGCTGGTTCCGTTAGTGGTCGCGGTTCCGGGCCTCGGTCCCCGGGGAGCGCGCGGCTCCGCGCGTCCGACTCGAGCGACTGCGCGGGTTCGAGGGTGCCCCGCGCGGCGCCGCTACTCCTTCCTTCCGTCCACCCGCTCCCGCCTGCTCCGTGTCACCGCGGCAGCTGGCTCTTCTAGCTGCCTTTCCGCCGGCGAAGCCGGAGTCTTTATAGCTAGTCCTGGAGCTCTGGCCCCAGGAGTGTAGTTTCCAACGCGTAGCGCCGCAGAGCTTATATTCCTGAGTGCGTTTTCGCCGGTGTAGAAGTCGTCCTGTTAGTAATATCAGAATCCTGAAAGGTAAAAGCCTCGTGCTCTGACCTGGCAAATGAAAGATCGAATCAGGTGGCGGTTTCTTGCTATCAGAATGCCACGCTCTACGACCTTAAGCCTTTCTAACCTTAAAAAAAAGAAAAAAAAAAAAAGAAAAAAACCAATGTCTTCTTTTACAGTGAAGGAAAAGCCCAAGAAGTAAAGAAACTTTTACAGTAATTGTTGATTTGGCTATTATGCTGATCCCCCGAATCAAAAAAAGGTAATTTCACTTAAGTCTGCATTCTAATTTGTAGCTTCATTTTAAGTGATAAGAGGAGAAAATCATGCGGCGTTTTCCCTCTACCCGGTTGAAAAATAAACGTTCTAAAAAGGATAAAATTTAGGTAATGAGGTGCTTTCTCTGTTTTATAATCTTGGTGGGGGGGGGGGAAGAAACTAACTCAGGTGTTAAGTAGTTGACTGAACAGAATGTCATTAAAGGTTAGCCTGAAGAAGATAGATGGAAGTTGTGGTAGAACTAGTCGTGCTCAGCTGTGAAGAATGAGGAAGCTTTCTGTGTAATGACATGGAAAGATCTCCAAAATATGTTATAAAGCGAAAAAAAGCAAGATGTAGGACAGTGTGAATAATGTGCTACTTTGTGTGTTAAGGGGGCACCCGTGGAATAAGAATACAGATTTGTGTTTGTTTTTCTACGTACAAAGAAATCTGGAGGGATAGTGGAAAACTGACAGTGATGGGGCAGAGGGAGAAGTAGCATGATGAGGGGATAGTGGGAAGTGACATGCACACTGTATGTCCTTATATTTTAAAATGTTTGTGACTATATTATAGGTTTAAGGTTAAACAAAGTTCTCTTCTCCAAAATAATTTGCTGTGTGTTTTTTTCTGTTGCTTGTCTTTCCTTCCTAATTTATGGTAATTTTGGCTATTTTCAATATGATTTCTTTTAATTTTTTTAGGAAAATGAACTAAAATTGAAAGAGGCTGAGGTCACCAGTTTAACTCTTAAAGATGTTTAGTCTTATTTTGCTTTGCTAAAATATATGACGTTATTTACATTTGGCATTATGGCTGGATTATGCTGTTTTCAGAGCATAGTTTGTCCTCCCTTCCTTTCTTCCCCAGGAATCGTAGTTGTATAAAATTTTACTTTTACTTATTTTAACTCCAAAGTTGTCATGACAAATAGTTGGAGAATATGAATACTCCATTAAAATGATAAAAGAATTGATTGTCCAGGTAGTTTGCTTTTCAGATTGGGAAATGGTTTTCTCAAGGCAATCAGACATGAACCTCAGTGACATGTAAATTTATATTTGTATACATGTATATAGTACTACTTATGGAAAATTAAACCGATAAGTCAATGATCTGTTGGTGCAAAACACTAAAAACTTCTTACAACTTATGGATTGTTATAAGCAGTATGTAATTTTGGTGGGTGGGTACTCAAAATTCCTCTGGTGGCTAATGTTGTATAATCAAAAGTAGTGAATGTTGAGTGACAGTTGCTATGGGCATTTTTGTTATGTTACCAGCATTCCTTTTTATTTTGTAGGATAGGATAATTGTGTTATTTCTTTTTGATCTGTAGGTCTCTAGTAGCCAAACTTCTGCAAATGGCATTTATTTTTCGTTTGAATTCCATGTGGGTCTATTAAGTCTTTTTGAAAAAACAGAATCATATTTCAAAATTTTACTTAAAATTTTGTTTTTAACATTATAGAAGTAAATCAATGTTCATGAAGAATTAAAACAATACAATGTATATATAATAAGAGAAAACGCCCTTTGCACACTTCCACTTTGTCACATCTCTCCCTAGAGATAACTGCTGCTAACACTGTTATATAACTTTCCAGTTTTTTTTTTCTGTGCATTTACAAACATAGACTTTTCAATCTTGAAAATAGAATTATATTGATTGATCGTCTACTTTGCCAGTTTGCCTCTACTGTGGGCTGTTACTAACCCACAGGACAGGGAAATGACCTGGAGTATGTGAGAAAGTTTAACGTGTAGTATACACCGTAGGACATTCTCATCTTTTCACTTGTGAGGGGCTGGTTGGTTTGGGGTACATTTACAGAGTTTGTAGTGAGGTCTTAACTGGTGTGAGCTTTATGTGATGTAGATTGAATTCACCTGTAAGACATGGATTCCATGGCTTTTATAGGACTCTTTAGGGTCCACATTCTAACGTTTTCTTTGGGTTTTGACCTGGTCAGTAGCTCACAGGTTAAACTTTGATTTTATTCTCCTGTACTTGCAGACCACTAGAAAGCCCCTTAGATTACATCAGCCTCTCCTGGTCCTCTGAAGTGAACCTAGGCAGGCTTTGTCCTTAACTAAGAGACATTGATTGACTTGGATGGAATCCAGCCTTGGATGGAATCCAGCCTTTGAAGCGGAAAGGGGAGAAGAGGCATTTTGGTCCGGTTTGTGCTTTACTGACAGCAGACAAGTTGCATGCATACTTCCACTCAGAGAGAACATTGCCCTTCTAATAGTTCTAGAGGTGGTGGTTTTTTTTTGTATTGTCTTTGTTTTTTTAAACCAAGCTGCGAATAGTTACCAAGACTTAATTCTTTTTAGGTGATAGAAAGTTGAGTATTAGTCAAGACACTTTACTAAGCTATGTGACATACATAGAAAGATAAAGTATAATTGACCCTGCCCTCAGAGGGTTTGAAATCTAGTATGGTTAAAAGAGCATGTATGTAATGATTATAACACAAGATGGGAAATGATAGATTCCATAGATACATGAGGTTTGTAAGGGTAAGACTGTTTCTAGCTTTTTATTTTTGTGGGCATGGAGTTTGGAGGGAGAGTAGATATCTCAACGTTTTAAATAGTTAAGAAAGGATAGAACATAAAGCTCAAATCTTAGCTCTTAAGGGGTAAGGAAGTAAGGAGTTAAATTGCATCCTCATAGCAGGCACTTATGAACACTAATTGATAGTTTATTTTTGTTTGCTTGCTTTTTACTCTCTCCCACTGGAAAGAACCATTTGATGTTTTATTTGATTATTATAATACAGCCTCTCTTAGATTTCAGGATTTTAGAATAGGAGATTTAATTCTGCCAGTTAACTATTGTCTACCATCTAATATGTCAGGCAGTGTTAATATTAAAAGTAAATTGTTGGGGCTTCCCTGGTGGCGCAGTGGTTGAGAGTCCGCCTGCCGATGCAGGGGACGCGGGTTCGTGCCCCGGTCTGGGAAGAGCCCACATGCCGCGGAGCGCCTGGGCCTGTGAGCCATGGCCGCTGAGCCTGCGCGTCCGGAGCCTGTGCTCCTCGACGGGAGAGGCCACAACAGTGAGAGGCCCGCGTACCGCAAAAAAAAAAAAAAAAGTAAGTTGTTTTTTCCCTCAAAGCACATATTTAATGTCCCCCCTCCCCCACATTTTTACTTCTGGTGCTATGTCAAATAAAATATTTATTTGCTGTACGTATTTTAAACTCTGAAAGCAAACAACAATATGGTGAAAACTCAGAGTTCCACAGCAAAACTACCTTTTATTGTTTGTGTCTCTTACCAGTTCTTCTCAGATGCATAAAGTAAAAAAATAATTTTAAAGTGTAGTTTCTTGTAAGCACTGTACCAGTGGACATTGTATTTTCTCCTTTTCTGAGTCTAAAATTCTAGATGGAGTGTATGAATTACAGAATACATTTTAAGTGTCAGAGCAATTTAATTCTTGCTAATTGACTGTGATTTTTATAATGGCATTTATATTTATAGGTTGCTTTACAACCATTTGTTACTTATTTTTATAGCTCTGTTAGGTATAACTCCTGTGAATTAGGTGGGTAAGAGATTGCTGTTTTTCTCCATGTATTTGATTATGCAAATGTTAAATTACCTAAACTCCTCATAAGTATAGTGTCAACTTTGAGTTATTAGTTATTTTAGGTGTGTATTTCATAAAGATGTAAGTCTACTTATTATTTTAAGTCTTAGAAGTCTACAGAAAAATCACTTGTAAAAAATAAATTTTTATGTATTATTTTTGACTTTCATAGGATACTGTTTAGAATGTGATTTACCTTTTATTTTTCAGAAATATTTTCTCATTTTTATATTAATAAGATCCAAGAATAAGACAAAAATTCCCATCTCTTTCAAAGAGGGCACATTTAATCAGATATGTACATTTTTAATTCCCATCCAAGATAGTAGAAAATGAAAATACAGATTGATTCATGCTCAAAATTTTGTGTTTAAAAAATAAAACACAAATGGGTGTTGCCACAATGAGGGTTAAACCAACAACTTGCTAAGAATTTATCATTTGCATTAAAATATGGCTGTAACATAAATAGCTTATTTCTTTCTTAATCTTTCCCCCAGTTATAAAAATAGTGTATCCCTAATGTAGAAAACTTGGGAAACATGCAGAGCATGAATTAAATTTTGAAAATACCACTGGAATTCTCACAACCACTAGACGCCATTGTTAACCTTCTGAAATATCTTCTCCCTGTGTTTTGCTTAGCCACATCACATGTCTATAAGTGTACATATACTTATAGACATCACATGTACACTTATAGACGTGATGTTTACAAAATGGTCTCATAATGCGTCCACTATTGTGCAAACTATTCTATTCACTTAACAGTGAATCTTGAACATTTTTATATCAGTATTTTTCTACAACATTATTATTTTTAATAGTTATGTGATATCCTCATTTATGTTTGTGTAATAATTTACTTACTGGTCTATTTCTGTTGGATGCAAGTTTTCAGTTTTTAAAATTATAAACAATGGGACTCCCCTAGCAGTCCAGAGGGTAAGACTCTGTGCTTCCACTGCAGGGGGCATGGGTTTGATCCCTCATTGGGGAACTAAGATCCCGCGTGCTCCATGGAGCTGTGAAATAATAAATAAATAATAAATAAATACTTTAAAAAATTATTTAAAAAATGGTCACTTTTAGAACTGACAGCATTAGTCATCTGGTAGAGTTGATACTTAAAAAAATTTCAATAGGATAGTCTTCAGAAGAATTAGAATTCAAGTAGAATTTTACTGAATTTGTATTAATGTCGAGATTAAACAGAAATTTTGTGCTTTTTGTTGAAAAAATATGCCAGAAGCATATGATAAATTATCTAATATTGATTCATAATAATGACTCCAAGATTTTTATAATGGTATATTTTCTTTCTAAGGTAGGTTTAACTTTGAATTGTATTAAAGTAACTTGGCATTTCATGAGCAAACATGATTTGGATAGCAGTGCTCTTGAATAAGCCTTCAAGTAAGGTAGGAATCTATGAAGCAGTCTTTACACACTCAATTAAAATTTAAGCTGTAACATTTTTTACAACAGAACAGAGAGTTTGTTTGATTGCTCAAAAAAACTTCCTTAAAAGGAAAGTCTGAATACCAAGAAAGAATACTTTCACCCAAAGAATTGACATTACCTGTGTATAGGATTTCTGTGAAATTTTATTCAACCCTTAGGTATCTATATCCTGTAGTTTAAATCGGGGAGAAAAACTGTTAGATTAAACTATTTTCAGGGGAAAATAGATATGATCTTAAAGTTTAATGCAGTAGTTTTAAGGTGTCTTCTGTTGCCTGTTTTTGGAAGTTACATATTTTATCAGGTTCCTATGACTATTTTTAAAAATTTTTATTTGAGTATAGTTGATTTATAATGTGCTAGTTTCTGCTATGCAGCAAAGGGAGTCAGTTATACACACACATATATACACTCTTTTTTAGATTCTTTTCCCTTATAAGTCATTGCAGAGTATTGAGTAGAGTTACAGTAGGTCCTTATTAGTCATCTATTTTATATATAATAGTGTGTATATGTCAATCTCACTCTCCCAGTTTATCCCTCTTCCTACCCCCCCGCTCTGGTAACCAAAAGTTTGTTTTCTACATCTGTAACTCTTTTTTTTGGTTTTGTTTTTTTTTTTTTGCGGTACGTGGGCCTCTAACCGTGTGGCCTCTCCCGTTGCGGAGCACAGGCTCCGGACGCGCAGGCTCAGCGGCCATGGCTCACAGGCCCAGCCGCTCCACGGCATGTGGGATCCTTCCGGACCGGGGCATGAACCCATGTCCCCTGCATTGGCAGGCAGACTCTCAACCACTGTGCCACCAGGGAAGCCCAACATCTATAACTCTTACTTCTGTTTTGTAGATCAGTTCATTTGTACCATTTTTTAGATTCCACATATAAGGGATATCATATGATATTTGTCTTTCTTTGACTTACTTCACTCAGTATGACAATCTCTAGGTCCATCCATGTTGCTGTAAATGGCATCATTTCGTTCTTTTTTATGGCTGATATTCCATTATGTATATATACCACATCTTCTTTATCCACTCATCTGTTGATGGACATTTAGGTTGCTTACATGTCCTGGCTATTGTAAATAGTGCTGCAGTGAACATTGGGGTGCATGTATCTTTTAAAATTATGATTTTCTCTGGATATATGCCCAGGAGTGGGATTGCAGTATCATATGGTAGCTTTATTTTTAGTTTTTTTAAGGAACCTGCATACTGTTCTCTATAGTGGCTGGACCAATTTACATGCTCACCAACAGTGTAGGAGGGTTCCCTTTTCTCCACACCCTCTCCAGCATTTACTGTTTGTAGATTTATTTTTATTTTATTTTTTATTTTTTTCCCTTTGCGGTATGCGGGCCTCTCACTGTTGTGGCCTCTCCTGTTGTGGAGCACAGGCTCCGGACATGCAGGCTCAGCGGCCATGGCTCACGGGCCCAGCCGCTGGGTGGCATGTGGGATCTTCCCGGACCGGGGCACGAACCTGCGTCCCCTGCACCGGCAGGCGGACTCCCAACCACTGCGCCACCAGGGAAGCCCTGTTTGTAGATTTTTTGATGATGGCCATTCTGACTGGTGTGAGGTGATACCTCATTGTAGTTTTGATTTGCACTTCTCTAATAATTAGTGATGTTGAGCATCCTTTCATGAGCCTCTTGGCCATCTGTGTGTCTTCTTTGGAAAAACGTCTATTTAGGTCTTCTGCCCATTTTTTGATTGGGTTGTTTGTTTTTTTGAGCTGCATGAGCTGTTTGTATATTTTGGAGATTAATGTTGCTGCAGGAGGGTTGTCTTTTCATTTTGTTTATGGTTTCCTTTGCTGTGCAAAAGCTTTTAAGTTTAATTAGGTCCCATTTGTTTATTTTTTTTTCTTTCATTACTCTAGGAGATGGATTGAAAAAGATCTTGATGCAATTTATGTCAGAGAGTGTTCTGCCTATCTCTGTGACATAAATCACAGCAAGATCCTTTTTTGAAAAGGATCTTTTCACTTCCTAGAGAAAGGGAAATAAAAACAAAAATAAACCTCCTAGAGAAAGGGAAATAAAAACAAAAATAAACAAATGGGACCTAATGAAACTTAAAAGCTTTTGCATAGCAAAGGAAATCATAAACGAGACGAAAAGACAACCCTCAGAATGGGAGAAAATATTTGCAAACAAAGCAACTGACAAAGGATTAATCTCCAAACTATGCAAGCAGCTCATGCAGCTCAATGTCAAAAAAAACCCAATCCAAAAATGAGCAGAAGACCTAAATAGACATTTCTCCAAAGAAGATATACAGATTGCCAACAAACACATGAAAGGATGTTCAACATCACTAATCATTAGAGAAATGCAAATCAAAACTACAATGTGGTATCACCTCACACCAGTCAGAATGGCCATCATCAAAAAATCTAGGGCTTCCCTGGTGGTGCAGTGGTTGAGAATCCGCCTGCCAGTGCAGGGGACACGGATTCGTGTCCCGGTCCGGGAAGATCCCACATGCCGCAGAGCAGCTGGGCCCATGAGCCATGGCTGCTGAGCTTGCGCATCTGGAGCCTGTGCTCTGCAACCGGAGAGGCCACAACAGTGAGAGGCCCGTGTACCACAAAAAAAGAAAAAAAAAATCTACAAACAATAATGCTGGAGAGGGTGTGGAGAAAAGGGAACCCTCTTGCACTGTTGGTGGGAATGTAAATTGGTATAGCCACTGTGGACAACAGTATGGAGGTTCCTTAAAAAACTAAAATAGAACTACCATATGACCCAGCAATCCCACTACTGGGCACATACCCTGAGAAAACCATAATTCAAAAAGCGTCATGTACCACAATGTTCATTGCAGCACTGTTTACAATAGCCAGGACATGGAAGCAACCTAAGGGTCCATCGACAGATGAATGGATAAAGAAGATGTGGCACATATATACAATGGAATATTACTCAGCCATAAAAAGAAATGAAATTGAGTTATTTGTAGTGAGGTGGATGGACCTAGAGTCTGTTATACAAAGTGAATCAAGTCATAAAGAGAAAAGCAAATACCATATGCTAACACATATATATGAAATCTAAAAAATAAAAATGGTTCTGAAGAACCTAGGGGCAGGACAAGAAAAAGACGCAGACGTAGAGAACGGACTTGAGGACACGGGGAGGGAGAAGGGTAAGCTGAGACAAAGTGAGAGAGTGGCATGGACATATATACACTACCAAATTTTAAATAGATAGCTAGTGGGAAGCAGCCGCATAGCACAGGGAGATCAGCTCGGTGCTTTGTGACCACCTAGAGGAGTGGGATAAGGAGGGTGGGAGGGAGATGCAAGAGGGAGGGGATATGGGGATATATGTATACATATAGCTGATTCACTTTGTGATACAGCAGAAACTAACACACCATTGTAAAGCAATTATACTCCAATTAAGATGTTAAAAAAAAAATGTTCTGCCTATGTTTTCCTCTAAGAGTCTTATGGTATCCAGTCTTCCATTTAGGTCTTTAATCCATTTTGAGTTTATTTTTGTGTATGGTGTTAGGGTATGACTATTACTTTTGATAGCGACTGCTTTTTTCCTTTTTCTTTTTTGTCATGAAAATAGGAAATTTGGGGGTGTTTATTTTTTCCATTTATTTATTCTCAGTGACATGATCAGATTACTAAAATATCTGGTTTTATTCTAAATAAAGCTTATTGTTATTTATTACCTGAAATTTAGTAACGAAGACAGCAGACTACTTTAAAGGTCTTAATTAGTTACATTTATAGCATGGTATAGGGATGAAGAGTGCACAGCTCTATGGCTAGCCTGCTTGGCATTTACATCCTGGTTTTATTGCTAGTGATTGGACAAATGTTACCTCAATTTCTCATCTGTAAAATGAAGATAATACTAGTTCATAATATTATGTGAGAATTAAACAACATGTGCAAAGTAATTAGAGTAATGAGTATTTATCACAGAGTTAATTGTTCAGTAAATGTTAGCTATTACTATTTCTGTCGTTTTGTTACTTTCATAGTGTGTACCAAACGTGGCTCTTATCATTTTTTGGAGGGGAGTTCCAATTTCAATAAGTTGCTTAGAGTTTTGTATCTACATATAGAGTTTGGGAGTACTTGACCTTTTTATGTGACTCAGAACAATGAAAAAGTTATTAGAAGATGTTGCCAGGGTGCGTGGTATTGCATATTTCTTTGAGATACTTTTGCCAAATCAAGTTATGGAAAAGCGGTGACTTTTTTTCTATGTCGAAACTTAAATTTTAGTTGAAACAATATTAGAAATTATTTAGGAAAAAACCCACAAATTCAAATGAAATATGTTAGAACCTAAATTTTATTTTACAACTTCAACTTATGTAGTTCTATAGAAATTTCACAAAATTTTATTAGAAGCAAGAAGAGAAATGAGAGAAACATCAGTTAATGGAAAATGCTATTTCCAACTCTTACATGGTAATTTTTGTCTCCATCAGAAATGATGATGATATAATATCTGTACTTATAAAGGTCTCTGTTTCACCAGTAGTTTATTGTATGAAACAGATTTACATTGTTTAGCTTCTTTTTAGACTTGATCACATTCATATATTTTTCTTTAAGTCTCTTACTTTTGTTGGGGCCAATCATTATTAAAACTTAAGACTTTTTTCTTTTGAAAATAGTTTTGTGGTTTTTATAAAAATGAGTCTTGTTCCTTGGGAAAGAGTTAAAGTACCAAAAACTACAAAGAAAATCTATGATGAAAAAAATCACCCAAAATCTCAGGGATAAAGCTCTGTTAATATTTTTTTCAGCATTTTCTAAGGGAGTTGGGATGGGTGTGGGTGTGCATGTGTATGTATGTACATGTACATGTTACAATTTTATAGCAAGTGGAATATATGCAGTTTTATAAACTGCTTTTTTCCTCTCATCATGCTTTCTGTATATCTTTACTTGTAAAGTAATGTTTTCATTATTTTTATCTAGTCTTAGTCCTTTACTTTGTTTTCAGTTGACCCTTGAGCATTGTGGCAGTTAGGGACAGTAACCTTCTTTGTGGTTGAAAAGGTCGAAAATCCACGTATAACTTATAGTGGGTCCCTCCATGGTTCATCCATATATGCAGTTCCTCAGTATTCAGGGTTCCACATCCTTTAATTCAACCAACCACGGATCGTTTATTACTGAAGTATTGGGTTGGCCAAAAGGTTCGCTTGATTTTAAGTAAAAATAGAAGATGTATTTCATTTTCACCAAGAAATTTATTGAACAACGTAATCATTAACAGAGCGAACTTTTTGGGGAACCCAATATTTACTATTGGAAAAAAATCTGTGTACAGGTGGACCTGTGGAATTCAAACCTGTGTTGTTCAGGGGTCAACTGAAATTCATTTACATTTTTGCTGATAATAGCCAAGTTTGTAACCACCATCAACTTTGACTTTTCTTTGAGTCATCTGTTTTGCATTCCTTTTTATCCCTCCTATTTTGCTTTTTTTGGTGTTAATCTAATTTTTTTTCCTGTTTTTCCTCCTATTAATTTGTTAGTTATATATTCTTTCATTATACCTTTAGTGGTTATTCTAGAGGTTAAAACAAGCATATTTACAATACAAATTACATATAATACAGATAATACAAATTATTACTTTTACCATTCCCCAATAATGACACCTTCTTACACATTAACTCATACTCCAACCTTTTTGCATTGTTATTGTTCTGTGTTTTATTTATACATATTTTAAACTCCACAAGATAGTATGGTTTTGGACAGTCAATTTTTGTTCATGTTTACCCTTTCCAGGGTTCTTCCGTCCCTCATTTCTGTTTCTGTCTGGGATCATTTTCCTTCTGTCTGAATAGCTTCCTTTAGTAGTATGTATTTTAATACCAGCCTACCTACTGACAGTGAATTTTTCCATTTTTGTTTATCTGAAAACATCTTAATTTCACCTTTTTTTGAGTTATATTTTCACTGGGTATAGAATTCTATGTCAGTAGTTATTTCATTGTCTTATGGCTTTCTGTTAAAGTCTTACTGAAGGTAATGTGTCAGCTTATAGTCTTGCTAATAATTCTTTTATTTTTTTCAAAAGACTTCTCAAAATGCCTTCTTTGCTGTCATAGTTTTTTAGCAGTTTGACTATGATGTGTTGAGGTGTGTTTTTCTTTGTATTTGCTTTATGTTCATAGAGCTTTTTTGAATCTGTAGCTTGGTGCCTTTAGTTTGGAAAATTCTCTGTCATTACATCTTCAGTTATTGCTTCTGCCCCCTCCTCCTTTATGGATTTTAATTTAAACATTTATTACACCCTGTCATCATGTTTCACATGTCTCTTAAAAATTTTTTTCTCTATATATTTCAGTTTGGGTATCTTATAATGACCTATCTTATAGTATACCAACAACTATCTTACTTTTTCTCCAAGCCAATCTATTGTGTTCTTAATTTTACATTGAAACTTTGAGTTCTAAAACATCCATTTGATCCTATTTTATACATTTTTAATAGACTTCAAGTCTCTTGAACATACTGATTAAATGCTTGTTATTAATTTTAGTAACTGCATCAACCATTGGTCTACGTATATTGTTTTTCTGTTGTTTTTCATGTGTTTGTGTGGTTCTGTCACTTCATATGTTGCTAGGTTTTTCAAAGAACTTGTCCATCTCATCTAAGTTGTTGAATTAGTAAAGTTGTTTATAATATTCTCTTATTATCCTTTAAATAGCTATAGAATATATCTTGAGTCTAATATCTGTATAATCTGCAGAGATTTGGTGTCATTCCTGATATTGGGAAATTGTGTCTTCTCTCTTTTTTCCCTGATCAGTCTGGCTTGAGATTTATTAACTTTATTAAGATTCTCAAAGGATCAGCTTTTGGTTTAACTGATTTCCTCTAGTTCTCCTGCTTTTTGTTGCCTTATTTCTGCTCTGATCTTTATTAATTCCTTTCTTTAACTTACTTTAGGTTTGTTTTCTTTTTCTAGTTTCTTAAGGTAGAAGCTGAGGTCATTAATCTGTGACCTTTTCCCCTGCTATATGTGTGCTACAAATGTCCCTCTAAATATTGCTTACAAATTTTAATATATATATGTTTTTCATTTTCATCCAGCTCAGAGTACTTTTTAATTTACTTTTTGATGTCTTCTTTGGCCTCGACATTATTTAGAAGTATATTATTTAGTTTCCAAGAATTTGAGGGTTTTCCAGAGATCTATTATTTTTAAGTTAATTCTCTTGTGATGAGAGAATATACTTTTATGACTTGGATCCTTTTAAATTTATTGATTTGTTTTATGGCCCAGAATATGATCTGTCTTAGTAAATGCTCCATGTGCACTTGAAAAGAATGTGGATTCTGTTGTTGTTGGGTGGAGTGTTCTGTAGATATCAATTAGGTCAAGTTGGTTGATAGTTTTTGTTTATGTCTTGTAATTTTTGATTGAATGCCAGACATTGTGAATTAAAAAACAAAATAAAGCAAGCATCAAGTATGTTCTGCCAGAGGGTGTTTACCTTTTCTTCTAGGCAGATAGACTAGGGAGCCAGTCACCTTAATTTATACAGAGGCTAGGTTGCTATTTGAGTAGTTTGGTGGTATTCTTCTTCTTCTTTCCTTTATTTGTAGGGTGTGGTTTTCCAGGACTTTCATTTCAAAGCCTTTCATTTCGTTTCAAAGGGTCTTTACCCCTTAGCAGAGCCAAAGTGGAAAATTTCACTTTGCTTTTCAAAGTTTTTCAATTATTATTTAGCCTCTTACCCTGTACTGTTTTAAAATTAAGCAAATGTCCTGTGAGAGATATTGGCCTTGAGCTTGAGGTCCCTGCAGTTTCCCATTTTTGTTACTCCAGCCTTGTGTGAACACCAAAAGCACTCCTGGTTTCTTGGTTCCTCAGCAGCAACGTTTTGTACAGGCCAAATCTCAAGTTTTCAGCCTTCACACTCAGCCCATAATCTGGAAATAACCCCAGGGAAAGCAACTGCAGATCATCTAAACAAATTTAAAAGATTCCCCCTTCTCTGGAGTGGTAGACCTTCTTGTCCCCCATGTTTTAAAGACAGCTATACGCTGCCTTTAAAAATATGTTTTTTTGTAATTTATTTAGCTTTTCTAGTTGTTCTCAAGAAGAATATTGACCCACTGCAAACTGTTTCATCCTACTTGGATGTGGACAACTCCTTACTGGTTTTTAGAAGCTTCACATAATACTCTATTTTCCTGAGCAATTTTGTATTAAGTATTCTTTTGGGTTTTAGGTAGGTGGGTTTTAGTTTTTGACCTAGTGTACATTCTAAAAATCAGATTTATTGAGGTATAATTTATATATGTTAAAACTCATCCATTGTAAGTATACATGTTGAATTTTGACGGACATATACATTTTTGTAACCACTACCACAATCAAGATACAGAAAATTCCTGTCAACATGAAAAGTTCTTTCTCCCTGGCAACCACCAATCTGTTTTCTGATAATACAATTTCACCTTTTATACAATATGATATAAATGGGATACTACAGTATATGGTCTTCGGGGTCTAGCTTGCACTTAGCATAATGCTTTTGATACTCATCTGTGTTAGTGGTTTTCTCTTTTTATTTCTGAATACTTTTCCATTGTATGAGATATGGCATAGTTTGTTTATAATTATTAGTTGTTGGACTTTTGGATTGCTTCCAGTTTTTGGCTATTATAAACAAAACTGCTAAACATTTGTGGACATGTGTTTTCATTTCACTTGGGCAGATATGTAGGACTAGAATTGCTGGGCTGTATGGTAATTATATGTTTAACTTCACAAGACACTGATGAACTGTTTTCTAAAGTGGTTTTACCGTTTTACATTCCCTTCAGCAATGAGATTTTCAGTTGGTCTGCATTCTTGCTAACACTTGGCATTGTCAGCGTTTTTGAATTTCTGCCATTCTAGTGGGTATGTAATGTTAAGTCATTGTGGTTTTAATTTGCATTTCCCTAATGACATGATATTGAGCATGTTTATGTGTGCTTATTGGTCATTCGTATATTTTCTCTTGTGAAGTGTCTGCTCAGATCTTTTACCCATTTAAAAAATTGGGTTGTTTACTCATTTACTGAGATGTAAGAGGTTTGTTTTTGTAAATATATTCTGATATGAGGCCTTTATCAGATATTAGGATTGTGAAAATTTGATCTCCCAATCTATGGCTGCCCTTTATATTTTCTTAATGGTATCTGAAGAGCAAAGTTTTAAATTTTGATGAAATCCAGTTGATGAAGTCTTTTATTCTTCATATTTTTGTGTCCTAAGAAATGTTTGTCTACTTTGAAGTATATGATTCATTTCAGTTGATTTTTATATATGATATGAAAAAGGGTTGAGATTCTTAAAAAATTTTTTTTCCACATAGATATACAGTTGTTGTAGCACCATTTGTTGAGAGACTGTTCTTTTTCTCCACTGAATTACCTTGTCACTTTTGTCAAAAATCAATTAATCATATGTGTGTGGGTCTTTTTTTGAACTCTATTTTATATAGTGAACTTTATACTTATCTTTACATCAGTACCTCTAAGTCTTGATTACTGTAGCTTTAAATCTGGTAATGGAAGTCCTCCAATACCATAAACATAATATACTTCTGTATTCATTTAGGCCTTTAATTTCTCTCAGTAAAGCTTTTTAACAGTTTTTGAATATACTTTTAGTAGTGGACTTTATCCTATTTGTTCAGCAAGTACCTAGTGAACATCTGCTGTGTGCCAGGCACTGTTCTAGTTGCTGGTGTTACAGCAGTGAACAAAGAATGCAAAAAGGCCTGCCCTTGGGGAGCTTACATTCCAACTGGGGGAAACCAGATGAGAAACTCTTAACTTAAATGTATGTTAGATGGTGATTAATACTATGGAGGAAAACAAATCAGGGGAGGGGGCTGGAGTGTTAGGGCGGGGACAGAGGGATTTATAATTTTTAATTGTGTGGACAGAAAGGTCTTCACTGAGAAATTGATATTTAAGCAGACCTTAGTCTGCTCTATACCCTAATAATGAAACAACCAACAATTCAGAAGGAAAAGGGGAAAGAAGGTGGGAGCTTGAATAAGTGTGCTAAGTATGCTAGTTGCCTCCTGTGTAGTAACTAGAAGTCCATAGCATTTAAAATCAACAAGTGTAGTGATAGAAGTATCTAACAGCAGAAAGGTAGACCATAAGAAATATCATGTTTTTGGTTGAAATCTGGTGATGAGAAAGTGTAACATCTTAACATAGCTTATAGTAGAGAACTAATAGGTAACATGAAGAAATGGAAGATGGACTTCAATACATATGATATTATAAAAGTATTATTTTAATAAAAACCTTATTAAAATAACAGAACTATTTGTAAAATGTAAATATGGAGAAAAGATGGAATTAAATGAGACATTAATGGGTATTTTGACTGTAAAGTTTATAATTTACAATGAAGAAATACCAAATAGTATTTCTTCAAAAATAGTAGAGCATTAATATTCAAAAGTAAAAGTGATCCTGGAAAGTTATAGTAGATTAGTAGAGCAAAAAATAGTAGTAGAAAATAGTAGAAAAATAGTAGAGCATTAATATTCAAAAGTAAAAGTGATTCTGGAAAGTTATTCAGAAAAACTTTACTGGTGGACTTTAATGGATCTCTCTTAGACCAAAGTGTATCAAGTGAACAAAAAAATTAAGGCTATAGAACAATTAAATATCCCAATTAATAAGCAAAATTTGATGGATAAACTGAATCCTACCTTGAAAATAGAGACTGTATACCTTCTTTCCAAGCATTTATAGAACATATACAAAAATTGATTATAGTACTAGATCATAAAGAAAACTTTTGTACATTCCTAAAGGTAGGAATAATTTAGAACTGCCCATCTAATATGATAGGCACTAGCTACATCTAGCAATTTAAATTCATTAAAGTTGAGTAAAATTTAAAATGCAGTTTCTCAGTCTTACTAACTACATATCAAGTGCTCAAATAGGATTGATTGACTTTAGAATGAGGAGAGAAGAAAGCAGATTGAAGACAGTATATGTGAACTAAATCTTCCTGTTTCATAGCAAGGAGTCAGTAGACATAATTTGAAGTTAGTCAAGAAATACAGACATGTTATATATAATTAGAGAGATAAATATAAAAACTACAGACACATAGATAAAAGTGAATGCTTCTAGCGAACAGGACTGCAGTTTTTTACTATTTGTTTTTTTAAAACCATGTGCATGTATTACATCAATAATATGCAAGTTTTACGAGACTAACAGGATATACAAACAAAATAAAAACTTATAAACTGTCTTTGCACAATAGCTTCTTATCCAGTAACTGTTAAGTGTAACTTTATTCCTTTGCATAAAGTAAAAAATGCTCTAGTTTTTTTTTGATATTTGATTAAAATTAATTTATACTGAAAGTATTAAAAAAAATTTTCAGGCACCAGTTGCCAGTCTTCTCTTCCATTTACAAATGAAGATAGCGGGCAGCTTTCTGTGACTTTGGTCATATACTACTTATCTTTAATTGATGAAATAGTTAATTTGATTTCAGTAGTGAGTAAAAGATTCATATAAAATATTTGGAGTACTTTAAGATTTTAATCTAAATAAACATCTTTCAGACAACAAAAGGGCACTTACCTCGGTCAGGAAATAAAAATCAAAGCTTATACTCACAGCCCCTGAGGACTTATGATATATTTCAAAGGTAATTTCTCTTTAATTTCTAGGGAATATTTTAAATATAAGTAAAGAATGACATCTTTAACAAGGACATTTGGCAAATAACTATATGAAAATTTTACTGCTTATATAGTGAAGGTATTGGTTATTATTTAAGATGCCACTTTATATTGCTTTATTTATTCACAACCTGTTGCTGTAGTTATTATCTATTTTCAGAATATTATTACATCTTTTTGCATATTCACTATGAGAGAGGGACTATAGATAAGGTTTAGGGCAAAAGAGAAAGAAGTTTTGCCCCGTGATTTAATATTACTTGAAAACGTATATAGGCAGACTAGTTCACAGTGTCATTTGTTGAATGTGTATAATATTTGTTTTCCGGTTTCCCAAATTGACTGGCCAAGCCAGTTTTTACAGCTTGACACTCTGAAACTGTCAGTATATTGTAGTTTGATAATTCAAGTAACTTTACACATAAGAAAATTAAACGTATAGGGATTAAATCTAAACACTTAGCTTAGAGGAACAGCATTACACAGCAAATCATCAAAAAGACCGACAGCAAATCCCCAGTGTAGTGGAAGATTTACGGAATATGGTGTTAGTAATTTATCTTTATAGCGATAAAGTCTTGGTCTCCAAATACTTTTTCAACATTTAAAAATACAGTATTTTAGAAATAATATTAAGATTTTTTTCTTCCTTGGAATGTAATTTACATCATTTTAATAATTAAAGATCTTTATGATTATACTTAAATCAATTACAAAGTACTTGCTGAAGGTGTAGGAGATTGGGAACTTATCTACTGACTTCTAGACACAATCTAAAACTTTGCTTTTCAATAAATCTTTGACATTTTCTTGTTTGTCTTTGTTCTAAAACATTAATGCATGTTTTAAAAGATCCAGTAGTAATGAAACGTTCTATAAATGTGTGTATCACTTACCCTAGGTTGTACTACATTGTGATTATCAGCCCTAAAATAATTATTATAATCATATGGTTTACAGTATACAGCAAGAGTCTAATGGCACCACAGGAACCATACCCAACCTGAAACAAGTGTTTATTCTATTCTTTCAACTCTCGTGAAGCCATATGCCTGTATATGTTTAGAGGAGAGTATCTCTTCTTCCTTAGGCTAGGCTCACTCTGCCTCTCACTACCTTTATTTTTTGAAGGCCCTGACATTTTAAAATTCTCTAAAGGTGTTACTAGTGAGTGCTTTCCGTAGATATTATAAGAATAAAAATGAAAATATTATATTACCAACATAAGTCATAGATTCTAATTGTAGGGACTTTGTTTTGTTCAGTCATACAGCCCTGGTACCTAAAATACCTGGCCATAGTATATACTCAGTAGTTTTTGAGCATAGGTAAATGCAGAAACAACTGATGTATCCATATTTTTATGTATATTTATTCATATTTAGCAAATACTTTAACATTATTGTATATAACGATAGTCTTGCAATTTATCTTCCTATCTAAAAGAATATTTAGTTGTATATAATCCAGTTAGACTCTAAGCTCCTTAAGGAGTTTGAGATTAACTTTCACACCACGGGAATACTAAACTGTAAGTGGGAGTAATATTCCACATTATAACTTAGCTGCCCAAATGTAAATTCTCTGGTTTGTGTCAGTTGAGAGTTCTCACTCATAATAGTCTGCTAATCATCCAGTTAAGAAAATTAATGCTCTGACAACTTTAGTTGGTCAAACACATTTTATTTAAGTAGTAAGATTTAAACCATATGTTCAGAACTTTATTTTTAAGTTTCTAAAATCTTTAATTATTAAAGATTAGCAGTAGTATGTGAGATTTCATCATCAGACCAAATTGGCAGCATAGGGATTCCTAACACTCATCCCTTGCCAAAATGTCAACTTTGCTCCTGCAAACCCAGGTCCCATCTCTACCTAGTGTCTGTCAGCTCCAGTGGCCCCAGGCAGCTCCTGTGACTCCTCAGCTCCAGGTCATGAGAATTCCAACAAACCCAGTCCCGTGATCCATTGTAGCACTAGCCAGCTCCTGTGAACCCAGGCTACAGGGTTACTTTGGTGCTGGTCAACTGCTGTGGCACCAGGCCCTCAGCAGGCTCCTGATTCACCTCCGCACCAGCTGCCTTCCATGACCCTGGGCATCTTCCATAGCACCAGGCTACTGGCAGTTTCCCATGAACCCAGGTCATGGCACATCCCAGCACCAACTGCCTCTGTGGCCCCTGGGCTCAGCACCTGGACAACTACCATGACCACAGGTCCCTGACACACCCCAGCTCAAGTCTGGCCCATGTGGAACTAGACTCCAGACTGGCTTCTGTGGGCCCTGAATCAGGTCCTCCCTCTTGTACCCAGGCACCAGGATGATCCCTGAATATGCAAGCATCTGGCCTGCCCACCTGTTGACCCAGGCATCACAACTGCCCACCCCATGGCTCCAGCAGTAAACTTCCCTGTGGAAACCACTTTATGTGTCACCCAGAATCTCTGGATGGGCTGACTGGTGAAGGACTTCCTGCTGAAGCATGTTGTAAAGACTAGAAGAGGTGCTCATTTTCTCAAATGTGCAGACTCTAGTGTAAGCCACAAGGATCATGAATCATCAGGGAAACATGACACCATCAAAGGAAACTAACAAAATTCCATTCCAATGACTGCCCCCGAAGGAAGAGATCTGTGAACTATTTGGCAAAGAATTGAGAATAATCCTCTTGAAGAAATTCACTGAACTATTAAAGGAATACATACAAGTAAATGAAAGTAGGAAAACAATGAGTGAACAAAATGAGAAGTTTAACAAAGAAATTGGAAACCATTATTAAAAAAACACAGAAATCCTAGAGTTGAAGAATACAATTACCTAACTGAAGATTTCTTAGAAATCTTCAACTGCAGATTTGACCAAGCAGAAGAAAGAAATAATGGATGAGGAGACAGGTCATTTGAAACCATCCAATCAGAGAAACGAAAAGAAAAGAGAATGAGAAAGTGTGAAGAAAGCCTGTGTAAATAATGGAATGCCATTAAAAGAAACAATCTACTAGTTATTGGAATCCCAGAGGAGAAGAGAGGGAGAAAGAAGCATAAAGCTAATTTAAAGAAATAATGGCTGAGAAGTTCCCAGATCTGGGGAGAGATTTGGATATCCAAGTTCATGAGGGTTGAAGCTAATAGGTCACCCCAAAATGATCTTCTCCAAGACATGTTATAATACAACTCTGTAAAATCCAGCACATTTTAAAAGCAGCAAGATAAAAAAAATTCTTCCCATATAAGGGAACCCCCCATAAGGCTATCAACAGAATAAGGCTATCAGCAGAAACTTTGCAGACCAGGAGTACGGGGGATGATATATTCAAAGTGCCTAAAGAAGAAAACTGCCAATCAAGAATACTTTACCCAGCAAAATTGTTTTATATACATGAAGGAGAGATACTTTCCCAAACAAAAGCTGGGGGTATTCATCACTACTAGATCTGCCTTATGAGAAATGGTGCAAGGAGTTCTTCAGGCTGAAAGCAAAGGATGCTAATTAGTAACATGAAAACATATGGAAATATAAAACATACTGGTAAAGGTAAGTATATAATCAAATTTAGAGTATTAGATAATATGACAGTATTGAGAGTAACATGGTGGTTAAGTTAATCACTTAACTCTAATATAAAGGTTTAAAGGACAACTGTGTTAAAAGTAACTATAGCTATGGGACTTCCCTGGTGGTCCAGTGGCTAAGACTCCATGCTCCCAATATAGGGGACCCAGGTTCAATCCCTGGTCAGGGAACTAGACCCCACATGCTGCAACTAAGAGTTCACATACTGCAACTAAAGATCCCACATTGCCGCAACTAAAGATCCCACATGTTGCAACTAAAGATCCTGCATGCTGTGATGAAGATCCCACATGCTGCAACTAAGACCCAACACAGCCAAATAAATAAATATTAAAAGTAACTATAGCTACAGTAATTTGTTAATGGATGCACAATGTTAAAAGAGGTAAACTGTGACATCAAAAGCATAAAGTAAAAGATTAGAGTTCTTGTATATGATCTAAGTTGATAGCTTAAAGTAGACTGTTGTAGCTAGAAGACGTTTTATATAAGCCTCATGATCATAAAACAAAACCTGCAGTAGATAGACAAAAGATAAAGAGAAGGGAGTCAAAGCATACCACTATGGAAAATCATCAGTTCACAAAGACATCACAAGATGGAGAAAGGAACAGGGGAACTACAAAGCAGGCAGAAAACATTTAATAAAATGTCATGAGAAAGTTCTTACCTATCAATAATTACTTTAAATGTAAATGGATAAAATTTTCCAGTCAAAAGTCATGGAGTAGCTGCCTGGATTAAAAAACAAGATCAACTATATGCTGCCTATAAGAAACTCATTTCACCTTAAGGATACATGTAGGCTCAAAGGGAAGGAATGGAAAAAGATATTCCATGCAGTTGGAAACCAAAGAGAGCAGGGGTAGCTAACCTTATATCAGACAAAATAGACTTTAAATCAAAAACGATAACAAGGGGCAAAGACTGTCATTATACAATGAAAAAGGGATTGATTCATCAAGAGGATATAACAATTGCAGATATATATGCACCCAACATTGGAGCACCTAAAAATATTAAGCAAATACGAACAGATCTTAAGGGAGAAATTGACAACAATTAAGTAATAGTAGGGGACCTCAGTACCTCCACTTTCAGCAATGGATAGGTCATCTAGAAGAATGAAGGAAAACACTGGATGTGAAATATACCTTAGGCCAAATAGACCTAACACATATACAGAACATTCCACCCAACAGCAGCAGAATATGTATTCTCAAGTGTACATGGAAACTCTGCAGGATAGATCATATGTTAGGTCACAAAACAAGCCTTAGCAAACATAAGAAGATTGTTATTGTACCACCTGTCTTTTCCATACAATGGTGTTAAACTTGAAATCAATAAGAGGAAAATTGAAAAATTAACAATTGTGTGGAAATTAAATAACACACTCCTAAACAGCCAATCAGTTAAAGAAGAAATCAAAAGGGAAATTAAAAAATACCTTGAAAGAAACAAAAATGGAAATACAACATACCAAAACAGATGGTATGCGGCAAAAGCAGTTTAACAGGGAATTTCATAGCAATAAATGTCTAGATTCAGGGATGGGGGGAAAGATCACAAATAAACAACTGAACTACACCTCAAGGAACTAGAAGGGAAAAGCCTGGGACCAGATGGCTTCAAAGGGAAATGCTCCAAAACATTTAAAGCAGTTAGCAGAAGGAAGGAAACAACAAAGATTAGCACAGAAATAAAGAGACCAGGAAAACAATATAAAAGATAAATGAAACTAGTGGCTGTTTTTTGTCTTTTTTTTTTTTTTTTTGAGAAGATAACATGGACAAATCTTTAGCTGGACTAAAGAAAAAAGACTCAAAATCAGAAACAGATGTAGAGAACAAACGTATGGGCACCAAGGGGGGAAAGTGATGGGGGTTGGTGGTGGTGGGATGAATTGGGAGATTGGGACTGACATTTATACACCAATATGTATAAAACAGGTAACTAATAAAAACCTGCTGTATAAAAAAAAATTCAAAAAAAAATCAGAACTGAAAGAGGAGACATTACAACTGACATGACAGAAATACAAAGGAAAATAGGAGCCTAGTATGAACAATCATGCCAACAAATTGGTTAATCTAGAAGAAATGGATAAATTCCTAGAAACCTACAACCTACCAAGACTGAATCATGAAGAAGTAGGAAATTTGAACAGACCAATAATGGATAAGGAGATTGGAACAGTAACCAAAAGCCTTGCAGCAAAGAAGAGCCAGGACCAGATGGTTTCACTGGTGAAACGTTCCACCAAACATTTAAAGAATACTTAACACCAATCCTTCTTAAACCCTTCCAAAAAATTGAAGAAGAAGGAACACTCGATACCAAAGCCAGATTAGCATACTACAAGAAAAGAAAACTACAGGCCAAAATCCTTGAGGAATATAGGTGCAAAAATTATCAACAAACTCTACTAGTAAACTGAATTCAGCAGCACATTAAAAGAATCAGACACCATGATCAAGTTAGATTTATCCCCAGGATGCAGGGATGGTTCAGTATACACAAATCAATAAATGTGTACACCACATTACTAGAATGAAAGATAAAAACATATTAATTATTACTGAATAGATATTTTCTACATATGTGATCTGTGAACAGAGGTAATTTTTTGCTGCTTCCTTCCATATTTGGATGACTTTTTCTTGCCTAATTGCTTTAGCTAAGACTTTGAGCACAATGTTGAATATAAGTGATATGAGTAGGCATCCTTGATTTGTCCATAATCTTGGAGGAAAAGCTTTCAGTTTTCATTGTTGAGTATGATGTTAGCTGTGATATTTTTATATATGGCTTTTATTATGTTGAGGTGGTTTATTTCTGTTTCTAGTTTAGTGTTTTTATTATGAAAGTGTTTAATTTTGTCAGATGCTTTTTCTTCATCAATTGAGGTATTTCCTTCCCCTTCATTCTTTTAATGTGGTATATGACACTGATTAATTTTAATGTTTTGAATCATCCTTGCATTCCACCTGATCATGGTATATAATACATTTAATGTGCTATTGAATTTGGCTTGTTAGTATTTTGTTGAGGATTTTTGCATCATTATTCATCAGGAATATTAGTCTGTAGTTTTCTTGTTGCGTCTTTTTCTGGTTTTGCTATCAGGGTAATGCTGGCATCATGAAATGAGTTGGAAATGTTCCCTCCTATTTAATTATTTGGAAGAGTTTGAGGAGGATTGGTGTTAATTCTTCTTTAAATGTTTTGGAGACTTTTCCCATGAAGCCATCTGGTCCCAGACTTTTCTTTGTTGGGATCTGCTTTTATTTCTTGATTAATTGACTTTAAATTATTCTCGATTCTTCTAAGATGAGGATTTAATTCACTTGTGCTGTCCTTAATCTCTCATATCTCTTCATCCCAAAGTTTGAAACATTGTAATTAGTTCTTTTATTAGTATCTTTGCAACTGTAAATAAAATGTTTCTTAGACATTATATTTTAAATCCCTACTGTGTAAGATAAGGATAGTAGGGCCTTTATCCATTTCTTCATCTTGTCTTTTCTACTCCTTCACTTCCATTTTACCTTTTCTTTTGCGTTTGACCAGGTTGATCACATAACATTTACGTTCTGTTATGTAATGAGATTTAAGACATTCAGTCTTTTCGGTAGGTTGATTCTAAAAGCTGAACAAAATAAATTACAGTTAATCATTGAGCTATTCATTTTCCATGGGTACAAAGTTATGATAATGGAACTCAAAAAATAAAATATGTGATATCAAGGTAAGGTTGGTTATCTTTACTTACAGTTCATAAGTTTTTTTTTCACAGTCATGCCACTAGTTTGCCTTATATTCTGACTTTATATTCTGATTAGTTTGCTTAATATTGTTCATCTTTCCCCCCTACAGTCTGTAATTGCCTTTTTTTTCTTGGTCAAAATGTTTCCTGCTTGAATCACAATATCTGTTATTTGTTGGATGGAATCCCTGGTTTTCCTGGAGACATGCCTTTTAGAGTTGTCCTACTTTCTCCTTCAGTCTTCATGGGTTGGAAGCCTGCTGTATTTCTGTCATTCTGAGATACTCCTTCACTGCATTTCTGGGTTAGACTTACTGTCTCTTAGATATCACATCTTTGTCTTTTATGGCATTCTCCTTTTTGCTGGAGTATATTCTAAATTAACTTCAGTTTACAGGGTACTTAAGATGTAAACATTCTTGCATGCCTGAACATGGCTTTTTCGCCTCATTCATAATTGCTTGATAGTTTGTCTGGGTGTAGAAATTTAGATTCAGATTAAATTCCTTTAGAACTTATGGGTTTTTGCTCTGTTGTGTTTCAGATCAAGATGGTAGGAAGTCTGGTGCTACTCTTGAGTCTTGTTACTTTTTAATGACCCTTTCCCCTTGTCTTTGGAAGCTTTAGTATCTTATCTTTGTCTTTGTAGTTCTGGAATTTTATAGTTAACGTGTCTAGGTATGAGTTGTTCTTATTATTCTATCTGAACTCTCTGGGGTAGGTAGGCCCTTTCAGTTGAAATGCAGGTGTCTCCCTCCAGGTATGGGAAATGTTCTCCATTATTTTTTTGGTAATATTTCTTGGTTTTCTATGTTCTCCCACTTTGGAATGCTCACCAGCAGAATTTTGGCTTTCTGGTTTGATCCTTATGTCTTTTATCTCTTCTCATGTTGTCTATCATTGCCTTTTTATTCTGTATTCTGACAGATTTCTTCAACTATATGTTCCTACTTTTCTGTGAATGTCTGTAACCAGATTGTAAGTATTCCAGTAGCTTTGCTTATTTTTTGTTCATATCATTTCAAGAGACAACATGGTATAGTAGTTAAAAGCATATACAGTGGACCTAGACTGCCAGACTGTGTGAGTTAAGTTCCCAGCTCCATCACTTAATAACCATGTGACCTTGGGTAAGTTATTTAACCTCTCTGTGCTCAGTTTCTGAACTACAAAATGAGGATTGTAACTACTTTGTGGGCAAAGGAGTTCATATTTGTAAAGCGTTTGTAACAGTTCTTGGTGTAGTAAAATCCGTGTCATTGTTTGTTTAATATGTAGCATTCTGTTTTTGTTGTATTGAATGCAGTGTCTTTAGGAGTATCTTAAAGATATTTTGTTTTTTATTCTTTTCTTCTGTACCCTGAATAATATATGAGTCTTCTGGGGTTAGTTGATCTACTTATTTATCTTGGTCGTCTTCTAGCTGCGGTTGTTCCTCATATGACTAGAAATTATTATTGTTGGTTCATGTATATTGCTACCGGATTATCTTGATTATTTTAGGTAGCTATGGTGGGTTTTTTTTCTCGTTGTATAGGTGGATTTTTTTCCAATTGCCATCTCTGTTTGAAAAGACTGGTTGGTGATTCTTTGTAAATAGATGGAGTGTGTTGTCTGCTGGCAAGTTTAGGTTTAGAGCCTAAGAGCAGGGAACCTATTGCTATTTTCAGGAGCTTTCCGGTTGTCATATTGACACGAGCTCTGTGGACACTAACATCCATCTAGTTTCTTTCTGAGCAGTTTGCTAAATTTCTGCTAGATTTCTTTAGAAAAAAGTGGTGCAGTTTTGGGCCTAGGTGTGATGCTGGCCTTGCTTAGCCAGGGAAGGGGTGCAGAGAAAGGAGACAGGTAAAGCTTTTTCCTAGGTCACTTGTATTCAGCCTCTGTATCTGCTAACTCTAGAGCCTAGAGTCTCAGGACAGTTGACTCAGAACTCCACTGTAGTCCCTTTATGTGTGAATTTTGCATGTGCTTAACCTGTTAATACACTTGGATCTGCTTTCTGCTCTCCAGAAATCTACTGTATCATTTCATCTCTTCATAACTTCCTTCTCCAATGTTTTCATTGTTTTATAGATCTTACTTTTTGTTCTTCTGTGCTGTCTTACCAGTAGGCTTTCCAAAGGGAAGAGAGGCAAAACTGAGTGTTTGTCATCATTATCTCTTTCATTCTTCAGGTTTTCTTGAAAGAAAGAAAGAAAGAAAGAAAGGAAGAAACAAAAGAATGAAAGAAATTGTCACTTCACCCCTAAGTAATTCTATGTTTCTTTAAAAAATAAGGATATTTTCTTACATAAACTCAGTATCATTACTACATCTAACCAAATTAACCATAATTTCTTAATATCATATAATGCCTAGTCCTTATTCAGATTTTTCTCAATTGTTTCAAAAATACTTTTTGATATTGTCTGAATCAGGATTCAAATGAGGTACTAACAATTGGTTGTAATGTTTCTTGAGTCCTTTTTTTTTTTTTCTTTTGCGGTACGCGGGCCTCTCACTGTCGTGGCCTCTCCCGTTGCGGAGCACAGGCTCCGGACGCGCAGGCCCAGCAGCCATGGCACACAGACCCAGCCGCTCCGCGGCATGTGGGATCCTCCCAGACCGGGGCATGAACCCGCGTCCCCTGCATCGGCAGGTGGACTCCCAACCACTGCGCCACCAGAGAAGCCCTTGAGTTTTTTTTTTTTAAGAGAACAATTTATTTGGAAGAAGAGTGTTATCAGTTTGTAGATCACCTTTGATAGAAAATGTTTGCCACAAGTATGTATTACACAGTAATGCTCCAATTTCTTAACAATGAAAAATCTTCCTCAAATAACACATACTTTGTTGTAATGGAAAACATATACAACAGTATACAGATTAGAATAATCTACCGATCACCCAGCTTTAATAACTATCAACTCAGAACCTGTCTTGTTTCGTCCATACCCTCACCCATGTACCCTCTCCTAGAGCTATTTGAAGCATATTCCACATATAATTCATTGTAAATATTTCTAAATGTAAATGTAAATATTTCTGAAACTAAAGGCTCTGAGGCTTTTAAAAATTTAGGACAGTTGACAACCCCCTACCCCCTTTTCCCTCCATGTTGAAGAAACTAGGTCAGTTGTTCTGTATAATATTTCACATTCTAGATTTATCTGATTGCTTCTTCCTGATGTCATTTTACTTATTCCTTTTCTGTATTAATTTAAACTGAAAGTTTGATCTAAAGCAGTGTTTCTCAACCTTTTTTTTTTTTCTTCTTCTTTAAAGGCCCTTTTTAGACATTTTTTTTTCCTTTATTGTCTGCTCTCTGAAACCCAAGAATAGATATAGCACTGTGCTTTGGAGAGCAAGAAACCATTTTAATATACTACTATGGAAGATATTTTTCACCCCTGGGTGTGACATTGCTGCTGTTAAGAATATACGATATAAAGGTTTGATAGATTCCAGCGTGACTCTTGTACACAAGAACATTTTATAAATAGTACTATATACTACATATTTCATTACATTGGGAGGTACATAATGTCTGTCTTACTTTTGGAGATGGTAAGATTGATCAGTTGCACTCATTTGGTGACAGCATGATCTGTTGTGCAAGTCACTATGACTTTTTCTCCTCATGGCTTTAAAATCCATTGATGATTGTTGCCCATCTATTTATGTAATTTCTTTTTGTTCTTATTAGCTAAAATTCTTTGAAGGACTACCCCTCACCAATTAGGTCTCTTTGGTTACCTTGAAATATAGTTTGATAGGACAGACAAGAAAAATGCTTTATCAATTACCTTTTACTTACCAATTTTTTTTTTTTTTTTTTTTTTGTGGTACGCAGGCCTCTCACTGCCGTGGCCTCTCCCGTCGCGGAGCACAGGCTCCGGACGCACAGGCCCAGCGGCCATGGCTCACGGGCCCAGCCGCTCCGCGGCATGTGGGATCCTCCTGGACCGGGGCACGAACCCGCATCCCCTGCATCGGCAGGCGGACTCCCAACCACTGCGCCGTCACCCGGGAAGCCCTACTTACCAATTTTTGATTAACCCTTAGTATACCATCAATATCCATTGGATTTAATTATAGCCTTTTTGATTTTTTAAGCATTCCAACTATTTATAAGAACTAGTATTTCATGATTATTATTCTTTGGGGTCTCCTAAAGAACAAAACAAAATGTACTTAAAAAATTGAATAAATCTCTATCTTTCATTAATTATATTCTCTTACCTGTAAACATTGTATGTTTCAACATTTTAAGATTTGTTTTATCATGACTCACCAGTTATTGCTATCTTTCCTTAAAAGATAACATGAAAGTAGAAGAATAATGGAATCGTGTAGAAGGGTGATAGAATATGGAAAAGTTTGTCGCTATTGCATCATTTTTTTCAGTCTGATTTTTGTATTGCCCAAGTTATTGCATCATCTTTCAAGAAGTTATTAAAGAAGCCTGGAGACACTATTTTTGTAGGCTGCTTTTAATTTTCATTGAACACAGTTGAGAATTCAGAAACTTTCATTTCTGCCCATAATGGCAAAGAGAAGAAAAATCACAGCAGAAGATGTTTCACATCTCTTTGACAAATCAGCTGCTGAGTGCAAAGAGAAATTGTAGCACTCCAGGCTCTACACTTGCATTATCCAATAGAAATATAATGTGAACCACAAATGAAGCCACATGCATTATTTAAAATTTACCTTAAAAAAGTAAGCAAAGAAAATGGTGTCATTGAGTCTGAAGTCAGGGAGCCAGATTCCTCCAGCTTCGTTTTTCTTTCTCAAGATTGCCTTGGCTATTTGGGGTCTTTTGTGTCTCCATAAAAATTTAAAAATTTTTTTGTTCTAGTTCTGTGAAAAATTGCTGATTTGATAGGGATTGCATTGAATCTGTAGATTGCCTTGGGTAGTATAATCATTTTGACAATGTTGATTCTTCCAATCCAAGAACATGGTATATCTTTCCATCTGTTTGAGTCCTTTGATTTCTTTCATCAGCGTCTTATACTTTTCAGAGTACAGGTCTTTTGTCTCCTTAGGTAGGTTTATTTGTAGGTATTTTATTCTTTTTGGTGTGATGGTAAATGGGATTGTTTCTTGCATTTCTCTTTCTGATCTTTCGTTGTTAGTGTATAGAAATACAACAGATTTTTATGTATTAATTTTGTAACCTGCAGCTTTACCAAATTCATTGATGAACTCTAGTAGTCTTTTTTGTAGCATCTTCAGGATTTTCTATGTACAGTATCATGTCATCTGCAAACAGTGACAGTTTAACTTCTTCTTTTCCAGTTTGGATTCCTTCTATTTCTTCTTTGATTGCCATAGCTAGGACTTCCAAAACTATGTTGAATAAAAGTGGCAAGAGAGGACATCCTTGTCTTGTTTCTGATCTTAGAGGGAATGCTTTTAACTTTTCGCCATTGGGTATGAGGTTAGCTGTATACATTGTTGTATATGGCCTTTATTATGTTGAGGTATGTTCCCCCTATGCCGACTTTCTGGAGAGTTTTTGTCATAAATGGGTGTTGAATTTTGTCAAAAGTTTTTCCTGCATCTAGTGAGATCATATGGTTTTTATTCTTCCATTTGTTTATGTGGTGTATCACATTGATTGATTTGTGGATATTGAAAAATCCTTGCTTGCCTGGTATAAATCCCACTTGATCATGGTGTATGATCCTTCTAATGTATTGCTGGATTCAGATTGCTAGTACTTTGTTGAGGATTCTTGCGTCTATGTCCATCAGTGATATTGGCCTGTAATTTCCTTTTTCTGTGGTGTCTTTGTCTGGTTTTGGTATCAGGGTGATGGTGGCCTCATAGAGTAAGTTTGAGAATTTTCCTTCCTCTGCAATTTTTTTGGAACAGTTTCAGAAGGATAGGTGTTAGCTCTTCTGTAAATGTTTGATAGAATTCACCCGTGAAGCCATCTGGTCCTGGACTTTTGTTTGTTGGGAGTTTTTACTCACAGTTTCAGTACTTGTGATTGGTCTGTCCATTTTTTCTATTTTTTCCTGGTTCAGTCTTGGGAGATTGTACCTTCTAAGAATTTGTCATTTCTTCCAGGTTGTTTGTTTTATTGGCATACAGTTGCTTGTAGTAGTCTCTTATGATTCTTCTTATTTCTGTGGTGTTAGGTGTAACTTCTCCTTTTTCATTTCTAATTTTATTGATTTCAGTCCTCTCCCTTTTTTTCCTTAATGAGTCTAGCCAAAGGTTTATCAATTTTGTTTATTTTTTCAAAGAATCAGCTTTTAGTTTCATTGAACTTTGCTATTGTTTTCTTTGTCTCTGTTTCATTTATTTCTGCTCCGTTCTGTATGATTTCTTTCCTTCTACTAACTTTAGGCTTTGCTTGTTCTTTCTTTATTTGCTCTAGATGTAAAGTTAGGTTGTTTATTTTAGATTTTTCTTGTTTCCTGGGGTAAGATTGTATTGCTATAAACTTCCCTCTTAGAACTGCTTTTGCTGCATCGCATAGGTTTTGGATCATTGTGCTTTCATTTTCATTTGTCTCTAGCTATTTTTTGATTTCCTTTTTGATTTCTTCAGTAATCCATTGGTTGTTTAGTAGCATATTGTTTAGCCTCCATGTGTTTGTATTTTTTACAGTTTATACTGCAAAGCCATAGTCATCAAAACAGTATGGTACTGGCACAAAAATAGAAATATAGATCAATGGAACAGGATGGAAAGCCCAGAAATAAACCCATGCACCTCTGGTCACTTAATCTCTGACAGAGAAGGCAAGACTATACAATAGAGGCAAGACAGTCTCTTCAATAAATGGTGCTGGGAAAACTGGACAGCTGCATGTAAAAAAAATGAAATTAGAACATTCTCTAATACCATACACAAAAATAAACTCAAAATGGATTAAAGACCTAAATGTGAGACTGGACACTATAAAGCTCTTAGAGGAAAACATAGGCAGAACACTCTCTGACATAAATCACAGCAATATCTTTTTCGGTCCATCTCCCAGAGTAATGGAAATAAAAACAAACAAATGGGACCTAATTAAACTCAAAAGCTTTTGCACCATGAAGAAAACCATAAACAAAACGAAAAGATAACCCACAGAATGGGAGAAAATATTTGCAAATGGTATGACTGACAAGGGATTAGTTTCCAAAGTTTACAAACAGGTTTTGCAGCTCAATATCAAAAAAAAAAAAAAATGCAATCAAAAAATGGGCAGAAGACCTAAATAGACATTTCTCCATAGAAGACATACAGATGGCCAGGAGGCACATGAAAAGATGTTCAGCATTGTTAATTATTAGAGAAATGCACATCCGAACTACAATGAGATATCATCTCATACCAGTCAAAATGGCTATCATCAAAAAATTCACAAACAGAAAATGCTGGAGACTGTGTGGAGAGAAAGGAGCCCTCCTACACTGTTGGTGGGAATGTAAATTGGTGCAGCCGCTATGGAGGACAGTATGGCGGTTCCTTAAGAAACTAAAAATAGAGCTACCTTACTCAGCCATTAAAAAGAATGAAATAATGACATTTGCAGCAACATGGATGGACCTAGAGATGGTTGTACTGAGTGAAGTAAGTCAGAGAAAGAGAAATATTGTGTGATATTGTTTATATGTGGAATCTAAAAAAAATTATACAGATGAACTTATTTGCAAAATAGGAACAGACTCACAGACTTAGAGAATGAACTTATGGTTACCAGGGGGGAAGTGGCGGGGGAGGGATAGTTGGGGAATTTGGAATTGACTTGTACACACTGCTATATTTAAAATGGATAACCAACAAGGACCTACTGTGTAGCACAAGGAACTCTGCTCAATATTCTGTAACAACCTAATTGGGAAAAAAATTTGAAAAAGAATAGATGCATATATATGTATAACTGAGTCACTTTGTTGTATACCTGAAACTAATACAACATTGTTAATCAACTATACTCCAATATAAAATAAAAAGTTAAAAAAAAAAGAAAATGTTGTCATTGAGGAAAGCAAGAAATTCCTTTTAGGAATTCACACTCTGGGGGACAAACTTTGATGGATTGCTTCTGTCTCTTCTTTGGCCCCAGTCAGATAAATTCTCTCCCTTCCTCATCTCCTCTGCATTCACCCCAAAGAGGCCATGTTTCTCATGGCTCTGCCTAGCTCGTTAGTAGCTCGGTAACGTACTACCTTGGGTTTGCTTTGTCTCCTTATATGTCTTTCTTCCCTTTCACTTATTCACATCCAGACATTGAACCCTCCCTTTCCAAAGTGTCCGTTTGTCCCTATGCTTCAGGCTACCTTTTTGAGGTGAAATAGTGGCTTCCAAACTTCTTTGACCACAGCCTATAGTAAGAAATATGTTTTATGTTGTGACCCAGTATCCACATACTCAATAAACACATACCTGAAACAACAGTTTCAGGAAATAACCTAACCATTACTAGGTGTCCTGTACTTTGACTTTTTTTTCTATTTCGTTTCATTTAAAAAAATGCTTGTTATACCCCCTGTATTGCTGGACCAAAGTGTAGGAACGTTTATAATTTTGTTAATATATTGATATATTGTCCTCCATAAGTCAGCACCTATTTCTACTCCCACCAGCAGTGCATGAGAGTAATGCCAAAACTGATATTATAAATGCTTTGAAAATTCTGCCTTTAGAGTATGTGACTCATCAATGTCCTCAAACTTGTTCCACTCCTGTCTTGCCTGGGGATAGAGTATCTTGTGCATTAACTCAGCTCCTTTTTCAGTAGTAGTGGGAGAGCGAAAAAGAAGACTGTGGGTTAGTTGAACACTTTAGGATTCCATCCTGATTTATTTATAATGTTTTGATTGTATCTCTTTGGATAGCTTTTTTGTGGTGGTTCTAGGTACTTTATGTATAGGTAACTTATTATAGTCTACTGGTTAACTCCCTTTACCCACCCCCTCCATTTCTAATTTTCTCTCTATATATTGAGAACCGTATCACACAGTGTTAATAATTTCTGCTTAAATCATCAAAAATAATATAGAAGACTTAGGAGAAGGAAAAGGTATTGTATTTACCCATATTCTTCCTCTTTCCAGTTTTTCCCTCCTGATTTTCCAATATTCCTTCTTTTATCATTTCCTTTCTGTTAGAAGAACTTCCTATAGTCATTCCTTTTTTTTAGGGCAGGTCTACTGATGACACACTCTCTTAGTTTTCTGTCATTTGTGGATATTTTAATCTCCCTCTCTTTCCTGAAGGATATTTTGTCTGGATATAGAATTCTGGGTTGGCAGTTCCTTTCTTTCAATACTTGAAGAATGCTTCTGGGCATCAAAAATATGAATAGATATTGAAATTCAGAATGTTTATTATGACCATAATGGTCTAAGTGTTAACAGAAAAACTTTTTTTGGAATTATAATTACTACAAGTATACCATAAATGTATTATTGATTTTATTATTAAACAATTACTAGTTGTAAATGTATCTTTTCAGAGGGGACTTTTCTTTTCATGGAATTTATGTATCCATAGATGAATATTATGTATATGTTAGAATGAGACTGGTTTCAGTGGAAATTAATAGTAAAAAGAAAAGATGTTGGGTCACTAATAAGTGTGAAGTTTACAAAACACTTATGCTTTTGTTAAGTATATCATTTATAGTAGGATTTACAGTATATTCCTGCTAAACTAATCTATATGTAATATGTCCATATAGGAATGAAAAACAAGCAGAAATGCATGGAATGTGACAGTGTAAAGACTTGTCCCAGTTTTTTAAAAAATATGGATTTACTATGTGCAGTATTCTTTTCATAAAAGTTAATAAAAATGTTTCTCCATAAGTGTTCAAGAAAATATAAAACACTAACTTAACTTTGGTATGTGTTACGTTTACTTGAAGATATGATGTTAACTGAAGTAAGGGATCTTTTCAACTCTTTGAAATCATGTAAAATATCTTCATGTCACAGACACAAGACACAGGTGATTGATAGAATGTACTAATTTCTTTCTCATTTCTCTGAGAATGGTGAAAGTACAGATGTTGAATTCTAATTTAAGATGCTTCCCAGATCTTGAGTTCTAAATAATTCTATATAAATTATGTAAGGAGTCTGGCCACAAGCTTGTAACCCGGATGAACTAAGTTCTAGCTGTCTTCAATATTTATCATCACTGTTTTCGTTGGATTCTCTCAGATGAGCTTCTTAATCAGAAGGTTGTTTTTATTCTCACATCCTGAAGTTTTAACAGTGCATTGGGGCCAGGCCAGAATATCTGCTTTTTAATGTCATGTATTGTTCTTAACAGAGGTGTATGGGACAGGGAAAAACAAGACCTCCTTGGATATATGGTACTTCCATTAGAGGATACTCCCTTGATATCAATATTTAAAATTATTCCTTTGGTGTTCTGGATGTTTCTACATGGAAATGCATTGTAGTGAATTTTAGATGTGTAAGAGATACATCTTTCTCTTGTGAACTGGAAGAAGGAAGATACAAAATACACTGTAGGAAAGGAGAAAGCAGTATGATGCTCTGACCTTGATATTAGTTCTAGTAGCTGGTTGGTAATTATAGACATGAAGGATTTGGAAATTGATTCCCTAAAACCATCTGGTCCCTAGTGTGAAGACTGCTGGATTAAGGTGTAATCTTTCTTCACTAGGTTATAGTCTTGAATCCTCTACTGTGTAATATTCATCTGCTTTTTATCGTTATAACTGTTTTGAGTCCCTTAAGGACCTTCATCATTGTGGGCTGATTACCGGTACTTTGCTGTGCTCTCTTTTCTCTTTTTTCATTCTTCATGAGTGTGTTCCTCAGTGGAACAGATTTTTTTTTTAAATTAAGTTATACTTGACATACAACATTAGTTTCAGGTATACAACATGGTGATGAGATATTTTTATATGTTATGAAATAATCAGAACAAGTCCACTTACCTTCTGTCACTATACAAAGTTGTTACTGTATTACTGACTGTATTCCCATTACTTCCCCTTGACTTAGTTTATAGCTGGAAGTTTTATACCACTTAATCCCCTTCACCTGTTTCATCCATCATCCTCTTCTCCCAGCAGTTTGTGCTCTCTGAGTCTGTTTCTGTTTTGTTTCATTTGTTTATTTTTCTTGTTTTTTGGATTCCACATATGAGTGAAATAATTCAGTATTGGTATTATTATTATTTTTTTAACATCTTAATTGGAGTATAATTGCTCCACAATGGTGTGTTAGTTTCTGCCCCATAACAAAGTGAATCAGCTATACGTGTACATATATCCACACATCTCCTCCCTCCTACGTCTCCCTCCCACCCTCCCCATCCCACCCCTGTAGGTGGTCACAAAGCACCGAGCTGATCTCCCTGTGCCATGCAGCTGCTTCCCACTAGCTATCTATTTTACATTTGGTAGTGTATATATGTCCGTGCTACTCTCTCACTTCGTCCCAGCTTACCCTTCCCACTCCCTGTGTCCTCAAGTCCATTCTCTACATCTGCGTCTTTATTCTTGTCCTGCCCCTAGGTTCTTCATAATCATTTTTTTTCTTTTTGTCTGACTTATTTCACTTAGCATGATATCCTCAAGGTCCATCCACGTTGTTGTAAATGGCAGGATTTAATTCTTTTTTATGGTAGAGTACGATGTGTGTGTGTGTGTGTGTGTGTGTGTTGTGTATACACCACATCTTTGTTATCTGTTTATCTATTGAAGGACACTTAGGTTGCTTCCGTATCTTGGGTATTGTAAATAATGCTGCAGTGAACATAGGGATACATACATCTTTTCAACTTAGTGTTTTTGTTTTCTTTGGATAAATACCCAGAAGTGGAATTGCTGGATCATATTGTAGTTCTATTTTCAGTTTTTGGAGGAACCTCTATACTGTTTTCCATAATGGCTGCACCAATTTACATTCCCACCAACAGTGCATGAGGGTTCCCTTTTTTAGTGGAGCAGTTTTTTATTCTTTCTCTTCCTCCTTCTTTAACATGTATGTATATTTTTTATTCACAATCCACTCCCCTCAGGTTTTAATTTTCCTCTATGCATCAGATTTTGTCTGTATGGTTGTTGATTTTTCATTCATTCAAAAACTTAGGATATGTTACAAAAACATAATTGCCAATTGTATTTCAATGACTGAAACTCCATGATGGCAGGAATTTGGTGTGTTTTCCCCTAATCATTGGATATGTAGAACCTATCATAGTAAGTGAATGAATGAGCATGAAACAAAATTTCCAACTCTTTCTCTAACAGAGAAATAACCAAATTAATGTTGTGAAGTCTTTTGTTTTTGTTAATTAATCTTTAAAATAGTACTTTTCTGATTTAATGGTAATTAAAATGCTTTTAATATTGTGGTAAGTATCGTTAACATTTCTGATAATTTTAATTGCTAATAAAAATTAATGACCATTATTGGGCTATTTCATAAAACCATACTGGAAATAAAGGCTTATAAAAGCACCTACCTCATAGGGATGTTGTGAGGATTGAATTAGTTACTACGTGTAAAGCACTTAGAACTGGACTTCACGCATAGTAAAATGCTTGGCAACTATTAATTTGTAACTGAGAATGGTGCTGAAACTGACTTCTTCCCCATCATTTTGCAGGAGGGCCCCTGATGGTCAGTTGATCAATTCATCCATTCATAGGGAGGCTGGCAGTTTTCCCTCAGGCCTTTGCAAAAGCCCCCTGAAAGGATCATCCTCCACAGGACTTTGATTCACCTTCCTTCCCAGGGGTCAACCTCTAAGACCCTTGAGGCTAGGGGACTGGGAAGAGCTTCAGAATGGCTAATATATTGCAGTCAAGTGGTGAGAGTTTAAAATGGTCTCTGCCTGTTAGCCCTGTGTGACTGAGTGATGCAGGGCAAATTGCTTCACTTCTTACTTTCCTCCCTTGCCCATCTCATCTCAGAGAATGACCTTCTCATCCCTTTTCTTACTCTGAGCAGCCATACTAGATTTCTTTTACTTGCACACAAACGCCATATCCTCTCCTACATCTGGCCCTTTGAACATGCCATTCCCTTCTAATGAAACTTGTTCTTTCTCTCCCCTCCCCTCTTGCTTTATTTGGTCAGACCCTACTCATGCTTGCATTAATTGCCTCTTTTTTAGGAAACCTTTCCTAACTAGTTCCCACTAGCCTGGTTTGTATCTCTGCCATGCTTTCCCTTCACATCATCATGATTCTTAAAGCCTTTCATCCCATTTGGAGTTGGCCTACAGACTGAGCTCCTGGAGGAATTGATGGAATCTGACATGTTCATTGCTGCATCCCCTATTCCTGGCACATAGGAAGCCCCAATTAATGCTGTATATGTGGATGGGAAAAAATACTGGCGGTATTGTTACTTAGAATTTGATTAACATTATTTCCACAGCTGCCCTTGTTTTACAGATTTTGTTTTTTGTTTTTTGTTTTTCCTGTAAAGCTGCTGAAACTTAGAAGCTGATTTTGTCACAGTGTAAGATGCCTTTGGAAGATTCTGCATTCCTCTTAGATGAATCTTTACAACTTGGTGAGTTTCACTAGATATGTTCAGTCTTCATTTTGAGCTCAGAAGTATGCCTTCTCTTTTTTTCTTTTCTTTTTTCTGTTTTCCCTTTCCTTTTCCTTTTCCTTTTCCTTTTCCTCCCCTCCCCTCCCTTCCCCTCCCCTCCCCTTTCCTTTCCTTCTTCCCTCCCTTCTTTCCTTCCTTGCTTCCTTCCTTCCTTTTCTGTCATAATTATTGGGTACAGTGAGGTTTACAGTCTCCTGGCAAGGCACATAGGACAGAGTATTATAAAAATATTTAGGACATGATCGGCTACCTTCTTTGATAGTTTTTATTTATCTTTAGATTTTTTTATTCTTCAGAGGAATGAAACATTATTTATTGGTAAGGTAATTGATATCCAGATGTATTTTCTTTCAGCAATTCTTGAAATTTTTCAAAGTTACTACCTGAAAGTAAGAATTATAACTTGTCTTTTTTTGAGAGAAAGGTGATTTGCAAATGACTGAAAAGTAGAATAAGAATTATTTCCTGTCAGGTTTTAGGTTTAGAGATAAAGAAGCAGTTGACTGAGGTACAGAAGGGCCAGTCGCCTACTGCATGTCTGCCTTACAAGCAAGTCTCTCCATCAGGGGTCTGCACACCACCAAATCCAGCTTGCTGCCTGTTTTTGTATGACCCGTGAACTAAGAATAGTGTTTACATTTTTAAATGGTTGGGGGGAAAAAAAATCCTGGAAGCAGAATACTATTTTATGATATATGAAAATTATATGAAATTCAGGTTTTAGTGTCTGTGAATAAAGCTTTATTGGAATACAGCCACTCTTATTTTTTACATATTGTGTATGGCTGTTTTCAAGCTATAGTGGCAGAGTTAGGTAGTTGCATCAGAGATGTTAGGGCCCAGAAAGCCAAAAATATTTACTTTGTGACCCTTTACAGAATAAGTTAGCCGACCCCTTCTCTACCTGGGTAGAGAAGTGTCTGTAGATTGAGTGCAAAGTAAGAGATGAGTGGGGGAAAATTAGAGGGAGGTAAGAGTTGATACCAGCTCTCAGTGACTGACTTACACTTTTTTCGTGTCCTGGAAAGCATAATCCATATTCTCATTAGACTGACCTGTGTTACTGATTTAAAATAGAAGATAAGTTGATTCTCCTATTACTTTTCTTCTAAAATGAATGGACATTTGTAGAAAGAAAATTAGTATAGTACTCTGTTTTCTACCAGGTTTTAGTGTTACCATAATAACTTAAGCAGACTATCCTCTAAATCATGAAGGATTAAAAGGAGCAGGTATCAAGCACACTAAAATAGTAGCTCATAATGCTTTGCTTAGCGATGCCCTCACAGGAAACAGCAGTGATAAAAATTAAGCCATAAATGAAAGTTCAACTAAGTTATGTTATTTAGGGTTGGTAAATTTCGTGCCAGCCACTGTGGTCATACAATTAACCCAAATTAATAGAAAATCGGTGTAAAATGTGTTAAAGAATAATAAAAAATAAAGTTAAGTTCTAGCTAAGCCTTAGAAAGCTATAGCTATTTAAAAATGAACTGCAAAAGTGACTTTAACAGTTACTGATCACATGACAGCTAAGACCCCAAATGGGACTAGATAGCCCACTATGCTTAGCCCTACATGCAAATAATTATCATAACAAAATTATTCGCTGGAGTACTACTAGCAATAGCTTAAAACTCAAGGGACTTGATGGTGCTTCATTCCCCTCTAGAGGAGTGTGTTCTCTCTATAATCGATAAACCTCACCAACATTTGCTAATTCAGTCTGTATACCGCCATCTTCAGCAAACCCTGAAAAGGAATAACAGTAAGCATAATTATTATACATAAAAACATTAGGTCAAGGTGTAACTTACGGGATGGGAAAAAATGGGCTACATTTTCTATTTCAAGAACATATTTCTTATTATACAAAAATTTTGATGAAGCTAAAAACCAAAAGAGAATTTAGTAGTAAATTAAGAATAGAGTGCTTAGTTGAGTCAGGCCGTGAAGCATGCACACTCTGCCCATCACCCTTCTCAAGTATTAATAACTCTTATAACTTCTTAGCAAGTACCAAACATATGAGAGGAGATAAAGTCGTAACAAGGGAAGCATACTGGAAAGTGTGCTTGGATAAATCAAAGTATAGCTTAAACAAAAGCACCTAGTTTACACTCAGGAGATTTCAAAGTGTATGGATACTTTGAACTAAATCTAGCCCAAGCCTCCCACAAATTCAACTATTATAAGCAGATTGAATAAATCATTCACCCAATATTTAAAGTATAGGAGAGAGAAATTAAAAGCTTTTTGGCACTATAGAGAAAGTATCGTAAGGGCATGAGGCAAGAAGCATTACAAGTAATAAAAAGTAAAGCTTCCCCCTTGTACCTTTTGTATAATGATTTAACTGAAATTTTTAACAAAGAGAACTTAAGTTAAATACCCCAAAGCCAGACGAGCTACTTACGTACAGTTTATTAGAACAAACTCATCTATGTGGCAAACTTGTGAGAAGATTTATAAGTAGAGGTATAACGAGCCTGTTGATAGCTGGTTGTCCAGGAAAAGGATCTTAGTTCAACTTTAAAAACTATTCAAAAAATCATAAATTTTAACGTATTTTTAAATACTAATCTAAAAAGTTGCAGCTTTTTAGAAACAGGATACAACCTTATCTAGAGAGTAAAAATAACACCATAGTTGGCTTAAAAGCAGCCATCAGTTAAGGAAGCGTTCAAGTTCAACAACACATTTACCTTAATACCACCAATAAGTAAATCAACTCCTAGTTTAATACTGGACTAATCAATTAATAGAAGCAGTAATGTTAATATGAGTAACAAGAAATATTTGTCCTTGCATAAGCTTATATAAGTAATAGATATCACTGGTAGTTAACAACAGATAAACCTAAGTCAATGTTAGATTATTTATTAAAATTACTGTTAACCTGACACAGGTATGCACCTAAGGAAAGATTAAAAAGAGTAAAAGGAAATCAGCAAATACAAATCTTGCCTGTTTACAAAAAAAGTCACCTCTAGCGTAACTAATATTACAGGCACTGCTTGCCCAGTGACATCTGTCACATGGCCACGGTATCCTGACCATGCAAAGGTAGTATAATCATTTGTTCTCTGAATAAGGACTTGTATGAATGGCCACATGAGGGTTTTACTGTCTTTTACTTTTAATCAGTGAAATTGACAAAATAAGATAAAAAGACCCTATGGAGCTTTAATAACTGCCCGCCCCCCCCCAAAAGGAACTAAACCATCAAGGGATAACAAAACTTTTATATGGGTTAGCAGTTTTGGTTGGGATGACCTCGGAGAACAAAAAAGCCTCTGAATGATTAAAACTTAGACCAACTAGTCAAAATATCTTCACTTATTGATCCAAAAAAATTGATCAATGGAGCAAGTTATGCTAGGGATAATAGCACAATCCTATTCTGGAGTTCATGTCGACAGTAGGGTTTAGGACCTCGATGTTGGATCAGGACATCCCAATGGTGTAACCCCTATTAAAGTTAAGTTTGTTCAACAATTAAAGTCCTATGTGATATGAGTTCACACCAGAGTAACCCAGGTCTGTTTCTATCTATTACATATTTATCCCAGTACGAAAAGACAAGAGAAATAAGGTCTACTTTACAAAAGTGCCTTAAAACTAATTAATGATACAATCTTAATTCATTAAAACCCCCTGCCTGAGAACAGGGTTTGTTAGGGTGGCAGAGCCCAGTAATTATGTAAAACTTAAACATTTATTAGCTGTTCAACTCCTCTCCCTAACAAAATGTTTATAATTAACATTCTAACACTTATTGTCCCAATTCTTCTAGCTGTGGCATTCCTCACATTAATGAACGAAAAGTATTAGGTTATATACAACTTCAAAAAGGACCAAACTTCGTTGGACCATATGGCCTATTACAGCCTATCGCCGACGAAGTTAAATTACTTATTAAAGAGCCACTGCGACCAGCCACATCTTCTGTTTCCACATTTATTATCACATCCATTCTAAAAATATCTAATAGTATACACCTTTTGTACAGTTTCTGTTTTTTTCTGTGTATGGAGATTACCTGTTATTTTTTAAGTGAAAGTACTAGTACATTACTTGGAAACTAGTCGGTGACTGACTCAATGGAACAAAGCTAGTACGTACATTGGGGATGACGATACATGTCCCTTTTGGAGTCAATGGATAGATAGGAGGATTCTCTTAAGGAGCTCTTCTGTAGTCTGACAGAGGCAAGTTGAGTCCTCTGTTAGGAGATTAAAGATCACGATTTCAGGATCTACCTTTTTTGTTCCTCTAGAACATTTCATAGTTTTATCTTTGGACACATTTTTCACGCTGCATCATAGTTGCTTCCTTTTCAAAATAGGAAAACATAATACTTTTCGTATCTGAAAGCAGGAATCTTAGGTTTGCTAAATTATAAGTTTCTTAAGGGTAGGTACCATGACTTTTTTTTTTTTGCTGTACGCGGGCCTCTCACTGCTGTGGCCTCTCCTGTTGCGGAGCACAGGCGCCGGACGCGCAGGCTCAGCGGCCATGGCTCACGGGCCCAGCCGCTCGGCGGCATGTGGGATCTTCCCAGACCGGGGCTTGAACCCGTGTCCCCTGCATCGGCAGGCGGACTCTCAACCACTGCGCCACCAGGGAAGCCCTAAGTTGATTATATATTGTAATTTTTTGACATCTTGAGGGACAGGATTTTGAAACCACTAATCCACGAATTACCAATATCAAAGAAACCTAGAAACCTCCTCATTATAAAGCTTTAAAATGTATATATACTAAAGCCACTCTTGGATAGGAAGATTTTTGTATTCTCATCTTAGTCTTCTGAAACTTTTCCTAACTCTTCCATTGAATCTCTTTTTTTTAATGAAACTTCCCTATATAGTTTGCTTAAGAACCCAAGTTTTAAAATCTTACCTTGCAGAGTACCTTGTAAACATAGGACAGTTTAAAAGGTATTTAGCTGAAGGAAAACTTCCAGATTAAAGGAGTCTAGGGAGATAAAATAGCTAATCCAATACCTGACTCAGAACTGGATCCTGTACTAGAGGAGCCCTAAAGGACTTTATTTGCTCTCTTAAAAAAATAGATGTTAATATTGTATAATTGTTAAATTTCCTGAAGTTAGTAACTATCCTATGGTTATTTAAGAGAATGTCTTTGTTCCCAGGCTGTACACATTTAAGCAATTGGGGGTAAAAGGACATGATATATGCAACTTACTCTCAAATGGTTCAGAAAATATGTTTATCAGTATATAAAGAAAATGATGCACGCGTTAACAGTTGGCAAACTGGATAAATTATATGTAGAAGTTCTAATCCTAATATAATAGCTAAATATCTATTAGTACAACTTAGAACTTAAAAAAAACCTTAGGTATAGTTAATTAAATTTTCATCTATCCTATACTTTTCTTTAATGTTCACTTTGGCTTGTTTCATTAAAAATCTATTAAGTTTTCCCTTAGCTCCATAAATATACTTTGTTTGTTTTTAAAAGAGATCTGTTTTTATTGTCTTAAATATTTTGAAGGAAATTCAAGAGTAAGGATCTATTGTAAGGTTTTTCAAACTGGTATAAAGAATTGCAGACTTTTTTTGAGCATTTACTTTGTGGTACACATTATTTTCTAAGCGCTTTACATTTAATAATTCATTATATTTCACAACAACCTTATGCTTACACCCTGCCTTAATTTGCTTTTTTTTTTTTTTTTTTTTTTTTTGCGGTACCCGGGCCTCTCACTGTTGTGGTCTCTTCCATTGCGGAGCACAGGCTCCGGATACGCAGGCTCAGCGGCCATGGCTCACGAGCCCAGCCACTCCACAGCATGTAGGATCTTCCCGGACCGGGGCACGGACCCGTGTCCCCTGCATCAGCAGGCAGACTCTCAACCACTGTGCCACCAGGGAAGCCCTGATTTGCTTTTTTCAAGTTTAGCTAAAACTGAGCTTAGATGCTAAGCCTCAGAAGCTTTGAATTTTCTTCTTTTTTTCCAAATACAAACTGTGGGAACTGGTGACCTGGAACTTAATATAGAAAATTGATTATATTTACATTAAGAAAAAAATATCATCTTAGAATTATCTAGTTTGTGAACATGAGATAGGTCTAACTTCAAGGTAAACTTCTGCCGTCATAATGTGGGAAGGATCCACATATCAAAACTGTCAGTAATTATCCAGGAAAAAGTAAATAATGACTTTAGTACCCAAGTAAGAGGCAGATTGATGTAGAAACCTAGTTCTATTAGACTTCAATTTCACCAAGTAAAATAACCAAAAAGTTAAAAATAAAATATCAAGAGACTGATATAGTATTGCTAACTTTTAAAATGTTTTATATTGAATTAAAACATGCATATTATACAGTGCATAAATACTGAGTGTCATTTTGATGAAATTTTATGAAGTCAACACTCGTTTAACCAATACCAAGATCAAGATATAGAACATTTTCATCAATCCAGGAGCCTCCTTCATGCCCCCTGACAGTCATCACGCACTCCCAAAGGTAACTATTATTCTTGCTTGATTCACTATTCATTAATATTGTCTATTTTTGAACTTCTTTTGGCTTTTTATGGTCAACATCTTGTTGATGTGAGTCATTCATATTGATTCATATAGCAGTAGCTCATCCTTTTTCATTGCTTTGTAATACTTCATTATATGTATATACCAAAATTATTCATCCATTTGTACTGTTGATGAGCATTTGGTTTACTCTCAGTTTTTGGCTGTTATGAACAATTCTGCTGCGAACATTCTTGAACATTTCTTTTGGCACATATGTATGCATTTCTGTTGGATAAATATCCAGTGGTGAAAATGCTGGGTCAGGGTATTTGGCTGTTTAGCTTTTGTAGATGCTCCTAATGGTTGAATCAGTTTACACTTCCACCAACAGTGTATATGAATTCTTGTTGCTCTTCATCCTCAATAACAATTGAAATTATTAGTGTTTCAAATTAATAACTCTTCTGCAGTGTATGTAGTGAAATTTTATTGTAGTTTTAATTTGTTATTCCCTGATAACTTAAAAGGTTAGCACATGTTTACATGCTTACTGACCCTTTGGATATCCTTTTTTGAGAAATGCCTGTTCATGTTATTTGTCCATTTTTCTGTTGTGTTGTCTGTCTTACGGATTTGCAGAAGTTCTTTATTTCTAGGATAAGTTTTTGTTGGATTAAGTATTGAAGTTATCTCTTCTTCTTCACTCTTTCAGTAGTGTGTTTTAATTAAGATAATTTCTTAATTTTAATAAAGTCTATTTTATCAGAGTGTTCTTTTATGGTTAGTTTTTTGTGTTTTAAGGATTCTTTGTCTATTTCAAAGCCAAGAAGATACTGTGCTATGTTTTCCTCTATAAACTTGAGTGTTTTAACTTTCCCATTTAGGTTTCTGCATGATGTGTGGTAGGATTCATGGTTTATTTTATTTTCCATTTGGAAATCCATTTGGTCCAGCATTATTTATTGAAAAGACTGTCCTTTCCTACTGTAATGCAGTAGTAGTGCCTTTGTTGTAATTCAGGTGACTTTATTTGTGGGTCTGTTTTTGGACTCTGTTTCTGTTCCATTGGTCTGTTGTTGTACCAGTGCCATACACTTTTAGTTATTATAGCTTTAAGTTCTCCAACTTTTGTCCTTCAAAATTGCCTTGGTTCTTCTTGGTCCTTATGAATTTCAATAAAGATTTTACACTCAGCCTGTCAGTTTCCTAAATGAGTAAATAAATAACAAATCCCTGCTTAACATTAAGCAAGTTAAATGTTATTTATTATTTCATATTATTATTGTCTAGTTTAATATTGAATCTGTAGATCAATTTGGATATATTAAATATCTTTCCATATTGAGACTTTCAATATGTTAACCACAGTATATCTCCATATATTTAGGTCTTTTAAAATTTCTCTCAGAAATATTTTGTGTGTAGAGGCCTTAGACATCTTTTATTAACTTTTAAAGGTAATGATATTGTGTTTTTTTTTTTAAGTCCTTATAATTTGCACATTCGTACTAGAGTATTTACAGATGACATGATATAGTTTTGGGGATTTGCTTCAAATAATACAAAGGAGGATGGGAAGGAATGGGGAAGGGGAAGAATAGATGAAACAGGATTGACCATGATTTGATAATTGTTGAAAATGGGTGATGAATATATGGGTTAATAATTATTCTTTTTTACTTTTGTGTATGTTTGAAATTTTCCATAAAAATAGGTTAAAAAATATGTATAACAACTGAAGATTGATACACATATAAGAATTCAGAAGTTTATAATAATACTTAAAAAAAACCCTCATTTTATTACTCTGAAAATCACTGGTAAATGAAAGAATCAACCATTTATTCTTCATTTTCTGTACAGATTTCATTCCAGGATAACCAAATAGTTAAGAGGGAAAGTTTACTGTTACAGAAAAATCATAGACAATAACAAATGCTGGGAGAATGATAGGATTAGAAATTCACCACAGTGCAATTTCTAATAGAATTATGATCTAGATAATGATCAGTCAATGACTACTAAAGACTTTAGGTGAAAGTCTGTTGAGAAATGGATATAATACAATGCATAGGCCAAAATGGAGTATGCCTCTCTCTGACTGATTAGAACTAAATACTCTCAATAGAATACTAAAAGCAACTATCTAAAGACTTTGAAAGTTAATAATAGGCAAATCAAGGGCTTCCCTGGTGGCGCAGTGGTTGAGAGTCCGCCTGCCAATGCAGGGGACACGGGTTCGTGCCCCGGTCCTGGAAGATCCCACATGCCGCGGAGCGGCTGAGCCCGTGAGCCATGGCCGCTGAGCCTGCGCGTCCGGAGCCTGTGCTCCGCAATGGGAGAGGCCGCAAGAGTGAGAGGCCCACGTACCGCAAAAAAAAAAAAAGGCAAATCGAGAAAGGAAGTTATAACTTGAAGACTAGCCTGTATAATGGTGAATATACCTTTTCTTTCTTCTCATGACCCAGCTTTGACCAAATGGTGGGCTGAATTAGGGAACTGCACAGTGGATGCAGCAATTTAGAGAAACCCCTATTTCTAGACACACGACAAGGAAAAGGAGTACCCCTTTTTTCCCTCCCAAGCCTGCCCTGAGACCATCTCTACCTATAAAGTTACATTGCCAGGTAGCACAAGCACTTTAAAACTCTGAGAGAAAACGATTTCTCTGGTCAGAGGATTTGGGAAAAAGGCCCCTGGAAACTGGAGCATGCTGGGGAAATCTCACAGAGAAGAGAGCTGATGTGAGAGGAGACCCACAGAGGTCCCACCTTACTTATGAGCTACGCATGCATGTACAGACCCAAAGGAACACAGCAAAGACAGAGAACTGACCTACAATATAAACCACTGTTCAAATCCCAGACTTGCCTCTGAGCAGTGCATGCAGAGGATAAAGCCAAAAAACATAGCAAAGACTTTGAAAACTGAGCTGACAGTGGTACTGCCATGCTAGAATGCAATATATAACTTGTAGTATAAACTTAAGCAAAAAAAATACCAAATTCTCCAGAAGATGTTTATAAAATCTAGTTTCATAACCTAATATTCAGAATGCCTAGGATATAATCCAAAATTACTTGACATACAAAGAAACAGGAAAATCTGACTTTTTTAAGAGAAAAGACAATAAATAGATGCCAACCCTGAGATATTCAGATGGTGGAATTATCAGAAAAAGACTTTAAAGCCGCTGTTATATTATATCCATGGCCCATGAGACAAAAGTGAACAGTTTTGAAGTGAATAGAAAGATAGTTCTCCTCTGAAATAAAAACCACATAAAAGAATCAAGTGATAACATCAGAACTGAAAAGTACGATATATGCAATACAAATTTACTGCATGAGTTCAATAGCAGACTTGAAGATATATCAATAGAAATCTCAAATCGTATCTTCTGTATCAAGGGTATGTCTCTGTTATGTAATACTTGTTAAGTCCAGGTTGTACCGTGTGAAGCCTGGTCATAGGCCTTCTGGCTGTGAATGAGCATGCCATATACATATCCTTTTTTATTCTTAATTACTCTTACTTGCATGCTGCAAATAAAATGTGTCTGTATCAAGGGAGTTCCATCTCCCTTGATACTCCACAGATTTAGATAGGATCTTGGCTTGTGATTTTCTCAGACCTTGTCATTTCAGGTAAGGATCAAGCAGTGAGTCAGTGTGTTAAAAAATAATAATAGTCAACTAAGGAACTTAATATGCTCATGTATTTTTGTTCATTTGAAAACTTTGAAAGTACATAGGTATAGAAAAGTGGGAATGGACAGTATATATATAAATCATCTATTGCAAAATCTTACAATTTAAACAGAGTGAATTTTATCTTAAATATAAATGTAGTTATAATAATTTTAGTGAAGAAAAAATAGTTCTTGGTGGTAGTTCTCTGAATAATCTGTGGTTCAGAATGCATCTAAATGTATTTGAACTAGTTTTCAGATGGTTGTGAACTTGCTTCACCTACTTGTCTGCACAAAAGCAACCTGGCAGTTTACTCAAGTTTTAATAGGTCAAAACAACTGTCTTTTTTATAAAGTGATTACACTGCAAGAAGAGGAATATTTGTGGCCTTGAAAATTGACATTTTTTGGTTGTATTTTATATGGATCTGGTGGCCTCATCAATGAGGTGTATGTCAAAACATTGTCATTATATTTATACATATTAATTGTAAGTTATTAAATATTTCATGAGCTGACCCTAAACCTATTTCGTAATACTACTTAATCAAATTTCTTAACAGGTTCCTGTAGATTTTTAGCACTAATAAAATTCTGTACTTCTTTTGGGTTGATATAATTCACTCGCTTTTTCTGGAGATCCATCTCAGAAATTTACATACACTTGCCTTTTAAAAACAAAACATTCCAGATCAGGAAACTTGCTCAGGCCTCTTAGATAGCCTCATCCACCAGAGGACAGACAGCAGGAGCAAGAAGAACTACAATCCTGCAGCCTGTGGAACAAAAAGCACATTCACAGAAAGATAGACAAGATGAAAAGGCAGAGGGCTATGTACCAGATGAAGGAACAAGATAAAACCCCAGAAAAACAAACCAAATGAAGTGGAGGTAGGCAACCTTCCAGAAAAAGAACTCAGAATAATGATAGTGAAGATGATCCAGGACCTCGGAAAAAGAATGGAGGCAAAGATTGAGAAGATGCAAGAAATGTTTAGCGAAGACCTAGAAGAATGAAAGAACAAACAAACTGAGATGAACAATACAGTAACTGAAATGAAAACTACACTAGAAGGAATCAGTAGCAGAATAACTGAGGCAGAAGAACAGATAAGTGACCTGGAAGACAGAATGGTGGAATTCACTGCTGTGGAACAGAATAAAGAAAAGAAGAATGAAAAGAAATGAAGACAGCCTGAGAGACCTCTGGGACAACATTAAAAGCAACAACATTCACATTATAGGGGTCCCAGAAGGAGAAGAGAGAGAGAAAGGACCCGAGAAAATATTTGAAGAGATTATAGTCGAAACTTCCCTAACATGGGAAAGGAAATAGCCACCCTAGTCCAGGAAGTGCAGAGAGTCCCATACAGGATAAACCCAAGGAGAAACACGCTGAGACACATACTAATCAAATTGGCAAAAATTAAAGGCAAAGAAAAATTATTGAAAGCAGCAAGGGAAAAACAACAAATAACATACAAGGGAACTCCCATAGATTAACAGCTGATCTCTCAGCAGAAACTCTACAAGCCAGAAGGGAGTGGCATGACATATTTAAAGTGATGAAAGGGAAGAACTTACAACCAAGATTACCCAGCAAGGATCTCATTCAGATTTGATGGAGAAATCAAAAGCTTTACAGACAAGCAAAAGTTAAGAGAATTCAGCACCACCAAACCAGCTCTACAACAAATAATAAGGAACTTCTCTAAGTAGGAAACACAAGAGAAGAAAAGGACCTACAAAAACAAACCCAAAACAATTAAAATAGTCATAGGAACATACATATCGATAATTACCTTAAACGTGAATGGATTAAATGCTCCAACCAAAAGACACAGGCTTGCTGAATGGATACAAAAACAAGACCCATATATATGCTGTCTGCAAGAGACCCACTACAGAACTAGGGACACATACAGACTGAAAGTGAGGGGATGGAGAAAGATATTCCATGCAAATGGAAATCAAAAGAAAGCTGGAGTAGCAATACTCATATAAGATAAAATGGACTTTAAAGTAAAGAATGTTACAAGAGACAAGGAAGGACACTACATAATGATCAAGGGATCAATCCAAGAAGAAGATATAACAATGATAAATATATATGCACCCAACATAGGAGCACCTCGATACATAAGGCAACTGCTAACAGCTATAAAAGAGGAAATCGACAGTAACACAATAATAGTGGGGGGACTTTAAAACCTCACTTACACCAATGGACAGATCATCCAAACAAAATTAATAAGGAAACACAAGCTTTAAATGACACAATAGACCAGATAGACTTAATTGATATTTATAGGACATGCCATCCAAAAACAGCATATTACACTTTCTTCTCAAATGCACACAGAACATTCTCCAGGATAGATCACATCTTGGGTCACAAATCAAGCCTCAGTAAATTTAAGAAAATTGAAATTGTATCAAGCATCTTTTCTAACCACAACACTATGAGATTAGAAATCAATTACAGGGAAGAAAACGTAAAAAACACAGACACATGGAGGCTAAACAGTACGTTACTAAATAACCCAGAGATCACTGAAGAAATCAGAGGAAATCAAAAAATACCTAGAGACAAATGACAATGAAAACACGACGATCCAAAACCTATGGGATGCAGCAAAAGCAGTTCTAAGAGGAAAGTTTATAGCAATACAAACCTACCTCAAGAAACAAGAAAAATCTCAAATAAACAATCTGACTTTATACCTAAAGGAATTAGAGAAAGAAGGAAAAAAAAACCCCAAAGTTAGCATAAGGAAAGAAATCATAAAGATCAGAGCAGAAATAAATGAAATAGAAACAAAGAGAGCAATAGCAAAGATCAATAAAACTAAAAGCTGGTTCTTTGAGAAGATAAACACAAGTGATAAACCATTAGCCAGACTCATCAAGAAAAAGAGGGAGAGGACTGAAATTAATAAAATTAGACATGAAAAAGGAAGTTACAACAGACACCACAGAAATACAAAGCATCCTAAGAGACTATTGCAAGCAATTCTATGCCAATAAAATGGACAACCTGGAAGAAATGGACAAATTTTAGAAAGGTATAACCTTCCAAGACTGAACCAGGAAGAAATAGAAAATATGAACAGACCAATCACAAGTAATGAAATTGAAACTGTGATTAAAAATCTTCCAGCAAACAAAAGTCCAGGACCCGACGGCTTCACAGGTGAATTCTATCAAACATTTAGAGAAGAGCTAACACCCATCCTTCTCAAACTCTTCCAAAAAATTGCAGAGGAAGGAACACTCCCGAACTCATTCAATGCGGCCACCATCACCCTGATACCAAAACCAGACAAAGATACGAAAAAAAAAAAAAGAAAATTACAGACCAATATCACTGATGAATACAGTTGCAAAAATTCTCAAAAAATACTAGCAGACAAGTGTGTGCTTCGGCCTCGGAACACACATTTATTATTAAAAAAATCCCAAAATATCTTAAAACATCTTTTAAAAAACCAAAAAAAAATTTACAAAAAAAAAAAATACTAGCAGACAGAATCCAACAACACATTAAAAGGATCATACACCATGATCAAGTGGGATTTATCCCAGGGATGCAAGGATTCTTCAATATATGCAAATCAATCAATGTGATACACCATATTAACAAATTGAAGAATAAAAACCATATGATCGTCTCAATAGATGCAGGAAAAGCTTTTGACAAAACTCAAAAACCCATTTATGATAAAAGCTCTCTAGAAAGTGGGCATAGAGGGAACCTACCTCAACATAATGAAGGCCATATACGACTAACCCACAGCAAATGTCATTCTCAATGGTGAAAAACTGAAAGCATTTCCTCTAAGATCCAGAACAAGACCAGGATGTCCACTCTCACCACTCTTATTCAACATAGTTTTGGAAGTCCTAGCCACGCCAATCAGAGAAGAAAAAGAAATAAAAGGAATACAAATTGGAAAAGAAGTAACACTGTCACTGTTTGCAGATGACATGATACTATACATAGAGAATCCTAAAGATGCCACCAGAAAACTACTAGAGCTAATCAATAAATTTGGTAAAGTAGCAGGATACAAAATTAATGCACAGAAATCTCTTGCATTCCTATACACTAATGATGAAAAATCTGAAAGAGAAATTAAGGAAACACTTCCATTTACCATTGCAACAAAAAGAATAAAATACCTAGGAGTAAACCTACCTAGGGAGCCAAAGACCTGTATGCAGAAAACTGTAAGACACTGATGAAAGAAATTAAAGATGATACAAACAGATGGAGAGATATATCATGTTTTTGGATTGGAAGAATCAACATTGTGAAAATGACTCTACTACCCAAAGCAATCTACAGATTCAGTGCAATCCCTATCAAATTACCAATGACATTTTTTACAGGACTAGAACAAAAAATCTTAAAATTTGTATGGAGACACAAAAGACCCCGATAAGCCAAAGCAGTCTTCAGGGAAAAAAATGGAGCTGGAGGAATCAGGCTCCCTGACTTCAGACTATACTACAAAGCTACAGTAATCAAGACAATATCTTACTGGCACAAAAACAGAAACGTAGATCAGTGGAACAGGATAGAAAGCCCAGAGATAAACCCACTCACCTATGATCAACTAATCTATCACAGAGGAAGCAAGAATATACAATTGAGAAAAGACAGTCTCTTCAATAAGTGGTGCTGGGAAAACTGGACAGCTACATGTAAAAGAATGAAATTAGAACACTCCCTAACACCATATACAAAAATAAACTCAAAATGGATTAGAGACCTAAATGTAAAACCAGACACTATAAAACTCCTAATGGAAAACATAGGAAGAACACTCTTTGACATAAATCACAGCAAGATCTTTTTTGATCCACCTCCTAGAGTAATGGAAATAAAAACAAAAATAAACAAATGGGACCTAATGAAAGTTAAAAGCTTTTGCAAAGTAAAGGAAACTACAAACAAGACGAAAAGACAACCCTCAGAATGGGAGAAGATATTTGCAAATGAATGAACAGACAACGAATTAATCTCCAAAATATATAAACAGCTCATGCAACTCAATATTAAAGAAACAAACAACCCAATCCAAAAATGGGCAGAAGACCTAAGTAGACATTTCTCCAAAGAAGACATACAGATGGCCAACAAACACATGAAAAGCTGCTCAACATCACTAATTATTAGAGAATTGCAAATCAAATGTACAATGAGGTATCACCGCACACCAGTTAGAATGGGCATCATCAGAAAATCTACAAACAACAAATGCTGGAGAGGGTGTGGAGAAAAGGGAACCCTCTTGCACTGTTGATGGGAATGTAAATTGTTACAGCCACTATGGAGGTTCCTTAGAAAAACTAAAAATAGAATTACCATATGACCCAGCAATCCCACTACTGGGCATGTACCCAGAGAAAACCATAATTCAAAAAGACACATGCACCCCAGTGTTCTTTGCAGCAGTATTTACAATAGCCAGGTCATGGAAGCAACCTAAGTGTCCATCGATAGACGAATGGATAAAGAAGATGTGGTACATATGTACAATGGGATATTACTCAGCCATAAAAAGGAACGAAATTGGGTCATTTTAGAGATGTGGATGAATCTGAAAACTGTCAGACAGAGTAGAATAAGTTAGAAAGAGAAAAACAAATATCGTATATTAACGCATATATGTGGATCCTAGAAAAATGGTACAGATGAACCAGTTTGCAGGGCAGAAATTGAAACACAGATGTAGAGAACAAATGTATGGACACCAGGGGGGCGAAAGCATTGCGGGGGGGTGGAGTGGTGGTGTGATGAATTGGGAGATTGGGATTGATATATATACTCTAATATGTATAAAATGGATAACCAATAAGAACCTGCTGTATAAAAAAAAATAAATTAAATTTAAAAAAAAACAAGAAATAACAAGAAAGTAATAATACCAGAGCAGAAAACAAGCTCTTCTCTAAAAACCAGAAGGGGAGCTTCTGTCTTCTCAATCCTGAAAAAGAAAAATAAAAAAATAAAGCATTCCACAAAGGCTGGGATTGATCAATCTTGTTTCGACATTTGTTTGATACTTATAAATTATGCCATTTTTGTATATGGTGTAGCCCATTAAATAATTGTCCAAAAAGGAAAGTACGCTCACATATTCATTTGGACGTTAAAACTTTTGCCATTCGGAAAAGTATCCATAGAGCCTGTTGCTTATAGCAATCAAGTTTGACCTTCAGTTGCAGTTGAACTCATGCAACTGGAATTCTCATCTACATTATTTTTCAATTCCCTTGAAGAAACATGAAAGGAAAAGATAGTTCAGATAGTTATGAACTTCTGAATGGTGATATAGTCTTTTATGTGTTGATAGATCAAATTATTTAACGTTTATCCCCAAAAGATACTTTGTGTTCACCAAAGAGATTTCTTGGGTCATGGGATGTGGTAGGTGGAATAATGGCCTTTCAAAGATGTCCATATCCTACATTGCTGGAAACTGTGACTATGTTAGGTTAAATGACCTTATAATGGGAAGATTGTCTTGGATTATCTGGGTGGGCCCAGTGTAATCAGAAGGGTCTTAATAAGGGAAGAGGGAAGCAAAAGAGATGGCAGCCTGACGAGGACTTGGTCTGCTGATGGATTTGAAGATTGAGGAGATCCATGAGCCAAGGAATGCAGGCAGCCTCTAGAAGATTGTAAAGGCAGGGAAACACATTTTTCTGTTCAAGTTTCCAGAAAGAAATGCAGCCCTGCTGGCACCTTGAGTTTAGCCCAGTAAGACCTGTGTTGGACTCTGACCTACAGAACTGGGAGATAATAAATTTGTGTTGTTTTCTTCCATTAAGGTTGTAGTAATTTGTTACAGCAGCCACAGGAAACTAATACATGGTACCTCTGTTTAGTTTTCCACTAACATGCGTTTTACATGTTGATTAATTGAATCCTAATGTGAATGACAATGTGATTTTTGTCATTTTGTCATTGTCATTTTGTCATGACAATGACAATTTTTTTAAAATTGACAATGTCAATTTTAGTTTAGTATACTAAGAAATCATTTGTGTTGATAATATGCTGGACACTGATGGGCAGACCTTTGTGTACCCAGGGATCTTTAGTTTCTCCTTCACAGGAATGGTGACATGTTTAGTGTGGCCAGAGAATAAGGAGTATGTATACAGTGAAGGTGGAGTGGGAGATGAGGCTGGAGAGAGAGAATGTAGCTAGAAAGGAAAATTGGTGTCTTATAATGTGGCAGAGCAAGTGATCTTCAGAAGCCATGGTTTCCTTCCACCTGTTCTTTAATATTTGTATTATTTGTGCCTCTATTAGTAAATGCTGTAAATAAGTTGGAATTATAAGATGTTTTTATTATCAGCTTGACTTTAGCCGTATTAGAGTTGTAAGCAGGTTGCATTTTGCCACAGAATGGCTCATGGAATGGCTTATCTATATGTTAAATATACAAAGGAATCAATGGTAAAAAGGAGGCCTAGAGTTTAGACAAACATGAAAAAGAATTGTTTCTGATAAGGAATAATGAACAACCTGACCAACAGAGACTGTTACTATCTCAACCTGACCAACAGAGACTGTTACTATCTCTGATGTCCCCTGACCATCTCAGATAAACTTGCCTTGCTCCTTCGTACCTTTTATGGGATGAGAAACTATAAGTACTTAGCAACGATTAGGAGGCTAGGACAGGTTAAAAAAAAAAAAAGACATAGACATAAATAAATAAATTAGAGCTATATGGCCAGTTAGAAAAAAATGCTTGTGGTTTTTTGTTTTTTTTTTGATGGGTTTGAATCAAGCAGATCACATGCTATCCTAGACCTTGTGTGAGATTCAGAGGGATAAAGTGCTTGAAATTGAAAATATGGAGGGGGGGCGTGTGATTATTGCTAATGGTGAATTCTAGAGTAACTCCAGGGGAATGAGTGGGAGGTAAGTGCAGGATTGTTGGAGGAGAGGAGGTCAGGGAATTGACTGGCCAAGATGTTGGGAGGATCATTTATGTAGATATCAAAATCAAAAACAACTACAAAAGAGGTATTGGAGAGAGACAGCCCTCAGAGAAAGAGGGCTTATTCTGGGGAGTTATGAATGCTTACAACAAGCAAATGGAAATAACTGATATAGTCTGGGGGCATGAGATTCAAAGCTGGGGGATTTAGGGAGGGAGAGAAAGAATAATTCAGAAATGACAATGAGGCCCTCACACCAGGGCCTTGACATATGAGACATGGGAGAGAAGAACAGCTATCACTTGAAAGGCCTGGAGATAGAGCAGAACTCCTGGAGGAGAGCAAGAGATCTGTTGGTGCAGGAAACGTGAAGCGAGTGTACAACAGCAATATTGAGGAAGTAGGATATTTTGCTAATGGTATACTGTGAGTTCCAGAGGACACAATGAAAGGATTTTGGAAATTGGGAAAGAAAGGGGAAAGGGGTCAATGTGGGGATATACAGAGTATATAGGGACAAGAGTCTAGGTGATGGGGGGTGACCTGAGAGTCTTGGACCTCTCTTGGTGACTGAAATAAAAGGAAAGTAGGGCATAACAGGATTAGTCCTGGTGGTTTCCTAGGTAGATTATTGTAAATATGGAGGGAGAGAGGGTTTGGGAAAGGCAGATTTATCAAGAGCAGCCAGAGATTTTAGACCTGTATTAAATTTCTGTTGTCATAGAACAAGAAACTTAGAAACTACCACAAACTTAATGGCTTAAAACAGTACAAATTTATTATCTTACTCTTCTGCAGCTTAGAAGTTCCACAAGGGTCTCATTGGGCTAAAAGCAAGGCGTCAGTAGGGCTGCATTCCTTTCTGGAAGCTTCAGAGGAGAATGTTTCCTTGTGTTTTCAAGCTTCTAGAAGCTGCCCCTATTCCTTGGCTTGTGGCTCTTCTTTCACCATCAAAACCAGCAACACTGCATCCTTCTGACTTTTCTGTCTCACAGCTCTCTGACCACAGCCAGGAAAGGTCTTCTGCTTTTAAAGACTCATGTGATTTCATTGGACCACCCAGATAATCGAGCATAAACTACTCATCTCAAAATCTTTAACCTTGATCGCACCTGCATAGTCCTTTTTTGAAACATATTCACAGGTTTCAGGGATTAGGGCGTGGCCCATTTAGTGGGGCCTTTATTCTGCCTACCACAGGGTCCCGTCTTCCTGTGGATACTAGTGTGAGGCCTGGTGCAGGGTGGTATAGGTTCAGGGTTACAGTACATGGTTCAGTGTGTAGTTCACATTGAGACTCAAGCTTGGGCTCTTCCTGCAGCTTTAGATCTTTTATGGGGCTCATTTGAGGCTGGGGACAGTCTCAGGCCTCAGTCTCATCTCAAAAAAGGGTTAAGGTGCTCATGTATTCTGTGGACCAGATCAGTCCATCACATGAAGAGGGAGCTCAGACATTATTTGAATTTGAATAATTGCAGTAGTCTTGTGTGCCACTAAGAGAGCTGTATTAATTTTTCAGTTTTTGTTTACTTAATGAGGCTTCAAAAATACCTCACGTCTAGACATCTGACAGTCTAGAATTTTGGTAGCATTTGATGTTTGTATTGAGCAAGCATCTTCTTTGGTTCTAAGAGGTCTGGTTCATGAGACTTTGGTGTGAGGTGTGTTTCTTGTTCTTACTGTCAATTTTAAATTTAAGTTGGTCTTAGAAACTGCTGTAGAGTCAAGAATGTTTTTCATCTTGCTAATATTTTATATAGAGGTGGACTAATGTTCCCATTCAGTATTGAATAAATTGAGAACTGTTACATTTCATCTTTACTCATACATTAAATAATTAATTTTAGAAGTATTTCAGTCTTTTTTTACAAGTTAAAATTGTTCTCTTAGAAATACTTACCTTTTTAGCTATAATACAAACAGTAATCTGCAGAAGCAAGTTAGAATTTTTCATAAATGGTGATAAATATAGTTAAGGATTGTTGGGTTTTGTATTATGCCAGTCAATTAAATTTCAGCACTACTTTTAATTAATGTTAATAGATCCATCCGTCCCAGAAAGATCTGTGATATCAGATTGAACTAACCTAAATTCCAAAGTAGGTCAGTGGGTCAATAGGTTATTAGGTTAGAAAAGGGTTTATTGTGGTTTCCATTTTTTAAGCCCAGGTTCTTTGAGTTAAACCTTTTTAATGAATAATTTAAAAATTATCAATAATTAGATGAAATTTAAAGTTTTTTTCTTTAAGTTACATGAACAGTGCATAGGAAAATAGTCTCTGTTACTCATGTTTTTTAATAGTAATGTGTTACTTTGTTACTCATGTTTTGTTCTCTGGAATGGATAACATGTATCTTATGTTCTTATGGTAGCCAGGACTCTAGTATTGGACAATTAAAAGAAAACATTCAAAAGGCAGAAGTTAAGTTTTTCTGATTATAAAATAATACATGTTCTTGGAAAAATTTTAGAAAGTGCTAAAGAAAAACTAAAAATGGAAAAAATCCATAAGCAAATTACTCAGGAATAACAACAGTTGGTACTTAAACATATTTGGATTTATGTTTGATACATTTTAATGCCACTGTTAACTGCTGTTGGATGTTTAAATCTTCCAAGCTTTCCTATTTTAAATAATAGTGCAATGAATATAAAACTTTGGTTACATCTCTGATTATTTCCTTTTTTTTCAAAATGAAATTACTAGGTCAAAGGACGTAAGTGCTTGAATTATTGACACTTCTCATCAAACTTTTTTTAAGAAAGGGAGTCCTAATTTACTCTCTTAAAGCATTGTTCAGTGTCTATTTCATATCTCCATCACCAAACTTATCAAACTGTTATTAAATGTAATAGACACTTTAGAGTCACTTTCTTCTCCACAGTGCAATGTTGGCATTGTCAACTTCTTAAAGCACTCTTTTCCTTTAATTTTACTGACAAATAATCCTTCCTGGCTTTCTTCTATATCTTTGGTCCTTTTCCATCTAGTTGATACTATTATTAACACTAATCATACTTAAAATTTATTGAGCATTTGCTGTTTTCTATATACTGTCCAAACGTGTAACATAGTTAATCCTCAAAAGAACTGTATGTGGTAGGTACTACTATTATCTCCATTTTAGAAATGAAAAAACTGATGCACAGAGATTTAGTGACTAGTCTCAGACTCACAGCTAATAAAGGGGCTGATCCATAATTCACACCCAGGAAATGTTTCTAGAGCCATTTCTTTACATTGTTGCTCTGCCGCCTCCCCATTTTACTAGCTACTCTTCTGCCTGTCTGTAAAATATTAATTTTTCATCAGGTTTCAGTCTTAGCCATTTTTTCCCTAATTTTATATGTTTTTCCTAGAGAAGCCCATCTAATCATTATCTTTAATTTACCTATTTACGTCGATGGCTCCCACTTTACATCTTTACCCAGTTCTTTCCTGAATGCCAAACCCACATTTCCAACTGCCTGCTGGACATTTTTCCTCTTGTATGTCCCATAGATATCTTAAACATAACATGTCTGAAACTGAATCCATCATTAAAAGTGTTTGTGAGGTATTTGTTACATAGTGATTAAGAGCATAGCTCAGGCTAAACTGTCAGGGTTCCTATCTTAGCTTTACTGCTGATCTTGGCCAGCTTACCTGTTCTCTTTGTGTTTCAGTTTCCTCATCTGTAAAATGGAGATAATAATAGAGCCTACCTCATATGATTGTTGAGTCTTAAATGAGAGAAGACTTTAAAGAATGCCCAATACGTAGTAAATGTTCAATAAATGTTAGCCACTGCTTTCAACATCTTTCCCTCACACTACCCTCCAACTTACTCCTCCTGTGTTACCTGTCAACCCACAGATGTGTCCAAGCCAAAATTTGAGTGATACTCTTGACTGCTTCCTGCCCCCAGCTTCTGTTAATCAGTCACCAGATTCTGTCTAGTCATCTCAGGATCTATTAAAATTCCTATATTTCTTTTTATAATTTCTGCTTCTGTATTATTTTACCTGAACTATTATAGTGCTCTGCTTCTACTAGTCTCTCTAATTCTAGTCGAGCCTACTTCCATTCCATTCTCTGTGTTGTAGCCAGTATGATGGTTCAAAAGAACAAATGTCTATTAATGTCACTTTCCTGCTTAAAACCTTTCAATGTCTTTGTTGAGGGGGCGGAGGTGTTGGGAGTTACCTTCATGTGACCTTTCACGATCTGCTCACCTCACCATTATCATCTCTTACAACAACCTCTGTTACCCCCTGTCCTTAGGTTTTTGCCCTAATCATACGAAACTACTTGTAGTATTCTAAAATCACAGTTCCTTCTCATGTCTCCAGACCTTTGCATATACTGTTCTTTTGGCATAGATCAAATTTCTCTATCTCTTTGCCTGGTGAACTGTTATTTTATTCTTGAGATCTCAGCTTACGTATCAGTTCTCCAGGAGGCTTCTTTAACTTCTTTGTCACTCCCAGTGTGTTCAGAGAGCACTTTGTGGGTTCTCTGGGAAGTGCCTCAAATGTAGTGGCTGTGTCTATTTCACCGTTTCCAAACTACAGTCGGCGTCGTATCGGACACTTACTTGTATTGGTACTCAGTAAATATTTGCTGAATGATAAATATATGAAGGAATCACTAATATTTAACTATAATATGTTTTTACTTAAGTTTCTTTGATTTCTAGCCAGGAATAATTTTTACATTTATTAGCCATTTGTTTTCTTCGTGGCTTCTCGTTTAGTTATACTCTTTGTTGTTTGTTTGTTTGTTTTTAGCTGGGTTTTAACCTTTTTTCAGATAACTTTTAGAGACCCTTATATGGTAAAAATGTTAACCTTTTGAAGTGCTGCAAATATTTAAGCCTTTTATTTTGGCTTTAAAGGGGGAGTTTCCATTTGTGTTTATTTGGTTAATAATTGGTGTCCCTATATATTATTATCCTTTAGTCTTCACAACAGTTGCCTTAGGTAAGAAATCTGAGGCTTAGGATAACTAAGTAAATTGTCCAAAGATTTTCATCCATGCTTTTCTGGCTGTAAACTCATGGTCTTAACTTCTATACTTCCTCCTCCAGCATGCTGGATTTGTTAGGTGCTTTAATTCTGACGAGTAACTCGATCCCAAAGTACTTAAAACCAAGTAGGGCAGTAGGATATGCTTCTGAATTTTGCTTCATGCACATTTTAGGAATTAAGTTCTATTGCTCCGGTGTTTTTGACTCAGACCTCTTACTTTTATTTGAGTCCGTAATCTCCAGGGATTTTTTTCTTGTTGCCATCAAAAAAAATCCCTTTTTTATACTCAAAAATACCCCCTCTTTTTTTTTGCTATCAAAAATATCACTCCTTGCTGTCATATTATATATACAGCAGATTCTTGGTGTTTTAAAAAAATTCTAGAATGGACATTGGATGGGTCAAACAAAGTATGAGGGTAAAGTTTTGCATTAACTTTGGTGTGGCAAGGTTGGGTTGGTCTTGGTTAATTCAGTTATTCACAATGATTATTGAGTTTTTAGTATTTGTCAAATATTCTGACAGGTCCTAATAATAGATAAATAAGTGAAGCTTCACTCCTGCTTCGAAGGAGCTCATGATTTAGAAGAATGTTAAGAATGAGAATGTTATAGTGATATCTCAGTTCTACAATGAGAAATAGTAAGAATACAGCAATTCCTGATTTTCCTTGTTAGTGAAAACATTTCTATCCGAAACTGACAAGTTCCTGAAGTTCTTTCCACACCAGAAATTTTACTTTTTGATTAAATTTATTCCTGAGTGTTTTATCCTTTTGATGCTCTTATAGATGACATTGTTTTCTTAATTTCCTTTTCAGATTGTTTGTTGTTAGTGTATACAGAAATGCAACTGATTTTCGTATATTTATTTTGTGTCCTGCTATTTTTTTTTTTTTTTTTTTTTTGCGGTACGCGGGCCTCTCACTGTTGTGGCCTCTCCCGTTGCGGAGCACAGGCTCTGGACGCGCAGGCTCAGCGGCCATGGCTCACGGGCCCAGCCGCTCCACGGCATGTGGGATCTTCCCAGACCGGGGCACGAACCCGTGTCCCCTGCATCGGCAGGCGGACTCTCAACCACTGCGCCACCAGGGAAGCCCCCTGTGTCCTGCTATTTGATGTTGATTAGCTCTAACAGTTTTTTTTTGCTAGACTCTTTAGGGCTTTCTACATATAAGATCATGTCATCTGCGAAGAGAGATAATTTTACTTCAAACTTTCCAATTTTGATTTCTTTCACTTCTTGCTTAATTGTTCTAGATAGTACTGTGTTGAATACAAGTAGCAAGAGTGGCCATCCCTGCCTTGTTCCTCTAATCTTAGAGGAAAAGCTTTCAATTTTTCACTGTTGAGCATGATGTTAGCTGTGGAGCTTTTCATATATGGCTTTTATTATCTTGAGAAAGTTGCTATCTATCTCTTGTTTATTTAGTGTTTTTACCATGAAAAGGTATTGAATTATGTCAGATGCTTTTTCTGCATTAATTGATACGATCGTGTGATTTTAATACTTTGTTCCTTAATGTGGTGTGTCACATTAACTGATTTTTGTAGGTAGAACCGTCCTTGTAGCCCAAGGATAAATCCTACTTGGTCATGGTGTATGATCCTTTTAATATGCTATTAAATTTGGTTTGTTAATATTTTGTTGAGAATTTTTGCATATATATTTATCAGGGATATTGTAGTTTTTCCTTGTGGAGTCTGTCTGGCTTTGGTGTCAAGGTAATGTTGGCTTCATAAAATAAGCTTGGAGGTGTTCCTTTCCCTTCAATTTTTGGGAGGGGTTTGAGCAAGATTGGTGCTAATTAATTCTTCTTTACATGTTTGGTATAATTCTTCAGTGAATGTTTGGTCCTGGCTTTTCTTTGTTGGGAGGTTTTTGATTACTGATTCAATTTTCTTATTAGTTATAGGTATGCTAAGATTTTCTATTTCTTCATGATTCAGTCTCGATAGGTTCTATATTTCTAGGAATTTATCTGTTTCCTCTAGATTATCCAGTTTATTGGCATTTAATTGTTCATGATAGTTTATTATGATCCTTTGTATTACTTGGTATCAGTTGTAATGTTTCCTCTTTTTGTTGTTCTTTGCTAAAAACACTTTTTTTCTGTTGTTTTATTTATGCTCTATTTTGTTTCTGCTTTAATCTTTATTATTTCCTTCCTTCTGCTAACTTTGGGCTTTTTCTGGTTCCTTGAGGTATAAAGTTAGGTTCTTTATATTTGACATCTTTCTTCTTTTCTAATGTAGTATTTACCACTCTAAACTTCCCTCTTAATGATGCTTTTGCTGCATCCCATAAGTTTTGATGTTTTGTGCTTTTGTCTCAAAATATTTTCTAATTTCCATTTTGATTTCTTCTTTGACCCATTGATTGTTCAAGAATGTGTTTAGTTTCTACATGTTTTGAATTTTCCAGTTTACCTTATACTACTGATTTCTAGTTTTATTCCATTGTGGTCAGAAAAGATATTTGATAAAGCATTTCAATCTTCTTAAATTTGTTAAGACTTGTTTTGCTCCCTGATGTGATCCATCCTGGTGAATGTCCCCTGTGCATTTAAGGAAAATGTGTATTCTGCTCCTGTTGGGTGGAATGTTCTGTTAAGTCCATTGGTCTTTAGTGTTGTTCAAGCCATCCATTTTCTTATTGACCTTCTCTGTCTAGGGTTCTGTCCATTATTGAAACTGGGGTATTGAAATTTCCTACTATTACTGTGTTGTTGTCTGTTCCTCAGTTCAGTTCTGTCAATCTTTGCTACAAATATTTGGGTGCTTTGATGTTGGGTGTATATATATCTATAATTGTTATATCTTCCTGATAAATTTGACCGTTTTATTGTATAATGTTCTTTTTGTCTCTTGTGACAGTTTTTTACTTAAAGTCTATTTTGTCTGATGTAAGTATGGCCATTTGTGCTTTCTTGGTTACCATTTGCATGGAATATCTTTTTCCAGTCTTTTAGTCTCTGTGTGTCCTTAAATCTAAAGTGAGTTTTGTAGATAGCATGTAGTTGGATCTTGTTTTTTTATCCGTTTACCTACTTTGTCTTTTGACTGGCAACTTTAATTCATTTGCATTTAAAGTAATTACTGACGGGGAAGGACTTATTGTTATTTTGTTCATTGTTTTTGTCTGTCTTGTAGCTTTTTGTCACTTTTTTCCTGTCTTGTCTTCCTTGTGTTTCATTGTTTTCTTTTAGTGACATGCTTTGATTCTTTTCTCATTTCCTTTTGTGTATCCTGTATAGATGTTTTCTTTGTGCTTACCATGGGTCTACATAAAACATCTTATAGATTTAACATCTATTTTAAGCTGATAACAATTTAACTTCAAAAACTCTACTCTTTTACTTCTCTCCCCCACCACACTTTATCTCCGTCACAAATTGCATCTTTTTATATTCATTATATATGAGTATTCATTAACACATATGTGTGTATTCATTAACATATTTTCATAGCTATACTTATTTTTATACTTTTGTCTTTTAACTTCTATAGTAGAATTAAAAGTAATTGTTGTAGTTTTTTTATTTTTAAGTTATTTTCTTTTAGAGACAATTTATAGAGTTTAGCATTTGTTATATATTAGTTTGGCCAAAAAGTTCATTTGGGTTTTTCCATAAGATATTACAGGAAAACCCAAACAAACATTTTGGCAAACCCAATATATTTTTGTGACAAAGTTATAAATTTTGTTATGTTTCAAAATTATTTTGAAACCTTCTTCATGATAAATGTCCATATAAGTTGAGTAAATCTAACACATTTTTTTCTGGTTTAAACAGAATTCTGAGACTGATGGTCAGCCATACAGAAGAATACATTGAACTTACAGTTTTCTGAAGAATCAGTTCAAAAGATCCCCAAAATACAAAAGGTAATGAAAGGGTTGTATCTTGGAATGTACTTTGAAATGACACTTGCCCAGGAAAATGGGAATTACAACCAACCTAAGAGAAAAGATTTGAAGATACTGACATTAAGAATTTCCTCAATGAGGACTTCCCCGGTGGCACAGTGGTTAAGAATCCTCCTGCCAAGGCAGGGGACACGGGTTCGAGCCCTGCTCCGGGAAGATCCCACATGCCGCGGAGCAGCTAAGCCCGTGTGCCACAACTACTGAGCCTGCGATCTAGACCCCGAGAGCCACAACTACTGAAGCCTGTGCGCCTAGAGCCCGTGCTCCACAACAAGAGAAGCCACACTGCAACGAAGAGTAGCCCCCGCTTACCGCAACTAGAGAAAACCCGCGCACAGCAACGAAGACTCAACACAGCCAAAAACAAATAAATAAATTTATAAGAAAAAAAAAAAAAAGAATTTCCTCAGTGAAATGTCCCAACCTGATATCCTTAAAATAAAGTTCACAGATCCCATCCTTAAATATGAGCTGTAGCCAAAGATCACTGGACATTTTAGGAAAGCCTCTTTTGTGAGAGTCAAAGACCAAACCAAAATAGAAAATACCAAGTTAGGGGAAATGGAGACCAGACAGGCAGGTAAAAATGGAAAGAAACACAAAACTGTCATTTAGTAGTTTGAGAAATAAGAAGAGATGCTAAATCCATGAACATGAGAGAGAAAAAAATAAGAAATGAAATAAGAAATGGAAAACTCAATGGAACGGCTAAAAAATGATACTGATGTTGAAAGTAAAGCAAAGAGAAAATGGGAGAGAAAAGATAAGAAAATTGGGGAAACTGTCCAGGATCTCCAATGTTAAAAAAAATAGGAGCTCTAGAAAGAGAATAGAGGGACTAGAGGGGAGAAATAAAGAATAGTGAATGATTCAGCAAAACTCTCCAGAAATTAGAGGACACACATTTACAGGTCGAAAGAGCCCATAGAGTGACCAATGCAGATATGAAAATTAGTCCAAAATAGGGCATATACCTGTTAAATTTTGTTAAACATAAAACTACATCTCTGATAGTTTAGTCCAAGATCTTTTCTCTACTTTTCCAGCCAGTTGATAGACATGCTATATTTAAAAGAGAGATAAAGGAAGAGCTTCCAGAATAAGAAAAATAATAGGTCACATATAAGGGATCAGTAATCAGAATGGCTTTGGACTTCTTTCTTCTTCTTCTTTTTTTTTTTTTTTTGTGGTACGCGGGCCTCTCACTATTGCAGCCTCTCCCGTTGCGGAGCACAGGCTCCGGACGCACAGGCTCAGCGGCCATGGCTCACGGGCCCAGCCACTCCGCAGCATGTGGGATCCTCCCGGACCGGGGCACGAACCCGTGTCCCCCGCATTGGCAGGTGGACTCTCAACCACTGCGCCACCAGGGAAGCCCGGCTTTGGACTTCTTGATCCACACTGGAAACTAGAAGACAGTGGAGAAGGGCGTCTCCACTGAAGATAGAAGGGAAAAATGATTTTCCTTCATAATTCTGAGGGAAAAATGATTTCCAACTCAGTATTCAGAATCTAGCTAGACTGTTAATTAAGGATAGACCAATGTTAGTTTTAGATTTGTGATGTCTCAAAAAAATTTATCTGCCATGTTTCCTTTCTTGGGCAGTTAATGTAGGAGGTACTCAACAAAAATAAAGAAGTAAACTAAAAAAAATGAAGCCGTAGGAAGAAACAGGGAATGCAACTTACGTAGAGACCCAGGAAATCACCAAGATGATAGTGAAGAGTGATCCCAAGATTACAGCTGGTCACCAATTATAGTTATCCATTCCCAGTAGGAGTAGGTCAGAAGGTGCCAGGAGAAATAGCTGCAAAAGATTAAATTGGTAGAATCTGTAATGTATTTGAAGATATTAAGAGTAGATTTAGACAAGAGTTTAGGGCTGAATTGTAGATAAGTATTCAGAAAACCAGGTAAATAACAAAACAAAACAATGATTAACTCTAGGGAACTATTCCAAAAAACAAATTGTAGTATACCATATGGCTTAACTGTGAATTGTATTTACAGAGTCATAATAATGTTAACTCTGGATATAACCACCTAGCCAAAATCACGGTATTGGAAATTTGGGCAAGCGTGCGTGTATATGAGGTAAGGATGGGGGAGTCAAAGCCAGATTATTATTTTTTATAGTGGAATTCGGTAGATGATGGCTTAAAAAAAAAGACACTTTAGAGAGCAAAAGCAAGCACTTTTAATAATTACATTGGGGACAGCTCAAATAAATTGGGAGTGTATAGGCATCCTACCTAAAATAGAATCAAGAAGTAATAAAGTAAAAGTTATTAGAGATAGGGAGTTAACTACCAAGGGAAACAGTTAAAGAGATGAAAGTGGTTGAAAGTAGGAAATGCGGATCAGAAGACTTCTGATTTTTTAAAAAGTCTTGTAAAACTGGATACTTTAAACTCTGAACAAGTATACATTTGTGAAAATAAACACTTAAGTTTTAAAATGAGAGCGCGGAATGAATTAAAGATGTTGAAACACCAACTGTACACAACTCTGACAAGTGGTTTTTCTGTGAAAGGGAGCAGAAAAGGAGGGCCATTCCTGAAGGGGGTTGCTGGGTCGAGGAAGTTTTTGTCTGTTTTGTTTGTTTTTTAAGGTAAAATACTAAGATGTTGATCAGAATATTCCAGTTATAGAGGGAGAAATTAGTGATGTAGAAATGGAAAGCTTTGAGAAGTGACAGCAGGTGGGACTCAGAGGACAAGATACTGATACTGCATAATTTATTTTTAATGCAGAATGTGTTATATTGTATGTAAGAGTTCTTTTCCAAAGATGGAGTGCCAAGCACTGAGATTTTCTGTTAATTATGTGTAATGTTGCATGCTGCATTTAAAACATACCTGCTTCCATATTTTGCAAAGTTTGAATTGCTTAGAAGGTTTGTTAGTTAATACCTGCGCATGTGATAAATGTTTTAAAACTTGTTTTTAAAATGATGTTTATAAAAAAAAAATGCCATCCTGCCCTCCACTGTGATAAAATAGTAATGTGGTGCTTACTCAGCTGGGAATTCATATCATTGAATGACTTTGAGCTCAAGTTGCTTAAGTAAAGGAGCATTTGATTCCTAGCAGTAACTTGATCCTTTATCATTTAATTTGTAACTGATCCTTTTAAAGACAGATTATTTCATACCATAGTGGTCTATTAATATCAATATTTAAGAAAAATGACTTTTAATAATATTTAATCTGTATTAGACCATCTCCTTGCTGTGAGTAGGGACATCGCATGCCTTCTAAAAATGACTCCTTAGAATCCATGCCATGAGCAAGTGTGACTCTGCCTAGTCTTTTTTGTGCTGAAAGTGTGAGTCCTAGGATAGACCCCACACAAGACCTTTGGCTGCTCCCAGATTACCACTTTGTCTTGTTAAAGTTAATTCAACACCATGTAAAGAAGTCAAGAGGAATCTCCTAACAGTTGCTTTAGAGTACTTAATTGGGCCTATTTCACTTCTTCCTTTATCTTTCCCTTAAATATAGCATGCCTATCAGTTGGCTGGAAAAGTAGAGGAAAGATCTTGGACTGAACTATCAGAGATGTAGTTTTATGTTGTTCAGTTAGCTGGGCAACAGATAGTGTTTGGAAAAATATTGTTAACCAACAATAGTAAAGTAGCTTAATAAAGCATCAGTCTATCTTCTAAAGCGTTTTGGATTCACTTCGCTTATAGTCAGCATGGCCTCTCCTGTATAGTATAAGTTCTTATTCTTGGGGTCCTTTTTTCCCTCTAGTTTGCCCTATTTCTACCTTCTGATAATTAAACAAGCATATACTTGCTGCCATATAAGGCTCAGATCTGGTCTTTTAACTTTAAACTGAAACTGTTCTTTTTTTAATCCACTCAAATTGGCTGTGTTACCTTTGCACTGTTCTTTCTGTTCTAGTGATAGAACCAACCTCTGTTATTACCATGATGCTAACTAAGTATGTCTGTTAGACCAGAGGGCTGTACTTAGGTGATCTTTAAAGTCTCTTCTAACTCTAAAATTCTATAATTTTCTGTTCCATCTGCTGATGTTGACCCAGACACTTAAAATCACTATTTTATCCTGGAGTTAGTTCTTTTTATTTTTCCTGACTCCCCTCACTCATTATCTTTTTTTTTTTTTTTTTGCGGTACGCGGGCCTCTCACTGTTGTGGCCTCTCCCGTTGCGGAGCACAGGCTCCGGACGCGCAGGCTCAGCGGCCATGGCTCACGGGCCCAGCCACTCCGCAGCATGTGGGATCTTCCCGGACCGGGGCACGAACCCGTGTCCCCTGCATCGGCAGGCGGACTCTCAACCACTGCGCCACCAGGGAAGCCCCACTCATTATCTTTTAAGAACTCTCAGCCCTTCACAGTTCTGCTTCTGCAGCCATAACCACATGGGCAACCCAGCATCATTTATCCAGAGTTATTCTCTCTTCCTTTCATGAATGTACATTTAAAAACAATGATAGAGTATTATAGAGTCTCATGTCCTTTAATATTCTCTCATTTAGTTAGAGTTACACAATAATTTACACTATTTTCTAAACTTTAATTAAAAAATAATTCTTGTGCCTCAAAACTGTTAGGATATTTATTAGAGTTAAGGTGGTTATTCAATATTTAACTCATGACTATCAGATGTAAGTATCTTATATGGGTAAAACCTGCTTTATACTTTAGCAAAACTGTATAGAATATAGAGAGATAAATTTTAGGCTTATGACTGAGTTTTAAAGCAGTAAATTTTAATCCCTTCAGTGTGAGTATGAAACTTCATAATAAGGCTCTTCTCTGCTTGACTTGCCTTCACCCCTTTACCACTCCTGTTGTCTCTCACTTTATGCTCTAGTAATTAAAACTTTCAGTTGTAATATGCCTACATTTTTCTCTAAAGAGAAAACTCTCTCAAATATGACGCTCTCTCATAAATGCCTGTGCCTTTGCAAATCACTTTTCTTTTGGCTTAGAATCCCTTCAGCTATTACCTCTTCCTGTCCTTTAGTCTGTTATTTCTCAAACTTAAATGGTCATACAAATCACATGAAGACCTTGTTAAAATGTAGATTTTGCTTCAGTGGGACTAGAGTTGGGATCAAGATTCTGTATTTTAACAAGCTCTCAGATGATGGTCTCTGGAGCACATTTTCAGTAACAAGAATCTAGACTGCCTAACAAACTCACTGTCATCAAGAATATTTCCTCTGACTGCCCCCCCCCCACCAATATACCTTCATCATCCCTTTTATTATAATTATTTAGTTATCTATCTCCCTCTTTAATTGCAGATTTTTGCCTATAGTGATGGTGTCTCTCATCCTTCTATTTCCAAAGCTAACTATACTGTTTAACAGAAAGTAGGCTTTCAACAAATGTTTATTGCCCATTAGCTGGTGTTATTATAACCTACTTACATAGGCTTACATATGTAGCCTACGTAGTCTAATATATATACTGAATATTAAGAGTGGCTTTTTAATTTCCACTATTTTGTTATAGAAAGAAAATGAATTATGGTCTTCAATTTTTGTTCCCCTGTAGTCCTTTTTTTAAAAGGAAAAAAAGCCTCAAATGTGCCTCAGCTAAGTATATTTGCTTGAAAATAATGTTATAGCCTTCAGTAGAAACAAAAACATTTTGAAGTCTCTATGAAAACATAGTATTTCCCAAATTACTGTGTTTGTAGACATAAGTTTTTTAGAAAACTAATGACCATTTATTTTTCTTTCCACCCAAGGAGAAGTACAAATGTCTACTACAAGACGAAAACGTAATATGTTATGTTGTTTACCGTAAGCTGTAGTAAAATGAGCTCACTTGTTGACAGGTATGTTTTTAGAGACTTGTTTATTTTGAATTATATAAAGCTATTTAAAAAATTCACTGTTAGAGTAATGGTCTATATCAAACTGATAAAAGGAGTATTATGCTTAACCATAATTACTGTTCCATTTACCTTCTGTACCGAGCAAATTTCATGTAATAGTAAGTAAGGTATATTATCTAGAGCCAAAGTCAACAGCATGTGGCTTGTGTTCTGAATGGATCTTGAACTGTAATTCTGAGCGATCTGGTCAGAACTGCTCTGAAATAAATTATGACAATTGCAGATGTTTGCTTGGCGCTTTGTGGGATCATCTGTCTCCTTATCTGTTGGTTCTAACTTCAGCCCTTTAAGCACCTTAGCATTTGTGACTCATGAGAGTTGACTCTAATTAGGATTTCATTAGTTGAAATTATAATCTTTAAATATTACTATTGGGAAAAGGATGGGCCTCCTTGTTTCTTTGATTTAAAGACTTTATTTTTTTACATTTTAACATGTCTGACATTGGGATTCATCTTACAATTGGCTTATCATAGTTTAATTGGTGGCATTGTTTTCTTTCGTAGTGGCACATAAAATAGTAAGTCTTATAGTCAGTGGTGTCTTAAATTTGATGAAATACAGTACCAGTTTTTAAAAAATACCTGCTCTTTGACAGCTAATGTACAGAGCACTTTTTATGTCTTACTTCATTTAACTTCACAATAATTCCATGAGAATTTACAGATGAGGAGTCTATAGGCCAGAGAGGTTAAATAACTTGTTTAAAGTCACATAGTAAGTAATAAGGTGGAGTTATGACCTGTATTGGTCTGACACTAAAGTTCCTATAGTTCCTGTGCTTTTATTATAGTGTAATGTGTGATTCTTCCATAGGGGATTCTTTAAGAGTTTTGTAGCTAGAGTTGTGCACAGAAGTGACTTTGACATCTAGGGACAGCTTTCCTCCCTTTTCTGTGAGGTAAATAGTGAAGGTATGTACTCTATCAGAGCTTAAGACTTAAGGGGCAAGGAGTTTCCTCAGGGAGGCCTGCCTGCCACTGCCATGGATGTGGGCTGTGCCGTAGTTTCAGGTGAAATCTATGTGTAGTCTTTTCCTCAGAAAGGATGTTTCTTCACTACTCCTAAAGATTAAATATGATTTTGGCATTATGCTTCTGAATGATGGTCACTTCCTATTCTAGACAGTATGACCTGTAGGGACAACATCTGGGTGTTCAGACATAAAGCAGTGGTTTTTAATATGAGTTCATTATCTCTCTGAATATCGTGAAAGTTATGGACTCTCTTCTCAATAATGTACGTTTACATACAGAGTTTTTTATAAATTTCATTGTATACATGGAACCCCAAAAGTCTACTCATGAACCTCTATGATACGAGATTTGTAGATGGTCTCAGTTGTGGGGCTCGTAGGCACTTTATAGGCCACAGAAAGATGTGGTTAAAGAAGTGAATAGTGAGTTCATGTAAAAGCTCATATCACTTGCAACTATTTACTGTTGCCCCTTAGATTAAGGAGTTAGCCACCAGTGCTCTTGGTTTCATTTGTTAGAATGCTCTTCCCCTTGGTCTTCCCATAACCAACCCCTTCTTGTCGCTTAGATCTCAGGCTCAAACGTCCCCACTTCAGCAAGTCCTTCCCTAACCACTCAGACTAAAGTAACCACCTAGTAATTAAAACATCACCCCTTAAAAAAAATAACAAAATTCATACATTTTCATGTTGATTTGTTTCTACTAGAAAATAAGCTATATGAGAGTGGGGATCTGTATGTCTAATTAACTGCTCTGTAACCATGTCCGAACAGAGCCTGGTACATGAGTGCTAACAAATATTTGTCAAATGAATCAGTACTGAGTGAAAATATATCAGTATAAGTTAATATGCTAGATATTGTGATGTTTCTGAGTGATTTGTGTTTTATAAAGTAAATGTCTCAGAAAATGTTTTTTAAATGTGCTACTATAATTAAAAATAATTTCAAATGAATCATTTTGTATAATGGCAAATATACTGACTTTCTATAGATTTTCACTTGTTACTAAAAGTTTGGAATAAGATATTTAACCTCTGGTAAAGTTAAATTCTTGTTTATTGTAATAAACTTTTTAAAATGTAAAACATAGTTGAACTTTGTCTATATGTGTTAGAAAACAGGTTAGTAGTTACTTAGTTTGAACTTATGCAATCCATAACTCTACAAAAATCCTAGGATGTAACTGATTTCATTCATACGTTGTTTTAGTATTGCTGTTGCTTAGTGAGTCTGCTCTCTTATTTTCTCTATCCACTTTCTTTTTCTTTTAGAGACGATGGTAGTATTTTTGATGGGTTGGTGGAAGAAGATGACAAGGACAAAGCAAAAAGGTAGTTCAACTTCAGATATAAAATAGTAAATAAATGAATAATAAATAAATGTAATAGTAAATCAGTGATTTCCAAAATCTATCTGCCTTAAGAACTTAGATATGTTAGCAAGGTGGAAGAGGTTAGAGTATCAGTGTGTAGTTTATAAATTAAATTATCCTCTAAAAGTGCCCTTCTCACCACATGATATTATGGCACATAATATTTACATGACATCACTGGGGATGTTAGCCTTCGTCACTCGACTAAGGCAGGGTTTGCCTAGATTTACCATTGTAGTTACTCTTTTCTGTTAACCCACTCTATTCTTTGGAAATAATTTATTTAGAGTAGGGATGGGGGAATTAAGCTTCACCTCTCATAGGAAGGGATATCTACACATATTTGAAATTCTTCTGTAAAAAAAAGAAATCTCTTTCCCATTTATTTATATCTCTGTGGACTCATGTATATTTTGTATGGACTCATGATTTATTTTGTACTTTAGGTTATACTTCAGTGCTATGTTATTCTGTTGCTCAGTTTGTTCCAGCTTTGGCCTTTGGGAGGTCTTTCTGGGTGGGCTTCTGTGTCTTTTGACATGCCTCCATTCTCCAACAGAAGGGAAAGTGGGTGGTGGAGAGTAGGCGTGGGGGGGAAGAATTGATGGAGAGGTATCATCAAGTAGGTGACAGGATGGGATCTAGAGCCATGGTGGTGATGGTGGGGGCTTGACCTTAGATATGGGCCTTGATGGTGATTACAGTATCAGGAGGGAGGGTCCAGAGAGCATTGCAGCCAAGTGTGTAGTCATTGAGGGTGAGCAGTAAATACTTTATGGTTTTTTTCCAGCCACACTGAACTACTTGGGTGCTCAGACATGAGGGTAGAGAGTGTAGTAGCATTACATACAGATACAAAAGATAAACATGTAATAAGTAGTAGTTCCTAAATGTCTGTATTTAGCAAAAAAAAAGGTACTGGGATAAGAAGAATATTCACATAACCAGATAAACTGCTAAATTCTTAAATGAATGATTAAAATATATCTGGGAAGAAGATTTTGAGGAACGCTATATACAACTTTATTCAAGGAAATTAAAAGACCTGAATTTGAAGCTAAAAATATATTGGATATAACTCCTTTCCCTTAACTTCAATCTAGTGGGGGAAGGTTCTTATAAAATATTTCAGGGTAGAGAGAAAGTCACTGATAAGGTGGGAATAATCAGTCTTGCCTGAATGAAGAGGCAGAACTTTTTTTTTTTTTAACATCTTTATTAGGGTATAATTGCTTTACAGTGGTGTGTTAGTTTCTGCTTTATAACAAAGTGAATCAGTTATACATATACATATGTTCCCATATCTCTTCCCTCTTGCGTCTCCCTCCCTCCCACCCTCCCTATCCCACCCCTCCAGGCGGTCACAAAGCACCGAGCCGATATCCCTGTGCCATGCGGCTGCTTCCCACTAGCTATCTACCTTACGTTTGTTAGTGTATATATGTCCATGCCTCTCTGTCGCCCTGTCACAGCTCACCCTTCCCCCTCCCCATATCCTCAGGTCCGTTCTCCAGTAGGTCTGTGTCTTTATTCCTGTCTTACCCATAGGTTCTTCATGACATTTTTTTTTCCTTAAATTCCATATATATGTGTTAGCATACGGTATTTGTCTTTCTCTTTCTGACTTACTTCACTCTGTATGACAGACTCTAGGTCTATCCACCTTATTACAAATAGCTCAATTTCGTTTCTTTTTATGGGTGAGTAATATTCCATTGTATATATGTGCCACATCTTCTTTATCCATTCATCTGATGATGGGCACTTAGGTTGTTTCCATCTCTGGGCTATTGTAAATAGAGCTGCAATGAACATTGTGGTACATGACTCTTTTTGAATTATGGTTTTCTCAGGGTATATGCCCAGTAGTGGGATTGCTGGGTCATATGGTAGTTCTATTTGTAGTTTTTTAAGGAACCTCCATACTGTTCTCCAAAGTGGCTGAACCAATTCACATTCCCACCAGCAGTGCAAGAGTGTTCCCTTTTCTCCACACCCTCTCCAGCATTTATTGTTTCTAGATTTTTTGATAATGGCCATTCTGACTGGTGTGAGATGTAGTTTTGATTTGCATTTCTTTAATGATTAATGATGTTGAGCATTCTTTCATGTGTTTGTTGGCAGTCTGTATATCTTCTTTGGAGAAATGTCTATTTAGGTCTTCAGAGGCAGAACTTTGAGGAATTAACTTGGACAGATTTAAAGGCCAAGTTTAGAGATGGATAAGGTGAGCTAAGGGTATTCTGTTCACAGAGACTTTGAAGGTTTGATCGTGTTTTTAGGGGACCAAAAATGCTATGGCTGTGGGAAACCTTGGAGAAAGAGAAGGCCTCATAATAATGCTGTCAGAATTAAATGGACCATGTTGAATGCTGACATCTGTGCCCTGTTATTACTGAGGTCATCACAAGGGCTGAATACGTCCAACCTGAACGTAACATGAAATAAAGTTGCTTTAATGGGTGTGATCCACTGGTAGAATTGGCAGTGATACTTGATTTGTGTATATTTCTTATGCTGGAGTTAAGATGCCTGTTTTAAATTATTACTTCTTGGTAACTGTATGATCCTGGGCATATTCTCTTTTATGCCTGAGTTGTCACACTTGTAACATGAAAAATAATAAAGTCTACTTTGTAGGAATTAAATGAAATTTCATGTATGTTTCTAGTAGTGCCTTATATACAACATTTATACAGTTATATACAATTTCCAGTAGTAACTTATATACAACAAATAATGGCTCTAAATTTTACCCATGTCTTCAGATATTTCATATATAATAATTCTCAGTTACTTATTTCCTACTTACTCCTTTCTAGAGGAATATAACTGATCTGTATGTCTAACTTCCTCTAGTATGTGTCCTTTAAAATGTCAAACAGGCAATTTCACCATATTTAAATTCTCCCCAAACCATTGGTCTACCGAAACTAGTATCTCAAGTTATATTACACATGGTCATCTGGCCTCCAGTCTTGTTTTGCATACAGTAAATTTCCAGTAGTATTTGTTATATGAATTTGTTTTGCCAAGCACTGATCTTTTCATTACTCTAGTGCTAGAATGGTCTTAATAAGGAGTTCTGTTCATGTCAGTCATTTCTTTGCTTAAAACCTTTTAGTGCCTTCCCATGGCTTTCACTATTAAACTAAATCCTTTTGTGTAGCATAAAAACTTCATGATTTTTTCTTCCAGTACTTATTATTCCTAATTGCCACCCACCCTCCTCCCCCAACTCCAGCATAGCTGGGCACAGAAAGCTTGTACACTAGCTACATGAGCCATGCTGAACTACTTGTGATAGATGTGTGGCCCTTATTTTATTTTTTTGGCCGCACCGCACAGCATGCAGGGACATTAGTTCCGTGACCAGGGATCAGACCTGTGCCCCCTACAGTGGAAGTGCGGAGTCCTAACCACTGGACTGCCAGGGAATTCCTGTTAGGTTTTCATCTTTGTGCAAGTTTCCTGTGTCTGGAATGCCCTGCTCACACCCTGCCACCATCCCTTTCTCACTTAGCCTTCATGACTCAATTCGGCACACTTAAGGAGGTTCCATAGGTATTAGGTGAATTTCTTGAAAGGGCTTATCTTTCTGTAGTATCCCTAGTCCTTATTAGCACAGTCTCTGTCATTATAACAAAGCACTCAATGTTTGGTGAGGGAGTCAGTTAATTTCTGTTACGTTTCTTGAGAGGTTTGAACAGTTGTATTTTTTCCCAGTACTAATACAGAATAAATGCTCCTTTACTGAAAAAAATTAAATTAAATTAATAGAATTATCCTCTGACCTTTGGGGATCTTTTGGGAAAGTAGTGTACTTTCTAAAGTTGAATTCTAAAATCTGACTTCACAAAGCAGGTAATTAGAAGTATTATGGAATGATTAATTGCTCTGTAAATAATTGTGTTTATTTATCTCAAGAGTTCTCAGTACAACTAAGAATTTGCTTCTAGTTACTGCTTCACATAGAACAGTGGGAATTATTCCTTTAGCACATATATTTTGAGTGCTTACTGTTTGTTAGGTGTTATGCTTAAGTGCTTAGATGAAAAAATTGGGGCTCTGTTATCAAGAAGCCTACAACCCAGTGGAGAGACAGCTATGCAAAAGAGTGGTTACAGCTTTGTGTTGGAGGCTGGGATGGAGGAATAAAGAGGAAGAATGTGTGGGTAAGCCTGAGGGTAGGGAAATTTTCATTTTTAGATTTCTGTTTATAATTTAAAACTTACAGGAGATGGATAACTTTCTCCTATTCAATAATTTTTAATGATTTGGACTTACACATTATATGTGCTTTCAGAAACTGTATCTCAGTAATATTCATAATAACCTTATAAGGAAAATACAGATTCTTGGTAAATATTAGATTAAATAAAACCTGAGATTTGAATGTAGTTTGTCTTACTGACATTTTCATAAAAACATGTATGCCGAATGCATAAAATGTAAAAGCTTCTTTAGTGGTTAAACTAAGAAGAAAAATTATTGCCCTGATTAACTGTATATTGTTGGTAACCTAGGATATAAATATTTATTACCATCTGTATTGACAGAAGTACATGCTCTGTGGTTGTGTCTGTATTGAGCACTGTATTAAACTATTTGTGTAATTAAATGGACTGTTTGAAAACTGGTTATTTAATTTTTTATTTCATCAGAGTATCTAGAAACAAATCTGAAAAGAAACGTAGAGATCAGTTTAATGTTCTCATTAAAGAACTGGGATCCATGCTTCCTGGGAATGCTAGAAAGATGGACAAATCTACTGTTCTACAGAAGAGCATTGATTTTTTACGAAAACATAAAGGTACATTTTTAACTTTGTAAAATGGATTTTTTTTTTTGAATAATAACAGACTGTCTCTTAAAGCATAATGTGATGAAATCTTGGCAGTGATGGCTTGAGACTGTATGCTTCCTAACCATTTTTAAGAAAAGGAAATAATTGCTTTTTTAAAGATTTCCTGGTATGTTCTTTCTTTCATTCAACAAACATGTATTTAGTGCCTACTAGTATATCCTAGATTCTTGTGGTGCAGGGTAACAGTCCTGGCCCTCAAGTAACTCAGGCCAAGGGAGACAAACATATAAACAGCTAATTGCAATGCAAGTAATTATAATGTGAGTAGTGCTCGTAAACTGTAAACTTTGTGTGAGAACACAGAGGAAAGAATGTGTCAGGGAAGTCTTAAACAGTTAATTTTTCAACTGAGACTTCCTGTTAGCTTAAGAAAAACAGCATTTCACATGGAGGAAATAGCATGTGTAAAACCAGAGAAGCAGGGAGAGTTCAGTTTAACCGGAGCATAGTTTGAGTTGGAAAGTTATGGGTCTATTTGAAAGAGAAGCAAGAGTCAGATCATGAGAACTTTATATGTCATTTTAAAAGATTGCTTCAGTGTATATCTAGGAAATAAAAACACTGTGTTTTAAAGTGATTATTTGTTAATCAAAGAAAATCACTTTGAGTAAATAAGTCATGAAAAGAAAATTTTAAAGAATGTTAAGTATTTTGGTACTTAATAAATGCTACTTAATAGAAAATAGGTGAAAAACTTGTAAAAGGACATTTCTTTTTCAGATGGAAATGAAACTGCAGAACTTCTCAGAAAGAGAATTTGTAACTAGTGCCTCTATTTATTGCTAGCTCACTCTGTGATACATTACTAGCCTGGTTTATGCTCCACCACTGTTTAAAATTATTTTTTGTTAATTTAATTAATGCCATGACCCCCTACCCCCTCTGCTACCAATAAATCGGTAGCTTTTTCTTATATTTCATCCTCTTCTGCATCTCTGAAGCACTGGAAATTTTCATCCATCCTCCACTGGCTTCCTTTTCCCTTGGCCTGAGATACACTGTACTTCTTCATTCACCTCCCCCTCCCAACTGAGCTAACTTCTTTCCTCTTTCTTTTTCTGCCCTCTGAACATGACATTTCTCAAGGTCTTGTCTTTTGTGCCCTTGCTTTCTCTATGCTCCTTCCCTTGGTTTTGCCTCTCTCTTAAACTACTAAATCTATATTTCTAGATGCAAACTTTTCAGTTTTTTTTTTTCCAGGTAACTTCTGGGTCTTTGTTTTACGTGTCCTCAGACTCAACGCATCTGAAGTTGAATTCATTTTCATTTGTTAAGTCGTCTCTTTCTCTCATCTTTCCTTTTTCCATTTTCACACCACTATCCTTTCAATCCCCTGGGACTCAAGCCTGAGAAGAGTTTTGCATTTTTTTCATCTTCTGTAGTACAGTATCACAGTTGCCAGTTTTGTTGATTATTCTCAAAATTGCTGGTCTTCATTTTTATTGCCACCATTATCATTACATTTTATCTCTACAAATAGTGTTCTCACTAACTTCAGGGCCCCTTGTTAGATAGCACACTCCTTCCTCAGACATTGTAGGAGTTCAGTAAATGATTGTTGAATGAAATGAAATAATATGCATGCATAATTATTTATCCCTGACAATAGAGGATTCATTTTGGCATTTAGATATTTTTTTCAAAATTGGGTATATGATTCTCACACCAAAAAAATTTACCTTAAATTGAAAGGTGATTCTTATATACTTCTTACTCTAAAAATAAACCTGGGTTTAACTAAACTTGATGGAATTTGCTTATGGATTTAAGTCCTTTTTTCTGAGTGTATATAATGTGAATTTGAAAAGCATGACTATGTTCCACAGAATTAGTAGCTATACTTCTCAGTTACTCTTCATATCTAGTACAGGCATTTCCAATATGCCAAATTTTGGGTGCCAGTTTAATATGCTATATTTATATATCTGGTAATAGAAAAATCAAAACAACTTAGTCCATTTTTTTCACTGCAAGGTAGAGTATATTTTGTAGAGTAAGCTCTGTGACATAGATTTTAATTTTACTTGTTTGTTTTAATATGTCTGCATTTAAAAATGAAAAAATATTACCTAAATAGTTCACATTTCATCATTTATGAATAGTTTTCTCATAACTAAATCCATTAGAAGTATGTTGCAAGATAAACTATAATTATTGTGTTAAAATGTGTGCCTTAAGCCAGGGATCTGCAAATTTTTGACCAGCTTCCTACCACTAAGAAAACATACCAGAGGTCACTAAGCAGGATTACTCTGGGTTTATTACTATAAAGTTTTTGCCTAAAATTTTATTTTAGTCTCCTTGATTAATTAAGAATAGAATACCTTAGACTGGAAAGAATCTTTCTGCCTGGCAATAGGCAGGCCTAAAGTCATTCTTTTTTTTAATTTTTTTTTTTTTTTTGGAGTGAAATAAAGTCATTCTTTTTTAAAAGCAGACTGACTGATCTCCTTGGCTCCTTTCCTCCAGGTTCACGTCCTTATGTCTGCTCTAGGTGCTACCGTTTGAATGGCAAAGAAAGGAAGGAGAAAAAGAACATATTCCTAATGCTTGGTCTAATCTGCTTGTTCTGATTCTTGTTTGGTCATTGTGTAAAGCAGGAAGCAATCTCAGGCCTGTCAGCAATACAGGTTCTCAGAGCTCCCCAAAGAAAATCCAAAGAGACTGGTATTTTCAGGAGAGCAAATCCAAGGAGATAACTTGCTACATTAGCTCAAATATTTCCTCATCCTCAAACTTGGACCTCCTGATAACCTACCTAGACCAATGAATGTTATTGACTATGGTTTAGAGTGGGAGAAGGGAAGGCAACTTGTAGGACTTTTGTACCACCACCCTCTCCCTGTGGTTGGACTATACGGCTAATGTGTCAATCTGTTTACAGAAATCACTGCACAGTCAGATGCTAGTGAAATTCGACAGGACTGGAAACCTACATTCCTTAGTAATGAAGAGTTTACACAATTAATGCTGGAGGTATGTCCAGATTTAATTTTTGAAAAGTTTTATTTTCCTTAAAAGAGAAATCATGGGGGTTACCAATTTTAGTATAGTTTTAACAATATTAATTTAATATTGAAAAATCTTAATTCAGTGTAAGTCAGTCAACTATCTCTTCAGTTAAAATTAACTGATGTAAGTATTATAAGGAAATAGTACTATGTACTAAAATAATGCCAAATCTTTGTGGTTTCAATAACATCTGAATTTTTGAGAGGCTTAATAAAAGTCAGAAACCTATAACTACCAAGTTCTCTACCTGGACCACAGTAACATTCAAATGAAAAATAAAATATATTATTCATCACATACTAAATATTATTTTGAAATGTATTCTACTAGACAGTAAGATTTTTTTTAACAAATTAAAATCCACCTAAATACAACATAAAATGGTAATAAATGAAGTAGTTTGAAAATATTAAAATAATGAAATATACATTGAAAGGCAACTTTTCTCAATTCAAATAGAAACTTCTAAAACGAAATAAGTAGATGTTCTTTTGCGACAAAATTATTTTTGAAAACAATTCAGGTCATATTTGCTTAGAATTGCAAAACTTAATAACTTATACAATCAATTATAAAATCCACAAAAATTTTGAGTCACTCATACCTATCTATTTTACTTTTTTACTTTTTGATCATTTCCTATTTACATTAATAAGGTATCATCTATGCACACAAAGTACGGAGTTCAGTATCAGATTTCCATGAAAACTTACAATAAACAAAGGTGGTATACTTTGGTGGTAACAGTTAAGGACAAGAAAAATACATATGCAGAAGGTAGACATGGAAGAAGTAGAGGAAAGCAGTTGAGGTAGGAATATATAGAGGTGGTTAAATAATTTACATTTCTCATTCTGTTTGTTTGGGTCTGTTATTTTAGAACTTAAGCATTTTTCTGTGTGGTGTATGTAATGTGGTGTATGTATATGTAATAGCCATGTCTCAAGTGTCTTTGTATATTGACCAAAGCCTAAAGCAACATTATTTTGCAAATTAATGAACTATTTTTCTATTTATACTTTAGGTGGAACAGTTAATTGCTGGATTAATTAAGTCTTTACCTATTCAGCAGAAATGTTACTGTATGAAAATTTGTTGGAGTATAAATGCATTGTATATATATTTAAAGTTGTGCTTAAAATCTGAAAAATAACTGAGCACTTTTCACATATTACCTCAGTGAATCCTCACAATACTCTTCTGAAGATAAACTATTAGTATCCCTTTCTAACTTTCAGATGAGGAAATTGAGGAACAGAGGGATTATGAAATTTGCTCAAAATAAAACAGTAATTAGCTTAGCTAGGACTCACTGCAGGAAGACTAGCCTCTGGTCCCGGTGGCTCCAGCCCTTGTGCCCACTGCCACTCATGAGACTTGTTTTCAGTGAAGGCTAGCCGTGGCACAGGACTTTTAGCTTAGTAACCAGCAGTCAACTCTTTAAGTTAGTGGACACTTAAGTTACAAACCAAATAATAGTTCCAATTTTGTTAAATTTTTTCTCCTCTTAAAGGTAGTTTGCCATTGTCTGAAATTATCTCTTTAGATAGAAGTAATACATTTATGAAAGGGTACACACAAGCTAATGTCTGTAACCACAAGAAGAAATCAACTCATTTAATTCCTCTTTAATTTTTTCTTTGATTATTTCTCAGTGTAATCATTTAATAAGATCTTCTGTGTTAATCATAAGCTATTTATGTACCCTGCTTTATTGGTATGAAAAATTTTTTATAAATTCATAAATTGATGTAATGTCCACACTTAAGAATCTTAGCAAGGTAAATTACCTATTCACTAATAAGCTAAACGGAAAGCATTGTCCTCAAATTTGTCTTTACAATGAACAGATTTTTTAAATTAATTGCCAAGACACATGTAGTGCATATGTAGATAAGTGTTAAAAATAGAGTCCAGAGATTGTAACATTATATATAATATGCAACAGAGAAAATTTAAACATGTTAATTTTGAGAATATAAATTAGTTGTCTCATGATTATCCTCACTGCTTTTAAAATTACATTCCTGAAAGATACTACATTTATTTATTTTCAATATGTCAAGCATATTTTTGATTTTTAGTGAATATTTACAACTACTAAGTGAATATGCATTTTAAGTTCATATTGCCAAGATTGAAGGATATGTATAAATGTGTGTACTGTAACCTGAGTCCAACTAACCTAGTTGTGTTACTGTTTGCTGGTCATGTTGATAAGATTACAGTTAGGCAGTCTGGATACCCGTTTCAGCAGAATTTCGGATGTAGGCTATATCGTAGAATGTTAGAGCTGCTAGTAGAGGAGTTGGGGTCATTCAGCTCAACCTCTTCATTTTACGGATGAGGCCTGGAGAGGCTGCAGCCTGTCTGGTCAGATTGCTAATTAATTCAAGAACTCAGACTAAGATCTTAAAATTCACTTATACCTTATGTGTTGGCTGTCTTTCTCCATTCTTCCGTTGCCACCCGTCCCTCTTCCTCTTGTCTCTGTTGCTTAAGGAATATTCCTTGCTACCCTTGCTGGGGGTGTTGAGAGTAGCCAAGGAAATCAGGGCAGTTTACCCTGACCAGACCTCTATGCAGGGTCATCTCTGTGTGAAGTCATCTCCTTGTAAGGAGTTCTTTCTCCTTGGCAGCCGACAGCTCTCTCCAGTAATCTACAAGGGAAGGGCCAGTGCCCTGCCTGCCTCATCACAAGGTGGTTCTGTCCCCTTCCCTAGAACTTCCATCCAGTCTTCCCATATTAAACACCCACTAAGGAAACAGCGAAGGTTTACACAGGCCTTTTGTTGTGGGTAAAGTAGATGTCAAATAGGAAGATGAGTTTTAACTAATGAGCCCTTTCCCTCGTATCATACAACGTGGGCAAGGGATAACCTTCAAGGTCTTCAGTCTTGGTATGAGGATGTCCTTCTGTGTCTTGATCTTCCTTCCACATCTCTTGAGTCTTCCTCCCTAAGGCCCCTTCAGTTTTTGGTGTACCTGCTTACCTTCTTGGGAAATTAGATTGCTCCACTCAAAAGAAGTTTGAGCCCTGGATCCCTTCTTGTGTTAATTAAGACTTGGTGAGATGCTGGTGGAGGCTTTTCTCTGCTGAATCTTTGCCTGCTTTGAAGGAGGAAGGGGCAGGCTCTGGTTCTGGGAGTGGGATCAAGTCATTAAGAGTTCTGATTTTAGTTGATTCTCTTCACAGAAGAGAGTTGCATCCTAATTCCTAGCAAATAGAGATCATCATAGAAAATAGTAATTTGCTTTCAAAGATGACACAATCTAGCTTCACATGAGAAAAGCATGTCCTTCTTAACATCATTTTGACCCTTTTCCTTAGGAAATAATACCAGCATTATTGTACCAAGGAGTTTTTGTAAAAATTTCATGAATTTGCTTAAAGTATAAGATTTTCACCCCCTCCCCTTACATTAGCCAAGAATGAGTTTGAGCCATTCTAGAAAACAGGCATCTACTCAAAATAAGTACTTTCTGATATCCAAACGTCTCCCTCAATAGAAGAGGAGGTGGGGGATGCCTTTTTCCCTACTTCCAACACGTACCTCAGCAGTTACTTGGAGGGAGGTTACTCTAACTCTCAGATCCGTAAATTACATACAGGTTATTTTTTAGTTGCCACGGGCCACACATATGCTAGGTGCTGCAGATACAGTATTGGAGGAGTTATACATAATTCTCACTAGAGATTGTATCTTTTGAGAGAACCCTAAAACAAGAAATTCAAATTTAGTGTGATAACTATTTATTTATTTATTTATTTATTTTGCAGTAGGCGGGTCTCTCACTGCTGTGGCCTCTCCCACTGCGGAGCACAGGCTCCGGACGCACAGGCCCAGTGGCCATGGCTCACAGGCCCAGCCGCTCCATGGCATGTGGGATCCCCCCGGACCAGGGCACGAACCCGTGTCCCCTGCATCGGCAGGCGGACTCCCAACCACTGTGCCACCAGGGAAGCCCTGTGATAACTATTTTGATAGGAGAAGAGGAACTCCTCTCATGGTGTATCTTTTCTGCTGTATATCTTCAACATCTTTTCTATTGCATCTTCTTTCCCTTCAGCCTGCAAATATATTTCAGTTACTTTTTTAAAAAATAACTCCCCTTGATACTTTGTCCCCTCAAAATGTGTCCTTTCATGAACTTTAGAAGGGAAGGAAGAGTGGTTTATAATAGACTTCTGATCATCCACCCATCTCTAAACTCATTGTAGTGTGACTCACCTTCCTATGGAAATTACTCGTAAAAGTCACCAAAATTCAGTCCTCATTTTCTCATTCCTTGTCTTATTTGATTCTATGTTATCCTGAACCATCCCTCTTCCTCCTCATTCACTTTGTCATTCTTTCTTCCACTGACTTCATTGACAACAGTGTATTATTCTGTCTTTGTCATTTTCTCTGGTGCTTTTGCTCCTTCTCATTCCCATAAATAGATTATTCCCCAAGGATTTGTCTTTGGCATTCTCCTCTCTTTTGCAGATCTCATTTCTTCAGCTGCAACTTTGGTGCCTAGGATTCTCAAATGAAAAACTTTGTGATATGTGAATACAGGATTGCTTTATTATTATTATTACTATTTTATAAAATTATTTTTAAAAATTTTTGGTTGAGTCGGGTTGGGTCTTTGTTGCTGTGCACGGGCTTTCTCTAGTTGTGGCTAGTGGGGACTACTCTTCATTGAGGTACGCGTGCTTCTCATTGCGGTGGCTTCTCTTGTTGCAGAGCATGAGCTCTAGGCACACAGGCTTCAGTAGTTGTGGCATGTGGGCTCAGTAGTTGTGGCTTGCGGGCTCTAGAGCGCAGGCTCAGCAGTTGTAGCACATGGGCTTAGTTGCTCCGCAGCATGTGGGATCTTCCCGGACCAGGGCTCGAACCCATGTTCCCTGCATCGGCAGGTGGATTCTTAACCACTGCACCACCAGGGAAGTCCCAGGATTGCTTTATTATTAAGTATTGTTCCCCTATGCTGACTTCTCTCCTGAACCCTAACATCACATTTCTTAATGCTTGCCTAAGTCCCTCCTTCTCTATTCTTACTGCTGCTAATTTCATTTGGATTCTCCTTAACTTCCCCAACTATTCTGAAGGCCACTGAGATTTTCCTCTTAATTCACTTTTTCCTCTAAATCCATTTTACACACTGCTTCCAGACCACTCTTGAAAAAAGTCCATATGTCTTGCCCTGGTATTCAAGGCCTATCATGATCTGACCTCAGCCTACTTTTTCAGCTTACTCCCTTTCACTTTATTCCCCATGTATCTCCCTGTGCTTCAGTCTGTACATAATATCTGTCTGTTAATATATCCGAAGGTGGTAATGTGTTCTTTTGTGTGCCGAAGACATATTATTGGTGGCCTATGTGCTTCGGAGATATTAACATCTTCAAATAAGGCCATTGTTGTATAATAACATGGTAAAGGTAGAACATTGTTTCTACCTTTTAGAAACCAATCATCCAATAATGGCCATAGAGTGATTTTTTTTTTCCAGAAGCATTTTAAAATGCACAAAGATAGATACTAAGGTATTGTAAGGGGAAAAGCTAGCATTTTGACAGTGCTCTGGAAATTTCCGCAGTTAAGTCCTTTGTCATTTATCTTAGATTTTTATTTCTGTCCTGTGAAATACTTTTTTCTTTTCATTTAACTGACCATTATGTTTAATTTCAGGCTCTTGATGGTTTTTTTTTAGCAATCATGACAGATGGAAGCATAATATATGTGTCTGAGAGTGTAACTTCATTACTTGAACATTTACCAGTAAGTATAAAAATCCTGTGATCTTCTTATTTAATGCCTGTTCTAAACATTCCAAAGCACTAAGCAGTGGGCCCCTCAGAGCAGTGCTGAACAGCGGTTGGAGCGGGGATGCGACCTCTAAATAGTCTCTTGTTTTAGTATGTCTGTGTTTTCTCAGGTCCGTCATTAATCTATAGTGACTAAATATCCAACTACCACTTCACCTAACCTCTATTCTTCTTGCCCTCTTTATTATCATGCTGAGTTTTCAGTATTAACTTTTTAATCAGCGTGGTGAAGATGTTGCTTAATCACTGAAATTATCTTGAGAATAACTAAATTTCTACTGAGATATTTGTTGCAGCTAAATAATAATTTTCTCAAAAGAATGACTTATAAGAACATACTGAAAATAATAGATAAGAACTTTTGTGCTCTGTGGCTTGAGTTGATAATATTTTAATGGCCATATTCAATTTGTTATTAATATCAAAAGAGTAGATAATTCGAAAAGAATTATAATTTTGATTAGAATGGTGAATACCTGAATTATGTATTTGCTGTTTTACTTAACATATATTTATTGAACATCTGCTCTGCCAGGTACTATGCTAGGTGCTCTGCTACAATTGACAGTTCTTATGAATTTGAAGTTTTTATTGAATATGTAATGTTCTTATCTAAGATGGTGTTACCCAGAAACTGGGTTCGCCTCTTGGTGGGTGCCAAGCCAATAGACCCAACCAAGCCAAAGACTGGGAGAAGGAAGGATTTATCATAACTCGCAGCAAGTAAGGAGAACACGTGGTGGTGGTGGTGGGGGGATCCTTCACAAAGTAGTGTCTCCCCAGGCAGCAAAATTGGGGAAGTTTTAAGCTAAGGGCACATGCATATTCAGGAAGGGGCTTTAGCAGAGGAGAATTCAGCATAGAAGTGAGGCAAACGTTGACAGAGTCCCAGCTTTACTTGGCTGAAGTCAGAAAAGGTCAGCATCATCATTATATCCTCCACTTGGGGTGGGGGGCCTTGGTTCCTACAGAGCTCAGATGTATTATTATGTATATCCTTTGAGAAGGAACTAGGACTCTGCTTTATCCCTGCACTATTGTTTGCCTGCCTTTTCTCTCTCCCTGCATTCCTTTGTTCCCTTCAGATCATTAAATACTGAGATCAGGGCAAGCATTGTGGCCAGGCTTAGGTTACAAAATGGCTTCTCTTATGTCAAGAAAGCTATTCCTGGTTCTCTTTCTCCAGGGGACCCCTAACTTATCTGCTTACAGTGGGGCTTGTGGTGTAAATATTTTGAAGTTACTTATAAATTACTCTTAAAATGCCCATCTCTTGAAAATGTGTAACAGTGCAGAGTCAACTGTTCTATAAGGATCTCTTTCAAGAGATGTTGAAAAGCAGTATCTCCTTCCCTCTGATTACTCTGCTACTTTGTACTTTGTAAAGAGAATGGACTCTATACTTAAAAAGGCCAGATTCTAAAAGGGTACTTTGTTTCTGAAAGCCAGGCAGTAAGTAATTTGCTAATTTCTTTGGGTCACACAGAAAATGACTTGGCTTTACTGCTTCTCTAGGGGCTTTCTTTACAAGTAAGCTCAAACAATAGGTGATTAGCCCAACGTCTAAAAATTGTTCGGGAATAAACAGTGAGATTATAGCAACATGTAAGTAAACTACTATGGGCAGAGAAAAGGACAGAATTTTCTGGAGGACTCTTTTTAAAAAAATATTTATGGGGCTTCCCTGGTGGCGCAGTGGTTGAGAATCTGCCTGCCGATGCAGGGGACACGGGTTCGAGCCCTTGTCTGGAAAGATCCTACATGCCGCGGAGCAACTGGGCCCGTGAGCCACAATTACTGAGCCTGTGCGTCTGGAGCCTGTGCTCCGCAACAAGAGAGGCTGCGATAGTGAGAGGCCCGCACACCGCGATGAAGAGTGGCCCCCGCTTGCCACAACTAGAGAAAGCCCTCGCACAGAAACGAAGACCCAACACAGCCATAAATTAATTAATTAATTAATTTTAAAAAATATATTTACGTAGGGAAAAAAGCCAGGGAAAGAAATCCTCGATAGGATTAAGATATGACTAAGATAAGATTGAATAGTGGGTTCTAATAAATAAAACGAAAGAATGTATATAACAAAACAGAAGCAGGCTCACAGATAAAGAAAACAAACTGGTGGTTACCCGTGGTGAGAAAGATGCGGGGAGGGACGAGATAAGGGTATGGGATTACCCCTACTACGTATAAAATAGATAAGCAACAAGAATATATTGTACAGCACAGGGAAATATAGCCATTATTTTGTAATAACTTTAAAGTATAAATAACTTTTGTAATAACCTTGTAAAATCTTTTGTAGTAACTTTGGAGTGTAATCTATAAAAAAAATTGAATCACTATATTGTGCATCTGAAACTAATAATACTATAAATCAACTATAATTTAAAAAAATAAAGTTAAGCAACTTGAATAAAGGTATAATTATATGCTTTTAAACCACAGACATTTTTATTGGATTTTCTTTCGGTTATGTATTTATAGAAACTATATAATCTTTAATTTAGTCATAGTCAGGGTATAATTTGCAATGTGGTCAGACTTTTTAAAAGCCTGCTTCTTGGGCACTTTCCCTGGACTTCATTGAGAATTAGATTCCTTTTCTCTGTGTTCTCACGTTACCTTATACGTACTGCCACCGTGACACTTACAGTGAATTGTAATTTTCTGTTTATTTTGATAATAATGGTAGATGTAAGCTTCCTAAGTGCAGGGACTTCATCTCTGTATCCACGTGTGCTGGCTAATTTCTCAGAGAGGCACTTACGAATTATTGATTGAGTATAAGAAAGTGAGTAGATTATTTGATGTAGATGTTTTAAAAACTCCTTCCTAATGGCACACTGGTGTTGGATCTTTAGTGAGGGAATATTTAATTGCATTTTGAAATAACAACATGTCTACCACAGATCTAGTTGGGATCCAAGTGTTTGATCATTAACATTCTCCCCTCAGTGAGAAACCTTGTCACCATGCCCTCCTGGATTTTTTTTTTAAACTTTTAATTTTGGAACTATTTGTAGATTTATAGAAAAATCGAGAAGATAGTACAGAGAGTTCCCATATGTCCCCTACCCAGTTTCCTCTGTGAGTAACATCTTCTGGATCTTTTTGATTGTCTTGTCAGCCAAAGCATGTAGCAGGTGAACGTTTGGGCAGAGGAGGTCTCTGCTGATCCAGCAGACCCATTTCATTCCATGCGGAGTTAATAGTAGCCTTTATTAAAACAGTTTTTGTGTTTTTTTTTTTTTTACCGCTCTCCAGTTACGGTGGATACTTTCCTTCACATCACTGACAATGTTGTATGTTATTTGAAGGTTTGAAAACAAAAACACAAGTGTGTTTTGAGGAAATGAAGTAATACTTGTTTAGGATCAAACACAGTAAGGAAAAAAGTATGTGATTTTCTGTTTTGGCTTGCCATTAATAATTAAACTGTAACAGATGCTAAACAAAAGGTTTAAAACAATGGTGTGCCTTTCTTTGTATTTGAACATGCATACCTTTTTGTCTAAAACAGAATTTTGGCTCTTGCCCAGAGGGGGAGAAACATTAGCAAATCTCTATAGACTTTAGTGTTTATAATTCAGTTCTGTTGAGAAATTAAAATTTGCCATCTTAATCAATGGTCAGTGTAACAACATTTTTAAATTTAAATTTGACTGTAAAATTGCAAGACTGATTCTATAGGTCCTGCAAAAAATTTTTTAACTTTGTCATGTCATACTTATGAAATTAATTTAGGTACATTTTAACCTATTTGTGGCTAATAATCAGGAAAGGAAATTTATGAATTTTTTTTTTCCTGGTGTGGCTTTCTACAACAAAATTATGGGGTCATACCACCTCCATGCCAGAAGGGATTTTAGACGTCCTTAGCCCAGCCCCTTTATGTTTGTTAGAAGCATACATGAAAGCCAGAGAAATTGGACTTAATTGTACAATTTAGTGGAAGTGCCAAGACATAAAGTTGGGTCTCTTTACCAGGAGCTTAAAATTTGTAAAATTTTACAGTTTAAGATTGTTTTCCTCATACTTGCTTAAATGTGTTCCTGAGAAGAGAGTATATTAAATTTGTTACCATGTAATATAGGAAGGAAGATTCACCATGTTACAGCCTAACAGAGTCCAGGACTAAAAGTGCCACTATTAAGATACTGTATGAGCATTTCATTTTCTACTCTTCTTAACTTGGTAATTTTGAATTATAAACACAAGAATGTGCTAAGAAAGTCAGTACCATCTTTGGTGTAGATGCAGTATGCAGAAGTAACAATTTGGAATTTTTTTCAATAGTTATATGATTATTGGTGAGTAAATACTTTTAATAAGAAAACAAATATTTGAAATAAGCAAATAAAGCTTACTTGATAGCGCCAGAATCTCTGTTCCTTACGCCTGTACATAAGGAGCATAGTTGTTTAAAAATATGTTATATCCAACATATACCTGACATTTTTTGGAGGAGCTTTCAGTCCCTTTTGAGCAGCTACTCTCTATAGCAGGTATTTGTCAGTTTTCTCGCTGAGGAAAAGATAATTGATGAGAGTTAATAATTTCCACCGAACGGTTGCATTGACCTAATGTAAAGAAAACAGCCTATTGATTTATATCATATGGCAATCAGCAGGATTTACATTTCTTCTTCATGAAAATAATTGAGGCACACAGAAGGATCCAGATAGCTGTCACTTCCTTCTCTTTCCTTTGAATTGTGCTTGGGAACTGAGTGGATGGTATGGCAACATCAAGTATGGTCAGCTTCATTTAGAGATTGGAAGTGTAATGGTTAATGGAAAATCACACATCAGTTAGTTGCCAACTAAGTCTGATACTTCAGTTTATCGAGTGTCTGGGGAAGCAGAATGGTGGAGAAATAGTGCTTGTGATCACACCACTCTGTATACTAGATAATCATGTATTTTCTCTATGCATATGAGACAGCCTGTAGATTTATAGATAAAAAAGCAAGGGTGACAAAGGTTAGATCATAATTTACTGAAATAGTGGAAGAAATGTCAGTAAAAGTAAATAATTGTAGGAAACTAATCATCTCCAAAATGAGTTTTGGTTCTACAAATAGGTATCTTATTTTTCTGTCAAGACTATTTTTTATGTTAATGTCAATGCCTATATTTTAATACTTTATTTTATGAATAAAAGGCAATTTTCTAGCCTTTTTTGTTGTTCATGCCTTAATTTTTTGTTTATTCCTTCTGTTCTAGAGACTTTTCAGACATTCAGAAAAATTCCTTGTTAAAATGCAGATATATTTTTGGTGTGGTTACCCCTTAAGGCTTATCAAGTAACTCCTTAATTCAAAATAATTTACTGCACTAATAACCGATATGTGCAAAGCTCAGTGTTATTGTATCTTGATTTGAAGGATAGGAGATAAAGGTGTAAGAGATAGGGCCCTTTAATTCACCCACAGAGCGGTAGGACATAGAGATTAAAATATAATTAAATATTTTTGATGGGAAATGAAGGATATGAGTAGTAATTACTAAAGGAACTTTATTATTTTTACTGTGGATTATGCAGTTAAGGGACATATTATTGAAGGAAATAATTTGAACTGGTCTTTGCAAGATGGAAGGGTACAAACATGTGGTGAGAGAGGGGAAAGGTACTCCACTTCATGAGGTGGACCTTGAAGGCTAGAGAAGATACAGAAGGCAGAGTGTAAATGTATGGCTTGTATAAGAGTGGTAAACACCCCTTTTCCCACCTCTTACCATCCCCAGTGGCTGTTTTTTGTTACTGTTTGAAGTTTGTTTTGTTTTTAACAATCTTTACAGTGTTTGAAATACAAAATAAAAGTGAAATTTCTTAGTGGAACCCTTAGCCCGCTTTCACAACTCCTTTTCACTTCCCTTTCCCTCCATGCCTACCTCCATAGTCTTGGAGATACCACTTCAGTAACCCCAGGATTCCACAGGGCAGTTTGGAAATGTAGAGAAGCCAGGTAGACTGCATGGGATTTGGCAGGAAATGTGAAGTCACTAAAGTTTTGTTGTCGATGGTTCGTACGGACGGGCACTGTCCTATTCACTTTTGATTCCACAGCCATGGCACATTGTAGGCCACCTGTTGCTTGTTGATTAAAGCCATATTTTAGCAAGGATTATAATGCTCAGCACATAACTTGCCTTTTTTGGGGGAAGAGGGTGGTTATCTTAAAGCATGGCTTTTTGACAATTTGATACAGGATAGATGGCTGGAAAAGATGAAATAAAAAAGAAAGGACACATTGGACAACTGAAATGACACTTAAAGTCAAGTCTCCTCTTCATGTAGCCTGTGGCCACTCCTGTGGTCCTTTATTGTAGTGTACACCACCATAACTTACCAGAGTTTGGGATGTATGGTAAGGCTACATCTGGTAGCCTGAGATTCTTTTAATCAACTTTCTTAGTCCTGTTATATTTTACATGTTCAAATTTGAAACTCACCTTTGCAAATAACTTATCAGACTTTCAAAGGTCATATTGATCATGAATCTGATGACACTAGTCTCAGAGGCAATGAGGTCATGTTAACCTCTTTCACCTTCTCAGTCTTGTTTTTTGAGTTGTGCTCTGTAACATGACATTTGTCAGTTTTCACAGATAATTAAACATTAACCATGTGCTCATCTGATGTATTAAGAGTGATTATGTACTTTAAAAATAAATGTCTCTTGAATCACTATAATTATTTAACTTTTAAAAATTTCTTTTTCAGTCAGATCTTGTGGATCAAAGTATATTTAATTTTATCCCAGAGGGGGAACATTCAGAAGTTTATAAAATACTCTCTACGCATCTGCTGGAAAGTGATTCATTAACCCCTGAATATTTAAAATGTAAGTAGTAGTTCTTAAGCAAAAAGTTAAGCAGATTTGGTTGTGTTATCCTTTACTTTTGTAATTTTGTGACAAACCCAGGTATGTTTAACCAAATTAACACATGGCATCATTACAAATACCCTGTTAGATCCTTTTTAAATACTAACATATGATGGAATTATGACCATATTAGAAGTCTGAACTCTTCCAGAATACATTGAAATCTTATCTTTTTGTTATAGTATGCCATAAAACTGTATTTTACACAAAAATGGAACTTGCAGTATATTCTTTCTAATTTTTATATAAAATCTTACTGTGTTTAATGAGAGAAAATGAAACAGCTCATTTTCACCATCACTAACCAATTGAACACTGAAACTATTGGGCAAGACTTCTATATTTAAAAAAATGATTTAATAAAGGAAATTGTTTGCTTTATTAATTAAACAGAATTAAACAGTAATTTATTGGATATGTCTAGTGTGCCAGACATTTGTGTGCTATACCATAAAAGTGCCAAGAATAGGGAAAAGTAGTCCCTGCCTTTAATAAGTGTAAAATACCATGGTATAATCTGACTTTTCTCCTAGATTCACTGGACAAGTTAATTTGACCAGAATACCTCATTTTCTTGCATAAATCATCCTGTGTAAAATCTGAAATCATTACAGCACTACATTTGGCCATTAGTGATTAGATGTCTTCTTTTGCTACTTTTTCCATGATTTTTAAGTTTTGACTTTTCCAGTAATACTGATGTGAATCATTTTAAAGGTTCTTTATATTTTAAATCTTCAAATTCTGTAGAACACTAACCGTTCAAGAATTGAGATACACATACAGACACACACACACACACACACACACACGTGTAAGTATGTGTGAACATACATCTTTGATAAGATAGCCTGTCAGAAGGAGTTGAGAAGAAGAAAAACTGGAGACCAGGAGAATCGATTTGAAGCCTATTTATAATTGTTTAAAAATCAAGTTCCTATGACATTGACCAAGAGACTAGTCTTTCACCTAGGAGAAAGATTTGGGTTGGATATAATGACGTAGAGGCCAGTTATAGGCCTGTAAACGGTATTTGAAGTCATGGATTGAATGATGTTGCTTGAGGTAAATATATAGAGTAAGGAGAGAAAAATTAGAAAGATGGAACCCTGGGCCATGGCAAGAGGTGGACAAAAGAGGAGTCTGCTTTAGAGACCTTCACAAGGGCAGCATTGTCTGGAGAACTGAACGAAAGCCTTTGGCAGAAATAGACCTTAGGCTTCCGTTTCCAAGATCAGGCAAGAATACTTAAAAAATATATTTATTTATTTATTTATTTATTTTTGGCTGCGTTGGGTCTTTGTTGCTGCTCACGGGCTTCCTCTAGTTGTGGTGAGCGGGGGGCTACCCTTCGTTGCAGTGTGCAGGCTTCTCATCGTGGTGGCTTCTCTTGTTGCGGAACACAGGCTCTAGGCGCGCGGGCTCAGTAGTTATGGCACGTGGGCTCAGTAGTTGTGGCTCGTGGGCACTAGAGCAGAGGCTCAGTAGTTGTGGCGCATGGGCTTAGTTGCTCCGAGGCATGTGGGATCTTCCCAGACCAGGGCTTAAACCCGTGTCCCCTGTGTTGGCAGGTGGATTCTTAACCACTGTACCACCAGGGAAGTCCCCAAGAATACTTTTTTTTTTTTTTTTTTTTTGCAGTACGGGGGCCTCTCACTGTTGTGGCCTCTCCCGTTGTGGAGCACAGGCTCTGGACGTGCAGGCTCAGTGGCCATGGCTCACGGGCCCAGCCGCTCCACGGCATGTGGGATCTTCCCGGACCGGGGCACGAACCCATGTCCCCTGCATCAGCAGGCGGACTCTCAACCACTGCGCCACCAGGGAAGCCCCCCCAAGGATACTTTTTAATAGAGAAAAGCCTTAATTAAATGACTTTCAGACCTCCTGCTTAAAGAACTGATACACAAAAAAAGTTATTTCTTTTTTTGTACATGAAAAAAGGATGTTTCATGTCAAAGGAGTAAACGAGATGTAAAACAGAGGGTAAATTGCTTGGAAAACTCAGGATTCTGTAATATGCCATTTGGGCCATAATGAAGGTGAGGTAGTACAGGTGATGTGATTTGTGTCTAGAGAAGGAAATAGGGCCTAATGTTTCATCCTAAACAGTTTGGTTTTTATTTTTTAACGTAGTGAGAAGCCAGTGCAAGGGGATTTGGGTGATTTTGTGGTCTGAAAAGGAAATCTCTCAGGTGGAAAATTTTGAAAAATAACTAGAATGGAGATTAAAAGGATAGCAGTAGAAGTAAGGATGGAGAGGAAAGCACGCATTCAGTTGTTGAGTGGATAAACTCAGTAGGACTTGGTGTCAGGCACAGGTGTCCAAACAGCTAGGGATCATCCGTGGGGAAGATTTTAGGAAGAGAGTAGTTAGAGTTTGAACCTGTTGAGTTTGATGATAAACCCATTCATGATAATAACAGAAGAGTATGTGTTTGATGCTGTGAGTGAAGAGAGGTGTTATTAGTCCTTGAGTGCTGAAATAATAATAATGAAAGTGATGTTAGTCTTAGAGTAATAGGCAAGGGTGAATCTGAGTGGGAAGAGTGTGGAGGCATGGAGAGTCCATTTTTGCAGTTACCTAGATACAGGGTAATTTACATCTGTACTAAGTTGGTGGTACTGGATGCTTATCTGGAAAAAATGACTCATGAGAGCTTCCTTGGTGAAATGAACAGCACATCCTATGACAGATTAGTTTGGGAACTGGTGATAGGACGAGAAGAGACCAAATTGATATGATTTCTAACTAAGGAGTTAAGCATACATACATAGGACGAAGGGGAAGGACAGCTGGCTTAGGAAGAAAGGGGGATAAATTCACTTTCAAATATTTTGAGTTTCAGTTACTGATGGGACAATCAGGTAGAGATGTTCTGAAATCAAATAGTGATATGAGACTTGGTCTTATATAAAATGTTAGAGTTGGGGAGAGAGATTTAGGAGTAAATAAGTTTGTCAATGCTGGTAAGTTTGTAAAGGATAATAGATTACAATCAAAAGAACTTTTTGGGCTTCCCTGGTGCCACAGTGGTTAAAAGAACTTTTGTGATGCCCATAATTTGAAGACTGATTAGCTGAAGAGATAGAAATAGTAAGGTAGGAAGGTAAGTTTCATAGTATGGGAATGAAAACATGTGAATTTTAAGAAGAGGTAGAAACAGTGAGGAAAGACCATTGAGCTTAATACAGACGTGGGTGATTTTTAGAAGAGGAGTTTCTATAGAGGTGTGAGGGCAAAAGCCACAATGCATAAAGTTAAGGGAGGTAAACATATGGAAACTAGAGCACATAATGAAAAGAAAGGAGATCTGTGTTACTAAAAAGAGTAGCATGGAAAACTCTTTGTATGTTTGCGATGGAAAGACCTGAACAAATTTAAAAGTAGAAAGTAAGGAACCACAAAAGAACATGTGTGGATGTTAAAGGAATGAATACTGTGGTGTGGCCCTGGTCCTAGAGAAGGAAGAGAGGAAAGACTGTTCAAGGTAGACATAGAAGTATTAACTTTGGAATAGGAAGCAAAACCTTTCTTTGAAATTAGAGTGAAGAATGAGAAGGAAGGACAAATAAAAATGGAGGAACATGGAGTGGCTTGTATCAGAAGATCTGTTTTCTTTATTAAGGACAAGGTGAGATCATCTAAAGAAACTGCTTTTATGGACTAAACAAAATGTCATTGAGGACCTCTGTTGAAGGAAATAATGATTGTAGACTTATACAACTGTTATAATCTTACTTTGTGTGAAATATCATTCATTATGATAAATCACAAATATGTCATATTTTTTCTCTTATTTCAGCAAAAAATCAGTTAGAATTTTGTTGTCATATGCTTCGAGGAACAATAGACCCAAAGGAGCCGTCTACTTACGAATATGTGAAATTTATAGGAAATTTCAAATCTTTAAACAGTGGTAAGTTAAAATGCTTCTTTTGCAATGTAATTTCACTTGGTATTCTTTTAAGCTCTTAAGGACAGATGTTTGAATATCAGTAAAAACTAGATTTTCCTGGAGTAACTGTTGATACTTATTTCCTTATTGTTTTAGTATCCACTTCAGCACACAATGGTTTTGAAGGAACAATACAACGCACACACAAGCCTTCTTATGAAGATAGAGTTTGTTTTGTAGCTACTGTCAGATTAGCTACGCCTCAGTTCATCAAGGTATGTTTCTAATTTTATTTCACAAAGGGGTTTCACTTTATATTATGAGAATTATCTGTGTAATTTTTTGTTGTTTCCAGATACTTCCTGTAAACATTGAAGTGGTAATGGCCATGAGACATTAAATATACATGATCATGATATTTTTGAAGCAAATAATGAGTTATCAAAGCACTCATTAAATTACATAACTAATTTTTAAATGTACACCCTTTGTAGTTAACCAGTGGTTATGTATCACCGTTGTCCTGCTTTTGTGCAAAATTTTAAGATGCTTTTTTTGTATGGTTCACAACTACAATAAAGGGGAAAAGCCAAAAATCTAGGTAAATTTAAAAGATTGGTTTTGAAATTTTATTTTTGAAATGCACAAGTTGCTTCTTATTGCCTTTCATGTACCTCTTCAGTTTTGAAATTCAGTTAAATAATTTATTTTTATATCCTGGGCCCAGGAAGCAGATGATTAGTAGGGAAGTGGGAAAATCAAAGACTTCAATCACTGGAAAGTGGCTGGAAATAAGCCAGGCTAAGATTTTAAATTTAGGGAAACACCATATTATAGGACAAAGTACCGAATTAGCAGTTAGAGGATCTTGAACCAGTCTCGCTCTGCTTGTTTTGATCTTAATAGCAGTGGCTAAGATGTTTATTGAGTGCTTACCACATGCTGTATACTTTACATGAGTTATTTAATTCTTAAAAATGCTGGTATGATCACCATTTTATATATAAGGAAACTGTGGCCTTAGGGAAGTTAAGTTACTTGCCCAAAGTCACAGCTATTAAGCAGTAGAACTGAGATTGATTCTAATTCTTTTTCTCTCAAAGCCCAGACTCTTAATCACTATGCTGTGCTACAGAAGGTTATTCAAGGACACAGAGGCAGGTTGGAATACATTGCTGAGTATGACTAGAGTCTAGGGTTACTGTGTGTGGAGGAGCGGATAGGGATGGTGAGAGATGATGTTAGAAAAGTAAGCAGATGCCGGCAATGAAATGTGCTTCTTTCTTTGTTGTTTGTTTCTCCTTGCTGAAGAGTGTAGATTTTATCCTGATGGCATGAGCAACCATTAAGGTTTTTAAGCAGGGAAGTTATACAATCATATTGGAGTATTTATAAGGTAATTGTGGCCAGAATAGAAGAGGAGTTGAAGGACAGGGAGACTTGCTTGGGGAGACACTTTGGCAATAGTGTGAGCCAGTGATGGCGAGGGTCTGGAGTCTAAACTAAGACCCTGAAGCTGGATGGGATCGAACAGATTTCTTAAAAACTTAGAAGGTGAAATTGAAAGGATTTAGTAGTGGCCATTTAGATGATGAAAGGTGAAAATGAGTGTATTGTGACTATCAGATTTCTAGACTTAATGGCATAACACAGGTATGCCTCTGTTAATGAGATGGAACATTGTGTAACTGGGTATGAGGAGTAAAGCAGTTCGTTTATTTTAGGACATGTTGAGTTTGTGATGTGCAGGAACATTCAGACAGAAATACAGAACTCTAATTCAGGAGAGAGATCTGAATTCAGAATTAGGGTTTTTAGGCATGTGAGTGAATAGAGAAACGTGTCGAGTGAGAAATACTCCCCCAGAAGCCTGCATCTATTTATTGCCATATTCCTTGGTACTAGAAAATAAAAATGTATTAAAAAAATGTTTAGGGAAAAGTTAGCTAAGAATGACTTTTACAGCTAACAATGTTTGGGACTGTGCTAAGGACACTGAAAAGTATTTCTAAATTTTAATTATTAATTTATTTGTAGGAAATGTGCACTGTTGAAGAACCTAATGAAGAGTTTACATCTAGACATAGTTTAGAATGGAAGTTTCTATTTCTAGATCACAGGTAACTCCCATTTTTCAATTTTATAAAAAGATAATAATCATATTATAATTCTTGAAATTAATGGATTTCAAGGACAAACTTTTTCTCATCAGGGCGCTCAAACTCATTATCCATTATTTAAAAAATAAAGGTTCCTCCCAAAATTGATTTCTAGTTGAGTATTTTTTATTATGGAAAAATTCATAATATTGGTTGTTTTATATGTAATTTAGGGCACCACCCATAATAGGATATTTGCCATTTGAAGTTCTGGGAACATCAGGCTATGATTACTATCATGTGGATGACCTAGAAAATTTGGCAAAATGTCATGAGCACTGTAAGTAGATTTACTGTATCTACTGTAAGTAGATTTTAATATTTCTGGTGATAATAACTTTTTAATCTGTAAATAACTATCATATTAATAGAAGGTGGTGAAATACCAACTTAGAACCATTTTTGTATTTTTGAGATATATTGGAAATTTTTTCTTTGTATATATAACTAATTCCAGTAGGAATCCTAGATCAAGTCTAAATTAAACTTCTTCCCATTCTACATATTTCAATCTATAGTAGTAAGTACAGTTTTATAATATGGCATCTAATAAACCTTGTTTTGAAGTATATAAGCTCTACATCTAGAGTAAGAGAAGTAGATTTGTTTGAAAATTGTAATAGTATGTCAAAATATTAGAACACTATTTCATAAATTTTGATATCCAGGCCCAGGAGGTAGGGACACATTTAAAGAATCTCTTTTAGAAAACTCACAGTGAGTGCTTCATTAATGTTACCTGCCATTGTTATATTAGCAGAAGGAACATTATCATCGCATTTTTTGCCCTGTTCTAAACAATTTACATACATTATTCTCTATTTTTCATCATCACAGTTGTAGAAAGTAGATACTACTATTATCTCCACGAGTAAACTGAGACACAGAAAGGCTAACTAATTTACTTACAAGCCCATAACTCATTGGTGGCAGACAGGATTAGAGTCTAGCCCTACCCCTTTATCAGGTGCTATTCATTCCTTGTTTCAGAAGTTTGTTTTTAATAGGTTTTATTTGCTTCTCTGATCCTCCTCCCCAAATCCTTCCCTCTTGAGTGTCCTCTAAATTAGATATTTAAGATACTTTCATAATGTCTTAGGCCGGTCTCATAAACCTCTCTCTATGAAAATAAAGCATGTTATATAATGTCTTCAGCTATATGGAAGATTTTCAGAGTAAAGTCACTTCACAAAAACATTCCTCACTTCACGTGATAATGGGCACTAAGCTCCATGATGTATTAAAAACATCTGACACCTCTATTAGCTAGCTGGGTAATTTTGGACAAGCAGTTTGAAGTATGTAGAACTTGGTTTCCTCATTAATAGAGAGAGCAAGCGATTCCTGTCCAGCATTTCCTAAGGTTTGTTGCATGCCAGTCTATTAAAAATGAATTTTATGGTCAAGGAAAACTAGGTAACAGCTTATAATCAGTCCCCATCTCCGCACCACCAGAATCTTGACATGTATTAGTGTACTCAAGGCTTTGAGAAGACCTGTTTAACAAATTTTCCCAAGTTAATTTAACCACAAAACCCATTTGTTGCTTAATGTCATTAAAAGGCTTCCAAACTTACAATCTACAGAGAATGTTTTGGGAAATACTGTATTGTCAGTTACTTTAAATAATTAAATTTTTCTGATTTTGGTTAGTTAAGGTTTAGAATTAAATGCCTCAAAGATGCTGTACTTGTGGGGGCCGGGAGGGTGGGTGGAGTGCAGGTGTGATTACTTATTGCTGTTGCCCTCAGTATGTCTTAGCAGGAGAAAGTCAGTACGTGAATAATTTATTCTTGAGTATTTGGAAATTTATTGTATGTGAAAAGTATAAGATCAGCAATAACTGGCTGTAAATTGGGCACTGTGGAAGGTATGCTAATTGCTATCTCTACAGAATAGCATTTTCTTATAATTGATGTACTATATGTTATTGAAAAGCCAGAAGAAGAATTATATATATAGATATAAATGTGGGTGATACCTTTGGCTAAAAATCTAATAATATGAATCAAAACATATTTCTTTTCTTCTTAGTAATGCAATACGGGAAAGGCAAATCATGTTACTATAGGTTCCTGACCAAAGGACAACAGTGGATTTGGCTTCAAACTCATTATTATATCACTTATCATCAGTGGAATTCAAGACCAGAGTTCATTGTTTGTACTCACACCGTAGTAAGGTAATAATTCCTTTTACAGAATTTCTGAATATAGAAACATCCATAATGATTCTGGAATGTAATTTTATGTATAACTTATTAATGAAGTACAAAGTGATTTTTTCACCATTTTTGATATATATTTCAATTTATTATTACATTTACTTATAGGCATTATATAGAAAGAAATACAGTACAGATATGTAGAAATATATAATTCTTGACATAGATTTTATGGTTTAGAGCAGATGTTGTAACTGTCTTTTATATACCACAGTCAGTCATGTAAAAGGAGAACTGGGGTAGATAAAGCATACTCTTCCCTTATTTAATTCCTCTTAATTTAAGTTCTGTGTGGTTATGGATCCTTTACAGTAGCACATAAAACTTCTGAGATATGTAGAAAAATGGAATTTGAACTAAGGTATACACTGTATGTATATGTTTTAGGTTTCTGTGGTGCATAGAAAATAGTCTGGAATTTGTGATGAACAAGTAAGACACATAACAAACACTGAATGGTTGCACCTCTGCAGTATTTTAAATGAATGATCAAACACTGAAATTCTATTTTTTACCATTTATAGTTATGCAGAAGTTAGGGCTGAAAGACGACGAGAACTTGGCATTGAAGAGTCTCTTCCAGAGACAGCTGCTGACAAAGTATGTTATCCTACAGTTTTTTTTAATTATTTTTATTTCTTCCCAGTGAAAGACAAGACTCAACAAATATTTCATTTCCTTACTCGTGACAGGGTTATAACTATGCTTTACTATTTATTTTTATATTAAATTTAATATCTTACAACGTTGTGTGCTTCTAAAAAAGATTTGAAGGGCTGCTATTTAGTGATAACTGTATGAGAGACATGTATGATCTCAGATTTAAACTAACATTTGTTACAGTGTGCTAGGCTCTGGCTAGGTTTTTATATAAATTACGAAATGTCATTTATTTCTCAGACATCCTTATCTGAGTAGGTGATATCCCCACTTTGAAAATATTAAAACTGAGCTTAAAGACTCATGCCTGGCAAGTTACAGTCAGATTTTGAACTCTGGTTTCTCTTTTCATTGTATCAGGTAGGAGTGTAGTATATTAGCTACCTATTGCTGTGTAACAGAACTTAATGATGTAAAATAACACACGTATATTATCTGATAGTTTCTGTGAGTCAGGAATCCAGACACAGTTTAGTTGGGCCCTCTGCTTCAGAATTGGCCATGAGGCACAACGTTTCAGCCCAGGGTCTCTCACAAGTCTGTAATCATGGCGTCACTGGGGGCCACAGTCATCTCAAGGTTCAACCCTGGCAGAATCTGTTTCCAAGCTCACTTAGCGGTTGTTGGAAGGATTGGGTTCCTAATGGGCAGTTAGACTGAGGGCCTTGGTGCCTTGCTGGCTGATGGCCAGAGGCAATCCTCAGCTCCTTTCCAGGTGGCCCTTTCTATCAGAACAAGTATGCAAGAAGATCTAGGGAGAGAAAAATCCAGCAAGATTGAAGTCAGTCTTTTGTAACCTAATCACAGAAGTGATATCCCATCACTTTTGTCTGTTCTGTTCATTAGAAGTAAGCCACTAGATCCAGCCTACAGTAAAGGGGAGGGATTATACAAGGTTATGAATACCTGAAGGTAGGAATCATTATGAGCCATATCAGAAGTTGCCTACAACAAGTATTTTTGATCTGTAGAAAAATAAGTGGAATGAAAAGGTCAAGAATGTATATTAAAAAATGAGTTAAAATAGGCAGCATGCCAGGGGACAGAATGGGAGGATGTCATTCAGTCATTCAACAAACTTTATTAAGTACCTTCCATGCACAGTGAAGAAAACCATCAACGAAATGAAAAGGAAATCTACCGAATGGGAGAAGATATTTGCAGATGATATATCCAATAAGGGGTTAATATCCGAAATATATAGAGAACTCATAGGACTCAGTAACAAAAAAGAAGTCCGATTAAAAAATGGGCAGACAACCTGAATAGACATTTTCCCACCAGACACGTGAAAAGATGCTCAACACCTTTCTAATCATCAGGGAAATGCAAATCAAAACCACAATAAGGTATCACCTCCTACCTGTCAAAATGGCTGTTATCAAAAAGACAACAAACAACAAGTGTTGGCGAGGATGTGCAGAAAAGAGAGCCCTCATGTACTGTTGGTGAGATTGTAAGTTGGTGTAGCCACTGTGGAAAACAGTATGGAGGTTCTTCAAAAAATTAAAAATAGGACGACCTATCAGTTTCACTTCTGAGTATTTACCTGGAGAAAACAAAAACAGTCGAAAAGATTTATGCACCCATGTTCATGGCAGGATTAATTACAATAACCAAGATACAGAAGCAACCTAAGTAAAAATGTGGTACATATATACAGTGGAATACTTTGCAGCTGTCAAAAAACGAAATCTTGCTATTTGCAGCAATATGGATGGATCTTGAGGGCATTATGCTAAGTGAAATAAGTCAGAGAAAGACGACTGATCTCACTTATACATAGAATTTAAAAAACAAAACAAATGAACAAACAAAACAGACCCATAGATACAGAGAACAAACTGGTGGTTTCCAGAGTGGGGCGGGGCAGGGGGTGTGGGCTGGGGCAAAATAGGTGAATGGGATTAAGAGGTACAGACTTCCAGTTGTAAAATAAGTAAGTCACGTAGGAATATGGTTAATAAAACTTTAATAGCTTTGTATGGGGACAGATGGGTACCAGACTTACCATGATATTCATATTTAAATGTTGAATCGCTATGTTGTACACCTGAAACTAACAATATTGTGCATCAGCCATACTTCAGTTAAAAAAGAAGAGTGCCGGGCTTCCCTGGTGGCGCAGCGGTTGAGAGTCCGCCTGCTGTTGCAGGGGACACGGGTTCATGCCCCGGTCCGGGAAGATCCTGCATGCCGCGGGGCGGCTGGGCCCGTGAGCCATGGAAGCTGAGCCTGCGCGTCCGGAGCCTGTGCTCCGCAACGAGAGAGGCCACAACAGTGAGAGGCCCACGTACCGCAAAAACAAAAACAAACAAAAAAAAAGAAGAGTGCCTTCCCTGTGCCAGGAAGTACTGGACATCGCTCTAGCTGCTGAGAATATGGCTGCTGCTCTCATGGGTCCCATATGAAAGAATTTTTCCAAAGAGGCTCTGTCTGCTTAGGGGAGGAAAATCCAGCATGTTTTTAGTGAAAGAAATTTTCTGAGGAAAGTGCTTAAATCTAGAGTTCCTTGAAATAAGGACTATCATAGAAACCAAAGTAATACATACAGAGATTGTTCTCTTTACTTCTTTTTTTCCCCTCATGCCCATGTCCAATCCTAGGAAATTCAGCTAGCCCTACTTACAAAATATACTCCAACGATGTCTACTTTCTCCCCACATTAATGTTACCACCATGATCCTCCTGAGTTTGGGGAAGAGGTCCACTTGAGATATATTTTTCAGAAATGTCCATGTGTGGATGGTTTTAGTCAGGAATCTAAACATGATCACCAAGGGAATGAGTGTAGAGAGAAGATGACCAGGCACTAAGCACTGGGGCATTCAACGTTAAGACGTGAAGGGGTCAAGGAAGAACCAATCACAGGAGACCAAGGAGAAATATCCACTGAAGTAGGAATAATACCAGGAAGCTACGTTGTCCTAAAAGCCAAGAAAAGAAAGCGAGCGTGTCAGTGAGGAGTGAACAGTCAGCTTTGTCAGGTTCTGCTGAAATAAGTTAAATTAGATGAGTACTGAGAATTGAGCATTCAGTTCAATAACATGTATTCATTGATCAGTAAGAACAGACCAGGTGGAATAGTAATATGAGGGAAAGCTTGATTAGAGTGGGTTTAGAAGAGAATTTTCTGAGACAAGGGGAATTAGAGATGGTAAGTAGGGAAGGGTTTTACTACAAAGAGGAGAGAGATCTGGCAATAATAGGAAGCACTGGGCTAAGAAGAAGCTTTTGCTTTTTAAGGTGGGAGAAATAATAGCATATTTGTATACGGACAAGAATGGTCTGAAGGAGAGAGAAAAATTGGTGATAGGAGAGAGAGCGGTAGAAATGCTAGCAGTGTTCTTGAGTAGGTGAAAGAAGATGGGATCTAGTGGACAAGTGAATGGATTAGGCTTAGCTAGATAGAGGAGCAGATGATTTCAGCTACAGAAGGGGTTGGGAAACTATGGCCGTTCGGCTTGATCTGGCCCTCTGCCTTGGTTTGTAACACCCACAAGCTACAGATATGTTTTTTACATGTTTTTAAGTGATTGAAAAAAAAATAATGTTTTGTGACACACAAAGATTATATCATCAGATTTCACAGCCACACTCAATCGTACGTTGCATATGGCTGCTTTTGTACTACAAGAGTTGAATTGTTGTGATAGAGACTATGTGGCCCACAAAGCCTAAAATATTGATTCTCTGACCCTTACAGAAAAGTGTGCTGATCCCTGAATTACAGTAACATGAAGAAGGGTAGAATATGTGAGTATGTATGCTGGTAGGAAGGTTGATATAGTAGTGGAGCTGTGGCATTTCTCTACAGTGAAATAGGAACTGGAGTTTGGGGTTTGAAAAGAGGGAAAAGTGTTGAATAGTTTTCTAGGAGAGTGAGAAAGTGAATGGACAAGGGAATTTTAGTCTGTTTGGCAGGCAGGATAAAGGGCTGATTGAGGGTCTTGGTCATTTATTTAAAGAGAGAACAACGGTTAGCATGTGTGTTTCTTCAGCCATGTTCAGCTGTGCAGGAACAGATGTGGAATAGGTTAATAATTGGGTTTCACCAGCACTGGTATTTTCCTAAGGGAGTATGGTGAAGGGAGATATGGGCAAGGGAGTTGATGATACATTCAAGGGTGTGTTTGTGATGATTAACCATGATTTTAAGCTGGTTAAAGAGGGAAGAGAAAACAAGAGTGATTATGAAAATGTGGTAGAATTGATGTATTTTAGGTTCCACTGAAGGATTATTGGAGTTGGGATATTGGAGTTGGGTGGTTAAAGAGTAGGATGTTTGAAACTGAGGTTATGGAATGCTTATTTTTATTATGACAAGGTCTAGGGTTTAACTATAAGAATAAGTGACTGAGGACAAGTGGATGTCAAGGTCTTCATCAAGGAATAGAGAAGTCATGGTGTCAAATATGTGAATGTTGCTAACCTAGGAATTAAGAATCAGTGAGGGCAACATCTAACATCATACTCAGCAGGAGGAAAGCTGAAAGCATTTCCTCTAAGATCAGGAACAAGACAAGGATGTCCACTCTCACCACTTTTATTCAACATAGTTTTGGAAGTCCTAGCCATGGCAGTCAGAGAAGAAAAAGAAATAAAAGGAATCCAAATCGTAAAAGAAGAAGTAAAACTGTCACTGTTTGCAAATGACATGATTCTATACATAGCAAATCCTAAAGATGCTCCCAGAAAACTACTAGAGCTCATCAATGAATTCGGTAAAGTTGCAGGATACAAAATTAATACACAGAAATCTGTTGCATTTCTATACACTAACAACGAAAGACCAGAAAGATAAATTAAGGAAACAATTCCATTTACCATCGCATCAAAAAGAATAAAATACCTAGAAATAGACCTACCTAAGGAGGCAAAAGACCTGTGCTCTGAAAACTATAAGATGCTGAAGAAAGAAATTGAAGATGACACCAATGGATGGGAAGATATACCATGTTCTTGGATTGGAAGAATTGATATTGTCAAAATGACTGTACTACCCAAGGCAATCTACAGATTGCAGTGCAATCCCTATCAAATTACCAATGGGATTTTTTGCAGATCTAGAACAAAATATCTTAAAATTTGTATGGAAACACAAAAAACCCCAAATAGCCAAAGCAATCTTTTTTTAATTAATTAATTAATTTATTTATTTATGGCTGCGTCAGGTCTTCGTTGCTGTGTGTGGGCTTTCTCTAGTTGCGGTGAGCCGGGGCTACTCTTCGTTGCTGTGTGCAGGCTTCTCATTGTGGTGGCTTCTTTTGTTGCGGAGCACGGTCTCTAGGTGCTCAGGCTTCAGTAGTTGTGGCATGTGGGCTCAGTAGTTGCGGCTCGGAGGCTCTAGAGCAGAGGCTCAGTAGTTGTGGCACACGGGCTTAGTAGCTCCATGGCATGTGGGCTCTTCCTGGACCAGGGCTCGAACCCATGTGTCCTGCATTGGCAGGCAGATTCTTAACCACTGAGCCACCGGAGAAGCCCCCAAAGCAATCTTGAGATGAAAAATGGAACTGGAAGAATCAGTCTCCCTGGCTTCAGACTATACTATAAAGCTACAGTCATCAAAACAGTAAGGTACTGGCACAAAAACAGACTTACAGATCAGTGGAACAGGATAGAAAGCCCAGAAATAAACCCACACACCTATGGTCAATTAATCTATGACAAAGAAGGCAAGAATATACAATGGAGAAAAGACAGTTTCTTTAATAAGTGGTGCTGGGAAAACTGGACAGCCACATGTAAAAGAATGAAATTAGAACATTCTCTAACAACATACACAAAAATAAACTCAAAATGGATTAAAAACCTAAATGTAAGACTGGATACCATAAGACTCTTAGAGGAAAACATAGGCAGAACACTCTTTGACGTCAATCACAGCAATATCTTTGGATCCACCTTCTAGAGTAATGAAAATAAAAATAAACAAATGGGACCTAATTAAACATAAAAGCTTTTGCACAGCAAACAAAACCATAAACAAAATGAAAAGGCAACCCACAGAATGGGAGAAAATATTTGCAAATGATGCAACCAACAAAGGATTAATCTCCAAAATATACAAGTAGCTCATGCAGCTCAATACCAAAAAACAAACAGCTCAACCAAAAAAAATGGGCAGAAGATCTAAATAGACATTTCTCCAAAGAAGACATGCGGATGGCCAATAGGCACATGAAAAGATGCTCAACATCGCTACTTATTAGAGAAATGCAAATCAAAACTACAGTGAGGTATCACCTCACATGGGTCAGAATGGCCATCATCAAAAAGTCTACAAACGATAAATGCTGGAGTGAGTATGGAGAAAAGGGAACCCTCCTACACTTTTGGTGGGAATGTAAGCTGGTACAGCCACTATGGAGAACAGTATGGAGGTTCCTTAAAAAACTAAAAATAGAATTACCATATGGTCCAGCAATCCCACTACTGGGCATATCCCAGAGAAAACCATAATTCAAAAAGACACATGCACCACAATGTTCATTGCAGTGCTATTTACAATAGCCAGGACATGGAACCAACCTAAATGTCCATCAACAGAAGAATGGATAAAGAAGATGTGGTATGTATACATAATGGAATATTAGCCATAAAAAATAACTAAATAATGCCATTTACAGCAACATGGATGGACCTAGAGATTATCATACTGAATGAAGTAAGTCAGACAGAGAAAGACAAATATGATATCTCTCATATGTGGAATCTAAAAAATGATACAAATGAGCTTATTTACAAAACAGAAGCAGACTCTCAGAGAACGGACTTGTGATTACCAAAGGGGAAAGGTGGATGGGAGGGGTAAATTAGGATGCTGAGGTTAACATATGCAGACTACTATGTATAAAATAGATATTCAACAAGGACCTACTTCCCTCCATTATAATGAGGAGGAAGGAGAAGATGGTTATGTTCATATACCTGGTATGTTAATAGGTAGAGTTACATATTTGGTGGTGGCAAGTATTCTCATCGATATAAGACAAAGCTATCAGTTGAGAGAGGGAGAAAGAAGCTTAGGAACAATGGGAAAGATATGGAGTAATTGTGAAGAGTAGGAAGATGAGCCCACTAGAAAACAATGTTTCTGCTTAGTGTTGAGTATCTTTTTTAGGTTGGCGGTCATTTTAGGTTGACTATAATTGTCTCCAAAGGAACAAGTGAGCTGGAAGGCTAGGTAGGACAGGGATGGTTTAAAGTTAGATTTTAATTTGTGCTCTTAGAGGTGCTAGAGTATCTGGTAATGACAAGGAGTAGAGATTGAACACGGTAGAGTAGAGGAAAAAGTTTCTTGGAGACGAGGAGTTCCTAGAAAGCTGAGAGGCCAGGACAGGATATTAGATGAATCACCAATATGGATATTGAATTCTGGAGAAAGGTCAGAGTTGGTGTGAAGAAGATTTTGAGCAGTCAAATGCAGAGTTCCAAAGATGCTTTTAGTGCCTTGTCTGTAAACTTAAGTGTCATCTTAATTCTGTTGGGTTTTTTTTTTCACTTTTTCTTTTTTCTGATGTGAAATATATGTAACAAAATTTACCATCTTAACCTATTTTAAGTATATAGTTGAGTGGTATTAAGTACATTCACACTGTTGTGCAAGCATCGCCACCATCCATCACCAAAACTTTTTCATCTTTCCAAAGTGAAACTCCATACCCATTAAACAGTAACTCCCCATTCCCTCCTCCCTCCAGCCCCTGGCAGCCACCAATCTACTTCTGACTCTGTGAATTTGATTCCTATAGGTACCTCATGTAAGTGGAATCATACAGTATTTGTCTATATGTGACTGGCTTATTTCACTTGGCATAATGTCCTCAAGGTTCATCCATATTGTAGCATGTGTCAGCATTTCCTTTTAAAGGCTGAGTAATATTCCATTGTATGTATATACCACATTATGTTTATTCATTCATCCATCAATGGACACTTGAGTTGCATCCATCTTTTGGCTATTGTGACTAATGCTGCTATGAACATGGCTGTACAAATATGTGTTTGAGTACCTGCTTTCAATTCTTTTGAGGATATACCCAGAAATGAAATTTCTGGATCATATGGTAATTCTATATTTAATTTTTTCAGGAGCTGTTATTACGGTTTTCCATAGTAGCTGCACTGTTTTATTTTATACATTCCTGTCAGCACTGCACAAGGGTTCCAGTTTCTTCATATCCTCACCAACACTGGTTATTTTCTGGTTTTTTTTTATAATAGCCATCTTGATTGAAGTGGTATTTCTTGGTTTTGATTTGCATTTCCCTAATGATTAGTTATATTAAGCATCTTTTCATGTGTTTGCTGCTTATATATCTTCTTTGGAGAAATGTCTCTGCAAGACTTGCCCATTTTTTAACTGGATTTTTTGTGGCAGGTATTTTTGGGTTTTGTTTTTTGGTTTTTTTGTTTGTTTGTTTTTTTTTTTTTTTTTTGCTGTTGAGTGGTAGGAGCTCTATATATATTCTGGGTATTAATTCCTTATCAAATAAATGACTTACAAATGTTTTCTCCCATTCCATGGTGCTTTTCCACTTTGTTTATAGTGTCCTTTGATACACTTCTGTTGCCTGTGCTTTTAGTGTCATATCCAAGAAATCATTGCCCAATCGAATGTTATGAAGCTTTTCCCTTTTTTTTTCCTAAAAGTTTTATAGTTTTAGTTCTCAACGTTTAGATCTTTGATCCGCTTTGAGTTAACTTTTATATATGGTATAAGGTAAGAGTCCAGCTTCATTCCTTTGCATCTGTTGTTTCTTTAAATAGAGAATGAAACCAAAACTTTCTGGCTATTAAAATTTTTTTTTCATTTCTTTACCTAATATTACACAGGTACACTTCCCTTGTTATGGGGTAAAAACTGATTTTGGGGAGGAGGAATTAGCAAGAAGTATTGCTAATTTGGGAACTCTGAACTGAACCACAAGAAAACATTTATTTTACTCTTGTCTCCTTAGAGCCAAGATTCTGGGTCTGATAATCGTATAAATACAGTCAGTCTCAAGGAAGCATTGGAAAGGTTTGATCACAGCCCAACTCCTTCTGCTTCCTCCCGGAGTTCAAGAAAATCATCTCATACTGCAGTCTCAGACCCTTCCTGTGAGTACCCTAGCTTGAAAGCAGACTTCCTTTAAAGAGAGTCCTTCTAAATTGTTTATGTTGCCGGTATCAGCATTTTTCATCGACTGCCACTTTCAAATGATAAGTGTTTACATTTCTGAAATACACTAGCCTTTTCAGTGAGCAAGAGGCACATTGCTCACATCTAGCAAAGAGTTAAGTGTATAAAGTAGCCTATAAAATATGTAGGTAATAATATTGGTCTTGTTATTTTTTAATCATCCCTCAAAAAGAAAGCAAAACTATTACAGTAATTCCTTTTTTATTGGTAGAGCCAGTAAGTAGTGTTCTTTGAGTTTGCTTTTTGAAAGTGCTTTGTGTGTATCTTGTCTTTATGAAGACTTACATAATTGTCATTAAATTAATGTCCTTCTTAATTTTTTAAAAAGAGTCTAGCACCTTTGTTTCTCAGAGTATTAAAACTATATATAATGAAAAAGGGGGTTGTCTGAACTACTCAACATGGTGGGTAGAACATCAAAAGAGGTTAAATATAGAAATTTCTGAGATCATAGAAAAAAAATTTTTCCCTATTATAGCTATTTCTTCCTTGTAAAAAACAAATTATTTTACTGTGGTAAGAACACCTAAAATGAGATCTACCCTCTTAAATTTTTAAGTGTACAGTACATTATTGTTGACTGTAGGTATGACGTTGTACTGCAGATCTAGAGCTTATTCATTGTGCTTATCTGAAACTTTATGCCCATTAATTAATAATTCCCCATTCCCTGCCTCCTGGCCATTGGCAGTCACCATTGTGCTCTTTGATTCAATGAATTTGCCTATTTCAGATACCTCATATAATGGAGTCATGCAGTACTTGTCTTTTTCTGTCACTGGCTTATTTCACTTAGCATAATGGCCTCAAGCTTCATCCAAGTCACAAGTTGCAGAATGTCTTTCCTTTTCCAGGTTGAATAGTAGTATTTCACTGTATGTATACACCACATTTTGTTAATCCATTCATCTGTCAATAGACATTTAAATTGTTTCCATACCTTGGCTATTATGAATAGTGCTGCAGTAAACGTTGGAATGCTAGTATCTCTTTGAGATGCTGATCTCAATTCTTTTGCATAAATACCCAGAAGTGGGATTTTTAGATCATATATGGTAGTTCTAATTTTAATTTTTTTGAGAAGCATCCATACTGTTTCTACGGTGTCTGCAACATTTCCCATCCCCACCAACGGTGTGCAAGGGTTCCAGTTTCTCCACGTTCTTACCAACACTTGTCTTCAGATTTTGTTTTTTGAACAGTTTATAAGCTGTTTTTTTTTTAATTGAAGTATAGTTGATTTACAGTGTGATATTTTTGATAATAGCCATCCTGACAGGTAGAGGTGATATCTCATTGTGGTTTTGATTTGCATTTCCCTGATTAGTGACGTTGAATATTATTTCATATATCGGCTGGCCATCTCTATGTCTTTTTTGGATAAATATCTGTGCAAGTCCTTAGGCCATTTTTTAATTGAGTTATTGGTTTTTTTTACTATTGAGTTATAGGAGTAGTAACCATTTTTATATTTGAAGTTTTCCTATTTCAGATATTTTCTTTGTCCTTAAAAAAGAAGTGATTAAAAGGAATCATCTTGTTGTCATAGACTTCACTTTTATTGAATAATTTAGAAAAATAACTCAAAAACCACTTTTATTCACTGAAATGCGTTTTGAGATTGATCTTTGAAAATTATATTTTATAAAGTACTAATGCTATTCTGTTTTTGTTGACCAACCTTAGCTACACCTACAAAGATCCCAACGGATACTAGCACTCCTCCCAGACAGCATTTACCAGCTCATGAAAAGATGGCACAAAGGAGGTCATCATTTAGTAGTCAGGTAAACTCTACAGGTAGTATTCTTCTGAATAAAGATTTATTAAAGGGGAAAAAAACATCATCTAAATCTTCAGAAATTCATTTATTTATTATCCCTTTCTATGAAATTCAAAATAGTTGTTTATACATAACACTTACTCAAGATCGTTATTTTTCTGTGGAGTAGTTGTCAAACATACCAGTCCTTTTGATTATTTTTCAGGTAAACTGTTAGATTTTTTTTTTTCAATTATGGAAGACTGATAATTTAGAGCCGTTTTATATCTAATTTCAAATACCAATCACTTTCAGTAAAGTCCAGCCAGCTTTTATTGGGAGCCCATGCAAGGTAATGTGGCAGGTGCCTTGAAAGACAAAAAGATAAATAGGGAATAGGCATTTCCAGTTTAGAGGGGGAAGACATGCCTATACTCAGCTAAAAAAGTATGAGGCTAATTGTAATTCAGTTATAAAGATGCCATGGTGATATTTCTGGTGGAAGTACTCATTTATGGGAATGATTGTCACCCCAGTGTTATTGTCTATTTTGCTTCTAGTCCATAAATTCCCAGTCTGTTGGTCAGTCATTAACACAGCCAGTGATGTCTCAAGCTGCAAATTTACCAGTTCCACAAGGCATGTCCCAGGTATTTCTGTTTGTTTCAGTTAAGTATTTTAAAATTATAAATTGTTTTTAAGCTACTAGAGATTTTTAAAAGTACATACTTACAGGGCAGTAAATCTCAGCTGTGGGCATTTAGAATATCTGGGGATTTTTTGATTGTCAATGATATTGGGGTACCACTGGCCCTTTAGTCAGCAAGGACCAGGGGTGCTAATTGTCTTTTAGGGTGTGTGACAGTTTTGCACAACAAAAAACTATCCTGTTTAACCCCTATTGAGAAACAGTATAGACAGAAAGATATTAAAGATGAAATGTAGCTGTTCATTTTGTTCTTCTTATGGATAGTGGAAGAATTGAGTAATTTTATTCATATATTCATCCATTTGTTTATATACAGGACATTTATTGAGTTCCTTGTATTATCAGATATTGCAGGTGCTGGCAGTAAATATATCTGTACTAAGAGACTTTATTACATCTAGAGGGAAGGACAGTTAACTACAATACAATGTACTATAGTCTATGCTCAGGGTCTGAAGTCTTGATATGTGAGCACATTAGATGGACCCTTAATGCAGCCTGAGGAAGTGAAACAGAACTTCCTGGAAGAATTGTTACTTGGACTGAGTCCCAGAGGAGGCTTAAATACAAAAACTAGCAAGACAAAGGAGAGGTATTGCAAAAGTGACACTTTTGATTATAACTTCGCAACTTGTAATTTATGACTGCACTCATTCAGTGCCTCAGACACGTTAAAAATACTACTAAGTTGTGCTAAAAATAATCCAAAAGTTTCTGTTCTGTTTGGTGTTAAAGATATCTTAACAGTATCTTAATTTCAAATAATGATAGTTAGCAATAGGTAAAAACAATGTTTTTCTAAAAATACCCTTATCATATGTGGTTATTTAAATTATATATATATATATATATAACTATAGCTATTATATATTATGACACTTGTACAAATATATTGGCAGTGCTATAAATTACCTAAATGTCATAATCTTGACTTTTAGCAACATATAATTGTGTAAGGTATTTATAACAGCACTGTATTATTAAATAGTATCTGGAGTTGCAGTAGTTTTTATCAGCACTGAGTCCTCAAAAGCTTTTTATTCTGAAGGGTAACAGAATTTTTATGTAAATATTTGACATATTTTCAATATTATTAGTTCATTAATCTCAAGATACTGAATAAGCATTTCTTAACATTGTAAAGGAATATTTTCATGAAATAAATAGTATCGACTATGTCAAAAATGTTAATAAGTATTCGAATCTCGTATTTCATTCAGTGATAAAGCCAAGCACTCTGCCTCTTAGTTCTGTGATTTTATTTCCCATTATTCTGCTTTCTGTGTTTATTTTTATTTTCGTATTTGTATTTAATAGAAATCCTTTAAGTGGTGACAATGTAATGTTTACCTAAAGGTATAAATAACTTTAGTTAGGATAAAATATATTTGTATGACATAAATATAAAATTTCAAATAATGAGAAATTAAGGCATGAGGGTATTAAACTTGTAATGTTTTCTCACACCTAGTGTAATCTAATGTATGATTTGATCTGGTATTGTCAACTTCAGAAGTCAGAGTTGTATACTTTGAAAAGTAATATTCAGTGTTCTCAATACAAACTTTTGAAGATAGAGTAAAAAAGCTTTTGGGGGGCATTTCTCACTTTTACATGAATTGTAGGAGACTATTTTAAGATTAAGACAGATTTCCAATACAGTGAAATTCTTTCTGCTCTTACACTGTATCCTGTGCAGAATATTCCTGGAATTAAGTAAACGAGCTTAAGTGGTGAATCAACAAATGTGACTAAGTTTCAAGCAGTAGTAAATAGAAGCTGCCTGTAACTCAGGTGAAACAGAGAAATAAGTAAGATTGAAAACCTTATTTACTCTGTAGGTAGAATATCTATGCTTCCATTCATGTATGCATGCATTCATTTATAATCGCTTAGTCTTTAAAAGCCTAGGTTTTGTACTTGTCTGAGAACAATTTCATGGTTGGTTATCTGTCAGACTTTTACAACTTTCTAATGTCAGATTTTTATAACTTTCTAATGCACAAAGAGGACAGTCTAGGGATGACAGTTTGATGTGAACAACTCTAGGTGCAGGCTACTTTTTCAGTTGTTAAAGAGTAGAAATGAAGTTCAGTGGTAGTGCCGCAATAGGAACCTAGGTCTTCTAAAGCCAGTGTTATTAATTCATCTTGTAATCAGTCAAGATCTAGTCAGAAGCTAGACCAGAAATTTGAACAGGGGTAGTATAACAAATTACTGGTAACAGGGATTAACCACTGAAAGCAGTTAAGAGAATTCAAAAGAATACAGGGAAAACAGGTGTAGAGAGCAGCCACTAAATGTAAGTGAAAGGGAGAGTAGCCAAGGGGGAGCAACTTGGAAGACCCCCTCGACGCTCCTGAACTCCTGCTCTTCCAGGCCAGGCTGAGACTCAGATCCCATTAGGCAGGTGTGGTTGTAGCCACTGGATGGTCCACACATTCACGGAGGTGCCACAGACTAGGGCTGGAGAGCAAGAAGCCACTTGCTGGGGTACCAGTAACATTTGCTGGGGAGCTGCTCACTAGGATGCCAGGGAGACTTGCAGGAAAGCCACCTGCTGGAGCGCTGATGACACTCACTAGGATGCTACCCATTGGCATAAAAACAAGAAGGAAAAGCACCAGAACCAGAAAGATAGGCACCTCACTTTGCAGTATCCCTCCAGCATCGTCACTGACAGGACTGCTTGTGCCTGCTGACTACGGAGATACATTTGTAGGGTCCAGCTCCAGTATCACAAAGCCGAGCAAAGACAGGTGAATTAGGAGTTGAGAGGCGATACATTCATAACTGGCGTAACATTCTTAGCTCATGATGTACTGCTTGTGTTTCACATTTTACAGTTATGAGAAGTGATTGTAAACTATGTTACACTTTTTCTGTCCACAATACTTAAGTTTCAGTTCTCAGCTCAGTTAGGAGCCATGCAGCATCTGAAAGACCAGTTGGAGCAACGGACTCGGATGATAGAGGCAAACATTCATCGGCAACAAGAAGAACTAAGAAAAATTCAAGAGCAGCTTCAAATGGTCCATGGTCAAGGGCTTCAGGTAAGTTATTACATTTGAATTCAAGCAAAGCATGCTATTTGCATTTTGGCTTCTTAGGAAATTGACTTTTCTTAATTAAAAGTGAGATGCAAAAGATACATTTCCTCAGTTTAGTTCAATAAATACTCATTGGTTATTTACTCAATAGGATTGTATTAACAGTCTCTAAAGATGATTCATTCCTAAGAGTGTTTCCATCAGCGTCTTTGTTTCTCCAGATTAGAGTCATCTTTTAGCAGGCTAATGTTTAGTGAGCTTTAAACCCATAACATCAAAATACTTTACATGTAGGTACAGAATTTATGACTCAATCATCAGTCATTTTTTAAAAAACATACTAGTAGGTGGGATTCAAATTAGTCTCATTTGGTCAACCAACAAGGCCACTCTAAAGTTATGTCTATCCAAGGAGACTAGGACTTTGGTCAAAGGAAACTTTAAGTGAAGGCTACTTCTGTCTAATGCCGTGAATTATAAATGGTAAGTGATGCAGAGCTGCCAGTCCACAGACCTTTGAGTAGCTCTGAGTTAGGGTAACGCTAGCTGATATAATAATCCCCAACATGTAAAAATGTCAAACAAGTGGAGGTTTTGAAATTTATAACGCTTTTTCTGACAATTAGAAACATGATAGGGTTAGGGTGACGGGAAGAATGAAAATGAGTATCATGTTTTATTCAGCAATTATTTTTTGCTCAGTGTTCATTCAGAATGACTTAGTCTTCTTGTTACTTGCGTTTTAAACTTAATTTTTAGCTTTTTTTTTTTTAATGCTCTCATTCTTTTTAACTTAGAAAGATCATTTCAATGTAATCTTTATTTTTAAAGATGTTTTTACAACAGTCAACCCCTGGATTGAATTTTGGTTCTGTTCAACTTTCTTCTGGAAATTCATCTAATATCCAGCAGCTTGCACCTATAAATATGCAAAGCCAGGTTGTTCAGACTAACCAAATTCAAAGTGGAATGAATACTGGACACATTGGCACAACTCAGCACATGATACAACAGCAGACTTTACAAAGTACATCAAGTCAGGTAACGTTATCGAGTACAGTGGGCTGTGGAGTGTTCAGTGATTGAAATGTATGGTGTTGCTGAAACAAGAATAAAGCTTCATCTTGAACATTACCATATTTAAAACTTTACTAGTAATAGAAACTATAGTATTGAGAGTGATAATTAAAATATTTTGAGCAAAATTGTTCTTAATTGTTGAACATTGAATGCTTTCAGTATTTTGACATTTAAAAATTTTGCAGTTTGCTTAAAATGAACATACGGACTAGTTCTGTGTGTTAACAAAAAAAAGACTTTGACTTGCAAGTGTCTGACTAGGACATATGTTACTATAGGTGAAGACTGTATTGTTAGGGCAGTGATGGCTTAATCAGCATTCTAGGAAATTTTGGTAATTGGTGTGCATCTGTGATTATAAATCTCAAGACTTCAAATGAAATATATAAAAATGTGTAATGTCAGTCACCTACTTTGGGTGTTTGAAGAAATTCTTCATGTATATTTCATATCATCCCTGTTAAGATCATGCTCCTTTTCAAAAGTCATAGCTTACCTTCCAGCAAGATACTGAAGGCTAATTCATTCTCAATGACTACAAGTTATTCCTTGATTTCTCCCAGAGTAATATGTTCTGCCACTTCTTTTTCTGTCATGTCAGCTATTGTTAGAATGATGAGTAATAGAATCATACTTCCTGAATAAATTTTTTTCAGATAATCTATCTGTAAAATCTTCTCTTTCCTAGCAGAATCAACAGAATGTACTGAGCGGGCACAGTCAGCAAACATCTCCTCCCAGTCAGACACAGAGCACTCTTACAGCCCCACTGTACAACACTATGGTGATTTCTCAGCCGACGGCCGGAAGCATGGTCCAGATTCCATCTAGTATGCCACAGAACAGTTCCCAGAGTGCTGCAGTAACTACATTCACTCAGGACAGACAGATAAGGTAGTGGTCATATTTCGTTAGTCATTTCAAAGATGTAAATTGTTTGATTAAAAAGCAATACTTTGCGGCTTCCCTGGTGGCGCAGTGGTTGAGAGTCCGCCTGCCAATGCAGGGGACACGGGTTCGTGCCCCGGTCCGGGAAGATCCCACATGCTGCGAAGCGGCTGGGCCCGTGAGCCATGGCCGCTGAGCCTGTGCGTCCGGAGCCTGTGCTCCACAATGGGAGAGGCCCGCGTACCACAAAAAACAACAACAACAACAACACTTTGATCTTTAAAAACGTGATTTTAATTTGTTGCTAACTCTTGAATTTGAAATAAAAACACAGAATGTATCCATTGTTTACGGACTTTATAATAAAAGAGTAACAACAAGTTTTGTTTTGTTCAGAAATGTGCTAATAAATATTGTAGAATCCAAATTCTACAGCACACTGTTACACAAGTTTTATAATAGGGTTTGTCTATATCACTATAAAACTTTTATCATTTCAGTACAGATGCTGGTGTGTTGTCAGTGTAGTAACAGTGGTTAGGGTGTTTGCTACCATAGTTTATATGTGTTATGGAGTAAGAGTAGCTCACCTTTCTTGATTTGTGTTAAGTACTGTACTACATGCTCAAAATATATTATCTCATTTAATTTTTATTTTTTAAAAAGGGTCTTTTATTTCCCAGGTAAGAATAAAGTGAGTTTTTAATAATTTGGTCAAGGGTCTATAGCTGTTAGGGAGTGAAGAAGGGTATCTGAATTCAAGCCTGGGTGTCTGATTTCAAAGCTCATGTGCTTTAACATATACTATGCTAAAGTTCTGTGGGTGCTTCTAGAAAAACCGCCATCTGTGACTTATTTTAGTCATCCAGATAGCTGACTTAGAAACAAATATTATGAAGAAATACCCTTTTCGAATATTAGGAAGGAGTCTTTCAACAACTATAGGATTTCTAGTCTTAATGATATTTTAAATACATTTTATTTTTTACTAATTTTAGTACAATATAAGTAGGCTGCTGCTTTTATAATAAAACCTTGCTGTTGTATTAGACTGTGTAATAGATTTTATTAAAGTCCTATTAATAATTTCCAGAGAGTAAAGAAGCTTCAGGATTGCAGAAGCAGTAAGAGCAGAGAGAAACTCATTTCTTCTCTTTGGAATTCAGTTCCTTCAAGTTAAAAAGTCCAGCTTTCAGCTTTGACTTCTGAAAGGAAGTATTATGAATATGCTCCACAGAAATACAGAGGACTAGATTTAAAGCCCGAGGGAAAATCCATTAACGTAGAATGTTGACATGCATTTGGGAGGACACAATTTAGCAATTGTTTGTAGACAACGGTTTTTTGAAGGGGGAAAAACATACTTCAGCAGACATTTGAGTGCCTACTTAGATGAGTATGGCGCATTCTTTATCCCAGGACAAAGATCAGACTAGTCAAAGCCATAGAAAGGTAAATAATCAGTATTGTTTGATGTGATAAATCCTTACTAGGTCTTTAGAAAGGAGGAAGTGAGCAGTGTTATGGGTTGAGGCAAGCAGATGAAGAGAGGAGTGTGGTCAGGGAAAGCTTCAGGGAGGAGATACTTGACCTGAGTCTTAAAGAGCTTGGCTTTGGATAAGCATGTGGCAGGGAGTCCAGGAGGGTGTTCTAGGCAAAGGTAGGAGTGTATACAAAGCCACAGAAGTTAAGCCAAAGTAGATTGCAGACTCTTTTAGTGCCAGAGAGGGATGAGGTAGTCTCATAGTTTACCAGTGGGCAGTTGGACAATTCAGATACGAATTACTTCTTAGATTACAGAGAAATTAGTGCTTAGCATTTCTATGATTAAGCCACTTTGTAATGTTATTTGTTTCTTTGTGCTTGCTTTATAGGTAAATTTTTTACTATATATGTTTTTGCATTAAATAATGCGTTTGGTCCTGAAGTATATAATATACAGTATTTTACTTTTAAGATTTGGAATGGATTCAGAATAGATTTATTTTGTCTTATGGAGCATATAAAGTATGTATATGTGCTAAGTTTAATCGTAGTTATGTGCTTTGAACAGTTTGTAATTGCAGCTGTGTCATGCTAAATCGACGGTAGAGTCATGTCTCAATTTCCTCACCGTGATGACCAGTGTTGGAAACTAACTTCATCTCACAGAAAAGGCAGATAGAAATAATATTGTTCCCTGAAGAGGCATCGTTTTTTGTTGTTGTCCTTTTATTAAAGACTGTGGAAGAAGGAAGGTGGGTGGGAGGGAATATTAGTGAATTGTAACACGGTGGGTACTCTGCTCCTTGATAAATTTATAAATTGAGTGTATTTTTATGTACTGTTAGGATGTCATTTAGTTTTGAATTATGTTTATAAGATACAGCTTGCAATGTAAACATCTGTAAACCTAGAGAGTTTTTTAAAAATTCCCTTATGACTGCTTTATTTTGATTAGTTTATTTTCATTAGCAAAATCATGTGTCACATATACCTACCTCCCAAGTACCTAGTAATTTTATAAAAAGAAAAAAGTTGATATTTTTAACAGGTTAAATTTTTTCTTATTGTGGTAGAATATACATAACATAATACTTACTGTGTTAACCATTTTCACACGTACAGTTCATTGACATGAGTGCATTCGCGCCATTGTGACAATCACTACCTTCAGTCGCCAGAATATTTTCTTCTTCCCAAACTGAAAATCTGTATCCATCAGACGGTAACTCCTCACTTCTCGTCCCCCTAGCTCCTGGGAACCACCATTCTACTTTCTAAGCACATAAGCCTGTGACTTTGACTACTCTAGATACCGCATATAAATGGAATCACATAATATATGTCTTTTCTAACTGGCTCATTTCACTTGGCATGATGTCCTCCAGGTTCATCCATGTTATAATATGTGTCAGCGTTTCCTTCCTTTTTAAGGCTAAATAATATTCCATTGTAATGTATATATCACATTTTCTTGATCCATTCATCTACTGATGGACACTTGGGTTGTATCCATCTTTTGACTGTTTTGAATAGCTGCTATGAACATGGGTGTACAAGTATTTATTGGAGTCCCTGTTTTCAGTTCAGAATTGGAATTGCTGGATCATATGGTAGTTACATTTTTAATATATTTGAAAAAACACCATACTGTTTTCCATAGTGGATGAACCACTTTACATTCCCACCAACAGTGCACAAAGGTTCCAATTTCTCCACACCCTTGTCAACACTTTGTTTGATAGTAGCCATCCTAATGGATATGAAGTGGTATCTCCTAGTGGTTTTGATGTGCATTTCCCTAATGATTAGTGATGTTGAACCTCTTTTCAGTGCTTATTGACCATTTGTATATCATCTTTGAAGAAATATCTATTCAAGACTCTTGGCCATTTTTTAATCAGAGTGTGTGTTTGTTGCTACGTTGTAGGATTGCTTTATATTTTCTAGTTATTAACCCCTTATTAGATGTATGATTTGCAAATATTTTCTCCCACTCTGTGGAGTGCCCTTTCACTGTGTTGATAGTGTCCTTTGAAACATAAACATTTTTAATTTTGTTGTACAGTTTATCTATTTTTTCTTTTGTTGTCTGTGCTTTTAGTGTCATATCCAAGAAATTATTGCCCGATCCAGTGTCATGAAACTTTCCCCCTATGTTTTGTTCCAAGAGTTTCATGGTTTCAACATTTATGTTTAGGTCTTTAATCAATTTTGAGTTAATTTTTATATATGACGTAAAGGTCAAATTTCATTCTTTTGCACTTCATTTTGCTCTACACACTTTTGTTTCACTGATATCCCAAAGGGAATCTTTAAAAACATGAAACAAAATTGGAACGTACAGCTTTTAGTATGGCAGTATTAAAAGGGGATTATCTTAGAGTTATACCCTATCAGTTCATTGGCAATATCATGGGTATTATCTTAGAGAAATGTTCAGCCCACCACCTTTCATAATGTATACCTTGTACTTCTGACTCCCTTTCCCGTTCTTTCCTCCTAACAGATTTTCTCAAGGTCAGCAGCTTGTGACCAAGTTAGTAACTGCTCCTGTAGCCTGCGGGGCGGTCGTGGTGCCCAGCGCTATGCTCATGGGTCAGGTGGTGACTGCCTACCCTACCTTTGCTCCACAACCACCGCAGTCACAGACACTGCCGGTCCCACAGCAGCAGCAGCAGCAGCAGCAGCAGCAGCAGCAGAGTTCCCAGGAACAGCAACTCCCTGCAGTGCAGCAGCCGCCGCAGGCGCAGCTGGCTCAACCGCCGCAGCAGTTTTTACAGGTAATTCTCCCCATGCGGAAGCTGTCCCAGACCTGTTTACTTTTATGGAGTGAAATTAGGGATTAAAGGAACATTTTAAAAATGATCTGAGAAGTCCATAAAGGCTCATTGTACGACTTAAATTTATATAAAGACAGAAAGCTTATCCCAGTTGGCTATTTTTTCTTCTCTTGTTCTGTCTTTGGAAAACCTTTAACCTTGCCGTGGAGATAGCCCACTGTCTGAACTGCTGGATAGAGTAAGTGGCTGCTTCTTGCCCATATCAAGGTACTTTACATAGAGCTCTCTCTGGCTAGAGTTTCTGGAATTCAAGCAAAGGCACCTTTCTCTGTTCTCTTGTTTTCCTAGTGGCCCATCAAGCTGTACTCTCTACAGGGCAGAGGTGTTGAAAGGGACTTTTTAAAAAAATTAGTTTAGGCATTATCTTAAATTATTTTATTGGATTAAATTTTATAGTGACTTTTTGGTAATATATTAACATCAGAGGAGATATACTGTGGAGGCATAGCCTGCGCTGAGATTGAGTCACTGCTGTACCACATACTGTGTGAACTTTGGAGGTTACTCAACTTGCTAAAATTCAGTTTCCTCATCTGTAATATGGAGGTGCTAGTAGTTAATATCTCATGGGTAAAAGAAGCATGCAAATCACTGAGTATGGTAGAAGGCACATAACTAGCTTGATTTTGTGACCACTGTCTTGATAAATGTATTAATAGACACTCAGATTAACCAAAATGCAGACACAGATCTCATGTGGGTATATCAGACAGAATCTACTTATCTAAAGGGTGCAGAACAAGGTCACCTAGATCGGGATCCTCAGCAAAGAAATCAGCAGGACAAATTTCTGGACCTCAGTACCCTCATTGGGGGTACACAGTAGCAGACTGTGACATCTGGAAATCCAGCTTTTTCCTTACTGGTCTAAAAGGCCAGCGATTTTGAATGTAGGCTAAGCCAAGATTTGTGCTGGATACCATTCCATGTATGCCAGGTACATATCATCAGTTTTAAAGTTATACAGCATATGGTATGATTAGAAGATTCAGTGTTATACTGTATACTCAGACATAAATACAGTGTTAATTTATCGCCATTGGTGTTCTGGTACAAATATAATTCTGAACTTGGTGATGTGCTAAACTAAAAGAGGTTAGTTGCCTAAATATCTCTGAGAATCATACAACCCCTTAGACCTTAAGCCTACAGTGCAGCCATTAATGACTGGGTTAGCTATTGTTACAAATTAATTAATGACAAGAATTTATAATAAGTTATAAACTATTCTCTAGGGGAAATGTATTCAATGAAAATTAAGCAAAAGCTTAGAAAGGGAGAAGACTTGCCTTAAGAGCTCAGTTTTCTCTCAGGGAACGAGGGCTCTTAAAAGAATGAACATTCTCTTCCACTTTTAAAAAAACATTCCAAAGACATGGAACCACTAAAGAAATAAGATAGGCAATACCCTTTAGAAATACACTCATATGCAGATAGAAATACACAATTTGTCTTTTCTGGTTATATAACACCTAGTTCCAAAGTGTACCTCTGTTGTAACCCTGTAAGGCTCATAAATATCCTGAGTTCTTTTCTTACAAAAGCTGTTCCTAATAACAGAGGGAAAAAGAAAATGTCTCCAGGTCCTTAGCAAAGCTTAATGGCCGTAAAGTTTCAAAGATCTGTCCTTTTGTGTGCGTGTGCAGGTGTCCTTCACATACATTTGCAGAAATCACCCATCACAGTTCCAGTTTAAAATTATGCACCCTGCGTCCAGATGTATTGTCAGTAGTGAGGAAAGACTTTCACTTTCTTTTGGCTAGTTTCCTTTATATCTCTAGAAGGAGCAATTAGGCAAAAGAAACTGAAGTTCATGGACTTGACATTTGCCCAAGGCCACACAGCTAATAAATAGCAGAGCAAAACTCACAGCCAGGGCTTCAGACTTCAGATTGCCCGCTCGCTTTTTGTTTTGCTTTTTCTTTGTTACATCATACTGCTACCTATAGGACATAAGTCTCTGACTTTGCCTGCCCTCATTTTTGTGGTACTTTTAAATAATAATAATGTTAATATTTAATCTTCACAGAAACCCATTGTGGGAGGTACTGTGATTCTCCTTATTTTGTAAATGAAGAAACTGAGGCCCAGAGATGTAAATAGCTTGACCAAGTTACACATCGGGTAAAATGGGGCAGCCAGAGTTTGAACCCAGGCAGTGCACCTCAGGGCCCATGCTCTTGGCCACTGAACTGCTGCTCTCACCAATCAAAAAGCCTGTGCAGAAGGTGTTGTCTGTTTGACCTCAGAATGTTCATGTTTCATATGCTCTTAGCGATGCTTAAATTGTATCATCTGTTTAAAATGTGGTCTTTAGGACATATAAAGTGAAAGAATATGCGTGGTTTGCCTCAGGGCATAGATTGCTTTCTGTACCATAAAACCTCTAGCTCAGTTTCCTTTTAAAAAATGAAATTCTGTTATACTTTCAGGAAGAGGGAAATCCTCATTAGCGTTTTCCAAAATATTATTTTTAAATGAGAAAGCAAAACTTATGTACAGATTTTGTTCCTGCGGAGAGTGGAAAAGTTGAGTAAATCTTAATGTAGACAGTATAGTGCGGGTAAAGCAGTGTTGCATAATCCATTTGTTTTTTTAGACTTCTAGATTGCTCCACGGGAACCCTTCAACTCAGCTTATCCTCTCTGCTGCATTTCCACTACAGCAGAGCACTTTCCCTCAGTCACATCACCAGCAACACCAGTCTCAGCAACAGCAGCAACTGAATCGGCGCAGGACTGACAGTTTGACTGATCCTTCCAAGGTTCAACCACAGTAGCACACACGCTTCCTTTCTGCCCTCAAGGGAGGAAGGGGGTGGCCCATAAAAGAGTTGCTCGGATGATCTGAGGATAGCATGAAGAGTTCCAGTGGTTTCATGAGATGCAGTATTGAGTGTTCTAGTTCCTGGAATTAGTTAGCAGAGAAAATGCTGCCTCGTGCTGCGGATGTGCATTAAATACCAGCCAGCAGGAGATGATCATAGGGCCATAGCCAATCCTGACAGTGTTTTACTTGCCCAGATATTTTTTGATGGAAAAAGAGTATATTGCCAAATGTTAAGAAACTCAGCTATGAAACATGACCTCCAGTGAGTAAGAAAGGCACTAACAATGTTAGTAACTTTGAGTGGTTCTGTGCCTGTTTTCAAGTGTTACAGAGGATACACCACTGCCATGTCAGGGGTTTGCTTACAATGATGCCATGAAGACAGTCCAGTAGACTCAGTAGGCCCCCTTCCCCAACCCCTCTCCCTTTTCGGATAATGATGGAATAGTAATTAATTTCAGAATGTTGTATGAGTTTAAATTCTCTATGTACAGACGCTGTAAAAATAATATTATGTATATGTCTGGATAAAAGGAGAGAAAGCAAAACATTTTGTATGCTGCATGAAAGCATTATCTCATTTAGGTATGAGTAGTTTCCTTAGATTCTGACACCATGTGCAAACTAATACATCCTCTTCTCTCTTTTGTTTACCATACAGTAGTGTTCTCTTCAGTTTCCGGGGCACAAGTCTTTTTATGTTCATACTTTGGCTGTGATGTCACAGTTTGTTCAGTGAGGTATGATGTGCTGCTGGGAATGGATTTTTTTTTTCAGGTTAAATTATTTGAAACAGGATTTTCAAGTTACTCAGAAATATCCCTCATTTCATTATTTTTCAATTATGTTTGAAAATAGGATTTGCACTGCTTTATTTTAAGATGGTTGGGAGTTTTGATCACATATTTTGATCTAGTTCATAGTTGGAAATAGTTGTGTAAATGGTTTTTAACAAGCCTGAAAGTAATTTCAAGAATGTTTCAGTTATAGGAGTGAATTTGCACACAAAATATTTTAGGCACTTTTTAACGTTCTCACTGGTGGGAATTTTAACTTTTAGGATTTGTTGGAACCTTTTTATTATCCCCACAATTTCAATGCTTCTTTTAGTCAGAAATGATTCAGGGTTATTTGAGGAAAAAAAAAAAACAAAAAAAAACAACCCATTGTGCCTTGATTTTGATTCAGGTGATAACTCACCATCTTGAGCTCATCGTCTGGTTTCAGTAGCAGTTTTGAAATCTTGGTACATTTTTAATAGCATGTGGGTGTCAGTGCCATTAAGTTTCTAATGAAGACTGCTTTGAGTCTCTTGGTTTAGAGGTACAAATAATTTCAAAATAAAAGATGACATCCTAATGATACATCAGAGTTACTAATGTGATCACAAAGTTGTTTTGCTAAATCATCATTTTCCTTAAAGCTATGTAGTCATTTAGTAATTACCAGTAAATATTTGCTCAATGTGATCTTAAAATCCTGTGAAGAAAAAAGAAGGGGTAGGAATTGGCTTTGCCTTCACTACAGCAGTAGAATATTGTAGCTCACATGCTTCATAAACATGAACTAAGATTTCATTTGTTAATACATTCTAAAGGTAGTAAGTTCCAACCAGAATTACGTACATTAAAAAAAAAAGCATTTTATAGATTTTATGGTACTAGTAATTAAATTTATAACTACAGAACAAAGGAAAATTAATGGGAAAAAATCTTATTAGAATATCAAAAATTATTACTGAGGAAAGGGAAGACAGCAAGCTATAATAAATCAAAATTGACCTTAAAAGAAAATGTGTAACAGAATTGAGGTTGTTAAGTAGAAAAGATTTCAGCAATGAAAATAATCTAGTACAGAATTGCTAGATAAAGGAGTCAGGGGAACTCTCAGTCAGTTCTTAAGACTTTTCTGTTCTCAGCTTTGCTATCATCCTTAAGGGGTATACTTTGTCTTTCTGTAGAAAACCATGCCTGGCCACACATAAACTAGAAAATTAATGTTGAAAACAACCAAAGAGACTTGGTACCTACCCTTCTACAAAAGAAGTGTTACTAGATGCCAATCAGTAATTAACATATCAAGGAGCTCCTCTTCTAGCTAAATGATCATGACTTTCTCATGAATGTCAAGAATAAATGTCGGAATATCTGTGTACTTGAGCATATGTACACGTGGACAACATTGATGTTGTAGAGTATGGCAACAGTATTTTTTTCCCCTTTCAGATTGCCTTTCTTAACCTTATCATGCCATTCCATATATATCTGAGTTGTGCCTCATTTATTTATTGGCAATATGTAGTGATACAGATTTAGCAAACAAAAGATATGATGAACTATCATATTAAGGTTTATTTTCTAAGTCCCATATGTAAAAAGAAAGATGGTGAACCGTGAGTACTGTGTACTTAGGTTAACACAAGCAAAGTATAAGACAAGCCACGAGGTAAATCTGTAGACTGTTTGTGCACATTCTCCTCCACCAGTCCCTTCAAGCATTTTTTCATCCTCACAAATATTTGGGAAAGAAAATTAGACAAGATTTTGCTTTACAATTCCTGCTGTTCCTCACAGCTCATTTTTTTCCTGCTTAGAATTGGTTGCTACACTTAAAGGAGCAGCTTTTCTTTTGCTGTCAGAATGAAGTGTTGGATCAGAAGAGCTAGTAACTGCCTCTCAGCTCCTCCTTTAACTTGGTTTCCTCCTGCTTCCCTGGAACTTGGGCTGCAGAGCAGTCCCTGTCCCCTCCTCCGTGCATTGAGACTTGAGCATTCTGATGAAGATTCAGCAGTGGCCTGTTCTTCATTCATTTCTGTAGCCAAAGTTGTTCATTAAAATCCAAATCTAAGTCATGAAAAAATACCAAATAGGAACACCTTTCAACTACTTAAAAATCTTATCTTCCCTCTGCTTTACTCTCATAGATCCTCGGTTTTTCTTAAAAAACACTTGATTCTGGGTGGCAGTCATCAGGTGTTACCTTCTTTGGACTGCTGTGGCACTGGGTGAGTCACTGTTGTTCTCACAGCTACCAGTGAGGACTGTAAGGGTTCATGAAGTTGCTGCCACGACTGGCGTCAGACCAGAACCAAGACACTCAAAAGCACTTCAGTTTTTGAGTGAAAATATTGGGAGAAAAGCAAATACGGGGGAAGATGGGGGCAGCGTGTGAGTAAATACTACAGTTCAGTCTCCCAACTCCGTCCCAGGTTGAGGGGGTAATTTGAGTCCTGTGCTCTGCTTTGTCACGTAAATCTGGTTTAGGAATGTACTAGTAATAAAAGGATGCCAGTGACTTTGAACAGTTTGTTGTAGAATTCTCAGTGTAGATTCGTGAAAGTGTTGTAATTCTTCAGAAGTGCTTGGGTTGTTGGTCATTGCCTTAAAGCGGTCTGCTTGCAGTTAGTTAAGGGCACTGCTTGTTGAAGGGAGATGAGCCCTTGTTCAAGAAGCCTTAGGAAGGGGCCCCTTAAAATAGTACTCTATTTGCCGGCTCTACACAGACAGGTGAAAATTATTTTAAACTGGAAGTTACTCAACGTGTTTTAAGATGTCTCCACGACATTGAGGTAGCCTTTTTTTTTTTTTTAAAGTGGACTGCAAATAGCATTTTGCTCTGGTATTGCTCATTTCTACTTTTTTTCTTTTCCTATATTTCTCTGGTAATTGAAAGTTTGTTGACGAACATTTGTGTAAAACTCATTCAAGTCTATAACCTTTCCAATGTCTGTGACCCTGTTCTTAGTCCCTCGGGAGTCAGTGTTGGAAGGTATAAACACTGGATATTATTATTGCTGAGTGAGTCTAGCCAGGAATAAGCTGATTGGAATTTTTAAACAGAGGAAAAGAAACAGCACAAAGGCACTTGCCATTTTATAGTGATTGGAGGAAAAGAGTCTTTTGTTTGGGGTGGGTGAGCGTTCTTCCAAAAGGAGCTTCTGAAGTAATTGCAAAGGAAAAGAGTTGACTATTTTTATAGCATATTTAATATATTTGTATATAACTATGAATATAATAGGAACCCTTCACATGCCTCCCCCCTTTTCTAATTTACTTCCCCTTTTGCCATAGCTCTAGCTTAGCCTCATCCGCATGGGTAACGTGCCTATTGTCAGCCTACCAAGAGATAGTGCTGCTGCTTTCTGAGACAGGTGAGAAGACCCAACTCTCATGCCTGGGGATCCTTTATATAGGAATAGCACACACTTCGCAGACAACACACCACAGTCTAAAAGCATCATTTTGAAAGGTAACAAGCACTTTATTGCAATTACTCATTTTGATAAAGTTTATTATCTTAGATACTACCATTTCTAAAGGATCCCCGAATCATCACTTAGGTGAAATTTTTAAATGACACATTTCTGAGAAATGTTTAGATCCAGTGAACCATAGTAGGTTTATGGGAGTGATTTCATGGTAGCCAAATGAACTTTGACTTTTGTTTTGAATGTGGTGGAGTCAAGAGACTGTGGATGCCTAGCTCCATTTAGACACTATTGTAAACCTATCTTGCCTAATGTGTGGACACCAAAAGAGACCAATGAGCCTGTTTATTTTCAGAGGTCTAGGAGAATTGCATCAGTGTGAATAGATGTATAGAACTAACCTAAAAGTGATTGGTAGTCATATTTTAGAATACAGTAATTTCAAGAATTATTCTGGGTGTTTTAAATGTGCTCTGAAATGTTGGCATGTCATTTCAGTGTTTCCATTTGAATTGCTCTTGTAATATTTTTGCACAGAAAGGACTGAGAAAGACTACTTTGGTTGAAGAAAAGGAAAAATAATAATAATTTGGTCATATTTTAATGTCTCCTGTGGAAACACTGGGGATGAATTTTGTTGGTACAGTTATTAATTCAGGATGTTTGAAACAGTATTGAACAGCTCACAAGAAACTAAGCAAACGTGGATATTAAAAATTAAAACTTTCTTTCCATGTGACTGTTTTGCATACTTTTTCCCCATGTCATAATTTAACACTACATTCCTTGTTTTTGTTAAATAAAATAATACTTTGCAGGTTCTGTTTTTGAGTATTTAACAATATTTTGTAAGCTGCCTGAGTTTTCCTAGGGAAACGTTCTTTAGTGAAATAGTTTATGAAGAGGTATTAAGTGAAAGTCCATCACCACCACCAGCAAATACTGAGGTGCTGCATTAAGTGACAATCAAAATAGTATTTATGGGAGAATTTAGAAAGTGGTTTTTAAAGAAGCAATTGCTTTGAAAGCAGTTCTCTGGGTTTCTTGAATAAAAATGGCTAAATGTATTTATTTATATTTTTAAATATCTTTGTGTTCTGTTTTCTCATCAGAGTGATTTCACAGCGTATTTAATTGTGGTTTGTTTTGTTTTGCCTTGTAATCTTCTATGTGGAGGACTGGCTCTTCCCATCTGGGGTGCAGTCCTTAGCCCTCGCGACGCCTCTTCATGGCGATTGGAACCTGTTCCACTTCAGGACAGCAGTGGAGCCCCAGTCCAGATGCCCCTGTGCTTCCCTGCTGTTCTCAACTTAGATAGGAAACAGTAAAGGTAACTCCTTTCAAATCTGCTTCATATAGCTCCAAGTTTTTTCTAGTTTCACTTGCTGCCTTTTCTATTTTATGGGCACTTTTAATATGATAACTTCCCCAACACAGCCGAACGCCAGTATGACAGAACCCAAAACACGCGCTGCCTGTTTGGGAAAATGTTATTAAAACGGTCAGCATCTTCTAATGGCCGTCACTATCATATCCATATTAAAATCCATCTAAAGTCCTTAAATATAGGTGGAATACTGCAAACTCTTCTACAGAAAACATTTGCTGTGTTTATATAGTGTAGTGTTGCTTGGTCCTTTAAAAACAAAGCCACACCAAACCTCCATACACAGCATTGTCCAATAAAGCAGTGTTTCAACATTTGAGGCCTAGAAATTTGAGGATACTTCTTGCTGGTCTGTATTGGAACAGAATTCCCCACCTTAGGGCTCCCAGAGTAGTTCTTGAGTCCCACAGCCCAGGTCCAGAGCACGCTCTAGCTTTGGGGATCCCTTAGAGAATGGTAATTAAAGGAGGTCAACCACCAGTTGGATTTAATGATATAAAAAATGTTTCTTGACTCTAAGGGTTAAATTGGAGACACGATGTCTTTAAATGTATGCTTTTTAGTTTCTGAGGAAACAAACGGTGACATTGCTTTAAAAACTACATTCAGATGTTTTATGATGTGTATTTTGAGTTGGCCTATACTGGTACAGATTCACTGCTGGCAATGGTTGTACCAATACTAAAGAGTTCAAATGTTAGGAAAGCCCTGTTATCTATCTTCAGATTGATGTATTATGTAACCGGACAATCACCATCAAGCAAAAAGAAGAGGAATCCTTTTCCTTTATAGATGTCAGCCAGAGCAGCTGTAATTTAGATCATCCTAGAATTACTCTGAAGTCTGTTTTATCATATGGTGTAAGTCGGGGAGGGTGCTCAGTATGGCACTTGCACATTCATTCTATGTAAAGACTGAAGCCCAAAGACGAGTTAAATTCAGTGCTGTATTGAAACCAGTCAGTGCAAAAAAAAAAAAAAAAGTTTTATCTCTGTAAATTTTTAATTGTTAATTTAACATCAGTTGGTAATTGTAAAAACACACACCAAATTCTTTCTAATGTTCTGTGTGGTTCTTAGTGTACTACTCTTGACATTGATGTGTCCTTACTGCTTGGTTCTTGGTTTTAAATTAAAATTAGATATAGCCTGTCATTCTTCCTTCTGAAAGGGTGGAGCTATAAATGGCTAAGAATACCTTTTTTTTCCTAAAGCAAACATTTCATTGAAATCCAGATTGATTTACAAAAACAAGACTGACATTTTCCAAGTAATAACTTCAGCCCAAATCCTAAATTACACAGAAGCACAATGGGATAATGAATGGTTTCAACGGTGCTATAATAGGTTCTCTGCTGATTTTCATGAGCTATGTTTGGAAATTCAATATTATATAAAATGCGGATCATTTTGTTACTTATTTAAATATTGCCATTTTAATTTGGTGTTACAATTGGTCACACTTGTTTCTCAGAGCTGTCCTTTGAGAACAGGTAAAGTGTTAATTAGCCTACCTCCACTCAGGCCTCTTGCTGTATAATCATTTTTCCAGGTTATGATGTGCACAGTTTTTAAAAACTGTATGTACTATTACAATGCTCTTTCCCATACTCTTGTATTCAGAACCTAAAATTATAGCAAAAGAGCCAAGCAGTAGCATTGAGTTTTTTTTTATAAATGTAAAATTAATTAGATTCAGACTTTGTTTCCTTATTCAGTTTTAAAAATAAAAAATACCTCAGTGCTGTTTTCCAGTATCACCTGCATTTCTCAAAGAAATAACACCTGCTTTATGTGGCACATAACTTGTAAGAATCACATTATTTTGGATTTTAAAGAATATTAAATATTTTAAAAGCACTACCAATGACATTTTTTCCTCTCTTTTATTCAGCAATGGAGTGTAACTGCATTAGCAATTTTTACCTTGTAGCTAAGGTCTGAGCTGCCAAATTCTCTGAGTAGTTGTGTCCTGTTACAAGATTGTGGTGCCTCAGAAAGCTTCGCTGTTATTCGCCGTTAAGCTGGTGCTGGGACCAGGCGGCCTGCACTTCCAGGTGTGGGCTATGATGGTACCAGCTACTTTCTAACAAGGAAGTATCCTTTCTATTCTTGGAAAAGAAATAATGCAATTCCTCACTTATTCTGTTTGTAATAATCTAAGGCAGTATTAGGGGTATTTAACTCCAGAGAATTCTGGTGTAGTTTCAGGATTTAACCTGAGATTTCTTTGAAGTGCTTTATCTTAACTCATGGACATTGTGGTTTCTTTACGCTGTAACACACACTTTTCATGGTAGAGAACTCCTTAAAAGTTTCTAAAAATGACTTTTTCAGAAATATGTGAACTGCTGCTTTTTAACTGACACTTTTAGATCTCCTCACAGTAATGGTTACTACTGCAGAATGACTGCTGTATTGAGAATGCTGGGTGATTAACGAGATTATTTCACAATCTGTTCAAGTTACAAATGACTGTACATTGTGAACTTTGTAGTAGCTCAGTAAACCTGACTTGCTCTGGGTCTGCTATTACTTCACACAAGGAACATGTGGGAGTTTCTATAGAACAACTGTCCCTTCAGGTCTCTAGAGGCTTCTGATGGCAGTGTTATTGCATATGGTAACAGAGCCTATGAGGCTGGGAGAAAACAGTTATGCTGCTTGGACGGAACAGTTAGTACTCAAGTTAGAAGAGACTTACTTACTTAAATGACAGTGATTACTGAAGTTGCTATGATAACATGAGGTGCCCTTCACCATAATCGGTGATTATGGTCTCTAGAAGTAAACTGGCTTGACTCCCTGCTCTACCATGTAACCCTGGATGAGTTAACCCTTTTTTTTAACTTTTTATTAGTAGCTACTCCCTCACAGAACTGTGTGAAGGTTAAGACAGTGCTTTAGAACAATGCTTTGCTACTGTTTTTTATATCAGCTTTAGAAACTGGTCTATAAATGTTAATGATTTGATAAATTAGAGTTATGAACTTGCATAACACACAAGGAAAAACAAGCACTGGTCATAACACTTTTTTATTTATGTTGTATCTTTGTTACATTGTTTATTCAATATAGAAAAAATATGAATACACTCACGGTATTCTCTTTTAATTTGGTAATTCCACATGGTCAAATATTGACTGACTGTTATTATATTGGGTTTCCTACCCAATTGAAAAAAAGAATGGACCTGGCAGACAATTCTTGTCATGTTATTAACAGTAATACATTTCCCTTGCTCTTAAAAAAAACATACAAACAAAAACCCTAATTTTTTTTTTTTTTTTTTGCGATACACAGGCCTCTCACTGTTGTGGCCTCTCCCGTTGCGGAGCGCAGGCTCAGCGGCCATGGCTCACGGGCCCAGCCGCTCCGCGGCATGTGGGATCCTCCCGGACCGGGGCACGAACCCGTGTCCCCTGCATCGGCAGGCGGACTCTCAATCACTGTGCCACCAGGGAAGCCCCAAAAACCTAATTTTGAAAAGACTTCTGATTATTCTGATAAACCACTGCTTACTGGCTCAGGAAAATGTTTTAAAAGATAGCTAGATGATAGAAATTAATTCATTCTTTCCCCCAGGAAAAATTTTAAGGTAAACAAACGTCGTAAAACACCTCAGTTATTCAGGACAAAACTCATAGTCCTTGCAAAGGGGTCAGTGCTGAAAGAGAATCAAGTGGCAGGCCCCCTGCCGAACAATGGCTCTCTATATACTACCCTCACCTCGCCCCGGCCAAGAAAAGGAGACCATATTCACATAATTAAGCTGGAGAAAAGAAAAAATCCACACTTAGATATCAGTTGTTTTTTTTTAAAAAAAAATCCATTTCGCAAATAGAATCAGTGATTATTTCTCTTGGACATAATACTTCATTAAATGGGTCAAACTCAAATCAATGCTACAAAATACAGTATTTTCCATCACTTTTAGTTATAATATACACTATGTACATAGTTCACCTATCTTAGACTAAATATAAATGAACAGTATCATGTTAAAAACCAGAATCAGGACTTATAAATAGTGCAGAAAACGCAAATGCCAAAAATACGATGCCTCCTATGATTGTCACTGTAAGAGAACAGAAAAAAATTTAAGGCAAAATTCCTCTAAATAAGCCCTGATGTTGCCTATTAGTCTTCTAATCTAGTAAACTAACATTAAAAACAAATTAGGAATACTTGAACAAATTAGAAACACTTCAACCTCATTTCCACAGCAAAATACTTAACATGCCCGACTGTGAACAGTTAAGAATCAGTTTATTTTCCAGCACTCTTTTACTAACAGAATTATTAAATTGAAACAGTGCTGACAAGCAACAATAGAACTATAACTCATCTTAAAAGCCAATTATATAAGAGAATTTTCAACAACTTCTGACCACCAAAGAGACTATTTTTATTCCATCTTTAAGATCTATCAGCTACGTAGGAAATTTTCAGCTGAATCAGTAAATATGGTCTCCATCTATGATTGCCAATCCCGAAGACACATTTTCAAAGCTAAAAAGTTCTCGTATTTCCACAGGGTTGTTTCACTGACTTAAATATGTTGACAGAAAGCTACTATGAATCCAGTAATGCTTTGAGATGGTTCTGTATTTTACTAACACCTCCAAGTGAAAAACAGTCCATGTTTGCCACAGCAGAGCCAGTACGTTGGACCTCTAAGAGATTATCGTAGCAAAGACCAAGTCTGCTTCAGAAGAAACACGTTCTCTTTTCTAACCTCAGTGATTCTAAAAGTTAAAATAAATGGAATTTTCTTTCTAATTAAAAAAAGAAAAAAAGACTTACCAGTTCTGACAGAGATTTTTTGTGCTATCATTCTTCCTCCAATTACTGCCAGTCCAGTGCAGAGGCAGTGTCCCACTGTTCCACCCACTGCTACGCCATAGGGGTCCTGGAAACATACCATTAATTTAAAACCAAGGTTGAAACTGCTACCTGAGAAAGATAACTATCAAGCAATGAAAACAGAGGTCAGTAACAACAACAAAAAAAAGCATAAAACAATTCTATGAATTAGCTGTTTAATTTATGAAAAGTGTCATGGCTGCTTGAAAGAATATGTTCCATTTATACCTAGGACTAGAGATAAAAGAAGAATAAACTCAAATCAATGTAGATCAAAGTAACCTAATTCAACCTTTCAGCAGTTGTTGAACTTACTTCACAGGCACTATTTAGCTCTTAAGTGACAAGTGCCAAGGAGACGTACCCTAGACACCTCTTCCCTCAGGCAGTATTTGATACTGTCTAGAAACTACATAAGAGCGTAGCCTCACTGTACTTCCTAAGAACAGAGACCCTGCCTCTCAGTCTCCACTGTGTCCCAGTGCTTTACCTCAGTGTCAGGACACAGTATTCATTCAGTAAACACCTGCCACCAAAGCAAACTGGAGGCACTCAGATTGGGAAGACCAGTGAAAGTTTTCCAGAAAAGACAGCCCTGAAGCACAAGCGGAAGCACCTGACCTGGCAGCAGGCCAGCAGCAAGAGGCAGCTGCGGAGCACTTGAGTGTTTCTAGAGAGAACCAGTGAGTCACGAGAGGAGGAGTCCCATCAAGGAGGGGGCTGGGTCATGAAGGACCTGTACAAGCTTAGAGTTCAGACTTTTTAAGACACTGGTTTTTATCTGGGGAGTGACAGACAGGTTATGCTTTAAAAGTCGAGTCTAGAGAGTGCACTGGAGGGGAAGAAGACTGAAGGCAAAGTGATCAATCGAGAGGCTACAGCAATAGCCCTGGGAAGAGACAGTGCTGGCCTGGATTGGCATGGGAGACTAGGCAGAGAAAAGCAGACAGATTCGAGAGAAACTGAGGCACTACTGATATACCTTAGTGGTAAGTGAATGATAGGAAATGAAAAAAATCAGGCCTGACACTTGAGTTCCTCACCCATAATTCTCTAGATGAATTATGGCAATACCAATGTGATTTAAAAGGTAGAGGAAGCAAGGGAGAAAGGGTTTGTGGCTGCCAACAAAGGAGTTAAAAGTAGAGAAGTTCAAGAATCAGTTGAGTTCAATGGAGAAGAAGTGATGGGACTGAACATCATAACCCCAGGAGAGAATGTAGGAAAGCGCTGACGATACGATCATGAGGAAAGCAACACTGAAGAGCTGACAGGGGAAGAGGAGCCCAAGGGAGACTGAACAGGTGGCCAAGCAATTAGCCTCCCAAGATGACCACGGCAAGCCCCACTGGTGGCTGCAGTGAACTTAAAGCACCAAATCAACCGGTGAGTCAGAAACTAGAGCCCAGTGGGTTTAGTAAGTAAGGGAGTAGAGCCAACTCCTGTTCCCATCACAGCCAAGCCCTCTGAAACTGAGGGAAGTGGGGGAGGAAAAGGCTTATATTTGGAAGAGAAGCAGAATTGAGGAAGGGGTAAAACTTTTTTAGATGAGAAAAACTTGTGCATATGCTCGCAAAATTGGGCTGGAAGAAAGGCCAAGATTTAAGCTGTAAGTGGGAGCACTGGGGGCTGGAATCCAGAATACAGGTGGGAAAGGACCCACTGTGATGGGTGGCAGTGAAGAAACAATGACCTCTGTTTTCTTCTGTGAAGTGGCAGGAGGCCTGTTTGCTGGGGTGGGCAGTGTGTGTGTGGACTGGGGAAATGGAGAGAGCTGGAAACTGTCTGTGAGGAATGGAAGAGTGGGACCACATTTCCTAAATTCTGTTATAACCTCTAAAACTAATATCCCAGAAGATGGTTTCATTCTATTTGAAAGTGACACTTGAAAAATTACTGGATTTAAATAAAATTAAATGGTTCCTTTAATACAGCATTTTTCAGAGTCTTTGGTATTTTGTATACTCCATCTTCAAAACAAAAAAACCAGGATATATTATTTGCCAAATCTATTTGACCCTGGAAACTTTTTCCTCAATTTTTTTTTTTTTTTTTTGCTTAGTACCCATTAACATCTCAAAGGATACTAGGATTCTGTGACATCCAAACTGAGAACACTGAATTCTACTGGGAGCAGAAATGAAGTTCAGACTAAAATGGACTGGACTAGACTACTGCATGGGTTATACAAAAAAGTTACCAAAAAAAATTAGGAAGATTAAAGTAACAAAGACAACTGCATCTGTGCTCATGAAGAGCCCATTGCATGTGCCCGTGGTGCTGCAGTGTGGAAGGTGGCTGACACTGAGTGCTCCCCACAGTGGGGACCCTATGTGCATCACTTTGTTTCAGCTCAGAGCCACCCTGGATGTAGACGCTGCAGTGATGTGCTCGCATGGCCAGAGACTCAACCCCAGGCCACAGGTGCCGCACTGCTGGCAGGGAGCAGACCCTGGGGGCTCAGGGAGTCTCGAGCCTGTCCCAAGTCGCTCGTGCCGCTTAGACGACAGTATTAAGAAAAATGCAATGATTCTGCCGTCACGACAGCTCACATGGCAGAACCAACCGCCACAGAATGATCACTTGCTTTCAAGTCCCAATTCTGACAATCTGAGTGCCAATAAAAAAGGCTGGAGACCAAGAAAAATATAGGTCAAAGCCATTAAAATGACATTTTAAAAGAAAGCTTATGTTTAAATACGGGACTCAAATGAAAAATCGAGTTCCTTTTTTTCCGCATTTTTGAGGCTTCTCTGACAAAACAGCCCATCCTCAACTATCTTAGCCCTGGCTTTCAACTCTTGTTTTATATTTTGAACTGCAGCCTATGTTGAGGAACTTGTTCTTTTTATGGTAGATATTTCCTAGGAGTTAAAAATAAATTCAAATCAAGCTTGCTATCTAAACATCTTACCAACTGATTAAAAACAATGTAATCTCATAGATATAAAAATATAAGAAACAGCATTAGTTAAGATCAAGAAGAGCTGAAAAGCAGCAGCAGCCTTCCATCCCACAACCGTCTCTTCAGGAGACCTCAATCAGTGTGAACAATAACAGACACCTCATGTAAAACTTTACTCCCCTCAAAAGAAATGAGGGTTAAACACTTTCTCAACAAACAGTTATCTTTTACAGAGTGGCATCTGACAACTATGAAGAAGATACAGCAGAAAAGCCTAGAAGGCAGACAGCCTCGGCTCTAGTCCTCATCCCTGCTACCAACTAGCTTCTGTCCCCGGACAAGTCACCCAGCCTCTCTGGGCCTCAGGATCTTATCTGTAGAACAAAGGCTAGAACGAGATAATCTGAAGTCTCTTCTGGCTTAACATCCTAGGACTGAGTAACCTGGGGCTAAGACTTAACAACTTTTCTAAGTAACCTCTGCAACACTCAAATTAGTTTTTTAGCACAAGGAACAGAAGAAGCCAAAGATATCTACTTTCAAGGCATTAGGTATTTATTGCCAAATTGGCCTTCAATAATAATATACCATTTATGTTCTCAACATAAAGTATACAAAGGAAGTTTCTGAGAAAAGAAAAAACTAAGCCAAAACAACTGCCACACCATCATTTTGGCAAAATTGAAGGGAAGAGGAGTCAAAAGAGAGTAATCTGACCGGCTGTAGAAACTGGGAGAAGGTCAGTTTTAAAGAGCGGTGGCGTAATTAGATCTAAAACAGTCTAGCATATGAAGTCATCCCTTGACCCACCCTGACTCTGTCCCATGACCTCTGGAGCAAAGTAACATTAGTTATGCTTAGTTTTAATACAGAAGCAGTCTCCAAGTACCACTCACCTCTCTAGCTGCCAAAACAATTGTAGTTAGTTGAGAGCGATCACCCCATTCTGCTAAGAATGTTAATGTAAGAGCTTGAACAAAGATGGGTGAAATAAAATGCAGCCACTTTTTCTGAGGTATTGTTGTGCTTGTACCCGTTTCAACATCTCCTGGTCCATTTAAGAGTTTGGTTCGTTGAAACTAAATTTCAAAAAAAAAAAAGACATTAATTCTAGGAACCAAGTCAATAGAGCACAAAATTACTTAATCTTTCTTTTAAACAGTGTTTAAATTCCATGGGAATATGCTCTGAGAAACCAAAGTTATGTGACCCCAAACTTCTCTTTTGAACCACTGGTCTCACATAGCAACAAATGCTATATTCTCAATTTTTCCATTTCTTCCCAATGAAATAAACAATATTAACTGATCACTCATTATCCTAGATGCTGTGGAAGGAAACAGGTAAAATTATAAACTGCAGTTCCTGTTTTTCAGGAGCTTATAGTCAGTCTAATTAAGGAACTTGATTACAGGTGTTCAGTATTCATCCCTGAGTCCTTTCTCTACCACAATCACACTAACCCAGTCCTATCACAGCCAGATGTAAGAACGGAAACTAAACAAAATAAGCTATTTCTGTGTAGCCCACACACATCACAGATATGGATGACTATTGGAAAACCTCTGGATAGTGTTTACTCTTAATAGTTGAGTGCCTTTTTGGTCCAGATGTTTAACAGTGCTCTGACTTACTTCTTCATCTTTTTTCTTTAATTCTGCTTGAACTTCTTCTAGCTCCTCTTGACCTTCATCTGGACTCATCTTTAAGCCTTCCCGAAGCATTCTAATGCCAAAAATGGCAAATAACGCAGTTGAAACATAGTATGTATACACCCTGGGGATGACTGTGGTGGCATAGCCAAACAGAACTGCAAGGAAGTGCAACAGTGTATTGGTTAATTCGCACATTATACACCAACCAAAGAAACAGTTAACTTCAGAAGTCATCATTTACCACTGTTTTAAAGGGAAAATGGTTCACATGAGAAGCTCAGCTATTACGTAATAACCCTAAACTCCACTTCTTTTCCTCCACCAATATCGAACCCTTAGCTCTAGCCAATGACTCATCACAGCTTAGCAAGCAATCAGTGGTACAGGTTGAGGTGGCAGGGCTTGCACACGTATCTCTCATGAGATGATCATCTCCTCTTCAGACACCCGCCAGGGGCTGGCTCGCCACAGGTCATGCAGGGCACAGAACTTTAGTTGGGAGGTTAACTTTGATGCCCTCTATGGATCCCATGATCTAATAACCTGGAAGCTATGCCACTGCCCTATGTGATATTTCTTCATCACAAATCTTTAAATTACAAACTTCTGTAGTGAAGAATCACGACAAGATACTCATGTGGCATTATTCAAACTCTGCAACTATTTAAAAATAAGTATATCTTATGAAAGAAAACTAATAATTCCATATCTATACATATACACATACATATATATCCATACAAACTCACATATATGTAACATAACAAACTTATTCAGTACTATGCTTTCCTATCATCAAGTACAGAGGGACAATTGTATAAATTATACAAAAAAACTATACTTGGAACTATCGATATATCAAGAACCTAAATCCTACCTGTGAAACACATTCACATTGGTAATATGAAGTTAGTAATTAAAAACTATGGAAGGGCCAGAGGGTATTTGCATATATATAACAAATGCAATTACTCTTTGCTTCACCAGCTCTTTTTATAAAGTGGGCACAACACTTACAAAACTGCCTGAACATCAAAAATATAACTGCATAGATAAAGCATTCCTTGCTTCATTATATTACAAAATGAAAAAGACTTTAAAATCATGTTTAGAAATGTAAACCTATGCTTATGTGCATATCTGTATCCAAGTTACATAGGTACGTGTGTATATGTACCCGCACACACACACATAATACAGACATATATTTTCTAGTTCCGTCCACTGAGAAGGCCAAGAAGCCAAGACATCTCAATGACAATGAGCCAACTTTGCACCCAGATCTTGATTTCTAATACATTCCCCACTAAAAGGCTCCTCAGAGAAATGGCTAATTCTAGGACTGGGCAGAGCAGGTACAAGATGAGCCTGCACTATCCTGTTATACTAGAAAGTAAGGAAAAACAAAAAAACATAATAGCATGTCACAAGGACACAGCAGTCAGGCTGGAGGGGCTCCTAGCCGTCACATCTGGGACAATTTAAGGAACAATACAGTTAAGTAATTAATTATAAACCACTGAAAAAAAGGAGTTCATGAATTTATATTGATAATAAACATACAAACCAATGGGAGGTGGGGTGAGCTCTTTATCTTAGAGTAGCATGCCAGGGCCCACTGGTAAACGTGGATGGGGTACTGGAATTAGCCATCATTTTGCAAGCGTCGAGGTGAAGTTCAGATCATGTAAGAGTCATCAACTGACGCTAAACTATGGGGAACAGGGTATTTGTATTGTCTTAAAGTGTCTCCCTAAAGATTACATATTAATTGCAAGGGAAGAAGAAAAACAGTATACAAAGAGAAATCCTTACAGGGTGATCAAAATTAACATCGTCAGTGAGGGACAAATGGGCATCATGTGCTACCAGATGTGATACTCTTTTAAGAGGGACATGCATCACCTATACAGTGTTCTAGTCAAGAATGCATAACCTCAATCTAGTCATGAGGAAACATCACACAAACACAAAATGAGGAACAGCCCGTTAAAGGGGAGGGGGATGTATCTTAGAAAAATATTATAGAATACATAAGAAAAAACTACAGAAATATTTCAGATTAAAAGACTGAAAAGAACTTAATGTACCACCTGACCTAGACTAGATTCTGTACAGGAAGGAAAAAAGTGCTAGAGAGAATATTTTAGATCAACTGACAAAATTAAAATATGGATGATAGAGTAATGTATCAACGTCTATAAAGATACGTGTCTATGTACTTTATTTCTCTATAGATACATAAACTGTGTGTATATGTACATATATACTAGAGATATATAAATTATATGTGTATACACATAATTTTATTCAGATATAAAGGGATAGGACACAAATGCTAAAGCAAATGTGGTAAAATGTTAACAACAGGTGAATCTGGATAAAAGGTATATAGGTGTTCTTATACTATTTTATTTTTGCAACTTTGTAAATTTAAAATATTTTCCATAAAAGGTTTTTAAAATTTTAAAAAGCGACGTAGCAAACCTTTTAAAATCTCCTAAATTTGGCTTTCCTTTTACCTTCAGATAATCTAAAAGAACTATTTACTGACACAATCCCATGTTTTCTGCCTTGACATCTCCATAGAGAGAAAAAAACGATCTGGCACTATAACCTTGTTCTTCTTCCCCTGGTTGCTGTCCCTCAATTTCCTCATTTCTTGGAAGTCTTTCCTCAGACACTCGAGTACTTTGGTTCTGTGAACAAGGAGAGGTTATTTCTCTTTAAGCAAGTGATTTGCATCAAGTCAGAAATCACTGATTTACAAGTAATTAAACTGAAAACACTTGGCACAAGAACATTAGTGTGAGGGGAAAAAATGGCCCAAGGATAAAACTGTGGGGAATATCAATATTTATGGTACAGTTTGTTTTTTTTCTCAGAGGGATAAGACTATAACTCAAAGCAGGGGGCATCTTAGAAGCCAAGAGAATAAAAGGATGAGAATGCCCATGAATGTGGCCTGAGGGGCTCATTAAAATGAAAATTGAACTCTGTAATAACGAAAGCTGATTACTGAAGCCTTTAAAACACAGACTTTCCGGGGGACACGGATGAACAGTTTGTGAAAGAATCTATTTGCAGAAGTTCAACTTCCATGGGTACTTTTCCCTAAAACTCATCTGCCTGAAAACATGCTTGTAGCTGAAGAGTTGTGCGGGTTCTCCTTTCTCACGTCCCTTCTTCACAGCTGCCCTCTGCTCACTCTACAAAGATGCCTTTCGCCCAGCACCTACGGTGCGTTTCCCACAGTATGGAAAGATATCCTAGGGCACCAAAGAGAGGGTCTGAAATACTGGTATCCCCAGTCAAGGCATCATAAACCAGAGACGGGGCTTTGGGTCTTCCCTGTCTTATACAAGTTTCCTATAAGGCCACGGCATTAGAAATAATGGCATTTTAGGCACCGGAAATAATGGTCATGGACGAGAAACAGGGTATTTGGACCTCAGTAGGAATACTTTTTACTTAGAAATTGTGCTTCCTTCATCCTCCAACCAGGGAGATGCTTTTCCCTAAGGCAAAGAGAGCATCAGAAAAGATACTAAATCCCAGTGGCTTATTTCCCCAGGCAGCTCACACTGAGCTGGGTTCCAGGCCCAATCTGGCCAGCCAACCATTTTAGAATTAGAATTCTAAACAGCTAGTTGCCATGGGGACATATATCATGTTTATTAAATTCAAAAACCAAGTAAATGTCTTCTGACAGAAAATAAGCCTGACTTAGATGGTTCACTGTGGAGCAACTGCCATGGCAATTAGGCAGTGTGGCAGACATCTTCCGTAAATTGAATGAGCTAAATCTGTGGCTCCAAGGCTCCAGGAAAATAGATTTTAAACATGTGATCTGATACAATTTTTAAGATGAAATCATTTATTGGTGAAAGTACGCTGAAATTAAAAATATTTCAATGTTCTCAACCATTTCTAAATATATCCAATTAAACAGGGAATTGGGTTGGCCAGAAAGTTTGTTTGGGCTTTTCCCCAAGATGTTACAGAAAAATCCAAATGAACTTTTTGGCCAACCCAATACTTCTAAGTAAAAGACTAAACATGTATAAGAACAGTCATTTGATGAATTTCAGAAAAACACTTTTTGGTATACTCGATGGTTTCCAACTCTCTGCTTCTAACAAAATTGACAGAAGACCTTATTAAGTTGTCAGTTGGTAAATCATTTAAAATCTCCTGATGATAGACCAGTATGTGATTTTAAGCGTATATATAACCCAGGAGTTCAATGAACTGAGTGACATGGCTATAACAAAATTCCTTCCTGTCTACTTACGTGAATAAAATTTCTCAGCTCTTATATCTATTTTTTTTTTAGAAAGACCAGAATTGACTCTAAACCTAGCTTCATTCTAGCAATAATTATCATCCATGGACATATAAACTAATTTTAAAAGAACAGTTCTATCATCTCATTAAGAGATGCATTTCCAACTTTTAAAAAATGTTTACTTAAATTTGTGATATATTTTGCTTTGATCAACTGTATGCTAGTAATCAAACTGTATGCTAGTAACTATAACTCAATCGATAAATGTTAACATTTAGAGACTTAACAAAGGAAATTTTCACCATCTTCTAAAGTTCAATTTAAATGCGTATTTTTGCTGCAGATAAATGACAGTGTGATCCATAAAAGATTTTCAAGCAAAAAACTTATCGTTAGAGTAAAATTGTATGAGGAAAGTAAATGAAAGTAAGAATTAACGGAGGAAAAAGAACAATGTAAATTTCCAGATGTTAAAGCAGAGTTTACTCATGTTTTTTTAAAGGAATGATGGTGGCAGTGATGGTAAGTATCAAATTGCTAATGGTATTTAGATTCCATTAGGTGTATTTTACAAGAACAGGCCAAGTAGGCCCGAGCCCTGGGACAGCTGGTGCAGGCCCACCCTGGCTGAGTCGGGAAGGAAATCAATGTTGACTTACAGCTGCTCCTACCTCCCCGCTGATCGCTCTCCTTCCTCTCAGGCCTTCTTCCAAATCTGCCCTGGGTTTCTCTATAGTCACTCCTCCTAAGGAACAAACTCACAAAAACTGAGAAGTTACCTCTCTTGACGGCTTTGAATTTTAGTGAGAAATTTTGAAAACAGCCAAAGACAAGAATGCCTGATGGAGGCTGTTCAGACATCGAAGCTCTCTTCAGGGTGGGACGGGGCAGGAGGAGACGCCTCTCACAGCCTCCGCACTACTGGCTGCCCATGCCCCTTCCACCACGCATGACTGGCCACAGACCCAACACTTTTCTAGGCACACAGGTGGTTCTAAACAAGTACTTGTTGAATTAATTGGCCATTTTTGTAAATCATGTGAAAACATCCAAATGAATGGTTCAGTTGTGCCCTGGGCACAGGTGAACCATACCTAGACGCAAAGCCTCTTTATGATAAGGGGGAAGAGAACTAACCGTTACAGAACTAACCATCCTATACAACTTGCTTGTTTTACTTCATTTAATCTTTCTTACAATTCTGTAAGGATTGTTACTATCAGTATCCTGAGTTTACAGCAGACAAAGATTCTCCAGGAGCTTAAATAACTTAGAAAGTCATAATGGAGTAAAAATATAGTTATTTCCCAGTGACTTTTAAGCTTCAAACCTTTTCCCAATAAAATTTTAATTAGCAAACAGATGACAGTAAATTGTTCTCAGAGGAAGGATTGGGGGGCCCATAGCCACCCTGACTGTGCAGCCTCCAGCCCTCATCCACCTCCCCCTGCAGAACCTCTTACCCTGAAGAAAACCATTAGAAACCCCTGGATTCAGAGACAGACACAGCCTTTGAATCCCAGCTCCACTGCCTGTGAGCCATGAGTGCATAGTACATCTCTGCTTTCCGTTTGTCCATCTGTAGCAGGACAAAGGGCTGTCCCGAAGCGGGCCTGAAGCATCATGCACACAGATGGTACTCAGCAAATGGCAGCCGTGTGACCTGCTCCTGTCTGCATGATGAGCAAGCAGTAGAGGCTAGATTCAGCCCCAGGCTCAAGACGTCAGGTCTCGTGCCTTTCCTGCCCCCCACCCCCCAGCAGCTCCACGCTCCTAAATAGAACATAGAAAAAGGGCTCAGGACCCAAAGGCAAGCCAGTTTAGGAGCGAATCTGGAATGCTAACAAGAAAGAAAGAACACTGGCAAACGGAAATTTTGCAAAGGAAAGCACTGGCTCCACGCTTACAGACTGCTGAAATTCCCCCGGAACTGAACTCAACCATCTAGGCGGAATGGGTACAGTGTGACCAGGCTGATGGGGAAAAAAATGGGGTCAACAGATTTGACCGGGGAAGCAGTGTTTAACCTATCTCGAAAGACTGTGTTTAAAATGTATGATGTCTGAAATTTCTTTTTTAATCAGTTTGCAAATGCAATATAAATTTAAATATTGTGTAACAAATGTTAAAACACTTATAAGACAAACATAAAAAAAAAAGAATACCAACTATAACAATTCTACACAATATACCAAAAATTAGATCTTTGAAACTCCTTGAACTTAACGATGAAAAGTGAGAGGGGGTATAGTTTTTCAAAATTATTTTAGAGATATACAAGGAAGAGGTTTGAAGACCACTGATACAGCCCATTCCTTCAAATAGTCCAGGTGAGAGGAGCTGTCAGTACCAGCAGCCAGAGGGAGGTGGGCCAAGGGTCAGGACGGAAGAGACCAGCCCCACTCACCGCTGAGGGAAGGGAGCTAAACCCATAGAAGCGGGGGGGAACGCATGGAGCCAGGTTCTGAGGAGGGAATGGGTGGAGAGAGGACAGCCTTCTACTTTATCCTCAAAGCTGGAAGTTTCAAAACTAAAATTCTCTGATATTATTCAAACTCATTCCAAACAAGTGACTTCACCATTTACAACCTGCTCCACTATTTCCTAGAATCAAAATTTGCTTTTGAAGAGAAAATTTCTGTGTGTGAAATATGAATAATGCTAATATCCAAATGTGAAAAGTAGTCAATTTTTTTATTCAATAAAATACTCATTATAGTAGGTTTAAAAAGACAAACTTTAACAAGCATCCAGAAATAGAACCTGTCCTGTACTTTAAGAACTGTGTTTCAGGAGAAATCTAAGGCATGCTGAAAGAGAGGAGTGAATGACTGAGCACCTGAAATATAAGATCTCATTTTAATACAAACTGCAACCCTGTGAGGCAGCTAGATACCATCTCCAGTTTACAGATGGGGAACTGAAACTCAAAGTGGTTAAGTAACTTACCATTAAGTTAATACACAGCAGAATGAGACTCCAATCCAAGTCTGGCTCTAAGGGGAAAACTCGCTATTTTCCATCCAACTACATGGCTCAAGGTAGCTTTTGAATCAGAGACTAAACTACGTTTAATTATGTAGTGTTAAGTTTACTTTCTCCTGGTCTTAATTCTTTGAAAAATTGAAGCCTATATAATAGTAACTCAAATAGTAATATAAACCGGGAATCTAAGAATGTTTCATTCCCTACTGTTGGGGTAAGAGGTTAAGAATAGCTTAACAGAACACAATACTGTGAACATTACCCCTCACTACTGATTACCAAATGCCCTTCAACAGAAAATACACAATTCTCTGTGGTTGCTTGCTTCCTGTTTCTAAGATATCAGATATAAATTTCTCTGGACTTAAAAAGGAAAAAGAAAAAAAAGCAAGGATAGCCATAGCAAAAGCAAGGATCAAAAAACTAGTGAATAAATGAGGAGCATGTATCTTGACTGTGAATAGCTAAAAATTTAATTTCAGGGCTTCCCTGGTGGCACAGTGGTTGAGAGTCCGCCTGCCGATGCAGGGGACACAGGTTCGTGCCCTGGTCCAGGATGATCGCCCATGCTGCAGAGCAGCTGGGCCCATGAGCCATGGCCGCTGAGCCTGCGCGTCCAGAGCCTGTGCTCCGCGACGGGAGAGGCCACAGCAGTGAGAGGCCCATGTACCGTGGGAAAAAAAAAAAAAATTTAATTTCAGAAGTGCAATATCGTTTTTAGGAATTTATGTACTGTAAACATTTTCTGCTTACTAAGTTCTGAAACAGGAACCAAATTCCAATATAACTAGTTGAATGATTCAGTGACTTAATACCACCATGCTTTCTCTTTAATTCAATAAACTCATTAGGAGGAAAAAGCACTCACCTGATAAGCACGTCATTAGGCCCAAGGCAAGCATAGCACCAGCCAACACTGTCAAACGATTATAGCGCATTGCCATGATGGCTGCTATAAAAAATGTCTTATCACCCAGTTCAGATACAATGATAACTGATATGGCAGCCACAAATGCATGGATAAATCCCAGATTAGTTTGGGTAGCTGGATCTTCTTTATTGGTATGAACTGGAGCAGCTGGTGTAAATCCTTTCTGAAATTAAAAAAAAATACATATTTATCAGCTACTTTTTTGAAAAAAGTCATTATTTTAAATTATTTTATTTTGTATGTGAATTAAGATTGTTTTTCTGTCATGGTCATTAGACTTATTTACTGTCTAATCACTTTGAAAGCCATTAGCAATGACAGAAGCCTCTGATGGATGCCTGCTACAATGGAAATCCAAGTACAAGTCTACAAAACAATTTAAAAAAAAAAAGTAGAGACCAGCTATATCCACACATCAAAATTACCTTGTTTTCTAAGTGTGAGTTGAGATTTAGTTCTTAGCTATGTCTCATTCAAATTTTTATTCATAACTTGTGTGTAAGACCCAAGGTATGCTTATCAAACATTTAACAGGAAGCTGAGAGAAATTTCATGAACACTTACGAGAACAAAGTAGGATCCGGAAAGCTCTCAACAGGCTAGAAGAAGAGTTGCCTCTAGCTAAGATGAGATCTAATATAGCTGGATATATGGTTGGTCCTACACTAAAAATATCCTAGGCTGAAATGTGGCCTAATAAAAAAGATAAGCCAGAGTCTCAGCTGGTGTTAAGGTCATTCCGAGTTGAAAATGTGACAAAGCTCCAAAAAGGCAGCAAGCACTTTAAGCACTTTAAAGAGTTAGTGACAAGCCCACCTTCTGTGCTGCATAGCCCTCACCCAAAGTTCTGTACTGGCTCTGAGGCACCACATTTTAAGAAGGCACTGCCCTCTGAAGATTACTGCAGACAAAAGAGACTCTAAAGCCAGGGACTGGCAAGCAACAGCTAAGAGTAAATCCAGCTGAGAATGATTTTTACGTTTTTTAAGGGTTTGCAAAAAAAAAGAAAAAGAGAAAGATGGAGGGAGGGAGGGAAAGGGATGGAGGGAAGTAGGAAAAGAAAATTATGCAACAGAGACCTTAAGTAGCCTGCAAACACGTGGCCCAAACCTAAAGTATTTATAATCTGGCCCAAGACAAAAGAAAGTTTGCCAACTCAGTCTCTAAAACAATCACATAAGGGACCAGGAAGGACTGGGTGCCTATGTTCCAATAATTGAGAAAGTCTGATGAAAGTCTATATGGTCCCAAGAGATAGAACTAAAAAGTTATAGGTGGCATGGCAGGTTGTAGCTTAACACACACAAAAGATTTCTACTCCACAGGAGCCCCCAGAGGCTGAAATGGACTTCTAGAGAGTGTAGCAAATTCCCCCCTCAACGTGAGAGTTCCAGAGAAGAGAAGCACCACCTACAGAAAGTGTGCTCATCAGAGGTTCTCAACCAGGGTGATTTTGTCTCCCAGGGGACTTTTGGCAAAGTCCGGAGACATTTTTTTGTCACAGCTGAAGGGCAACTAATGGCATCTAGTGGGTGGAGGCGAGAACTGCTGCTACGGACAGGACATAATGCGTAGGACAGCTCCTCACAACAAAACATTATCTAATCCAAAATATCACTAGTTCCTAGGGGGAAAGACCCTGGACTAAAGGAATCACTTCTAAAGGCCTCTTCCAATCTTAATTGCCTATCTTTAATTAATTTTTAAAGCCTATGAGTCTCTAGAAACCTGAGGGGTAAAAAAGAAAAAGAAACCCAAGAATGTATGTGATTTTGGACAGAGTATAAAAAGTACTTTTATTCACAAAGGCTCCAGTCAGAGATAAGAATAAAATCCTAAAGTTTTAAGTGTGCATGTCATTCCTTAACACATGACATAAACTTGACTCCCAAATTCCACGGTAAAGATCAGAAAACTTTAAGCATTACTCAGACTAGACCTCTGAGCTAAAAATTGGGGAAATTTAACAATTTAGAAAATACTTGGTGTGAGGGCTAAATCAAAAGGGCAGCCTCAGAAGCTAGCTCTTGATTAAGCAAGTACCATTTTAAGGGATTTTAGCTTTCTCTCCATTATCATTTTAATTCCAACTATGCTGATCTTCTTGTCTCTTCCAATACCCTATGAGCATTAAGCATCATAAAAAATATAAGCATTTTCATTTAGCTTTCACTAATGCAACATTTTCCTCTTGGAAATACCTTTTGAATGAAAAAGTTTCATTGCAAAATATTTAGGACCTGAAATCCAAGAAAATTTTTTAGGAATAAATATTCCTAAAACATTTATTTACAACCAATTAGCTGCAAGCTCAAACAGAAAATGTTTACTTTTAAAAACAAACAATAATGATCAAAACCACAAATTCTCATTGTTTTATAATTCGCAGCTATAAAACCGTGGCCACATTACTTAGCCTCTCTGTTCCTCTGTGAAATGATGAGAATAAAACTTGCCTTGCAAGCACAAAGCAAAACAAAACTACATATTCTTAAAACCTTTCTATATACAAAGCACAAGAAAAATTAACTTACAGTTTTTGTTATATATTGAGCTCGTCCTGGATAGCCAAATTCAGTGTTAAACAGCCACCAACCATGGTGTGATAAGAATTTAAAACAAAAGTACCAGGGTATTATGAAGATAGAAGATTTAAAAAACTTGAAGTGTTAATAAATGGGGGCAGAAAATGATCAATTACCATTCATTCATTTGTTGTCAATCAATTGCCCAAGTGATTACTGTGTACAAGGATTATCTCCTTTTTCTAATTCACCTTCAGAGTGACAGAATGTACTGGTTTAATAGGTGGGCTCTGGAATCAGACTTCCAGGGTTCATAGCCAAGGTATTACTGGTTACTGTATGACCCTGCGCCAGTAAGTTTACCTCCCTGTGACTCAAGTTACATCTCTAAGATGAGGGGTACCTATACCTTACAAGGTTGTTGTGAGGATTAAATGAATTACTACACATAAAGCCCCTAGGATGGTGCCTAATATACAGTAAGCACTCAGTTACAGTCAGTTATTATAGCACACCACAACGTGACCAGTTGAATCTTCCTAAAACTAATTTCATCATGACCTTCTTATGCCTAGAACATAAAATGCAAATACTTAATTCTGGTAACTGTCCAACATGTCCCATCTAATCACATACCAATTCCCAAAGTGAACCTTGGTGAACCTCCCTAATGAAGGATGAGCCAGAGCAGCACTGTCCAACAGAAAATAATGCAAGCCACATAATGAATTTTTAAAATTTCTAAGGGGGGCTTCCCTGGTGGCACAGTGGTTAAGAATCCGCATGCCAATGCAGGGGACATGGGTTCGAGCCCTGGTCCGGGAAGATCCCACATGCTGCAGAACAGCTAAGCCCTGGCACCACAACTACTGAGCCTGTGCTCTAGAGCCCGCGAGCCACAACTACTGAGCCCGCGAGCCACAACTATTGAAGCCCACGTGCCTAGAGCCCGTGCTCTGGAACAAGAGAAGCCACCACAATGAGAAGCCCTCACAACGAAGAGTAGCCCCCGCTCACCGCAACTAGAGAAAGCCTGCGCGCAGCAACGAAGACCCAACACAGCCCAAAATAAATTAATTAATTTAAAAAAAAATTAAAAATAAAACAAAATTTCTAGGGAATTCCCTAGCAGTCCAGTGGAGTTAGGACTCCATGCTTCCACTCCAAGGGGCACGGGTTCGATCCTGGTTGGGGAACTGGGATCCTGCAAGCTGCGCAGTGCAGCCCGAAACAGTAAAATAAAATAAAATTTCTAGTAGCCAGATATTAAAAAGTAAAAACAGATAAAATTACTTTTAATATTATTTAATTTAACCCAATATATCCAAAATACTACTCTAGGAATATTTTTCAAATGACTAATGAGATATCAGTATTTAACCCTCTTTTTTTGTTCTTACCAAATCTTTAAACACCGGTGTGTATCTACTCACTGCACACATCTCTTGCACATCTCAGTTTGGACCTGCCACATCTTTTCAAGTGCTTAAAAACTGCCACATGGCTCATGGCTGTAGTGCTGGGCAGTGTGGCTCAAGAACACTTCAAGTTTTGGGGTAACACAAGCCTTCAGTCACGCAGTCCTGCTTCCCTTCCTACCTTCCTATCATTATGCCCCTATTCATCCACATTCCTCAAGCCCCAACTTATGTAGAGCCTCTTGAGCAAGCCGTACCTCAACAACTCCAGCCCCTTAAGGATCCCACTTCCCTCAAACTGCAGGCATACTGTGGGCAATGAGTCATAGCAAGTACATGACTGGAACAAAGTTTGAGGTAGGAACACTCAGGGAGTTAACCGTTTTGTCCTAGAAATGCGTATAAATGTAATGTTATCATATGTAATAATTAAGAGACATAAATAACTAAATGTCCATCCATAAGGAACTGGTTAAATAAATAGTAGCTCCATATACTGGAATATTACGGGGCTAAAAATAAGAACGTTTTATATACACTAATAAAAAAATCACTAAGACATTTTTAAGTTGAAAAAAGTACATCTTATGTACATAGTTACTGTATGTATGTTATGGGGTGGTGAGTTAGGGAGGTATATAAAGTATATACACAGTTGCTAATGAACCGGAAATCTCAGGACAGAGTAACAGTGGCCAGGGAAGGAACCAGGATGACTAGAACAGGTGTTGGCAAACTTTTACTTAAAGGGCCAAATATTTAACCTCATGGACCGTAAAGTTTCTTTGGTATACCCAACTCTGAGGCTACACCCTGAGATCAGCCATAGGTAACACTTAAACGAATGGCCTGGCTCTATTCCAACAAAACTTTATTTACAAAAATAGGCAGTCAGTGGTAAACTACAGTTTGCTGACCCCAGTCAGTGGTAAACTACAGTTTGCTGACCCCTGAGCTAGAATACAAGAGGAGGTGACACACTTCTCATTCTACATTTTTCTGTACCTTTTGGATTTTTCACCATGCACATGATTAAAGACACCTATTGTGCACCACTTCAAAAATCTCTTGACCCAATCTCTTACTCCAGCTAGGGAGGACCAATTCCTTGCAGGCTGTAACTAGCTTTAGGCAGATCCAACCAGAAAGTAAGCGCGGTGCACATACTTACTCACTACACTACCCAGAAGTATACAGGAGTTAACCCCTGTGGGGCAACCTTTGACCAATGCGGAGGAATCGATTCTGAGGTTCATTACATTAGGCTCCCAGAAAGTCGCTGCAGGATTCATACTAGTCACTCGTGGAGTGGCTAACTTCAAAATGCATCAGGTACATGCATTCTCCTTCTGCCCTGGACTGACAATTTGAGAAAATACAGGCTTTATTCTGATAACAGGGAGTAAACCACCAGATGAATGGTTGGGGTAAGATAAGAAAGATAAACTGGGCTCGGACCGAAAAGCCTGTATGTTTATGGACCAGCTTAGAGGCAAGCAAGAAGCCCTTTCAAGTTTCTGAGTAGAAGACACAAATGTAATTAAGGCACTGTGACTAACAGATCGGTACAGAAAGTAGAGAATATAGAGAATACAGGCCACTGGACCAATTAATTAGAAGTAGGAGGTCTGCTGCACAAGACCAATGTTGAAGACAAAATAAAGGAAAACATTCTGCACATGATGAAAAAGAAAAATTAACAGAATTTTTTAAAGGCAAAGAATCAAAGATGCTATTCATATTCCCATAAGGTATACGGAAAAGAGGAATAAAAATAAGGGGTTTGGTTTCACACATGTTCAATTTGAGGATAAAAAGCATTTCAAATAAAGCTTTCCAAGAAGTCATCAGAAATGAAAACCTGAGTTTAGGCCAGCACAGCCTCAAGGTATGTATTTGGTTGCTGGCAACCTGAATTTATCAGCTAGTCTTGCAAAGGCAGAGATTACATTGAAAAACTGAACCTTAGACAATGTCTATATTTAAGGAAGGTGTGGAGGGGGGAAAAAAAAGAGAAAACAAAATTGTCTTTGATATTTAGAGGCACAGGCAGGAGAACACCACAGATGGTTCAAGTTAGGGGCAATCACCATTTCACTGAGCTGCTAACTAAAGGCCAGGGATTTCCATGTACATTGTTTTGATACTCAAAACCTTAAAGCTGTTATCCCAACTTAACACAAAAGGAGAAGCTGAGAACCAATAGAGTTACACCATTTCCTCAAGTTCATACAAACCAAGATACATCAGGAGTCTTAAAAAAGTGGATAGATAATAGCGTCAAACAGGAACTGAAAAAGAGCCCTGGATTTAGCAATTAAGTAGGTTACAGGTATCCTTCAAAAATGAAATTTCAATGTAAAGACATGGGCTGATGCCAGATAACAGAAGACTAAAGCAATGTGAAAAAGCAGCTAATTCCCTAGTTAAAAATTTCATTTACAAAACTGAAGAACAGAAACTAATGCAGCCAAGTAGAGTTAAGTCATTGGCCTTTTTTTTCCCTCCAAACAGGAGAAACCTGTGGGCATGTGTAAGCAGATAGAAAGGAACCAAAGAAAAGGAGAGAATAAAGATACTGTAGGGAAAGTACTGGAGGTCAGAGGAGAATGGGCACATGGACAGAAAGAAATATGGAAAGGGTGATCGTTTTGTCCAATTCAGAAGAAGGGCAGAAAGTACTGGCATAGAAGCAAATATATAGATTAGTAAAGGACAGTCACATGCAGCAGTGACTATATTTCCAATTTTGGCATTCCACTAGTCAGTTACACAGTGTTAAAGTAATGAAACACAGTGTTTTCCTTAGTACAAATACCACCCTTTCAGTATTTTAATTTGGGTCTGAAACTCAGATCATTTAATTTGATCTGAAACCCAAATTATTTACATCCTGATAGCAGGGTCAACAACTTATAATTAGAAAACAAAACGAAAAAACTTACTGAATAAAACTCTTTAAGTTAAAATTAGTTCCAAATTGAAAAATTGTTAAAAAGCTCCCTCATTTAGAGAGTATCCTTTTATTCTTTCATTCTCTTCAGGAGATGAAAATAACAATTAACAATGAAAAAATAATTCCTATTCTAGTTCCAGGGCTCAAATGAACACATACGTGACTGTAATGAAATTGATACAGATACCTGCATTAGAATCATCTACACGTGATGAACTAGAGAAGATGAAGATGCTTTCTTTGGAACAAAAGCTAGAGCCTGCTACCAAGAAAAAGACTGATGTCCCTGCAAAAACAAAGTCCCTCAACAAAAGTTACCACCCAAGAGGTAAGATTATTTGAAGATAAAGAAGTCACAGGAAAACGCTTAGAACTGTCTCAGAACTGTCTCCTTGCCATTACTTTATTATATGAAGTCAGAAAAACCTTTCAGAAATTGGAAAAATGTGCACAAAAATATACGTGTAACTTAAACAATGACACCATGGATAATCTTGGTTTTAAAAGACTGCATTAATATAAACAAATAGGGCTTCCCTGGTGGCGCAGTGGTTGAGAGTCCACCTGCCGATGCAGGAAACACAGGTTTGTGCCCCGGTCCGGGAAGATCCCACATGCCGCGGAGCGGCTGGGCCCGTGTGCCATGGCCACTGAGCCTGCGCGACTGGAGCCTGTGCTCCACAACGGGAGAGGCCACAACAGTGAGAGGCCCGCGTACACACACACACACACACACAAAAGGAAATAAAATTATATTTTATTATAAATTTTCACTATCACCTTTTATTTGTGGATGTTTGACTTTTTTTCCCATACATTTATTTTATTTATTTATTTTTGGCTGGGTTGGGTCTTCATTGCTGTGCGCCGGCTTCCTCTAGTTGCGGTGAGCAGGGGCTACCCTTCCTGCAGTGTGCAGGCTTCTCATTGTGGAGCACGGACTCTAGGCACAAAGGCTTCAGTAGTTGTGGCACACGGGCTCAGTAGATGTGGCTCACGGGCTCTAGGCGCGTGGCTTCAGCAGTTGTGGCTCACGGGCTCTAGAGCGCAGGCTCAGTAGTTGTGGCGCCCGGGCTTAGCTGCTCCGCGGCATGTGGGATCTTCCCAGACCAGGGCTCGAACCCGTGTCCCCCTGCATTGACAGGCGGATTCTTAACCACTGAGCCACCAGGGAAGCCCTAGCTTGTTGTTTTTTAAATAATATTTTTATGAATGTTACTGTTAATTCATATTAGAATAATATATTTAACAATTTCATTTTTCTAAATACATTTTTATTTTAATGAATCTTTAAACAGCTTTGTTTTTATGAATGTTACTGTTTCATAATGTATTTATAAATTTTGACATTTGAAATGTATTAAGTGTATTTAATTTCACTGATTTTTTTTTTAATGAATTGCTTTGACAGCAGAACACCAACAAATAAATGCAGTAACATCATGATCGTTTCATTCTGACACAGCAATCATGAGTAAGACAAGGGTCTTCACACCCTTGGCATCAGTCTTAGCTGTAAGGAGGCTAGAATTGGGAGTTTGGACTGGATGGAGCAGGACTGCAACTTAATGAAAATGGAAGAAAGTTTAAAATATTGTGTGGAAGGCCTTGGTGTTAGAAGATAATAGACAAAAGAAATGCCAAGAAACGGTAAAGCAGAAATACAGTAAGGAGAATGTATACGGGGTTGAGTGACAGGCTTCTGTGGCTTTATCAACAGTGCTTCACAACCAGAGCAGTCCTTCACTGGCCCTTCCAGAATACGCAGCAAATTATAAATTACCTCTGTTAAATCTAGCTGATTTCCCCCAACTAAAGGGACTTAATGCTTCTTGTACTACATACTCTGCCCAAGGAAGGATAAGAAAAAAAACTGAGTATGTCACTAGAAGTAAACTGCATAAACGAAAGGATCTCAGTAATCTTGCTTTAAAGCACCCTGTAAGATACAACTACAGGGCTTCCCTGGTGGCGCAGTGGTTAAAAGTCCGCCTGCCGATGCAGGGGATGCAGGTTCGTGCCCCAGTCCGGGAAGATCCCACATGCCGCGGAGCAGCTGGGCCCGTGAGCCATGGTCGCTGAGCCTGCGCGTCCGGAGACTGTGCTCCGCAACGGGAGAGGCCACAACAGTGAGAGGCCCGCGTACCGCAAAAAAAAAAAAAAAAAAAAAAGATACAACTACATTTTTATAATACATCTTATATTTGAAAGCTTACCAATACATTTTTTCCTCTCCATTTTCATAAGTCCACACTCACACAGTGGCATGAAAGCATACATTTAAACATCCTACCCTTTTAAAGATCTGCTCCATGCAGTTGCAAAGCAAAACAATTGAAACTTTCGGATATGCAGTGATGCTGAATCCTTGCTTACGTGGCTATTAAACTGAACTCTGGCCATATTTTACTTCTGCCAAGTGGACCAAAAAAAAAACAAATGATACTTACGTTACATAGCTTAGAAAATATGTGAAAGGAAAATCTCTTCCAATATACTATAATACCATAGAGGGAAAAAGACACTGAGCCATAACAAAAAGTTATGTGAAAATATAATTAAAACAAAATAATTAGATTCCACTACAATACAGAACAAAGAGAGTAAATTCCTATCTAAGAAGAACCACAGAGAATATATCAAAATAGTAAAGACAAAAATCATACTATCTTGTGCCTGTCCCTTCCCTTCACACCCCCAGTTTTAAAGACAAGCATCCTTAAGACACTTAAATATGGTCACTGGATACTGCTGCCTTTTTTTTTTACACGACTATATTTCTCCTAGCTGTCTAAAAAGGTATCGATAAGCATACCTACCATTATTTGTATCTCAAAAACCACTATATGACTAAAACTTTAATGCAAGGCCTGGAAAGTTACACAACCCAAAATATTTACCACTTTAAAATAAACTTCTGATAGTGAGTTAAGTGGCAGAAAGCTAAATGATGAACACTAAGAATGAATTTCATGAATCACCATTTCAGTTCAATTTCAGAAGTGGAAATGGTGAGCCGGGTCAGCTGAGCACACAAGTTACAGGCAGGAGAGAGAAATAACTTTTTGCCCGGAAATTTTAGGGAAGTCTTCATGGAGAGGAGATATCTGCTGGTTCTTGAAGGGTGGGAAAGGCTCTGATCAGTAGGCTTCAAGCTCACTAAAGCCCTTTTATTTAGAGGCCTTTTGTTGGAGAGACTAGCAACAGAGCACATGGCATGTCTTGGATTTGAGTACAGCATATGATTGCGCAAGGGAGTGAGGACTAAAAAGTCTAGAGAGGTTGACTGGAGCCGGATCACCAAAATACCTGAACATCTTGCTGAAGAGGCTGGACTGAAATCATTATGCCGGGAAACTCACTAAAGATTTCTGAGAAGGAAAATGGAATTCAATGTTTAGGAAGATTAGTTACCTGGGAACATGCTGAAGGTAGCCTGGGGTGGAAACGGGAGGGTTGAGTGCCAAATGGTCCCCTACTTGAAGACACTACAGAGGGCCTGGATTCAGGAATTCAAATTGGAAACGAGGAGAAAGCCCAGGACCCATACTGGGACTAAATTTAAAAACGCTGCTGAGATTTTGAACACTAGTGACTGATTCTATTAACATAAATTAAGATGTTAATTAATATCTACTTAGTGAAGGCCAAAATGCAGGATTCTGGTACACTTATAAATTTAGTCTTGGCATCCCACACCGCTGCAGCACTCCTTACTGTCAAAGACTGACTGTTCCTCTGCATTCCTAAGGCTACTTCCTGCAAGCCAGAGCACGTTTTTAAAAAAGTGAGAGTCACGCTTCGTTATCCATATACACTTGGCAAAAATCACAAGTCGTGCAAAGCTGAATTTGGTAAACAATTTGGGATAGTCTGTTTCAACAATGAAATGGCCCATGTTATTATTCTCAGAGAATACGAAAAGCCTCCCAGCTGCCCTCCGTTAAAAACTTTCTACTTGGGATGAGTATTTCCATCTCTCTAGAATACATCTGATCAACAAGACGCCCATTCCTCAGCAGCATCTTTATCCTCCCGAGCTAAAGGTTTACAGTTGGACTCCCAGCTCTGCTCTCCCCTCCCCTCCCCCCATAAGGAGCCGGGCGAGGCCAGGCCCGACCCGGGAAAAGCGCAGTCCTCGGTCTTCCACCCCAGGGAGCCGGGGCCGGGCTCCCCTCCCCCCGCTGGCAGCCTGCGTCAAGGGCGGCGCTCCGGCGGCGGCGAGCCTGGTACCCGGCCCGTCCTGCTCACCTCGGCCCGGGCCGGCTCGGGGCCCTGCACGGCCGCGGGCTGCTGCTGCAGCTGCTGGGCAGGCGCCGGAGGTTCCTTGTTCCGGTGGCTGAGGTCTTCGTCGGGTACGGCCCGGACCCCGGCCGGGGCCCACAGCAGCGGAAACAGCAGGAGCAGAAGGAGCCGGGGCGCAGATGCGCGGCCGCTACCCCGGGCCGCCGCCGCCATCCCGCCCGCCGAGACAGCCGCGCACGGGCGCCTCAAGAGGAAGTGCGGGCGACTGGAAGCCTCGACCCCGAGCCGTCCCCGGGCGCGTCCCCCACGCCTAGCCGCCACCTTTCAGGGAGGAGCCTGCAGCATGCGGGAAGTGGCCAGGGCGGACGTGAGGCTTAGGTCAGGCCGGCGACCGTGGCCGGGAACTCGCACTCTCCTCGCCCACGGTGGCCACACGACTCTGCGAACTGTCCCAGCGCAGCCCGGCCCAATTCCTCCGGGCTCCGCCCCTGACTATGATGGCCTCCCATTGGCCCGGCGTCCGCCTCGGCGTCGTGACGTCCTCGGGCAGGTTTAGGTGCGACTCGCGCCCTCTTCCTATTGGACCCGGCGCTCCCGAGGTACAGGTCGCTACGTGACCTTCCTCGCCTCGCATCCTTCTCGCGCTCCACCTGGGACCCGTTTCCCATCTGTCTGTCCACCGTCCCAGAACCGCACGGCTCTTTACTTCTTGTTCCCTCCTGAGTCTTTTGCCCTAATATCCAGTCCAGCCTGTCTCTTAGCCTTTCCTAGATGTCAAATTAGTTCGAACGCCCTGGCTACGTGGCAATTGCGGGAGCTGCCACAGCTTAGCCGGGTTCCGCACTCCTTCACCGATTCTCGGTGCCGCCTCCGACCCGGCGATCTACTGAGGACAATGTGCTTAGAGCGTCAGGATGCGATTATTTAAAACAAACCTCTGAGATGAGACTTAGGAAATAACAAGAAAAATTTCAAGCCTTGTTTTAGATGTTGTTTGTTTGCCTATAATCGCCCCCAGACCAAAAACATCTAACATTACCCTTTTCCTTGTAACGCCTTTTCGTTTTACGTGTTTTGTGCCACACCTATCCTAGACTGGCCTCTTAATATGTTTGGCTTTTGAAATTGAGTGCTGAGGATTTTTGAAGGATGGGGATTGGGGTGGGCAAGCATAGGAAATAGGAAAGGATGATTGGTTGAGAATATTTTTACATCTTATTTTTTAAAAGTTGAGCTATTTAGTTATCAGAAGTGAGACTAAGGTTGTGCTAACCTTGAGGCCAAGGCAGTATTATAAATACTTTATATATATTTATATATATTAAGCCTGTACTTTGTGAAGAACTAAGGAAGGTTATCAGTAAATACTGGAACAAGAAATTAATCCAACAAAACAATCTGTGGAAGAGTGGACAAACCTACTTTGAATTCACTGAAGATACCATGTTATGTCATGGGTTACTAAAGCTTTTGTCCATGCTGTTCCTGTCTGTAACTAATTTCCTCCTTTCTGTGATTGTAAACTCCTACTCATACTTCCAAAACCTGTTCAGGCCTGACCACTCAGAAGTCTTCCCCCAACACCTCCTCTTACAGAATTCATCAGTCCTTGCTTCATGCTACTGTAGATTATGCATGCTTCTATCACTGTGTTAGTAACTAGGATGCCGTACAGCTTGGCATACAACTATTGTGCCTCCCAGTTCATCCCTAGGATGCAAACGTTTGAGTCTCACGAACTAGTAGAGAACCCAGAGGTGTGAACTATCCTCCCTCTAACACCCTCTCCTTTACGCCTACAGCATTTGCTGAGCTTAAGAGGTAACTGAAAGGAAGTTTGGTGGCTCAGTCTAGTGAGTGAGACAGAAGGGTGAATGCAGCAACACTGGCCATGTGTCTTGGATTCCTGGAAGGTGCTTGGCTTATTTTCTGGAATGGGCCCCTACACTCCAGAGCTCTCTAACAGGAAGTACTCATGGCTGGACTCCCAGCCACCTTGGCAGATGTGGCAATGAGGACTTACAGGTTAAGCTGGAGGATGTCTATGCACCAGCCACTGAGTGAGGGGTGGCTCAAGGGCAAGGCAGCAAAGCTCTTAGCAGATGTAAACAGATATAAAGCCTTGCCCTCAGGGGGAACCTGCACAGTGGGGTCAGTGACAGTGTCAGAATCTTGGCCAGAGTGGGGCTCTTCCAGGCTGTTCCAGTGCACCCTGATCCAAGGGCCCTCAGGCTTCTCAGCCAGTTTAGGCTCCAGGTGTCAGATTCCGAAGTGATCAGCTCTTTCCATGCCCAGGAGTGCTACATCAGGGCTGGTTCTAGCTTTCACCACCTTGAGGATTTAGAGTTATCATTGTTCTATTCCTCACTGGTAACTAACTCCTTTGGAAAACAAAACAAAACAAAACAAAAAAACTAAAAACACAGGCAGTTTCCTGATACCTTTCTTGCAAACAGAGGTACTTACTTGACCCCAACCAATAAGGATGTAGGAGGCTCAGCAATTCCAAGATTACTTTTTATTTATTTATTTATTTTTGTCCTGGCCTGCATAGATAGGGTCTCACTAAAATGCTATCACTGGTAGGCACCCTTCTGGTAAGAAACCCTACTACATGTGCATTACACTGTATTTTTTTTAATATAAATTTTATTTATTTATTTATTTTGCCTGCATTGGGTCTTCGTTGCTGCGCATGGGCTTTCTCTAGTTGTGGTGAGCGGGGGCTACTCTTCATTGCAGTGCACGGGCTTCTCATTGTGGTGGCTTCTCTTTGTTGTGGAGCACGGGCTCTAGGCACGCAGGCTTCAGTAGTTGTGGCACTCAGGCTCCAGAGTTGTGGCTTGCGGGCTCTAGAGTACAGGCTCAGTAGTTTTGGTGCATGGGCTTAGTTGTTCCATGGCATGTGAGATCTTCCTGGACCAGGGCTCGAACCCGTGTCCCTTGAATTGACAGGCGGATTCTTAACCACTGCACCACCAGAGAAGCCCTACACTATTTTAATGTTTTTTTTCCTTACTGAGCTTCAGATGGTAAGATTATGTCTTTTATATCTTTTATATCCCTGGCACCTAGCTGATTTCCTAACTTACTAATAGTGATAGCCATCATTACAGTAGTAATAGTAGCAGGAAATCTTTACTGAGTGCTTATTCTGATCCATGCAGTGCACTGAATGTGTTACATGAATGATCTCACAAGGCAGGTACTCATTTTTTTTTAAATTTATTTTTTACACAGCAGGTTCTTATTAGTTATCTATTTTATACATATTAGTGTATATATGTCATTCCCAATCTCCCAATTCATCCCACCACCACCACCCACCCTGCTTTCCCCCCTTGGTGTCCATACGTTTGTTCTCCACATCTGTGTCTCTATTTCAAGGCAGGTACTCTTCTACTTTTTTTTTTTTTTTGCGGTACGTGAGTCTCTCACCGCCGCGACCTCTCCCGTTGCGGAGCACAGGCTCTGGACGCGCAGGCTCAGCGGCCATGGCTCACGGGCCCAGCCGCTCCACGGCATGTGGGATCCTCCCGGACCGGGACACGAACCCGTGCCCCCCGCATCGGCAGGCGGACCCTCAACCACTGCGCCACCAGGGAAGTCCCCAAGGCAGGTACTCTTAAACTCGTTTTTACAAATGAGAAATTTGAGACAGCTCAAGTAACTTTCCCAAAATCGCACAGTTCATAAGTGGCAGAATTGTGCTTGATATCTGCTTGTTGAACTTAACTGTGTCCTACTTACTAAAAAGCCAAACATATAAAAGCAGCCAATTAATGGTGAACATTTCCATTATCATTAGGGGAGAATGTCCTCTCTCCACTCCAAGTTTCCATGAGGAGGATTGTTTCCTGGCTTCTGAGGCTTAACCATTTCACCTCTGATGATGGAAAGTAAATTTGGGCAGAGTAACTGAGCATACTGGGCCCAGTTCTGCCACCTTTGTCCTCTTGGAAGGTGCAGCCCACAGGGAAAAACAAGTTTCTGCTGCTCTCCCTGCAGTCTGCTTGCTCCCAGTCCAGAGCTGCTTGGAACTGGATGGGGACAGCTCTTAATTCTGAAATTCAGTAGTAGCTCAGCACACCTGGCTCCCAGACCTAAAGTCACTCCTGGGGGCCTGTCTCACTCTTTGTTTTCTTCCTCAGCTTTTCAGAAGTAAGGAAGAGGTGATGAGCTATTTCCTGAGCTCTCTTAGACACCTCTCCCTGCACTCCAGTATCATCAAAGGGTGACTATAAGTGTTTTAACTTGAAACAGTCTACAGAGGAAAGGCTGGTTAGAAAAGCCAGGGCACGAAGTGATGAGAAAGGAGAGGGGGAAGCAGAAACCAGAAACTTCCTGCTAACAGTCAACTGAAGATCATTCAAAATTAAGAAGGTGCTTGGCAAACTGAAATGTAAGTGAATGACAGAGAGCAATTTACAAGTTGCTGGACCTGCACAACTCTTTAAAGCACTTCTACTATGTGAAATGAAGCCTATCGTTACCCGTAGGTATGCTAAAACCCTTTAGATGATGGGGTCTGGACCTTGTAGGGCACCTCCACTGGTCCAGAGGAAAGGGGAACTGCCCTTTTAGGGTCATTCTTGGACTTTCCTAGGTTTCCACAAGCAGGCTGAAAATTCCAAAAAGGATGCTAAATATGTCTCCACGAATCCTTATTTATCCAACAACATGTTCACCATCTCTATCTAGCTGTTTCACAGGCATTTCAAATAAAGCATGGGACAAAGAGTTCTCTTGATTTTCTTCCAAAAAGCTGTTCCTTCTTCAGGCTTCCATCTCAGTAGATGGAAGCAGCAAACCCCTTTAGATTCCTCTCATTTTCTCCTACTCCATGTCCAATCCACTTGCCAATTTCTGTTGTCTCTATACCTCTAAAGCAGATCCTGAATCTGTTCCCCTCTATCTCCACTATTACCACCTTGTCCAAACTAGGTGTCATTTCTTACTTGGATTGTTAAAACGACGCCCACTTGGCCTCCCTGCTTGCACTCTTGCCAATCTATAATCTAACCAGCATCCAGGGAGAGCTTTCAAAATTAGTATAAGTCATTTCATCCCCCTGCTTAATATTATCTTAATGGCTTCTAAATGCCCTTATAATTAAGTCCAATTAATGCCCTTAGAATAAAGTCCAAGTCTGAATTAAAGTTCGATGGGAATCTAGCCCCTGCCTGCTGTGTGACTTCATCTCTTGGCTTTCTCTACCTCATGATGCCCAACCAAGCTTTCTTCTACCTCAGGACCTTTGTAGTTGCTGTTTCTCTTCTTAGAGTACTCTTTTTTCCGATCTTCTTTGGGTCATTCACGGTAAATATCACCTCCTCAAAAGAGAACTTCCTGCCCATCCATCTAAAGTAGATTGCTCCCTTCCCCCTTGTCGCTCTCCGTCTCACCTTTTTTTTCCTTAAGTTGGGTTTTCTTTTTCTTTTTTTTTTTAGTTTTTTCATAGCACTTATCACTATCTGAAATTACCTTGATTATCTAATTTTTTACTTGTTATATTTATTATCTGTATCCCTCAACTAAAAGGTAAGCTCCATCAGGGCAGAAATCCTACCTGTTTTGCTCACTGTATTTCCAAGGTCTAAAACAGTGCCTGGCCATTGAAGACACTCAGATATAAATGAATCATTGGTTTAACGAAATTCTGAGAATGAAAAGAAAAGGCAAAGACAAATCTAGATGTAGACATAGTTTGGCTTGAAAACACAGATTCCTAATCTTGTCATAGCTTCCCCTTTGAAGGTTAGCCTCATTCCACACCCAAAAGGCCTGAGCAGTTTTGAAGGGTCTTTTATGCCTTTGTCCTTAGCCTGATTCTGAGAGACAGAGTTCATCTTACTTTCTCCTTGCATCCTAGTGTCGTTGAGTTCATTCATAGCCAAAGATAAGAATCAGTCTTTAGGGCTTCCCTGGTGGCGCAGTGGTTGAGAGTCCGCCTGCCGATGCAGGGCACACGGGTTCGTGCCCTGATCCGGGAATATCCCACATGCCGCAGAGTGGCTGGGCCCGTGAGCCATGGTCGCTGAGCCTGTGCTCCGCAGCAGGAGAAACCACAACAGTGAGAGGCCCGCGTACGGGGGAAAAAAAAAAAAAAAAAATCAGTCTTTACTTCACCAAGAACCCTTCCAGTCAGAACATCTCTCCTCCCAGGTCCATTTAGGTCTGACAGCAACCGGGCCTCCAACCTCCAACCCCTCCCCCAAATTAGGGGGAATCCTCTTAGGCCATATCAAGTCAATGCAGGAAGTTTGGTGATGCTATAAAGGGCAAAGATGGCTGGAAACTGGGTGGGGGTGGGTGATACACTTTCACTAAAATAAAACTTGAGTATATTAGTGAGAAACTGGGTCAAAATTATGTGGACTACAGGAATACAAATTCATTAGACTAAATGAAGGTCTTTAAAATGAGAAGACTGTTGCAGCCATGGAGTGGAAGACCCTCTGTATCCCTCCTCCCAAGCCTTGAGTAGAGCTTCCCCACCATGAGAAGTCTGCACACACTGAGACCTGTCCCGCTCCTCCCGTGGGCAGGCCTATAGGACTATGAGGCAGTATCTCAAATGGCAGAGGAAGGCCCGTTTCCACCTGCATCAGACACATCTTCCTTTGTGGACCACACCAACTTGGGAATGCTCCTGCTGCAAATGATGCAGAGAGGAAAGACTAAGCTATAAGGTTGGCATCCATGATTTCCCATCCTTCCTATTCTCCAAAAAAAGTAGCTGGAGAAACAGCCTAAGAGGACAGAATAAGTTTGTGCAAGGGCCTATCACACAGAAGTAAAACCCCATCATCTATGTCAGGGAACAGCAAGCTCAAGTGTCTTCAGGAACTTAAACAGAGGAAAAGAAACTGATGGGGTCTCCAGCTCTGTCTAAAGCAGGTGAGCATCCATTATCCTGCCCTAGGCTGTTGCTAAAATGAGGAGCATGACCCCAGGTTTATCAGATATTCCAAATGGTCAAGGGAGAAGCCATGGATTAGAATTTTTATGTGATATTTTCTCATTTTTAAACTAGGATTACCTTCCACTAAATGGAACAGAAAATCCAAAACACCATCTAGTATGAATTAGATAAGAAGGTTTTCCTTTGTGAGAGGCAGTTCAGAACTAATGTAGTAGGTCCTAAGGGATCAGGGATCCAGGTTCCTTCCAGCCTTCTGCTCTATCATTCCTAGGGTGTGGCCTTTACCTTTATGACCCAGTATAGCTGCTAGAGCTCTAACGGCCTGGTCCAGACAGCAGGATAGAGGACTGGCTGGAAAAAGAAGGGCCACAGGATATGTGTCTTTTAAGGAAGCTGGCACAAAGCACATCTTATTGGCTTACATCTTATTGGCTAGAACCTAGCTGCATGGCCACTGTTAACTGCAATGTCACTTTTCCCAACTTCCCTTGCCGTTACGTGTGTGTGTGTGTGTGTGTGTGTGTGTGTGTGTGTGTGTGTGTGTGTGTACAGAGAAAGACGCTTATTTTAAGGAATTGGCTCAGGTGATTGTGGGGGCTGGCAAGTCTGAAATGCTTAGGGCAGGCCAGCAGGCTGGAAGCTCAGGCAACATTTTTATATTGCAGTCCTCGAGCATAATTCCTTCTCCAAGAAACCTCAGATTTTGCTTTCAAGGACTTCGATTTATCAGATGAAGGCCATGCTCATTACTGAGGGCAATTTCCTTTACTTAAGGTAAACTAATTACATATGTTAATCACACCTACGAAACATCTTCACAAGCAACATCTAGATTAGTGTTTGAACAAGCCATTGAGCACCATAGCCTAGCTAAATTGACACGTAAAACTAACCATCACAGGCGCTCATTAAAAAATGTTCAAAACTGTGCTGGCAAAATAACACCCATGAGACTGATTTGGGCTTCAGCCTGCCCGTTTGCAATCCTTCCCCTACACTAGAGCAAGGAGCTCTGTTCTTTATAGCCCTAGAATATAACAACCCCATATACCCTCCACACAGCTGGAATCACACATGTATGATAACAAGAGGCCTGCAGTCCCACCCTTTCCGGGAGACTATACCTAGATAAATAGCTAATCTCAGGTTTTTGTGTATGTGTGTTTCTGTTATTTTTGTTTTTGCCGCTGTGTTGATGGTATCTGATAAACGACATCCTTTTCTCTTTGACCTTGTTCTAGCTCATTAAATTATTTTCACTGTAAATTCCAAGCTTTCTGGTGCTAGTGGTTTAGGGAGAGTAGGGCGGGCTGAGGGGGCAGGCAGGGCATTTTGACTAATAAAGCCAAACCACCAGTCACTGTATTCCCTGAGGACCACCCAGACAGAGGAATGCCACTCTTTTCCACACTCTCCTCAAACAGTTCTTTTAAACTTGCTTTTGTCTTTCAAATCTAACTTTGATAATACAGTCGGCCTAGAAAACTGAGGCCTGCTGCAGTTATTTTGTCACTAATTTGTAAGAGGGCTTTATATGAGTATTTATTTTCTCATTTTTATATGTATTGCGCTTGTTTTTCCTAATTTTGTAAACATTGTTTATGATGCCTTTCTCTGTAATTCTGTACATGCTTGCAGCTTTTCTCAGTCTATTTTAACATTATAGGTACTAGAAATGTGGGTCTTTTTTTTTTTTTTTTTTTTTTTTTTTTGTGGTACGCGGGCCTCTTACTGCCGTGGCCCCTCCCGCCACGGAGCACAGGCCCCGGACGTTTAGGCTCAGCAGCCATGGCTCACGGGCCCAGCCGCTCCGCGGCATGTGGGATCTTCCCAGACCGGGGCACGAACCCGTGTCGCCTGCATCGGCAGGCGGACTCTTAACCACTGCGCCACCAGGGAAGCCCCGGTACTAGAAATGTGACCCATTAAAAGCATTGATACACAAATTATATCACTTAGAAATCCATAACTTCATTAAGTCAGAAAGACAGAACTAAATTTGTTTTGGGTAAATGTGCATCTTCTTTTAAAGTTGTTTTATGTAACAATCATCACACAAAAATAATTTTAATGAAGTGGATCTTTTTTGTTAGCCTTACAGGAAGCAAATTTGGTTTATCTGGTTTAAATGCTTTTCCCTGATGTTCCATTTTCAAATGTAAGTCATCTCTACGGTGATTTTGTATCTACGGTAAAGTTCACTAGAAGTCGTCCGTTCTGAAGAATCCTAGAAGGGGAGGGCCCATACTGTGGTGCCATTTCTCTGGTTTTGGGAAAAACAGCTCTTCGTACTTGAAAGTCACAGAATGCTGACAGGACGATCTGACCGACTTACTGCTTATAAAGTATGAGTTTGACCCTCATTTGAATGGATGTTTATCCCTGTTAATCTCATGCTTTGGACGGCAAACACTATAATTTTAATCAGGATGCCAACCCATTGGAGGCATTGTCCCCAACTGTTCTTTTGTGACGTCCGTTTTGGATCAAATACAGATTTTTCCTTATGCCAAATTCTGCACTCTGGCCCACAGTATTACATTATTTTACTCTTAACGTAGGTAAAATGCCTACCAGCTGATAGATTTTTGTATGGAACACATTAAGAACATGCATTTTCTTGGGCTTCCCTGGTGGCGCAGTGGTTGAGAGTCCGCCTGCCGATGCAGGGGACACGGGTTCGTGCCCCGGTCTGGAAAGATCCCACATGCTGCGGAGCGGCTGGGCCCGTGAGCCATGGCCGCTGAGCCTGCGCGTCCGGAGCCTGTGCTCTGCAACGGGAGAGGCCACAACAGCGAGAGGCCCGCGTACCACAAAAAAAAAAAAAAAAAAACAAGAAAAAAGAACATGCATTTTCTTACATATCTTGCTCTTTTCTATACTTCTTAAGCATTCATAGCACAAACTGTCTTCAATAATGGCTTACGATGAAAATTTGTCATTCTCTGACCTGACCAGGGCTGGCTACATAATTTGCTGGGCCCAGTGCAGAATGAAAATGTGGGACCCCTGTTCAAAAGCAGGGAAAAAAGTGCAGTTAAAGGTACTAGTGTAATAGGGGTAATGGTGATAAACGGGTAACTCGGTGAACTTAAAAATTGCAAAAATATATTTGGGGGGGTCAATATTCTATATAATGCCATAAACAACAACAGTATATTAATGTGATATCTTGATCATGAAAATTTTTCTGGCTCACCTGTCTGCAAATTAAGATTTATACTTGTCATTTTATTTTCATTTTCAACAGGTAAGAAATTCATTTCACATAGTTTTTTTTCCCACGAGATATGACTGAAAGAAGTATCAGTCACTCTCGGCAAATGCAAGATCACAAGTTATGACCATTTGCATTCTGAAAAGGATCTTTCTGCTGATGCAACTGTTAAGAAAATTTTATAGGCTGTGACAACACAGATAAATTTCTAATAACATTTTGAGATATAAATTTTAGTAGTTCTAGTCTATTCGTGTTGATTCTTGTGGAATTATTTTTCTAAACAGATTTTTCACATGAATAGATTTTATGTAAGTCTGAATTTAATTTTAAGTATAAATTTATATAATGGCATTTTAATGTTTCCTCAGACATGGGGAAATGTTTCCTGAAACTTGTGGAGGTCGTACAAGCAACTGAAGGTGACTTTATGGTTTGAGTATAAATCAAAAGGCTTGTTTATGCTTTCTGTTGTCGTAGCTTCAATTACAAGGAAAAAGATTTAATTGCCTTCCTCTTTAACAATTGGTTCATTCAGACCTTCAAAGGAAAATAGTGTTTTTTAAAAACTGACGTATAGTTGATTTCAATAACATTAGTTTTGGGTGTACAACATAGTCATTCGATGTCTTTATAATCTGTATAAAGTTATTGTAAAATACTGGCTATATTCCCTGTGCTGTATATTACATCCTTGTATCTTATGTTATACCTAGTATAATCCCCTACCCCTATATTGCCTTTCCTCCTACCTCTCTCCCCAGCAGTAACCACTAGTTTGTTCTCTGTATCTGCAAGTCTGTTTCTGTTTTGTTATATTCATTTATTGTTTTAGATTCCACATATAAGTGATAACACACAGTATTTGTCTCTCTCTGACTTATTCCACTAAGTATAATACCCTCCAAGTCCATCCATGTTGTTGAAATGGCAAAATTTCATTCTTTTTAATGGCTGAGTAATATTCCATTATATATGTACCACATCTTTCTAGTGTTCTTTTCTGTAGAATATGATGATCTTTATATTTAATTTCTATTTCTACATGTGTGGTTATTTGCTTCACCATGCTGCAGCAGTTTTCAAAACTAGAGATTCTAAATCCTTTAAGAATTCTAATAATTCCCTGATAGGCTTTATTGCAATGTTCATGTATTTTTTGTTTTTGTTTTTTGTGGTACGCGGGCCTCTCACTGTTGTGGCCTCTCCCGTTGCGGAGCACAGGCTCCGGACGTGCAGGCTCAGCGGCCATGGCTCACGGGCCCAGCCACTCCGCGGCATGTGGGATCTTCCTGGACTGGGGCACGAACCCGTGTCCCCTGCATCGGCAGGCGGACTCTCAACCACTGCGCCACCAGGGAAGCCCTGTTCATGTATTTTGTACTAATTTACTGATAAAGTCTGCTGCTTGAGTGCCAGCAGTTCCTGTCCCAGGGTCAGGCTGATGAGTTCATTTGTGCGGATGACAGGGACTTGCAAGCTGGCTTCCCACTGCAGGTCCTGGTGCTGCCCCCGTGCAGAGCCCCTTCCCACCTGTCGAGCCAGGGCTGCCACAGCTGTTGCCTCCGCTTCTGCTGTTGCCGCCACCATCCCCACTGCCGTGCAGGCTCAGGAACCTGCCCGGCTGCGGCAAGCTCCTCGGAGGCGTGTGTGTGCGTGCTGGGTTGCCTGCACTGCCCGAGCCCTCTGCGCACGTGCAAGCATAACCTCTGGTCATGTTTCCACTGTTCACGTGCATGTTCCATTGTCCTATCAGACTTCACTTACCAAACACAAGTTCAAAAATAAAATTATTAAGAATTTCAAGACAGGAACAGCAGAGGATTAAACCAAGCGTGGGGTCCTTCTGAGAGAAGGGCCCTGTGAGACTGCACGGCTCATACGCTCACGAAGCTGCATATGGTTGCATAGTCTGTCAAGTGTCAGGATTTGAACTGGAAGAACATGAGGTGATAGGGAAATGATGAAACTGACGGATTCCCTCCATGTCTTTAACTTAAGGAAATAGGTTGTTGATAAATCTGTGTCATCCTCATACTGAAATGTGTACTTATTGAGAACAAGAATCGTGTCTTATATAACCCGGTACGCACCACAGAGCCTACCTCCATGCTTTGGATATAGCAGATGTTAAATAAATTTGGTTGAATAGATAAATTGCTATTCTTCTGTTTTCAGAGGGGTAACATCTAAAGACCTGGCCACAGATAGATGATCTTTTTATGTAAGTCACTAACCTGATCAAAGTCGGTGTAAAAAACTCTGATCTGATTGTCTGATCCAGGAGGAGGAATATTGTTAGTAAGCATTGTGTTTCCTGTAGCGATTCTCTAAATGTGCCTGTATGTAAACTTCCTAAGTTTGGCGGGAATCCTTCTGCCTTTCCCTGGACTTAAAGAGAATCTCATAATTGATTTCCATTTTTTTTCTCCTTTGTTTCCTGAGGGGACTTAATTCTTTTCCAGACCCAAGATTAAGATGGCATTATTCTTTACCCAGAGTTTCCAAAGGTGATTTTGTAAATATTGTCTTAGACCTAACGATGAAAGACTGCTGACTAGGGAAATCTAATCAGCAAGTGGGAGATGAAGGCAAGGAGCAAAGTCTATAATTCTGCCTGTAACTTTTTATTAAAAACTGTCTTCTGTAGTAGGCAAGTCAGGGTGCTGCTCCATCAAGTAGCACACGTACTTGCCTTGGGGGCTCCCTTGTTTCACTTACTGTATAAGTTTGAATTTAGGGTAATAAAAACAGACCTTTTTGAGTCATGAAAATGGAAGATAGGCCTGGATTCTTCAGGGCAGTTGCAATAAGTGCTCAGTCTACAGACAGCCAGGCCCTTGGCCAACCTCTACTAACCAGTGTTAAGGTCTATCCACAGCCCAAAATTCCTGTCGATCTTGATAAGTCTACACTCTATGAATGAGTAAAATTTATTAGTATGCCTGCCAAAATGGCACACTCAGATGTTACTTATTCATACTGACACACCCTGATACTATCAGGCGCTTCCAATTCTAAATTACCACACATTCCAGAGGATGCGATCCAGGGAGTACAAATAACATTCATCTGGGTTAGTAAGAGCCTATGTCCCTCTTATATAAAACAACAACAACAATAAAACTTACTGATGGGACCTCAGCCCTGGTGACACCTTGACTGCAGTGAATTCTTGAGGCAGAGGCACCCAGCTAAGTTGTACCTGAAGTCCTGACCCACAGAAACTACGAGAGACGTTTGCTGTTTTATGCTGCTAAGATTTGGAGTACGTCATTACACAGCAGCAGATGATCCGACTTAAAGGGGGCATGGGGGTCAGCCACGTGGCCCTCTGGAGGAGGAGCACTCTAGGCAGAAGAAACAGCCAGTGCAAAGGCCCTAAAATAGGAGCACGGCGGATATGAAACAGCAAGGGGGCCAGTGTGTAGGAAGAGGGAATGAGGGTAAGAATAGGAGATGAGATAAGGGAGATGACTGCGGGTCAGATCGTATGGGAAGCTAGCAGGTTACTGGAGTTAACTTTGGCCTTGATCTAAGAGAAACTGGGAGCTGTTGCAGGGTTTTGAGAGAGTAGTGGCATGATCTACGTTTCTGAAAGATCACTCTGGCTTGTGCTGAGGAGCAGCTGTAGAGAATAAGGGAGAAAGCTAGGACACCAATTATGAGTCTGGGGCAGTAAATTAGGCAAGAAATGATGGTGGCTAAAATCAAGATGGTAGCTCATAGAGTCAATGTAACAGGGATGACTTCTGGATGTAGAACCACAGATTGGTCTGCGGGGCATGAGAGAAAGAGAAGAGTCAAGGAAGACCTCATCATTTTCAGTTTGAGTAATAAAGAAATGGGAAGACTGTAGGAGGATCAGGTGTGGGGATGAGGAAAATCAGAAATTCACATTTAATCACATCTATCGAGATATCTATTACACACCAAGTAGAGACATTAAGCAGGAAATTGGACATACGAGTCTAGAGTTGGGGAATGATGTTTAGGCTGGATATATTTAGAAGTTGTCAGTATACAAATAGTATTTAAAGTCATGAGACTGTATGAGATCACCGTCTAAAGATTGAGGGACCAAGGGACCAAAAACTGGGAATTGGCATATTCCTACATTCAGAAGTCAGGATAGAGAGAAGGAATTGTAGAGAAACCTGGGAAGGAATAGTCAGGGAGGTGGGGGAAAACTCGGAGTGTGTGGAGTCTTGGAGTCAATTAAAGGAAGTGTATCAAGGTGAAGTGGCAGACCACCGCTGCTGTGCTGGTATGAATACTGAGAAGTGACCGCTGGACTTTCAAGAGCAGTGTCAGTTGAGTCGTGAGGTCTGGAGAGTGACTGGAATGGGTTTGGCAGTGAGAGAAAAAGAACTGGAGCTAGTAAGAACAAAATAACTCTTTCTAGTTTTGCTGCAAAGCCACCAGAAAAATCAGGTGGTGAGGGCAATGGGGTTAGGTGTTAAAAAGGTATTTTTCTGCTGATGGGAAAATTGAGAAATGGCAAAACTTGGCTGATTTAGTAGGAGGAAGAATGGCTAACCAATGTCCTTAGGTAGACTCTAGTGCCCAAGTAGAGGGCCTAGCTTTGAGTAGAAACCCAGAGAGATTGTTTAGTCTCAGGAAGAAACTGCAAATGACTTGGAAATTAGCAAAAAATATTACTGGTGCCCTGTCCAGCACACTCCTCAGGATATCTGCACCTCATCTTTGAGCTATTTTGCAACTTTGTAAGCAGCAGACTCTTGGTACTGGTTCTAACATCTTACTAGTTCCTTCATTATGAGTTCAATAAAATCTTTGGCATGTGCTCATTTTATATTTGTGTGAGAATCATGATTATACATCCTCTTTTAAAAAGAAAGTATCCTTCAACAGTAACAAGGGCAGACAACATAAATGGGCAAATGCTTAGGTGGGTGGAGGCAGTGGTGGTAACGGTGGAAGCTGTCTTCCAGCGGCTTCATTTTCCTGAGGACAGGGATGTGACACAGTCAGCAGAATGGGAGAGTGAATGGACTGGGGAAGTTTAGTACGACTGCAGCAGTGAACACCACTTGAGGTTAACGGCCATGAATTCGAAGGGGGATGTTGGTGGACTGTATTTCTCCAGCCATAGTTCAGTTGCATAGGTGCACACACCAAGGAGGGAGGGTTGAATTTAACCAGGGGTGTGCCTTGGTTAAACCACCAGGAAGCAGCAATGTGGGGCGGCAAGAGAATTGGGGATATATACGAAGAATGATTAGAGTGATTCACTTAAGCAGGGTAAGGAGATATGACTTAGAAAAGGTGAAGGACTACGTTCTATTGACAGACTGGAGGTCCCAATGGGGTGGAAAGACTTGGAGTTGCTGTACTAGAACAATAAGCTGGGAAGACAGGAGCTGGTAATCAGAGAAGCAAAATATTCTCTCTACTTGGGGCCAGCATCCTAGCATCTGGACAGACATTCTACTGTTTGAGGGTCACTTACCTGTTAACCACGAGACTCCTCTTTTAGTGTGTGGAAGCAGAGATGTTTTGCATAGAGTGCTTACTTCCCCTTCTCCTAGTTTAATTCTTATGGTCTTTCTCAATGAGATGATTCCATGAAATCAAGTTTTGTTTTCTTCAAGAGTGAACAGAATCTGCAGACAGACAGGCAGCACGATGAGCAGGGTCTCTCTGGAAGGTTGTGCAGTCTGCGCACTGCACAAAGGACCGCAAGCTAAAGGGTGAGTGGGCTGAGATCCAGCTCAAGCTCCGCTCACTGAGCTGCAGTCCTATCACCAGCTGCCTTTTGTGTCCACAAAGGTTCATGCCCTGCTCTTGTGGGGATGTTCTAGAGTAACGACTTACCTAATTCACAGAAAGACGCTATGTAGACCAAGGAGCCCTGACAAAAAATGCACATGTGCTATGAGGCTTTTACCCAGAGGGCTAGGCTCAGGAGGCAGATATGTCTTTCTGTAGAGAAATCTCTTGTGTTCTTTTGTCCTCTAAGCATTTCAAGTGTTCAGAGTCTTTTTGAAGGAAGAGACCTGATATTATGTGCATAGAGTAGCTCTCTGTTTCCCCCAAACCAATACATGGCTTTCTAGATCATTGGTATTTGAGAAAAAGGATGAAGTATGCATCACGTGAATTACTTAGGGATCACTGCCACCTCCACTGTTTCTTGTCCATTTATCAGAAAAATCTTAGACTAATGTAAGACACTGATAAAAATCAGCTGAATATTTTTTTTTCTGATAAGCAATGTAAGCGAGTGGGCAGAAATTGCTTAGATAGGTGTAAAAAATTTCTACTTGCTCATTTACTATTTTAAGACCTTTAATACAACAGTTCATTTTGAGATATGTTACTTATCAATGGTCTTTGAATTTTCAGGTAACTTCAGTTATGCAAATGTTTACAGTCTCCTTAAACTATCCATTAAGCTTCATATAAAAGTACCGGCAAAGGCTTTTTTTTGGGATAGGAATTCTAGCAATAACCACTCATTGAATTAAAAACACAATACAGAACAAAGCTTTGTGGAGACAAAATAATCCATGCTACTGAAAGCAAATGTTAGTATAGAGGATGAGCTACAACTTGGAGACTTAAAAACAAAGGTTATTTTCATTACACTTTTCTATTCAGTAGCTAATCCAGGGAATGCTGTCATGAGGTAGTTCAGTAACATTTTCCCGAACTTAATAGTAACAGAGAATTAAAGAGTAAAGCTATTCAACTAAGCCAATAGGAAAATCAAGAATCTCCAGCCCCAAGCTATTTCTGGATTATCCATGTGAAGAATCTGCAGACTCTCTCTGGTGTTCTCCCTTTAGGCACATGGACTATTTTTACCAGCACAAATAGCAACGTTGACTGTGATCTTGCAAGCACAATTCTCAATTATTCTCCACGGCTGAGCTTTCGCCGAAGACCACACAACTTTGTTCGGAGCCTCTTTGAGGACATCACTACTTCCTTTTCTGTCTTCACCTAGAAATGCAATGTTTGGGCAAGGAAGGGGGAGGGAGAGTAGAAGACAGGAGAAGCATGAGAAGGATGGCAAGAACATGGGGAGCACAGAGCTGACTGGGAACCCTCTCTCAGGGCCCGACAGGCTTCTTCACAGGGAATGCTCATTATTTTACTTAAAAGTACAATGAAATTCCAGAATAGCAGACAAATTCCTAGTCTAACCTAGTATAAAACCGTATGCTAAAGCAAAATACATTTTTCTGCCCAAATAATATTCTAAAATTATTTATGCCATTTGTGTGGCAATTAAGGCCAAAATGCAATATGCTTTACATTTCTGGTGTAGAAAGTTTTGTTCCTGAGTCCCGGTCCTGAGGATGGCAAATCTAAATGATAAATGAAATGACTATGTCATTTATTAGATGGAATAGCTGATGGAAATGGTATTTGATTATTGGGGAGAAAATGTTACTTCAGAAATCTAAGCACTTTAGAAAATGTGCTGATGTACATATATTGAAAGTTGGGTTAAAAAGAATCTGTTTACCAGCTTCGGTTTACTACTCCAGAGATGCAGGTTGGGAGGATATTCTTAGACTGTGCCTTCCATGCATGTCTGGTTAATAATGAGGTGCTTTCCCCCATAGCATGGCACATCTTAGTGCAAAACTTTAGTACCTAGTAGACTACAAGAAGATATCTGTATAAAAGAAATAAAGTTAATACCTCAGCCAGTAAGCCAGTAAATCTTATGCTGCACGAATGTGCAGTTTTTTACTGCATTGCTCAGGCTATAGTATTATTTTCTACTTTCACATCATGCAGTTATATCCACTTGATTTAATCATGGATATTTTCTTTAACATAAGCTATCTTAAGTGCAAATTTCATTTTTAAATATCTTCAGATTCATTCTATTAGTTAAAATACACTCAGGCAGACATTAATCCAATTTGAATAACTACATATGAATGAGGCTACAGCACTATCCAATACCGGGAGCAAGTCAGTTCCATTCATGAGGGCTTTTTATGCATAAATAAAAAAATATTTTATTTCAGATGCTTATACTTTTAAGGTACTCCCTAGAAAGGGATGTCAAAAAAATATTAAATAAAAGAGGTTTCAAACTTTGTTAGGCTATGATTTGAGGGGGAAATGACTATTGATGGTTACATAGCTGGAAATCTTTGTGGTAATAAGTATAAGCTAACTTCAATCAACTCACTTTTCCCAGAATCCATTGGTGTGAAATTATACATTGTTGTTATTTTCAAAGGCTATTCAGCTTTGACTGATATGCAACAAGCAGTTACTGAGCATCTGCTATATTGCTTATTGTGTAGTCTAGTTAATTTGTCTGTAGCAAAAACAAAGCCACAGATGACCTTATCTCTTCCACTGTGTGTGTGTTTGTTTGAAGCTGTTTGTATATTCTTGATTAGTCTGTTTTTGAAGCAGCTTGGAAAAGTCTCATCTACTTTTTAGCATTTGGTTGCTTTTATAAAGCGTCTTAGAAAGCAGACATAGCACTCCCAGGTCTGCCAGAAGTATTTCTTCTCTGAAGACTCAATTTCTTCCATTGTTTAAAAAAATTTTATTTATTTTGCCACGCTGAGCAGCAAGTGAGATCTTAGTTCCCCAACCAGGGATCGAACCCATGCCCCCTGCAGTGGAAGTGCGGAGCCTTAACCATTGGACTGCCAAGGAAGTCCCAAGACTCATTTTCTTGAGTGGTATTGCTTTGCTCATGCACTGAAGACTTCTGGTAACAGAAATGGACCAGAGAGTTTTAAACAGTTCTACAGAAATTGTACTTTGGTCTCTAGACTTTGTTGTCCTTGGGAATTGGAACTGTCACCTGGTGTGCATTCCTCATAACTGAGATTATCTTAAAACAGAAATGGTAGGAAAGCTTTCCTGTGCTTCGGGTAGGAGACGAATTTGCTTTTGTAGAATTTGTGGCTGAGGAAAGCTGACAGGGCCTGGCTGAAGAAGACATATGTTACCACGAGCCACCAAGTTAAGTTGTGGAAACCAAAGGTGACAGCCATGGAAATGTAGATCATCAGCTCTGCCAGGTAGTTAGGGGAAGAAACGTATTCAAACCAGTCTCCAAAAGGGATTCGGTGGTTACAGTGAATGACCACTCCTGAAATGGAAAAAGAAGATACCCTGAACATTTGAAGTTGCCAAAACGAAGTTTTACCACTTCACCCTCCAAATAATTTATAAAACTCATTTAGAAAAAGGTGTCACAGACCTGTACAAACCACCATCCTGTCACACCTCCATTGTCATTCTACTACATATTAAAAAGTCACATGCTGAGGTTATACTAACAACTGTAAATACATTTCTCCAACAATCCTCCAAGCTATTAAGAACTCAGACACCAGAGTCAGACTGCATGAGTTCAAATCCTAGCTCTGCCACTTACAAGCTGTATAACTTTAGATAAGTTGCTTAACCTCTCTGTGCCTCTCTTTCCTCATCTATAAAATGAGGATAAGACTGTACCCGCCTAAAGCGAGTTCTGTGAAGTTACATATAAAGCACTCAGAACAGGGCCAGCACAAAATAAGCACTTGATAAACGCTGAATAGTACTATTCCATTTTTAATATTTCAAAAAGTCTAATAAAAACTGTAACTGTGATAAGTCAACACAAGTTAACTAAAGAGTCAAGGTTTTTTTGCTTTAGCTGGAATGATACTAACTTGGCACAGTAATACTAGGGCTCACATGCTGGTTAGACACATATATGCAGTGTAGGCCCCAAAATGTGGACACAGAATAGAGTTGCAGAATGTCAGGGCTAGATGGTGTCAGGGAGGTCTTTCAGTAAAATGCTCTCATTTTACAGATGGGAAGATCAAGACCCAGAGAGTCTTGTCAAAAATGAGCATTGGAGGGCTTCCCTGGTAGTGCAATGGTTGAGAGTCCGCCTGCCGATGCAGGGGACGCGGGTTCATGCCCCGGTCCGGGAAGATCCCACATGCCGCGGAGCGGCCGGGCCCGTGAGCCATGGCCGCTGAGCCTGCGCGGAGCCTGTGCTCCGCAATGGGAGAGGCCCGCGTACCGCAAGAAAAAAAAAAAAAAAAAGAGCATTTGATAGATTAGTCAACTAATTAGGGCAGGAAAGAAAAGAGAGAAGTAATATGCACACCTAACTTCTGAGGGCTAAAATCCACATGCAGTGGTTCTAAAAGATATCTCACCTGCTTTATTTTTCCTGAGATTTCCGAGAATGACATGACACTTATACTGATGGACAGATGACCAGATGAACATCATCATTCCGAGGATATGGAACCACCGAGCTTGCATCAAGAGATTTTTCCCTATCACGTAGACTACAGAAATAAGAATTATCTTATTAGCCAACTCTGCAAAATTTCAGAGGCTCAGAGCATTAAAAAAATCATATAATCAGTAGAACACCATTACCTACTTATTCTGTTCTTCACGACTGGAAAATCATCCTGTTATAATTTCCCAAGTACAGAGGGGAGAACAGCATCCCTGTGGATGAGGGAGGTGTGCTCCTCAGCCAGGGGCAGCTTCAGGGGCCCCTGGCAGAGAATTCCATATCAACACATTCTCTTGCTCCTTCTTCAAGTGCTTCAAGCACAGGGGTCAGCTCTGTCTCCCACTCTTGTGATGCACTCTTGTGTGGTGAGACTACTTAGCATTTTTATTTCTAAGCCTGGTTTTATGTCCTCTTTCTTACAGTCCGTCAGAAAAACACTTCCTAAAGGATCTCATCCCGAGCCATTTCTAAGGAAACCTTTAACGCTGACTTGACTGGCTCTGGCCAGTGAAGAAAATCACTGGAAGTAAAGGCTAACAGTGGAACTTCTCAAAAAGAGGAGAAATGGAAACTGCAAGATAAAGACCAAAACAGTATCCCTTTCTGATTAGAGAGAATCTAGTCAGAGAGATTTCGTTTCAGGAGTAGAAACACTCAAAAGTTTCATCTTCTTTCTTCTCCAGCTACCAAGAAGACGTGAAGAATGCAGGTTTTCTAAGGACTGGCATTAGAAAAACAAATTAAGGACTCCCCTATGTTCAGCAGGAAGCAGTGAGGCTAGTCAGGGATTTGACTGAAAAAACAAAGCTGTCCATTGACAACGGGGAAGAGCCGGAGGCTCTGCAGCCAAGAGGGAGCCCCTACAAAGTTGATTCAGGTAGGAGAACCAAGGGTCAAGCTATTCCATATGGGTACCTGGAGGCAGGACTCAGCTGATGACAGCTAATGACTAATGACAGTCCACCAAAATCTAATTGTGTTAATTTCTTTTAAAAACTTGCTTTCTCTAAACAATCTACCATAGTCTCTTAATGTTGACTAAGTTTAGCCATTTAACTAAATAGTTATATTTTTATAAGTTAAAAATAAGCAGAATATGAAAAATAGTTTTAAATCAGAGGGCTATAAGAGCAAGTCACCACAGGATTAAAAGTTGAAGCTAGTGTCTGAGAGTTCATGTTACAGCCAAGTCACCTACTCTAAAGGCAGAGAAATTACCTATGAGAGAAAAAAAATTTTAAGAGGAAGTTTTGATACAGGAAAGGGGAGGCAGGAGGAAGGCTATTTACTGAGAGTCTAATCTGTGTAGTATTTAGTTATTCATTTATTCATTCGTTCCTTATTGAGTGTCTACTGAGTGTGGCATCTCTCACAAGGGATAAAGCAGTGGGTAAGTCAGGTGAGGTCCCAGTCCTCATGAACTCACACTCTAGTAGCAAGAGATGAAACAAGTAAAAAAATCAATGACCAAGATAATTTAAGGTACAGATGGTACTCTGAAGAAAAAACAACAGAACAATGTAATGGAGAGTGACTGGGGGTGGACCCTCTAGACTCTGAAGGCAAGGAGATGTGAAGATATGGGTAGTTTACAGATACACTTTCTTTCCACTTTCACAAGAACCCTCTGAAATCAGTATATGTCCCTAATTCCAGATGAAGGTTCTGAGGCTCTGAGATGTTAATAAGCCAGAATTCAGACTCAGGCCCATCTGACGCCCAAGCCCCTGTCATTTCTATCAGACTCTGCAGCTGGCAAATGCCCCAGTGTTCTCTTCCAATGAATTCCTGAAACCAGTCCTCCCCATACTGTCCCAGATGATCTCTTGAAGGACAGGTAAGTGAAACACAAGTTTCAGAAAACTTCAGAAAGGAGTGTCTACAAGCTATTTTGTGGGTGTCTCAGCAGCCTTTCCTTGACTTCTCATACAGGAAGGAAGGTGGAAGTTGGGGTCCAGCCAGCAGAGGAAACTCCAGGAGAGATATGTAATGCTAACAGACTGCAAACTAGTGGGTTACCAAAGTGCTTTGGAAAGCTCCTTTGGGTAAAAACCTCGGACTGTTCTCCAGGAATGACGGCTCAAACCATGACATGGGAGGCACAAGGATGCCACAGCCAAAAGCTCAGGGAGGAAAAACTGACTTACGTTCAGAGAAATTAGATGGAGAGATGCTAACTGAGTGGCTGGAGCCAATAAACAACTCAGGAATTGAGAAAGAGCGTCAATAAGTCATACTTTAAAATCGTTCCTTGCGCCATGGAGGCCACGGGCTGTCCTACAGCAACAGAGAGAGAGGCCAATCAAGGGGCACTTGACACTGAAATCAAACCTGAGGAGAGAGCTCACTCACTGAGTACTGGAAATATCCAGACCATGGGCTCAATTTACAAGGAGGGATAGAGCAGCTTTAGGAAACAGGGAGACTTGGGCTTAGAGAAAACAGCTGTGAAGGACCTACCCTAGAGCGTGTGGGTTGACGGATACCAAGGATGCGAGATGAAGTTAAGCTCAGCACTAGAAAACTCATTTCCATCACCCAAAATGACTTGAATTCTTTATGATAAGCATGCACTGTTTTTACAAAAACCATGGTCAGATATGTCAGATATCCAATCCTCCCTCTCCCCCATCCCCCAAATCACATTTCATTTCCTCCTCATAAACAAGGTCATGATTTTGCTTCCCTCTTCCTGGCTAGTGAGAGCTCAGAAGTGTTAAGGCACAATTTTGATTTACCACAGTGCTCTTTTGTCCTCTCCGCTCAGGCTGCCTCACTTGAAATAAGCTTTGTTACAACGGGAACAATCACAAGAACGAGATGGCAACAAAATGGCTCCCTACCTCCTCTTCAAATCCCAACTATTCACCATGAGCTCAGGCCACCCTTTCCTCCTCTGGTATTCCATGATTTCACCCTGCACAACAACTTTCCCTTCCCCACCCTCATCCCTCACTCCTCCACCCCTGGATGATGAGGCTTTGGTGAGGCAGCTTGGCTTGCTGACCCTTTCTCCTGTTCCAGTGTGTTCCCCTGCTTCCTGTTCTACTCTTGACCACACTGCCTCTTCCTTTCCAGACTAACTCCACAGAAGTTCACTGACTTCAATCCCACTGATGGAAACCCCACATCCCACTTCTTCATCCCTAAACCAGGCCTCCTGAAGACTTTGCACTTTATTCTCTTTACTGAAGGCATTGCTGCTTACATTGGTGTCTCTCAGGTTTTAGCAGTTATGGTTGTGATGTGCATCTGCTAGGCACCCTTGGGCATGCTGACTTTTTAAAGCTACAATTAGAGCCCAAACTCCTCAAATGCGAAGTGAACTCCTACTTTCTAACTTCCATAATGCTTGGTGGAATGCTTCACCCGGAGTCCCTCATATACCCAGTGACTCAGCTGACAGACCCCAGCAACCACTCACCATTCCTGCCGTCCATTGGCACTTGGCTCAACACAGTTAGGCCAACAAGGACATAGTAGACAAGTCCAAAACAGTACTGCACGACGTGAATCATGGCATTGGAGAAGACACTGACATAGAAGCACTCGAAGAGTCTTCGTAGGCTGTGTAGCCACAGAAACACTAGCACTAAGAACGCAGACAGCACGAGCTCACCCCCTACAATTCAGAATGGAACACACTCAGCATCTCTCTCTCCAGGACTAATCCAAAGTTATGATTTCCCCTACTGTTAAACAGGGTATTAAACAAGATCAGAGCTTGGAAGGGGCCCTAGATATCATCCAGCCTAACACCTCCTTTGTTTGGCAATGAGGGAGTGAGCCAAGTGCAGTCAAGGCATTTGGCTCAAGGTTACACAGTAAGCTGGTGACAGAGCTGAGACAGACTCGGGTCTCCTGACTCTACGCTGTGATGTGAAAGCCTTCTGGGTTACATGGCTGTGAAGGGATCCATGCTCTCAGAACCCAAACTCCATGGTCTCTGGTCCCTGGCACTAATCCCCATCTGAAGATAGTCAGGAAGAGTTCCTGGATGACCTCTGAGCAAGGACTCCTGGTGGGATCCCTGAGGTCAGTGGGGAGAAGAGACACAGGCATATACAGAAGCAGAAAGGGGGATGGGAACAGAGACAGGAAGAGTTATGCATTTCTTTCTGTATTAAAAAAAAAAAAAGAAATTATACTTTTGGGGGACTGTGAGACTTGAGATCTATCTTCCTATCTGCCTCTCAGCCCTCTGCCTCAAGAGAAGTCAGAAGAAATTCTGGTTTTTAAAATGACATAAAATCTAGATGTTTTTTAAAAATGTTATCACACACATCATAAAAATACAATAAGGACACAGCCTAATGAATTTTTGCAAAGTACACCAGCCCATCCCACCCATACGACCAGCCCCTACATCAAGAAACAGAACACAACCAGCACCTCGTGCTCCCCTCCAGGCACTGCCCGTCCCCGCACCCTCCCACGGGTACGCTCTATGGAGACTTCTATCACACAGATTGGCTTTGCCTGCTTTTCTCATTTAAATATAGTGAAACCTAGTTCTAACTCTTCAGGAATAGGATAAAACAAACAACCAAATACAACTCCTCACAACCACCCTTCAAATATCAGAACCCAGCCAGCCCCCCAGTAAGCAAATGAAGAGGTAAAGTTTTAATGGGTGAAGTGGGATTCACCGAGGTATCTTCCCCTCCCAAGTAGGATCTGCATAGGTTTTTCTTTCCGTCATCTTTTGCAACAAGTTCCTCTGGTTATACAGAAAAGGACTGTTCCTAGGAAGCCAGCGGTTTGGCTGCTGGAACAAAGGACAGAGATAGCACCAGAACAATTTGTTTCTAATTCTGCCCCTCTCCTGATGCCTGATATTAATTGAGGCCACTTTATGGTTTTCACCTTCAATTCCTTACCTTTTAAATTGTTCTGTGTATCCTTTATTCAAGGCACAGTGAGGCAAATTTAAATGCTATTTTGTAATCATCTGATCAAACTATTTACAGTCAATTTTTTTTATACAACCAAAGCCTCACAGCATAACAAACATTTTTAACCTGTGATCAAAAAGTAATTTTCTATCAAATTTCTGGAGTCCAGAGGCATGATTGTGGTTGGAACTATATATATGATAAATGTTTCAAGGCAAACCTGAGGGATCCTAAAGTACTAAAAATATCAGAGGGAGAACAGCCAGTCCTGTTCAGCACAGCACTTGCTGGGAAATCAGGGATGAAGAGCTGACTCTCAGCTCTGCCATGATCTCAGTGAAGGACTTGGGGCCTTCCCCTTGGCCATCTGGCTGTGATCCACGCGGAACCCTTTCTGCCCCACCCTTCACTTCCCAGCCCTGCCAAGAAGCTGAGAGTGGCTATGAAATACCGAGAACACCTCCCTGCAGGCAGGAGAGACAGGAACAGGATACAACGGTTGGTATTAGCCAGAGGAGTTGTTACCTCGGAATTGCGCAGCCCCAAGAATTCTGAGTAAATGATGAAGCCAGTTTGGAAAAGGTGCTCCCACAAACAGAGACTGAGTAAGGCTCCAAAGCAGGAAGCCATTCCACAGCACTGAGATGATATAGAAGTGAGAAAAATACCTGTGGAGGGAAAACAAGTTAGGTAATAATCAGAGTGGATCCACTTTAAGCCTTTATACAGGAAGACTATTTTTAGTTTCCCTATCCTCTTTCCTCCATTCCGCAAGTATAGCTTTGCTTTTTTAATAGAACCTGAATCCTACAGATGTTCAGATTTTTGAAATTTCCTTTCAAATGATGGGACTGGTTAACTAATAAGAAAAAGAGGCTTCCTAAAGTCAACAAGAACAAGAATGACCTTGTTAAACTTAGATGTAGGGTTAATTAGCTCTCTCTTATCTTCAGGTAACAGGATTGGGCTCAAACTCAAAAATAGGGGCCCAAGGGCCTGGCAGAGACAGCCTAGATTGTGCTAACACTAGCCAAATCTGTGGAAGATTTCTAAATCTCGAGTGGTATTGCTGCAATAGCCGTACAACTGTTACACAAGATTTGCACAATCACAGGTTCTCAGGGTTGCAAGAAACCTTAAAGGTCTTCTGATTCAGTGTTTTCTTAAATTGTGTTGATCTAAATTACTTTTATAATAACATGACAAATATTAACTCATAAAACTAGCTATCAACTCCTGATGGGTACCGCTCTCATACAAATACAATACATATTTTGCAATCATGACAGTAACGAATGAAATAAATAAAACCACAAAACCAATAAAAGTTGAAATTAGTAATTAGCAATGTCAATTTAACATGAAAGATTATGCTGGTTTGCTGCAAAGGAATCACCTAATATGGCACCAGGGCCTAACATGCTTTTTTGAGGTCTCTTTACCTATACCTCTACTATTTTTCTCTAATCAAATCAATGCAAAATCTTTCTGACACTGCAGGGTGCCTGGAGGTCACCTGGCCTTCCCTGGTCTTCAATGCATCACATCTATATTAAGCCCTCCTTCTTGTCTCATTTATCTGTGATGCAGTAAGACAGCCTGGAGTCAATAGGACTACACATAGATTCAGGGACTCCTCTTCCAGTTGATTCAGAGTATGCTTGTATGTACCAGACCTCACAGTCCCCCAGACTATGCCCACAACCCGTCTGACAAACACTGATCTAAGCTGACCATTCCATAGCAACCCACTTATTCTCCCCACTACTGTTACAAATTCTATCACCAGATCTGTCCTCTCTGAGATGTCCTGTTATTCTGGATTCAGATCTTCTCTAGGCTCAAGAGCTTAGTTTCCTGCAAAGTTCATGCATGAGTGTCAAGTCCACCCCCTCGTCCCCACCCCTGGGCCCCTGGCCTTTGGTTGCCTCCCAGGGTCTTCCGTAAGACACACTTCCTAGAACTGAGCCCAGGTCTGGTCTGAGCCAGCAGAGCAGAATGGCAGCTGCAAGGTGCTCTGCAGGCTCCCATGGAAAGGGGAGGGGCCCGCTTCTGAGGAGCAACTTTCAGCCGCTTTACCTACTTCATGTTTTCAAAACAATTTACTGAGCACTTAGAACATGCTAGGTGATGTTCTTGGAGCTGGAGACGCAGCAGGGAGCAAACTGAGCAGGTGGCTGCCGTGATGAAGTTTATCTTTCGGCAGACAGTCAGCAAATGAACCTGTAGACATCTAGCCCAGTGCTGGGTGAGGGAACAGAGACGGTGCAGAGGGGAGGCCATTCTGGGTGAGTGGTCAAGGATGGCCTCTCTGGAAGTGACACTTGGCTAGAATGAATAACCTTTGTGAATTTCTGAGCAAAGAATGTTCTAGGGAGAGGAAACAACCACCACGAAGGCCCTGAGGCACAACAAAGGACACATGTGTGGAGGGTGCTAGGGCATGAAAAGCAAGGGCAGACCCTACAGGGCCCTGTAAGGACACTGGCTTTTTTTTTTTTTTCTTTTTTTTTTTGCGGTACGCAGGCCTCTCACTGTTGTGGCCTCTCCCGTTGCAGAGCACAGGCTCCGGACGCGCAGGCTCAGCGGCTATGGTCCACGGGCCCAGCTGCTCTGAGGCATGTGGGATCTTCCCGGACCGTGTCCCCTGCATCAGCAGGCGGACTCTCAACCACTGTGCCACCAGGGAAGCCCAGGACACTGGCTTTTAAGTGGGATGGGAAGGCATCTGAACACAGCAACCTGAAGTAATACTTTATGTTTTAAAAATCCTTCTGGCTGATGGAAAAGTTCTGGAGATGATGACAGTGGTGATGGCTGCAAAACAATGTGAATGTACTTAAAGCCAATGAGCTGTACACGCAAAAAGGGTTAAAGTGGAAAATGGTATGTCATGTATATTATATCACAATCAAAAGAAAAAAAAGAGAGAGCATTGTTCATTCATTTTGGTCTTTTTTAAGTTAAAAAAAATCCCCCTGGTAAGGAAAGAGAATCGTCCAGTTGTGGGGAGACCAGTTAAAGAGTATTTCATTTCATCTTCCCAACAATCCTGTCAAGTTTGCATTATATTTACATGTGGCAGCTGAGAAAACTAAGGCTCAGAAGGTTAAGTTACTTATCCAAGGTCATGCAGTAAGTGGCAGTGTTGGCTCCACACTCAGCCCTGATGACTCTGAAGTTAAAATCACATGGCTGTGCTCCTATTCATGTGATCTAGACTTGCCGGAACCTGCTTTTCCAGCCCTATGTTACATGTACCAATTTATACCAAACCATAAGTCAACCAAATTACTCAAGAATGTTTGATATAAGATGCTAAGCCACATTTTGCTGTGCCCTACTTGTACCATGGGGTTTTGATTCACAGGCAGATTGTTTTCCTTATTCCTACATTTTGCACATTCTATCTCTTGTTTTGCTTGCCTTATTTCCTGCTACAGGAAACGTGTCCTACTCTTAATTCGTGGTTACATCTGTTTTTTGAAAAGACCCAGCTCTAGCCTCAAAAGCAGATCTGAAAACTCTCCTTCCTTCTCTTCTAGACGCTCTCCCTCTTTTCCCCCCTTGGCACTTTGCTTAACTGAAGTGAACCCCTGGGAGCAGGGATATGGGGACCCTTATGGTAGCTCAGGGCTGGGCACCGAGCAAGCACTCCTCTGACTTAACAAACATTTTGGTGCTTAGTATAAGCCAGGGACTGCTCTAGGCTCTGGGGATACAGCAATGAACACAAAAGACAACAGTTCCTGCCCTCATGGAGCTTATACTCACAGTTACACACAGAAGTAAAATTTACACCATGTCAGTAGGTGATAATTGCTAACAAGAAAACTAAAGCTGGGAAGAGACGAAGAAGTGCTGGGGATGGTAGTATTATACTTTTAAACAGGGTGGGTAGGGCAGGCCTCGTTGAGAAGGTTATACCTGAGCAGAATTATAGGAAGTGAGGGCATAAACCATCTGGCTATTTGGGGGAAGAGCTTTCCAGGTAGAGGAAAGGCCTCTACAGGGCGAAGGCCCTGAGGGGACAGAAAACAAGCAGAGAGACCCAGAAAACTGGATTGGAGCCACACGAGGGGCAAACGATAGGATCTCAGTGAGGTGGTGGGGACAAGACTGTACAGGGTCTTGGGCTCTTCCTGGGAGTGAGCTGGAAGCCACTAGATGGTTCTGGGACAGGAGATATCTGATCTAACACTACTTGCTGATTGCAAGAACTGATCCCAGGACCAGTTAGGGGAGTCATAGGTTTAATTAAGGAAGGAAACCAACGGTTCCTGAGTTCTGACGAGGTGCCTGGCCCTGTGCCACGTGCTTTAACATCATAACCACCTGTATGAGGAACAGGTGCTATTATGCTAACACTCCAGTCCATACCACCACCTCTTGCCTGGAGCACCCTTAACGGCCTCTTACCCAGTCTTCTCCACACAATGGCTAGTCATCCTCTCAAACATAAATCACATAATGCCATGCCCCCTTCCCCATCCTAAAGCTGCTTTCCACACACTCAGAATAAAATCTAATCTCCACTATGGTCTGTAAGGCCTGCTGTCTGTCCTGGCCTCCCAAAATAAACTCATCTTCTGCCCTGCCCCTTTCTGATCATCCTTTCTAGTGCTGTCATCGGTAACCCCATCTTGCTCATGATCAAGTAACCAGGCTGGATTTCCTCTGAAGCACTTATTACCATCTGAAATTATTTTGCTTGTTTTACAAGATTTGTTTACATACTTACCATTTTACAAAAACAAAGGCTCCAAGGAACCTAGAATAGCTCCTGGAACCTAGAATAGCTCCTTATAGAGTAAGTACTCTATAAACAATGGTTAAATAAATGAATGAAAGAGAAGGTACCACATCCAAAGTTACTCTGAAAAAGCAGTCAAGTTAATCAACAAACCAATTAAAGCTAAAACCTTTTTTTTTTTTTGATTCATTCAAAACATTGATCGAGGACCTTATTATCATCAGGCATTGAGCCCGAGATATGGTAACAAACAAGACAAATGTAAACATATGGAGTTTACAGTCTAGAGCAGGGATTCCTGACATTTTTCTTCCATCATGCACTCCTTTGGCAGTCTGGTGAAGGCTACATGCCTAAAAGACATAGGGATAAACGAAACCAATTATGCTGAAATATAGGTAACACAACCACTAAGAAACATTTGTAATATATGTGCTTCTTAATTAATGTATTAAATAACAAGATATAGTGGAGGATAATACAGTGTTCTTATAGTGAAAATAATGTTTTGAGGTCTCCTCAATATTTTTAATATAACATTAAAAAACTTGTCACAAAATTGCAGGAATTGCTAATTCTACTGTGGTTTGTTGATTACATTCACCATTAAAGTGCCAAATTTCAGCTAGAGGTTAGTGAAATAAAGATGTAATTTTTTCCAATCCAATTTGCCCCAAATTCTATCCACAGATCCCCTGGACTGCAGGTTAGGACCCCTGAACCCTAGGAGGGAAAGTCTGGATGGTTCTCTTTGTCTCTACAGCTCAATTCAATTGCAATGTTTCTATAACATTTTGAAATATTAGAAACAGAAGTACTTCCATATACACTATGCAAGTCAAGAGCACTGTGACTCACGTTCGAGGTCATGTATTTATTCAGACTTTCTGGGAAATCAAAACTCCAGGAAGGGCTTCCCTGGTGGCACAGTGGTTAAGAATCCACCTGCCAATGCAGGGGACATGGGTTCGAGCCCTGGTTCGGGAAGATTCCACATGCCGTGGAGCAACTAAGCCCATGTGCCACAACTACTGAGCCTGTGCTCTAGAGCCCGCAAGCGACAACTACTGAACCCGCATGCCACAACTACTGAAGCCCGCAGGCCTAGAGACCGTGCTCCGCAACAAGAGAAGCCATCGCAGTGAGAAGCCTGCGCACCTCAACGAAGAGTAGCCACAACTAGAGAAAGCCTGCCCGCAGCAACGAAGACCCAATGCAGCCAAAAATAAATAAATAAAATAAATAAATTATTTTTAAAAATTAAAAAAACACAAAAAACAAAACTGCAGGAACCAAAAGAAAACAAGAAAAGCAACTATCACCTTAATTAAAAAAAAAAAAAACTACCAGGCAGGGGTAATGGAATCAACATTCCATGAATTCAATTAAGGTTTAATTCTTTCCTCTTTAGGAAAAAATAATCCCAAACAAATTCACCTAAGCTCTTGGGTGCAGAAACGTGATATACAGCTGCCTATTTCTAAGTGTAAAAATTACAGGCTTATTTTCACCTTTAAGAGTACTACTGAATTCTGAACAAGGAAAAATATTTAAATATAGCATCTAGACATTTTTGCCTTTCATGACTGGCCTGGGTTTGCTGCACCTTCTCTAGTATGAAAAGGAATTTTAGTTTAAATTTAGAAAAAAGACCAAACAAAACACCATGGAAGGGTCCGTTCTAGAATTCTGGAAGAAGAAAAACACATAAATTATTTCATAATATAGCAGAAGTTACAAGGAGCCCAAAGAGTACCAATTTTGTAGTAAAGAGTAAGGGAAAGGTACAAAATTTGTTTCTTGGCCGTCAAATATAAGGACAGACCGGAGCAGTAACAGGTAGGGTATGGGAGCCAAAGAGGTAAGTGCTGGGAATGATTTGAAATATGCCCTCTACTCCAGAAACAGTAGTACCTTTTCTAAAATTCAGAAAATAAATTGTTAGAACTCACACTCTCAAAAGAATTTTTTTCTTCACCTTGTAACACTAAAAAAAATGACAATCTAGGAATGTTCCTGCTATGAAATAGAAAAGTACTACACTCAAAACCTGATGAAAAATAGGATGACCGGAAACTTTAGCTTACAAAGAGCTTCTAAGAAATAGGAGGTTTAATCACTGTGTGTGAATCGTCTACTTCCCAGAGCCTCATTCCCGTTACATTTCCTCAGAATGACCTAGTGCTCGCTTCTCAGTGTTAATACCTGATGAATATTTCTGCAACAGTCAAAAGTGGGAAGCCAAGTTTATTTAGACTCTTTCTTGTCTGCAGACCTGGGGCACCGCCTATGCGAGGTTTAAGTGAGAACCAAGATGTTTTAATACATCAGAAACCCTATCACATTTCTCCAGATTCCTTCCTAAACGCCAACTTACGCTGTATCTCCAAGAAAAGCCACTGCTATATTCCTACCGTCTAGCAGTGTTTGGCTGACTCTTCCCGGTAATGTTCTGAATTTAAAGAAAAGCAAACAAAAACCGAAACTATAACAAGCCTTACAATTTCTGAAAGAATTCTATTGAAGTCCTAACGATTTAATCTCTCGTTGAACTTAGTTATGAAATCTGCTGAAAGTCAAATGGGGCTTAGGGACCAGGCTTGCCTAAAATGTGCCATCTTGGGGAACATTTCTCCAGGGGCACCTGCCGAGATGCGGGTAAGGAGCGTCAGTGCGATCGAAGGAGGTGGGCGCCAGTTGGTGACCCGCGTCTCACCCTTCATCCTAACTGTTTAGAGTTGGGAAACAAATACGGGACACAGAGGCGCGAAAGGAGGGCCTGCCTTCATTTTTAGTGAGTTCCGGCGACCTCAAGTTAGCTTATGAGCCCCTAGAGTGCAGGAGAGGGGAAACAGGAGAATTTTCGGAAACTTTAATTTACCGCCTGGTGACCGGGCCTAAATTGGGAAGCGCTGCCATTTACCCCGAAGGAAAGGCTACGTGCGGCCAGAAGTTCACGTTCCTGCACCCCGGAAGGTGCGCGCAGCTCAGCACCCTCGGTGTCGACGGACACTCGCGGCGTCGACGGACACTCGCGGCATTCAGCCCCCAGCGCCACGCAGCGGACGCGGGCAGAGCCGGAGGGCGGGCCGGCGTTGCGCCGCGTCGAGGAACCCGCCTGGGCCTCCCGGGCCGGTCCGCGCCGGCCCCGCCAGCCCCGCGCCCACCTCTGCTGCCCCCTGCCGGCTGCTCGAGCGGGGCGCCCCTGGCTCTCCGCGCCTAGGCAGCCAGGACTCGCGCCCGGGCGCGGTTACCTCTTGGGGACATCAAAAGCCCGACAGGCGGCCGGTCGCGACGGCCCCCCTTCCTTGGTTTTTCCATAGCGGATCAGGTCCTGGAAGAGCGCGCAGCCCGGAAGCAGGCCGGACGGCACGAGCTGCAGCAGTAGGGTCAGCAGGAAGGCCGCGGCCAGCGTGAGCCACACGGCACGCAGCGGATTCAGCGCCGAGAGTTCGGCCTCCGCCCAGGGAGACATGGCCGGCGCACCCGGCGTCCCCGCTCCTCGGGCCCTCGCCACCCGTTGGCGTAGAAACAGCCACTCGAGCGCGGCGCGCCGGCCTCAGCCGGGCGGGACGTGGGTGACGCAGCGCAGGGCTGGGTCGCGCTCGGCCCCGCCCAGGACACGCCTCCCGGGAGGAGGCACCGCCCCGCCGCGCGGAATTCTTGGTCTGGGTCTTGCTGGAGCTTGTTGGTCGCTCTATCACTAGTCTGAGTCGGGGTTCCTATATGGAACCCCAGAAATACGACTCAACAGTATGATTTAAAGCAGCGGAACGAACAAGACTACGTCTGCAAGTCTTCACTGCAGCACTGTTTTCATTGGAAAAGTGGAAACAATCCAGAATGTTCCACGTTAAGGTATCTTGCTAAATTATGGTACAATAACATTGGAGTATCATGAATCCATTAACATAATTATGAAGACGGTCGAAACACGGAAAACTGCTTATGATAACTGGAACTGTAGGTTAAGCGAAAAAAAAGACTAAAATATATAGCTATGATTGCGAACAACTATATTAATATGAATGTGTGAATATATGGATGAAGAAGGCGGGACATACAAGAAAATGAATAGTTGTATTAGGATGTTAGGAATGTGTATAATTTAAACGCGTAAAGTAGAAAGTCAAGACAATTGCACGTACAAAAATGAAAGTGGTAAAAATTCTATTTTAAAAACTGCAGTCCTCTCCCTACTAGAGTTCCACTTCTTAGAGGCAAAGTTTTTAACACCATCTGCCGTTTCTGATATTTACTCCGTGTAGTGACTGCTATTTTTATTGACTCATCAATTTTAAACAACATTGATTTTCAGTTAGGACAAATGTAAATTTAACTCTTTTAGGTAATTTTTTTAAAGCCTTGAAAATGTCAGTGCTTAAAATATTGTATGCCTCTTATATGACAGGCATCGTTTTGCACACCAAGGACAGAGAGGCTTACAGGACAATGTCCCTGCCCTTCTGGAGCTTAGGTTCTTGAGGTTGGGTGGCAGGTGAGGGGTAGGAGAGGGGAGTGGCCGCCCTTACCCCAGTGTGATACCCTACATTTGTGTTGAATGAGCCACAGGGAACTGGGTAGGAAGGTTATTGTGGCTTGAACAGTCCTTTGGAATGTTAAATGTGCCAGCTTCTTAAGAGTTTTGGTTCTTTGTTCAAGGACACTTCAGCCTTTACCAGTGACTTGAGAAACACGTGATAAAGGTTAGTCAAATTGACCTTCCAGCTGGGACAATGAGGTCTCTCTGTATGACCTAGGGTTTCATCTGCAGGGGTCACCTCTTCATTGTCTCTTCACTGTTCTTAGGTTAACCCCATAGAAATGCTGCTGGACTTTCTAGAACATCTTTCCAGACAAGCTACCTGGAAGTTCATTGCAGGGATCAAGTTTCCTGAGTGGGAGGTTCTCTTGTAGTTACCTGATCTGGGGAAGGATCACAAAACAATGTGTGTGTGTGTGTGTGTGTGTGTGTGTGTGTAGTGGAAACAGGAAGACTGAAGCTGGAGGGAAAAATTATCCCATGTTTTCTGGCTTGAATTTTAGTTAGAGTTCACAGCTCATATTCAGACAAGCCCCCTGTAGAGGGCAGTGGCTGAACAGGAAGCCACAAGTCAAACCCTACTGTAAGCATTTGTAAATGTTGAAATGCTTACTGGAGTGAGTTATTTCAAAAGTGGAAAACCAGGCTAAAGCCTGTTAGACAGATCATCGCCAAGAAGTATCAATCAGTTTTTGTCTTTCTTCATTTAATTACCTGCACTGTATAATCAGCAAACCTCTGGCTTGGCCTGCAGTAAATGACAATGCCGTTTTTCCAGTTGTTCAGGCCAAACCCCTTGAACTCAGCCTTGATTACTCTCTTGCTAAATACAATCTGTCAGCAAATCCTGTTGGCTCTACCTTCAAAATATGAAACGAAAATTCAATCACCTTTGGAGTCAGTGCTTTCCTGAAGGCCCTAGCTAGCTCAATAAATAGGAGAAAGAAATAACAGGTCTACAGACTACAAAGTAAGAAACGAGCTGTTATTATTTGAAGGTAATATGAAACTCCAAGAGAGTCTGCAGATAACATATTAGAACTAATAGAGTTTGGTAAGGTTGGATACAAAAATCAGTTTCTAAATATTGGTCATTTCTATTTCTGAGCAACAAACAGAAAATAAATGCTTTAAAGATAACATTTTCAGTGGCATAAACTTATGTGTCTAGGAATAAATCTAATAAAAGGTATGTAAATCTTCAAAGAAAATAAAATGTTAACTGGTATTAAAGAAGACATATTTAAAGGGAGAGATATACTAAACTCACAGATCAAAAGACTCAATATAGTTAAAATGAAAATTCTCCCCAAGCTGATTATGGAATAAATGTAGTACCAATCAGACCCCAGCTTTTTATGGAACTTAAGAAGCCGATTCTAAAATTTATATGAAAGTAGGAAGGGCTAAAGATAGCTAAGGTACTCTCAAAAATAAAAAAGAGGACTTGCTTCATGAGATAACAAGACCAATACAGAGACGTAGTAATTATGTCAGTATGGTGTGGAAGCAGGGATAGACGAAGAGACAGTGGAGCATAATGGAGAGTCCAGAAACAGAACCTCCTCCCACTTCCCACACTCCCTTTATATTTCTCCATAGCCTTTGCCATGCCATGCCATGCCATGCGCATTCATTTCTTAATTTAGGAAGCACATTTGTACCTCCTGGTACATAGTGTATGCTCAGTAATTATCTGTGGAATGACTGAATGAATGAACAAACTTACTGAGCCTCCACCATGCATAAGGTTTTATACAGTAAACTATGGGGTGGGGTCCACAGGGCCATGATCATAGGCTCCTTGAACAGCATATCAGAGTGAAAACCTGGGGGCTTTGGAGCAGACACACTTGCATTAGACTGACTGCTCCATTACTTACAATCAGCTATGTAACTTACAGTCACCTCTAAAATAGAAGCACAGGGTGTTGTGCAGGTTGAGTGAAATTATGTATGGAAAGCTTTGTACACAGAATAGGTCCTCAACAGGCGTTAACACCTCTGCATTATCCTCATCTGTACATTGGGCACGATACAATCTTCCTTAAGGAGATCCAATAAGATTCTTCCAGATGAAAACACCGCACGCACCACCTGTCACACAGATGTTCAAAAATGCTAATTTCACATACATTTGAAAAACTAACCACAATGAAGAAGAGAAAAAGGGCTAAATGGGTGGAGGGGTCATTTCTAACTGGCGTGGTCAGTGAAGTCTTCCTGAAGGAAGCTAGATCTTGAAGGATGGTGAGAGTTCCTAATAAACGAAGAGCCAAAAGGGAACGAGAACCTTTTAGACTAAGGAAATGGCATCAACAAGGTCCTGTTTTGGTGGTGGTGGTGCATCAAATCTCAGTGAAAAAAGTTACCTTTGTTCAGCATTTGCAAGCAGATGCAGCGTTGACATCAGCTGCAAGTGTCTCTGATTTGGTGCCACCGCTTCTCTGGCTACATGATTTGGCTTCCCCTGCTGAACAGAAGACCTAGGTGTACAGCACACTATGTCTGCAGTATTTAGTCAGCAGACAGCGACTGAATTTTAAACAAAGGACTTACATGATTAGACCTTTCAGTTCATTCTGGCAGCAGGGTGGAGAATGGATGGGATTAGGCTGGGGGCAAGGGTAGGTGAGATGAAAGGCAGGAGAGCAGGTAGAAGCCTTTGTAAAAGTTTTGTTGTGGCCTAAAGGAAAACTGTGCCCGTGGGGTGTGAGGAGTGAATGCTTCTGAGACATGTGTGGTTTGCTGCTTTTCCTTCCCAGCCTGAATTCATGCTCTATTGGTGCTTTTTTTTCTTTTTTTTAATAAATTTATTTTATTTGTTTATTTTTGGCCGCGTTGGGTCTTCACTGCTGCACGCGGCCCTCTCCAGTTGCGCAGAGCGGGGACTGCTCCTCGCCGTGGTGCGCGGGCCTCTCACCATGGTGGCCTCTTCCATTGCGGAGCCCGGGCTCCAGGCACGCGGGCCTCAGCAGTCGTGGCACGTGAGCTCTAGAGCGCAGGCTCAGCAGCCATGGCTCACGGGCTTGGCTTCTCCGCGGCATGTGGGATCCTCCCGGACCAGGGCTCGAACCCCGTGTCCCCTGCATTGGCAGGCGGATTCTTAACCACTGCACCAGCAGGGAAGCCCCTATTGGTGCTTTTTTTCTACTTCCTATTACACACACACACACACACACACACACACACACACACACACACACACACACACACACACACACACACACACACACACACACACACACACACCAGTTCTCATTCCTGTTCGTCTCTTGCAGTGGCCCTGCAAATCCCCAACCCTGTGTGGACCCAATCACCCACTTTCTATCAGAGCTACTGAGCTCATTATAGGATTGGGCTCATTATAGGATTGTGACCTGAACTCACGGGACAGCCTGAGCTACCTGACAGTCCTTTCATTTGCTTTTGTCAAATTCCAAGCCCATCATCCTGTACTGAGTCTTCACAACCTTCTCCATCCAAATCACCTGGCACTTTGCCGTATCACCCTTTGCTCTCAGAAGGTTATCTGAATACCTACTTCACAAAAAACGTCTTTGGGTTGCACTTTATGCACCTGTGGTTATATTGATGGCCACACCTGTCTTTACCTCCTTTCTACCAATCAGGCCTGAGCAGGTGACTATAATCTGACTGCCTGAATCTTGGCACAGCTGCTGGACTTGCTCCTCTAGCTCTTATCAGCATTCTGCCAGAGTCTTGAAGGTCTCTGGCTTTATTTCCCTATAACTGAGCCTGGGGCCCATGGCTTCCCATTCCCTCAGCCTGTTTGCTCTCACCTGTTCTAGGTCAATGCCTTTCCTGCCCTAAGGTCCAGTTTTGCCTTATGCCTTCTATTCCATCCCATGTTATGGGTTGAATTGTGTCCCACAAAAAATTTGTATGTTGAAGTCCTAGGCTTCAGTACCTCAGAATGTAACATTATTTGCAGATCATATTTATTCATTCAATATATTTTTCAAGCACAAGCACTTTTTGTTACCATATGCCCTCTTCCCCATCCATTAAGAATAATCTTCTCCCCACCCTTCCGTGCTCAACCCTGCTGATGGGACATGCCTCAGGGTTTTTTGTTTTCTTAATTAATAGACTTGACTTTAGAGCAGTTTTAGATTTATAGAGTAATGAGCAAAGTATAGACAACTCCCATATACTCCTTTATTATCCTTTTAATGTCCATGGGATCTGTAGTGATGTCCCCTCTTTAATTTCTGATATTAGTAATTTGTGTTCTCTTTCTTCTTTTTTTAGTTAGCCTGGATAGAGGCTTATCAGTTTTATTAATTTTTTCAAAGAACCAGCTTTCGATTTTGTTAATTTTCTCTATTGATTTCCTGTTTTCAATTTCATTGATTTCTGCTTTAATTCTTATTATTTCTTTTCTTCTGCTTACTTTGGGCTTAATTTGCTCTTCTTTTTCTAGTTTTCTAAGATTGGAACTTAGATTATTGATTTAATTTTTTAATAAATTTATTTATTTATTTTTGGCTGCATTGGGTCTTCATTGCTGCATGGGGGCTTTCTCTAGTTGCCGAGAGCAGGGGCTACTCTTCGTTGCGGTGTGTGGGCTTCTCATTGTGGTGGCTTCTCTTGTTGCAGAACATGGGCTGTAAGCGCTCAGGCTTCAGTAGCTGTGGCTCGCTGGCTCTAGAGTGCAAGCTCAGTAGTTGTGGCGCATGGGTTTAGTTGCTCCACGGCATGTGGGATCTTCCCAGACCAGGGCTCGAACCCATGTCCCCTGCATTGGCAGGCAGATTCTTAACCACTGCATCACCAGGGAAGTCCTGATTATTGATTTTAGATCTTTCTTTTTTTCTAATATATGCATTCAATGCTATAAATTTCCTTCTAAATACTGCTTTTGCTGCTTCCCACAAATTTTGATAAGTTGTGTTTTCATTTTCGTTTCGTTCAAAATATTTTTAAACTTCCCTTGAGATTTCATGTTTGACCCATGTATTATTTAGAAGTGTGTTGTTTAATATCCATGTATTTTGAAATTTTCCAGTTTTCTTTATGTTATTGACTGCTAGCTTAATTCCATTGTGATCTGAGAGCAGACATTATATAATTCTTATTTTTAAAAATTTGTTAAGGAGTGTTTTATGGCCCAGAATGCAGTTTATTTTAGTGAATGTTCCATGTGAGCTTGAGATAAATAAATATGACATGATAAGTGGAGAGATAGATCATGTTCCTGTTTTTGAAGATTCAGTGTTGTTAAGATGTTAATTCCTCCTTTATTGATCCAATTATTCAACATAACTACAATTGAAATCCCAGCAAGAATTTTGTGGAAACTGACAAGATGAATCTAAAATGTATATGGAAAACAAAGGATCTAAAATAGTCCAAGATAAAATCAAAGAAGAAAAAATGTAGAGGATTTAAGTGATCATATTTCAAGACTTAATATAAAGCTATAGTAATTAAGATAGTGTAGTATTGGTGTAAGGATACATAGAGTTATGTAATAAAAATTATTCCATAAATAGACCAACATATATCAGTTACTTGATTTATGATGAAGGCTGCTTGCAATACAGTGAAGAAAAAGGTCTTTTCAGTAACTGGTGCTGGAGCAATTGGCCATCCACATAGGAAAAAATATACTCTTGACCTTTACCTAATACCATACACAAAATTTCATTCAAATGATTCATAGACTTATTGTTCAAGAGTAAGGGGAAATAAAGACTTTCTGGGACAAACAAAAATGGAGAGAATTTGCCACCAGTAGACCTACCTGGCAAGAAATGTTAAAGAAATTCTTTAAAAAGAAGGAAAACAATGTAAGTCAAAAACCTGGATCTACATAAAGAAGTGAAGAGCATCTAAAAAGGATTAAGCGAAGGTAAAATAAAAACTTTTGATCTTGCAAAACTTAGTTATTCCAAGAGTTTGTAGCTACCTTAGAATTTTCTGTTTCTGTTATCTGTGAATGAGGAGAGTTTTACTTCTTTCTTTCTCATCTGGATACTCTTATTTATTTTTATTGCTTATGCACTGGGTGAAGCCTCCAGTATGTTGAATAGAAGTGGTGGGAGGAAACATCTTTGTCTTGTTGCCAGACATTCTTGCCTCATTCCTGATTTTAAGGGCAAAGGATTCAGTCTTTCATCATTAAACGTGATGTTAATAGTAGGTTTTACATAAACACCTTTTGTTAGGTTGAAAAAGTTCCTTTTATTTCAAGTTTTATTATAACTTTTTAAGTCATGAAAGGTGCTGAATATTATATAATTTTTAAGCACTGATTGAGATAATCATATGTTTTTTCCATTTAAAGTTGACCCTTGAACAACACGGGGGACTAGGGATGCCAACCCTCTGTGAGGTTGAAAATCCACGTATAATTTATAGTCAACCCATCTGTATCCAGTGTTCCTCTGTATCTGCTGTTCCTCCATATCACAGGATTCAACCAATCGCAGATTGTGTAGTACTGTAGTGTTTGCTGTTGAAAAATATCTGAGTATAAGTGGACACTTGCAGTTCAAACCCATGTTCGAAGGTCAACTGTATTCTCTTAATGTAATTAATGTCACTGATTTATGAAAAATATAGCAACTTCACATACTTGGGATAAATCTTGCTTGGTTACAATTTGGCATACCTTTATATTTAATTGGGTTTGATTTGTTAATATTTTGAAAAGGATTTCTTTGACGTCTTTTCTCATGAGGGATACTAGTCCACAAATTTCTTTTCTTGTAATGTCCTTGTCAAGTTTTAGTACCAGTGTCCTGTTAGTTCATAAAACAAGTTGGGAATTGTTCCCTCTTCCTATTTTCTCTAAAAGAATTTGTATAGGAATGGTTTATTTTTTCATTAAATGTTAACAGAATTTACCAGTGACACCATCTGGGCCTGGAGTTTTCCTTGGGATTGAGAGTTATGTTTATTTTTGTATCAGTTTAGGAAATAAATTTGTCCATATCTTCTAAGTTGTATAGTTATTCAGAATAATTATATTTACTAATTATAATTATTTATAATAATCTTGTATCCTTTTTAACTTCAATAGGGATCTATAGTGATGTCCTCTTTTTCTTTTCTAATACTGATAATTTGTATTTTCTTTCTTTACCAGTCTTGTTAGAGTTTTATCAATTTTAGTAATGTTTTCAAAGAATGAACTGTTGGGTTTGTTGATTTTCCCTGTTTTATGTTTGTCTTCTATTTCATTGGTTGTTTTTTTTTACATCTTTATTGGAGTATAATTACTTTACAATGGTGTGTTAGTTTCTGCTTTATAACAAACTGAATCAGTTATACATATACATATGTTCCCATATCTCTTCCCTCTTGCATCTCCCTCCCTACCACCCTCCCTATCCCACCCCTCTAGAAGGTCACAAAGCACCGAGCTGATCTCCCTGTGCTATGCAGCTGCTTCCCACTAGCTATCTATTTTACGTTTGGTAGTGTATATATGTCCATGCCACTCTATCACTTTGTCACAGCTTACCCTTCCCCCTCCCCAAATCCTCAAGTCCATTCTCTAGTAGGTCTGTGTCTTTATTCCCGTCTTACCCCTAGGTTCTTCATGACTTTTTTTTTTCTTAGATTCCATATATATGTGTTAGCATACAGTATTTGTCTTTCTCTTTCTGACTTACTTCACTCTGTATGACAGATTCTAGGTCCATCCACCTCACTACGAATAACTCAGTTTTGTTCCTTTTTATGGCTGAGTAATATTCCATTGTATATATGTGCCACATCATTATCCATTCATCCGATGATGGACACTTAGGTGGCTTCCATCTCCTGGCTATTGTAAATAGTGCTGCAATGAACATTTTGGTACATGACTCTTTTTGAATTATGGTTTTCTCAGGGTATATGCCCAGTAGTGGGGTTGCTGGGTCATATGGTAGTTCTATTTGTAGTTTTTAAAGGACCCTCCATATTGTTCTCCATAGTGGTTGTACCAATTCACATTCCCACCAGCAGTACAAGAGTGTTCCCTTTTCTCCACACCCTCTCCAGCATTTATTGTTTCTAGATTTTTTGGTGATGGCCATTCTGACGGGTGTGAGATGATATCTCATTGTAGTTTTGATTTGCATTTCTCTAATGATTAATGATGTTGAGCATTCTGTCATGTGTTTGTTGGCAATCTGTATATCTTCTTTGGAGAAATGTCTATTTAGGTCTTCTGCCCATTGTTGGATTGGGTTGTTTGTTTTTTTTCTTATTGAGCTGCATGAGCTGCTTGTAAATTTTGGAGATTAATCCTTTGTCAGTTGCTTCATTTGCAAATATTTTCTCCCATTCTGAGGGTTGTCTTTTGATCTTATTTATGGTTTCCTTTGCTGTGCAAAAGCTTTGAAGTTTCATTAGGTCCCATTTGTTTATTTTTGTTTTTATTTCCATTTCTCTAGGAGGTGGGTCAAAAAGGATCTTGCTGTGATTTATGTCATAGAGTGTTCTGCCTATGTTTTCCTCTAAAAGTTTGATAGTGTCTGGCATTACATTTACGTCTTTAATCCATTTTGAGCTTATTTTTGTGTATGGTGTTAGGGAGGGTTCTAATCTCATGTACATGTACCTGTCCAGTTTTCCCAGCACCACTTATTGAAGAGGATGTGCTTTCTCCACTGTACATTCCTGCCTCCTTTATCAAAGGTAAGGTGACCATATGTGTATGGGTTTATCTCTGGGCTTTCTGTCCTGTTCCATTGATCTATATTTCTGTTTTTGTGCAAGTACCATACTGTCTTGATTACTGTAGCTTTGTAGTATAGTCTGAAGTCAGGGAGCCTGAATCCTTCAGCTCCATTTTTCGTTCTCAAGATTGCTCTGGCTATTCAGGGTCTTTTGTGTTTCCATACAAATTGTGAAATTTTTTGTTCTAGTTCTGTGAAAAATGCCAGTGGTAGTTTGATAAGGATTGCATTGAATCTGTAGATCGCTTTGGGTAGTAGAGTCATTTTCACAATGTTGATTCTTCCAATCCAAGAACATGGTATATCTCTCCATCTATTTGTATCATCTTTAATTTCTTTCATTAGTGTCTTATAATTTTCTGCATACAGGTCGTTTGTCTCCTGAGGTAGGTTTACTCCTAGATATTTTATTCTTTTTGTTGCAATGGTAAATGGGAGACTTTTCTTAATTTCACTTTCAGATTTTTCATCATTAGTGTATAGGAATGCCAGAGATTTCTGTGCATTAATTTTGTATCCTGCTACTTTACCAAATTCATTGATTAGCTCTAGTAGATTTCTGGTAGCATCTTTAGGAGTCTCTATGTATAGTATCATGTCATCTACAAACAGTGACAGCTTTACTTCTTCTTTTCCGATTTGGATTCCTTTTATTTCCTTTTTTTCTCTGATTGCTGTGGCTAAAACTTCCAAAACTACGTTGAATAAGAGTGGTGAGAGTGGGCAACCTTGTCTTGTACCTGATCTTAGTGGAAATAGTTTCAGTTTTTCACCACTGAGAACAATGTCGGCTGTGGGTTTGTCATATATGGCCTTTATTATGTTCAGGAAAGTTCCCTCTATACGTACTTTCTGCAGAGATTTTATCATAAATGGGTGTTGAATTTTGTCGAAAGCTTTCTCTGCATCTATTGAGATGATCATATGGTTTTTCTCCTTCAATTTGTTAATATGGTGTATCACATTGATTGATTTGCGTATATTGAAGAATCCTTGCATTCCTGGGATAAACCTCACTTGATCATGATGTATGATCCTTTTAATGTGCTGTTGGATTCTGTTTGCTAGTATTTTATTGAGGATTTTTGCATCTATGTTTATCAGTGATATTGGCCTGTAGTTTTCTTTCTTTGTGACATCCTTGTCTGGTTTTGGTATCAGGGTGATGGTGGCCTTGTAGAATGAGTTTAGGAGTATTCCTCCCTCTCCTATATTTTGGAAGAGTTTGCGAAGGATAGGTGTTAGCTCTTCTCTAAATGTTTGATAGAATTCTCCTGTGAAGCCATCTGGTCCTGGGCTTTGGTCTGTTGGAAGATTTTTAATCACAGTTTCAATTTCAGTGCTTGTGATTGATCTGTTCATATTTTCTATTTCTTCCTGATTCAGTCTTGGCAGGTTGTGCATTTCTAAGAATTTGTCCATTTCTTCCAGGTTGTCCATTTTATTGGCATAGAGTTGCTTGTAGTAATCTCTCATGATCTTTTGTATTTCTGCAGTGTCAGTTGTTACTTCTCCTTTTTCATTTCTAATTCTATTGATTTGAGTCTTCTCCCTTTTTTTCTTGATGAGTCTGGCTAATGGTTTATCAATTTTGTTTATCTTCTCAAAGAAGCAGCTTTTACTTTTATTGATCTATGCTATTGTTTCCTTCATTTCTTTTTCATTTATTTCTGATCTGATCTTTATGATTTCTTTCCTTCTGCTAACTTTGGGGTTCTTTTGTTCTTCTTTCTCTAATTGCTTTAGGTTCAAGATTAGGTTGTTTATTTGAGATGTTTCCTATTTCTTAAGGTAGGATTGTATTGCTATAAACTTCCCTCTTAGAACTGCTTTTGCTGCATCCCATAGGTTTTGGGTCATTGTGTCTCCATTGTCATTTGTTTCTAGGTATTTTTTGATTTCCTCTTTGATTTCTTCAGTGATCACTTCATTATTAAGTATGTATTGTTTAGCCTCCATGTGTTTGTATTTTTTACAGATCTTTTCCTGTAATTGATATCTAGTTTCATAGTGTTGTGGTTGGAAAAGATACTTGATAAAATTTCAGTTTTCTTAAATTTACCAAGGCTTGATTTGTGACCCAAGATATGATCTATCCTGGAGAATGTTCCATGAACACTTGAGAAAAATGTGTATTCTGTTGTTTTTGGATGGAATGTCCTATAAATATCAATTAAGTCCATCTTGTTTAATGTATCATTTAAAGCTTGTGTTTCCTTATTTATTTTCACTTTGGATGATCTGTCCATTGGTGAAAGTGGGGTGTTAAAGTCTCCTACTATGAATGTGTTACTGTCAATTTCCCCTTTTATGGCTGTTAGTATTTGCCTTATGTATTGAGGTGCTCCTATGTTGGGTGCATAAATATTTACAATTGTTATATCTTCTTCTGGGATCAATCTCTTGATCATTATGTAGTGTCCTTCTTTGTCTCTTGTAATAGTCTGTATTTTAAAGTCTATTTTGTCTGATATGGGAATTGCTACTACAGCTTTCTTTTGGTTTCCATTTGCATGGAATATGTTTTTCCATCCCCTTACTTTCAGTCTGTATGTGTCTCTAGGTCTGAAGTGGGTCTCTTGTAGACAGCATATATATGGGTCTTGTTTTTGTATCCATTCAGCCAGTCTGTGTCTTTTGGTGGGAGCATTTAATCCATTTACATTTAAGGTAATTATCGATATATATGTTCCTATTCCCATTTTCTTAATTGTTTTGGGTTCGTTATTGTAGATCTTTTCCTTCTCTTGTGTTTCTGCCTAGAGAAGTTCCTTTAGCATTTGTTGTAAAGCTGGTTTGGTGGTGCTGAACTCTCTCAGCTTTTGCTTGTCTGTAAAGGTTTTAATTTCTCCATCAAATCTGAATGAGATCCTTGCTGGATCTCATTCCAGTAACCTTGGTTGTAGGTTTTTCTCCTTCATCATTTTAAATATGTCCTGCCAGTCCCTTCTGGCTTGCAGAGTTTCTGCTGAAAGATCAGCCGTTAACCTTATGGGTATTCCCTTGTGTGTTATTTGTTGTTTTTCCCTTGCTGCTTTTAATATGTTTTCTTTGTATTTAATTTTTGACAGTTTGATTAATATGTGTCTTGGCATATTTCTCCTTGGATTTATCCTGTATGGGACTCTCTGTGCTTCCTGGACTTGGTTAACTATTTCCTTTCCCATATTAGGGAAGTTTTCAACTATAATCTCTTCAAATATTTTCTCCATCCCTTTCTTTTTCTCTTCTTCTGGAACCCCTATAATTCGAATGTTGGTGCGTTTGATATTGTCCCAGAGGTCTCTGAGACTGTCCTCAGTTCTTTTCATCTTTTTTCTTTATTTTGCTCTGCAGTAGTTATTTCCACTAGTTTATCTTCCAGGTCACTTATCCGTTCTTCTGCCTCAGTGACTCTGCTACTGATCCCATCTAGAGTATTTTTAATTTCATTTATTGTGTTGTTCATCATTGCTTGTTTCATCTTTAGTTCTTCTAGATCCTTGTTAAATGTTTCTTGCATTTTGTCTATTCTATTTCCAAGATTTTGGATCATCTTTACTATCATTATTCTGAATTCTTTTTCAGGTAGACTGCCTATTTCCTCTTCATTTGTTAGATCTGGTGGGTTTTTATCTTGCTCCTTCATCTGCTGTGTGTTTTTCTGTCTTCTCATTTTGCTTATCTTACTGTGTTTGGGGTCTGCTTTTTGCAGGCTGCAGGTTCGTAGTTCCCATTGTTTTTGGTGTCTGTCTCCAGTGGCTAAAGTTGGTTCAGTGGGTTGTGTTGGCTTCCTGGTGGAGGGGACTAGTGCCTGTGTTCTGGTGGATGAGGCTGGATCTTGTCTTTCTGGTGGGCAGGTCCACGTCTGGTGGTGTGTTTTGGGGTGTCTGTGGACTTATTATGATTTTAGGCAGCCTCTCTGCTAATGGGTGGGGTTGTGTTCCTGTCTTGCTAGTTGTTTGGCATAGGATGTCCAGCACTGTAGCTTGCTGGTCATTGAGTGAAGCTGGGTGTTGGTGTTGAGATGGAGATCTCTGGGAGATTTTCGCCATTTGATATTATGTGGAGCTGGGAGGTGTCTTGTGGACCAGTGTCCTGATGTTGGCTTTCCCACGTCAGAGGCACAGCACTGACTCCTGACTGCAGCACCAAGAGACTTTCATCCACATGGCTCAGAATAAAAGGGAGAAAAAGTAGAAAGAAGGAAAGAAAGAGGATAAAATAAAATAAACTTAGTAAAATAAAAAATAATTATTAAGAAAAAAATTTTTTTAAAGTAGAAAAAAAGAACGGACAGACAGAACCCTAGGACAAATGGTGAAAGCAAAGGTATATAGACAAAATCTCACACAGAATCATACACATACACACTCAAAAAAAGAGGAAAAGTGGAAAAAATAATAAATCTTGCTTTCAAAGTCCACCTCCTCAATTTGGGATGATTCGTTGACTATTCAGGTATTCCACGGATGCAGGGTACATCAAGTTGATTGTGGAGCTTTAATCCGCTACTCCTGAGGCTACTGGGAGAGATTTCCCTTTCTTTTCTTTGCTCGCACAGCTCCTGGGGCTCAGCTTTGGATTTGGCCCCGCCTCTGCGTGTAGGTCGCTGGAGGGCGTCTGTTCGCTCAGACAGGACGAGGTTAAAGGAGCTGCTGATTCAGGGGCTCTGGCTCACTCAGGCCGGAGGGAGGGAGGGACTTGGAGTGCAGGGCGGGCCTGCGGCGGCAGAGGCCGGCGGGACGTTGCACTAGCCTGTGGCACGCTGTGCGTTCTTCCAGGGAAGTTGTCCCTGGATCCCGGGACCCTGGCAGTGGCGGGCTGCACACGCTCCCCGGAGGGGAGGTGTGGATAGTAACCTGTACTCGCACACAGGCTTCTTGGTGGTGGTAGCAGCAGCCTTAGTGTCTCATGCCCGTCTCTGGGGTCCGTGCTGTTAGCCGCGGCTCACTCCCGTCTCTAGAGCTCCTTTAAGCAGCGCTCTTAATCCCCTCTCCTCCAGCACCAGGAAACAAAGAGGGAAGAAACAGTCTCTTGCCTCTTCAGCAGCTCCAGACTTTTCTCCGTACTCCCTCCTGGCTAGGCGTGGCACAGTAACCCCTTCAGGCTGTGTCACGCCGCCAGTCCTCTCCCTGCGATCCGACCGAAGCCCGAGCCTCAGCTCCCAGCCCCTGCCCATCCTGGCGGGTGAGCAGACAAGCCTCTCAGGCTGTTGAGTGCTGGTCGGCACGGATCCTCTGTGCGGGAATCTCTCTGCTTTGCCCTCCGTACCCCCGTTGCTGTGCTCTCCTCCGCGGCTCCGAAGCTTCCCCCCTGTGCCACCCGCAGTCTCGGCCCGTGAAGGGGCTTCCTGGTGTGTGGAAACCTTTCCTCCTTGACAGCTCCCTCCCACTGGTGCAGGTCCCGTCCCTATTCTTTTTTCTCTGTTTATTCTTTTTTCTTTTGCCCTACCCAGGTACGTGGGGAGTTTCTTGCCTTTTGGGAGGTCTGAGGTCTTCTGCCAGCGTTCAGTGGGTGTTCTGTAGGAGTTGTTCCACATGTAGATGTATTTCTGATGTATCTGTGGGGAGGAAGGTGATCTCCGTGCCTTACTCTTCCGCCATCTTCGGTAGGCCTATTTCATTGATTTTTTGTTATCTTTATTCGATTCTTTCTAATTTCTTGGATGTAACTGCTAATTTTTTTTGGCTTTTTGAAATGGAAACTTAGATCTTAATTTAAAATCTTTTTTTCCTAATGAGCATTTAAACTGTCAGTTTCCCTCTACACACTGCTTTAGCTGCAGCCCACAAATTTTTTTTTTTTTTTTTTTTTTGCGGTACGCGGGCCTCTCACTGTTGTGGCCTCTCCTGTTGCGGAGCACAGGCTCCGGATGCGCAGGCTTAGTGGCCATGGCTCACGGGCCCAGCCGCTCCGCGGCATGTGGTATCTTCCCGGACCGGGGCACGAACCCGTGTCCTCTGCATCGGCAGGCGGACTCTCAACCTCTGCGCCACCAGGGAAGCCCAGCCCACAAATTTTGATACATTATTATTTATTATTGTTTAGTTGAAAATATTTTCCAATTTCCATTATGACTTCTTCCCTCAATTCTTTAGTTAACTCTCTGTTATTTATTTCTGGTTTAATTCTGCTGTGGCTAGTGAACATTTTTGTGTGGTTTCAATTTTTGGAATGTGTTGAGGCTTACTTTATGTTCCAGTACATGGTATTTTGTAAATGTTTAAGTGTACTTGAGAAGAAAGTGTGATCTATAGTAGTTGAGCGTAGTATTTTATGAATATCAATTAGATCAAATTGGTTGACAGTATTTGAATATTTTATATGTCCTTGTCTACTTGCTCTATCATTTCCTGAAGGAGATGTGTTAATATATAGGGGCAATTATGGATTTGCCTGTATTTCCCTTTATTTCTTTATTTTTAGTCAATTTTCTTTCTGTATTTTGCAGCTATGTTATTAGGTATGTACCCATTAAGGGTTATTGTGTCTTTCTATTTACCTGAATCATCTGTGTGTCTGCTTCTATTGTCTATTTTTCTTTTGATTGTACTTCACATTTTATGTGCTTCGCACTTTACAATTTTTAATTATCTATCAGACTTTTTTTAAAGAGCATTCTGTTTTAATCAGCACCGTGGCTCTATGAAGTGGTGTTAGCACCCATCCTGTGGATGAGAGAGCAACTCCTTAGGATGCCTGGCTCGTCCTTGGCAGAGGGGGTGACCTGGGTGTGCCTATAAAAGGGCCATAGATATTGAAGTCAGTGTTTTCCCTCAGAGAAACCTTGCCCTTTATTTGGTCATAACAGGAGAGAAACGACTGCCTGGAAGGACTTTTCCTTCTCTGGAATTAAACTCATCTAGACTTTGTTTCTACATCCTTTCAGTGTCTTAAAATGAGATATTTGTTTTGTTTCCATTTTTTCTATTTGTTGTGGCAGGAGTTGTAGCCCGCTGCTATCGTTTACAACCTAACCAACAATAAGTAGCTTATAAAGTTTCTCTGTAGCTTTCTATGGTGAAAATGTATAAAGATGAATTAGAAAAAAAAATCTACCCACTGGCAGAAATAGATGAAAAAAAGCTTGTATGTAATAGTTTGGGCTTTGGATGGGAGGAAAAATATCAACCTGTCTGCTTTCTAGGTGTTCTATCTTACCTTTAGCTGTCTTTCTTAGGTGAGAAAGTAATATAAAAATTGGTCTAAGTTTTGATACTTCTGCCTGGCACAGCAAATGCCAAAACACTTGGAACAAATTGTCAGAGAAAAAGAACTCGCACTAAAGATGTCCTAAAAGGAAACAGAACTCATTTGGAAGCAATCTACGATGAGTGGCAAAAGTCAGGAATACAGAACAATAAGAAATTGAGATAATTGAACTCCAGTCTGAAAGATATAAAATAAATATGTTTGCAGTGGTCAAAGACACAATAGAAGGCCTTAAAATCCTAGAAAAGAATGCACTGTTAGGGAAAGACCAGGGAAGTTTTATAGAACCAAATAGAACTTCTAGAAAAGGAAAGAAAAGTGATTAAACAGCTAGTTAGAGATAGCTGACAAGAAACCTGGAAGGTAAATCTAGGGTAGATACTCAGAAAGCAGCAAAAATTGATAGAGATGGGAAATGAAAGAAAAGAACAAGGCAGAAGAAAGAGAGCCAACATATAACCAAGGATGCCAGAAGGAAAGAAAAGAGGAAATGCACAACAGATAAAGTTTGAAAAGGTAGTGTTTGAAATAATTTCCAATTTGATTAAAATTTTGCTTCTTTATATTTAAGAAACATAATGAAACTTGAGCAGAATAAATAAAAATAGACATTTAGACACAAGTAGAAATGAATATCAGAGGCAAACCACACACACACAAAATCTTAAATGCACTTAGAGAAGTAATGGAAGAAATGTTCACATATTGAGGTATGGGGAAGTCACTCTGGTCTATACGTGATTTAACTTAAACTTTATGGTAACCTCAACAGGCTGTTTTGTGGCTTGTCAGGTATGCATTGCTCATCTGCTTTAACCATTAAAGAAAAGAATGCATTAAAAAAATCAAAATGGAGTAACTGTGGTTCAGGCATTCAGGATGGAGCTGGGTGGCCATTGTGGATGTGGTTTCAGACATGTTCTGTGTCACCAAGAACCTGAATTTTCTGAACTGTATCAGACTCAAAGACACCCCCAACTATTCTCAAAACAATATCTGCTAGCAGCTGCCAGCTGCACCCTTATGGTCTCAAGGTCTCCACTTGTAACTATGCAACCATTTTGTACCCAATCAATCCTTACTTAACAAGCACCCTTATTTTTTGCCAGCTACAGTTATAATTCTTGACCAACGCATTACATAATTTTGTGGATTTTGCCTGTATAAGCCTCCTCCGTTTGGTAGTCCAGTGGAACATAATTCACGTGCTTCTTGAATCTGTGTCTCCTGGGCTATAGTTCTCAGTTTGGCTCAAATAAAATTCTTTTCTACTCCTGCTATAGATTGGTTTATTGATTATTTCCGTAGACAGAAGGAAGACATTTATCTAGAGGAGTAATAACTACACAACAACAGCAATTATAGAATCTAGAAATCAATGGAATCGTATTTTAAAATATTAAAGGAAAGTAGCTGTCAATTAGAAACTATACAAAATAAACTATTATCCAAAAATAAGCATATAAAAAAACTGAAGAAATATAATTTAATACTCATAGGGTCTTTTTGAAAAAAGTACTTGAGCATGTCCTTTAGGAAGAAGGAAATTGAACCCAGAAGGAAAGAGTGAGATGCAGTAAACAATGGTAAACAATGTAATTAGCAAATTTGAGTGTTTAGTTAGATTACCAAGTAAGCACCGACTTCATAAAATAATAATAATGACAAATTTGTAAGGTAGAAGTAATAAAGTTGGAGTAAGATACTATATAACAGTGAAAATGGGATGAAGTGGTAAGTTTTTTTAAGGTCTTTGTGTTTGGGAGAAGGAGAAGAGCTGTTATAGTTGACTTAAAGGCTCAAAAAGAAAAAAAAAAGTAAGGTTAACCAGTACAATAGAAATAGAGTCCAAACTAGTCTATGTGGTGAGGAAAGAATAAAGAAGAATATACAAATGGCCAATAAGCACATCAAGAGATGCTCAACATTGTGATCCATCAGGGAAATGCAAATCCAAACCTCAATGAGATACCACTTCATACCCAGTGGGACCACTGTGATCAAGTAACAAGTGTTGGGGAGAGAGCAGAACCCTCATACACTACTGGTGGGAATGTACAAGTGAGCATCTAGCTTGAAAAACACTCTGGAAGCTCCTCAAAAAGTTAAACATAGAGGTACTCTTTGATCTAGCAATTTTACTCCTAGGAATATGCCCAAAAGAATTGAAAATATGTATCTACACAAAAACTTGTACACGAGTGTTCATAGCAGCATTATTCATAATTGCCAAAGGTGGAAACTATCCACATGTCTATCAGCTGATGAATGGATAAACAAAATTCAGTACATCCTTACAATGGGGTAATGTTTGGCCATAAGAAGGAATGAAAGACTGATACATGCTGCAGTATGGATGGGCCTTGAAAAAAGTATGTATGCTAAGTGAAAGAAACCAATCACAAAAGACCGTACAGCACTACACTGAGATTTGAAGAGGGGATAATTTATCATTCTCCTCTCCCTCTCCTAGCCCCCAAATGGTAATCTTACAACTTGAGAACTCTCCCTGGAAAAGTAAGAGCCCAGAAACTGCTGAGCCTCCCAGTCTCAATTTCCTTTCCCAGATTCATCAAGTAGGTAAGTCATTCTTTCCCCCATGGGGAGGAGTGAGTGATGGGGACTGGAGAAATATGCCAGATATGGTCCTCCTGTACTTTTTCTTCCTTTGTCTTGGCAACCCCTCTAAACGTTGCATGGTACATTCATTTATTCATTCATTCACCAGGTATTTATTGATCACCCATCACAGGCAAAGTGCATAATGAAAAATGTAAAGACTGGGCTGCAGCCTCAGGGAGCTAGCATTTTGTTTGGGGGAATGACAACACTAAACATCTTAACAGTTAAGCAGCAGTCAGCCCCTTTCAGTATTGGATATTCCAAAGCTCAGTTCTGAAATTCTTGTTGGCTTCAGTTCCACTCTCTTCTTTGTTGATCCCATATCTCGGGACTGAACTAATGCCGAGGACTCCAGCCTCAGCCTTTCCCTTGAATTCTGTTCTAGTCTGTCAAATTTTTAAAAATGAATATTTAAAAGTCACCTTAAATTCATCTCTAAAATCATTCTCTGATTTCCCTCCCTCTGCCTCTCCCCAACCAAATTTGCTCACTTCTCAGTTTTCCCAGGAACTGGTATCTCCATTGGTCAGAAAACTTGAGGTCTTATCTTGTCTTTTCATGCACCACGTCTAATCCACCTGAAAATCCTGCTAGTTTTACCTTCAAAATATGTCTAGAATTCTATACCATTTCACTATCATCCTGGAACACGTCATCATCATTTCTTGCCTGGATTATTATTATAGTCTTCTAATTCCCACTTCTGCCTTGACCCCTAAGATCTATTTCCAACACAGCAGCTAGAGTGAGTCCTTCTAAAGGTTTAAGTCAGATCATGTCATGTCATGATAAACCCTCTAGTTGTTTTTCCTCATACTTAGAGGAATGTCCAGAGTGCTTACAATGGTGTACAGTGTCCTACCTGATCTGGCCCTTGCTCCCTCTCTGACTTCATCTCCTCCTACTCCTGCTCATGTCCACTCCTCTCCCCTCACCTTGGCCTCCACGTTGCTCCTCAATCCACTAAGCGTGCTCCTGCCTTATGGCCTTTGTACTTTGTTCCCTTTGATCAGGCAGCTCTCCCCCAGATATCTGCATGACCTCCTCCCTCGCTTCTTACAGGTTCCCACCCAAAATTAAGAGAGACCACCCTTAATGTTCCCCGCATCACTCATTACAGTATGATGTACCATGTATTTCATTACTTGTGTGTTTGAGAACAAATGCTCCAGGAGGGCAGTGATTATTTTATTCCCTGTGTATATTGTTGAATGAATGAATCATTCTATATCTGTTCAAGACTTCAATAAAAGAAATGTGGTAAGGCAGTACACATCTCAGTGCCAAATAAATGATATATACATTTTTTGGATATTAATGATATGTAATCGAATGGTTTATATACTATTTTTGCCTATTATTATATATATATTATTTTTCAGATTCTTTTCCATTGTAGGTTATTACAAGATATTGAATATAGCTCTCTGTGTGTATATACTGTTCTATATACAGTAGGACCTTGTTGTTTATTTTATATAAAGAAGTGTGTATCTGTTATTCCCAAGCTCCTAATTTATCCCTCCCCCACTTTCCCCTCTGGTAACCATAAGTTTGTTTTCTATGTCTGTGAGTCTGTTTATGTTTTGTAAATAAGTTCATTTGTATCATTTCTTTAGATTCCACATATAAGTGATATCATATGGTATTTGTCTTTCTCTGTCTGACTTCATTTAGTATGATAATCTCTCGGTCCATCCATGTTGCTGCAAATTGCCTATTATTTTTATTGTTATTACCATTCCAATAATTATATGCAACAGTCATCTGTTCATTATTATATATAACAGGCAAGATTGATGTCCTATTATTTTATTTAGGTTAATAACAAAACCTGACATGAGTAATGGATAAAACATGAGGAAATGGGACAATTGAAAGGAAGAGAGTGGGAGTTAAACTTTCCTTCCTATATGACTTACATCATTAAAAAAATCATTTCATTAATGTGCTTCCTATTCTAGTTAGTATAGTCAATTTGTATAGCACCGAAGTTCATTTCCTAAGTTAAATCTACAGTTTCCAGTTGGCATACAAAAAAAGTAATTTCTTATGAGAGAAAACATTTTGGTCATACACACGGTACACTGGAAATTGATTAGGTTTGATTAATCTGTCTTACAAAAATCTTTACAAAAATCAGTGAAAATATTTTAACAACTTCTGCTCCTTGGAATTCCTTACCAATATTATCTTGTTTTACCTGGAGCCTCCTCTTTCTATACGATGAATTACATTTTCATGACCAAAGTTAGTATCTATTTGAATTTTTTCTTAACAATGTGCTTAATTACAAAGGGATTTTGGCATAAAAGCACGACTGATTTTAGCTACGGTTCCTACTTAAGTGTTTTCCTAAATTTCTTTACATTGTTGTTAGACAATGTAAAGAAAGGAACATTTCCTGAGGTATAGAACCTAAGCAACAGAAATGAATGTGTTCATTCAACACATTTATTCAAAGCTATGAGCTAAACATATTGTGAGGAGCTGGACATTCGAAGAATGAATAAGACCCTCCTGCAAGGAGGTGGGTTACAAAACTGACTCAGTGACTGGAATGCACATTATTGATTTTAAACTCTGACCCTTTTTCATGGTCATGGATGTTATTTGTAGGAATAGTTAAGAAAGCACAGGTTTTCTACAATCTTATGTAGTGACTTACAGTGACTGACTTGCTCAAGGACTGAAGAATACCCTAGAATATTCCTGAGATCACCATCTGTTTTTTATATATTTGCAATAATATGTTTTGTCTTTTGCTAGTGAAGCAGCAGTCTGTTTTATTTTTACAAGATGGAAGGGTCTTCTGGATGATGCAGTGTGGGGTGCGGTATTTGGCAGTTTTAATACCGCTGGAGAATCAGGCTTTAGGTAACCAGCTAGGTAACCATGAACAAGCCACCCTGGGTCTCAGTTTGCCCAGTTGGATTACAGCAGCAAGTCTCAAAGTTAATATGATTGTCACCTGGGGATTTTGCTAAAATGCAGATTCCTATTCAGTACATTGGAATGGGGCCTGAGATTCTGCATTTCTAACAATTTCTCAGGTAATGAACACCCCTGCTGCTGGCCCCATGGCCCACATACTGAGTGGGAAGAGTGAGAGCAGCATCGTCCAATACAAAGATAAAGTGAGCTATGTATGTAATTTTAAACGTCTGGAAGCCACATTAGAAAGGTAAAAATAAATAGGTGAAATTAGTTTTAATAACATTTGATTTAATCTCATATAATAAAAAATATTTTAACATGTCATCAATATAAAAATTATGAACGAGATATTTTGCATTATTTTTTCCATATTGTCTTTGATATCAGGTATGTATTTTACACTTATGGCACATCTCAATTTGGACTAGCCACAGTTCAGCTGCTCAATAGCCACACATGTGCTACCGTTTAGGACCATGCAAGGCTAGACCATCTCTGCTGCCAGTTTAAGTGCTGATAAAGTTATGTTCCTTACATTTCAAATTGACTCTTGCCTCCAGGTGGCGCTAACGTTCTTTGTTTCATCCCTGGGGAAAAAATTATTTTTTTCCACTTGGTTGAGAGCTCTACAAACGGTCACTTAATATATTTACTTATTTACTCATCTAGTCCCTTCTCTTCGTTCATTCATCCTATAATATATATTTACAGGCTGTACTAATGGTTAGTATATTATATTCTCTGTAACTTTGTCCAATAACTTTGTCCAATAAAGTGCAATAAATTATCATTAATTATGCCGAAGTAAATTATAGAAGGAATGCTTAAAGTCATTTTTAGGAATGTGATCCATTCTTGGGGGGAGGTGCTATATAAGGTTGATCCCTGATTATATAATATTTTTAGACACAGGGTGGTGACCAGCTATTTAACAGAGCAAACGGAGAAACAGGAAAATTGCTGACTAGTATACAAAAGATTTAAATAATAACTTTGTGACATGGTTGTTTTATGAAGAGGAGGAAAATATTTCTCTTCCTTCAGTTTTACCTAATACAGGATGACTGGTACTCTGTACGGTGATTTAGGTGTTTAATTTTCTGGAAGGGAAATGATGAATATAAACATCTCTATTTCAACTCTATAATTTTGCCTATACTCCAGGCAAATTTGCCTATACTCCATACTAAATACTTAGAGATTACATTTTCTAGAAGAATAATTTTAACACTCAGACTTAGTTTTAAGAAGGTATGTCCAATGCCCAAGTTTTTTAAAAGCTTGGTATTATTTCTTTTGTCTGCTTGTGGCTCTAATGATAACTAAAATGTCAGGTATATCAGGAACAAGTAGTGTAAATGTGTCCCATCCTCATAGTAAACCAATGAGGTAGATATTTTTATCACCCCCACATTTCAAGTGAGGAAATGGATGCTCTAGAGATTAAATAATCTGTCCTGAGCACATGACCATTAAGAAGAGACAGAGTGTGAACTCATATCCGGTCTGTCGGACCCTCAAATTCATTCCCTTGCCTACCATACTTATTGGGGAGGCTCTCTTCCTCTGTCTTAAGCTGAGTTTGCTGATCAGTCAATAAAAAGTGCAGTCTACAATATCGAAATCTATAATATCTGTGAGATTGTCTTTTATAATGAGCTTGTGTTTTATAATGATAAGCCATACATGTTTAAAACAAGGTCAGAGAGCCAAAAGCTCAGGTATCTTTGGTCTTAGTTCTCATTTGACTTGTGACTCTCTATACGAAGTCACCTAAACTCTGTTTTCTATAAGACAGAATGAAATGGGGAGTCTCTTTCACGGATATATAGGTTGAATTCATTACATGATTTCATGACAACTCGTGTCACAAATATAAACTCCTCCCACTTAACCATTGTAAAAATATACTCATTATGTTGTTTCATACATAGAGTTCCCAACAGTTATGTGCTTTCTTTCTTTTCTTTTTTTTTGCGGTACGCGGGCCTCTCACTGTTGTGGCCTCTCCTGTTGCGGAGCACAGGCTCCGGACGCGCAGGCTCAGCGGCCATGGCTCACGGGCCCAGCCTCTCTGCGGCATGTGGGATCTTCCCGGACCGGGGCACGAACCCGTGTCCCCTGCATCGGCAGGAGGACTCTCAACCACTGCGCCACCAGGGAAGTCCTGTGCTTTCTTTTTGATACATATAATACAAAATGGCATGTGTGCGCGCGCTCATGTGTGTGTGTGTGTGAGAGAGAGAGAGAGAGAGATCAGAAATGAGTTCAGATCCTTTCTTTGCCACCCTCTGGCTCTGTTGTCTTGGGCAGCTTAGTGAAGCTCTCTTGGAACATCAGTTTCCCCAACTGCAAATCTGGGTTGATGTATTTTTTTTTTTTCTGAGAATGTGTCATGAGAATTAAGTGAGATGGTATATGCAAAGTCTCTAGCATATATAGCATATAGCATGTATAGCATATAGTCTAGTTAACACTCAACAATGTTAATTTTATAGAATGATGAGATAGAAATATTGGCAAGCTACATCCATACCTGCTTACTTTACTTTTTAGAGGAACTTGATATCTGCTAACAAATGGAGCAGAAAAGTGAGGCTACTCCCCCCAGTTCCCCAAATTCTCAACTTTTTATGAAATTGGGCCAAGTTCATCTAATTTATGCAGCAAACTGCTTTAGTTCTTTACTTTGCCTTGGCAATGAAAATCACTCTCTTAAGTCATCTTGTTGAAGGGCTTATGAAGACATTATGGTATTTGGCTCCCTATCTTATCCAAGTTGCCTGGATGAAAAATTGGTCTTTCCTTCCCATCTTTCAGACAAAGGATTTATAACTACTTTAGCATATTATTGAAGCAAAGAGATACTACAGAAACATTACTTTGTGCGGACTTTTATAGGTTCTGATTTGGATGCAGTGCTTAAAGTTCACAGGTGGAAAAAATACATTGTTTTAAAAATGTCAGCATTTCCTGTTATAAAAGGAATTATTTTCTTTTTGTTCTTTTTCTTTTCTTTCTTCTCTTTCTTCTTCCTTCTCCTCCTTCGTGTGTATGACTGCATCTAAGAACATACAAATCTTGAAACATTACACTGGATTCTTGAAAACAGGCTCAAATGATTTTCCTCCTTAAATACCCTCTTTTGTTGCTGGTCAGGAACAAAGTCACCTAAGCTAAATGGTCACAGTTCACTTCACACATAGGGAGAAGAAAAATCTGTTTCAATCCCCTGAAGATTCAGAGACAATCTGCTTCTGACACTAGAAGGGGATCTTGGAAAAAACGATTCACGGATAGAACGGATGATCTCAGAATATCCTCCAAGGACTCAGAAGGTGCCCAAACAAATATGGAGTATAAAAGTTTCCCCGTGTCATGTGTTTGGGAAAGGAGTGGAGAGTTGGAGAAAGAAGGAAAACTTTATCAAGGAGAAAGGCAGACAATGGCCAGACGTGAATGATATCTTAAAATGGATAAGGGAGATTCAAGCATGGTGATTAGAATTGTATACAAGGTTGAACTGAGAGAATTTTCCCACAAAGAAGCTGGGATCTGCTGTCCTTTCTGTGGAGCAGCTCTGAAGTAGATAGTGACGTGTGATGAACTGGTGGTGGGAGACAATCCAGAAAAGGTTTCCCTTAGCCTCTACCCGCCCCCCCCCCAGCCTTGCATTATTGAACGGCCGAGGGTAAGGTGCAGAGGTGCAGCGGCAGTATCAATAGTACAGGCTTTGTAAGCACAAGAAAGTGAGTGTGAATCCCAGCTCCACTCCTGAGTCTGGCAAGTCCCTCAGGTCTCGGAGCCTCAATTTCCTCCTCTGGAAATGCAAATAATATCTGTCCCAATAACCTAACCAAGTTGTTGTGAGAATCACATTAGGTAATGGAGAGGAAAGTGCTGTGCAAATTATCAAGTGCTGCAAATGTAGTCTAGTGATAACAACAAACACAGAACTGATGAATCTCATGTCTGTGGGTTTCTGCAGATCTGAGGTTCAGGTTCACTGATGAAATCTCCTTCCCTTATCTTTGTCAGATAACAGGTGGGAGGACTTGGTCAGCCTCCATCAGATGGAATTAATCATATTCCAACGTGGAAGAACCAGCCAACACCTTGCCCTCAGGCTCTCTTGCCCTAGAGCCCTGATCAGAAGCATGTTTCTTTATTGCCTACTATGTACCAGACCCCAAGCCAGACAACTTACCTAGGCTTTCTTACTAACGCTCTGCTTTGCGGAAGAGAAAATGGAGGATCCAGTAAAGAAGACACTTGCTCAAGTTGACACAGCTGTTAAGTGGGAGGGCCAGGATTCTAAGGCAGGAGCTCTTTCCTCCCCACAGGGCACAGGGGCAAGTGTGGTTTTCCCTAGTTTTCCCATCTTACCTTCCCTCTCCTCCTCATCATCTTCCTCTCTCCTCCCTCTCTTCCTCTTCCCCATGTCTTCTCCTTCTTGAGGTATGAAGCTTTCTTTACTAAATAAACACAGGAAATTTAAAAAGGAATGAAAATACAGCTGAGCAGGAGTAGAAACTCTGCTAAATGTGGCTTTTTCCAGAGTCCTCAGGGAAAGCGCCAAAGAAGTAAACTCTTGAATACATGGAGTTTCTGTGGTGTGTACAGTGTGTACATGGGTGTATGCCTGTCTCTGTAAGAGCTTCTTGCTTTTTGTTCCTAGGGATCCCTCCTGCACTGTTGATGGGAATGTAAATTGATACAGCCACTATGGAGAACAGTATGGAGATTCCTTAAAAAACTAAAAATAGAACTACCATACGACCCAGCAGTCCCACTACTGGGCATATACCCTGAGAAAACCATAATTCAAAGAGTCATGTACCACAATGTTCATTGCAGCTCTATTTACAATAGCCAGGACATGTAAGCAACCTAAGTGTCCACTGATAGATGAATGGATAAAGAAGATGTGGCACATATATACAATGGAATATTACTCAGCCATTAAAAGGAACGAAATTGAGTTATTTGTAATGAGGTGGATGGACCTAGAGTCTGTCATACAGAGTGAAGTAAGTCAGAAAGAGAAAAACAAATACCGTATGCTAATGCACATATATGGAATCTAAAAAAACGGTACTGATGAACCTAGTGGCAGGGCAGGAATAAAGATGCAGACGTAGAGAATGGACTTGAGGACACAGGGTGGGGAGGGGAAGCTGGGTGGAGTGAGAGAGTATCATTGACATATATACACTACCAAATGTAAACTGGATGTCTAGTGGGAAGCAGCTGCATAGCACAGGGAGATCAGCTTGGTGATTTGTGACGACCTAGAGGGGTGGGATAGGGAGGGTGGGATAGGGAGGCTCAAGAGGGAGGGGATATGGGGATATATATATGTATATATATATCTGATTCACTTTGTTGTACAGCAGAAACTAACACAACATTGTAAAGCAATTATACTCCAATAAAGATATAAAAAAAATACAGACCAAATAAAACATAACCACATTTTAAAATTTGTTCCTATTAATTACACAAGAAATACATGAATACATTTTTATTGTAAATTTAAAAAGTTGAACATTACGGATCAAGTTAAACTCTCTTTTGATGCCTTTTGTCCTATTTCCTATCCCAGATGTAACTAATACTATCATTTTAATATATATTTTTCTAAAACTGATAAAAATTAATTGTATATAAAAATTATATTTAAATTGAGTTATTTTTCTTAATTTTTAATTATAAAAATTAATTTTATATTTTAAATCTTATATATATAATTTTAAATTATATTTTTCTAAAATTAAATTAAAAATTAACTTATGCATATTTAGCCACGAATATTTATGTATTTTATTTTTACATGTGTGGCATCAGTTGTACTTATCATCTTGTGGCTTGTTTTAAAATTTTTTATTCAATAACATATCTTGGAGATAACCTATGTCTGGCATATGTATTTACCTCTTTCTTTTATTGAAGTATAATTAATTTATACTTCAATATTGTGTTAGTTTCAGGCATTGCCTTGTTTCTTTACTGCTTCATAGTATGAAGCCTTGGTAATTTAAATAATCCCCTACTGATGGACTTTTAGGTGGTTTCCATTCTATTGCAAACAGTGTTCCAATGAGCAATCTTGTACTCCTATGTGAGTGTTGCTCTAGGGTAGATACTATAATGTTGTGAATCTGAATATAATGAAATTGGTTGATTGGCTTCCATCCTTCATCTAACTCCTGTTCTCAAAAGGCAGTCAGCTAAAAACCTCTTAACGATGATCACTTGGCATCCTCTCATTTCAGCAGATTGTCAGTTTCGTATGATACAATTTTCATGATCTTTATTTTTGTGCTTTTGTGATATAACAGACTGACTGGAAACTGTTGTTTGCATCATTCTTACAATAATCAACTCTGCACTTGACATGGTTGAGTTGTGTGTGTGTTTATGTGTGTGCAGTTAAGGAATTAATAGTGTCATCCAAATTGCTCTCTGAAATGGCTATAATTAACTTATGCTCCTGCTAGCACTGTCCAAGAAAACCCATTTCCTAAACCTTCACCAACACCTGATATTTTCAAACATTAAACATTTTGCCAATCTAATGGGATGGGTGAAAATGACATTTTATTATTGTTTTAATTTGCATTTTTGACCTAATTTTCTTCGTATGGCAGAAATGTCCTCCCTAGGGAATTCTTACATCCTCATTAAGCAGTGGGGAGTCCCTTCCCCAGATCTGTTCCATCCCAGCACCCCTAGGTATGGGCTAGAGAAAGTGCCTGGAGCAGTGGTGAGGTCCAGAGTTCCACACACAACCTCCTCTCCCCCAGGGCTCTGGATTCTATATTGGAAATTCTCATAGCATCCCAGTCCAGCTCTGGACTCTTAGGCTGTGTTTAGAAGTTCTTCAGAGATGCTTTAAGATGATCACATGCTCAGTTTCTCCGTGTTATTTGTTTACCTATTGTAGGTGTTATATTTTATGCCTAATATGTCAATTGTTTTTAAACATGGGGACCTGCACTGTGGCATTTTAACAGTACGCATATATTTTCTGATTATGAAAATACTGCATGTGCGTTATTTAACACCTGAAAAAGTTTTAAAGAAGTATAAAGAAGTAGAAAACTATCTTTTACTCAAAGACAATGATGGTTAAGGTGAAAATACATGTTTTGAAGAAAATAAGTTTTCAGATAGAAGCATATCAGTCTTCTATCCAGATTTTACAAGTGTCTCCTATACTCATTTTTTTCACCACTCAGAGAGGTCGTTTTCTCTTTATTTCCTCTGTTATTTTGTTTATGAGTGTATTCCTGTGTCGCTCATTTGGAATATATCTTTTTTTTTAAATTTATTTTATTCACTTATTTTTGGCTGTGTTGGGTCTTCATTGCTCCATGCAGGCTCTCTCTAGTTGCGGCGAGCAGGGCCTACTCTTTGTTGTGGTGCGCGGGCTTCGCACAGTGGTGGCTTCCCTTTGCTGTGGAGCACGGGCTCTAGGGTGCACGGGCTTCAGTAGTTGTGGCACGTGGGCTCCGTTGTTGTGGCTCGCAGACCCTAGAGTGCAGGCTCAATAGTTGTGGTGCACGGGCTTAGTTGCTCCGTGGCATGTGGGATCTTCCTGGACCAGGGCTTGAACCCGTGTCCCCTGCATTGGCAGACAGATTCTTAACCACTGTGCCACCAGGGAAGCCCCCTGGAATATATCTTTATACTTACCGTTTAAAGCTGGCATGAGGTGATTACTCCTCTCACATGTCTGCTGAAAGCTCATCAATCTATGAGGCGCTCTTGGTTGAGTGGGACTTCAGACCCTGAGGGTCTGTGTGTGTCCTCAGGGTAGACAGGCCTCTTAAACTACCCTGAGTGATAAGGTAACTTCATTACTATCTCACAGTTTGCTCAGGGACAACACCTAATTTGCACAAGGGCCGAGAACCCCAACTGGCAAGAACGCAAACCCTTTCCACAACTGGTGTTGGAGAGCATGACCTAAGCGGAAGCCGGAGGCCCTGGGAAGAAGTCTAGCGTGTGGCCAGATGGGGTGTAGGAGAGCAGTGTCTCCAAGTTTCACAGGAGCCTGAGCCTGCCCAGTGTCCCAGCTCTTCTGCTGAGCTCCCAGACTGTGCCAGCTGGGGAGACAAAGACTCCTTCTTGCCCCCCAACTCCCCAGTGCAGCCAAAGGGAGAGTCAACTGGCTGTTAATTATGCACACCGAATTCTTGGAGAGAGTTCTTCTTCCATAAACACAGAAGCTTATTCTTCATATTATGGCTAAGGTAAATGCACGAGGCTGCATAATTTTTCACAGTTGGATAGGAGGAATGTTGAATTAAATGCTCTGATTCATTTCAGTTCTATTGTGAAAATTATTTGTTGGCTGCTACTTATTTCCTCTCCTTGATCCTTGGTTTATTTAATTGACTCTGAACACACAGCGATGATTGAAATGGTTTGCTTCAGAACAGATGGTTTCATGCTATTATATAGAAAGTGCTCTGAAAGCTCCAGCTTTATGAACTGGCGCTGTGATTCCTGGCAGCAATTATTTTAACAATTAAGACTTATTTCCCAATATTTGTTGGCACTTAAAAGTGCCATTATATCTTTGGACCAGTTGGCTGAAAGCAGTGGTTCCCAGTCAGTGCATCAAGAATGGAGGTGGGTTGTACAGGCCAGGGGCTAGCTTCTAGGAGTGCCGGTGAAGATTCTTATTTTGCTTGTAATTTTGGCAGCATTCTCAAGGGAGGACTCAATGTTTGAGACTAAGATGCTTGTGCTGGGATTACCACCCTCAGAAGAAAGCTCTGAATTCCAGGGTGAGCATGGTAGGATAAGGGTCAGAGAGCCAACTGGAGGTCACGCCTAGCTGTGGCCTTGGAAGGGCCACCCTAAAGTAGATGGGGGAGTAGGAAGGGAAACAATGAGAGAGGAGAAAGGGGAAAGAATATGAAAGGAAGGAGGAAGAGCATGAAAGGGGCTCAGGGTGGTGAAGTTCAATGTCAAGGCTGCCTAGCACTAGCAAAGACTTCTGGCTGGGGCACGTGGGGCCTGAGGTCACCCTGCTTTTACTCACCAGCTAAGTAGACCAGGACACAGGGCACCTCAAGTCCCTGAGAGCCTTCCTAATTCTCAGGAAAGTTCCATTTAGGCTAGTGTGGCCCTGGAGGGATGAGCAATGAAGGCCCCTTGGCTTCATTGCTGAGCTCCTTTGTGGAACCAGAAGGTGACCAGAGGTTCAAAGATCTTATTATTTTCTGTTATGGGCAGTTATGCAAGTACACGTAACACTCGAATTGAGGGTTGTTATACTTGAGGTGGTATCAAGGGGCTCCCTTAAAAGGTAAGGATCACATTCTGTTCTCTTGGATCAGTACTTCCTCCAACCAGTCCAAGGATCTTTTGGCTTCAGAAGATTTTGGGTCAGACTCCAGAGCTGATGTTTTTTAGTCGAGGGGGCTGGGAGAATTCCTTGAACTTTCTGAGCCTCATTTTCCTTGCTTGAGAATGGAAAATGTGAGGATTAAAATAAAGTTTGAGGGTATGGAAGCTTTGTCAAATGTAAAGTGCTATGTAAATATTAATTCTTATCTTCTGGAAGGAATCATCTTTAAAGAGATGTGGCTAGCAGCAGACATCAAAACTATGTGGTATGCACCCCAGTGTTCACTGCAGCACTATTTACCATAGCCAGGTCATGGAAGCAGCCTAAATGCCCATTAACAGATGAATGGATAAAGAAGAGGTGGTACATATACAAAATGGAATATTACTCAGCCATAAAAAGGAACGAAACTGGGTCATTTGTTGAGATGTGGATGGATCTAGAGACTGTCATACAGAGTGAAGTAAGTCAGAAAGAGAAAAACAAATATTGTATATTAACGCATATGTGTGGAACCTAGAAAAATGGTACAGATGAACTGGTTTGCAGGGCAGAAATAGAGACACAGATGTAGAAAACAAATGTATGGACACCAAAGGAGGAAAGCCGTGGGGTGGTGGGATGAATTGGGAGATTGGGATTGACATGTATACCCTGATGTGTATAAAATTGATGACTAATAAGAACCTGCTGTATAAAAAAATAAATACAATAGGGCTTCCCTGATGGCACAGTGGTTGAGAGCCCGCCTGCCGATGCAGGGGACACGGGTTTGTGCCCCGGTCCGGGAAGATCCCACATGCCGCGGAGCGGCTATGCCCGTGAGCCATGGCCGCTGAGCCTGCACGTCCGGAGACTGTGCTCTGCAACGGGAGAGGCCACAACAGTGAGAGGCCCACGTACCGCAAAAATATATAAATAAATAAATAAATAAATAGAATAAAATTCAAAAATTAAAAAAAACCACTAAACTATGTGGTAATACATGCACACACACACACAAATATACGGCATATAAAAGTATATATACACACACACACGAATTCAAGGATATGAATAAAATAGTAACCATATTGTAAAACTTTGCATATGTACTTTATTATATACTGCAGGTTAGGGCAATATAAGGTATTTTTTCAGGTCACTTTTACCCTATATGATTTATCCATTATACCCTGTATAAGTCAGCATTCTCCAGAGAAGCAGAACCAATAGGAAATTGGGGGACTTTCCTGGTGGTCTAGTGGTTAAGACTCCTCGCTTCCACTGCAGAACCAATAGGAGATATATATATATACCAATTTCTTATAAGAAATCTCTTGATTTCGTATACATATATCATTTCATATATTGTATCAAATCACATTTAGTAGGTATGTGATTAAGGAGGCTGGGCAGTCTAGACCCAGGAGATCCAAGCAGATATCCCAGCTTGAAGCCAGTGAGGCAGAGAGAGAGAATTCTTTCTCACTCAGCCTTTTATTCTATTCAGGCCTTGAATGAATTGGATGAGGCCCAGTCACATTGGAGAGGGCAATATTTATTCAGTCTACCAGTTCAAATGTTAATCTCATCCAGAAACACATTCCTAGACATACCCCCAAATTTAATGTTTAACCATATATCTGGGCACCCCATGGCCCAATTAAGTTGACACAAAAGATTAACCATTACATACTCTCTTTAGGATTCCACTCTAAGTAGAAGATGGGGAAAGGAATGTAGGGAAAAGACCATATCCAGGAAAAAGCATGTGAATATGCATACTTACTATAAGGATTAATATAGATGCTGGAATAGGACTTGAGCTGTGTGAGCTTTCTGGCAGCCAAAGCAAAAAGGGAAACACCATCAGTGACATAAACCTCATTATCAGAATATAATGGACTGGAGCATACCAGTCCTTTAAGGGGAAATAAAAAAGGTTTTTCTAGTACTTATATAATAAATTCTTCAAATGAGATTTATGTAGGGAATACTCAAATGGGTAGTACATAATGATCCTAACAATGTTTTTGTGGTAAAAGCAGTAATAGATATTTCTTCATAAAAGTTAAGGACATGAAAAAAAAAAAAAGTTAAGGACATGACCTTAAAACGCAATACAGTGAAGGTAAATCGTGAAAGGGCCTAAGGTGATATGGTCCAACTAAGAAATGCTCTGTGGATTTGGCTTTATTTAAGCCTAGAATCTTAGAGATTCTAACAGAATGGAAGAACTAGAGCTCTTCAAATGGTCTCCTGTACTTCAATTTTTGGCTATTTCGATATGAGTTGGGGAGCAAAGAGTGTAAGGGAATAACACTGGTGATGATACTGTTGTCTGCCTTATTGTTTGAGGGTGGAGCCATATGTGTAGTCATTACTATACTTGCTAAGTATGAGCTAAATACATCTTACAAAACATGACTTATGGAGTCAGAAGAACTAGGTTTGAGTCACATTATGATATCTTAAATTTTGTGCTTGTGATGCTTGTCATATTTCATCTCTTTGAAAAGTTTCCTCGTATGTATGTAATGAGATAGAGAAAAATTATCATGTTCATGGCTTTTATGGGAATTCATTTTAATGACCAGCTGTGTCATTTAAGTCTTTCTCCTGCAAGTGACAAAAAAAGCTCAACGTAAAATGGCCTAAGGAAAAAAGGGAGGGTTTTTTGACTCAGTAAATGAAAAGTCCAGTGATAGGACTCATGAATTAGTTTCCTAATTGCTGCAACCTTGATGGTTTAAAATAACAGAAGTTTATTGTCTCATAGTTCTGGAGGGCAGAAGCCCAAATTAAGGTGTTGGCAGGGCTGCACTCCTTCCAGACACACTGGGAGACCTTGCCTCTTCTAGCCTCTGATGGCTACCTGGCATTCCTTGGTGTTCCTTGGAACCACAACTAGAACCACAATTGGAGTGATTATGGCTGTGTCACTCCAATCTCTACCTTCATCTTCATACCAGCTTCGCCTCTTTGTGTCTGCTTTCTCTTCTTCTGTCTGCATTTACTCTCTCTCTCTCTTATAGGAATGCATGGGCTTACATTTAGGGCCTGGATAATCCAGGATAAACTCCTTGCAAGATTCTTAACTTAATGACAGTTTTTTTTTTTGCCTCATAAAGTAATATTAATTTTTTGCCATATAAGGTATCATTTACAGGTTCCAGGGAATAGAAGGTAGATATATCTTTGTGGCCACCATTCAGCCCATCGGAGTTGGCTTCAGACATTGCTGACATCAGGCCCAAATTATGTCATCAAGACTTGGTTTCGTACCATCGTTCAGCTATCTTTGGTGTGTGGCTTCAGTCTCAGGCTCCATTTATTGCAAGATGATGGCAGCAGCTCTAGATTTTATATCCTCTCTGCTTCATATCTGTTGAAATCAAATCCTTTCTCCCAGAAGTGTCGGTGAAAGTCTCATGAGGCATCCTTGTATCTGAGGAGTCACTCATCTGTTCCCAAACCCGTCACTGTGACCAGGGGAATGTGAGGCTCTAATTGGTTTGGCCTGAGTCATATGATTATGGTGTCAGCTCTTCTGGGACCACAGGCACTGGGAATTGGAGAGAAATGGCTCCCCAAATTAAAATAAAGGCTAGTCCCACAAGAAAGGGAAGTGGATGCTGGGTGGCAAGATAAGGAAACAAAACAAAACAAATTTTAAAACTCCACAAATATCTACTACTTTAGCTCTGTTGATAAGTTGCTTTAATAAGCCTGTTATTCATGTAGAAGAAGGAAGCTATTCTATGTAATACAGGAGGGAAAGGAAAGTTTCCAGGGGGAAGATCTGGTGAGTGGAGCACGAGGTGAGACTTAGGAGAGGTCTAATTGAGATTTTGCAGAGCTGTGTACTGTGTAAGATGACCCTTGAGGGGCTTCATGAATCTGATAGTTCTAGAAATATGATATGTTTGGTTAAATCAACTGGATTTCTGTTTGGAATGGTGAAGAGATTGTGTTTGTATCAAGCTTGGGGTTTGGCCAAAGTATAGTCAGCTCTTGTAGATGAAGTTGAGAGTAGAGACCACCATTCTATATAAAACAGGGTTAATGGCCTTATCTTCATAGGACTGTTGGGCGTCAGTGGAGATCTAGGGTATGAAAAGACTTTCTAACTGTAAAGGGATATACTCCTGGGAGGTACCCTTGTGGTGTTCTCATGACTTTCCTCATGAATTCATATCCATGTAGGCCTGTTAGTTTTCCTCTGCATCACACCCAGGCCGTATCAGGGAATCAGTCAAGAATGTAGATATATCTGCTGAAATTCCTCTTCCCACCAACAAAAGACCTCAGAGCACATCTCTGCTGATGGTAAGGCATCTTGGTAATCAACATCGCCATCCACAGTTTATTGTGTGGACAGCGATGCAAGGGTTGGAGCAGAGTTTCAACAAAGTGGACTTCTTATGTTACCTTACGTCAGGGACCCTTTACCTGGGACACACCCATAGGCATGTTGCATCTGTCGATCTACTAAAATTGTGTGCAGAATGTGTGCACACAATTTTTTTTTAAATGTAACCAGTGGCTGTTTTGAAATGCTAGGACTTTTTTCAATGTTTCCATATTTTATTTATTTATTTGGCTCCATTGGGTCTTTGTTGCTGCACACGGCTTTCTCTAGCTGCAGCGAGCGGGGGCTACTCTTCGTTGCAGTGTGAGGGCTTCTCATTGCGGTGGCTTCTTTTGTTGTGGAGCACAGGCTCTAGGCGCACGGGCTTCAGTAGTTGTGGCACGTGGGCTCAGTAGTTGTGGCTCCTGGGCTCTAGAGCGCAAGCTCAGTAATTGTGGCACACGGGCTTAGTTGCTCCGTGGCATGTGGGACCTTCCCGGACCAGGGCTCGAACCCATGTCCCCTGCATTGGCAGGCAGATTCTTAACCACTGCACCACCAGGGAAGCCCTGGTGTGTGCAGATGCATGCATGTGCTTCTCTCATTGTCCTGGGAAGAGGCTCCACAGCTTTCAGCAGATTCTCAGAGGAGTCATGACCCCTCAGAGGTGGTGTACTATTGACTCTCCTTGTTTATGGTAATGGGACTTTGGTGAAAGGTGAATGAAGAAACTTGAGAATTCTGACCCCACTCAGTTTTCAGCTCACTTATCCTGGCTCTTCTCTGAGGCTCTGCAGTGCCACTCAAACACTGCATTTTAGGAAGAAGCAAAACGTTTTGTTTGTGTTTGGGTGCTTGTTCCTTTTTTGAAAAAATTAAGTATTTCGTATGTATGTTTGCAGTTAGAAAGATAATGCTACTTTTAGAGAATTCAGAAACGAAAGAAAAGCAGAAAGATGCTTTAAAAATTATTTTAAAACCTCGTGAAGAAGTTTGCTGGCAAGAGAGATAAGGAGCATGGCCTTTGGTGTCAGATACACTGGAGTTTGTGTTCTGTGAAATTTGGGGAAAGTTGCTTAATCTCATCAAGTCTGTCTTCTCATTAATAAAATTGAAATAATAATTGTACTTACCTCATAGGTCCTTGGGGATTACATGAGAAAATGCATGTAAAGTGCTTAGCAGAGTGCCTGGAAGGCAGTAAGTGCTTAACACATGATAGTGTTCTGTTGTGACTATTATTTTCTTTTCAGTCTTTTTTACATATTTGAGATCATACTGTGTTTACAGTTTCATATCCTGCCTTTTATCTCTTTTCATTGTACCATTACACACTCTTTGTTAATGTTAGTTTTAATGGCTACATTGTATTAAACACAGGAAATATACAGACATTCTTTGACTTACAATGGGGATATGTCCCCATAAACCCATCTTAAGTTAAAAATATTGTAAGTTGAAAACACATTTAATACGCCTAACCGACCAGACATCATCACTGAACCTAGTCTGCCTTAAATGTGCTCAGGTCACTTAACGTTAGCCTACAGTTGGGCAAAATCATCTCACACAAAGCCTATTCTATAATAAAGTGTTGAATATCTCATGTAATTTACTGAATACTGTACTGAAAGTGAAAAACAGAATGGTCGTAATGGTACAGAGTGGTTGTAAGTGAATCAGTTGTTCACCCTCGTGATCGTGTGTTGATGGGAGCTCTACCCTGCCCAGCATAGTGATTTGTAGAGAGGATGGTACAGCATAATCACTTGCCTGGGAAAATATCAAAATTCGAAGAGCAGTTTCTACTGACTGCCTATTTTTGCACCGTTGTAAAGTTGAAACACCGTAAGACAGGAACTGCGTGTACTCACATTTACTTGACAATTTCCCCGTTCTTGGATATTGGGGGTGTTTTTGATTTTTAACTACTATAAAAGTATATTGTCATGAACAACTTGTTGGTATTTGTAGGTTTCCTCGTATCCAAGTCTGATGGTCCTATCAGTGTATTTTAGGCAAATGCACTTTTGAAACCAGTCTGATCATGCAGAGCACTGGGGCTTTTTTCAGAGGATATATGTGATTGCTGGAAGACAGTTGAAAGACTGGGAGATGGAGAACCATCATGGATTTCGCTTGTGACGGCTCCTTCTGGCCACTGGGAACTTTGAATTCTAATAGTTTCAATTCAAAGCAAAAGGAGGGGGACTTCTCTGGTGGCACAGTGGTTAATAATCCGCCTGACAATGTAGGGGACATGGGTTCGGTCCCTGGTCTGGGAAGGGCCCACATGCCGTGGAACAACTAAGCCTGTGCGCCACAACTACTGAGCCTGCTCTCTAGAGCCCAAGAGCCACAACTACTGAAGCCCTCGCGCCTGGAACCCGTGATCCGCGACAAGAGAAGCCACCGCAATGAGAAATGAGAAGCCCGCACAAGGCAACGAAGAGTAGCCCCCGCTCGCCACAACTAGAGAAAGCCTGCGTGCAGCAATGAAGACCCAACGCAGCCAAAAATAAATATATAAATAAATTTATTAAAAAACAAACAAAGCAAAAGGAAAAAAAACACAGGAGAGACCAAGAAGTTGTATAACGATGTGAGCTTGCCAGTTGAAATAGAGACCCTCTAATCATAGGCTTAAATAAGTTAGAAGTTTGTTTTCTCTCTCACATAATGGTTCTGGTATCTGGTATCATGGTCCAGGACTGATATGGTGGCTTTAGGGACCCATCCTCTTTTCATCTTATTCTCATCCTCAGAGTCCAGAACAGCTCATGCATCCAGCTTGTGGGAGTGGAAAAATGGGGAAGAAAGCAACTGTTTACTCTTTAGGAAGTTGCATGCCCCACTTCAGCTCATATTCCATTGGCCAGAAAATAATCATAGGGCCACACATAGCTGCTAGGGAGTCTGGGGTATGTAGTTCTAATTCTGGGCATCCTTGTATCCAGCAAAATATCAGGGGTTCTATTTCTATAGAAGAAGAGGAGAACTGATATTGAAGGAGAACTAGCTATCTCTGCCACATTAAAAAGCTGTCTCCTTTTAATACAAAAAGTAAACTTGAAAAGATCCCAGGTGTGGGTGATAATGGGGCAAAAAGAGTGTAAGTACTGCTACTAGAGCAATGAAAGTATTAGGGGTGTAAATCACATTTGCCTGTATGTCACCCCTCCTTCATCTTATTTAGATTCAGTTTCTCTTCTAAACTAGATGATTGGACACAATTTCTCCTGCTTGTTCTTTTTCACTCCTTTTTGTTGCCCTTCTTCCCACAAACTCCTGTTTTGATAATGTCTTTTCCGTTCAATAAGCATTCGGAAAGCGCTGGGGATGCCCAACTATGACACCTCCCTTTGAAGGACTGAGGGGCTTACAGTCACATAGACAATGAAGCGTGATTAGTGTAAATAAGAGATAGCATACTCTGCTGGAAGTCAGCACAGGGTACTGTGGAAGCTCCAGGGATTGAGGAGCTTTTTCTAACTAGAGTGGACCTCAGGACTGGTCTAGAAAGATTCACAGAGAGGTGGTGCTGGAACTGAATCTTTTTTTTTCTTTTTTTTTGGCCACACCACGCGGCTTGTGGGATCTAAGTTCCCTGACCAGGGATTGAACCTGGGCCACGGCTGTGAAAGCACCAAGTCCTAACCACTGGACTGCCAGGGAATTCCCTAGAACTTAACCTTGAAGAGTGAAAAGGTGTTTATCAGACCACAAGGGTGTGATGAGGAGAAGAGACAGAATGAAACACAGAAAAGCATCCTCCTTGTGTGACTCACGGTTGTAAGATAATAGAAGACCAATTCAAATGGGTTTAAACATAAAGAGCGTATTTGTTGGCTTGCACAATTGAAAAAGTCTAAAGGGGTGGGAAATGCAAGGCCGGCTTCAGAAGCAGCTGGATCCAGGCACTCATTGGATGCCATTATGCCTGAGGTTCTTGCTTTCTCCAGGATTCATTCTTTCTGTTGGCTTCATTTAGGCAGGATCTTCCCAGATCCTGGCAGAGATGGCAACAAAAATTCGGGTTTCAATCTAGTTTCTGAGATGCCCCATGAAAAGATAGCTTGTGTTCCCTAATGGCTCCAGTTAAAATGTCTAGATGACCTCTGATTGGACATATGTCTAACGCAGAATATGAGTGTGGTGGAGCAGCTCCTAGCAAACCACATAAACTGAGGATGGGTTGAGTGCTGTTTCCTGAAGGAAAATGGATGATGTTAGCAGAAGAAGAAAAAGTGGATGTTGGGCAGGCAGGCAAAAACATCAGATGAACATGAGAGTTTATTTAGGGAACTAGTAATCCTGGATGGGTAGAGCAAGGGACCAGATGATGGAGGGCTTTGGTTGCTCTTGTGCATGGGATTTCTTAGGTGGGCAGTGGGGTACCACTCAAGGGTTTTCATCAGGAGTAACATGGTCCTTTGATACATTATTAGTAACTGAAGTTCGTAGTTTACATTAAGGTTCATTCTTTGTGTTGTACATTCTGTGGGTTCTGACAAATGCATAATGACATGTATCCAGCATTACAGTGTCATACAAAATAGTTTCACTGCCCTGAAAATCCTCTGTGCTACACATATTCATCCTTTCCTCCCTCTAAACCCCTGGCAACCACTGGTCTTTTTACTGTCTCCCGAGTTTTACCTTTTCCAGAATGTCCGATAGTTGGAATCGTACAGTATGTACCCTTTTTAGATGGACTTCTTGCACTTAGCAATATCATTTAAGGTTCCTCCCTGCCTTTACATGGCTTGATAGCTCATTCCTTTTTATTGCTGAACAATATCCTACTGTATGGATGTACCAAATTTTGTTTATCCATTCACCTATTGAAGGACATCTTTGTTGCTTCCAAATATTGGCAATTTCATGATTGCCAATTTGTGCACAGGTTTTTGGGTGGACATAAGTTTTCCACTCACTTGGGTTAAATACCAAGGAAAGTGATTGCCGGATCAAACATGGCCTTTTGACTAACCCTCTTTTATTTGCACAGTACTCTCACATTCATTAATTGACTTGATTTTCACAGGAGCTCTCTGAACTTGTGAGGCCTGTATTATTATTCCCACTTTTTATGCAAAACTGAGGCTCTAAGACTTTAAGTAAAACATATAAATTCTCATAGTTGGTGAATGTGTAACCCAGGCACTTCTTAATCCAGTCTCTTCACACGGCCTGAAGTTTACAATAAAGCAATTAGCTCTAGCCAGAATTATTCTCATGATCTCAGCCCAAACCACTCAAACAATGAGACTGGGCCAGTCCCAGCAAAATGGGGAAGCAGTAAGGTTCTTTTTCATGTCTTGCTGGGCCCACACCCAGAGTCTGTCTTTCAGACAGACATCCTCTGGCCTTCTCCCCAGGATCAAAAGGCATCTTTACTGTTACCCTGGAAACTGCCCAGTAATTGGACGGGAGTTTAACTTGATGAAGTCATTTGAGTAATTGTTATGACTAATGACTCAATGTGCCACCCCTCCCAGATAAAATGTGCATTTTCATAGTAGCTTTTAATACCTTCACTCAAAAAAGTTTAAAAAAATGTGCGAATTTTCAGCACCAGACAGACCTTAGGGGGTGGAATGAGATGAAGTGAATTCTCCCAGTGCTGTCCACATTTACTTCACACTGAATGTCTCACCCACAGCTAATGGCATTTGTTCTTCCATTTCATTCCTAGATGCAGAGATTATCCCCATAGAATGGGAAGAAGGTATCAATGGACAAAATGACTTCAGTATGGTCACATGGTCTTCGAGGAACAGCCTTAATTTCCCCATCAGTCATATTTACTAGCCTTACAGGTTAATTACCGTCAGTGGGACATACCACATTTATTGAGGGGTGGTGACATCACAAGAGGGTAGTTTAGGAGTATTCTAGCTGCCCTTATTTAATCTCCAAGCCATTACAAATAAACATACAATCTGAATAAAAACAGTGTCCTAGCTACACAGATGTATCTTCAGGACAAATCTCTTCCAAGCAGGTTATTGGCCTTAAGCCCCTTCTTTGTAGAAACTCTGTAGTTGAGAAAGACTCCTTCATAGGATTTTAGAAGATAAAACAAACATTTCTAGCATGAATTTTGACATGATCCCTCAAACACTGAAAGAGTAATTTCTTGATTGTTACAATGGGTGGCTGGCCTCCATCCAGCATACTCTATTTTTACTACTAAAATGACTCAAATTCCTTCCTTTTGCCTTCAAAATTTTAGTAGTCAATTTTTTTTTTTTTTTTTTAAATTCAAAGCCCTGGCCTTGGGCATCTCTGATCTTATGATTTGGATAATCTTGGGAATCTTACAGTAAATGAAGGCTTTGCTTGCCTGAATATGATTCTTGTCTTTTTAAAAAAGATCATTTTTCTGGGTTTCAGTCTACCTGAGTGAAGTTTTACCTGTTTCAGGGATCTCAAGGTAGCCGTTGCCTGGCTCTGTGCTGTTGTTGGGTGAGGATAATGTAACTTATCCCCAAAAGGCATAATCTTTGGGTGGTAGTGATTTTTCAAGGGGGAGGTTTTAATTTAGTTCATTCTGAGTGCCGGAATCTAGATGAGGTATTTGGGGTTCACCCAATGTGAGAATGTTACATTGGTGGAACATTTAATTAATATATCTTTCAGTGGCTCCCTTAACCAGAACAAAGTGTAAGCTCCTTAATCAGACTCAGGACCCTTCATGATGTACCCTTCTAAGCATTCCAGTGCTTCCCTAGCCGGGTACTTAGTACCCATGTAGAACTTCAGTCTGCATTGTAAATGTTGTTTACCATTCTATCTCCCCTGCTAAGCTGCAGGCTCGGGACTCCCATTCCTGAGCACAGGGTATGGAATTTTGTAGCAATCCATAAATACCAGCTGAATGAACGAATGAAAGCAATTCATGAAAGAACCCAAACTATGGGATAAGCTTTAAACACTTTACTAAACAGTTAGCTTAAGCAAATGTCCTAATAAAACAAAAGAACAATATTAAGTATGTGAAGAGTATTAACTTGGTATTAACTTGTCTCTCCTCACTGTGAATGCAGGAACCCCTTCAGTGGAGAGAAGTCAGGCTAATCATTCTCCCCGGTCCCATGTGCCTTGGTTTATTTTCTTTCTTGGCTTTGGCTTTTCCTTGTCCCAGAGGCTCTTCTCTGAGCCCGACTCCTCTGTACCCTGTGCTCGTGGGCACCGGAATGGGCTCTTCCCTTTATAGGGGTTTCAGTGGAAATCACCAGGACTTCTCAGTCTGTCCGAATGAAGTTGTGCAAAGTTCACAGTCTAAAAAGACCCTATTTCTATAACCTGGCTTCTTGTTGTTTCTAATTTGTTATTGTAAGACCTCTGCCTGGGACTTCCCTGGTGGCGCAGTGGTTAAGAATCTGCCTGCCAATGCAGGGGACATGGGTTTGATCCCTGGTCCGGGAAGATCCCACATGCCGCGGAGCAACTAAGCCCGTGTGCCACAGCTACTGAGCCCGTGCTGTAGAGCCCAGGAGCCACAACTGCTGAAGCCCACACACTCTAGAGCCCGTGTGCTGCAACTACTGAGCCCATGTGCCGCAACTACTGAAGCCCGCACGCTCTGGGGCCTGTGTGCCACAACTACTGAGCCCGCGTCCTGCAACTACTGAAGCCTGTGTGCCTAGAGCCCATGCTCCGCAACAAGAGAAGTCACGGCAATGAGAAGCCCACGCACCACAATGAAGAGTAGCCCCCACTCGCTGCAACTAGAGAAAGTCAGCACGCAGCAACGAAGACCCAGTGCAGCCAAAAAAAAAAAAAAAAAACAGACCTCTGCCTGCCGTAATCTTGAGGAAGCCTGGTGCTATACTCAATGTTTCTGTCCTCCCCTCCCCCCAATTCATATGCTGAAACCCTAACTCCTAAGGCGATGGTGTTAGGAGGGGCCTTTGGTAGGTGATTAGATGATGAGGGCAGAGTCCTCATGAATGAGATCAGTGCCCTATAAAAGAGACTCGAGAGCTCTCTCACCCTTGTACCGTATGAGAACACATACGGGCTTCTTGCACCACATGAGAAGATAGCCATCTATGAACGAGGGAGCAAGTTCTCACCAGACACTGAATCTGATGGCACCTTAATCTTGGACTTTCAGCCTCTGGAACTGTGAGAAACAAATATTTGTTGTTTAAGCACCCAGTTTACGGTATCTTTATTATAGCAGCCTGAATGGACTAAGACATCTGGTTTCCTTCGGTGTGCTCTCTGCAGAAAGCAGAAGCTGGTTTCCTCTGCCTGGGGCACTCCTTTCTCTGCTCCGCTCTGTCTCTTAGCTTTACATGGGAGCAGGGCCGGTGTGGTCAAAACCACCACCGACGCCATTGCCACCACCACCACCATCAGCACCATCAACACATGTCACTTAACTTGCTCAGCTGCAGTGCTAAGTATCCCATCCATGTTCATTCACTGAATCCTCACAGAAGCCATAAGGAGTAGGTGCCGTTATTATAATCTTCCTTTTAAGGCATGGAAGGACACAGATTTGCTAAAGGTCACATGGTGTTAAATGACCCTTGTAGTCTGGCTCTAGGGCCAGTGCATTACACCTGCCTGGATTTTTCTTGGGACAACTTCCCCTCTGGACTCTGTGTCACACTAGCAAATATCCTGCACCCTCCACCATCCTAACTCTAGCAGCCAGAGTTTTTAATGTTATACTCACCTTCCTGTGGACTTTATAGGCAGAGTCTTGAAAGCAAAATGTTTTCCTTTCATGTGGTCTTCGTTTCTTTGGTCTGCCTTTCTTTCTTGCTGATAGTCAGCTCTTGTGTTGAGTGATCCTTGGGTATTGGGCACTTTTTCCAGCATAAGAGTATCCTGCCAGAGGGAGGATGCTGTGATAGTAGGAAGCAGTGGGGGTTAAGTTGAGGGTGGAGCATGTTGGGGAGCCTCTAAGGGAAAATACAGGGAAAAAAGGTCTAAGACCCTTTGGTATAATATTGCAGAGTGATGTAGGCTTCATACCTTCCATTTCCACAACTCTTTAGAGTTTTCAAAAACAGAAAGTCATCTGTCTTTACATAAGCAGCTTCATGAGCTAGGCAGGGTAGGACTTAGTGCTTCTTTTTTTGCCAAAGAGAAGACAGCAGCTTAGAAAGTTAAACCATTTGCTGTAGGTCACCCAGCTACTAAGCAGTGAAGCAGGTCTAGTATTTCTGTCTCCTTATCCTATTTTCACTATAGCACCCTTTTTCTCTATCATTGTATAAGCAGAGAATGATTAAAAATGACCATGTTCCATCTTAATAATTTGTTTTTGTTTTGTTACTTCCTCAGGAAACAATGAACAAAAATGAACTTGGCATCCCCATTGACTAGCTTAGCTCTTGTTGCAACCTTCATTCTCACTGACAAATTCCAGCAGGTTATGTCTGGAGTTTGTGATGAGTGGCTTCAGAAGGGCCAAGGCTTTTGGTGCTGAACCGAGGATGTTCAAATCCTTTTGTCTGGAAATCAAGCTGACTCTTACACTAGTCTGGATTTTTGAAGCCAACTGATGTGTGAGACTGTGAGAAAGTCACCTTATCACTTTGTTCCTATTTCCGTCTCTGTCCCAGGTGATGGGGGTGGATTACTGTACCTGAAGTATAGAAAAGTAGGAGGAGAAATGTTCTGGGGTTTCCAAAGGATATAATTCTATTCAATCCCACCACTGAATATTCTACCCTGGATTTGGGTGGTATCCACTTTTACTGTCCCCTCTCCATCCTTCACCAGACTTTTAATTTTTTCCTCATGAGAATGTATTATTCTTATAGTAACAACAAAGAGCTAATGTAAAATGACCAGCAACAAATTGACTCTATTTTAATTCTGACTTGAGCCTCCAAAGTGACATGAAGAATGAGTGCAAAATTTGCTTTATGATATAATGGGTGGAAAACCCCACGTAATTCTAATTATTCTCTACATTTCTTCCTCTACGTGTTTGTATAGTCTTGGCTATTTTATTTAAATGAAAGTTCTTTGTATTCATTTTATTTTCTTTTTTTAAAATTGAAGTACAGTTGATTTACAATATTGTGTTAGTTGCAGGTGTACAGCATAGTGATTCAGTGTTTTTACAGATTATATTCCATTATAGGTTATTTTAAGATACTGGGCATAGTTCCCTGTGCTATACAGTATATCCTTGTTGCTTATCTATTTTATATATAGTAGCTTGTATCTGTTAATCCCATACCCCTAATTTGGCCCTCCCCGCTTCCCTCTCCCCTTTGGTAACCACTAGGTTTTTTTTTCTGTATCTGTGAGTCCGTTTCCATTTTGCATATAGATCCATTTGTATTATTTTTTAGATTCTACATATAAGTGATATTGTAGAGTATTTGAAGTATATGTCTTTCTCTGTCTGACTTATTTTGCTAAGCCTAATGATCCCTAGGTCCATTCATGTTACTGCAGATGGCATTATTTCATTCTTTTTCATGGCTGAGTAATATTCCATTCTCTGTATACAATACATCTTAATCTAATCATCTGTTGATGGGCACTTGGGTTGCTTCCATATCTTGGCTACTGTAAATTGTGCTGCTACGAACATCCTTCACATTCATTTTAATTCAACAAAACTTTGTTCCATACCTACTTTGGGATAGTTACTGATTTGATTCTTCAAACAATAAGATACAGTACCTGCCCTTATAGAAATGACAAATTGGTGGATGAGAAGTGAAAAAAATGCTGATTTCCCTAAGACATGCTCTTGAGGGGGAAATAGGGTCCTGACCCGCACAGAATCACAGAGCTTCCAGACACACCCCTTCCCAATGCTGCTTCCTCTGCTCCTGCTGTGGAGGTGGGCTGCCGGTCACCCCAGATGCTTGGATGCTGTGGACGATAATGCCATTTCCTGTTTCTTCTCTGGCTGGTCCAGCTCCAGTCTCACACCATTGAGTCATTTCTTGCCTCAGCCTTCCCCAACTTTCACATCAAGAGGGAAAATCATCCTTTATCCCTAATTCTGTTACACTCTCACGGATAGACCACAAATCAGAGGTGCCTTCTATTCTCCCAGTCCTACAGGAATTCAAATTACAAATAAAAATTAAAATGATAAAAAACTGTAAAAAAAAAAAAAACAACAAAAAACCAAAACCACCCACTTCTGACATTGAAGCTCTCCTTTATTTAGAACTCCCACTAGGCTTTAAGTTCTCTAAGGTCGAGAATGGGTCTGTCTTGCTCACTTGTGTATTCCCAGTGCCCAGTCCAGCGCCTGACTCAGAGTAGGAACTCACTAAATGTTTGTTAAGTGCAAATGGATTACTGCATGACTCAGGCATGTGTCCCTGTGATCTTGGCCAAGGGCAAGCTGAGTGGCAGACACCCTGCTGTACTCAAATTGAGCCCCTCCTCGGACACTGGCTGACTGTCCTTGGAACGTATTTGTGTGACTTGGCCTCTCTCCCATGAGGATGAGTTCATTTCCCAGGAGGCTCCCCAGACCCTCATGTACTAGAACCTTGGCAGACCTATCCCAGGGGCCCTCCAGACTTGCCCAGGCCCTGTCTTTATCCTGGAGTGAAGATGGCCTGGGTTCAAGCCAGGCCTCAGCTACATAAATGACAGCTGGAATGTTAAAGGCAGGGACTTCTGACTGGGAAAGTCAAGGAAGGCATTGGGCAGGTGATCAGAGTGAGGGGCCAGCTGCAGGAGCAGGTCACAGGGCACCTAGGAGCACAGTGTTCTGGGGCAGTGGTCAGAGCCCACTGTGGAGAATAATCTTGGGAGATGATGAAAGAGAGATTGTTTGGGGACAGTCATGGACTTTATTCTCGAGGCCAAGAGAAGCAACTGACTTGAGTTTGGGGAAGTGTCACAGTGAAGGATGGCTTGTCGGGAGAGAGACTGGAAACCTGCTTAGGAAGAAGCTCTATTGATAATCCAAGGGAGAGGAGGGTTGAGAATGACCGAAGGCAGGGGCAATGGGGATGCAAAGCCCCCTCCACTGTACAGTACTCAGCCTTTGTTTACTTATCTTTGTATTCACAACCAGTGTCAGGCTCAGAAATAGTGGTCGGTAAATGATTGTAGAATGAATAAATACAGCCCAGACAGAAAAGATCTTGGGGACATAGACTCAGTAAGTTCTGAGGCTGAGCAGACTTTGGTGAGAGAAAGGGAGAAGGTGAAGATAAGATGAGTTAGGTGTTGTGTTTCTATGGTTGGGGTGCTCCTACTAGGGCAGGAGTACAAGGGAAAGTAACAGGAAGGCTCTTTCAGATCTGCGGAGTGCGTTCCCATCCTACTAGGAGTAAGTGAGTTTTCTGCCTGGCCCTGACTTTTTGGGCAATAGTGAGCATTGCCCAGTGGTGTTTGAAAGGGGATTGTGACAACATCTAATGAGTCCTCATACTATGCCAGGTGTGCTTTTAAGTGCTTCATGTATAACTTATTTTATCCCTATGATGGCCTTACACAGTAAGTACTATTATTCTTTGGCAGAAGAAGACACTGAGACAACAGGGATGTCAGGTAATCTCCTCAAGTAACACAGCTAAGAAATGGCACAGCCAGAATTTGAACCTTGCCTCTTGGTTTGGGACCTATTACGTTTGAGATATCTGTGAGGTACGTGTGGCCAAATCTTGCAGGTGTTGGAAGACAAGCCACTCTGCAAATGCTTTTCAGGCCCTTTTAGTGTCACTGTCTGTTCTGTGATTCTAACCAATGTATTAGTCAGGGCTCTTCAGAGAAACAGAACCAATAGGATGTGTGTCTGTCTATCTATCTATCTATCTATCTATCTATCTATCTATTTATCTATCTATCTATCCATCCATCCGTCTATCATCTTATCAAGATTCATTTTAAAGAATTGGCTCACATGAGTATGGCAAGTCCAAAATCTGCATGGTAGCCCGGCAGGCTGGAGACTCAGGCAAGAGTTGCAGTTTGAGTCCAAACTCAAGTCTGGGACTGGTATATTTGAGTCTGCCGGTAAATTCCCTGTTCTTCTGGGGAGAGCAGCCTTTTTCTGTTGAGGCCTTCAACTGATTGGATGAGGCCCACCCACATTGTGGAGGCCAGCCTGCTTTCCTCAAAGTCTCCTGGTTTAACTGTTAATCTCTGCTTTAAAAATGTCTTCACAGAGACATCTAGCATGCTGTTTTTTTTTTTTTTTTTTTGCGGTACGTGGGCCTCTCACTGCCGTGGCCTCTCCCGTTGCGGAGCACAGGCTCCGGACGCGCAGGCTCAGTGGCCATGGCTCACGGGCCCAGCCGCTCCGTGGCATGTGGGATCTTCCCAGACCGGGGCACGAACCTGTGTCCCCTGCATCGGCAGACGGACTCTCAACCACTGCGCCACCAGGGAAGCCCTAGCATGCTGTTTGATCAAATATCTTGCTACCATGACCTCACCAAGTTGACACCCAAAACTAACCATCACACGAAGGCTCAGAAAATAAGGACTGTGGCAGATGCTTAGCATACACTGCAGGTAGCCTTGCTGACACAGGAGGAAGTGTGACTCAGCGCTTGGTGAATTTGGAACATTCTAGGCTTGGATTACCAACACTTAGGACCTTTAGAACCAGACCTCTAGTGGCGGTTTGACTCTGCCTCATTTTGATAAGGAAGATTATGGATTAGCTATAGTTTCCAGGTATATTTAATATTTCTGGAAATATAGAATGACACGACTGTGGTTGTCGCACCTATATTAGTGCCACCCACCTCCAATTTATCATGATCGTAAAAAGAAGGCTGTTTCAGTCAGACATGGGGAGTGCATTTCCATCTCCCTACGAACGTGTGAGTTTCCTGCCTGGCCCTGACTTTTTGAGCAAAGATGAGCAGTGTCATCACAGGCAGTCAGGACGGCCCTAAGTTAAAGTCCTATCACAGCTCAATCTTAGCATCGAGTTATTTTCTTTCTTTTGAATCAACACACTTAGATTCCTACATGTTTTCTATGTGAGCATTTTTGATGAATATTTATTGGCCTGGGTTGTATTACCTCTCCCCCTCATATATATTTATTTTGGGGTTAGCACTTTTAAATTCTCAGAAACTACCACAAGTATTGACATTTATTTTCTAGGCTCCAAGAAACCATCATCTATGCTGTTTGGAATGACATTATTTGGTGTCTGGTTAGTCAAGAAATGGAGACACTGAAATCTAATCTTAGTTTGGGGTGCTAGAATGTCTTTTTGAGAGTATAATTTTTATCTGTATATAAGAATATTTTAAAAATAAGAGTATATTTAGGCTTTATATAGTACTTTATAAACATGAATTCATTCTTTCTGAGTTCTTATGATGCTATGCAGAGTACAATTATATTTTGAGTGGAGTCAGAAAAACCCTTAAAAGGATAAATTGGCCTAAATTACTTGGTTGGTCAAGCCAGGAATTAAACCCTTGTCTCCAGATTCCCTCACCAGGGCACCCTGAGAGGTGGCGGAGGTCTGGTTGACATCCTGGGAGGCCTGGTGAAAAGAGGATGGACTCTGGAGTCATGGGTTCAAGTCTCTGTTCTACCCCTTACTATCTGTGTGAACTTGGATGAGTTATTTGATATCTCTAAGCCTTGCTTACCTCATTGGTCCAACATACGCCCATCAGGGGGTTATTTGTGAGCATTAAATGAGGTAATTGTAAGTGTCCAGCATGGAGCACACATGAAGTGTCGGTGCCCTCTTCCTCCTGTTTCTGGTTAGTTATCACATGTATGCCTCTCTGACAGAGGATGAATCTTTCTCATTCTGAGCACTCAGAAAAAATCCTGCTCAGGAGCTAAGGGAAAATGTCCAACTAATTGTTGTTGCATGCTCTCGTGGGCTTTTTTTTTTTTTTTTTTTTTGCGGCACGTGGGCCTCTCACTGTTGTGGTCTCTCCCGTTGCGGAGCACAGGCTCCGGACGCGCAGGCTCAGCGGCCATGGCTCGCGGGCCCAGCCGCTCTGCGGCATGTGGGATCTTCGCGGACCGGGGCACGAACCCGTGTCCCCTGCATCGGCAGGCGGACACTCAACCACTGCACCACCAGGGAAGCCCTCCCGTGGGCTTTTTAAATAATATATTCTATGGCATTATTTATGAAATACCTGTATCACATGTACTAGAGCAAGGTTTCCCACTAAACAGTAATGCATGTTTTTAATCACTTTTTACTTATCCCCATTCCCATCCTTGATAACGGAAGTTGGGGCGTAGATTCTTTTTCTCCTCTTTCCTCCTCTTCCTCCTCACACTGGGGGCCCATGGGAATACACAGAAGATAATTTACTTGGTTTTCTTCCTGGTTCGTTGTAAAATTTGGGATGGGAAAGACTGATAAGCAGAATATTAAGTTTGGTGATTAGTCCAAGAAGCAGAGTAGAGTATGTTGAGTGTAAGGGAATTAAGAGAGGAGGCACTTTCTGGTGGATCTGAGGGAATCTGGAGATGCCCTGTCATTTAAGACGCACCTAATGAGGAAAACTATCAAAATGAAATAATCACAATAAAGATTTATTTAATAATAATAGTCCACCATTTATTGAGTATCTGTTTAGTACAGGTACTGTGATAAGCATTTTACATGCTTTGACTCGAGGCAGAGCTACCATTATTCTCAAGTTACAGATAAGGAAAATAAGACTTATAGAAGCCTGCACAGCTTGTAGTTAGTGGCAGAGATGGGATTAGTATCAACAACTGTATCATGTGTCTTCTAGTAACTACCATTCAATGAAGAGCTGATAATGTGCCGGGCATCATGCTACGTGCAGTTCAAGCATTATTGCAGCATCTCCATGAAGTAGGCATTATTATCATTATTATCCTCATTTTAGAGACGTAGAAACTGAGGCAATATAATTATTGGAATGACTCATTAACTTGTACTTCAACCATTTATCAGCATATTGATGAATGGTGTTCATAGTTGAGGTACTGTTAAATCTTGAAAGTATTAAAAAGTAAAAATATCTTCATCAAAGTGTTCAATGCACTTGCTAAATAATTGATACAGAACTGGGAGCTTATAATAAAAAGTCTACTTGTACTTCTCTTGTCTACTTCTCTGTACTCCATTCTCACTCTCCAGAAGCAATCGCTTTCAACAGTTTATGCTTTGGATTCTTTTGGGCAGTGTGTTCATAAACCTAGAAAATGTACTCCTAGAAATAGTTCTTAATTCCAATTTAGTATTTTCTATTGTTGATAATTTAACTCATTTACACCACCTACCTCATGCATGCCTCGTCTCCTCTCAATATAGTTGTATATCTATATTCAACTTCAAAAGCAAAGCCTTAATTTCTTTTTTATTCCCTTCTTTTATGGGAGTATATTCTCAAGTATCTTCTTAAGTAAAGGTGCTCCTTTCTTTGATGTATCATTGCATGACTGAATATGGCTTTTATTTTTCTTTTCTATTGATTATTTGGTGGGGTGTAAAATTCTCGGTTGAAAATCATCTTTCCTCAGAAATTGGAAGGCTTTACCCCTAGTGTTTTCTGGCATCTAGTATTGCTGACGAGAAATCTGATACTATGTTTATTCTCATTTCTTTGTAGGTGACCTGCCTTTTCTCTCTGAAATTTATGTATATAAAAATATATTTATCTTTATATATTTATATATAAATATCTTTATATAAATATATAAATCTATTTATCTTATATTAATATATATTTATTTTTAGTGTTTGAAAATTTTATGTGGATGTGTCTAGTTAATCAGTCTATTTTTAGTCATCCTTCTGAGAATGTGGTACTCCTTTCAGTCTGAAGACGTGTATTTTTTGACTTACAGAAGGTTTTCTTTAATAATTATATCCTTTTTGTAGTCTTTGCTCTCTTTTTCTGGAACTTGTATTAGTTAGGTAATGGACATTCTGGTTTGGTCTCCATCTCATATTTTCTTCCATATATATTCATACTTTATGTGTATTGTACATGTCTGTATTTCTCTACCTTCTGAGAATTTTCTTCAACTTTACCTACCAACTCTTCTATTGAACTTTCTGTATTGGCAATTATATTTTAAACGCTGGCTTCTACTAATTCTTTAGTTATACTTTGAAAAATAGCATCTTGTTCTTTTTTTATAAAGATACAGTCTCTTCTAAAATCTGAAAAGGTGTCAACGTTTAAAAAAAGGTCTCTTTGGGGCTTCCCTGGTGGCGCAGTGGTTGAGAGTCCGCCTGCCGATGCAGGGGACGCGGGTTCATGCCCTGGTCCGGGAAGATCCCACAGGCCGTGCGGAGTGGCTGGGCCTGTGAGCCATGGCCGCTGAGCCTGTGTGTCCGGAGCCTGTGCTCCACAGCGGGAGAGGCCACGACAGTGAGAGGCCCGTGTACCACAAAAACAAAAACAAAAACAAAAACGAAAAAAAGCTCTCTTCTATTAGCTCTGAGTTTTCTCTCCTCCTCTTCCCCTACCTCCTTCCCTCCCTCCCTCCTTCTCTTTCTTTCTCTCCCTCCCCCTCTCTTTTTTCCCTCTGTCTGTCGTAATATTTTTCTGTCACGGTACAAGCTTTTCTCAAATTTGGGGACAGAAAGCCTCCTTTTATATCAGTATGTCTTTTTGACTGTCATGCTTTGCTCAAGCAAGTCCCTAGAGAGCTAGCCAGTACAGGGGTGGAGAGTAAATGCCAGCTCTGGGAGGCCTTTATTTTGAAGCACTAACGCTTGCACTAGTCAACTTAATTCTCCCAGGACAGTTTGTCCGATTTCCTTGAAGAAGAACGTTCTGATTTTTGCCTGGGTTTAGCTATGGGCAGTTCTTTGTGAAGGGGCAGGAAAAGAGTGGGGATGTGTGAATTGTCCTCTATATAGATCTTCAGTCATACGCTGTTTTTAGTGGCACGTCTCACTTCCATCATCCTGGTACGTGCCTTCTTTAAATCCAGAGTCTCCTTGGAGCTCTGCTGGGTAGATTGCTCCCACCCCAGCTGTAGCATAAATCCCAAACCGTGGCTTCTTTTCTCTCCTTCTTCAATCACCAGACTTCCGTGTATTTTCCATCTTCTAGACTTCTGCTGAACTCTCTTGAGTGCTCGTGATCTTTGCAGTGTTCTTGGGTTATTGCGAGTTTATATCATTTTAATACTTTTTTATTTTCATTTTAATGGAGTCCAGAAAGGAGAGGAAATAACTTTTCTTAGCCTATTGTCTTGAACTGGAAGCCCTCTCACTATCTTTTGGAGTTTATTAATTCACCAATACTTGTTGAACACATACTATATACCAGGTGCTGGCTTAGGCACTAGAGATGCAAATTGGAATCAGATATAGTTTTTCAGATATAGATCTAGTGTTTCTAGATCTAGAAGGAGACAGATGTTTAACAAGTAACTGTGTTGCAGTGTTGAAAGTGAGTAATAAAAGCACATACAAGATGATGAAGATCGCAGAAGGAAGAACAGTTAATTCTGTTGGCAGTAGAAGGGAGGTTACAGAATAACTAAGTATACCATTTAAGAAGTTTCTATATCTTTCAGGCCACAGCAGTCTGAAGACAAAGTGGCGTCATATTATCAGGAACAAAAAAGTCACCATTTCTATAGCTCAGCGGTCCCCAACCTTTTTGGCACCAGGGACCGGTTTCGTGGAAGACAATTTTTCCACTGACGGGGGCGGGGGGGCGGTGCGGAGAGGGATGGTTCAGGAGGTAATGCGAGCGATGGGGAGAGATGGGGAACGGAAGATGAAGCTTTGCCCGCTTGCCCGCCGCTCACCTCCTAATGGGCAGTTCGGTTCCTAACAGACCGTGGACTGCTACCGGTCCGCGGCCGGGGGTTTGGGGACCCCTGCTCTAGCTGATGTAAGACTTCGGTTGAGTAGCTCCAATGGCAGAGTGAGACACAAACCACGGTACAGGTAGTTTGGGAGAGATAATCCCAGGAAGCACAATGAGGAAGTAGGGAGGATGAGATAGGAAAGGAAGAAAATCCAGTACAGGTATTCTATTGAGCTGATTGCTGCTGTGGGCAACTGGGGCTCTGAAGAAATTTGTAGAAAGCACCTAAAATAATTTTTTAATGGGCAGGAAGCTGGGGCATTTATCCACTGACCCCGGGACCTCAACTGTCGAGGGTTGCTCTGGGAGGTGTTATTTCTCTTTCTCTTCTGGGCAATGGCTACACGCAGGCTCAGTCATCTTCCTTGGTTTTGGAGAAAATCCCTGAGCAGAAAAGCTGGGGATGCTTTGGTAGGAGCTTGAGTTGGAATCTGGCGTTGCACGGAACTGTACAGAATCTGGTGGGCTGAAGGGAGTGTCAAGGACCGCAGAAACACTTTGCTGCAGACCTCCATCTCCCCCTCAAGAGTTTCTGATACTGTGCAGGGCAACCTCATGTGTGATTGCAAACCTGTGGCCAGAGGCCTGTGCAGTAGTAGCTGATGTGAGAGCCCCACAGAGCTCCTCACATCTGTGGTGGCCACTGGCCCAGTGTGACTCTTCAGTCTGCTGCCCCCATCTCTGCCGTCTCATACTGAGCCATATCACGGCCACACTGTGTCAACATCAAACCACCGAGGGTGGGAAGAATCCCATCTGCCTGACTTTGTACCCTAACACTCTGACTTTGATCCTAAAAGCATTAAGGCATTGAGAATCTAGGAAACTTCTGTGAGGCTGCAAATGTCACCTGGAAGAGGAACACCTTGATCCACTGGGACTTCTTCCTGCATCATCTGGGGTCAGTTAATACGTTTTGTACCAGAGAGCACAGAGTTGAGGGAGTATGAAAGCAGATGGGTATGTTTTGTTGTGGGAATCAGGAGTCTAGACATATCTGGGAGGAAATGAGTGCTTTCTCTTCCCTTTTGAGATCCAGGCAGGAAAGGCAAGGAGTGTGAAGAAGGGAACTAGCATGCTGAGGGACTTCTATGTGTCTGATGTTTTCTAATATTAGATCTCATTTAACTTTTATAGCACTTCACACTACTGTGAAGTAAAGGTTATTATTTCCAAGGCAATCGAAGCAACGAAAATTCAGAGAGAATAAAGCGTTTTTCGAAGGCTACAGGATTAGGAAGAAGCAGAGGCAGGATTTGAACCCTGGTCTATTTAGTTCTATAATTTGATCAACCATAGAGCAGCTGAAAGGAGGAAAGAAGGGAGAAAAATCAAATGTTAAATTAATTAAATTGGAGGAGAACACTTGCCACAGATTTTTTTTTTTTTTTTTTTTTTTTTTTTGCAGTACACGGGCCTCTCACTGTTGTGGCCTCTCCCGTTGCGGAGCACAGGCTCCGGACGCGCAGGCTCAGTGGCCATGGCTCAGGGGCCCAGCCGCTCCGCGGCATGTGGGATCTTCCCGGACCGGGGCACGAACCTGTGTCACCTGTGTCGGCAGGCGGACTCTCAACCACTGCGCCACCAGGGAAGCCCTTGCCACAGATTTTGATTCCAGTTTGCACTCTGAACCATCTAAGTGGTCCCCAAAATAAATTCCATGGGTATAAGCAACCGTTCATGTGAAAAAGGCCTGGGGGATTGAGCTGACCTCAAGTTCAGCAAGTCATCAGGCGGCTGCTGCTACTACTAAGAAGGGAAAGTGTTCTTACCTGGCAAAATAGAATTACAGGGGAATTGTAGGAGGTCATAGACCTACTGTGCTTTGTTCTGTTTAGAATTTACCTGGAGGTCCAGGTCACCACATTTCAAGTGATACTAGGAGACTTTCAAATCAGTGTGCTTGCTAAAAGAACCAATAGGAAGCTGGTGGTTTAAAAACAATCTGATGTGCAAGGAGTATTGTGGGCACCAGATATTAAGCTGGAGGAAGAGAACCCTAAGAGATACATGGTGGCTGTTTTCAGATATGTAAAGGATTTGTAACCCAAGACAGTGGATCGAAAAATACGAAGGGAAGAAAACACTTATTTACTGAGACCTACTGTGTACCAGCCACTGCTCTGGGACAAGTATTTGAACTCACCCTAAGGAAGATGGGAAAAAAAGCTGACATGTCCATCATTACGGTAGGAATTCTCTCAAAGTGGGCAACTGGACATACCAAACAAAGACCCAGTTAGTGCTGGACTAAGATCTTGTAGAAGGAATTTCAGCATAAGGCAAGCAGTTTGCATGGAAGATGAATGCCTTCTCAGATCTATCTGTTCACCGTTAATAAATATGTGGATAATCTCGGCCACTTATCACTCTTCAAGATCATTGAGAATAGGACACCCATCAATCAGATATATTAAAGTGAAAATTAAAAAAAGAAAATAAGAGAATTCCCTGGTGGTCCAGAGGTTAGGACTCCGTGCTTTCACTGCCGAGGGCGTGGGTTCGATCCCTGGTCAGGAAACTAAGATCCCGCAAGCATGCAGGGCGTGGCCAAAGGAAAAAAAAAGTGAAAGTAAAGCTCCTCTGAGACAAGGATTAAAAATTCTAAGATCTTCCAGAAAGAAAGCAGATCACATACAAAGGAACATGAATCTTGAAATGAGAACTGCAAATTGAGCAATGAGATACCACTTTACAGTGATAAAATGAACAAAAAATTGCAAGGCTTGGTAATTCCAAGTGTCGGTCAGACAATTTCACACAGGGAAAGATAAACTTTTATGTGCTTCTGACGGGAAGGTGAGCTGTCACAGCCATTCTGGAAACCAGTCTGTGGCTCTGTCGTGAAACTGAGAAGAATACATATTCTCTACTACACGATTCCCTCTCTAGTCATATGCCCCAGAGAGACTCTTGCACAGGTCTATAGAGATGGCATAGGAGAATTATGTTTTTTTGCAGTCGTTTGTGGTGGTAGGCAGTTGGAAGGGACTTTGTCTATTGCAGTGAGAATGAGTAAGTAAACCAAGGTGGACATCTAGTATGGAATATATACTATAATGCAGTCACAATTCAATGAACTAGATGTACCTATGGTTTAACATGGATTGAGCTTTAAAACATAGTGAAAAAGGGAAGAAAGTGAATAAGATTTATGCAGTATCATTTGCAATATGAAAAATAAGAATACGTGTGTAAAAAACATTATCTTTCAGGGATACATACAGATGCAAAGATTAACTATACACATTAGAGTGGGCAGGGAATGGGAGTGAGGATGTGATGGGGAAAAAGAGGCACAATAGAATAATGTAAGAGACAGTGGTGCTCAGAGAGCATTCCAACTTCTGTACCTCTGATGATGTGCTGTGAACTGAAAAAGTTTACAACCTTTTTTCTTACACAGCAAGGAAAATATAATTTGTGCTTTTTATAAGCCTAGGTGAAATCATAACTTACGTGTTGTTCTGCTTGCCAATTTATTTTTTAATTGTATGTTCACTTGTTTAATATTTAACAATTTTTATGGAGCATCCACTGCTCAACATATATATACCTGGTATAGTTCTAGGGCTCGAAGCACAGGGAATACAGCTATGAATGACACGCCCACAGGATAAATACCTAGAAGAAGCATTGGGTCAGAGGGTAAGCACAACTAAAATTTAATAGATATTGCTAAATTGTCCTGAAAATGTCTATACCAACTGGTATTTTTTATTAGGTGAGGTATTTTTGATGTGGTATTAATAGGGGCACTTTCCAATTATTTGTTTCTCTAAATGTGGATGAAAGGGAGTGAGAGGAAGGGAGTTAGGAAGAATCCTAAGGAAAGATGGGATTTGAGCCGTACATTGTGTGTGAGCTGAGACAGCCCTGACAGAGCAATGTCTGATGTGTACGAGAGGCACATGCTCCCCAGGCCTCCTCATCCCAGCCCAGCCTCTCCTGACCTGGGCATTTCCCTCTTGGGTCATTTGGCAGTGGGCTCTGACATCAAGCACCTGCCATGGCAGGGGGAGAGGAAAACCCATCTCATGATTATTCCTTACCCATTGTTACCTTAGCAGCAGTGCAGCATCTGTGCCGTGGGCCGGCACCCCTACCAGGCTTCCGATGTGCTTTCCATCCAACTGCCACAGCCCTAGATGGCAACCCCTGGGCTCCACCCAGAGCTCGTGGCGGAAACAGGATGTAATGCTTCCAAGCGGGGTGAGCAGCAATGGCTTATCTGCAGTGGTCAGTGAGGCAGACAGAAACATTCTCCGTGACCTTCCTTCCTTTGCGTGTTTGAAAACCAGGACCCTACCCCCCTTTATGGAGGAGGCAACTGAGGAGTTGTAACGAAGTGGGGTATAAACATGAAGTGTTTGTGTTTCTTCCAGTGACTGATTTCTGAAGTGTTCAGCTGAATTCCCATTTCCCACCCTTTAGCATCTTTGGCAGATTCCATAACTCTCTGCTCTCTTTCGGGAATAAAAATTTCAGTCCATTGTGGTTTAAAGTGTCAATCTCAGAATCTCGGACTCAGTTTAACTCTAATCTCCTCCCTCGTCCCAACCACGGGTTTGAGCTGAGGCTTGGGAGATCTGGGGCAGGAGTGTATAAACTGTCTTTTCACTTTCCCACAAATCCAGCACTTTGGAATAGAGAGGGGGCTGATAGGCAGGAGTAGGGGGGCAATGGAGGAGAAACAGTCTACAGTCTACAGTCGTCTGACCCTTTCCTGGGTCAACCAGTATGTTTTTCTATAGGGAGTCATCTTGTCATTTGGGGATTGGACAATTCTTAGCATAGAACTGTTCTGTACATTTCAGAATACTTAACACTTTCCCCCTTGACCTCCACACAGATTCCCATAGCACCTTTCAGTCTTTATGACATACAACACTTTCCCAAACACCTCCTACAGGAGCCATTCTGCCCTGGTTGAGAACCACTGGAACCTTCTTGGGTTGGGGCCAAGGAGAAGGGACGGAGGACCAAGATCTTAGATTCCTGGGCCTGAGTCAGGGGTGGGAAGGAATCCTGCTTGTCTTCTGGTTGGGTCTGGCTTCATTTGGATCTTTCTGCTGCTGTGTGTCAGTCTCTGTAAAAGAGGCTGTGATTGAAAATCTAAGGCTGTTGTTCATCTTCTTTTGGACCTTTCTGTCGTTGAGGACGAACTTAGAGAGGGTAGCTGTGTCTTCCTTTGCTCCCAACAGTGATTCATGCTTCCAGCACTTTCTCAGGGGAAGGGGTAGCCCTAGGGTAAATGGGTTCACTTCCCTTCACCTGAAAGCCCCTTGAGCAGCCCCCCAATTCTGCTCCTCCGTCTAACTCCGTGCTCCTGTAACGCTATGTCCTGTGCAGTAGCCATGGGAACCGCTAGAGCACTCTTGAGAAACCTCTCATAGGTTGCCTCCATCTTCTTCCCAGCAAGGATTTTGCCTTCATAAATCTCCGGAAGAGCATGAGACACCAAGCTCTACATTCACGGATGTCTCCAGACTCTAGGGGAAGCATGTCAAGTACATCAAGCTCTCCCAGGAGACACCTTACAATGCTCTACTTGGATGGCAATCCCAGGATGGGACTGAAGATTGTAAGGGTGAGGTGCCAGCTTCCCGTTTTTCATATACCCGCAGCCTCTAAACGTGATTATCTTGCAACCTGCCCATCTCTTGGCTTTATGAGGAATGGGGAAGCACACCGCTCCGGTTCTAAAAATATTTCTCCCCAAGAACCCATGAGGTTGGTAGACCTCAATTCCAACTCTGTATCCCCTCTCTTTCTTTTAGATTACCTTCGAAAAGGTTCTGTGCATGTAGGAGGTGGGGAGGTTGGGGTGATGTTGGTAATGGTAGTAGGAAATTAGTAGTTCTGGTGATTTTCAGAAAGCCCTTTGTCAGCTCACTTTAAATGGGTGGTGTATTTAGGTCCTTTTTTGTCCTCGGCCATGAACCCTGTCCCTATTCCAGGGCAGCAGGAAAAGTCCTACTCAGCCTCTTCTGATATAAGAACAGCCTGCGAGGGGAAAACTTCCAGAGTTTTGACACTAGGCCTGATGCCAGATGTAGAAACTGGAGGATAGGACCACATTCTCAGAATTAAACAAAGAGGAAAGGAAAGCTCCCCCTCCATAGCCTAAGAGCCCACATTTATCTCCGTTGGCTGTTGGTCTCTCCTTTTAAATATTCTATGGCAGGTGGAGAACGAAAGAAGAAAATACGTGTCGAGAGAACAAATCGAGGTAGAAAGACCATCTGCGGGGAAGAAAGAGATGGTCTGCTGCTCTCTGTGCTTAAGGAGTATGGAATGGCTGGGAACTTCCTGAGGTGGAAGTGAGATTCCATCTTCTGATACCACAGGAGGACAAACATTTACAACTAAAACCCTTCCAACTGTCTGTCCATCCATCCACCCACCCATCCATCCAACAGGTGTTATTATATGTCTACTCTGAGACAGGTACTTATTTTCATTATTAATGAAAATAATCTTTGTGCTATGACTTTTCTCTCCTTCTATACCTGCCTCATATGATCTTCCTGTCTAGGTATAGAACTATTAGGACCATATGTTCCTAGATACCTTGCCGGGCAGAGGCCCCATTACTGAGCAAAGTGGACCAGGGAAGATCCCTAGGGGCTAGAGTTTTGGGGCTGCTGATCTCCTGAAGTTCTTAATAAGTAATTTAATTCCTCTTTGTTTTTTTAATTTATAAAATGAGATATAAATGTAATTCAGATTTTTTTTCTATTTGGTAATTGTGAGCTTTAGAGAAAAGGATCTGAATTATACAATGACTGTGTGTATCAGTGACGTAGAGAGATATACGTATACTCAGCTATAGATGCAGATATTATTATTCCTGTTATTTAGATGAGGAAACAGAATGTCAGAGGGGTTAAGTCTTACCTAAGGACTCAGAGTACTGGTAAGAGTCTGTATTTGAATTTCACACCATAATGCCTCTAAGTCAGTAGGGAAGATAAATTAAAGGGAAGGAAGATAAGTTAAAAAAGAAGAAAGGGAAGATAAGTTAAAAAAGAAGAAATCACATGTATTCCACAAAACATATGAGGCCTTCAGAACACTATCCTTATGGCAGTGCTTTGGGGAGGATACTGAGGAGTTCATTATTTGTGTGATTTAAAATTTGTGTCTATAACTGGTGTTTGCTTTTCTTGTTATTGTTTTCATGTCTGCTTCTTAGTAATATAGTTGGCTTAACATCTTTGTAAGAACTTCCCCATTCCCAGAGCCTCATGGGGGCCAGACTCCCTTCTTTTGCTTCTTCCCAGGAGGGCAACGTAAAGATGTGTGCTTCACAGATATGACAATAGCAGTTAGTCTCCAAAGATCAACCCAACAGCTCTTAGAATTCATATCCTTCATGGTATTCTCCCCTTGAATCTGGCCCTGCCTCGTACTCACTGTTGACCAATAGAATTTGGTGGAAATGATGCTTCAGAACTTCTGAGGCTAGATCATAAGAAACTTTGCAACCTCTGCTTGGTTTTTGTGGAATCCTTGTTCTTAGGATGCTCCCTTTTCTGAACTCTCCCTGTTGGAACCCACCTGCCATGAAAGACCTAAGTTACGTGTATGGTCATGTATTGGTGCTCTGCCAGTAGCCCTCCCTGGCCTCCCGGCTGACAGCCAGCATCACCTGGCAGCCATGTGAGTGCACCATCTTGGATATGCAGCCCAGCCCCATCATTTAAATGGCTAATGCAGTCAGATAACTTCTGGCCCAGCCATCACATATGACTGTAACTATATGAGAGACCTTAAGCAAAGACTGCCTCACTGAGCTCACTTAACCCACAGAACCATGAGAAAGAAGAATAAATTATAGAGTTTTAAGCCGTTATGTTTAAGGTGGTTTATTACATAGCAGAAGATAACTGGAACAATTCCTCTGGGGAGAGGCCAGACTCCTAGGCTCGAGTTGACCATTGGAGCTTGGGAGTTAGAATCTGGACCTTATTAGCATCTTGACCTCGTGCAAGTTCCTTCCCTTCTTTTTATATCAGTGTGCTCATCTGTAAAATGGAGACAATAATAGTACAGTCCTCATAGGATTTCTGTGAGAATTAAATGTGATGATCTGTGTAAAGGACTTAATGTGGTACCTGGCATTTACTAAGCACGGACTAAATAATTATTGAAATTAGTGGTTTTATGGAAAGTGTCTTCTAAACACAGCCATTAATTACATTTTTCTTTATTTTTGTCTTAGTCTTTTTTCTACCAGTCCTAACCTACCAGATCCCCTGGAAGCCAGACATGCAAACTTTGTGGCAAAGCTGCCTTGTACTATTTTTGCCACAGATTTTAACTGAAGGGTGGATTTTCTGAGTTGACCTGATTATTTCTTGGGTTGAGGGAATATGAACCTTCCCTTCACCCATTTTGATCTCATCTCTTCTTCAAATGCCCTATCAGTTTTGCTTTTCCTTCAGTTTCCTCCAGGGAATTGCTTTTCCTGATCTGACGGGCAGAGGGAATTGAGTGGGTAATTGATGTATAAAGATGACAAGAATGAGGGTCATTGGGATGAAAATGAAAACTGACACTAAAATTGTCCTCTGTGGTCTCTTAATGACTTGTGGCTAAGAGCATTATGCTGTTTCCATAAAAGGGAAGCAAACATATACTAGGGTTTGTTGAAATGCCAAGATGAGCGAGGCTTTCCAGAATAGCAAACATTTTCCTGTGACTTTACAGCTCCTGTAATTATGTTCATGCTGGGACCTGGGGGTGCACCATGACCACCAGGAATCCTACCTCCTCCCATGCCCGTACTGTAGATGCCAAGCTTCAACAACAAAATCGCATTGAAACCTTAGCTCTCTGAGCGGTGTGCTCTGTACCTAACCTACCTCCTTCCTCCCCATAGATTTGCTTTTTTTTTTTTTTTTTTTTTTTTTACAGTCAGGACATGACTTAGAAGAGAGGGCCAAGTGACTTATGTTGGGAATTTTATGCACACTAGGAATCTACATGTAGGGGTGCGATAGATAAGGAGAAAGATTGCTATATTTCATTTAGCTTTGTTTCTTTGTCTTTGATAGAAAAACGTCTGGTTTAGGTCTTCAATTTGTACCTGAAAGAAATCTAAACCACAGAAATCTTGAAGAAAATTTTATCATCTGAGATATGGGGGAGCGGGGGTGGGGGGGCAGTGACTTATTTTTTGACACTTTACAGCAGAAAATTCCCAGGGACCAGTTACCATGAATCAAACTAGTTACCAGCAGCACACTGGTTACTTGAATGATAGTTTTTTTGGTTTGCCTGAAACTCTGCACTGTGGTTAACACTGTTCGGCTCCACATGAGCTTGGCATACAGTTGGCACACCATAAATGTCTGATAATAGAATGAAAGAATGATACACATCTGCCAGTCACTCAAACCAACTGTGGCTTCTTCTTCTCATCAAGTCGACTTCGATCACGAGTTTTGCCTGTGTTTTTAAACTTGCATCAACCTCTGTAGTTCTAGCTGCTTCTTTTTCCTTTTTATGTCTGGAGACAAAGCCCACATTCTTATTATCTATCTGAGACAGCGGGCCAGGTAATTGAATTTCATATACTGTGGTGTGGAATGAAAGATGAGTCCTGACTCTTACTTCATGAAAAATTATCTATGCTTTGTAATGGTATAATTCTGTTGCATGTTTGTCAACGGTGATCCATATTTCTGAATTCTTGGTGTCTGTGATGGTGGAAAATTATACATTTGGAATAAAAATTTGAAAATCTAGATTTTGAGTAATAGATTTTTGAATCAATAACTAATTTAATAAAAGGCTTATGTTTGAGTTAGTTGCTGTATTTAAGCTCTGTTGATTAGTATGGAAAATCATTACTCACTAAGGGGTGATGGCTTACTGGCTCTAGGAGGGAAAAACTTATGGTCTTAGTGCACTTTTAATCAAATTGATTTCCTTATCAGGAACAAGCATGTTTTATTGACAGTTTTGCCCAAGAGCTTAAAGACTGAACATAATGAGATTTCCTTTGTTTTTGTTTTTTCCAATTTTGAAAGAAAGGCTTCCCCACTGGAGTCTAGAGATTAGCCTCATCTGGTCTACTAGCCATGCGAAGTCTGGAACTGTCAATCTGTGAAATACATGGAAAAAGACATGACTTATCTGTAATCATCTTTCATTTTCCAGTACTCAGTGGTCAAGGTGAAAGTTTGTAGTTTTGGCTTTGGAAGCTTCCATTGCTATTTCCTGTTCTATCCTCATCCTACTTTCAAGTGATTATAGAATATATGTTTCTATAGTCTTTCTTTATTTTAAACCATTCTGCCCCCTACCCCCCAATATTCCCCTGTCCCTAACTCTCTGAAGCTTCAAGTGATAAACTGGCAGGGGAAAATTGATAGATGAACAGAAGGAAAAATAGATCCAATTTATGTTTGTTTTTTTTTTTACATCTTTATTGGGGTATAATTGCTTTACAATGGTGTGTTAGTTTCTGCTTTATAACAAAGTGAATCAGTTATACATATACATATGTTCCCATATCTCTTCCCTCTTAAGTCTCCCTCCGTCCCACCCTCCCTATCCCACCCCTCCAGGTGGTCACAAAGCACCGAGCTGATCTCCCTGTGCTATGCGGCTGCTTCCCACTAACTACCTTACGTTTGGCAGTGTATATATGTCCATGCCTCTCTCTTGCTTTGTCACAGCTTACCCTTCGCCCTCTCCATATCCTCAAGTCCATTCTCTAGTAGGTCTGTGTCTTTATTCCTGTCTTACCCCTAGGTTCTTCATGACATTTTTTCCCTTAAATTCCATACATATGTGTTAGCATACGGTATTTGTCTTTCTCTTTCTGACTTACTTCACTCTGTATGAGAGACTCTAGGTCTATCCACCTCATTATAAATAGCTCAACTTCGTTTCTTTTTATGGCTACGTAATATTCCATTGTATATATGTGCCACATCTTCTTTATCCATTCATCTGATGATGGACACTTAGGTTGTTTCCATCTCCGGGCTATTGTAAATAGAGCTGCAATGAACATTTTGGTACATGACTCTTTTTGAATTATGGTTTTCTCAGGGTATATTACCAGTAGTGGGATTGCTGGGTCATACGGTAGTTCCATTTGTAGTTTTTAAGGAACCTCCATACTGTTCTCCACAGTGGCTGTATCAATTTACATTCCCACCAACAGTGCAAGAGTGTTCCCTTTTCTCCACACCCTCTCCAGCATTTATTGTTTCTAGATTTTTTGATGATGGCCATTCTGACGGGTGTGAGATGATATCTCATTGTAGTTTTGATTTGCATTTCTCTAATGATGAATGAAGTTGAGCATTCTTTCATGTGTTTGTTGGCAGTCTGTATATCTTCTTTGGAGGAATGTCTATTTAGGTCTTCTGCCCATTTTTGGATAGGGTTGTTTGTTTTTTTGTTATTGAGCTGCATGAGCTGCTTATAAATTTTGGAGATTAATCCTTTGTCAGTTGATTCATTTGCAAATATTTTCTCCCATTCTGAGGGTTGTCTTTTGGTCTTATTTATGGTTTCCTTTGCTGTGCAAAAGCTTTGAAGTTTTATTAGGTCCATTTGTTTATTTTTGTTTTTATTTCCATTTTCTGGGAGGTGGGGCAGAAAGGAACTTGCTGTGATTTATGTCATAGAGTGCTCTGCCTATGTTTTCCTCTAAGAGTTTGATAGTTTCTGGCCTTACATTTAGGTCTTTAATCCATTTTGAGCTTATTTTTGTGTATGGTGTTAGGGAGGGATCTAATCTCATACTTTTACATGTACCTGTCCAGTTTTCCCAGCACCACTTATTGAAGAGGCTGTCCTTTCTCCACTGTACATTCCTGCCTCCTTTATCAAAGCTGTGACCATATGTGCGTGGGTTTATCTCTGGGCTTTCTATCCTGTTCCATTGATCTATCTTTCTGTTTTTGTGCCAGTACCATACTGTCTTGATTACTGTAGCTTTGTAGTATAGTCTGAAGTCAGGGAGCCTGATTCCTCCAGCTCCGTTTTTCATTCTCAAGATTGCTTTGGCTATTCGGGGTCTTTTGTGTTTCCATACAAATTGTGAAATTTTTTGTTCTAGTTCTGTGAAAAATACCAGTGGTAGTTTGATAGGGATTGCATTGAATCTGTAGATTGCTTTGGGTAGTAGAGTCATTTTCACAATGTTGATTCTTCCAATCCAAGAACATGGTATATCTCTATTTGTATCATCTTTAATTTCTTTCATCAGTGTCTTATAGTTTTCAGCATATGGGTCTTTTGTCTCCTTCGGTAGGTTTATTCCTAGGTATTATATTATTTTTGTTGCAGTGGTAAATGGGAGTGTTTCCTTAATTTCTGTTTCAGATTTTTCATCATTAGTGTATAGGAATGCCAGAGATTTCCGTGCATTAATTTTGTATCCTGCTACTTTACCAAATTCATTGATTAGCTCTAGTAGTTTTCTGGTAGCATCTTTAGGAGTCTCTATGTATAGTATCATGTCATCTGCAAACAGTGACAGCTTTACTTCTTCTTTTCCGATTTGGATTCCTTTTATTTCCTTTTCTTCTCTGATTGCTGTGGCTAAAACTTCCAAAACTATGTTGAATAAGAGTGGTGACAGTGAGCAACCTTGTCTTGTTCCTGATCTTAGTGGAAATGCTTTCAGTTTTTCACCACTGGGGACGACGTTGGCTGTGGGTTTGTCATATATGGCCTTTATTATGTTGAGGAAAGTTCCCACTATGCTTACTTTCTGCAGGGTTTTTTTAATCATAAATGGGTGTTGAATTTTGTCAAAAGCTTTCTCTGCATCTATTGAGATGATCATATGGTTTTTCTCCTTCAATTTGTTAATATGGTTTATCACATTGATTGTTTTGCATATATTGAAGAATTCTTGCATTCCTGGAATAAACCCCAGTTGATCATGGTGTATGATCCTTTTAATGTGCTGTTGGATTCTGTTTGCTAGTATTTTGTTGAGGATTTTTGCATCTATGTTCATCAGTGATATTGGCCTGTAGATTTCTTTCTTTGTGACATCCTTGTCTGGTTTTGGTATCAGGGTGATGGTGGCCTCATAGAATGAGTTTGGGAGTGTTCCTCCCTCTGCTATATTTTGGAAGAGTTTGAGAAGCCTCCTGTGAAGCCATCTGGTCCTGGGCTTTTGTTTGTTGGAAGATTTTTAATCACAGTTTCAATTTCAGTGCTTGTGATTGGTCTGTTCATATTTTCTGTTCCTTCCTGATTCAGTCTTGGCAGGTTGTGCATTTCTAAGAATTTGTCCATTTCTTCCAGGTTGTCCATTTTATTGGCATAGAGTTGCTTGTAGTAATCTCTCATGATCTTTTGTATTTCTGCAGTGTCAGTTGTTACTTCTCCTTTTTCATTTCTAATTCTATTGATTAGAGTCTTCTCCCTTTTTTTCTTGATGAGTCTGGCTAATGGTTTATCAATTTTGTTTATCTTCTCAAAGAACCAGCTTTTAGTTTTATTGATCTTTGCTATCACTTCCCTCATTTCTTTTTCATTTATTTCTGATCTGATTTTTATGATTTCTTTCCTTCTGCTAGCTTTGGGGTTTTTGTGTTTTTCTATCTCTATTTGCTTTAGGTGCAAGGTTAGGTTGTTTATTCGAGATGTTTCCTGTTTCTTAAGGTAGGATTGTATTGCTATAAACTTCCCTCTTAGAACTGTTTTTGCTGCATCCCATAGGTTTTGGGTCGTCGGGTCTCCATTGTCATTTGTTTCTACGTATTTTTTTATTTCCTTTTTGATTTCGTCAGTGATCAGTTCGTTATTAAGTAGTGTATTGTTTAGCCTCCATGTGTTTGTATTTTTTTACAGATCTTTTCCTGTAATTGATACCTAGTCTAATAGCGTTGTGGTCAGAAAAGATACTTGAAACAATTTCAATTTTCTTAAATTTACCAAGGCTTGTGACCCAAGATATGATCTATCCTGGAGAATGTTCCATGAACACTTGAGAAAAATGTGTATTCTGTTGTTTTTGGATGGAATGTCCTATAAATATCAATTAAGTCCATCTTGTTTAATGTATCATTTAAAGCTTGTGTTTCCTTATTTATTTTCATTTTGGATGATCTGTCCATTGGTGAAAGTGGGGTGTTAAAGTCCCCTACTATGAATGTGTTACTGTCAATTTCCCCTTTTACAGCTGTTAGTATTTGCCTTATGTATTGAGGTGCTCCTATTTTGGGTGCATAAATATTTACAATTGTTATATCTTCTTCTTGGATCGATCCCTTGCCCATTATGTAGTGTCCTTCTTTGTCTCTTCTAATAGTCTTTATTTTAAAGTCTATTTTGTCTGATGTGAGAATTGCTACTCCAGCTTTCTTTTGGTTTCCATTTGCATGAAATATCTTTTGCCATCCCCTTACTTTCAGTCTGTATGTGTCTCTAGGTCTGAAGTGGGTCTCTTGTAGACAGCAAATATATGGGTCTTGTTTTTGTATCCATTCAGCCTATCTGTGTCTTTTGGAGGGAGCATTTAGTCCATTTACTTTTAAGGTAATTATCGATATGTATGTTCCTATTCCCATTTTCTTAATTGTTTGGGGTTCATTATTGTAGGTCTTTTCTTTCTCTTGTGTTTCTTGCCTAGAGAAGTTCCTTTAGCAGTTGTTGTAAAGCTGGTTTGGTGGTGCTGAACTCTCTCAGCTTTTGCTTGTCTGTAAAGGTTTTAATTTCTTCATAAAATCTGAATGAGATCCTTGCTGGGTAGAGTAATCTTGGTTGTAGCTTTTTCTCCTTCATCACTTTAAATATGTCCTGCCAGTCCCTTCTGGCAGCGGAGTTTCTGCTGAAAGATCAGCTGTTAACCTTATGGGGATTCCCTTGTGTGTTATTTGTTGTTTTTCCCTTGCTGCTTTTAATATGTTTTCTTTGTATTTAATTTTTGACAGTTTGATTAATATGTGTCTTGGCATGTTTCTCCTTGGATTTATCCTGTATGGGACTCTCTGTGCTTCCTGGACTTGATTAACTATTTCCTTTCCCATATTAGGGAAGTTTTCAACTATAATCTCTTCAAATATTTTCTCAGTCCCTTTCTTTTTCTCTTCTTCTTCTGGAACCCCTATAATTCAAATGTTGGTGAGTTTAATGTTGTCCCAGAAGTCTCTGAGACTGTCCTCAGTTCTTTTCATCTTTTTTCCTTATTCTGATCTGCAGTAGTTATTTCCACTAGTTTATCTTCCAGGTCACTTATCCGTTCTTCTGCCTCAGTTATTCTGCTATTGATCCCATCTAGAGTATTTTTAATTTCATTTATTGTGTTGTTCATTGTTTCATCTTTAGTTCTTCTAGGTCCTTGTTAAATGTTTCTTGCATTTTGTCCATTCTATTTCCAAGATTTTGGATCATCTTTACTATCATTATTCTGAATTCTTTTTCAGGTAGACTGCCTATTTCCTCTTCATTTGTTAGGTGTGGTGGGTTTTTATCTTGCTCCTTCATCTGCTGTGTGTTTTTTTATCTTCTCATTTTGCTTATCTTACTGTGTTTGGAGTCTCCTTTTTGCAGGCTGCAGGTTCGTAATTCCCGTTGTTTTTGGTGTCTGTCCCCAGTGGCTAAGGTTGGTTCAGTGGGTTGTGTAGGCTTCCTGGTGGAGGAGACTAGTGCCTGTGTTCTGGTGGATGAGTCTGGATCTTGTCTTTCTGGTGGGCAGGTCCACATCTGGTGGTGTGTTTTGGGGTGTCTGTGGACTTATTATGATTTTAGGCAGCCTCTCTGCTAATGGGTGGGGTTGTGTTCCTGTCTTGCTAGTTGTTTGGCATAGGGTGTCCAGCACTGTAGCTTGCTGGTCTTTGAGTGAAGGTGGGTGCTGGTGTTGAGATGGAGATCTCTGGGAACTTTTCGCTGTTTAATATTATGTGGAGCTGGGAGGTCTCTTGTGGACCAGTGTCCTGAAGTTGGCTCTCCCACCTTAGAGGCACAGTACTGACTCCTGACTGCAGCACCAAGAGCTTTTCATCCACATGGCTCAGAATAAAAGGGAGAAAAAGTAGCAAGAAAGAATTAGTAGAAGTAGAAAGAAAGAAAGGAGGGAGGGAGAGAGGAAGGAAGGAAGAAGGGAAGGAAGAAAAAAAGAAAGAAAGAAGATAAAGTAAAATAAAGTAAGATAAAATATAATAAAGTTATTAAAATAAAAAGTAATTATTAAGAAAAAAGAAAAAAATTAAAAACAAAAAAAACGGATGGCTAGAACCCTAGGCCAAGTGGTGGAAGCAAAGCTATACAGACAAAATCTCACACAGAAGCAAACATATACACACTCACAAAAAGAGGAAAAGGGGAAAAAATCATAAATCTTGCTCTCAAAGTCCACCTCCTTAATTTGGGATGATTCGTTGTCTAAATGAGGGAAGGAAGGAAGGAAAGAAAGAAGATAAAGTAAAATAAATTAAAGCTATTAAAATAAAAAATAATTATTAAGAAAAAAAATTGAAAAAAAAAAGGACGGATAGAACCCTAGGACAAATGGTGGAAGCAAAGCTATACAGACAAAATCTCACACAGAAGCATATACATACACACTCACAAAAAGAGGAAAAGGGGAAAAAAATCATAAATCTTGCTCTCAGAGTCCACTTCCTCAATTTGGGATGACTCGTTGTCTCTTCATGTATTCCACAGATGCAGGGAACATCAAGTTGATTGTGGAGCTTTAATCCGCTGCTTCTGAGGCTGCTGGGAGAGATTTCCCTTTCTCTTCTTTGTTCTCACAGCTCCCGGGGCTCAGCTTTGGATTTGGCCCCACCTCTGCGTGTAGGTCGCCGGAGGGCGTCTGTTCTTCGCTCAGACAGCACGGGGTTAAAGGAGCCACTGATTCGGAGGCTCTGGCTCACTCAGGCCGGGGGGGTGGGGGGGGGGGGTGGGGGGTGGGGGGGTGGGGCACGGAGTGCGGGGCAAGCCGGCGGCAGAGGCCGGCGCGATGTTGCACCAGCCTGAGGCGCGCCGTGCGTTCTCCCGGGGTAGTTGTCCCTGGATCCCGGGACCCTGGCAGTGGCGGGCTGCACAGGCTCCCCGGAAGGGGGGTGTGGATAGTGCCCTGTGCTCGCACATAGGCTTCTTGGTGGCGGCAGCAGCAGCCTTAGCGTCTCATGCCCGTCTCATGCCCGCTTTTAGCCGCGGCTCGCGCCCGTCTCTGGAGCTCCTTTAAGCAGCGCTCTTAATCCCCTCTTCTCGCGCACCAGGAAAGAAAGAGAGGGAAGAAAAAGTCTCTTGCCTCTTCGGCAGGTCCAGACTTTTCGCCGGACTCCCTCCCGGCCACCGGTGGTGCACTAACCCCTTCAGGCTATGTTCACGCCGCCAACCCCAGTCCTCTTCCTGCGCTCCGATCGAAGCCTGAGCCTCAGCTCGCAGCCCCGCCCGCCCCGGCGGGTGAGCAGACAAGCCTCTCGGGCTGGTGACTGCCGGTCGGCCCTGATCCTCTGTGCGGGAATCTCCGCGCTTTACCCTCCGGTGCGTTGCTGTGCACTCCTCCGCGGCTTCGAAGCTCCCCCCTCCGCCACCCACAGTCTCCGCCCGCGAAGAGACTTTCTAGTGTGTGGGAACCTTTCCTCCTTCACGGCTCCCTCCCATTGGTGCAGGTACCGTCCCTATCCTTTTGTCTCTGTTTATTCTTTATTCTTTTGCCCTACCCAGGTACGTGGGGGGTTTCTTGCCTTTTGGGAGGTCTGAGGTATGCCAGCGTTCAGTAGGTGTTGTGTAGGAGTTGTTCCACGTGTAGATGTATTTCTGGTGTATCTGTGGGGAGGAAGGTGATCTCCGCGTCTTACTCTTCCGCCATCTTGCCGGAAGCTCCCCTCTTCTGAATAACTAGGCTTTAAAATGCTTAGGCCCTGGATTCTACCTCACCCAGTTTCTGACTAAAACTGAAGTGGATTTAGCCCCTACCTGGCTTCTGAATAACTAGGCATGAAAATGCTTAGTACCTGGATTCTACCTCAGCAAGTTTCTGCCTAAAACTGAATGGATTTAGGCCCTAACTGGCTTCTGAATAACTAGGCTTTAAATGCTTGGGCCCTGCATTGTACCTCTGCCACTTTCTGACTAAAACTGAAGTGGATTTAGCCCCTACCTGGCTTCTGAATAACTAGGCTTTAAAATGCTTAGGCCCTGGATTCTACCTCAGCCAGTTTCTGATTAAAACTCAAGTGCCAATTTATGTTTTAAATGTCTAGCTGAAGCTCCCAAACTAGAGAAAAATACCTAAAAGAAATTGAGGCTTTCAGGTAAAAAAATATATCATTGTTGTTATTATTTTTAATGGTAATAATAATAATCCATGACGAACAGATGTCAAAATCTATGTGGAAAAAACTAAGCATGTGTTTCTGTCCGAGGAGTGAATTTGAAAACAGATGATCAAGAAAGTAAGGCTGCTTGTTATCTCTGTCTAGTTATTACCGTACAGCACTGGGTCATCTTTGGCAAGTACAGTGTCCCTCAGTATCTGTGGGGGATTGGTTCCAGGGGTCCCTGTGGATACCAGAATCCTCAGATGTTCAGGTCCCTTACGTATAAAATGGTGTCATACAATTAATACAGTCAGCCCTCTGATCTGTGGATTCAGTCAATCAGTGAAACCCACAGATACCAAGGGCCGATAGTAGGGGTATTTGTGTGCACTTACTTCAAAGGAAAGGTCAAGTCTGAGAATAACAATTGAGATATTATTAGTTCCTATGAGACTAAGATTGTCATGTAATCTATAATATAATAAATCGAATTTTTCTGAACTTCAAAATTAAAATGAATTACTTACTGATAGTAAGTAATCCTAATTATTTACTAATCCCATTTGCTGAGGACTTCTTGTGTGTCAGGTAATGTGATAAATCCTCTTTTTACATTATTTAATCTAATCATTTCAGTAACTCAGTGCCATAGGGAGAACTATTATTCTATTTTATAGATGAGGAAACTGAGGCTTGTAAGAGTTAGGTAACTTGTCCAGGTAAAGTAAGGGAATGTTGACAAGCTACATGCAATAGTACCTGTTAGGGTTGTTGTTTTCCATTCTAAAAACAAACATTTATTGAGCACTTTCTATATGCCAGGGGGTTTCATATATGTTATTATATTTAGTCTTTAAAACAATTCTCTGGAGTAAGGCATGGATATTCCCACTTTAGAGATCAGGAAACTTAGGTTCAGCAAGGTCAGGTGTCTTGCTGAAGACATTATAGGTAGAAAGTGATGAAGCTAGGATTTGAGTCCAAATCTTCTGACTTGGAATCAGAATAGAGTCTCAAAATTGTTAAAGTGGTAACACACCTGGAAATCATAGTTGTTGTAGACTTCAATTAGGAATATCATGCTCTTATTTGGGACATGGGGGCAGAATGGTATATTTAATTCCAACACAAGAACAGAGAACAATTTTAGTAGCAAAAAATAAATCTACATGTATGATTATAAAACAAATCAACCTGTGGCAACGACCTAAATATGCCACTCAGCTGTCCCTTCAAGAGAGAGCCTGCTGCAGGAAAACAGTGAGCTGTCAGCTCTTGCACCTTTGGGGTCTGCTCTGGCCTTCACCCTGAGGCCACGTTCTCCCCAGCTAATGACTGGGCATAATGGAGGTACTAGAGCTGGGTCATTTTTGTTCAATGTGAAACTTCTCAATGGGCAGTCGTCTCTCTGAGGCGCCCACAAGTCTGGCTGAGACCTTCACAGAGGTCACTGCAGTCTGAGGCTCTTGTACCATGTCCTCCTTCCCTTCCTCTCTAGAAACACGGTCTGAGTTGCTCTTGGGCTACTCCTGCCCCCACTCCCCTTTGTCCTTCATAAACATTTCCCCCAGTAAATCTGTTATGTTTCTGTTTCCTGGAAGTCCCATTTCCTGGAGGTCCCAAACTGATGCAGAACCTAAAACATTATTGTCTGTGAAAAAATAACAATGAGCTATTGAACTAGGTATTGTTTATTAATATTTATTTGCTATTTTATCATTTGTTTTGTTAGCTGCTAATATTTGCTAGCAGATAGGTGATAATACCAACATTTTAAGAAAAAGTTAGAAAGAGATACACAGTTTAAAAATGGAGTTAATCTATTCATGAATCTGATTCTTTTGAGAGAGACTGCCATTATTTTCTGTAAGTATCTTATACCTTTTTCAAACTTGAGGGATCATAAGAGAATCACAGGTACAACTATATGGGTATTTTAATTTTGCAAGTTCAGAAATTTGATTTTCTTCCCACACATGGATGAACTGACCAAGGGAGATTGATTTGTGTCAACTACATTCACACTAAACTAATTTATAAACCCAAATTCCAGCTAATTGATTTATATTTAGGCACATACCAGGCCCAATCAAGTAACAGGGGGATCATTTGCACAGGTTGTTATAAAATGGTTTGTTATTATTATCATTATAATTGCTACTTTATTATTATTACAGCTACTATTAATATCAACAAGGATCAGTTGACTAGAATTAGAACTCATGTAGTCTGAACTGTGTTGATGACATACTGACAAATCATTCTCCAACTTTCCATTTCCAACTTAAATTTTTACTTTTTCTTCTTTATAAAAGCAATACATATCATTGTAGAAAATTGAGAAAATACAGACAAGCCAACAGCAAAACAAAATAAGACAATAACAACAAAAATTATACGTAATCCCACTACTCAGAGATTATTCCTACTAACATTTTGGTGTATATTTTTCCATTATTACTTACAAAGCATACATCAAAATGTTTTAAGTACTGTATGAGCTCACTGTATGAGCTCTTTAATATTTTGCCTTTTCACTTAGCAGTATAACTTGAACATTTTACCATTGCATTAAATATTCTTCTGCTACACTGTTTCCTAACTTTTTTGGGGGGTTATAACACATTGATTCAGAGTTAGGGTCTCTTGCCCTAGAAAAGTGAACATGCATGCAAAAGTTGCATACAAATCTTAGAAGTTTCACTGCCTGAATAGAGACTGTACATTTCCTGTCCCTGCCTATCCCATTATAGACAGCTACACAGTATTCTATCCAGTTTAAGTTAGTACTATCATTTGTTTAATCACATTCCTATAGATAGTTTTCCCTATCATGAACAGGGTAATTGAGATCTTTTATATTTGTTATTATGATATTCTTTCACATCAAAATTCCCAGTACTGCAACTTCATAGTTACAATTTAGCTCAAAGGTTTAAGTATAAATGACCAGAGCTTATACATCTGGAAGAGTGAGGGCAGCTTTTGGAAGATTTTACCTTTGGGAGCGTTACACTAAATCCAGTGATGCTGATATTTGAATCAGTTTTTTAAATGCCACCTGTGCTGTGGTTTCTAGTGACACATGCTTTTAAAAATTCTCAAAGGTGGTAAATTTTCAACTTTGAAAGTGAATTTGATTTTTAAAAATGGTCCCAACTTCTTTGGAACAAAGTTATTTTAACTAAATAATTAAATAAACTGAATAATAACATTTGGGCTATTTTAAAAAATTACTATAAGCAAAAAGATTAATTTTCTTTTTTTGCTTGGGTTGGGCTCTGCCTTGTACAGACAGAGACTTAGCAAAAGAGAACAAAGAAAGCATCAATGAAATAGTGTATAATTTCCCAAGTCCACTACTTGGAATTAGAAATTCACTTATACAAATACAGATAGGTTCATTTAAAAGAAAATATGTGTCATAACTGTGTTGGTTAATTTTATTTGTGAGCTTAGCTAGGTTACAGTACCAGTTGTTTGGTCCAGTACCAGTGTAGATGTTGCTGTGAAGGTATTCTTTAGATGAGATTAACATTAAGTTTTAACTGATTAACATTTAAATGAGATTATTCTTATTAAGTGAGATTAACATTTTATATCAGTAGATGTTGAATAAGCAGATTATCCTCTGTGATGGGGTGGGCCTCATCTAATCAGTCAAAGGTCTTAAAGCCAAAGATGGAGGTCCCCTAAAGAGGAAGGAATTCTGCCTCAAGACTGTAACATAGAAACCCTGCCCGAGTTTCTGGCCTTTGGACTCAAGACTACAACATCAACTCTTGCCAGAATTTCCTGCCTGCAGCCTGCCCTATAGATTCTGGACCTGACGGCCTCACAATTATGAGCCAGTTGTGAGCCATCTCCTTAAAATAAATCTCCCTCTATGTATCCTATTGGTTTTGTTTCTCTGGTGAACCCTGAATAATTCAATTATCAGTTGTTCCCAGATCCCTTTTGTCGTGTGGTATTTTTACTATTATCAATTGTGAGGAGAGATGCTTGCTGACTTTGTCTTAGATTTAGGACTCCACATTCCCTTTGGGTTGCTGGCCCTCTGTTGACTCCAATTGATACATAGCAGATTTTAAAAACATTGAGAACAGTATTTGTTTAAAGAAATCAACTTTGTAAAATTGCATTGGGATCATTCTCTTATTACCATTATTTTTAATTGTGATAAAATACATGTAGCATGAAATTTACCATCTTAACATTTTAAGTATACAGTTCAGAAGTGTTCAGTATATTCACATAATTGTGAAACAGATCTCCAGAACTCCTTTATTCTTGCTGATCTGAAACTCTATACCCATTAAACAACTTGCCATTTCTCTCTACTCCGCAGCTCCTGAAGAACACCATTCTGCTTTCTGTCTCTATGACTCTAGATACCTCATATAAGTAGAATCATATGGTATTTGTTTTTTGTGACTAGTGTATTTCACTTGGCATAATGTCCTCAAGGTTCATCCATGTTATAGCATCTGTCAGAATTTTCTTCCTTTTTAAGGCTAAATACTATTCTATTGTATGTATATACCACATTTTATTTATCCATTCATCCACTGATGGACATTTGGGTTGCTTCTACCTTTTGGCTATTGTGCATAATGCTGCTGTGGTTGTGGGTGTATAAATATTTGAGACCCTGCTCTCAATTCTTTTGAATATATACCCAGAAGTAGAATTGCTGGATTATATGGTAGTTCTATTTTTCATTTTTTAGAAAAACTACCATATTATTTTCTGTAAGGGATGAACCACTTTACATTCCCATCACTGGTGCACAAAGATTCCAATTTCTCCACATCCTTTTCAACACTTGTTATTTTCTCTTTATTTGATAGCCATCCTAATGGGTATAAAGTGGTATCTCATTGTGGTTTTGATTTCTATTTCTCTAATGGTTAGTGAGGCTGAGCATCTTTTCGTATGCTTATTGGCCATTTGTACATCTCCTTTGGAGAAATGTCTATTCAAATTCTTTAACCATTTTTTAATTGGGTTGTTTGTTTTTTGTTGTTGAGTTGTAGGATTTATTTGTTTATTCTAGATAATAACCTCTTACCAGATCTATGATTTGCAGGTATTTTCTTCTGTTCCATGGTTTGACTTTTCACTCTGTTGATTGTGTCTTTTGGCACAGATGTTTGGACTTTTGATATAGTCCTGTTTATTTATTTTCTTCTTTTGTTGTCTGTGCTTTTGGTGTCATAGGGACCATTAACTTTTTTCTAAAATCACACCATATTTATATAAATCACACCCTATGAATAGTCTATATATCACTCCAGTCATACACATATTTTTTGCCTTCAGTAACACTCAACATTGTCCCCATCAACACACTCATAGGAATCCTAAGAAAAATTTCACAGGACAGCAATTTGGGCTGTTTTTCTATGACCATGGCCAAGACTTGGTCATCATGATTTACTGTGGCTCTGAAGTGAGTGAAGAGGACATTTGGAAGCAATTTTCTGGTGCAACAACTAGCACCAAGTAGATATCTAGGCCATATTTATTGAGTGATTGAATGATAGTCTCATTCTTTGACATCTGAAAATATTTTCAGAATTTATTTCATGTTTTTTTTAGTTCTACCACAGTCATTCCCTCAGATGGAACAGCTACAATTTGTGCAACTGGAAATTCAGTCCAACAGGTTGTCATTGCCTCAGAATGCTTAAAAATTGTTGTTTTGAAAGACTTATGTCATCTCTCTAAGGCAAGTTGAAGTGATAGCAAAACGTTGAGACTCAGAGAGTTTTAAGGCTGATTTCGATTTAAGGCTAACTGAATGGAAAACAAGACAGCCCGTTGTGAAAGATGAAAATTCAAAATCTTATACCCTATCACTGCTCAGTGAATGAATGGCCTTTTACTATATAAACAAAGATTGTCAGAGAAAATCATGTCAAGTGAACCAGATTTAACATGCAACTACTAGATTAAGAGCTCCTTGAAGGCAAGGGCCACATCTGTCAATCCTTGCCAACACACACACGCAGCCATGCATAGACACACATATGTGTACACATCTCAAAGACAAATAAAACTTTGTGTCAGTTCTCTAACTTAGAGTCCCAAAGAATTTATCTGTACCTATATAATTAAATTATATACACATACTAAATATGTCTAAATATAGTTTAATGTGAATGTCCATGTTTACAAATATTTTACTGGGTTAGGAGAATTCTGGCAAATCAATAGCCACGATTCAAAGAAGTATGAGAATACATTTTGATTTTGGTTGTAAGCTGACCTTTTGGGGAAAGCAGTAAGTATATTTTCTAATTATTCCTTGGCCAAAATGAAAAACTAACTGGGTTTCTTAAAAATAATTATTGTTTGCGTCTTTCTCTTTGGAGACTCTGATTTGTTTCCTTTTGTTTTTTGATATCACCACACTGGTTTCCCCAGAGGACGTTGACGTTGACAGAGAAAGACCAAAGGAACTTTTGAGACTTCATCCAAATGTCATAACAAAAGTAAGTCTTAGCATGCTTCTGAGGGATTGACTTTCAAGCAGGAACTAGGTTGTTTTGGAAACTTAGCTAATGACATTGTTATTATTTCTCATGAGTGATTAGGTTGATAGATCAGTCCCACTTGCATTTAGTGTAATCCCTCCAGACCTGAATGGTGACCCATCAGTACAGAAGCTGTGTGGCCCTGAAGCTTGGCCAAAGCGCTCTTCTCTGTAAGAAGGATGTGGCATTTGCCTCTGAAATCTTTACATTTGGCTGTGAACCGCCCCCCCAATAATGTTTTCTTAATAAGTACACCTAAAGATTTTGAGGCATCTTTCATTCTTGGAATATTAATAGATTTTGAAAAATTTAAAGGATAAATTTGCAAAGCACAAATGACATTTGTAGAAATTCAGGCAAGACACAAATATTACAGGTATTAGAATTCATTTGATTTGCAGTTTTTAATTGTGCCTGGCAGACAGTAGGAGTGCAATAAATATTTACTGAACGTTGAATAAATGAAGTGAATTTGGAAATAAGCAGAGAGCCCTTGTTGCATTGTAAATCATTGCAGAAGTATGTTTTTACAGATATCATTGGGATGCAATCGTATCTTCTTGACCTTCTTATGCCTTTATTGATGTGTTTTGACTGATGCTAAGAAGATGCTAGTTTAAAAGGAGACGCCTATAATTTAAAAACATGATTTTTACCATCTCCTAACACTTCACAAAGGTCAAGAGGGTAGATAAACAACTTCCTACAGCTGCTGCTACATCTGGCACACGCCTGCAGCAGAAAGTGTGCGCTGAAAAGATAAACACGTCAGGTTGTATCTACTTGCACGCCTATGCTTTTTGTGTCTGAACTTGACCCTTAGCCATTAAGTTTAAAACCAGGCTTGACATTAATGAATAAAAACTCAAAAGAAGTTATGCTGAATTGGAATTACAAGCATTCCCAAGAGGACATATTTCTCTGATGGTTTTGAGGTTAACTTTGATTTTGTAATCCTGACTCAGCATTTTATCTTTGTTGCTTCCTTCTGGGAATCATCTCATCTTGATTTCTGCGCAGTTTCAGGTCCCTTATGATTTCCTAATTGTTCTGTCTAGGTGGATTTACTTATATATGGCTATGTGTCAAGTGTTACTTCATTTTGTGACCTCTTGAGGATGCGTCCAGCTCTGAGATTCTGCGACACTTGAGGTATATCTGAAATTTGCAGGTGAGTTTTCAAAGAAGTCATCACACAGGATTCTGTTCTAGCTTTCAAGTGAATAATCTGTTGGTTGATTATCTTGCGTACTTCTTATAAATACTGCTGATGACTCAGAGCCTTAAGAAACCTATTCAGCCTGGATCCTTTCACTGAAGACTTTAGGGATTAGGTATGACTTTATAATGTTCACTCATTGTTATTTGTGATGAAGCTGGGAATGCTCTCAATGAACATTTATTGGATCAAACAGAGACCTCTCAATTCCAAGTTGATTTTCCTATCCAGGAAACCACAGCAGCTGTCAAACATAGTATTGCTGATTCTCTTATTTGCTAACTAAGCATCCAGATGCTATTATTTACATCGTTTGGATCCGTTCACATATTCCTATCTCAAATATTTTCCATAGAACCAAGTTATGTCTTTATATAATATGCTTAAGTTTGTGAGAATTATAATTTCAATCTCCTGTCCTTGTTTATTGCCACAAATAATCATCGATATAAGTGTATCGGTTTTCCTAGTATTATGTTCAACACATCTGAAACTTCTAGAAAAACATTTGAATATTCTGTTTCTTTTTGTGGTGGCAGACACAGCCTCTGTGGTGGTCATTTCTGCATTGATCCTTGACCAACAAATGCAGGTATCCAGGCATGATGTTTACACTCTGTTTTTGCCAAATTGCTGGGTGAGCACTTTACAAGATCACAGAGTGTTCTCTATCTCCTCATTAGCATTTAGAGAACCTTGGCAACAGGGATGGAGCCATAGGAGGGAAGCCGGCTGCTATTTAAATGGAGGAAAGTCACTCTATGGCTGATAAGCAGGAGGAGTGATAAATTGCAATCGGCCTTTCAGCCTTAGGAATTCACAGTGCGGGTCCATCGTGAACCCGGTCGCATCTGATGAACTTTTACTTTTCACAACATCATCTGAGGGCAGCGATAGGGGCGAAGTAATGTCCTTGCATGGTCTGCACTGGATACCTGTCAGTTGGTTTACAGATAATCTACAGACCACAGAGTATTTTGCTGATGTACTTAAGACCAGAAACACAGCAGCAGGAAATGCTAAGTTCAGAAGGCTTCTAGGAATAAGTGTCGCCAGTCTGCAGTTTTATATTTCCGCTTTAAGAAAGATCAAAATATTGTTGATAAACACTAGGTTTTAGACCTGTACAAAGCCCTGTAAATGCATGCTTGTTTTTCTTTAAACTTAGGAATACTGTACCTGTTGACATAGTAAATACTAATAAAACTCCAGGGATGAACTGGGAAGCCCCTTCATCTGGAAGGGGGGGAGCATAGATTGAGAAAAAAGGGTTGTTGACCCAGTTCGGTTTCTAGTTATGCTCCACTGGTGCACATATGTGATTTCCACATTGTCTACGTGAGAACCTTCAGGGTTGTGATGGGGGTGTAGAGCATCCCTGGTACCAGTGCCTGGTAATCACCGTTATTAAATACATATTTGTGAACAAATGAAAGGCTAGAAATATGATTTACTGAGTCACATGCCTGGCTGTTCTCACTGATGCCTGTTTTGGGTTAAGTTGCTGTGATTGAGCAACAGGTATCCAGCATGACCATGAAGTTATAACATGGATGGATTACGGAATTATGCCTATGAAGTCATATCATGGGTGGCTTTTGGAATTAGGCTCTACTTACGCACATTCCTGATGGCTACGGTGTGTTTAATGCTGGGCAGAGGACAATGAAGAATGAGAAGAATGATGCATGATCTCTGTCTTCAAAGAGTTTTTAACCTAGATGGGGAGACAAGACTAAAAGACTTTCAGCAATAGCATATTCATGGGAGTCTAAACGATATAGTGCTAAATTGTTTATCCTAGGGTGTGAGAGCTTGGGGGCTATTACTCTCATCATCTGGTTTTATTCTACTTCAGACAGTTCATGGCATTAAGTAGAATTATGGAACATTAGGGTGAAATGAGACCTGTCAGGAGTTTTGATACCTTTTCGTCCAGCTCATTTTTTTTAGATGAGAACACCAAGAGGTTAAGTGTCTTGTCCAAGAGCACATGATTACACAGTCAGTAGCAATCTTCACTTATTTCTCTAGGATTTTGGTGCCAAAGTATGCTAGGGCCCCAGGCTCATGCCAAGAGTTTGCTTTGTTTCTAAATGAAGCCTTTGTTTTGTGATAATAAAGCCCCCATTGCGTGGGTTCTAAGATAGATGCAACTTACCCTGAATTCTACTCCTTAGCAAATATATTAAAGTTAGTTTCCACTGTGTCTGTATTTTCTTTCTTTCTTTTTTTCTTAAAGAAAAACAGCCCCTTAGGATTATGCCCATAATCTGCACAGTGTAAGAAATGTTGGAAGTCATGCATGTCATCTGATATTTAACAGTAAACATTTCTTTAGCCCAGTGGCCCAGGCCCCTGCTCTTTCCATCCACCACCTCACTTAATCGTCATAATCACCCTGTGAGGCAGACAGGGAGGCTTAGAGAGTTTAAGGAACTCATCTAAGTTCTCAGAGATAGCATGTGCTGGGGTTACAGTGTGAACCCAAGAAGTCAGGCTCCAGAGCCTGTGGCCTGAACTGCAGCTCCACAGTACTCGTGCATTTTAAATGCCAGACCCCTAAAAGTTGGCATGGTGGGAACCCACCACACCTCGGAGCCACTGGAGCATTCCAGCATCCATCCAGAATCTTGGCTGCACCCTCCGGCTAAACTCTCTGTGCTTCTCCTTTTCAAATGTTCACATCTCTTCAAGAAGGAGATATCAGTGCTAGGACTATCTCAGGGCACCGTTTAGCCCGTTGGGAATTTAAACATAAGAGTCATAACCCAACAGCTCTTATATTTTCAGTGACTATCCCTTCTCTTCCCTTCCCTTCCCTCCCCTCCCCTCCCCTCCCATCTCCTCTCCTCTCCTTCCTTTCCCTTTCTTTCCTGCTTGCTTTTTTTCATCAGATTTAGTGAAAAATCTGGAAGGATTGAATTGATCGGCGAATGTTACAACAGCTATAGAATTTACAGTACCTTATAGAACTGGTGATTCGGTGAAAAGTTATTTATTTTAAGCGTTTCTCCTTTTCCTTAGCCCACTTTTTAATTTTTTTTTAAGGTAAAATAAGAATGGAGAAACAGGAAGCAACTTCGTGGTTTCAGTGTAGCTCACCCACTGATCCTTCCAGGGGAACCTCCTGTCCTGCAGAGCATTGGAATCTAGGACATCTAATCCACCCAGAGGGGGCTTCAGATTTGATTAGGCCCTTGGAATTCAGCTTAGAAAACGAGCTGTTAAAAAGTGGAGGCAAAATAGAGAGTGGTCCCCTGACTCTTTGGGCGAGTTGGTGGCCTCTCTGAGCAGGAAGTGTTCTGATGTGCTGACAATGAGGAAACAGGCCGTGTTTTTGTTTATTTTCTCATAAAGTGCTGATGAACAAATGAGGGAGTTGCATTAAGGGGCTCCGAAGGCAAGCTGTGAAGAGAGATTGGGGTTTATCAGCCTTTTAACTTGGTTTCCTTTGGAAAGAATGCTTATGACATGGCCGGGCTCTGCAAGCCCGCCGGTCCGCCCCCTCCTCCTGGCGCCCCTCCTCCCCTCACACCCCTTGATAACTCTGAATGCCTCAAACTGATGTCAGCCCATTTTGGCAGATGGGGAGAAGGTAGGCCTCATGGATTCCTTAATAAAAGAAGCAAGTGCATGAGAGATAAAGCCAATTTCCACACACTAAATAACCTTTTTTTATTGTGCTTGGCCTAATAGTTCTAAATTTAATTTCTGGACTCCTTTAAAGAGATACCTAGGAAATTGGTGGTGGTGGGGCGGAGTTGGAGAGGGATTCTGTTGGGAGGAACATTCATATTTTTGGGGATCTAAGATCTTACCTGCCATAAGAGTGGAAGAATGTCAGAAAAATAAGGGAAGCATTGCCTATAGCTATGAATAAATCTGTCACTTGGAAGATAAAAATTCTTAAGCAGCATACCTTAAAAAAAAAAAAAAAAAGGATGAACTTTGAATCCTTGGTGGAGCAAGGCATGAAATAAAGAAATAAGTGATCAAATAAATTTAAAATAATTAAATAACCCAGAAGCCTGCTTTGCTGCTAAACTCTGTGTCCTTACAAGTTTCATAAAGAATGATTCTAGAGCAGTCATTATCACTGCTCCTTAATTGCGGTTACATCAGCTTCAAAGGCCATTCTGTCTTCCTCTGAGGGAGAAAATAAGTCTGTTTCCCTGAGCTAGAGTTGACATCGTAGGGGTAAGGTAATGTCTGGTAAAAGAACTCACTAAAAATCAAGTTTGACCAGTGTGCTTCTGAGTCAAGGGATTTAAAATGTTTCACAGATGATAGCAGTTTTCACCAATGTGACCTCGAGTAATCCAATAAAAAATAGCAGTAAGTGGTTCCGAAATGGATTTGACCCATTCCTGAAAGTTTTTCAGGTGTTTTTGTTTTTTTTTCAAATTTCTTGCAATGCATGAATATACAATGAAAATAATAATGGAGATTTGGAAGTAATTGGATTATATATTGGAAGAAGATGAAATATTTGATGTGAAACTCAATCTGCTCAGAAATTAAGACTAGCATACACTTTGCTCTTTCTTGCTGTATGTTTTAATATATGTGAGGATCCAGTATCTGACAGCTGAAGCATTTACTATCAGGTACAAAAGAGTAATGTCAACAATACTGATGGAGAGAGCTTTTTATTTCTTTCTTGAGTGGGCATGCTGATGGAATGTTACCATGGGGGAGTGAGTATATGGGAATTTCGGGAAAATGTTCTAGTTACTAACCTTCAATGAGCCTCAGTTTCCCCGCATGAGGGTGGAGGTGATGACTGTGGGGTCTGGAGCCAGACTGCTGGAGTCAAGTCCCAGCTCTGTGAGTGACCAGTGGTCAGCTCTTGAACCAGGTTACTCTCTTCTTTCTGCCTTAGTTTCCTCATCTGTAAAATGGGGGCATCATAACCTACCTTATAGGGTTGAGGGGCTTAAATGAGTTAACACTTGTAATACACTTGGAGCAATGACCAGAACAGAGTAGACACCTCATAATTACTTGCTACTGCTACTAATAAACATCACAAATATATGGATTCTTCTTTAGAATTTGCCTGGATTCAGTTTTTCTGGCTGAAAAACTAAAATACATAGGGTGATGAAACATTGTTTAAAACTAAAAGGTTCAGCACTTCCTGGATGTAAGGTACAACTGAAGAAAAAGCTGAGTTTATTATTAAATGTCATTGTGTTACTTTGAAGAGCTCCCATAATATCAGTGGTCTAGACATCCTAGGACTTTAATGTGACCTACCAAAAAAAATAATAACACATATGGCTTATAAAAATACCATACAGGAAGGCCTCAGATCAAAGATACTATTTAAATGTGAAGAATTATTATTTTTATTTTTTTCTGTTACTCAGAATTTCCTACCAAAAAAGAAAAAAAATAGGATTTTAGTGAAAAATGCACCAGCTTTTGTTTTGATATGAGCTAACTACAGAAATAAAGGAGTAGGATCAGTGTTATGAAAACTAAAATTACAATACCGTATTGTAAATATTATGAATTCATTTGGAAAACTTCAACCTCAGCATCTTTCATCTTTTTTCCATGTTATGTCGCTTAAAAAAATTGCCTAAGATTCATGAGGCTGCATATCAGAAGATTTTGATTTTATGATTTTGATTTTTTTTTTTAAATCTTGATCTTGGTTAACAGCAGAATGTGTTATTAGAGATCATCTAGTTCACTTTCCCTGTTTCACAGGTAGGGAAACTGAGGCCCAGAGAGAAACAGTGCTTCACTCCACCGGGTGAGGGTGGAGCCCAGACCGGAGCCCAGACCAGAGCCCAGGCGGTGCCTAGCTCTGGCTCTCCCGTCTGTACTTCCTTCTGCCTTTTGGAAAGATGAGTGTTTGCGACAGCATCCCTGCCCACCGCCCCGCTTCTTCTCCAACATTCCTTCTATTTCTTGCTTTAGTGTCGAGTCAGTCTGGAATCCTCAGAAGTTTCTCTGGGTCTCAGCCTCCTCATATGTAAAACCAGATGATTATCACCTGGTTTGCAAGGCTGTGGTGAGGTCTACGTGAGGCGACCTTTGGGAAATGCCTGGCAAATGATGAGCTTTCAATAAATATTGTTGTTGAAAATATTGTGGTCCTGAGAACCCATGTTTTTGAAAAATATTTATATCTTAAGACAGGCAAGAAATTGTTTAAAAATATGTTTCGGGGGAGTCTGGGCTCACCGTGAACATAGCGAGGCTGTCTCTCATTCAGAACTGGTGAACAGTGAGTGCTTTTAGTTTGTAGATGGGTCCTGCTGAGTAGTAGCTGAACAAAGGACAGAAGAGGACTGGACTCTAAAAGCACATCTGACTATAACCACTCATTCCTTCCTTCAAGGATAGGAAGTGTTTCTGAAGATGGAAGAGTGATAACAATATAATAATGATATAGCAGCTACGCTTTAGTGGGGACTTACTATGGGATGGGCACTTGCCAAACTCTACACAGAGGTGTCCCCTCTAAATCTCACAGCCACCTTATGGGGTAAGTTCCCATTTTACGTATGAAAAGCTGGGGCTTAGAGTTTAGTAACTTGAACAAGGTGAAGGATACAGTTAAGGCCCAATCCAGACTTTCTGATTCCAAAGCCCCAACTTTTAACCCCTGTCCAATTTAAGTCACTCTTCCAAAATTGTTGGTGGTCAAATTCATCAAATAAGTACTCAATTTTCTACTTTGCTAATGTAGATTCAGTTGATTTCCCAATACCTTGTAGTTTCCCTCTCTTCCAGTGCTGGGGCAAAGGTGCCCACGACTGGCATATTAGTTTCCTAGGGCTGCCGTAACAAATTACCACAAACTGGGTGGCTTAAAACTACAGACATTTGTTCTCTCACAGTTCTGGAGGCTAGAAGTCTGAAAGCAAGGTGTTAGGGGGCCTTGCTCCTTCTGAAGTCTGTAGGAATGAATCCTTCCTTGCCTCTGCTAGTTTCTGGTGCTTACCCAGCAATCCTTGGTGTTCCTCGGTTTATAACTGCATCACTACAATCTCTGCCTCTGGTTTCACATGACCTGCCTCCATGTGTGTATGTGTGTGTGAATCTCCCTCTCTTTTCTTTTATAAAGACACCAGTCATTGAATTTAGGCCCCGCCCTGATCCAGTGTGACTTCATCTTAAATAATTTCCTCTGCAAAGACCCTATGTCTAAATAAGATCACATTCTGAGGTTTTGATTGGACATGAATTTTGTGGGGACTACGATTCAACCCTCCACAGCTGTTATACCTGGAAAGAATATTACCTGCATAAGAATCCACTCCCAGAAAGGGTACATTTTTGTCTTTTCTAGGGCACTGTGGTGCGATACAGGCAAAACATAAGGTATTTTTCACTTTAAATTCCTATTATTGCTATAATCAGGTATTTTCTGTTGCAGATTGCAATGGCGCATAGTCTGGAATTCATTTCATAAGTCTTTTGAAATTTTAATGGACTGCAAACAAAATATAATTTTTCAGAGGAATTAACTCCGCAGCTCCTTCTGAAGCAGACTCAGAGAGGTTGTGGCCATGAACTCTTCAAGGAGGCACCCTGAGAAATGTTCCAAGGCTCACGTCTCCTTCCTTCAGAGCCCCAGGCCTTGGAAAGTGGGACCATTTGTCTCAGGAAGCCATTTATCTGTCTTCTTTGCTGGTGGGAGTGAAAAGTGACAAAACAATGTTATCAGAGGCAGTGTTCACAGTTGTGATAGGCGTCAAGGAGACTCAACTGATCCTACATTTATTTACCAGAACTGCCAATAAGATTTGTGCCCATACAAACGTGTACAATTATGCATCATATTTATGTTGCAAATCTGGTTGAATTGGGAGGAAAAATTGGCATGTTTTTAAGCTGACTTTTTGAGCCCACTTTCATGTTTAAAGCAAATTATTTATTTGTCAATTGTGACTCCAACCTCGCTGGTCTTTTTTCCATCCCTGGAAGATGCCAAGCTCATTCCTGCCTCAAAGCCTTTATATCTGTTGCTCCCTCTTCTACAAAACTCTCTTCTTCCAAATCTTCCCAAGCCTTCCTCCTTATTGTCACTCATATTTCCCCTCAAGAGGTCTTCCCTAATCACCCCAGAATCTGTCTATGCCACCCTGTTTTATTTTCATTAGAGCATAATCCTAACCCGACTTGTAATTATTATTTTGTCTTAATTGTTCATACATTTGTCTTTCCCACCCTCTATCCAGATTCTAAACTCCCTGAGATCAGAGACCTTATTTGATTCTCTGCTGTATTCTCAGCACATAGGGTAGTGCCTGGCACATAGGAGGTGCTCAATTAGTATTTGTCACTGAGTTCCCCTGATGAAGATGTATTCAGTCCTCATCTTAGACTAAAGGGACACCAGGAACTCCATCCAAGAGAGCTCAGTGTCCAGTCTCACTTCCCAGGCAAGCAAGAGGCCAGGTCACTGGACACAGGCTGCTCCAGCCCAGCTGGAATCACCATGGCCACATTCAGGGAAGGGTAGGAAGGGCTTGCCAAGGGCTGCAGAGCATATCATTGGAGGTCCAAGATGGAGCAAGGCAAGCCGGGCAACTCAGTTATCAACCCAAAGAGAATAGGCAAAGAGGGAAAATCCAGGTTCAAGGAAACAGGAAGGAACAAGGGAAACCAGACCAAAACAATAGGGTTCAAAGTAAAGAATGGGAGGTGGAAGCTGGAGGAAGTTCCTGAACTGTGGAATCGTAGGTACAGCTGCTTATAGGATCTTTGCCCAAGTGCACAGGTGGAAAGGAAGCTATTAAGGGCAGTGACTTAGATTCACTCGCTCAGCATCAAATCAGACTTTCTATCGGACCAGTTCTGATCTTGTGCCCAATCCTAGTTGCTGGATCTTGATCTTTCCCCCAAAACCCAGTGCCTTCCATGTAACCAGGTCCTAGATTTGAATATTAGTCTTGTTCCCAGTTATGGAGAGACGAGTTTAGCAGAGGACAGAACTAGGTATAGAGTGACAGATCTTCTACTGTGAGTGTATTTGGCAAGCCTGGTTTCTTAGTATTAAGTGCGAGATTTGAAATGTTAAAATACTTATGAAAAATAATTAATAAAGGAAGAACTTACTTAAAGTGAGCTTTGGGAATAAACGGGGGACATGTGTTGCCACTTAGCTAGTTATCCCTATGTCTAGGCACTGTTTAATCTTCAGCCAGAACAAAAATGAGGTGTTTACGAGCTGATCTATTAAAGTTTTAAGTGTGCTTCATTCACAGTGAAATCTTAAAAGTCTGAGGCGTTATCGTTGGCTGGAGTTATGTGGGGTAGAGTCCTCAAGGTGCAGCAGAAACACTGGGAGTAAAGAGATGAGTTAGGCCTTGCTGTTAAGTAGCAACAAGACTTTGGGTCCCCCTCACATCATCTGTCAAACGAGCAGATTGCTAACATGCTTGATTCTCTGTTTATCTGTAATATGTATGAGATCAGAATTCTTACAGCAAAATATACATATGTTTTCAAAATATATCTACAATTAGGTTGATGTCAGTCTAAAAGTAAATTTTCCTGGTGACATTCACATCATCTGCTTGCATCAGATACAGTGTCAAAATGCAGCTTGGTGTTTCAGATGAAGTTTCATCCTTTGAAGCCAGGACTCCGATCTGTTCATCTTGCCTCTGGGCTTCTACCGCAAGGCCATAGTGGACATCTCAGTTGTTTTACCATCTCAGCATCCATATTTTGTTCTGGTAACAGCCCTGTGGTTTTCTTTCAGGACAATGTCTCTTCTACTCTCAGTCCATTTCCAGCGGAGGTTATGTGAACCTAGGATTGGCCGATCAGGGCATTATGCTCCTTGGGCCATGGTGAGTGGTTCAAGGGCTGCCACATGATATTGTTAGAACCAACTGGACTCAATCCTTTTTTTTTTTTTTTTTAAAACTGTTGGAAAGCTAGTATCTGTATTTCTGTTGTGGTTGCTGGGGACACTGGATACAAGTCTGGAGTGGTAGGCAGCCATCGTAACACTATCAGGAAAGCCTTACTGATAATGAAGTGATCACAAAGAAAAGTAGTCTGAAATTTCATGAGATATCAAGTTCTGAAGATTCCAAATGATTTAGCAATGTGTGAAGTCAGTTACCCATGGACTTCAGTTTTGTGAACTCCTGAATTTTCCTTTTTGCTAAAGCCAATTTGAACTGGATGTTGTTTTTTTGCAACGAATGGAGTCTTGATATAAAGGCACTTAACCTTCCCCACTTTAACTGACTAAGCAATAAAAATGAAATCTTCGGGCTTCCCTGGTGGCGCAGTGGTTGAGAATCCGCCTGCCGATGCAGGGTACACGGGTTCGTACCCCGGTCTGGGAAGATCCCACATGCCGCGGAGCGGCTAGGCCCGTGAGCCATGGCCGCTGAGCCTGCGCGTCCAGAGCCTGTGCTCCGCAACGGGAGAGGCCACAACAGTGAGAGGCCCGCGTACAGCAAAAAAAAAAATGAAATCTTCTAAGTGGTAAGTCCCACAAGAGCAGGGATATTGCCTGATTTCCGGTCACCTAGGTCAGTGCCTGGCCCATAGGAGGTGCTCAACAAATATTTGTTACGATAATTATAGTGATGAGGCCTATTAACCAGTTCTATTTTTAAATATCCCTTTTTCTTATTATGGTAGTAAATGTTTGTTATAGAAACTTTATTTAAAAGGATAGAAAGAAATAACTATCACTCATTACTTTACCCCTCAGAGATATGCATGGTTAACTTTAGCCATGGTATATCGTATAGTTTTTCAATCATATATCATATATTTTTCAAAATGATATTGTATTTCATATATTGCTTTGCTCACAAATTTTCCAATTAATGTATAACAGACTAATTTCCAAGCCACTACATAATGTTTTGCAGCATACTTTTAAATGGCTACATAGTATTTCATTGTATGGATGAACTAAAAGTTATTTAAGAAATCCCCAATTATGGACTTTTGCGTTACTTCCAATTTTCACTAATATAAACAAAAATATTTACAAATCACAATTACTATTTCCTTAGCGTCATTTCCTAGAGATAGAATATTTTTTGCTGTGTGTAAAATAGGAGATTTTGTTTTCTGAACATTTAGCAGTTTATTTCACATTCTACATGTAACCTTGTGTTACAGTCTGTAACGTCTGAGGAGGCATGCGTGCACAGTCCATTGCCAGGAAAAAATACAGTCTTACTAGTAGCTGACTGCAAACATTCTCAGAGTCCAGATTATGATGCAAACTTTTTTTTCTTTTTTTTTTTTTTTTACTATTCTCATTGTGCTCTTTTAGCCTACCTGAGTCAGCTTTAGCCCTCTTTTCCCCTGGACATTCTCCTTTCCTCCCTTCTTCTTTTACTTATTCCTCCACCCACCCCCTGTGGTCAGAGCTGGGAAACCACTATTCCTGGGTCTCTTCTGGAAGGCAGTGAGGAATCAGAGTTGGTGGCAATGAGGTTTATATTTTTAAAAACTATTATAGGTCACTGGTACTTCTCCTTTTATGAATTCTAGGACAGTTCTTTATTTAACCATCTGTTTCTTAATACATTTATTATGTTTTATGTTCGAAGATGCTCCTGTAGGCCTGTGGCTTCCAGAATGCCTGTTTTCCCAATAGAGAGTGGATATTTGGCTGTCCCATGAATAGCCATGTTAGCCTTTCAGAAAACCAATCACTGTGGACTTTGTCTTTTAGTTCCGTGAACTGCAAAAACATTTTGGGTCCCACTGAGATGCTCATACTGACAGTTCTGCTTGATTTAATCACTTTAAAGGTCTCTTTGCTTATTCCAGACCATCAGTGTCAGTTGCATCATCAGATGTTTCTATTTCTCTAGTTCAAACCGTCATCCCCTTTCACCAGATTATTGCAATAGTCTCCCAAATGGTCTTTCTGCCTCCTTCTCCTCCCTGGTCCAGTCTATCCCTGCCTTCTCACCTGGAAAATAAGCAAATAATCAACCAATCAAAAACTCATAGCTTTCATGGCTCTACTGCCCATGAACCTTCAATGACTCCGTATTGCTTCCTGAGTACAGCCCAAGCTTGTTGTGCTCAAGGCTTATTGTGCTAAAGGCCTTTCATGATTTGGTCCCAGCTCACCTTTCCATTCTCATTCTGCATTACTCTCATAAATCACAAACCTTACCCATCAACCAATCTGAACTGTCTCTATGCCTTTATTCACATTCTCTTCTCCTTGAATGCCCTTCCTCACCTCTGCTTGTCAAAATCATTGAAGATACAGTCCGTGTGCCCCCTTACCCCTGCCACGAAGTCATCTTCACTCCCCCAGCTAGGAAAGTCTCTCCCTCTGTGCATCAAGCACAAATTACATATAAATCTTAGAGAACTTACCTCCCCCTGTTGCCTCCTGTGGTTATTTTTGTAGATGACTTGTCTTCCTTAATGAGAGGGAAAACACTCATCTAAATATATAACTATAGCTCCCAAAGGTTTTGGGGAAATATCAGTCAAAATATTTAAGAAGCCTATTTTTTTTTTCCCCTTACAGGGTGGATCTTGTCTCCCACATTTCCTGGGCCTCTGTGTCAGCATCCATCTTGACCTAGTCCCTTGATTGTTTCTATAGCTCTGACTGTCCCTGATTTTAATCCTGAAATTTTCACAGAGTTTTCTGAAATGCACTTCAGGATTCCACTTTGCTTTTCTTCTGTGTTTAGGAGGAAGGGAGGCAGGGAGTTGGTAAACACAGCCTGGAGAGCTTCCCCAAACAGGCAGCTAGATACTTTGATCATGAGTTCTGTTAAGCGTCTTCCTTTCTGCTGCCTCATGAGGATCTATTTTCCAGGTCTGTTTGGAGGAAGCAGGAGCAGCCACTCCCCCATAATCAGGGAGTCATGGGGCTGTTTAATAGGGTGTTTGTTTCTTGTAGATTTAATTACTTACAGTCAAAATTCTACAATCTAGAACAGGAGTTACTCTTTCCCTTTTACACTCAGATTGGTTTAACTGGGCAGAGGGCCTAAGCTTCTTATCCGTGCTGCCATATTGTTGTGAATCCCCTGACCATCTTGATCTTAATATGATCATGATTTCACTTGGCACTGTCCTGTTGGAAATCCTCTCTTAAGTCACATCAATTTTTTTTTTTTTTTTTTTTTTTTGCGGTACGCAGGCCTCTCACTGTTGTGGCCTCTCCCGTTGCGGAGCACAGGCTCTGGACGCGCAGGCCCAGCGGCCATGGCTCACGGGCCCAGCCGCTCCGCGGCATGTGGGATCTTCCCGGACCGGGGCATGAACCCGTGTCCCCTGCATCGGCAGGTGGACTCCCAACCACTGCGCCACCAGGGAAGCCCCCAAGTCACATCAATTTTAAGATTGCTAAAATAAATACTCTTAAAAACGCCACACTCTATTGACACAGTAAGAGAGTTAAAGACATCCCATTTCTCCAACCTTCCACTCAACCCCCTTTTTGCTCACCAAGGCTCACAACAACAAGGTATGATGAGTGGTTGAAAACAAACTTAATTTCCCACATGGTGTTGAATACATTTGGGTCTAGCAAGGGAAGGCTTCGCTTAAGCTGAGATCCAAGTCCTTGGCTTGCCAAGAGTCACCAGAGGCCACAGGGACTGTGCTCAGGAGCCAGGCATAGGAGTCAGCCTCCAAATGGAAAGTTCCACAGCCCATCAGCCCTCAGCAAGGAATCTCCGTTAGCCTTTGCTATCTGCTGCCCCCTGTCCTGGTCTTCTCCACACTCTCCACCACTTTCCTGACTCCTTCATTTCTGTCCAGCATTTCTTCTGGTATGCGGCAGCTGTGTCAGTGCCTGGCACTGGGATCCTGACCTGCAGAGGAAAACACAGAACCTCTTGGTCTGAGCATCACGGCCAGCTGGGCTTCAGGCCCGCAGAAGCTGGGGCAAGTGTTTACTAAGCACCTCCCATTTGCTGGGCACTGAGCATATTGGGCCAAGGGCAACCACAGCACAAGGTGGAGGCAAAAGGAGGGGAAAACAGCCTTCTTTCATTTAATATTTAAGGAGACCAGCCCTAAAGATGAGCCATCATCTTCACCGGGGGACGCTTTTCCGTCATTTTGAGCCAAATGTGTATTGTCAGTTAAGCTCACCGATTTGCTGCTCTCTCGTCTCTGAAAGGGCTGAGGCGAGTGTTCCATCCGAAACTTCCAGTGTCTCACTCCATTGCTTAAGGAACTGCTGATGGTTCCCTGACTACGTTATGTCATTCACTCATGCATTCATTTTCATTTATCAGTCTCTGTGCAAGACCTTGGGCTCACCACTGTGAAGGAAACACATGAAAATAATAAATTCCTGATGCCAGCTTTCAAGGAACTTCTAGAGTAGGAGCAAAGACAACCATTATACAACCAACCATTATAGAAATACATAGAAAATAAGTATTTATTAGTGGCATATAATACAGTGGGAACCCAGAAAAGGAATAATTCATTCTACTTGGGGGTCTCTGTGGTGGTCTTATAGAGAGGTGAAACTTACCTTGAGTCTTAGAGGATGAGTTGGACTTTGGTAGATGAAGAATAGAGAAGGGCAGTCTAGGTTGAAGAAATGAAAGGAGCGTGGTACTGAGGCTTGAAAATGCAGCATATTCAGCTAACGGTCAGTTGAGCTTGGAATATGGGGCAGATGGATAGAGTTAAGGTATTGAGGTAGGAAAAGAAGGCTGGTGTTGAACTTTGGAAGGTGTTGAATACTATACCAAGGATATCTGAACTTTTATTCTGCAGGTAAGAGAGAGCCGTTAAAGTTTTCTGAGGAGGACAGCGACCTGAACTAAGTTGTGTTTTACAAACACTGTCCTGGCAGCAATGTAAAGGGTGAGTCAAGGGAAGAAGTCGAGGGCAGAGAAACCAGGTAAGGAGCTTATCCAAACAAGAGATAAGAAGAGCCTAAACAAGGACAACAAAAGGGACTCGAGACTATTTTATTAACCTAATCTACTCAATGCTTCCCTTTAGTTTAAAAAAGGTTGATTGCCAGAAACACTTGCAGAATGAGGGTCATAATATAATTTTTAAAAAAGCAGACAGAAAGAGGAAGAACCTTTCTAAATTCTGTGTTAGACTGTTACTATCCAGAAGCATTTATTGAACCCCTAGAGTTTGCCGGTCTGCCTGGGGGATACATGGAAGGAAAAAGACTTAAAAAGCTACAATTCATTTTGAAGAACCAGACATAGAATCATAGGCAAATAACCAAGGATATAAAACACTACATGCAATTAAGGTCTAGATAATAAAATGCACCAGGAGCGTGGTTTTCCTGCATCTTTTTTTTTTTTTTTTGCGATACGTGGGCTTCTCACTGTTGTGGCCTCTCCCATTGTGGAGCACAGGCTCCGGACGCGCAGGCTCAGCGGCCATGGCTCACGGGCCCAGCCAGTCCGCGGCATGTGGGATCTTCCCGGACCGGGGCACGAACCCGTGTCCCCTGCATCAGCAGGCAGACTCTCAACCACTGCGCCACCAGGGAAGCCCTGCATCTATTTTTTATAAGAAGAATTCTGTTAACTTTATTCATCCTGACGGCATCAACAACTCATGGCAGGAAGCCAGAGGCAGGAGAGGAGTTCGGATATTTTCTGGGGTCCTTGATTGGAAGATGAGAGTTTACCATATCTAAAGCCTTAAGCCTTTGTTGTTATAAAAAATTGAATATGGACACTCTTTAGTAATATATAATCTATTCAGTTAAATTCAACTAACTTTCATGATGTAGCTATTATGTATAAGCCACTGTTCAAGAGGACAAAGATGAACAAGGAATGATCTTGTGTTTGCCAACACATGGGAGAGCTGAGGTGTGTTCTCCCACAACTGTATTTGATTCAAACAAACCCTTCTCATTGACATACTGCTGATGAGATAAAGACCGTGAGTGAGGGTCAAATGACATAATGTAGTGGGTTGTTTTCTTTGCCTTCTTTTTTCTTACGTTGTGAGAGAATTGGCTGAATTTTTGTTCTAATCACTCTGTAAAGTTGATTTAGTCACTGTTTATTTTCCTCATCTGAACTATAAGAGTCATAATTACAAATGTGAAAGTACTGAGTTCTGGGCTCCGGGTACTTCATTTTCTTTCCTTTCCCTGTTGGATCTGATTCCTCACCATTGGAACTTCACCTCTTTGTTAGATGAATTTATTATTCCTTCCATGGTCATTTCTTTTTCCCTTTTTCTTCCTTCAGTTCCTCTTTCTCCTCCCCTCAGATGCTGTCTTTTCCTCTCTTCACCCTCATTTGACTAGCTGCTTACCTTTTCCCCTGCTTCTTGATACCAAATGTCTGTCTCTTGGGACTCTGATAGAGAAATGAAGTTTCCATTTTAAGAGTACATTGTGTTTATTACATAAACTCTTAAGCTTTTGATTCTAAACTTAAAAACCGGCAAATTTAATGTTTCTTATTTATTTCAAAAAACAAGGGGGTACCTTTTACTTTATTTAGCTTTGTCATTTCTCCTTCTCCATGGAGAGGTAACCAAGGATAGAAGGTCTGATAGAGATAAGAATTGCCCTTGTAAACTTTATAAATGGATTAATCTGTCTGATTATTGTTTCATGTAATTGTCTAGGCCAGCTTTGACCAAGGTATCTCACTGTTCGTTTTTAACTGTGCCAAAACTCAGTACTCACAGGCAGCCAGATTTCAGATCAGCTATTCTGAGCAAAGCCAATTTCTAGAATAAATTTTGGAAGGCAATTCCAATGAAGTTGCTTTGCCTCTGCCTTCCAAGGGCCCATGTTGTCTGATTTGGAGAGGGGAACTGATCTCAGGGGATTTAAAGGGAATCTCTGGAAGTCTATGTCTGTTTCTGTTGCTTTCCTTGGGGGATAGTAGCATTCATTTATTCACTCATAATGTGTGTCTACGTTCAGCCTGTGCCAGCTTCTGTGCTAAGTGCTTTATGTTGAACCCTATCTAATAGTATAATTATATCTTACAGATGAGGAAACTGAGGCTCAGAAAGAGTAGTGTTACCATGAGCAGTTCTCTGAGATTTAGGCCCAACTCTGTGTGACTTCCATGCCTCCTCCCATTTTTTGAACAATTACCATGTCCTAGTCTCCATACTAGGTACGTTTGTGCTTAATTTACATTAAATTCTACAACTAGCAGAAATAAAGATTATTAACCCATTTTACAGTTGAGGACCCTGGAATAATAGCTTGAACTTAAGTATCGAAGAGAATAGTTTTGAGATGGAGTGGAAGGTAAGACTAGGAAGGCAGATCAGGGGCCAAGTTATGGACTTTGAATACTAAGTAAAATACTAAGACTTTATCTAAGGGGTAATTGTGAACCCAGGACTTTTTTGTTTTTATTTTTAAGCTTTATTCCCATATGAGAAATCATATTCCCCAGCCTTTAAAGTTTAAAAATTATTTAAAACATGAGTATGTGAGGTTGGATATTTCTCAAAAAACTTCCAGTTTTTCACAGAAAGGAAACTTGTTGAATTAAGGGCACCACTAAATTTTAATATGTATAAAACCTGAAAGACATTATTTTGTTGGGATTTATAAATGGAATAAATGAGAAGCTGGCTGTATGGATTGGTGAAGATTAAAGTCACAGCAAAAAACAAACTGTCAGGAAAAATCAAAAGGAATACTCAGCTGATATAAAAGTAAAATAAATCTGCTCCACTTAAGGAGGTTTCACTAGAACCAGCGTCAAGGATATCTACAAAGTCAGAGTTGAGAAATGACGGAGAAGTCTAATACGATTGGGATTTTACTCTAATCTGAAGACATTCTCATTAATTGGACACCATGGGTTCCAAATTCATGGAAGTTTACTTTTGTATCTATGAAAAAAAGGATTGCCAAATAATTTAATAGTCTAAACAAGATGCCATGAAGATATTTAAAGTGCTTGAGAGTACAAATCACAATTAAGCACCTTCAAGTGTTTCAGAAAAACATTTTGTATACAATTTATATACTACAGATAAATTATTTTTATTATCTGCTAAAATAGTTTCCTAAGGCCATCTTCTAAGCCTCATTTTAATTAATTAATTTTTTAACATCTCTATTGGAATATAATTGCTTTATGGTGTTGTGTTAGTTTCTGCTGTATAACAAAGTGAATCAGCCACATGCATATGTGTATCCCCATATCCCCTTCCTCTTGCATCTCCCTCCCACCCTCCTTATCCCAGCCCTCTAGGTGGTCGCAAAACACTTAGCTGATCTCCCTATGCCATGCAGCTTAAGCCTCATTTTAATTAGTTTGGCTTTAGTATTTATTTTGAAGGTAAATGTACATATATAAAGTCTTTAAAAATATTAATTAGTACAAAGTAGAAGCTTTTTATTCTTCAAAATATATGTATACTTTTAGCGTATTATATCAAATAAATCAGGTGGGTTTCAAAATGCAAGGTAGGTTATATGAGCCAAGCACATTCATTTGAACAAACTGGCAGAGCCATTACTTAATTTTAGACTTGCAACCTACTGATTAGAACTAGAAACTTCCTTTTGCTAATGGTATTTAGAATATTTTGGAAGATAAAGGGTCAGAATCTTATTTCATTAAGCTTGTTGTACACAATTACATATTACATATGAAAATAGTTATTTTTAATTTGACATAGAACTAGGGAATATTGTGATCCAGGCTGAAAATATCATAAAGAACGGTGCAGTATAGGCAGCTTACTTTTTTTTTTTTTGCATTTTTTTTCCACACACACACACACACACACACACACACACACACACAGTATTTTATTTTTACAAGAGATAAATAAACTGACACCAAGCTTTGTAAATGGATGACCACAACAAAAGCAACAATGATTGCAATTACCAAACACGAAACACACTCACACTATGTCATAATATTGACATTCAGTCCAGGAATCCTCCACTGTAACACCTCCTTTACTTTGCAGTGAAAATTGATTTGTATATTTTTAGGCAGCTTACTTTGATCTTCATTTTTTTTCTTTGTAAAACTTTATATGTGTAAGGTGGAAAAGAGATCTGAAGCTATTATCCTAAATAAATAAAAGCCCTTCATTTTGCATTATCTTCAATTATTTTTGTATTGTAGGTAGAAGAAATTTTTATTTTTTGCCTATAATTTCCAGATATTTATGTAAATTTTCAGTTCATATTTCATGGATACTTACTTACTGCCTTTTCATTTTGAAGCTGTTCTCAGACTAGCTCTGGTATTCTCAAGAGTAAAGAACATGTATTTTACGTACTTTGTATTTCCCCAAGTGCCTGGTACAGTGTTCTGCACATGCTAAAACCTTAATAAAGAGTTTTTTTTTCTGTTTAATTAATTTATTTATTTTTGGCTGTGTTGGGTCTTTGTTGCTGTGCGCGGGCTACTCTTTATTGAGGTGCACAGGCTTCTCATTGCGGTGGCTTCTCGTTGCAGAGCACAGGCTCTAGGCACACAGGCTTCAGTAGCTGTGGCATGTGGGTTAAGTAGTTGTGGCTTGTGGGCTCTAGAGCACAGGCTCAGTAGTTGTGGCGCACGGGCTTAGTTGCTCTGTGGCATGTGGGATCTTTCTGGACCAGGACTTGAACCCGTGTCCCCTGCATTGGCAGGGGGATTCTTAACCACTGCGCCACCGGGAAAGCCCAATAAAGGGTTTTAAGTGATGGTAGTATTACGATTGATAGTGATGATGATGATCGTGGTGGTGGTGGTGATAACAGATGGTTGCTACACTGGGCGCGTAGCAATCTCAAAATACCAAAAGCATAATGAAGTCCCATTGCAACATGAAGCCAGCCAGTGGACTATTTTAAAATGGTTACACCTTAAATATATTTAGAAAGCACACTCTATTTTTTTTTTTTTTTTAAGTATAGCATATATGGCAAGAGCGTAGACTCTGAGTTGCACTGCCTGAGTTAAAATCCTCGTTACTCTACTTATTGGCTCTGTAACTTTGTGTAACTTCCTTAATTGCTCTGTGCCTCAATTTCCTCATCTATAAAATGAGGATAGTAATAGTATTTATTTTTTAGGGTAGTTATAAGGATTAAATGTTAGAAGGTGGAATATTGTATAAAGGATTTAGAAGAGTGCCTGCTATATAGTAAACACTTGGTAAGTGGTAGTTATTATTATTAAATAAAGTCTTAAAATAAAAAGATACATGTTCATTATAGAAAATTTAGGAAGTACAAAAGCAGAAAGAAGAAAAATTACCCAGTGTCCCATCTCCTAGAGCGACTGTTTATTAATATTTTGATATATTTATTTTTATTGTATATCAAGTTAAGCAACTTAGTGGTATAGTCTTAGAATAGATAAGGTATCCGGCTAACGTTACTGGTGACAGAATTAGGTGAATTTTAGGTAAAAATACTATACAGCCATTATAAAAATGAAATGTGAAGACTGTGGAAACATATGAAAATGTTTAGCATAATGTTAAGTGGAAAAAGACGAATGTAAAATTAACGTGCACATGCAGTATATTCAATTTTGTAAAGTTAAATATGCAAAGTAAAATTAGTATTAGTGGTGTAGGATTATGTGTAATTTATTATAATCATCATTACTAGACTTAATGCTGCTATTGTTTTTAACATTTCTGTGTCAAGTTTATTTTTAAAAATATGGTGCCTGGTAGAATTGTAATTATTCCATGGCTGAGTCATTGGATGACAGTGTGAACTCTGCTGTCTCCTTGTACCTTGGACCTAGAAGGGATATGTAAAGGAGGTACTTGTGTGGTACAGGGTGGTACTCACAAGAGACCAACATGTTGGGTTGAACAGTTATATATCCTGAGGTTGTTCAGATCAACATCAGTTACATGTGGTGTCCTGGCAATGTGGGGACAAGCATTCCAAAGCAGGAAAGCATGTGTGTGTGCGTGCACGCGTGTGTGTACGCGTGTGTGTGCGTGCACGTGTGCGTGTGCGCGTGTGCATGTGTGTGTGTGTATGTTGGGGGGAAGGAGGGTGAGGAAAAGATAGAGATAGGTGCAAAAGTAAGAGATGAAGGAAGTGATATCTAAGGTAAAAGAGGTTAAAGAGGGGAAGGTTCCTTGGGTTGAAATTTGTAGGAAACATTCAGACAACTGTGAATTACATATCTTTTTTTAAATGATAATTAAAGCACCTCAATATCTGTATTTCCCTTGCCACTGTTTTTTGATATTTAAATAAAAAGGCGTTATAAAAGAAGTTGGAGATTATGTGCCATCTCTATTGGGAGTCCTGAGGGGTAAGTGGCATAACGACTTGTCAAGGAGGAGTGGGTGGGACATTTGTAAAACCTACAAAAATGTCACAGGACAAATAACTTTATTTAAACTGCCTGAGGTTTTCCTAAGGAAGTACCCAGATTATTACACTGTGCATCCTGCTCTGCCCATGGTAACTTGACCCCTGGCCCAGGGTAAATAACAGTGTTTGCCAGGTTTCAGTGAATTCTAGTAGCTGTCATTTTACTGTGATTTTGAAAGGGGGCAGCGAGAGGTGAAGGCCGGTGAAAAGCCTTAGGGTGTTCCGAAATACTTAGTTGTTGGACTCATTTTAGAAGCATCTTTTAAGATAGACAAATGAGGTGCCTCTATTGCACAGAATGTCTGCCTGCTGCCAGATCATTTCCCATGAAACCTCTCCTATTGAATAGGATAGCAATAAGCGACTAACTCAGACACACCGAGTTTCTCTCAATTAAAAAAAAAATCCTGGAACTTCCCTGGTCATCCATTGGGTAGGCTCTTCGCTCCCGATGCAGGGGGCCTGGGTTCCATCCCTGGTGAGGGAACTAGATCCTACATGCATGCCGTAACTAAGAAGTCCACATGCTGCAACTAAAGATCCCTCATGCTGCAACTAAGACCTGGCACAGCCTAAATAAATAAATAAAAAGCATTTAAATAATGCTTAAAAAAGAGAAAATCCTTATTTAAAGTCAAAAGAACATTTTTTTTTCTTTTTTGCGGTACGTGGGCCTCTCACTGTTGTGGCCTCTCCCGTTGCGCAGCACGGGCTCCGGACGCGCAGGCTCAGCGGCCACGGCTCCGGGCCTAGCCGCTCTGCGGCATGTGGGATCCTCCCGGACCGGGGCACGAACCCATGTCCTCTGCATTGGCAGACGGACTCTCAACCACGGTGCCACCAGGGAAGCCCCAAAAGAACATTTTAATTTTACTTCTTGAGGTGAAGGAAAATAATAGCAATATATATCTTCCATTTTGCATAGTTTTATGAAGCTTTATCTTTAAGAGTTTTGTTTTACTTCTAACTTGGGGAGGGTTACAGTTTCAGGTTTGCAGAGGGCTTCTTTTGGATGTGGTTGCTGGAACTGTCTGGAACCAATGTTTTGTTAAAAGCGACATCAAAATGCAGAAAATAGTCCCTGTGAGAAGGAGTAGAAAGTGGTTCCTGCCATGACACTCGCAGAGATATAAGAGCAGTGAAAAATTTGAGACTCAGAAGCAAAAACAGGAAGGACAAGAAATTCACTTTCAGGGAGAGCTGGAGGACTTCCTACCGTAATCCTATCTTCTTTCCATGTGTTTGTGTAACTAATACCCGCCATCTGCGCAAACAGATCAAGGGATGTGCACCTTTTGGGGGTGTTACTCTGGGAGGCCTTTTCTATCTCTGGGTTGAGGTGGAGGACTTCAGCACCAATTAATTCCACTTTAAAAGCAGGATGGATAGTTAATGAGTACGGTTTCCTTAGCATATTTCAGAATGAATCTGCACAAAGTTACAGGGGAAAAAGAGAGCTGAACATTGGAGGTTTTCTAGTCTGTTAAATTTTCCAGAAGTTTAATCATGGACAAAATACATATCAGCATGTTTAAAACCCAGTAATACCAGGCAGATAGACGCAAGTGGGCTTTTGGGCAACTCTGTGGGGACTGGGGGATGTTGGGAACTGATTTGAATATTCCACCTTGCTTTGGGTGACTGAGGTGTTGACAGCGCTAGGATAGGCATGTGTCACTCCTGCGCTGGGTCCAGAAGGGAGGTAAACATAAGATTCCTAAGCCCTCCTCCCCCATCATGCTGTATGAATGCATTTAATTTTTTTATTGTATGTAATATAAATATTTAATTATAACTATAAGCTATATATTGAGCATGTTGGAGCCTGTGTTCAAGGAGCCCAAGTGTAGCTGGAGAATAGACACATAAAGAACTAACCATAAGATAGTGTAACTATTGGAATAATGCAGAGATATAGAAAGTTTTAAGTACAAACACTTCGGAAGACTGTTTACCAGCGCATGCTCAAGTAAAACATCTATATATATGTGTATATATATACATATATATATATATATATGTATTGCTGTGACCTAGCAATTCTACTTCTGAGTATATACCCAACAGAAGTAGTGCTTGAGTCCACAAAAAAGATATGTACAATAATTTTCATGACAGCTTTAATTATAACAGCCCCCAAATTGAAGCACCCCAAATATCCATTCACAGAATGGATACATAAAATGTGGTACGTTCATAAAATAGAATACCACATAGAAGGGTGCATACTGTGTGATTCCATTTATATACAACTTATAGACAGGCAACTTAATCTAGTGTGACAGATGTTAGAATAGTGGTTACCTTCGGGTGGCAAAGTATTGACTGGGAGGGGGTACAAGAGAACTTTGAGGAGCTGCTGGAATGTTTGATATCTTGATCTGGGTGGTGGCTACAGGTTGTACACATATGTAAAAATTAATCAAGCAGTACCCTTAAGATTTGTGCCCTTTGCTGTATGTAAGTTAAATCTCAATAAAGTAATTTTATACAATGATTATGTTAAAACCAAAAGAGAGTGGTATGGAAACACTGATGAGGGAACCACTGATTTTTCCTGGGAGAATGAGATGCACACATGAGGGACATTTGGCCTGTTATGTTGAGGGGGTTTGCCCCTTCTGGTCAAGGTTTTAAGGAGTTGGATGTGAGTCAAGAGGCAGCGTTCATAGTCCAGAGAGAAAGGTGATTGGGGCCAAAAGTAGGGCACTGGGAATGGAGGGAGGTAGAGGTGAGGGCATTTCAGAGTTAGTATGAGATAGGGTCTCAAGTGACTAAAACTGTGTGTGCATGAAGAGCGTGGGGAAGATAGTAAAGGAGAGGGTAAAGACAGAATGGCTCAATGTGTTCTCCTTTGGGTGCCTGGGTTGCTGATGCCATTGCTAATGGAGAAGGTTGGAGAAAAAACACATTTGGAAATATCTTAAATCATATGACCAGTTGGTTTGACTTGGCCCCAGTCAGAACCAGCATTTGAGTTAATTAACAGCACCTGCTATATGACTTGAACTTTGCTCCTTTTTTCTTCTACAAATAGATCTCAAAGCACGGATCACTTATATACTATGCCTGTGTGATGTAGATCTTATGTAGATCCTTTTCGTTTGAAAATGTTTAATCATGATGATACTTATATATCGGTATATTTTGACACATTCAACACTTAACTCTCTTCTATTTCTAAACTGAGGTTTATTCTGGAGTATTGTTAGATCTTGTGAAGAAATGCGAACACTAATTTTTTAAGCTGTGGGTACACTACTATACCAAGTCCAGAAGGCTAGGTACAGCACTACATATGTGGAAGCATGGATAGCTTCTCTCATTATTGTTACATTTGCTAGGAGGCATTGTAACTCATCTTACTGTTTCTGCTCATTTTGAGTTCTTATAGTTGAGTGCTATGTTGATTTAGGGTGGTTTCACCCAGAGGAGTTTGGGGCCCAGCAAAAGACTTCTGCAGATGGAAGGTGTATAGCTTATCTTCTGCTTGTTTACTGCCAGTCGACAAAACTATCTTCCCTTTTGTTTAAAGCCTAATAAATGTGTTTTGAGTATACATTCCTTTTCATTTCCTCAGTATTAAAACTGAGTGGATGTTATCTGGCTGTCAGGGAGAGTTGCAGTGGATTGCAGGTGCTGTCTGCGCTCTACCTAGCAGCCCAGGTCTGCAGATGAATAAGCCATCTTGTTTCCTGGGCTGGGTCAAAGCTGATATGGCTCCTGCCACTGCTTTTCCTGCTCTGGGGCAGGGTAAGAATGGCTGACAGAGAGCTTCCTGTTTCCTGTTTGCCTCTGGGAGAGCACAATTCGAAATGGCCCCGGTTCTCTGCCTTTGGAAAGGCAGTTGTCCTCTGCTCTTAATCAGCCCTCCTGGGAAGTCACCTGTGATTCTTCAGCGGGCCCAGCCTTCTAGAGATAACACTGTTGTTAAGAATTCCTCACTGTGCTGCTTGTTAGAGGAAAAAATGAAAATGGTAAAATTGCTGATGAATTACAGCTAATTTGAGGAAGACGTTCTGGAATGAAAATATTATTAACTAATCCGTAGAATATCTCTGTATTTTATTTATTTTGGGTATGTACGAAATTATGTCTTTAATCTGGAAATTCTTAGAATAAACTTTTGATTTACATTTTATTTTATTTTTAGTTAAAAAACATTTTTTTGGCTTGTGGGATCTTAGTTCCCTGACCAGGGATTGAACCCGCACCCCCTGCAGTGGAAGCGTGGAATCATAACCACTGGACCGCCAGGGAAGTCCCTTGATTTACCTTTTTAAAAGTAAAAAAAATTATTTTTCTAGATCAGTCTGTTAAATATATGAATTGGAACAGATTAATTTTATGCCTCATGAAATGAATGAGGATTTTCAGTTAGGTACATTATTTCTTTTTGTGAAATGTGTAGGAAGGCCATCAAATTCATATTTGGAGACAGAAATCTACCTGTATGTGACCCTTTGCCTGAGATTCCAGGTTCTCCATGCTGAGTCCATCCATGTTCTTATGCCCTAGGAATCCTCTGTCCCTGTAAAGTCTGTTTACTCAAGACCTCTGCACCTGCTTTGCCTTTCCCCAGACGCTCTGACAGTGTCTCTCAAAGTGGTTTAGTGTGCATCAGAATCACCTGGAGGGCTTGCTCTAGCCAGATTGCAGGGCCTCACCAGAGTTTCTGATTCAGTAGGTCTGGGATGAGGGCTGAGAATTTGCATTTCTAACAAATTACCAGGTGATGCTGATGCCGCTGGTTCAAGGCCACTGCATTAGACCTTTGCTGAAACATCCGTGGTTGGTAGAATAATGGGCCTCCGAATATGTCCACATCCCAATCCCCAGAACCTGTGAATATGTTAACTTACATGAAAAAAGGGACTTTGCAGCTGTGGTTTAGTTAAGGATCTTAAGATGGGGAGATGATCCTGGATTATCCATCTGTACCCAGTGTCATCACAGTGGTCCTTATAAGAGGGAAGCAAGAGGATCAAAGGCGGAAAAAGGAAGTGATGAAAGAAGCAGAGGTTCAAGGGATGTACTTTGAAGATGAAGGAAGGAAGGGACCACAAACCAAGGAACTCAGGTGAACTTTAGAAGATGGAAAAGGCAAGGAAACGTTCTTTCCTGGAGCCTCTAGAAAGAACAGCACTCTGCCAAAATAATGACTTTAGTCCTGGAAGACTCATTTCAGACTTCTGACCTCAGAACTGTAATAAATTTGTGTTGTTTTTATCCGCTGGGTTTGTGGTCATTGGTTTCAGCCGCAATTAGAAACTAATAAATACAGCATCCTACCCCAGATAGCAGGCTACCTAAATTCTATCCACTTTGGCTCAAATGTTAACGGAAGTCTACCTCAACCTGCATCTTCATGATGTTTTCACTCAACGATTTCAGTTCAGAATTTCCTATCCTCCTGTGACCAATTGTATAGATTTAAAAGATCTCATTTATTTAACAGTTTGCTGTGTTGCAGACCTCCAGCTGAGGCTGACAGTGAAAAGCCAGAACTCCTACCCTTAAGGGGCTCCTAATCTATCAAGGGAGACAGACATAACATGACCACCTTAATCATATATATCACATACACGATTGTGTTACATAACTAATGTGATTTATGTGTGTATCACATATCACATATCTAAAGTAAATGTATACTGCCTTAGAGTATGATCCTTCATTTATATGTCTTTCTACATAGAGATTGTAAACTTCTGGCAGGAAGGGACAATTTCTTTTTTTTTTAATTGGAGTATAGTTGCTTTACAATATTGTGTTAGTTTATACTGTACAGCAAAGTGAATCAGCTATACGTATATATATATCCCCTCCTTTTTGGATTTCCTTCTCATTTACGTCACCATAGAGCACTGAGTAGAGTTCCCTGTGCTATACAGTAGGTTCTCATTAGTTATCTACTTTATACATAGTGTCAATAGTGTATATATGTCAATCTCAATCTCCCAATTCATCCCACCCCCCCTTTTCCCCTTGGTGTCCATATGTTTGTTCTCTACATCTGTGTCTCTGTGTCTACTTTGTAAATAAGATCGTCTATACCAAGTTTTTCAGATTGCACATGTATGCATTAATATACGATATTTGTTTTTCTCTTTCTGACTTACTTCACTCTGTGTGACAGTCTCTAGATCCATCCATGAGGAAGAGACAATTTCTTATACTGCTAAGTTCCTCAGTAATGGGTCTTTTTTTTTTTTTTTGAGCTATGTTCATAACTTTTAAAAGCCTGATAGAAAAAATATGCTTTTCTTATATTAGGATTACGTGAATCATCATTTCAGAATTATATTTTATTTAGTAAAGACTTTTTTAAAGTTTGAGTCCATAGTGGATAAGGGGAGAGAGTTAGAGAGGAATCTTTTTTTTCGAACCAACAAATGTACTTCATCATGAAAAGAGCATTGAACAGGAGTTAAAAAGCAAGAGATCTTGTTTCGGGACAAATAAGTCTTCTGCAAAATGAATGAGTCTGATTAGACGATCTCTGAGTTTCTTTCAGATCTAAAGTTCTTTGGTCTGTAATCTTTTCTCACAACCCAAAAAGCACAATGCCTTGCATGTGAGAAGGACTAGATAAATGAAGTGATCTGAGTGCTATTTTAGAAGTAGCAGAATGTTTTATATTTCACACATTGCTAAAGTGTATGCATCTCTGTTTCTAGAACAAAGTGGGGTTCTCACTTTGTTCTAGAAATGAAAGTTCTAGAACATGAAAGTTCTAGAAAGTTCAGACTTAGGATAAAATGACTTATTCGAAAATTAATTTAGATGAGTTAATGTACCATACCAACTTAGCATATATGTAATACCTCTTGTTCTCTGTTAACTCAAAAAATGTCACAATGTTCTAAAACACCTTGCAGCATGAGGGAAAGGCTGTTTAGCACAAAGTGAGGTGGAGATTTGGCAATCAGTGGGTCAATTTGACAAATGTAGGTTATGAGATTATGATTCATTCTAGGGCAATTATTCAAAATTCATCAATCAGGATGCTTCTGGTAAACTGATTAATTCTTCACCTGACAACAATTAGAAATAATGGATAAAATTTAAAAAAATAAATATTTGAAGACATCTGAGAGTTACCAAGACAGAGGTTGAGGGGCCAAGATGCTGGAAAGAAGAGAAACACAAAAATGAACCCAACTTTTGTTGCCAGTTTCTCTCTTAAGGCATTGGGTAATTCACAAATGGAAGATGAAACATGAAAAAGCTGAACAGAAAATGGTGGCTAAGAGGCTGAGTTTCTATCAGTGTTACAGCTGGAGAAACAATATTGGAATCTAGGGCCTAACAAGAAGGTGGGACTCTTGAAACAAAATATTCCAGGCTTTCATTTGGAATCCCCAAAAGATTGCATCCTAGGAGTAAGGATGAAGTAGAAATAGACAGCCTTCACAAAAAACAAAATCCTTTATCACACCAGATCAGTTGGATTAAGGTGATCTGTTCTTATTCTGAATACCTGCCAGAAGCAAAAGTAAATCATCTCTGGAGGACTGTAATATCACACAGAGCCTCAAATTATCTCCATAGGTTTTTATCCCGAATGTCTGGCAATTTACGAGGCATACTAGCAAACAAAACCAAATGATCAAAAATCAAGGGGAAAAAACTCCAGACAATAAATATAGACCAACAAAATAACCTGATATTTGAGGTAGCAGGCAAAGGGTTTAAAATGATATGTTCAAGAGATAAGATGACAAGGTGGAAAATTTCCATAGAGAACCAGAAAGCATGAAATAAAGCTAAACAGTACTTTTACAACTGAAAATTTCAATAATGGAAATTAAGAATTCAATACGTTGGGTTAAAAAAGCACATTAGAGCAAAACAAACAAACAAAACCAAAAAATATAGATCAGAAGAAAATATCTGGACTGAGGAATCAAGAGAAGAAAATACAAAATTGAATGTAAGAGAGATAAGGACATAATGTAAAGAGGTAACACGTGTATGACTGGACTGTCAGGAGAGGAAAGAGAGAATAGAGCAAACTCAGTATTTAATGATCAGAGTTCCCTGAAACTGATGGAAGATGTCAAGCCACTGATACAGAAATGCTATGGACCCCAAGCAGGATAAATATAAAGAGTCACTCTGGGGCCTAGATTATCTAGAACAAGTTACTTTGGCAGACTGCTGGTTTTCCCAATTAAAATAGTACAGTTTCCAGCTGAGATGTAAGCAGAAGATATCAATTAGGATTGCCAGGAAAATTCCTTAAGAGAAATAGAAACTGTCACACTCCCTTTGTCCTTGCCCATTTCCTCCTTCCTGCTTCTTAGAATGAGGCATGATGGCTGAGTTTCAGCAGCTATATTGGTGCATTATGCCAAAGTAGTAGTTAATTTTCTGTGTCAACTTTTTGTGTATCAGATTCCTCCCTTTTCTCCTAAGTTTTATGTTTTACATTTCAGTCTATGATCCGCTTTGAGTTGTTTTTTGATATCAGGTATGAGACTTAGGTTAAGATTTTTTTTTCTTTTCTCTTTCCCTTCCCTTCCCTTCCCTTGGGATGTCCAATTTATCCAGCATCTTGAAAAGGCTATCTTTCTTCCATTGAACTTTTTGCACCTTTGTTAAAAACCAGTTGGGCATATTCATGTGGATCTATTTCTGGGTTCTCTGTTCTGCTACATTGATCTATATGTCTGTCCCTGTGACAATACCTCACAGTCTTTATTACTATAGCTATATCATGTCTTGAAATTGGGTAGACTAAACCTCCCACTTTATTCTTCTTTTTAAAAATTGTTTTAACTATTTTAGTTCCTTTGCCTTTCCATATAGATTTTAAAATAATCTGTATTTACAAAACAATCTTGCTGGAATTTTGCTAGGAATTTCATTAAACCAGTATATCAATTTGGAAAAAATTGACATCTTGACTGTAGTGGTTTCCCAATCCATGAGCATAGTATGTCTTTCTGTCTATTTAGATCTTTAATTTCTTTCCTCAGTGTTGTGTAGTTTTCATGATGGAAGTTTTGTACATCTTTTGTTATATTTATACCTAAGCATTTCATTTTATTTGAGTGATTGTAAATGGAACTATATTTTTAACGTTTTAGTGTGTTTATTGCTAGTATATAGAAGTATGATTGAGTTTAGTTTGCTTATCTTGTATTCTGTGACCTTGCTGAACTCACTTACTAGGTCTGGGATATTTTTTGTAGACTTCTTGGGATTTTCTATGTTGACAATTATGTCATATGAAAATAGGGACAGTTTTATTTCTTCCTTTATGGTGTGTATGTCCTTTATTTCCTTTTCATGCCTTACTGCACTGGCTAGAACTTCCAGCACTATGTTGAATAAGAGTGCTAAGAGTGGACATCCTACCTTGTTCCTGATCTTAGAGGAAAAGCATTGTCTTTCCATTAAGTATAATGTTAGTTGCAAGTTTTGATAGATGCTTTTTATCAAGCTAAGAATTTCCTCTCTATTATTTTTCTGAGAGTGTTTAACATGTATTGAATTTTGTCAAATGCTTTTTTGTATTGATTGGTATGATCATGTGATTTTTCTTCCTTAGCCTGTTAATATGGTAGATTACATTGATGAATTTTCAAGTATTGAACTGGCTTTCATCCCTGGAATAAACCCCACTTGGACATGATGTATAATTCTTCGTACATATTGTTGAATTCTATCTGCTAATATTTTGTTAATGATGTTTGCTTTTATTCATGAAGGATAGTGGTCTGTAGTTTTATTGTACTGTCTTTTTCTCATTTTGATATCAGAGTAATGCTAGCTTTATAAAATGAATTGGGAGGAATTTCCTTCTTTTCTATTTCCTAGGAAGAGGTTTTATAGGATTGGTATTAATTACTCTTTAAATGTTTGATAGAATTCTCTACCAGTGAAACCATCTGGGCCTGGAGATTTCTTTGTTGGGAGTTTTAAAATTGTGAACTCAGTTTCCTTAATAGTTATATGGATACTATTCCAATTATCTCTTTCATGTTGTATGAATTGTGGTAGTTTGTGTTTTTCAAGGAGTTGGTCTATTTTGTCTAGGTGGTTAAATGTGTGTAGGGTTGTTTGTAGTCTTCCCTTATTCTCCTTTCGATGTCTGCAAAGTTTGTAGTGATATCCCTTTATCATTTCTGATACTTATATTGGCATTTTTTGTCTTCTGTCTTTTTTCTTTGTTAGTTTTCTAGAGGTTTGTCAATTTTACTGATCTTTTCAAAGCATTAGCTCTCTGTTTTGTTGTTTTTCGCTACTGTTTTTTCCATTTTTAATTTCATTGACTTCTACTCTTATCTTTATTATTTCCTTCCTTCCTCTCAATCTGCCTTCTTCTCTTCACCTTTCAGAGTCTTTTAATATTTGTTTTATATATAATGTCTGGGTTCTTAGATATACTTAATGGGAGGAGTAGGGAAAAGTATCTCTACTCCATCTTCCCAGACTGTACATTTTGCTTTTGTGTGGATAATGTCCTTGGATTCTACTGACCTTAGGTCAGGTTCAACGTTATTCTTTTCTGTGTTATGGGACAACCTTTGAAATATGGGTATATTGGGAAATAGTTTTTTTGTGATGATTTTTCATTCTTGCTGTGATGGGTGTTCAGCGTAATTATTGAAAGTAGATAAGACATAACTTAGGGCAGGGATGATCTAATATTTACAGTAGATCTAAAACTTTTCCTACACTTCTGCTAGATGGCTGCTGCCATCAGGACTTCTCCCATGTAGCTGACTTCTTGGTGGGGAGGGGAAGGAGCAGTTGGCTCAGAAACCTTGTTGTCAACTTCTTTTCTCCCTCCCTCTTCCTTTGCTTCAAAATGGTCTCAAATCTGGAAAGAGAGAAGAAACACCATTTCATGACAGAGATAGCAAAAATCATGCTTGGCTTTGTAGTATTTCTATATAAAAATAGTATACACACACACACACACACACACACACACACACACTTCAGCAGTTTAATTGTACTCATATTAACTGTGGGTCCGTTTCGTACTACAATGGTTCTTACTTTTTGATTTCCCTTTATCATTCTGATGTGAAAATCATGTTGAAGGGGAAATTGTTTTTGCATATAATGAATATAACTTGCATCCTAGGGGCCTTGAAATGCAGTTTACTAAACTAGATACAAAAGACAACAGTCTAAACATAGATTTCTTCATAGTCAAGCTCTTCCTGTGAAGGTTTAAAAAAAAAACAACAAAAAACCTAGGGAATTGTCACACTTCCCATTGTTATTCACATGCTTGTTTGGGATTTGACGGTGGCAGCTGCCAGAGGCCTGACATTTCAGCAGGGAGAGAAACAGGACAAAGAGTCAGAAATCTCTGAGCAGCACTTTCAAATTCACTGTAGCCCCTGGGCATTCTGGAAAATGTGGTAATGGTTGTAGAATTCGGATAGATGATTCCTATATTAAAACAAATTCAATTACCTAACAACATGTTTGAACACTACGGAATACAGAATTAAAATTCCACCAAATCCTATCTGTTGCTTTAAATTCTGCTCCTTCAATAGCTTGCCAACCAAGTCTACAAATACTGTTTATCAAGAAAGGACAAAGTGCTGGGCACTATACTTGGGGGCTGTTGGGGATACAAAGATAAACAGGCCCCAGTCCTTGAATCTGAGTAAATCATCTAGACGGGAAATAAAAATGTATACAAGTGACTGCTCTAATGTGCTTGAGATGAGGCTTCATGAAGGAGTTGCCATTTGAACAGAATCTTCAAGGATTGTTTGGTGGCTGCAAGCAGCAGAGATGGACTATGGCTAATTGAAAAGGGAAGGGGGGAAGGAAAAGAGGGGAATCTATTGGGGATTGTGGGAGTAGCTCCTGAATTAAAATAAAAGCTGAACCTCTAAGGGAATAGGCACTGTGGATTGATGTATGGAGACTGGTGGCCGATTTTTTTTCAGAGCGTGGTCTGTAGGATGGGTCAACTCCAACACTATAGGGTTGGGTCACTCCTCTCAAGGTACAGATTTCAAGGTAAGAGGGCCTGATAGGTATGACTTAGATCATGTGTCCACCTCTTGGCCAATGCAGTGCCAGGGGAGTCATTCCTTAAAGGAAGATCACGAACTCTAATTGAAGGCCAACCACAGACAGGTGGAGGGAACAGCTGAGACACAGAGGTCGGGAAATCAGGAGCATGTTTGAGCATAGCAGAGAATCTAGTCTGTCTGACGCATAAAGTAAAGGAGGGGCCTAAGGTGGGAGAGATGAGGAAGGAGAGGCCGATTGGAAGTGGGTGGTGGAAGGCCTGGGTCACTGTGTTTGAAATTGGGGAGAGAATCAGTGGCTGGGGGTGGCAGGAGCAGATCTGGTAAGACCTGTTCTTTAAGAATACTTTTCTGGAAAGAGACTTGGGTTGTGAAAAGAGAAGACTGGCTTCAGGAAGGTCAAAAAAGAGGTTGCTTAGCTGAAAAGGAGTCGAGAAGGCTTAGAATGATACTGTACTTACCACTAAACTACATCAAGCGTGAAGACTTTTACGCATTTTTATTTTTACCCGGCAAAGGAGACAGCGCATGCATTATTTACCCCTTTTAGTACGAAAGCTGGAGTGGCTAAGGACCTGTTCTAGATCCCGTGATGGTAAGGGAGAGCCAGGGCTCACCTTCAGGCCCTCTGCCAGGGCTCCTCTAACACGTGAGACCCTGTAGCGGCATCCAACCAACTTTGCTTCACTGCACCACAGGCCGGATCCCTTTTTTCCCACCACCAGGATAATGCCCTTTTGAGGTTGTGCCCTTGAGTAAACAGCTCCAGTCCGTTTGAATCTTAGCATGTGCCTGACGTGCTTATGTGGGTTGAATGGGGTTTTTCTTCCTCCCTCTTGAGAGAGGATTTCCCAAGAGGAGTTTCAAAATAACTTGTGGTCGTATTGAACCTGTGCTCAGTAGCTGAGCGTCCAGACAATGATAGCATGGAAGGAAGCAGAACAGTGGTAAGAACCGTGGAAAGTCCAGTGGCTTACATTAAAGTCCCTGCTCTGCCTCTTTCTAGCCATGGGACCTTGTTCAAGATAGTTGCCTCTCTAAAGCTCAGTTTCTTCATTTGTAATGTGGAATTAGTAAGGGATCGACTCCATGGAGTTGCTCTGAGAATTAGATGAGATAATGCTTGTAGAGGCATAGTAAGTGCTTAATAATGCTGCTACTATGTTGTTTTTGTTATCTCAATTAAAATATGGCGGGAGAAGGATTCTAAATAGTTTTGTGACATTTGAGTTTCGGTGCCATCTAGTGGCCAGGAAATTTCAGAATGTGCTATGGGCCTGGGTGTTGCACCCACAGATGACAAAAGGGCCTGTTATTCTGTAGCTGAAGGAATTGCTGCTAACTGATTTCAAAGGTGGGTCTTGGGCATGCAGGCCAGGACCAGGAATATTGTGTGACCTCTTTACTGGCCTGAGTTGCATATAGAGGATAGTTTTGCCTCTATAGACAGTAAAGGAAGTCAGACCTTGGATTCTCTGGTGCCTCCTCTTCCTTGGACTGGCCACACAAGGGAACTCTATGTTTCCAACAGGTGTAGCAGCCGCTTGGGGCAATGCAGACCCCAGACCAACTTGCCAGTGGAGTGGTGAGGAATGTGATTATGGTGGTCATGTGGTTTGTGACTTATAAGTGGAATGACATCAGTAAGTTACTTAACCTCTTTAAGCCTTTGCGGGTGTGGAGAGAAATAGTACCTACTTCACAGGGTTTTCCTACGAATGCATGTCTGTGCTTAGCATAGGGCCTGATACAGAGAAGGTGGTCAGTGAACATTAGCCATGCTTAGTTTTCACTTTTTTTGATTTTTTTAAATTGAGGTATAGTTGATGAACAATATTTTATAAGTTACAGGTGTATAATATAGTGATTCATAATTTTTAAAGGTTATACTCAATTTATAGTTATAAAATATTGGCTGTATTCTGTGTTATAGAATATATCCTTATTTATTTTATACATAATAGTTTGTACTTCTTTATCCACATCCCTATCTTGCCCCTCCCCCTTCCCTCTCCCCACTGGTCACCACTAGTTTGTTCTCTGTATCTGTGAGTCTGTTTCTTTTTTGTTGTATTCACTAGTTTGTTTTATTTTTTAGATTTAAGTGATATCATACAGTATTTATTTTTCTCTGTCTGACTTATTTCACTTAGCATAATACCCTCCAAATCCATCCACACTATTGCAATTGGAAAATTTTCCTTCTTTTTTATGACTGAGTAATATTCCATTGTATATATATACCACATCTTCTTTATCCATTCATCTGTTGATGGACACTTAGGTTGCTTCCACAGCATGGCTATTGTAAATAGTGCTGCTATGAACATTGGGGTGCATGTATCTTTTCGAATTAGTGTTTTCATTTTGGGGGGATATATACCCAGGAATCGAATTGCTGGGTCATATGGTAGTTCTATTTTTAGTTCTTTGAGAAACCTCCATACTGCTTTCCACAGCAGCTGCACCAATGTACATTCTCCCTAGTTTTCACTTCTGTAGTAGACTCTTGTATTAAAGGAGGAACTTTCATTCATTCATTCAATCAGTCATTCAATGGATATATATATATTGAGAACCTACTATGTACCAGGAGCTGAGCTAGATGAAAAACTGAGCTAGATGAACTGAACATACATAAAACAGACACAGCTCCTCATGGTTGGGGTGATGGGTGATGACTCAAACAAGTGAATTCCAGGGGAGCTGTGTGTCATGAGCTTAAGTTGTAGACTGAACAAAGGACCTTTCATGGAGCATCATTCACATCACAGACATCGTAGAGTTGTGCAAACTTACGTGACACTTTGAAAGTAGATGGGAGTTAAGTTTCTTGTTCTTAAAAAAATCAATACCTTACAGTGATTTTTCAGAAGATGAAAGTAGTGCTTTGAGGAATGGCTGTGCTTTCCTAATTTGCCTAAATGCACTGTATGGGCTGGTGGTGGACCTGGCAATGACATTAAAATATACTTGGATTCACCTATTATTAATACTCGCTTGAATATTATTCACCCATTATTAAGGCTTTGGTGGCTTGGGTGACCAATTTCATTTTGTTGAAGGGCTAAAGAGCATCCTATTTATCTTTAACCTGTCTATATAATCAATATAATAATCCTCCTCCTCTCCTCCACCTTTTCTGCACATTAGCCTTATGTTTCTGAATATTTTCTGCCTTCAGTTCACAGGAATTTAGCAAGCTCCTGAAGTCCCACTTCTTTCAGAAAACCACTCTGCAATATGTATTACAGATGGAATAATTCTCCTAGGCTAAGTTCTAAAGCAGTGATTTTTTTTTTTTTTTTGCAGTATGCGGGCCTCTCACTGCTGTGGCCTCTCCCGTTGCGGAGCACAGGCTCCGGACGCACAGGCTCAGCGGCCGTGGCTCACGGGCCCAGCCGCTCCGCGGCATGTGGGATCTTCCCAGACCAGGGCACGAACCCGTGTCCCCTGCATCGGCAGGCAGACTCTCAACCACTGCGCCACCAGCGAAGCCCTAAAGCAGTGATTTTTATGAAGGGCTTGGTGAGGGGCATTGAGGAGAGGAGAAATAGCTGTGTATGCTTGGGAAAAACATGTTCAGTATGAAAATATATTAAGTAATATATAAAGCAGTGTATGACTCTATACATGAAATATTCTGTATTATACGGAACAATAGAAAATGTGTATTCTTTTCATTACATAATCAACAAAAAAGTAAAGCTCAACAAAATTTTCCTGCCTGGAAGATAGACTCTTCAGGGATTCTTAGGGATATTCCCATACAGGGGAACATACTAAATAAACTCTGGTTGAGACACTGGGTAATATTTTTTCCATTTATCAAAATGGAACGTGGATTAAAACAAAATTGGCAAAGAAACCAAAGGCTGGAAAATGTCTGTTTATCTGGTTTCAATTATCTTCTAAATGAACATTATTTGGGAATTCCCAAATAATAGCAATAACGATGATGGTGATGACATCGATTTTTGTGCCAGGCTCTGTGTCAGGAACATACCACATGATACCTCATCCACTCCTCACCTTGTCAAGGAGGAAGGTAAGAAAAGTTTTAGTGGTAAGACTGCTACTGTTGCCACTTCAGCCAAGCTCGGTGACTTTCCTGGGGTCGGTTAATTCTTGTCTTTCTGGGACCTGCATGCCTGCTTCAGTGCTGTTTGCTTCCTGAAAAGCAAGCCCCTTCTTTGATCCTACTTGGCAGCGTTTTTCATAAATTCATTTCCCTTCATTTAAGTGTGTTCTGCAGCCCCTAGAGGATAATTAAAAAGTTAATTTTATAATAGTTAATATTAGTGTAGCTCTTCAAGGTCAGAGTCTTCTACCAAAATCCCACTTCTTTTATATTTCCTTTTCAGCTTCCATTCTTGAGAGGTTCTGCAAAAAAGATTTCTGTTTACACACTGCTGGCAGGGAGAGAGCAGAATCTTTCCTCCATCGTTGTTTTTTGACTTTAAAAAATTTGGCTTAAAAATGTGTTTTTGTGAGATCTTCTTTTTCATTTTGTTCTGTGGGACTGATTTGTTGCTAAAAGTTTTGCCTAAAAGTTACTATTACTGAATACGTTTCCAGTAGATCCTAGACTGAGATGGCATACTTTTAGAATTTCTTTTTAGGCAGATAAATTAGGGAAGAAATGGCCACATAATTAAAATAAAGCTGTTTGGTTGCTGGCCTTTAGCATGTGTTCTCCAAAGCATAACGATTGTTTGAAATCTCACTCCCCTTTATGCTCTTAAATGGGCACCTTCAGTTGCATCAGATGCCATGCTATGTCTATCCATCCTGAGCTATAACTCGTTTCTTGGTGCTGTGCTCTATCATCTATTTATTCTATGAAGGCTGGTGTTTTAGAGGACTGTATGTGAATCTATTTCTTGGTGGTGCTGGTGGCTGTAGTTAATGTTCCTACTTCCCCTGATGGCTTACACAGGAAGCTTAAGGCGCAATCAGACTATAAAATCCCGACCAGAGGAGAGACCGTAATTTCAGCTACAGACTAAGCAGATAACAGACGATGGCTATTCACTAATCAGAAAGATAAGGGAATGAGTTTGATTCCTCATTAAAAGCTTCATGGTTTAAGTCTTTTTTAAAAGAAAGCTCTGGGTCTTAGCTTATTAAGTTACATAAACAGAGGGAAGTGCCATGGGGGAGAATGGAAACTCTCCGTGTGACCTATAATTAGAAAATTTCCACACAGAGAATAAAAACAGAGACTGTGTGCCACTTCCTGACCCCACTCACCCATAGAGGCTAAGCCATTGGTGGGAGACAGATAAGAAAACACCAAGGAAAGGAAACCTGAGTAGTCAGTCGGCCAGTTTGCTGTGATGTGACTCAGCCTGAGATCCATGCATGGAACATGCCCTTGTAGTTTAAATCACCTCCAAGGCAACAGTAAGGAGAAAGCCTTCCTAGTGCCAAACTCTACGCTAGGGAAGAGCAGTTGCTGGGTGATTCCTCGGTGTAAGGCAAGGAATCAGAATCCTACTCTCCTACTTACTCATTTTGTGCCTTTGGGAAAATACACTTTTCTGAGGCTCCATTTTTGCCTCTGTATCCTCCTCCTATGTATCCCCATAGATCCTGAAATAGGATGAGAATATTGAGCCCACCAATTTGTTGGTCAGTCGATTGGTGAACTGTTTGAGGACAGAGATGGTCTCCTAAGCACATAACACAGTGGCTGACCTATAGTAAATGCTCAATTAATATTAATTGAATTAAAATATGTGTGTGTGGAGAAAAGGGAACCCTTGTGCACTGTTGGTGGGAATGTAAATTTGTGCAGCCCCTATGGAATACAGTGTGGGGATTCCTCAAAAAAATTAAAATAGAACTGCCATACAATCCAGCAATTCCACTTCTGGGTATTTACCTGAAGAAAACAAAAATGCTAACTTGAAAAGATATATGGAGCCCTATGTTCATGGCAGCATTATTTACATTAACCAAAGTATGGAAGCAACCTAAGTGCCCATCAGTTGATAGATTGATAATGAAGATGTGGTATATATATATATATATATATACACATATATATGCAATGGAATATTACTCAGCCATAAAAGGAATGAAATCTTGCCATTTATAACAACATGGGTGGGCCTAGAGAATATTATACCAAGTGAAATGTCAGACAGAGAATGATAAATACTATATGATTTCACTTAAATGTGGAATCAAAAAGACAAAACAACTGAACAAACATAACTAAACAGGGCTTTCCTGGTGGTGCAGTGGTTAACCATCCACCTGCCAGTGCAGGGGACGCGGGTTTGAGCCCTGGTCCAGGAGGATCCTACATGCCTTGGAGCAACTAAGCCCGTGCACCACAACTACTGAGCCCGTGAGCCTAGAGTTCGTGCTCTGCAACAAGAGAAGCCACCGCAGTGAGAAGCCCGCGCACCGCAACGAAGAGTAGCCCCTGCTCGCCGCAACTAGAGAAAGCCTGCACACAGCAACAGAGACTCAGCGCAGCCAAAAATAAATGAATAAAGTAAATAAATTTATTTAAAAAAATAACTAAACAGAAACAGAGATAGAGTTACAGAGAACAAACAGGTGGTTGCCAGAGGGGAGGAGGATGGGAGGAAGAGAGAAATAGGTGAGGGAGATTAAGAGGCATAAAGTTTTAATTACAAAATAAATGAGTCACAGGTATGAAATACACAGTGTGGGGAGTATAGTCAATGATTATGTAATATCTTTGTATGATGAAAAATGACAACGAGGGCTTCCCTGGTGGCACAGTGGTTGAGAGTCCGCCTGCCGATGCAGGGGACACAGGTTCGTGCCCCAGTCTGGGAAGATCCCACATGCCGCGGAGCGGCTGGGCCCATGAGCCATGGCCGCTGAGCCTGCACGTCCGGAGCCTGTGCTCCGCAACAGGAGAGGCCACAACAGTGAGAGGCCCGCGTACCACACAAAAAAAAAAAAAGACAACGAGATATAGCATGGTAATAATTTTGAAATGTATAGAAATATTGTATCACTATGTTGTGTACCAGGAATTAACATAGAGTTGTAGGTCAATTACACTTCAAAAATAAGCACACAAACAAACTCGGAGAAAAAGAGACCAGAGGAGGCAGAGGTGTGGGGAGGGGAATTAGATGAAGGTAGTCAAAAAGTACAAACTTCCAGTTATAAGATGAATAATTACTAAGGATATAATGGACAACATGATAAAGCTAATTAACACTGCTGTACATTATACGTGGAAGTTACTAAGAAAGTAAATCCTAAGAGTTCTCATCACAAGGAAAAAATATTTTCTATTTTTTTATTGGAGTATAATTGCTTTACAATGTTGTGTTAGTCTCTGCTGTACAGTGAAGTGAATCAGCTATATGTATACATATATCCCCTAACTCTTGAGTCTCCCTCCCACCCCGCCATCCCACCCCTCTAGGTCATCACAGAGCACCAAGCTGGGCTTCCTGTTCTATACAGCAGCTCTCTACTAGCTATGTATTTTATACATGGTAGTATATACATGTCAGTGCTACTCTCTCAATTTGTCCCACCCTCCCCTTCCCCTCCTGTGTCCACAAATCCATTCTCTACGTCTGCATCTCTTTTCCTGCCCGACAAATAGGTTCATCAGTACCATTTTTCTAGATTCCTTATATATGCGTTAATATACGATATTCATTTTTCTCTTTCTGACTTGCTTCACTTGCTATAACAGACTCTAGGTTCATCCACATCACTACAAATGACCTAATTTCTTTCCTTTTTATGGCTAAGTAATAGTCCATTGTATATATGTACCACATCTTCTTTATCCATTCATCTGTCAATGGACATTTAGGTTGCTTCCATGTCCTAGCTACTGTAAATACATGGGGTACATGTATCTCTTTGAACTATGTTTTTCTCAGGGTATATGCCCAGTAGTGGGATTGCTGGGTCATATGGTAGTTCTACTTTTAGTTTTTTAAGGAACCTCCATACTCTTCTCCAAAGTGGCTGTATCAATTTACATTCCCACCACCAGTGCAAGAGGGTTCCCTTTTCTCCACACCCTCTCCAGCATTTATTGTTTGTAGATTTTTTGATGATGGCCATTCTGACTGGTGTGAGGTGATACCTCACTGTGGTTTTGATTTCCATTTCTCTAATAATTAGGGATGTTGAGCATCTTTTCATGTGTTTATTGGCCATCTATATGTCTTCTTTGGAGAAATGTCTATTTAGGTCTTCTGCCCATTTTTGGATTGGGTTGTTTGTTTTTCTGATATTGAGCTGCATGTGCTGCTTCTATATTTTGGAGACTAATCCTTTGTCAGTTGCTTCGTTTGCAAATATCTTCTCCCATTCTGACGGTTGTCTTTTTGTCTTTTTTATGGTTTCGTTTGCTGCACAAAAGCTTGTTAAGTTTAATTAGGTTCCATTTATTTAAGGATGTAATGGACAACATGATAAAGGTAATTCACACTGCTGTACATTATATGTGAAAGTTATTAAGAAAGTAAATCCTAAGAGTTCTCATCACAAGGAAAAAAATTTGTTTTCTATTTTTTTAATGACGTATCTACATGAGATGATGGATGTTCACTAAACTTATTGTGATAATCATTTCATGATGTATGTAAGTTAAATAATTATGCTGTACACCTTAAACTTATATAGTGCTGTATGTCAATTATATCTCAATAAAATTGGCAAACAAAATCCTGGTATGGTGACTGGCACATAGTAGGTGCTGGTTAGAATTTTGGTCCTATTTCCCTGATACTTTTTTTTTTTCCTTAAAAAATATGTCACTAGGACTTCCCTGGTGGGGCAGTGGTTAAGAATCCGCCTGCCTATGTGGGGGACATGGGTTTGAGCCCTGGTCCGGGAAGATCCCACGTGCCACAGAGCAACTAAGCCCGTGTGCTACAACTACTGAGCCTGTGCTCTAGAGCCCGTGAGCCACAACTGAAACCGACGCACCTAGAGCCCATGCTCTGCAATGAGAAGCCACCGCAATGAGAAGCCTGCACACCACAACGAAGAGTAGCCTCTACTCGCTGCAACTAGAGAAAGCCCCCATGCAGCAACAAAGACCCAGCGCAGCAAATAGTATAAAAAAAAAAAAAAAGCTGGTGGCAGAAGTATGTATAGACTCTGATCCCATTTATATAAAAATGCACACATATATAAATTTGTGTACACATAGAAAACGTCTGAGTACGCTGAATGCAAAAACCACTGTCAAGAGGAGTTACTTTGGAGAGTAGAATTTGGCGGAGTGTAGTGGGAGAACTTTAACGTTTTTCTTTACAAACTTTCATAATACTTTATATTACAAACTCCTGTGTTATTTGAATTACCATGGATTTTTTTTTAAGAATAAATGAGGGAAAAGTTGTAATGAGAGAAAGTAACACATAATGTAAGGAAGAGAATTAGAACCATCAGTACTCAAAAGAAGAACATTAGTTGCCTTTGGAAGTAGTGAGTTCCCCTTCTCTGGAGATATCTGAAGTTTACTTTAATGGTTACACTTATAACCATTTTAAACCATAATCCTGGGCCAAAAAGCAGGAATTAGGCTATTTCTGTTACTCTTTGTTATAAGATTTCCTCTGCTGATGTTGTTTTCTTTATTCTTTTTAGTTGTAGGATTATCATGGGATATTTCCTGAATGGCTACTGTGTTGTAGACATCGTGCTTTACATACGCAATCTCATTTAATTCTCACAATAATGCATGATAGCATGATTATTATTTCCATTTTATGGATGAGGAAACTGAGGCCAAGGGAGGTAAAACAACTTACTCAGTGTCACAGAGCTAGTAATGTGGTGAAGATTTGGGGTGTCAAGTCTTTAATATCCTTCTTTTTTAAGCATCTTTGACCTCTCCCATATTACATCCAAAAATGTGACCTTGGTAATTACCTCCTCTCTAAAGACAGTTTCTGATTAGTCAAAGCCAACAATCATAATAAAACATTTTAATGAACATTTTTCCTCCTCATCGTAGCTGGTATGATGATTTGGAACTTCTTCGTGTGCTTTTTAGTATTCATCTTTCTGAAGAAATGACCTTGACCCTGGTGGGACAGGCAGGGCATTTATCTGCCTGGGCGGGTGGGGTGGGAAAACATGAGGGGAGGGTGCGGAGATTAGAAATCTTACGTATAAAGTGCAAAGACAAAGGTGCAAGTAACAATCCCACCTGACATTGCAAATAAAATTGCATTCTGCCTACAGAGAGCCGTTGTTCTGAGGAGGGCTTTTCTAAATTCCTTCATTTCCCCCTAAAATACACAAAGGAAAAGGCCTTGCTTTTTTGACTAGGGATGAGAAAGCCTGGTTAGTAACTCTGCCATATAACACTGGGTAATAAATGAATATCCCACTCCTTTCTACCCCAAGGAGCGATGGGAAGAAGAGAAGTGGGCAAGAGAGAAAAGGGAGAGAGGGGAGAAGCAGGAACCTGTCCGCTCTGCTCTGGGTTGAAACTTCTGAGGGAGGATTTGTGTTAAATGCAGCCAGAGTAGTTTCAGGGAGTCTGAGGGCTGGGCCCTGCCCTGCTTTGTGGGCAAAGCCTGGGACAATTGTAGTCTCCTGAGAGAGGCCCTCAGTGCATCAGACTCTGGAAAAACCGGGCGGCCTTTGGACCTGATATCTGAGGGAGGCTTCTGGTGGAATAGGGTTCCCAGTTTCTTGAGGTGCTAAGGCTGGAGTGGCGGGCAATCTAGAGAATCCGGTGGGCCTAGGCTGCAGAGTAGGTCTCAGAAGGTGGTCGGCTGTGGGAGGTTGGCAGGCCTCCTCTTGACCCGTCTCAGGCCTGCTTATGGACTGGAGGACCACGTCAGTGGAAGGAATAGAGACTTGGCCTTTGTAAGGCCCCGAAGCCAGGAATTTGAGGAAGGGATGTTTGTATGGGAACCCGAAGGCTGCCGAGGGACCCCAAAGTTGACGTAGCCTGAACTCACTGAAGACCAGCACCAGGCCACCTGGCTCCTGGGGCAGGGGAAGTCACATCCCTTTCTCCACACATGCAGACCCCCTCCAGACCTCACCCAGTCCCCATCCAGCCAGGGAGGAGCTGAATGGCTCAGAAATCTGAGACTGAGCCTTATCTGGAGCGATACTGTCTAATGGAACATTCTGCAATGATGCGCACATTCTAAATGTCCAATATGGTAGCTATGAGCCACGTGTGGCTATCAAACACTTAAGACATGGCTAGTGACTCTGAGGAAATGAATTATTTTTCATTGTTAGCCATTATTTTTATTGTAAAAAAACAATTTAACAATATAAAAGGAGAATTTATTAAAATAGGAAACAGTACCACTCATAATCCTTACACCCTAACATAAAGTTATTTGTATATAATCTTTGAGTCTTATTCTTTTGTATGTGTACTTTTACATTTTTAAAATCAACACATTCAAGATAAAAATCAACTTTTAATTATTTTATCTCTAAGGATATCTAGGAAGAGAGCTAAAATATTTCTGAGTAAAGGGCAGTGAAAATAAACTTTGTTTTGTAGTTTTTTGAGAATTATTTTAAAGAATTCAAAGGGAAATCGAATGATACAGCTGTGTGGAGAACTGAATTTTAAATATGAACTAATTAACATTTAAAATTAGATAGCCACAAGTGGCTAGTGACTACCATACTGGATAATGAATATATTAGAGGGGCTATTTAATGTACTGAATTGAACTATGTTTTAAAGTAGAAAGGATGAAAAGGTAATGTTTCCCCTCTAATAAGTGGTTATTGTAAAGAAGAATGGGTTAGTTACAGATCAAATAAGGAAATTACCTCTTCTCTGTGTATCCAATGGTTGTGAGATACATTTTTGACTCCACTCTATATTATTGCTAATTGAAAAATCTGGAAAATACAGGTGAGCTAAAAGGAAAAATTAATATCTAGAGTTCCACCTTTTCCCTTTTTATTTTAATAAATAAATGTGACCGTCCAGTCTGGTCACATGTGCGTGTAGGTGTATATATGTGTGTATGTATAATTATTTTTAAGAATGGAATTATAGTGTCCTGTTGTTTTATAATTTGCTTTTCCCCTGATTTATATCACAAATAATCCCCAAATGAAAACACTGAGGCTGTCTTCAGTGTTTCCGGCTCATGAGCGATGCTTTGATAAATGTCCTGGTGGCCAAATCTTTGTGCACAGCCATAACTGTTTTCTTGGTACTGCTCTCCTGGATCCTATGTGCCCCTGACTTCCATAAAATCTCCATGGCACATTCATTGTCCCCTTCTCTTCAACCAACCAATCCACCTTGCTCTTTTTCTCCCTCAGGAACCCCACCTTATCCCACTGTGAAGGAATCAGAGGAAGATTATTTACTTCACTTGAGTCTAGTTGAATATTTACCAGGATTAATCCAGATGGGAGAAGGCAGGTCCTGTCTCCTGGTTGGGAGTGGGGTTCTCCGCTTGTCTCCACATAAAATTTAAGAGGTAAAGAGGCCATATGGTTGTTTCCTGTTTATGGAAACCTCATCTTTCTTCACCTGTCCTTCCTGTTCCCTCTTCCTGTCTTTGCCTTCATGTGCATCCTGCGATTTCCTGTTCTGTGACCTGCCGTGAGGCTTCTCTGAGCTCACGGTGGGAATGTTTGAGAGAATCCTCACCAGGTAGGATCATTGTGAATTCCACTTAACTCGGCTATAACTTAGTTACAACCCCCCCTTTCTAATTTGACTGATTTCCACACTTTAGAAATGTTTCCCCAGCCTGACACCATTCTCCTGGTGGCAAGCCGTGGCTCTACTGTCACCTCTCTGACAGATCCTTTAAATTACTAAACGGTGACGGGAGTAAAGGGAATAGGAGAGTCATTCATCGCTGATAATTGTCTTCACGTTGTATGAATCATCTGTCTCTATTTGTATGCCAAGGTGATTAAGAAGTTACTGTAAAGAGTTGCTGTAAAAATTATTTTACTCTTTTTATTCTGAAAAGGCAATACATGCACAAGGCATGAAATTAAGAGAACGTGAAAAGGTATAGAGTGAAAATTAATTCTCCCTTTTACCCCCATCCCCAGAGAGGTTTTCTTTCCAGAGGTAACTGTTGTTGTTATCAGTTTCTTGTGTTGTTATCAGTTTTTTGAGGACCTGCGATGTCCAGTAAGGACACCCTGCCGTATGTGCCGATGCGTATATAGCTGCACTGAACACACAAAAGGTAGCTAGTCCAAACTGAGATGCGCTGTAAGTGTAAAACACACACCATATTTTAAAGACGTATGAAGGAGAGCATGTAAAATATCTGATAAATAATTTTTGTATTGATTGCATGTTGAAGTGACAATATTTTGGATATTCTTAAGCGCATTTTACCCGTTTCTTTTTACTTTCTTTGTAACAACTAGAAATTTTTAAATTAACATATGTGGCTCACATTTGCAGCTTGCATTATGTTTCAGCCCAAAAGTGGAGGACACTTAGATTGTTTCGAGTTTTCTTCTGCCCACTTTTTACAGATGATGCTATAATAAATAGCCTTTTATATTATCACACTGATGCAGTTGGATAAGCTAGATCAAATAATATTTATTTACATTTTTAATTTTGACAAATGTTGTCCAGTTTGTCTCCTGAGAGGATGTGACAACTTATACACCCATAAGTTTGCTCATGCCCCTTACCTCCCTAACACGTGTAGTATCAAACATTTGGATCTTTGCCAATCTGATAATTGGCAAACTCTATGGTTAGTTTAGACTACCTGGTCAAGTATCTTAGTTTAAAATATATCTTAAGAATAATGATTACTAATTTTATGTAGCAAATTATCATTTCCAAAGCATTTTCATATGTTTCCTCATTCAATTCTTACAATAACCTGGTGATACAAGCATTTTAGCTAGAAGCAAACTGAAGCTGAGATGAGGAGAAATGAACCTCTGTGTGTGGTGAATACTTTATATACATAAATTCATTTAATTCTCAACACAATATGGAAGCAGATTTTATAGGCTTTATGATTCCCATTTTACAGATGAGGGCACTGAGGTTCAGCATGGTTAGGTGACTCACAGAAATCACACAGCAAATAGAGGGGTTAATGGTGCAACTTTGCTGTCAGACTAGCGTGAGTGAACTACCTTACTAGCTGTGTGAACTTGGACAAGTGTATTTATATGTAAAATTGGGAGAATAAAAGTACCTACCCTATGGAGGGGTGTCAAAATTAATTGAGGTGGTGTATATAAATAGCACAGTGCCTGGCACACAGCAAGCCCTTAAACAAGTGTGTGTATGTGTATACATGTGTGTATGTACATGTATGTGTGCATGTGTGCATGTGTGTGTGTGTGTGTGTGTGTGTGTGTGTGTATGCATGCCAGGATTCAAACCCACGTTCTTGGTTTCCTGAGCCCTCACCTCTTTGTTTTCCCCCTCCCAATGACTCAGTCTGTCTAGGCAGTAGGCTCAGTTTTCTGACCCAGTTATTATGTTTGTGTGAGTCGGGAAGGGCAGGAGCAGAGGGGAGGGGAGGCATTTCCAGGTTTTCATGTGCCTGCCACCTCCTCTCCAGCCAGGGGAGAGGTTGATCCTTTCTGTACCTGATTATCTTCTTCATCAAATGGGTCATGGGGCAGTATTGATAAGGTGGAGATTCTTACAAGCTGTCTTTGACGTCTTGGAGCAAAATAATTTGCAAGTCACATGGACTTGTGAGTGAAAAGGTGACTACGCTTGTACTGGGGACTCATGTGGAAGTTGCCCATGGCTCAGGGACACTCTTGATTAGGGTAGGCTCGTACTGGCGTATTTAGATGCCTCCAAATCAAGTAAATAATTATAATCCAATAAACTGCAGTTGAGAAGTTGAGCAGAACCTTCTGTGATTTTAGAAGGGTCTTTATTCTTTCCCTTTTGGAAAAAAAATGACAGGAAGTAAGTGATCAGGAAGTGCAGGAACAATAGGCTTTTCCTGGAAGAGTGGCTCTGAAGTGATGACTAAACATTCAGACATGCTGGGCTTCACCGGCAGAGGCTGAGGCCATGGCCACAGCGGAGAGAGGGGCCATAGGTAACTTCGGAGAGAGGGACAGTTCAGCTGAAGTGTATTATTGACTACTCCCTATCTGGTGGAAATAAGTGAGAGATTAGGGCAAGGTTATACTGGACCTGGAGACCATCACATAGTTAACTGGCAAAAACTGCTGCCTGATTTGAAGCCTTGAAGGAGTTCTTAGTATCAGTCAGGAACAGCCAAGAGAGAATGCTTTCATTTGCTTCGGTAAAGGAAACGTCCTAGAGGTTTTTGAAATGTCTTAAAAACGGTAGCAGACAGCGCAGGTCTGTTGCCTGTTGGTCTTCCATCTTTTAATCCACTGAATTCTGTTTCGAAAGACCTTGTATGACTAGCAACGTTTATTAAGCCAAGTTGTTTTTCTTTTTATAATTAATCATGATTTGTAAAAAAAAAAACTACCCCTCTGAGTGCCTCATCAGCCTGATGTAATCCGTGTGATCACGCTGAATTAATGTAATCTGGGGCAGGAGAAGAGACACACGATGCTTAAGGTATGCTAAGCTGCCTGCTTACCAGCGAATGCATGATTTTTCCTAGGCTTTGTGACATGTTGACAAACCGCTCTGGAGCCCTTCTTTCTAGCTCCTCAGACCCTTTAGAGAACGAGGAACCTTAGCATCTGTTTTGTAGGGGTTCCTAGGAAAGGAGAAGGTCCCTTTCCAATGGAGCATGAGATTGAAGTAACAGTAACGTTTTATTTCTTTGAAAAATATTTAAAGATGATGAAGAAAAAAAAATCATTCATAATCTTACCACTTCAACAAATTATATAAGAAGAGTATCTTCTTCAGCTCTCTCATTTCATGTCCCTGAGGTAACATTGTGAAGAAACAAGGTGTATATTCCTCTCATTTCTTTTCTTAACTGTGTAATTATACACACACACACACACACACACACACACACACACACCCCTGCTTTCTTAAACAGAATGGGATGCAGTTTGCTCTTTTTTACTTGATTCTCTACATTAGCACTTAGAATTTTTCTTTTTTAAAAATGGTTACAAAATAGTTGACATTTAACAAAGTTTGTTACGTGCTATTTATTCTTCTAAGCATTTCCAAGTATTAACTAACTTTAATGCTCACAACAACCTCTGAGGTAACCACTTTTCTCATTCCCATTTAACAGAGGGAGGAGCCTGAGGCCTTGAGAGGCTGCGTGATTTGCCCAGGATCATAAACATTAGTGCAGCCAGGACCCCAGCTCAGTCAGTTAGGCTCTATCACCCACACATCTCACTCTTCCGCTCACATTTGCAGCCACTGTGCCATGGATGGACCATAGCTTAGTCAGCCTTTCCAATTTTTTTCTTCTTTGTTATTTCAATGCTTAATAAATACCTCTGTACATACATGTTTATGTCCTTTTGCTTTTCTGTCTGAAGTGTTATCTCCTACAAGTGGGATTGCTGGGTCAAAGAATAGATTATATAGAATTTGAATTAAAGTTATTTTTTCTTCCAGTTTTATTGAGATATAATTGACATACAGCACTGTATAAGTTTAAGATGTACAGCATAATGATTTGACTTACATACATCATGAAATAATTGCCAAGTTTAGTGAATATCCATTATCTCACATAGATACAAAATAAAAGAATAAGAAAGACAATTTTTTCCTCATGATGAGAACTCTTAGGATTTTCTGCTAAGAGCAGTATATAATATATAGCAGTATTAATTATATTAACCATGTTGTACATTATAATATATATATATTATGTTAACCACATTGTACATCCCTAGTATTTACTTATAACTGGAAGTTTGTACCACCTTCATCCAATCCGCCCTGTAGTTTTAATTATTCCTCACGTTTTAACATGCCTTACATCAAAGAATACAGTCTATACAATTTTTATATCAAGTGTTTGCTTAGTGGACGTTCTAAAAAGAGGATCATAGCTTTACTTAAAAATATAAACATAGTCTGATCGTGGAACAACAGACTAGGCAATATGTGGATTTTCTAGGTCCCTTCTTTCTTCTCAGCATTTTCGTGTCATGTCACTGCTCTGCCACTTATTAATAGGTTAACCTTGGGCAAGTTAAGCCAAATTTCCTCATCTGGAAAGTGGGGTTAACGAGAGTATCTCATTCTGTGGAAGTATTGTGAGGACTGAATCAAATAATTCACACCCAGCATTTGACATTGTGCCTGGCACACAGGAGGCCTGAGTCAATGTTAGCAGGGAGCTGAGGCAGCAGCACAAATCAACATCAAGGGTGGACAGTTTGGGGGCTTCCCTGGTGGCGCAGTGGTTAAGAGTCCACCTGCCAAGGCAGGGGACACGGGTTCGAGCCCTGGCCCGGGAAGATCCCACATGCCGCGGAGCAACTAAGCCCCGTGAGCCACAACTGCTGAGCCTGAGCTCTAGAGCCTGCACGCCACAACTACTGAGCCCACGTGCCACAACTACTGAAGCCTGTGCGCCTAGAGCCCGTGCTCCTCAACAAGAGAAGCCACGACAATGAGAAACCTGCGCACCGCAACGAAGAGTAGCCCCCGCTCACCGCAACTAGAGGAAGCCTGCACGCAGCAGTGAAGACCCAACACAGCCAAAAATAAATAAATTTTTAAAAAAAGGAGTGGACAGTTCGTTAGCAATCAAACTGGGTTCAATATGCAAGAGATTTCCGAAACAGAGTATGGAGAAGGCTTCTGAAGATTACAACGAGGTTATCTGGCAGTTGGAGTGAATGGGGTGAGAATTTCATGAAATTGACCACTAAGTGGGATGCCATAGGCAGCCCCTTCTGAGTTGCCCTCCATTCAGAAAATCCCCTCCACGGCCCATCCAGCATCTCTGACCAGCTGGCTTCTCTTCTTCCTCCTGACTTCAAGGTTCTATCTTCTACCTTTGCCATTTCTTGTCTACAGCCTCTCCCCGGTGATCTGTTTATGCTTCGGTGGTTACAGAAACTTAGAGAATAATTAAGGACAGAGGAGAAAGAAGTGATTTTTTTGTTATGAGGATGGGAGGAAAGAGGGTTGAGAACGTTGGCCAACTTGGAGGTGGGGGTAGGGCAGGAAGGAATTCAGTTTAAAATGTCACCTTTTGGACTTGATTTTCACCATTGGCTTTTTGAGTCTCGGTTAATTGAGTCTTTTTGCCAAAATGATAAAATGCTCCCCTTTTGCATTTGGGGTAAGTTGATAGGAATTAATCAGACTCTGTGAAGTGTGTAGAGGAGTGTATGACCTATCTAGGTATGTGTGGGAGTAGTTCCACCAGATGTGAAAGTCAAATTAGCACAGTTGCTCCCTGCAGCTGGGGGGAAGGTTTATCTGGGAAAGAGGCTGAATCTGTTGGCTAAAGCAAGCCTTTGGGTTTTATCCATGGTTTCTCATATTCCATGCATTTAATAATTAAGAGTTGGCTCCATACCAGTAATGTGGAGCCTCAGAATTAATACGTGGGAGTTTGGGTGCATAACGTTTTGATGCTTATTATTACCTGGAGATAACTACTGGGTCTGTAAGACTAGCCAGGAAATCTCATGAAAAGAGTTCCTTTGTTGATATACTGGCTCCTGTTTTATTGTATTTGGTGGAACAATCTAATGAAAATAATAATTTTTACTTTTCTGGTTTATTTGTGGGTTCAACTGAGAAGCTAAGGAACGCAATACTGAAAAAAGGACCAGGGGGAAAATGAATTAATGAAGCCTCCCCAAGCTCTGAGTGAAGAATACTATCGAGGCCATCTGTGGTCTGCCTGCCCAGTGCCCTTCGTCTCCACAGGGTCCATCTCTTTCTGCGGGAAAATCACATCTCCCTGACCCTGATCTTATGGTTTGGACGGAGAGGGCACTACCTCCTGGCTCTGGTGGGAACTCAGTTTCAACCAATAACACCACATCCCTCCGGTCACAGTAACTAATTCTGGGGCTGGCCCTTGACCAATGCCAGATCAGACAGAGGCAAGCCTGAGCCTCTTGCTCAAATCCGTGGGATTGCTAAACTGGCAGCACATACGCCCAGAGCTTCTGGAAGTCATCCTGCTACCACAGGAGAGGAGCCTGCCAGAGAAGAAATCCAACATAAAGGAAAGCAGAGCCAGGGATGGATACTGATTCCTGATGACACCATATGAGTATCTGGATCCAGCTGCACTTACAGCCAGAACCACTTGGATGTTTGTTATCTAAACAAATAAGTCTTTTGTTGTTGTTGTTAAGTCAGTAATAACTTGAATTCTAAGTATTCTATACCCAGAAAGGAAGAATCTATCTGTATACAAATTTATAGCCTGGAGAAATAAAATGTCAGCCTCTTCTGTTAATCTTCCTGGTGTCGAAAAAAGAAAGATATCTCAGTGATGAGACTGTTGGCTAGTTTCCAAAATGTGTCAGGGTGAGGAATCATATTATTCTTTTCCTTGCTCCCAAATATGTTTCTGACAGCCACATGGTGTTCAGATAGCCAGTGTTTGTGTAGAAATCCCCTGTCTGTCCAGCCTTATCATGTTCAGCGGATCTCTGTTTGCAGAGACTAGGTGTCCCTTCTCCCTCTTTTGCCTTTGCTCAACACATCCTGTGTCTTATCTGGAGCTCCTGGAAGCCAAGTTTCTCTTTTCAGATGAGCACCTCCCCATGTTAACACATGAATCATGCTGACAATACAGACGATCCTTACCCTCCAGGTCCTGAGGAAAAGAGAAGGCTTGGAAGGCTTATGTAGCTGTATGATGACAGTCTACAGAGAGAGACACAAGACTGCTGAGACCACACATGCAAATGGAGCTTGACTTTAGCCCTATGTTAGGAGAATCATTTTCCCGAGAGAACAGAGTTAGTGCCACCCATCTGTTGCCAAGAGCCATCTCTTAGACCCTTGATGTGGGATTGTGAAATAGAGTTGGCCTAATGACAAGGGGGCATAAAAAGTGGAACTTCCTCACTCCAAATGTCTAATTTATATGGTAGAAAACTATGCTCAATTTGTAAGAATTTATTTCATATTCTGCACCAGTTTGCAATGGTCATATGAGACCCAGCACTGGCCTGAGCATCTCTAGATTAGGGATTGGGAACTCAAGTGCCTGCAGGTGCCAGGAAGCTGGCAGAGTTGGGTGAAGTGGACTGGGTGGGGCCTGAGCACTTGCTTGCATGATTCAAGGGAGCTGTCACCGTTCGGCTCCATCTGAGGGTCATGTGCACGTGCAACATGCACGCTGTGCTGTTGGATCTTACTTGCTTCACCAGGGGGCCTGGAACCCAGAAGTCATCCATTTGCAACCTCTGACTTGATAATAACATAGGTGATTGTTCCAGGTGGCTGGATGTTGGGTTGGGTTTAAACCTAATTTAGTTCACTTTGAATAGGACCCAAAGTGTTGTGGTTTAGAGCACAGACTCTGGTGTCAGGCCAACCTGGGTTTGTGGCCTGGCTTTGACATTTACTAATGTTTTGACCTTAGCCAAGGAATGTAACATCTTGGAGATGCAGTTTTCACATTTGTAAAATGGGGTTGCATCTGGCTGTGGGTGGGCTTGGGGGTAGCAGAATTTGAGGTTAAGTGACATGATGCTCTTAAAGCTCTTATGCAGTGGTTTTGTAAAAGTGTAAAGCTTTCATAAATGCTAGCAGGTCTATGACTAGAGCTGACAGAAATCCAAGTAAGAAGTTGTTCTTTTATTCTCCAGAAGTATAAAGTCAGAGAGACAATACTGTGTAGTGGTTAAGAGGTACAAACCCTGGAGTCAAATCTTGCTCTCTTTCTAGCCATGAGACCTTAGCCTCTGTTTTCTCATCTGTAAAATGGAGATCTAAGGTTGTCTATCCCCAAAGAGTCTAAATAATTATGTGATTTAACACTTAACAACTGAGTTCGCATTCCTAAAACATTTAGAACAGCCTGACACACAGGAAGGGCTATGGGAGTGAAAGTTTACAATACTGTGATTGCAGTGAAGTTTTAATAGCTCTTGTAACTTTGTCATTTGAGTAACACTGTATACATATCCTGGAACTTGTCGTTTACATTATACTAACTTTAATAACACCTGATGCAATTATTTTTAACGTAAAGAGTTACAAAAGTTTATTCACTATTATAAAGGCCACTTCAGATCCACAGTGAAAGGTATAAAAATGTAGAGTATAAAAAAATGAATGCAATTATGTCAAGTTCTTTAAAAGCAGGTTTTACAAAACTCATCTAGATGAGAGTCACGTACATTAGGAAAAAAATAACAATTGGTTGGTTGAGAGCCTGTTTTGTGCAATGCACGTGGTGAAGCCTAGAATCAAAGCAATAAATGGGGAAAGGTAAACACCTCTACTTCAAGCCAACATCCATGTCCACACACACTAGCATATTGTCGGTATGGGGACATTTCCTGAGATCTTTTTCTACCTTCAGAAGTTACCTGGTAGCGCTGGGGTACAGGGGATAAAGATCAGTACTAGTGAGTTCAGAAGTAATGCAGACAAAGTTGCTTCCAGGGCGGGTATAGGGACTCAGCCAGGAGGTGTCCGGGGTCTTGCACGGTGGGAAATGGGAAAGAGGACCAGTGGAGGGGTTGGGCGTGCTCCTTCGCTGTTTCTTCTTCCCAAAGCCTGCGGGGAGAGTGCGTCTCCAAAAGATTTCGATCTGAATTTCGTGAGAGTCTGAAAGTAGGGGAGACTGGCATCTTAAGCCCCGCCTGGAAACGCGTGCAAGAGCCCAGGGAGAAGGGGAGGGAGGGGGTGACCGGGAGGCTAGGGGTGCGGAGGAGGCTCCATCCCGGACGAGGGCCGCGGGGTCCAGAGCTGGATGGAGGCCGAGGAGCGCAGGCTGCCGGCTTGCTGGGCGTCGCAGAAGCCAAGTGGGAGAGGCGCGTTTCCTGGCCCACAGTGGCACCCTCCACCGAGATCAGACCGGGCTCCGGGACATCCGCCCGGGGCCCCCAGGCAGAACCCCCCTCGGCAAGTCCTGTCGAGGCCTCCACGAGGTCCCAGGAACCCGCAGCCCTGCTGGCCCACGAAAGGGGACCGCCACCACCTCGCCGTGCACGGAATGCCCTCCCACTCCGCGCCAACTCCAAGCCCAGAGTCACCGTCGGCTGCCTGCTCTGGGAAGGAAGGGAGCTAACTGAAATGAGACGTTGATTAACCAAAAAGGGGTGGGAAGTTAGGGAATCGGCCTGAGATGTGATTACGGGAGGCACTTACCAGCTGGAAAAGGGCAAAGGAGGTTGTCCACAGAGTAGCTGGTGGCAGTTATTTGAAAAAGTAAAAACATCTCATGTGTATGCACTTCTGATGAACTGAGTTACACAGGCACAGGCAGGGCTGCTTTTGCAGCTCAGCCAGCTTGGGTGTTGGTGTCAGCAAGCTGCTTTACTTGTGGGGCGACCTCAGGTGAGCATTTAACTTCCCTGAGGCTTAGTTTCTTCTTTGTTAATGTGAGGCTGACATTAACCTCTTAGCTACATCACAGGGTTCTGTTTAGGGGCAACTGAGGCAATTTCTGAGTGAAAGTTCAGAATCATCAAGTATTGTATAAACCTTAGCTCTCATTAAATGAATTTCAAATTCACTCCTCCCCATGCTTTCTGATTCATCTCATGATTTAGGGTATAACTGCTTAAAGTGGAGAGTTGAATATTCAGTTCAATTTGATAAATATTTATTGAATGACTCCTGTTGTAAAGAGCTGTCTATAGAATTTGATCAGTGTGGACAACTGGTCTGAATCACGTGAGCCTCCTTTAGGATTTTGTCAGTGGCTTTTGGGAGGGTTGGGTATCTATTACTGACATGTCATCTTCAACTGTTCAGTTCATTTTCTGCATGATTGCCTGTTGACCTTCCATTTTTTACTATGGAAAATACCTGTTATGATGATGAATAATTGGCTTTGTTTCCAAGTTATTTCCTATACCTAATTTATTCTTATTTAGAATTGTAATCAAACACTATTCAGTGGTTTAATGGTGGGCTTCATAGTTCAAGCTGAGACTGACTTTATTCAAGGGGGAGAATACAATTTTATTATTTATGCTATTTCAGGTTAGGTTATTTTCAAATAGTTGAATAAAGCTAAATATATTAAATATGTACATAAACTTGAGAACTCTAAAGAGAGGAAAATCCTTCTGCAAACAACTACATAATAGTTTGGAGGAGGAAAAAGCCCAAAGGTGTATTTTAAGGTAAAGAAGTATACTTTAACTAGAATAATTTATAATTTAAAGAACTGACCCTGTAGCTTGAGTTCTACATTATAATTTCATTGCAGTTAAATCCAAAGAACTATTTTCTCCCTGATGGAAGTCTATTTGCCTGTATGGTTCCTGCATAGTTTTAAAAGTGTAATCATATATTGCCTCATATTACTTTAATTTATTGCCTAAGTATTATTCTAACAGGAAAGACAGTCCTTAGAGCAGAGAGATTGTGTGGCTCTTTCCTAAGCCCCTCCCTTAGTGTTTTTCACAGAACTATGCCTAAAATAATTACGTAATATATATCTTTGACTTGATTAATTGTCCAGATGCTTTTGTTGTACTGTGATTTGTTTCTATTGGGCCAGATATTGTTATCCCTAATTTAGCTAAATACTCCACTGTCGACTTAGACTTTTTGTAAATTTAAACCTTATCTCATAAATTACCTTGGGCTGTCAGGCTTCTGTAACAATTTCAAGGGGATTAGCATTTCCCTTCTTTAATCTACAGAAGATTAAGAGAATAAAGTCTCTTAGAATAGTTCAGAATGGCACTCATTGTGAGCAACTTTGAATAAATAAAGTTGGAAAAATGTTTTACAGCTATGACCAGCCAACGCATCCACTGTCCTTTGCTTTGGGTTTTGGTTTGAGGTCCATAGAAAGTCATCTCCTTAAGGGAGAGCCATCTTGGATGATATCTAGCCTCTAGTTTCTGTCTAGGGATGGAGGGGGGCGTAAGAATGATGCTTCTTTCATCACTGATCACTTTGGTGACATCAAAGGATTAAGGGAAGTGTTTTTCCCTAGGCCTCTCACCTATTTCTCTTGTCCCTTCCTCTTCACTCTCCATAAAGCTTATCTTGGAAGCCAGGCACCATTTGCCATGTGACAGTAAGATGTGTGTAATACATGCTTTGATGGGTTTGTGTTTATAACACAAATACATGGAGTTGTCATTGAGGCAGGAATTGCTTGCTATCAAGAGGTACATCCTGAACAGGGATTACCAAGGCTGGCCTGTGGTCAGATCGGCTTCTTCACGTAACTTTCTCTCCCCCTTCATATCTATACCTTTACTTATGAGAGTCCCACTTTTTTTTTTGTTGCTTTTGTTGTTCATTTTCTTTTCTAATCTCAGCCCTTCTGTGAATAAACTTCTGTTTCATCCTGAGGAAAAAAACCTCTTCCAGTTTCAGGGGGGGTAGAGGTGAAAACAGAATGAAACGGAAAGCTGTTCGGATAACCCAGGAGGATTTTAAGACCGCTTTGTTATAACAATCCTTTTATGTTTGAAATATTTATTGGGCCTCTTCCTGGTCACGATCGGAAGGGAAACCTGAATTGGTGCCCTCTAAGTTGCTCGGGCGGACAGAAGAATACATGTTTACAGTCAAGATGGTGCTTGATCTTGGAACGACAGGAAATGATTTTGCAAATCCAGATAAACTATTTTATCCTAGAAAGCATACATGCCAAACACAGTTTAAAGTAAACACATAAGAATCCTTGTGTTGTTCCGAATGGGTAGGGTGTTGGGAGAAGCTAGCATTTCTCCAGATTAAGGACAATTTGGTGTGACAGTTGCCTCTAAGTGACTTGTTTTGCCTGTGTGTCCTCTTGCAGGTGTAAGCTTTTGGATTTCCATAATGGAGCATGCATAGCGAAATAGTGGAATTTGTTTGAATGAATGAATGAATGGGATCGCCCCCCTACCCCCCAGCAACTTCTGGAATTTGCATCCTATGTCAAAAGTTGTGAGTGCCTTCGAGTAAATCACGATAGACTTGATCTCCACTTTTGGTAGTAGTTCTGTACTAGTTTGGTACTAGTTCCCTTCCAGACAGGGTGAAGCTGGTATCTTAGTTCTATTCTTCCTTCCAAAATTATTTTAAAAAATTTTTAAGTTTGTATAGATGAATATTTTAGGACAATATTACTTTAAAGTTTATTTACATAAATACTATGGAAAATCACCAAGAAAGTTTTGAAAAAGAAGATTAGGGAGAGGGACTTGCCCCACCAGATTGTAAAATTTGTTGTAAAGCGATAATAAAACAATAAGAAATAGAAAATATAAACAGGCCAATCACAAGCACTGAAATTCAGACTGTGATTAAAAATCTTCCAACAAACAAAGCCCAGGAGGAGATGGCTTCACAGGCAAATTCTTTCAAACATTTAGAGAAGAGTTAACACCTATCCTTATCAAACTCTTCCAAAATACAGTAGAGGGAGGAACACTCCCAAACTCATTCTATGAGGCCACCATCACCCTGATACCAAAACCAGACAAAGATGTCACAAAGAAAGAAAACTACAGGCCAATATCACTGATGAAAATAGATGCAAAAATCCTCAACAAAATACTAGCAAACAGAATCCAACAGCACATTAAAAAGATCATACACCATGATCAAGTGGGGTGTATCCCAGGAATGCAAGGATTCTTCAATATATGCAAATCAATCAGTGTCATACACCATATTGACAAATTGAAGGAGAAAAACCATATGACCAGCTCATTAGATGCAGAAAAAGCTTTCAACAAAATTCAACACTCATTTATGATAAAAACCCTCCAGAAAGTAGGCATAGAGGGAACTTACTTCAACATAATAAAGGTCATATATGATGAACCCACAGCCAACATCGTCCTCAATGGTGAAAAAGTGAAACCATTTTCACTAAGATCAGGAACAAGACAAGGTTGCCCACTCTCACCACTATTATTCAACAAAGTTTTGGAAGTTTTAGCCACAGCAATCAGAGAAGAAAAAGAAAGAAAAGGAATCCATATCGGAAAAGAAGAAGTGAAGCTGTCACTGTTTGCAGATGACATGATACTATACATAGAGAATCCTAAAAATGCCACCAGAAAACTACTAGAGCGAATCAATGAATTTGGTAAAGTAGCAGAATACAGAATTAATGCACAGAAATCTCTTGCATTCCTATACACTAATGATGAAAAATCTGAAATAGAAATTAAGGAAACACTCCCATTTACCACTGCAACAAAAATAATATAATACCTAGGAATAAACCTACCGAAGGAGACAAAAGACCTGTATGCTGAAAACTGTAAGACACTGATGAAAGAAATTAAAGATGATCCAAAGAGACGGAGAGATATACCATGTTCTTGGATTGCAAGAATCAACATTGTGAAAATGACTATACTACCCAAAGCAATCTACAGATTCAATGCAATCCCTATCAAACTACCAATGACACTTTTCACAGAACTAGAACAAAAAATTTCACAATTCGTATGGAAACACAAAAGACCCCAAATAGCCAAAGCAATCTTGAGAAACAAAAACAGAGCTGGAGGAATCAGGCTCCGTGACTTCAGACAAAGCTACAGTAATCAAGACAGTATGGTACTGGCACAAAAACAGCAGTACAGATCAATGGAACAGGATAGAAAGCCCAGAGATAAACCCACACACATATGGTCACATTATTTTTGATAAAGGAGGCAAGAATATACAATGGAGAAAAGACAGCCTCTTCAGTAAGTGGTGCTGGGAAAACTGGACTACAAGTGAAAGAATGAAATTAGAACACTCCCTAACACCGTACACAAAAATAAACTCAAAATGGATTAAAGACCTAAATGTAAGGCCAGACACTATCAAACTCTTGAGAGGAAAACATAGGCAGAACACTCTGTGACATAAATCACAGCAAGATCCTTTTTGACCCACCTCCTAGAAAATGGAAATAAAAACAAAAATAAACAAGTGGGACCTAATGAAACTTAAAAGGTTTTGCACAGCAAAGGAAAACATAAACAAGACGAAAAGACAACCCTCAGAATGGGAGAAAATATTTTCAAATGAGTTAACTGACAAAGGATTAATCTCCAGAATTTACAAGCAGCTCATGCAGCTCAATATCAGAAAAACAAACAACCCAATCCAAAAATGGGCAGAAGACCTAATTAGACATTTCTCCAAAGAAGATATCCAGATTACCAACAAACACATGAAAGAATGCTCAACATCACTAATCATTAGAGAAATGCAAATCAAAACTACAATGAGGTACACCTCACACCAGTCAGAATAGCCATCATCAAAAAATCTACAAACAATAAATGCTGGAGAGGGTGTGGAGAAAAGGGAACCCTCCTACACTGTTGGTGCGAATGTAAATTGATACAGCCACTATGGAGGTTCCTTAAAAAACTAAAAAAAGCTGCCATATGACCCAGCAATCCCACTACTGGGCATATACCCTGAGGAAACCATAATTCAAAAAGAGTCACGGGGCTTCCCTGGTGGCGCAGTGGTTGAGAGTCCACCTGCCGATGCAGGGGACACGGGTTCGTGCCCCGGTCCGGGAAGATTCTACATGCCGCGGAGTGCCTGGGCCCGTGAGCCATGGCCGCTGAGCCTGTGCGTCCGGAGCCTGTGCTCCGCAACGGGAGAGGCCACAACAGTGAGAGGCCCGCGTGCCGCAAAAAAAAAAGAGTCACGTACCACAATGTTCATTGCAGCTCTATTTACAATAGCCAGGACATGGAAGCAGCCTAAGTGTCCATCATCGGATGAATGGATTAAGAAGATGTGGCACATATATACAATGGGATATCACTCAGCCATAAAAAGAAACGAAATTGAGTTATTTGTAGTGAGGTGGATAGACCTGGAGTCTGTCATACAGAGTGAAGTAAGTCAGATAGAGAAAGACAAATACCATATGCTAACACATATATATGGAATATAAGAAAAAAAATGTCACAAAGAACCTAGGGGTAAGACGGGAATAAAGACACAGACCTACCAGAGAATGGACTTGAGGATATGGGGAGGGGGAAGGGTAAGCTGTGACAAAGTGAGAGAGTGGCATGGGCATATATACACTACCAAACGTAAAATAGATAGCTAGTGGGAAGCAGCCGCATAGCACAGGGAGATCAGCCTGGTGCTTTGTGACCACCTGGATGGGTGGGATAGGAAGGGTGGGAGGGAGGGAGCCGCAAGCAGGAGGAGATATGGGGACATATGTATATGTATAACTGATTCACTTTGTTATAAAGCAGAAACTAACACATCATTGTAAAGCAATTATACTCCAATAAAGATGTTTAAAAAAAACCCCAACAATATGGTATTCATATATAGATCAGTGGAACACAAGAGAATCTGGAACAGATCTAAATATATATGCTGACTTTATATTGCTAAAAGCGGCATTTTTTGACTAAAAAATTGCTTAAATGATGGCAGCCACGGGGAGGGGGAGGGGTGAGCTGGGACGAAATGAGAGAGTGGCATGGACATATATACACTACCAAATGTGAAATCGATAGCTAGTGGGAAGCAGCCGCATAGCACAGGGAGATCAGCTTGGTGCTTTGTGACCACTTAGAGGGGTGGGATAGGGAGGGTGGCAGGGAGGGAGATGCAAGAGGGAAGAGATATGGGAACATATGTATATGTATAACTGATTCAGTTTGTTATAAAGCAGAAACTAACGCACCATTGTAAAGCAATTATACTCCAATAAAGATGTTAAAAAAAAATGGTGGCAGGATTTTTCCACTGGGTCAGTTAACAGCTAGCACTTAGTGAGCATTTACTGTGTGCCAGATACTATTCTAAGGTCTTTTCATGTATTAACTCAATCCTCAATACAGCCTTTTGACATCAAAACTGTTTTTATCCCCATTTGAAGATGAAAGAAATGAAACATAGGGAGGTTTAGTAACTGGTTCAAAGTCACACAGCTAAGAAGAGTGTAGAGTCAGGATTTGAACCCAGGCAATAAAATTAGATCATTACCTGGGTTATGCTATAGTATAAACACTGAAATTCCAGCTGGATTAAAAATCTAACTGTATAAAATAACATCTTTATAACATATACTATAAAAAGAAAATGCAGAAAAACAGTTATATAATCTTGAAATTGGAGAGACTTTCTTAAGCAAGATAGAAATTCCAGAAAAAATAAAGAAAAATATTGTTCTGACAACATTAAAAACAAAACCCCAAATTTCTGTTGACAGGATACCATGAGCAAAATCAAAAGTTCAGTGGTTACCAAAAAGGAAATATATTTGCACTACATTTCACAGAAAAAGTGTTTGTACTCTACAAAGAAGTTTTATAAAATGACATTTTTAGAAAAGTCCAGTTGAAAAGGATATGGACTGGCAATTCAGAGACGATAAAATGCAAATGGACAATAAATAAACAGATAACAGTGGCAACGTGTACGGTGCTAATAGGCTTTTAGGGAAACTCCCAGTTCTGTTTGGTTTTGCTTTGGTCAGGGAACTAAGGTTTTCCTTTAAGTTCTTCCTCCCCCACCCCGATTTCTTTTCTCCATCACCCCACCTTCCACCCCTATCACCTTTCAAGATGTTAAAATTCCTTATCCTATGTTCAGAGAGTCCAGGACTCTTGGGTGGAGGGCTGTCAGTATCTGGGGAGTGAGTCGTTGAAAGTGAACGCTGAAAAGCTACCTGGCAGTGATTTCCTGCTGCTCTGCTTCCTGGTCCTCTGAGCAGAAGATATTTCTCCTTCCTACGTTGTGATCTGGAATCCTTCCCATCCCTTTCTCTGCCCCTAGTTAGGATGGGTCTTCTGCCTCCAATTTCCATCTTCAAGCCGGAGTCCTATCTAGCCTTTGGGAGAGCAAAAGCATTAAAGTCTTCCTGTTCTACACTTGGGCCTGAGGCTTCTTTGAGTCTCTGTTGCAGCTTAGAGTGGTCTTGGGGCTGGGGTGATAGAAAAATAACCATCAGAGTTCAAAGGTACCAGGGAGAGAACACGGAAACCGTGTAAACTAACATTTTGAGATATTATCTTGCCAGAGATCTATGTTTTTAACTTCTCTAGTACTCAAGAAATGCAAGGAACAATGAACTGACCTTTTGTTTTGGCCCATTAAATTGATCAGAGTTTAAAATATTTGATATGAGAGTTTAAAATATATTGATAGCATTCAATATAGGCCAGAGCTAGGGGGAAGGATACCCTTATATATTGTTGGGAGATGAATTGCTGAAACTTTCTAGGAATTGTTAAAACATGTCTGTACCCATTGAAACTTAAATTGACATAAGCTATGACCTAGCAGTATACGACTATGAATTGAGCCCAAAGAAACAAAAGCACCAGACATATGGATTTACTTACAAAGTTGTATATTGCAAAATTATTTACCAGGGGGCTCTAGACAATCCAAATGCCTATCAAGGAATACTTGAATAAGTTATAGCTCATTCATATAATGGAATACCATATAGCTACTAAAAAGAACATCTTAACTCTATGATCCCTTTTATTTTATAAAAAACAATATTAAGAGCTTTAAATATGGTAAATAAGTGTATATTCTATAAGTGTAGAAAGTATGAAAGATATACACCACACGATTAATTTAAGGCAAGCATCATAAACTTCAGTGGCTCCAGGGACCAGCCTGAATGTCAGTGCAGCAGAATGGACAGTGAAACCTCTGTGGAGTAAGAAAAGGTTATTGTGTGTTGGGGTCCTAAGAAAGTGGCAAAGGATGGGTTCCAAAACACAGAAGAAGGGATGTTTTGGGGTCAGAAGAAACAAAAATAGGACAGGAACAGATGTAGGTAGGTCGACATGATAGATAATGGGAGATGAGGCATTCCAACTGATGGCTTTTCTTTTTCCCATAATGTTGGAGTAAAGGGTTCGAAGGAAGTAAAGACAGCTTAGAGAAGGTTTCCTGGAGAATGAGAAAGAAAAAAGTAGGAATGCAAAGGTCGATTTAAGGTTAGTGAGCATTAATGTAGAGTGGAACCATTATATCCTTTTATTAGATTGACATGAGCACCAGAAACTATTAAAAATGAATAAAAATTCCTGGTAAAGTAGAAGTTAAGATTTTTTTTACTTTTCTAGGAGAAAAATTCAAAAGTCCAATATTAGGAACAATCTCAAGAAATGGAGGGAGTTACTTGCTCTTTCACATTAGAAAATTTATTTTTAGTCATAGAATTTTTTAAACAGCTTTATTGAGGTATGATTCATTTACCATACAATTCAGCCACCTAAAGTGTACAATTCAATGGGTTTTAGTATCTTTGTAGATATATATGCAACCATCACCACAATCAATTTTAGAGTTTTATTTCTCCCCAAGGAAATCCATACCCTTCAGCCATCACCCTCCCCTCCCCACCCCAACTTAATCTTCCCACCACCCCACTCCCTGCTCCCACCTTCCACCCCAGCCCCTGGCAACCATTAATCTACTTTCTGTCTCTATAGATTTGCCTATTCTGGACATTTCATATAAATGGAATCATATAATATGTGGTCCTTTGTGACTGGCTTCTTTCATTTAGCATAATGTTTTCAACTTTCATCCATGTGGTAGCATGTATCAGTACCTCATTCCTTTTCATTGCCGAATGATAGTCCATTGCATGGATAAACCACTTTTTCTTTATCCGTTCAGCAGTCCATGGGCATTTGGGATGTTTCCACTTTTTGGCTATTATTAATAATGCTGCTGTTAAGATTCTTATACAAGTTTTTGGGTGGACATACATTTTCATTTCTCCTGAGTATATACCTATAAGTGGAATTGCTGGTAACTCTAGGCTTGGCCTTTTGAGGAACTGTCAGAATGTTTTCCAAAACATAGAATTTAGAACTAGATGGGATCATAGAAATTACTAGAGATATTTAAGTCATCGCTAACTGTTAGTGGGAGACCAAACTCAAAAAGCTAATTAGTGGGAGATAAGAACCTAGATTTTGATTTTTTTGTTTAATGTTGTTATTTTTTATTTCTTTAACTTTATCTTAAATGTTTAAAATTTCTTTACACATGTACTCATACATATACATTAGTTTCCATTAATATTATTTTAAACATATGATTTAGTATAAATTTTTGGATTTTCTTTTCCCTTTTCTATGCTATCTTATGCCTCCTTCTCACATTACCTTCATCCCCTTCACGAGGTAATTAATACTAATAACCTAAAAAAAATTCTCTCATGTTTTCTCCATGATAATATAATCCTACATATACACACATACGCAAAGGGAATTTTGATCACTATTTTATAAAAATGGGATCATCTTATACTATTTTTTTGCACACTGCTTGTGGAATTTCCTCCAAATCAACCAGTGTACTTTTATTTTTATTTTAAATGTCTGCAGAATACTCAGTGATATGGGTGTTTTATAACTTATTGAGCCTATCAATGAATGTTCACTCATTGTTTCTGGTTTTAATTTAATTTTTGAATAAACAGTGCTACAGTAAACATCCTTGCTCCTCAGGTGTGGTCCATGAACTGGCAGCGTGCCAGGGAGCTTTATAGACATACAGACACTCAGGTTCCAGCCTTCCCTACTGAATTAGATTTTGCATTTTAACAAGATCCCCAGGAGATTCATATTCACATTGAAAATTGAGCACTGACCTAGTACATACGACCTTTCAGTGAAGTGCTATCATATCTATAGTTAGATTCCAAGGAGTGAATTCTGGGGCAAAAGGGTACACATACTTTAAATTTTAATAGATGGTTTAACAGACTGCTTCCTTTAAAGACTGCAGCACATAGGATTTCTACCAGCACTGTTTGAGAATACCCTTTTCCCCTGTGTTCCCATTAACAATGAGTGTTGACGTTGAGATTTTAAAGGAAATTTGCTATGATAGGAACATTTAGGTTTTATTTGATTTTTCCCACGTAATTGAGCAAACTATTCATAAGATAGTATTTTTAGAATAGTACCAATTTCAGTTTTTAGATTTTGAAGTCAAATGATAGAAGGAACAAAATACAAAAAATAGCAAAGAATAAAGATGCAATTATCTAATAGAAAACTTCTCTCCTCTTTGTTAACCTTCCTTGATGCTAACATGAGAAAATGGGTACCCAGGATAGTGATCACGTGACCAGCTGGATGTTTACAGTGCCTTGTTCACACTTACTGGGAACGTTTTCAGATAAATGATTGAGAGAAAAGGTAAAACACAATAAAGGTTTAACAAAGTCTGCTTAATCTCAAAATTAATCATGGAGTTGTAAATTAAAATAAAATACCATATTTTGCCCATCAGATTGACAGGGTTTTTTTTTAACATCTTTATTGGAGTATAATTGCTTTACAATGGTGTGTTAGTTTCTGCTTTATAACAAAGTGAATCAGCTATACGTATACATATATCCCCATATCCCCTCCCTCTTGCGTCTCCCTCCCATCCTCCCTATCCCACCCCTCTAGGTGGTCACAAAGCACTGAGCTGATCTCCCTGTGCTATGCAGCTGCTTCCCACTAACTATCTATTTTACATTTGGTAGTGTATGTATGTCCATGCCAGTCTCTCACTTTGTCCCAGTTTACCCTTCCCCCTCTCCGTGTCCTCAAGTCCATTCTCTATGTCTGTGCCTTTATTCCTGTCCAGATTGGCAGATTTTATTTTATTTTTGGCAGATTTTAAAATTAACAATATTCAGTGTTGGAAAAGGTGTGGAAAAACAGACATGCTCATAAATTGTTCATGGGAATATAAATTGATAATGTCCTTTTAGGGAATGAAACAGCAGTGTATATAAAACATTTCAGTGCACATACCTTATGACGCAGCAAGAGAGTAATCTGTCTTACAGATTTAGTCATACATGAGAAAAAAGATATACTAAAGGACATCCACTGGAAATTTGAGACCACTTAAATGCCCATCCATAGGGACATGAATTTACATATTTTGGTGTATTGATAGTGTCTATATCTGGTATGGGGAAAGCTCTACAAGACATATAGCTAAACAACAAAAAAATCAAGTCTCAAAACAATGTATTTTGTACAGTCCACTTTTGGAAGTGATAACACAAAAGATGTGTGTTTGTGTACACATATCTATGTATATAGTAGAAAAACACAAACCAGACTGCTAGCAGTGGTTACCTCTGGGTGTGTGTTAGAGGGAGGGTGGTTGGAATGGTGGTGAAAGAGTAACATATACACTATTTCCTAAACAATATCAATTGTTAACATTTATGGAGCACATTATATGTCTAGCATATGCTAAAAACTTTCCATGAATAATCTTAATCCTGACAACCACCTGATGAAGTAAGTACTATCGTTACTATCTGAATTTTGCCATTAAGTTAACTGAGTCACAAATAGGTGAAGTAGTTTGCTTAAGGTGATGCAGTCAGAAAGGTGTGGTGCTGTAATTTGAACCAAGGTAGCCTGACTCTAGAGACCATGCTCAGAACCTCAATTCTGTCTACCCATCTATCCATTACCTACCCTCCCATCACCTATGTTTGTTTATCTATCAGCTATTTATCTATCTTTCTATCTATCTACCTACCTACCTACCTACCATCTTCCATCTATCTGTCTGTCACACTAAGGTTCTCAAGCCACCATAGAGAAAATTAACCCAGTTTTCTACTTACATCATTGAGGTACAATATAATTTATGAAAACACACTGAGATTTTCAGAGAATAGCGTAATTGACAGGTAATGTAACTGATTCTGATTCCTTACCAGAATGAGGGAGAATTGTCTCATTCCAGGACATTGTGTGATGGCCTGATTGTAGATCTCTGGATGGAGTAGAAAAAGCAACCTGGTATAATCCATCCCCCTAGCTGGCCACTGATCTACAGAACAAAACATTCCATAACGTTAGTGATCCTCTCCTTTATTTTGCTAAAGAAGATCCTCTCCCTTATTTCTTCCAGAGTATGTGAGTGGCAGAATTGGTATTGAAATCAGGTTTTCTGACTCTGAGTTCAGTGTTCTTTCCACTATATTTTGATTTGGGATTTATGACACACATCTTACTTCCTGTAGGATGTAACCATACAGATGGGTACAGTGCAGACCCATTCCTGTGTTTGGAGACCCCAAATTTGTATATCATTATTTAGAAGGAAAGAAAGGATTGAACAGCCAGTGTTGAGTGATGTTTTATCACCAGCTTCAAAGGTTTGGCCATTATATGCTCTTAAAAATTAAGGAGGTCCGACTAATTTCCTGGGTGTTATGTTTAACTATGTAAATTAATTAGCTAGTTGGTTTTACAGAGACATCCTCCAAAAAGTTTTGTTCCTCTTAAACAAAAAAACCCCCAGCTTGGTGGTATGGTTAGGTGATGGTGTAGTTAAGTGATGGTGTGGTCATATGATGGCTGGACATGAAGCAAATCACCCGCAGAAGACATGGGCAGCCTGGTGAAGCACAATGATGGGTCCAGGACATAGAGATGGGCAGGATGTCATCGTCAGCTAAACCCATGTGCAGGTGACTGCCCCTGAACAGAAAAAAAGGTCAAGGGTCAGGAAACATGTGGACCCTGAGGAGAGCAGAGAAAGTACTGAGTCTAAACCACTTTTCCTGATTTTATTCAAGCCAAGAGGAAGGCAAAGGGCTGTGTCATCTAACTTTCCCTGAACCGGTGCATCAGCAGAACGGGCTGAGCCTCTCCCACTTACCTCCTCATCCCCCACACAGAGTTCATGGCCATCCAGCTGCCCTGTTCGGATCTCCAGCAGGCAAAGGAGAAAGGCCACTTGGACATCTGGAACTCCTCAATTTTGCTCAAGGCTGGCAGCTGTCACAGAATGTCATCAGCTAAGAGAGCATCATAGCAACATGTTTCCCACTTCTTAAACCATTAGTCTCTCACATTTTATGGTTAGTTCTATGAGCACATGTTTTTCAGCTACGGAACTCAAGCTTCTGAGGTTTTAAACTATTTATTAGTGCCTAAAAGTCAAAATATTCATCCATCTATTGCTTGAGGAAATTTTGATTTTCTGTAAGGGAATGACCTATATCCTGAAATAAAAAAAAATCTGTGTGTAGTGACCATTCTTCATGCCTAATGTTTCTTTTTTTTTTTTTTGTGGTACGCGGGCCTCTCAGTGTTGTGGCCTCTCCCGTTGCGGAGCACAGGCTCCGGACGCGCAGGCTCAGTGGCCATGGCTCACAGGCCTAGCCCCTCCGCGGCATGTGGGGTCTTCCTGGACCGGGGCACGAACCTGTGTCCCCTGCATGAGCAGGCGGACTCTCAACCACTGTGCCACCAGGGAAGCCCTAATGTTTCATTTTTATGAACCTTCTGTTAACATTCTGCCTCACTTTGAGTGGATATCTCTAGGTCATTCATTGACAAAGAAGAATATTTGAAAAACAAAAATGTCAATATGTACATGTAGATTAAATTATTTTTTAAGTATAAATGTGATATACTTTTAAAAACTCCACCAGCACTGAAAAAATTAAAAAAGTAAAAGTCAGTTACTGCTCTCACAAATATCACATTGTTAACAATTTCTCACATTGCCTCCTGGAAATGATTGGTGTATGAGGGGCATTCATGAGGTACAGATGTCCTTTTTTGTTTTAACTAAATGGGATCATACGAGACATTACTGCTTGGCAGTTTGATCTTTTCCATTTGCAGTATCCATATTGATGAATATTAAGGTTGTTTTCAAAACCTTTTAATCATCTAACATTGCAATGAATATCCTTGTTATAGGCAACTTTGCAGACTTGTGCATGTATGTCTTCAAATCATTACACTTTGGTTCTTGTTACCTAAGTTTTCAAAAGCAAAGTTTTGAAAACTGGAAACAGAGCCTGAAGGCAAAAATAAAGGGTATGACATGTCCCTAGATTTGTCCTCTTTAGTCTCTATCCTCAAATGCTACAGATAATTGGAAGCTGACTGTAGGAAAAGAAGAGAAGCAAAAGGAAATATATTTATGGACAAGGATTTTCTTGGGTGTCACTTAGTTCAGCTCTTAGGAGAGATGTGACTTGGTAATTTTTATCCTGGTAAAGTATTTAAAAGAAAGTGATTTCATTGGTCACAAAATAAGTAATTTTTTTCTTCTTCGAGTCTTACCACCACTGAGGTTTTCCTATCCTTTCCAACTCTCAGTTTTTGTTCCTTCTAAGAAATGCCTATGATACTAATTGTTTGTCTTATAAATTTGACATGCTGTGTATTTAGCCTTACAGATTGACTTTCTAAGGTATGTTTTTTGACTTGCTTGTAATCTTATAAACCCCTTCAAGGCAAGCTTGGTCCTCTCTATATCCCTTGTAGCACCTCTGAAGCAATATGCAATGCTTTGGAAATGGTAGTGAATACTTAGTCACTTGTAAATTGACTTCTCTAGGCTCTAGACTCCTGACTTATTTTTTTATCTAACACAATCTGATGAATAAGGGAAATATTTTTTTCCACAGCTCCTTAGTAAAGTGGCCCAATGCTTGGCATCCCGTTTCCTAATCTGTGTTTCCAAGGTCTGGGTGGACCAAAACATGGCATTTTGGTAGACAATGACCATGAACCTTTGTTTTGTTTCCTTTCACAGGTCAGGGGGCCTCAGCTGGCACATAAGTAGAAACAGATGTCGAAAGGGTAAGGAGGTACGTGGTGCCAAAGTCTCAGTTCTGGGAAAAGGAAACACTTCACAGAGAATAGGTGCCACCTGTAGGGGTTATAGTTTGCCAAGCAAAACCAGTTTGGCTAAAGATTGCTAAAAATAACTCCCAAGGGCATAAGGTAATGTTTGCTTATACATGAAATTGAATGAGGGTGTTGTGTGTGTACGTGTCTATGTCTGTGTGTGTACCTGACACTCCAATGAAGCTTATTCACCCATTTATGAACTCCAGTTGCTGAAAGAACATTTTTATTTAATATTTGACCCATTCATACGGATAGAGTTGTTAAATTTCTATCTAACAGGCATAGAAGAAAGAATTTTAAATTTTCTTTTTTTCAACCATCTCACTGAGATTTTTTGGGGGGGGTGGTGGTCACAAAGCATTGAGCTGATCTCCCTGTGCTATGTGGCTGCTTCCCACTAGCTATCTGTTCTACATTTGGTAGTGTATATATGTCCATGCCTCTCTCTCACTTTGTCCCAGCTTACCCATCGCACTCCCCGTGTCCTCAAGTCCATTCTCCATGTCTGCGTCTTTATTCCTGTCCTGCCCCTACGTTCTTCAGAACCTTTTTTATTTTTATTATTTTAGATACCATATATATATGTTAGCATAGGGTATTTGTTTTTCTCTTTCTGACTTACTTCACTCTGTATGACAGACTCTAGGTCCATCCACCTCACTACAAATAACTCAATTTTGTTTCTTTTCATGGCTGATTAATATTCCATTGTATATATGTGCCACATATTCTTTATCCATTCATCCATTGATGGGCACTTAGGTTGCTTCCATGTCCTGGCTATTGTAAATAGAGCTGCAATGAACATTGTGGTACGTTACTCTTTTTGAATTATGGTTTTCTCAGGGTATATGCCCAGTAGTGGGATTGCTGGGTCGTATGGTAGTTCTATTTTTAGTTTTTTAAGGAACCTCCATACTGTTCTCCATAGTGGCTGTATCAATTTACATTCCCACCAACAGTGCAAGAGGGTTCCCTTTTCTCCACACCCGCTCCAGCATGTATTGTTTGTAGATTTTTTGAAGAGGGCCATTCTGACTAGTGTGAGGTGATACCTCATTGTAGTTTTGATTTGCATTTCTCTAATGATTAATGATGTTGAGCATTCTTTCATGTGTTTGTTGGCAGTCTGTATATCTTCTTTGGAGAAATGTCTATTTAGGTCTTCTGCCCATTTTTGGATTGGGTTATTTGTTTTTTTTGATATTGAGCTGCATGAGCTGCTTGTAAAATTTGGAGATTAATCCTTTGTCAGTTGCTTCATTTGCAACTATTTTCTCCCATTCTGAGGGTTGTCTTTTCATCTTGTTTATGTTTTCCTTTGCTGTGAAAACCTTTTAAATTTCATTAGGTCCCATTTGTTTATTTTTGTTCTTATTTCCATTTCTCTAGGAGGTGAGTCAAAAAGGATCTTGCTGTGATTTATGTCATAGAGTTTTCTGCCTATGTTTTCCTCTAAGAGTTTTATAGTGTCTGGCCTTACATTTAGGTCTTTAATTGATTTTGAGTTTATTTTTGTGTATGGTGTTAGGGAGTGTTCTAATTTCATTCTTTTACATGTAGCTGTCCAGTTTTCCCAGCACCACTTATTGAAGAGGCTGTCTTTTCTCCATTGTATATTCTTGCCTCCTTTATCAAAAATAACGTGACCATATGTGTGTGGGTTTATCTCTGGGCTTTCTATCCTGTTCCATTGATCTGTACTGCTGTTTTTGTGCCAGTACCATACTGTCTTGATTACTGTAGCTTTGTCTGAAGTCAGGCAGCCTGATTCCTCCAGCTCTGTTTTTGTTTCTCAAGATTGCTTTGGCTATTTGGGGTCTTTTGTGTTTCTATACGAATTGTGAAATTTTTTGTTCTAGTTCTGTGAAAAGTGTCATTGGTAGTTTGATAGGGATTGCACTGAATCTGTAGATTGCTTTGGGTAGTATAGTCATTTTCACAAGGTTGATTCTTCCAATCCAAGAACATGGTATATCTCTCCATCTCTTTGTATCATCTTTAATGTCTTTCATCAATGTCCTACAGTTTTCAGCATACAGGTCTTTTGTCTTCTTCGGTAGGTTTATTCCTAGGTATTATCTTCTTTTTGTTGCAGTGGTAAATGGGAGTGTTTCCTTAATTTCTATTTCAGATTTTTCATCGTTAGTGTATAGGAGTGCAAGAGACTTCTGTGCATTAATTCTGTATCCTGCTACTTTACCAAATTCATTGAGTAGCTCTAGCAGTCTTCTGGTAGCATCTTTAGGATTTTCTTTGTATAGTATCACGTCATATGCAAACAGTGACAGCTGTACTTCTTCTTTTCTGATTTGGATTCCTTTTCTTTCTTTTTCTTCTCTGATTGCTGTGGCTAAAACTTCCAAAACTATGTTGAATAATAGTGGTGAGAGTGGACAACCTTATCTTGTTCCTGATCTTAGAGAAAATTGTTTCAGTTTTTCACCATTGAGAATGATGTTGGCTGTGGGTTTGTCATATATGGCCTTTATTATGTTGAGGTAAGTTCCCTCTATGCCTACTTTCTGGAGGGTTTTTTTTAAATGGGTGTTTAATTTTGTCAAAATCTTTTTCTGCATCTATTGAGCTGGTCATATGGTTTTTCTCCTTCAATTTGTTAACATGGTTTATCACATTGATTTATTTGCTTATGTTGAAGAATCCTTGCATTCCTGGGATACACCCCACTTGATCATGGTGTATGATCCTTTTAATGTGCTGTTGGATTCTGTTTGCTAGTATTTTGTTGAGGATTTTTGCATCTATGTTCACCAGTGATATTGGCCTGTAGTTTTCTTTCTTTGTGACCTCTTTGTCTGGTTTTGGTATCAGGGTGATGGTGGCCTCATAGAATGAGTTTGAGAGTGTTCCTCCCTGTGCTATATTTTGGAAGAGTTTGCGAAGGATAGGTGTTAGCTCTTCTCTAAATGTTTGATAGAATTCGCCTGTGAAGCCATCTGGTCCTGGGCTTTTGTTTGTTGGAAGATTTTTAATCACAGTCTGAATTTCAGTGCTTGTGATTGGTCTGTTTATATTTTCTATTCCTGGTTCAGTCTTGGAAGGTTGTTAAGCTATCCAAAAGGGATTGGGGGCTTTGAAGAACTGTGAAACTTTATACAGTGGTTAAATCTTACTTAAATTTTCCTCCTAGCAGAATTTAGTTACAGTTGGGGGATTAATTATATTCAAGACCATTAGACAGAATTTAGTGCAAATGCCATGTCTCTTTGGGCAAACTACTATACTTCTTTGTGCTTCAATTTCCTCATCTGTAAAATGGGCGTTATAATTGTACATATCTCATGGGGTTATTGAGAAGAGTGAATGTTCTAAGAAAGTCACAGTACACAGCACATAAGAAGTCATCTATTACTGCTACACTTTACTGCACTACTAATGCCATCATGACAATGACCACCACGACTCCAGTCTTTCTTCTTTTTCTCTCCACATTGTCTCCTTTAGTTCACAAAGATCATCAATAATTTAATGTAATCATGAAATTCCACTGAAATTTGTGAATTATTTCCTAGATATGGGAATCCATAATTTTCCTTGTTGTTGGAATTTAAGTCATGAGGCCAGATGTCATGGGAAGATTACCATATTCAGAGTCCAATGACTTGGATTTAGTTCTAGCTCTGTCACTTACTACCTTGGTGACCCTGGGAAGGTTGTCACATCTTTCTGGGCTTCTGTTTCCTCAACTGTAAAATGGGGGTGGGCGAATGAATAAGATGATTTCTAAGGTCTCTTCTGGGAGAAGCTTAGGAGCACTTGGGCTCTAAGACCAAGATGTAGAAAAAAAACCTGTAATATTTTATACTACCAGCTGAACTCAACTGTTAATTTAATTTACCACAACAAATGTAAAAGTAATCTACTACAAGTGAAACAGCTTAGATAAAAATCAAACAAAATATTCTATAAAATTAATAAGCAGGATTAAAGATAAGGACATCAGACTATAAAATCTTCAATGTTAGGGACAATGCATGAATATGTATCCTTGTCCTTGTATCTCCAGAGGCTAGCAGAAGACCTGGTACATGGTTGGTATTCAAACAAAGTTTGGCAAAATGAAACAAACAGAATTGAGAGTCAGTGTAGCTTGTGAACTAAATAATATTCTATTTGGATTGGATCCAGGATGTAAATTGTGAGAAAGCTGGAATTTCTGAAATCTGAGGCTTTATATTAAAGCAGAAGTTCTCTCATGGTTGTTGGATCAACATCATCATTATCACCCGGGCACTTGTTAGACAGGCAGATTTTTCGGCTCTACCCCACATCTACTGCATGAGAAACTCTGAGGATGGAGTCTAACAACCTGTGTCTTTGTTGTTGATTTTTAATTAGACTTTATTTTCTTAGAGCAGTGTTAGGTTCACCTCAAAACTGGGCAGATAGTACAGAGAGTTCCCACATACCCCCTGTCCACCCATTACAGCCTCTGGTGGGAGATATTGATAGTTACAGTTGGGGGATTAATTATATTCAACATCATCCCCTGCCAGAGTGGTACATGTGTTATAGCTGATGAAACTGCATTGACACATCATGATCACCCAAAGTCCCTAGTTCACATTAGGTTCATTCTTAGGAGTGTACGTTCTATGGGTTTTGACAAATATATGACATGAATCCACCATTACAGTATCACATAGAATAGTTTCACTGCCTTAAACAATCTGTTTTAAGAAGCCCTCCAGGTGATTTTCGTGCACATTAAGGTTTGACAACCATTGCATTGCAGGATAGAATTTTTCAAAGCTAAGTTGGAGAAATAACCAAGAAATTAAGACTGTCATAAATCCTACATCTAAACTGAAGCTATAATTGATTTATCCTACTCTCCTCTTAGTACACATTTGGATGCTAATGGTCAGGACAGTCTTTAAAACGATTTGGGAACTCTTAGCATCTGGGCTTCTGCTTTACTCTTTGCTGAAATTTTAGGGCACCCTTTTCTCTACCATATTCACTAGAAAGTAGGATAGAGCTGTGGAAAGGACACATTTCTAAGAGAAAGTATTTTATTATTGAAAATTATTGAAAATATTTTATTATTGAAAATTTTCAATTTTATATTGAAAATATACTGATTGCTAAACTTCAATAATTATCAACTCCTGACCTATCTCATTTTATCTGTGTTCACATCCATCCCTCCCTTCATTCCAAATTATTTTTAAACAAATCCAAGATGATGGTATCATTTCACCTGTAAATATATATGGCCCAGAAAAATAGAAGAGAAGGGAACCCTTCCCAACTAAATCATTTACCATGGTTCAAAAAAAAAAAAAACAGAAAATGTTATTACAAAGAAAGTAAACTGTAGACCAATATCCCTCCTAAACATGGATTTAAAAAAATTTTATTATCAAACCAAATCTAACTATATATAGAAAAGATAACATATCATGTCCAAGTGTGGTTTCTCCCAGGGATGCAAGTTTGGTTCAACATTCAAAAATCAATAAATGCAATTTGCCAGAACAACCATAGGATCGTCTCAACAGATTCAGAAAAAGCATTTGACAAAATTCAACATTCATAATAACATCTAATAAGTTAGGACTAGAAAGGAATTTCTTCAGCCTGATAAAAGGAATCTATGCAAAACTTATAATGTCATACTTAATGATGAGGGACTGCCTGCTTTCTTCTCAAGCATGGATTTGAGGCAAGGATGTCTACTCTTATCACTTCTATTTGACATTATATTGGAGATTGTAGCCTATATAAGAAGCCAACAAATGAAAAGCATACAGATTAGAAAGGAAGAAATAAAATTGTCTTTATTCACAGAAACATGATTGTCTACAAAGAAAATCCTAAAGAATCTACCAAAAAGCTACTAGAACTTATATGTGAGTCTAACAAGGGCACAGGTTACTAGGATAATACAAAAAATAATTGTATTTTTATATAGTGGCAAAAAAACAATTGGAAATTAGAACTTACAGTGGCATCAATGAACACGAAATACTTTGGGGTAAATCTATCAAAATATGGTGAAGATTTGAATGCTGAAAACTATATAACACTAATAAGAGAAATTACAGTCAAATCCTTGATGATCCCCAATGACCTCTGTCTCCTGTATTTAAACCCTGGGTATTAACGTCCTCAGACTGTGAATAGGGCTGAACTGTATAATAGGATATTGTGGACATGGTCATATATGACTTCCAGTTCTAGGTCATAAAAGACACTGTGGCTTCCACCTTGCTATCTTGGATCACTTGCTCTGGGAAAACCAACTTCCATATCTGAGGGCACAAGTAGCCCTAGCCCTGTGGAGACTCCCAACGTTCAATGAGGATCTGAATTCTTCTGCCATAGTCATGCAAGTGAGTCACACTAGAGATGGATTTTTCAGCCCTAATCAAGCCTTCACATGACTGCATCCCAGGCTGACATCTTGTCTGTAACCTTATGAGAGACCTGGAACTAGAAAGACCCAGGTAAACTGCCCCCACACTCCTGAACCACAAAGACTCCGCAATAATAAACGCCTATGGTTTGAAGCCACTAGACTTTGGAGTAATTTGTTATGTGGCAATAGAAAACCAGCACAGGTTTTGGTACCTGGAAGTGAGGTGTCACCACAATAAACATTTAAAAATGTGGGAGTGGCTTTCAAGTGCAGCAGTTGGAAGAGGCTGTAAGAACTTTGAGAAGCTTGTTAGTGAAAACCTAAGGGATATTGAAGAGATGATCATGTGATTTTCATCCTTCATTCTGTTAATGTGGTGTATCACATTAATTGATTTTCATGTGTTGAGCCATCCACGCATCCCAGGGATCAGTCCCACTTGGTTATGGTGTATGATCCTTTTAATGTGCTGTTGAATTCAGTTTCCTAGTATTTTGTTGAGGATTTTTGCATCAATGTTCATCAGGGATATTGGCCTGCAGTTTTCTTTTCTTGTGGTGTCTTTGTCTGGCTTTAGTATCAGAGTAATGCTAACTTCATAAAATAAGTTTGGAAATGTTCTCTCCTCTACAATTTTTTTTTTTTTGGAAAAGTTTAGAAGGATTGGTGTTAATTCTTCTTTAAATGTTTGGTAGAATTAAGTTTCAGTTATGCAAGATGAATAAGTTCTAGAGGTCTGCTGTACATTGTGCCTGTAGATAATAATACTATATTCTACACTTAAAACATCTATGAAGAGGATAAAGCTCATGTTCAGTGTTCTTACCACAGTAAATTTTTTTTAAGTAGAATAAAATTTAAAAAAGAAAATTGGGGCTGAGCACAGTTAAAATTGCCCACGTAGCAGAGCTGAGATTCTAATCTCGGTTCATCTGGCGCCAGAGCTCCCACTCGTCCACTACATCATTGTACTTCCCCTTCAAACAAATATGGGAAACTGGAAGAGGAAAATATCTTTAGAACAAGCCATTTGAAACTAAATACAGTATGTTACTCCATAGGAAATCGATTAAAAAAACAATGGCAGCCTTTACACGTAAGGTATTATTTTATATATATGTGAAAAATCACCTATTATATTTTGAAGATTCTTCCCCCTTCACAGTTATGGGGGATATATTTTGAAGGATTTTCCCCCTTTTCAGTCACGGGAATAGTTATTTAGGAGCTTATTATGAAGAAAGGACGTATGCTGAAGAGTGGAACAGGCATCAATGAAAAATTGCAATTGATCAATGCAAAATTTAAAAAAAAAAGTAATATGGACCAAACCCTGTATCTTGAAACTTCTCCATACAAAGAATTTAAACTATTACAGTATGTATGTGTGGAAGAAATTATATGTAAAAAAAAGAATATTGATGAGGTTGTTAGCAAAATCATGATGGCATTTGAGAAGCCTGCCAGTGAGGGCTAGAAGGAAAATATTTGATCCTGGAGGCAGAAAGTTTAGCAGAAAGATTAAAGGTCTTGTCTTAGGATTATTTGGTCAAACAATTGAGTTTCTAAGATACCTGGGGAGCCATCGTCCCCCAGCAGTTTCAGCAGAAGCCCAAGGTAGAGAAACACTTGCCTCAAAGAGATTTGCGGATGTGGACTTTGACTAATAGAGTGAATCTCAAGAAGAGAGGGTTATATCAGCAGAAATGTTACCAACTTAGATGGATATCCACTTACTGTTCAAATTTCCTGATTGTTTCACGATTTGAATTTCTTTCCATTGTAGAACACTGGTTTGTGAAGCCAGAAAGATGTAGATTTAAATCCTGGCACTTCCATTTACTCACTATGTGGGCTGTCAAAGATACTTGAAATTTCCAAGTCTCATAGGATTATTTTGAAGAGAAAACGAGATAATGTATAAGGAAACATTTTGCACAGCAGGTATATAATTCATTTGAGCTTTTTAAATGAATTATTATTGATAAGTTATGGGTTCTCTGGGGTCAAGCTCCTGCTTTGGCACCACCATGAAACCCATGAGGAAACAGGGAGTATTCCAGGAGAACTACTCCATGCCCTCTAAGCAGGAGAGAGAAGGGCAAACACTTCTGTTCATATTCTCTTACCCACCTGGGCAAATGAGATGTTAATAAAAATACCTTCAAATTAGAGAGGATGAGGATTGCCTTTAATAGCTTTCTAAAAATCCAAAATATATCATGTTTATTATTATTTAAATTATGATTTTAAATGATCAATTATCAATGAAAATACTAAAAAATATAAAAGAGCATAGAGTAATAAATGAAACCTCTTCTATCTACCATTTCCATCCTGGTCCTCAGGAGTAATTATTTTTAAGTTTCATGTGTGCCCTTCAACAATTTTTTCTTTTTTTTTAATTTAATTTAATTAATTAATTTAAAAAAATCTTTATTGGAGTATAATTGCTTTACAATGTTGTGTTAGTTTCTGCTGTAGAACAGAGTGAATCAGCTATATGTATATGCCCATATCCCCTCCCTCTTGCATCTCCCTCCCACCCTCCCTATCCCACCCCTCTAGGTGGTCACAAAGCACTGAACTGGTCTCCCTGTGTGATGCAGCTGCTTCCCACTAGCTAGCTATTTTACATTTGGTAGTGTATATATAACAATTTTCTTTTCTGCATATGTGTGTAAAAAGTATTCTGTGATTCTTGAAGATCATTTAAGTCCTCCGTATTTTTCTCAAATAACCACTGTTAAATTCTGATGTGTATATCTTCAGTCTGTTTTCTGTACACAAGAATACACATAAAGACATTTTCCAACTTTTTGAAACACGAGCTCGTAAAGAATTTTAGGGATGTTTGTAGTCTGGGGTCCTCATTTTTAGACCCTGAAGAATTCTTGTAACTGAATATAAGAGCTAGTGCTACATGTCACTCCAATTCATTGGAATTTGGCTTTTGATTTTAGGAGCTAAGGAAGGGTGAAAGATAATGTCACATACTGCATTGCATTCAGCAGTGTTTCTAGATCAGAGAAACTGATTTAGATAATTCATCTTTCTTGAAACTTAATTTGGGTGTCTTCCTCCTTCCCAACCTCCCCCAGGCAGTTCTTTAATTCAGAATAGCATTTATTGAAAGGCATAACTCAGAAAGAATGGGAGAGTTGCCTCAATACACATAAAAAGCTTATCTTCTTTTTGAAGCTGTAATTCTTTGTATCAAAATGAATTGTTGTTACCAGACTGTTGACTTCAGACTCTTTTACTTGCTTGACATTTACTTCAGCAGTAGCTAGGAACATTTCAAGCTGTAAATATTGAATTAAAATTTGAAATACTCTATGGAGGAGGCTTTAAGATGTTTTTATGTTGTAGGTGCTCTTACTTTTGGAAGACTCACCCTGAATCATGGCAAACACATTAAAATGTACTGCCATCTCACGTATTTTTTTGGTTGAAAAATATTTAAAAGTATTTTTAATAACGTTGAGTTTGCTAAGAATAATTTTGTTCTTATGAGTTATACTTTTAAAATTTCTCACATATTTTTATACTTTTTAGAAATCTCACTGTGACTATAGTACCCAATGCATGAAATAGTCCTGAAGCTATAATGTTTTCATTTCAAAGTTTCAGAAGGATCTTTTCTGTTCTCATGAACAAGAGTTTAATGTGATGTTTCTCTGCTCTGGCTGCACATTAGAATCACATTCGAATGCAAAAACAAAAATCTGTTGGTCAGGTTTTCCTCCCAGAGATTCTGATTTAATTGATGTACGATGGTTCCAGGTACCAGTATTTTTTCAAAGCTCCCCAGACCCAGGAGAGTCTAATGTGTAGTCAGGATTGAGAATCTCTGTTTTGTTGTTAATAAATAAATTATCTAATAAATAAAAAAGTAGATAAAATAATTTAATAAATTTATAAATAAGACTAAAATAATAAATGTCCAATAAAGCCTCTAATAAAAACATGAACAGTATATCTAGTTCAACTACTTTTAGAGAGTCTAAAATTCTGGTGTTTGCATAGATATGTCATAATTCACTTGCTACTAAAAAGTAAATTAATAATTTGCTGAATGAATAGGGATTGCTCAGAAATCTGCCATCTGTACTCAAGGAGCAGGCCTCTGGTACTATAGCAGGTTTCTGGGTACAGAGTGTGAGGTGAGACCTCATGGTGTTGACATCTTGGGAAGACACTGCCACAGTCACATGCTAGAAGAGATTCTGTGCTGCTGAGTGTGGTTGTGAAGAATCTTTTCAGTATTTCTTCAAGAGGCAAATAATCAAGACCTGTCTTTAGTGGCTAATGACTTGTTGACTAAAGACAGGAGACTGAGTTGAATAATCTCTTAAGGGCCCCTATAGTTCTGTGAGTTCCGTTTCCTGGGAGGGACAGCATCAAGGAGTTAGTTGACTTGCAGTCTCATAAGAATTATTGTCAGGAGCAACTCCAAATATGACCCAACATCAGTTCCTCATGGTACATGATTATGAGGTGAAAGACAGTAACTATTTGATATTGGAGATCAGGTCAGGAAGAAGAGTGTAGAGACTAGGAGGATAGTTTGGGGTCAACACATGAGATTGATTGATTTTCAAATATATTCTTCTAGAAGTTGAGCCAAGAGATGGTCAGAACTTGATGGTCAGTTTAATATAAGAATAAATTAGAAAGAACAAATGTGTTAGGAGAGGAGAATTGGCAATATTGAGTGATGCTTGGGATGGGAGGGATGAAAGACAAGCAGTAGCTTTTTAGTGACTGTTTTACCAAGAGGTGTATTTTTTGAGAGATGAACTAGCACGAATCTGCTTTAGAGTGTAGCTTTGGATTCATCCTGCTTTGGCTCAAATCCTGGCTCTACCACATGCAAGCTACATGGCAGTGGGCAAGTTACTTAACCTCTCTGAGCCTTAGTTTCCACATCTAGGAAGTGAAGATAATAATAGTACCTACTTTGTAAGACAGTGTTGAGGATTAAGGGAGTCAACACATGTAAAGTGCTTACAACAGGGCCTGATTTATTAAATGTTAGTTATTTTTATGATACGTTATGAAGATAACATTGGAAGAAAGGGGAATATTTCCAGAAGACCAAAAAGGCTTGTCTTCAATTAATTGGAAGGTTAGAGAAAACAGCTATGAAAGCTACACTAAACTGGTCCTCAATCTCACGATATAATGAAGAAGACAGATACACAGACCAAATAAATCTGATATAAAGCAGGATATCATATAGCTACAACAGATATAGAATAATGTATTCTTGGAGTATGGGGAATATAGTAGTCATTAGTTGGTTGTCTCCTTACCATTCATATACTCCTACTTTCTATAAAAACCTTCAGATTTTTCTTTGAGAAACAGTCCCTTCCCCATTTCAGTGATGTGGTTTTGATGTTATTGACCCCACTTCTAATTGCAGGCGTGGACTCTGATTAACCTAACCCTACTGGCATCCTTCTTGTCTACTATGGTCTGAATGTTTGTGTCCCCCAAAATTCATACGTTGAAATCGTAACCCGGAAGGTGATGGTATTAGTAGATGGAGCCTTTGATAGGTGATTAGGTCATGAGGGTGGAGCCCTCATGAATGAGATTAGTGCTGTTATAAAAGAGACCCCACAGAGCTCCTCAGCCTTTTTTGCCATGTGAGGATACAATAAGAAGTCTACAACTTCAAAAAGGGCCCTCACTCAACCATGCTGGCACCCTGATCTCAGACTTCCAGCCTCCAGAATTGTGAGAAATAAGTTTCTGTTGTTTGTATGCCACCCAGTCTGTGGTGTCTTGTTATAGCAGCCTAAATGGACTAAGATACTGCCCTAGTAACTGGTATAAGGATGAGCAAATGAGACGCAAGAGAATGTTTGCTGAGGACAGAGTCTTCCTCATTTTTTCTCAAGACCTTCTGGCAAAGAATTTTCTGTGGAGAGTGTGGTGTGAAGATATATACAGCCTTTTTTTTTTTTTTTTTTTTACAGTGAGCCTGAGGGCAGAATTGAGAAACTTATACAGAAAAATAGCAGGATGACACACTGAGATTCTAGATAAAACTATCTGAAATCAGCCCAGAACTTACAGCAGCATGATCCTATACATTTAAGCCAGATTGAGTTGGTTTTTTCTGTTGCTTACAATCCAAGGAATCCTAACTATTGCAGGTAGGGAACAAGTAATTCAGTTGGCCAGGGGTGCAGCAGTAGGGATTCAAGAGACTTCTTGGGGCCTGGTTTTGAAGGGAGGCCAGTCTCCTATAGACAGATCTTGGAATAAAGTACATTCTAAGCAAAGAGAACATATATTGGGCAAAGCCTGGAGACGAGAGAGTAAAAAGCATTTTTTGGAAGTGGCCAGTGGACTCTATATGGCTGGAATATAGAGTATGTCTATGGTATACTAGAAGATAAGCTGGAAAAACAGGAAGCAGGCGAGGAATGAAGCTTTGAACACCAGGCTTAGGATTTGGGGCTTTATGCTGTGTGCAAATGCCAACTGTCAAAGATAAAGGACAGATGCACCTTGTGTTTTAGGGAGATAACTTTGGCAGCAGAGTGATGGATGGATTGGAAAATTCCAGGACAAAGGCAAAATGGTCATGAATCAGGGCAGTCTGGTGAATGAAAATAGGGGATAGATATGAGAGATATAAAGAATGTAGACAAGATTGGTTTGGGTGGGAGAAAAACATCAGGGGAGTAACACAGCTGCAAGGTATGGAGTATAAGCACTTGGAAGGACTGCACTTGAGGGTGCTGCAGGAGGCAGTACAGGAGTAAGAGAAACAGTGCTCAGTTTTGTACACTTTGAATTTCAGAGCCTGGTGGGATGTACACAGGCCGATATCCAGGAAGGGCTGGAGGTTAGAGTGTGGAGCTAGGGTAGAAACCAGAGCTGGAAAGCACAACTTTGCATGTTATCCCCATAAAGAAGATAGTCGAAGGCACAAGGGGGAATGAGGTCCCTGAGAGAGTCATGGAAGAGGAAAAAGGATGATGACCAAGAATGATTTGGAGATTCCCTATGTTTAAGGTTGAGCAAAGGAGCTTAAGCCAGTGAAAGGCATTGGCTGGAGAGGTAGGCGTGTACAGTGTAATGAGAATCAAGCAAAGACAGAGCTTTAAGATGGGGTGGACAATGGAATGGATGTGCTGGAGATGCTGGGCAGAGTCAAAACTGAGAAGAAGCTATTGTATTTGAGAAGAGAAGATGCGGGGTCACCTCTCTCTTTCCGGAACTTTTTTTTTCTTTTTTCCGTACGCGGGTCTCTCACTGTTGTGGCCTCTCCCGTTGCGGAGCACAGGCTCCGGACGCGCAAAGCTCAGCAGCCATGGCTCACGGGCCCAGGCGCTCCGCGGCATGTGGGATCCTCCCGGACCAGGGCACGAACCCGTGTCCCCTGCATTGGCAGGCAGACTCTCAACCACTGCACCACTAGGGAAGCCCACTTTCCAGAACTTTTACAATGAGGAATGGCAAAAGTAACCAACAACCAAGTAGCTTTAGGAAGAAGCAAGGTCAAGGTCCTTATTTCTTAGGATAAGGAAATCTAAGTGTTTTTGTATACAATCCAAAGACCATTTTAGTGTCTAATATTTTCTATGTGTTGCTTTGTTACAAGAGTCATTTTCTCTACATCTGGAACTTCTATTTATATTATGTGGTCAGATGCATGAAATGACTCCCTTATGGCCTTTCATCTGCCTATAACCAGCCTGACTAATTTTGGGATGATTATCAGTTAGATCTGAAGTTGTATTTTTTACTTTATTTAAAACTGTCTCTCTGTGTGAGGTGTTCCTTGCTGAGTTGTTCTGCTTGGTTTTATTATGTTCACCAAAGCAGTAACGTATGAGAAATGAATGTTCAGAAACACACGGAAAGAGAATTTTTATTTGTGCCTCAAGGGACTCCTCACCAATGTTTTGGAAACTCTGGAAACTAAATTTCTATACAAAGACCATAAAACTTTTCTGCTTCCATTGATTAGCTGTCATTGCTGGTGAAGCAACACTAGTGGAAAATGCTATCTTTATTCTGGAGAAATGTGAAAAGCACTGAATACTAATACACCTAAACTGGAAGTGGATATATTCTTCTGTGAGGGATGAGTGACTTATAATAATTCTCTAGGAAACAAAAGAATTTGTTTTTGCACTGTTCAGTTCCTTGAAAACTTGAGAAGCTTTTAAGAGGGGAGATGACATTAATTCACTGGAAAATGGTTACAACCTGCAAAGGGCACAGACATAAAATTCGGGACACACATTTTTTTGTATAGCACATGCAAACCTTATAAATGCTCTTTTTCTTTTTCTTTGTTACTCAAAATAAAAAAAAACCCTCCAATCTCCACTGATTAATAAATTAAGAACTTTTTCACTCTGTGTCTATGTTGATGTTGTATAGTTCTATTTATTCCAGTAAGTTGCTTCCTGTAAAGGTAATTGTGATGGCTACTCAAGAGGCATGTGATTCTGAGGGGGAAAAAAGTGAAGAAGAAACAAAGAACAGCAGAAATGGAAATAATAAAAATAATTTGAACTTTATCAAAGTATTGAGAAGAGAGGATGCACAGAGGCTGTGCTAGGCATTGAAAACACAAAATAGATTTGACCTAAACTCCTGCTTTTGAAGGAGAAACATTCACATAAACGTAGTCATATTATCATATATCATATCATAAAAGTGCTGTGTGTATATAGGAAAAGGAAAGTAATTTCCTGGCTCTGTGAATAACAAAATAGTCCAAATTAATTGGTCTAGGATAAAGTATAAATTCAGTATAGCTCTGGATATATTTATTAAGTGTATGACTATTATTTAAATGTGAAGTTAAGAATGATTTGTAAGGTACATTTTACATAGCTAGTACATATCATTTGAACCCCACAGTATTTTTGATGATAGCTGTATTTAACTACACATATCATGATAAGTATGTAATGTACAGGGTACATTTTACTAAATAAGCATCAACATCATGCATTTCACCATTCTTATTACACCTTAACCACCATCCTTCTACACAACCACCTGCTGAAGTAAGATTTAACCTCTGCCTGTTTTTTCTGGGAGGATCTCAATTGAAGAAGGCAGTTGAATAAAAAGCTAAAACTTTACTTGGGAAGGACATTTGAGCTGGGTATTGAAGGTCAAATAAAAGTTTTCTAAGACACTAAAGGACAAAAAAAAATCCATGGCAGAAAACAAATACCCCAAATGCCCAAGTGATTATGTACATAGGAGCAACTGCTTCTCTTTGAAGGGGTACAGAGGTGAAGATCCAGTTGGGTTGGGGTTCCTGGGGCGGGGGAGAGGGAGATCTAGTTACCTGCCTTTAATTCTGCCTTGATTGGCCGTCGCAGAATGAGTCTCCTAAGTCACCCTTGGACTTCCATCCACCTAGGAAAATGGAAGCCATCATCATGGAGAGGCTGAGGAAGCCAATGGCATCTATTGACTCAGCCTCACCCCTTGAAGGAGACCAGTCCTCATCAAGAAACTATGTGCTTGAATTATACTCCAATAAAGATGTTAAAAAAAAAAGGGGGAAGTATGTTAAATAAAAATATTAAACTATTCCCTTAAAAAAATAAAAAGAAAGAAAGAAACTATATGCTTGGAGGAATCTGTCTTGGATGTTTACCACCTCTCTGCTTTTAAGTCCTGATTCCACTACTTTTAGTTGTGGGACTTTGGAAAAGTTACTTAAACCTCAAATCTCATCCCCCACCCCCATATGAAAATAATTATAGTATCTTCACTGAGTTATTGTAAACATTACAATAAGTTAAGCGAAAGAAAATACCTGGCATATAATAAGTGCTCCAAAAATCGACTTCTTATTATTATTATTATAAAAAAAAAGAGTGTCTTGATTTTTAACCAGTCATTAACTAATGGTGAGAAAACTATGCATTGATTGTTTGCAAAGAGATAAAACAACTTTTTTTTTTCTTTTTGGCAAGACTTTTAGGAAGGCAAAGGATCATTTACTTAAGGATAAGCAATTCCTTGTCTTCACTCTTCTTCTTCACTGAGAATTGCTAACAGTGCTCGCTGCCATCATGGGATGTTGCAAGGATGAAGCAAAGGATGCAGAGAAGCATTCAGAACAGTGCCTGCTCACAGAATGTGCTCAGTGAGTGTTGGCTACTTTTATTATTTTCTAACATCCTTCTCTGGTGTTATGTGGATTTTCAGTTGGTTACTTAAATTCCCTGCATGCTTTCCACTTTTTAAAATTGTTATATTTTGGACTTCCCTGGTGGTGCAGTGGTTGAGAATCTGCCTGCCAATGCAGGGGACACGGGTTCGAGCCCTGGTCTGGGAAGATCCCACATGCCACGGAGCAACTGGGCCCGTGAGCCACAACTACTGAGCCTGCGCGTCTGGAGCCTGTGCTCCGCAACAAGAGAGGCTGCGACGGTGAGAGGCCCGCGCACCGCGATGCAGAGTGGCCCCCGCTTGCCACAGCTAGAGAAAGCCCTCGCACAGAAACGAAGACCCAACACAGCCAAAAATAAATAAATTTACAAAATTGTTATATTTATCCTTGTGAGATATAGCAAGCAACTATATGGGTGAGTTTGGGGAGGGCACATAGGCATGCATATTTATAGTAACTGAGATTTTTCCTGTGCAGGTGGCAAGTAACGATGTTCTGTTTCATTTGTCTCACCAAAAGAATGGGGAGTTTGTTTTATATTTATTAGAATGTAAGACCTGATGAATGAAGCCAAACACTGATAGAAACATCCAAGGCGAGCCTGGCTTTGTGGTAACAAAACCTTTTCCTTGAACGTACCAATATGTTTTAAGTTTAAGTTAAAAATAAGTCACACAGAGAAAAATACACATAGGTGTGTAAGGAAGGTGGATAACGAGAGATAAAGGGTGCTCAGGATCTCCCAGTGCATGATAGTCATGAGTACAATGGGCTGTGAAATCCAGCCAACATCTGGCAAGGTAGTCAGGGCTCTGGTAAGTTAGAGCATAAACAAATATTGGAAACAAATTAAGGGAAGTAAACAGGAGAAAGTGACATGCAAATACGTAATCAACAAATGGCAATATTTGAAAACTATAACAGCCACTAGAAGGGAGAGTTGAATCTTGATCCATATATTTTATTTGTAAAAGTTACACTTTCTCATTTTGACAAAATGCCATAGAAATACATGAAGTAAAAAGTGCAAGTTCCCATCCACTTGCCTCTCTGCTTCAACCATTTCCCAGAGGTAATGTCAAGACCAACTATGGAAAAGTCAATGGTATTATACAAAACCGGCCAGCACTTTGATTATAGTTACTTAAAACAGGTTTTTTTAAATCATGGAAAATTTTAAATGTGTAACTGTAGAGAGAATAGTAAAATGAACCTTTATGTACTCATCATCCAACTTCCTCAGTTATTAACCTTTTGCTAGCCTTCGTATTTACTTTTTTAAGATATGAGGTCCAAAATACTGGTGGCAATGGAACAAAAGTTGGCACTGTGGAGTGTAATTTATGCAGTATGCTTTGATGATATGAACAATTTATATTCTTTGTGCACAAAGCCCGATGAAACAGCTGGAGATACAGAGCACTCTGTGATTAAGTTAAATTTGCCCCGGGTGGAGCTATTGTGAGGACTGCTCATTTCTGCTCACGTTCACCACTGTAACCCTAGTCTCTCCTGTAATATCTAGCACGTAGTAGGACCAAAAAATGTTGTTGAAGAAATGAGCCTTATTTACCATTCAGATCTTAGCAACGTGAAGGAGATAGTATAATTAATCTTTGCACAGTGTTTCCCAATGTGCATTGGGTGCTTACTGTGTGCTAGGTGCTTGTGCTTACTAGGTATTAGGTCAGGCTTTATGTGCAGTAACTCATTCCATTCCTGCAAAAACCCTAGGGAGAAGGTTCTATTATCATCTTTTGTGTTTCATAGATATGCAACCAGTAAGTTGGTCAAGATCACGTGGATAGTAAAGCGGTAGACCTGGGAGGCAAGCCCAGCCAGTGTGGCCCCTGTGTACTTAGCACCACTCCTGGCTGCTTCACCCCCAAAGGTGTCTGAATACCATTTACGGGGCACTGAACACACTTGCCTACTTTGATAGATGGTGATCTTACCTGTACTGTCTGATTAACTCACAAATCACTCCTTTGCAGCAGTGCCAGATAATGGGAGGGTGTTGCACATGGAACAGACTTAAAAAAAAGAAAGTAAGAAAGAAAGAAAACAAAAAAAAAAACCCCACCAGACTTTGTCATTTTTCATGAACACAAGGTACTTCTTAGTGCTGTGTGGGAGGGAATGTGGTAGACTGATTTCATTGAGACCCTGCCAAATTCTGGTCTTGTGGCCATCAAAGACGCATCATTTCCTCCAAGACTTCTAAAGGGGGCTATTACCATGGGCCTGCAGGTTCTGGTTTGCATTCAGAGGAGACACTATCTTCTTAAGTGAGACGTGGAAGAGGAAGTGTCATGAATTGTAAATAAAGCTGAGAGAGAAGAATTGTTTGGAGATGGAGATGGAGAAAAACTGCCTGCTCCAAACCAGGTTCCATCTCCCTCCCCCTTATCCAGCTTTGCCAGAGCCCATCCTGTTTTCCTTGCTAAGTTTACTTGCAGGAAGAGAGGAGTTTCTTTTAAGTATACCCTGGCCCTGACGAATACCTCCTAGATTAAATATTAGTGCATCTATACAGTGCAACACCATGCCACTGTGAAAAGGAACAAGATGGAGCCCTAAAGCTTGATGTAGAATGACCTCCAAGTTATATTTTAAAGTGAAAAAAGCCAACACTCAAGCAGTATTTATACCAAGGGTACCCTTTGTGGAAGGAGGAGCATGATATACTTATACCTATATGTGCATAGAATTTGCTTGGGAGAAAAGGAAAGGTAAAAATGCCTGCCTCTGCCGAAGGAAGGACTTTTCATTCTAAACCTTTTCATATTAAAAAGATTTTTTAGGGCTTCCCTGGTGGCGCAGTGGTTGAGAGTCCGCCTGCCGATGCAGGGGACACGGGTTCGTGCCCCGGTCCGGGAAGATCCCACATGCCGCGGAGCGGCTGGGCCCGTGAGCCATGGCCGCTGAGCCTGCGCGTCCGGAGCCTGTGCTCCGCAACGGGAGAGCCCACAACAGTGAGAGGCCCGCATACCGCAAAAAAAAAAAAAAAAAAAAAGAGAGAAGAAACACTTTACATTAATGTCTATTTCAGGAGGAGGAGTTTGGACTAGATGTAGAAATAAAATATTTCTACCTCTTCATCTCCCTGAAGGATGGTCCTTTAAGTTGTCATTTAAAAGCACCTGCGAAGTAAGAGACGGAGGGATCTGGAAGATCCCATTTAATGAAGTTAGGGGACATCTGTCACTTCCCAGGTGTGGGGACAGATGGAGAAAAAAGAAGAACAAATGTAGTTAGAAAGGAAACAGAGAGTCTACAGAGCCACATGGAATCTACACCTGCTGAGAGAGTTGGGAGGTTTGGTACAGAGTGTTCTGGGTGCCCAGGGTCTGGCCAGTAACTCATTGTCTTATTGTCAAAGTGAGACAGGGTCTGGGCTTTGCTTCATTGCGTCTCCAGGGAAGCCCGCCGCTGCGGGCCTCCTTCCCCGCGGCTTAAGGGGAGCTTGGCTGGAAGCTGTGCTCTGAAAATGCCCGGGAAGCGTCAAGCGACGGACTCCTGGTCGGGTAACCCGGTGGACAAAACCTTTTCTCAAGGAAACCCACAAGCGCCGCGGATATTCGAGAGCCCTGGGTACTTCCAGCTCCCCGGAGGCCTGAGGTAGGTTTTTGGTGAAAGCCAGGTAAGAGGGGGAGGGTCTCAAATTTAAATGCTTTGGGGGGCGAGGCAGGTAACTTAAAAACAATTGAAGCCGTCAGGTGTAAGAGGAAATAGTGGGAACTTTGGAGAACTGGGCAAGTGAGTATTCGGACTAAAGGCATTCAGTTTCAGATTTTTAAACTACAACTGTGCTGGCCAAGCAAAACACTCATACTGGCTGTAGTCACAGTTTGCGATCCTGCATTCGCCTCTGCTCAGTATCCGCTTCTGCCTCGTTTCTTCAGCCTGCCGCTGATCCTCAGCCTGTGCCCCAGCCACTTCAGAGGCGCGCAGAGCTAAGACCGTCCCAAACTTTGGCGCTCCTCCTGAGGGCGCAGTGTCCCTCGCAGCACTCCCAGTGTTGCTCCCCAACATCTCGGGGCGGGAGGGCAGCCGCCGACTGAAACTTGGAGTGGCTCAGAACCCGTTATGGGCTACGTTTTCTTTCAGAAATGGAGTGGTTGCGCCCGGAACGTTCACCCTCGGGCCACTCCGGGCCAGACGCAGTCCGGTGCAAGTGAGGAGATGGGGAGATGTAGTGGGCGTGGGAAGCACCGGGTCCACTCACAGAACCCGGCTGAGGGGCGGGGCCGGCTGCGAAGGGAAGCCCCGCCCCGCATAGCCCCGCCCCCGCGCTCTAGAGTTTCGGCTCTGGCTCCCCACCCAGCACTGAATCCCGGGACCCCGGGAGAGCCGGAGGTATACGGTTGCGTTTCGTCTGCCCGCAGGGGGTATCACTTGCCCGCTACAGAAGCCCTAAGCTGTCTGGCAGTCGGGATACCCTCTCCTGCTGGCACCCGCAGACGCCCCTGCAGCCGCGGCCGAAGCCGGGGCACCCTCGCCCTGAGAGCGTCGGAGCCCTGCGCGGCGGCGCGCATTCCACCTCCGCGCCTTGTTCGCGGAGCAGGACCAGGGAGAGAGAACCGCCGGTCGAGTTCTGGGCACTGCGCCCGGCGCGAGGTGCGGGATGGAGAGCAAGGCGCTGCTGGCCTTTGCTCTGTGGCTCTGCGTGGAGACCCAGGCTGCCTCTGTGGGTAAGGAGCCCACTCCCTAGAAGGAAAGCGGAGAAGGTCGGGTACGGGCGGAGAGATAGGGATGCGGAGAGGACCTGGAGGCCGGACCTAACTGGGAGTCATAGAGCTGGAGAGGTGAAAGTGACTTCACACTGTGTTTTTTCATTTATCAAAGAGGAAACTGAAGCTCAGTGACTGGCCTAAGATTACGCAGCGAGTTGGTGGTCTCCTGAGCCCAGTTCCATTTCCGCGACTCTGGCCTCCGACAGGTCCTGGGCTGGAGCGTGTCCTGCAGAGCCGATACACCCGTGCTCTTAGGAGGCGGGAGTGGGAAAGCGCCTGTGGCTGGCAGGCAGGAGGTGCCCCCGCAGGCGGGAACACGCGGTGAAACGTTGTCCGGCTGCGCGCACCATCCTAGCCAGGACGCGGGGAAGGAAACCCTTAGGGGGCCGCGAGCCGGCTCGGCAGACGGCAGCGTGCGCGTAGCTCTGCCTCTGTAGGAGTCGAACCGGGAACCCGGTCTACTGTTCCCTTTTGGTTCGAACTCACGTACACACCCAGTGTATAAGGTGGGGTCTAGGGGAGAGGGAAACTTTTTCTTCTTCCTGGTGCAGGACGCCGCTCTCCTCGCAGAGAGAAAGGGGAATTGGGCTTGGACCTGGGGCTGTGACAGCTTCCCGAAGTGTCTCCAAGTAATAGTCACCTTCTCATGTAAAACAGTTTAACATCTTTCAAAGCGCTTTGGTCTTTCGGGTAAGCACAGGTCAGAAGTTCACGTTCTGAAAACTTGCTCTGAAGGTTTTGGTACCTAGGTTGGGCGCCACTCGCCACTCTCCTTGTCGTCTAAAATTTCACTCTCCTTCAAGATTAGGAACACGCATGCCCTTGGTGCAATAAATTCTCTCTCTCCCCCAGCCCTATTTCCTTCTCTGTTTATCTCTCTCTTTCTCATCTCTCTCTAATCTCTTTCCTGTAGCCAGTTTGTTGATTTACAGATTTCCACTCTTTGGAGGGTGAGAAAGAAGGGGAGAGGGTGGAAAAGGAAGAAAAGGTAAAATGATTCAGGTGAAAATTCCTTATAAATTAAAGAATCACATGTCTTTTTTTTTTTTTTTAAAGACACCCACACACATATATGGTAACAAGATCATCTGTCTATAGTTAACTGAATTTTCTGAATGACGACTTGGTTCATCCAGGCCAGCTCCACCAGGAACACTCATTTGTCCCTGACAAGACCTCTCTCTTCCCCTTTATGGTGAGAGAATGAAGCTCTGGAACTTGTGGTTTGTTCTGTATCCCACAAAGAAGTGAGTTGCTTTTAAGCCTGGGGTGTTTCATAGCACAGCAGTAGTAACCGTAATCGGGCTGCCCTGAATATAATGATGAGGTTGCCCTTTTGGAGTGTGTGACTTGCTTAATTGGATTGGGCTATAATTGATGCCATCAAATTCTAGAGACAGAGGCACTGTTGTTTTTCCTTCCTGTCTTTGAGCTGGAAGGGTAATAGTGCACAAATGAATTAATTTTGGCTATGGAATTTGAACATAGAAGAGCTTTTTATTGAGTAGCAGCGTATGTACTTCTTAGAGTTATTTCTTTAGAACTTTCTGAAGAGCAGAACTCAAACTTGTCAGTGAAAATGAATGAAGCTTATTGGAGCAAAAAGAAATTGAGTGTTGGTCTACATATATGAATTTGAAGTTATCATTATTGATAGCCTTGTTGAATAGTTTTTTGTTGGAGACGTGTCTCTAGAATAGTATGGTGTTGTTTTGGCTCCCTATGAATGGAGAACCTTTTTTTTTAACATTGGAAAGTGTGTCTAGAGTGTGAGATAATCTGTGGCAGTGATTTACAGGAGAGGTTCAAGAATCTTTTATTTTTGTGGTGGGGTGAGCTTGGCTTAATTAGAGCTTAGTCTTTACTACCATTTTTTTCTCACATGAATGTGCCCAAATAATGGGTTCTTTCTCATTTGGGTCATCATAGGAATTGTATTAAGTTACTGTTTTTGACATGTTTCTCAACCTAGTGTTTCCCAGTCGAGTTTGATATCTGTGCTCATCCAAATGAATTATTTTCATTTTCCTTCTGTGACACAAAATGGGGCTCCATTATTGGAAAACTTTTCTTTTGCTTTTAAACACTTTGCTTTATTGTTTGCCTACTTTGGGAGCAGTTATTTCCTTCATATTGAAAAGTGCTCTGCTGATTAACTGAGCATGACCACCCAGACCAATAGCCATCCAACAGTGGCCCGTAGACCATGTATGACCGCGTCACCTACAAATGCAGATTTGTAGGCCTAGGCACATTCTGACACGTGCTAAAGTCTAAGAACCACTGCCCCAAACCCATGGCCGTTCCAACGCCAATGAGTTCCTGAGATTTATTGATATAAAGTAATTTCCAGTTAAAAAAATTTTTTTAATATTAACAAATCTACAGCAACCTATTTTACACGTCTGAGTGAGCGTATGAGAACACGAGTCATCAGCTGTTCATTCTGCCTGCAGCTGTTCACGTTGGGGTCCACAGATTCAATGCTGTGAATATTTACACTGGATATTTGCTCATACTCTGTTTATTCATACTCTTTCATATTTGCTAATACTCTTTTATTTGCCCAACAATGTCAATCCCAGTTTAGGCCTAGAGAGTCATTTGTTCTTAGTGGATGTGAGTTAAGGATCGTAAGAAGCTGGGATGCTTACCCAGCATCAATCACTTTCTAAGGTTGTGTTTTGAAGATCTAGATATGAGTTAAGACCCTGACATGGTGGACAGTTTTTCTTTCTCTGATGCTTTATCAACACCTGGTAGTTCTTTGCATTTAGTTGGCAGAGAACTCAGTCTTCTTGCTGTAGAGTGACCCATGGCAAGGAATCTGTCCCGTGGTATATTTAGGTAGACACTTTTCCTGTGTTCCAAGCTTGGTGTCAGGACAAGCTCAGCGCTTTGATCAGTAAGTTGAGATTCCCCAGTTGTAATTCATTAGCATTACCCTTTTTTTAACTTATTTTTTCTTTAACTTTATTATTTATTTACGGCTGCGCTGGGTCTTCATAGCTGTGTGCAAGCTTTCTCTAGTTGCGGCGAGCAGGGACTACTCTTCATTGTGGTGCACAGGCTTCTCACTGCCATGGCTTCTCCTGTTGCAGAGCATGGGCTCTAGGTGCACGGGCTTCAGTAACTGAAGCATGTGGGCTCAGTAGTGGTGGCTCGCGGGCTCTAGAGCGGGGGCTAATTAGTTGTTGTGCACGGGCTTAGTTGCTCCGCGGCATGTGGGATCTTCCCAGAGCAGGGATCAAACTCATGTCCCCTGCACTAGCAGGCAGATTCTTAACCACTGAACTACCAGGGAAGTCCTGCATTACCCTTTTTAAGTTCTGTTTTCTGAAGGAAAGTATATGCATGTTATATGACATGGGAACATGTTTCTTTCCTCAGTTCCTCTCATCTAGTTTTAATGTACAGTCTTTCAACCTTGGCAGTTCTGTTACCAGAGGAAGTGCACTAGAAAATTGATAAAGGAAAATGAGACAATGTCATGGACGTTCCCACCCCCCTCAAAGTACATGGATGAACTATATAGAAATCTCTCTAAGTAGTATTCATTAATCAGCAATTTAGTCAAATGTGTGCATCCTATGTTTTATAAGAAATGTCAGTGGGTCCTTTCCCAGGGGAGTGAGATCATCAGATGAAGGTTCATTTGGTTTCAATGTCCCATATCCTTTTGTAAGACCTTGAAGTTGGCAATGCAGGAAAACAGGAACTCCACCCTCGCTCAATGAATTGCAGAACTGTTGTGTTGGTTTATGACCATCTGCCCATTCTTCCTGTTATGACACAGCTTGTGAACTTTTACTGGGAATGGTGAAAAGTAAATTCACAAGTTTTACACAATGAATTGCTGAAGAGGTGTTTTAAAGTATAGGGTGTGCATTGTTTATGGAAGGTGTTTCCTATTGGGTCTGAGTGGCAATTATATTCATTTATTTAATTTGTTTCTAGGTTTGTCTAGCGTTTCTCTTGATCCACCCAGGCTCAGCATAAAAAAAGACATACTTACAATTATGGCTAACACAACGCTTCAAATTACTTGCAGGTAAGGATACATTTTAGATTCAGATTTCCTGTGTCAAATATCATTGTTTATTAAAGAAAAAATAATTTCCATACATCAGAATTATAATAGAGTCTTCATAATTGTGTGTAAGTAGTGAGGTTTCTAAGAGCTAATGTAATAATGAAAACATGAGGAAGGTCTTCTCTGGAAAATTCTGTACAATTTTGCTGGCATTTTTTTCCTACTACCCTCTGCCAACACACACATACACACACACACACACACACACACACCCCCTAATAACCAGTATAGCACCTAGCGTATATTATGTAATACACATTCAATAAATATTGAATGAATAAATGAAATCTTTAGAGTTAAAGAAGTTTGGGGACGTATTTGTTATACTCAGAATGGCTCTTAGACATCTGTTTAGCACTTTTCAGGAACTTTATTTTATGGAAAAATTCTGACTGTAGTTGCAATTTTATATTCAGTCATTAATATTGCTGAGTGCATGTCAAGCTCTGGCCTGAGGTTCTGGCATGTCTCTTTCACCAGCTAGCAAGAAGTCATGCTCTTGATTTTTGCTAGCTGGGGAAATAGGCCTCTTTGACAAGATGAGGAGGCGTCTAAATTTTGCTTTCCAGCCCTTACCTCAGGGAGAAAAGTAGAAGACTTTAGGGTTTAATGTAGTGATTATGTATGACAGAGCCAGAGGCTTCTTGGGACCGGTGTGGTTTTGGCAGAGGAGGTGGGTAGAGGTGATCTTGCCCCCTGAGAACAGTGCTGATGGTCCACAAAGAACCTTGGGGAGCTTGTTGCCATTGTTTTTGCTTGATGAATGCCAAGTGTTCAGCACAGTGACACAGATCTGTTTTAGCTTGCCGAGTGTAAAGGATACCCTAGTTGCCTTATCAAGGGTAGGGGACCAATACCCAACCCTTGGGAAAAAACATAGTAACAGGTGCTGTTTGCCTAGCTTTGCTACTTCAAGATGCATTTCTCAGCAGATTTTCCTCTTACCCACCCTTAACAACAAAGGTTATTTAAAATTCCCCAAGATTCTATATATACACCTCTTATGTCCCCAGAAAAACAATGGAGTGTGTTAAAAGTAACTTCATTAATGTAACTGCAACTTCGTGGAAATTTCAAGTTCTTTAAAGAAGGGTCAGTGATGTTACATTCTTCTTGATGTTGACTGTCTTCCTTGGGGCTTTGTAGAGAAATGCTGCAATGAAAGTAATCTGTGCTTTAATGCCATCCTTCCAAGGTCCTACGAGGCCCTTAGACAGTTGCATCCCCTTCCTTCCCAACCTCACCTCTTACTCTCCCGACTGCCCACTCTTCTCTAGCTACGCTGGCTTCCTTGCCATTCCCCGAATACTCCAGATAGGCACCCACCCCAGGGCCTTGACATTGGCTGTTCCCTCTGCCTGAAACTCTGTTCCTCCTGATATCTATACGGCCCACTTCACCAAGCCCCCTCCCTCTAGAACTCTTCACTTGTTTCTTTGCCTCTTCTAGACTTTCTTCATAGTATTTATCACCACCTTTTATACAACATATTTTACTTACTTTTTAAAAGTTTCAGCTTTATTGAAGTTTACGTACTTTTTTACTGCCTGTCTCCTCCAACTAGACTCAAGTTCCATGAAGGCAATGATTTTTATCTGATTTGTTCACTGCTGTATTCCCAGTCTTCAACAACGTTTGACACATAGCACATGCTTAATAAATATTTGTTGGTTGAATAAAATAAGTAATAGAAAACTCGGGAATCCTTATAAGTGATTTCTGAAGCTGAGACTCTGGCTTTTTGTCATTTGTCCATATAATCTGTCATTGTTGGTAGAAGGCTATGAATCTGTCTGTTGAGGAGTTTGTGTAAGTTTGAGAACTAAACCTTCTATTTTCTTAGAAACAGCCTCATAGGCATTTCACTTAAATACTTGCTTGGAATGAATTTTTCAGGGGTCAGAGGGACTTGGACTGGCTTTGGCCCAACAATCAGAGCGGCTCTGAGAAAAGAGTGGAGGTGACGGATTGCAGTGACAGTGCCTTATGTAAGATGCTCACCATTCCAAAAGTGATTGGAAATGATACTGGAGCCTACAAGTGCTTCTACCGGGACACTGACATGGCCTCCGTCGTCTATGTGTATGTTCAAGGTAAGTGGTTAAATGGAATTCACTTCCCAAGTTAATTTACCAGTTACAAAACACAATCGGTGCAAAGAAGAATCCGGACAACAAAGGCTCGCTCTAAAGGCTCTCTGCCAACAGGAATCTACAAAATTCTTCTCTCCCAAGGCCTCCTCTGAGTACAAGGCTCAGTGATTTGTTCTGCAGTTTGGGCCTTGCTACATCTCTATTGCCCAATTAGTTTGGTTCTGATCTTTGTTTCTAAGGGAAATCTGTGTTCACAGTTGGCAATGGAGATTTATAAGAAGTCTTCTGATATTTGAGAAAAAAACCCCTGAAATCCTCGAAAAGGAAGATTCAGGGGAGAATTATGGAGAGGTTTCTGTGGAGAGATAGGTTATCTACAGCAGATTCGGAGATTTCCCCAAGAATGCACAGGGAGTCAGCCAAGGGCTCTGGAGCATTTTTTGTTCATAGGAACTTTTCTTTTCCCACTTACACTTTATAAAAAACAATTTCCATACACTTGTGCAAATAAAGTCACTGCCTCAAAAGGCCTTTGGAGGACAGTGTTTCCTTTGCTTGTGTGGTCTGAGATCTTGGATGACACGCTCCATCTTTCTATAGTTTGCAATTTGGGATTTACACTGTGGAGGCCAACTTAACATCCATGTAGGGTAAACTCCATGTCACATGTATTTAGCATTTATAATCTGAATTATTCGTTCCTTCGTGTTTCAAAAATCTTATGCTAACTTAAGAAAACCTGACTTAACTAATGAGATATGAATCATATAACTTGGGTGGGTATAAGTCTATAGTATAGTATTTTGCGTAGATATACTAAATATTTTTCTTTTCAGTAAAGATGAGCTTTTTAGACATTTTATTTATACATTTACATACCTCTGTACATCCTAGAGAATTTGAAGCAGGTGAAGATGGCTTAGACTTTTTTCCAGAAGCATCTTTTACAGAACAGGAATTTCATCAGCTTTGGGAGACACACTTGCACATCTCCATTTGCGTTTCAATAGTGCAGTACGGTCAGTGCAAGGGAAGAATGGGGACCACATCAGAATAATGTATGTCACTCCTGGATTGCACAATATTTGAGAATTACTTTTGCCCAGGGTAAGCACAGTCCAAGGTAGAATTTTGTGCTCTCCTCCCCTCTGCAGAAGTTGAAAGAGACAAGGCCCAGATCTTCGAGAATTTCTGGCTCCTTTTGATCTGGCAGTCTTGGGAGATCAGGCTTTCTCAGAAGATTGCAAGGATTTCCTGCTTTCAGGCTGTCTGGAAATACTACAAGATGAACCTCTCCCATAATATCTCGTTATTTCCTTCTCCCCAAGTCAGGAAACCTGGAGACATGTGAAAATTCATTTCATGAGTTACAGTAAATATTTTATTTTGAGAGGATGGGTGGTTGTTTGGGTTTCTTTTGTTTATTTCCTCTTTTTGGGATACTGAAATAGAATTGATTTACTGAATAGCTTTAGTCTTACGTCAAGGGGTTAATTTAGCTTCCAAAGACTTGCTCTGTAAGCAAGCTATGTAATATTTCATAGCATGCAGATGAAAGGTAGGTAATATGAAGAAGTAGCAATCCCCAGCACTGTTTATTTGTACACTGCCTGTCTCTGAGTATACCATCAAATTCTGCTTCCTGTCTAAGCCTGGCGTTCTAGGAGGTGAGTTGTCCGAGATTTTGGTCATGAAGTTTAACAGTGGAAAAGAAAACATTGAAGTATTCCCTATGGATGGTCCTTTAATATCCCCTCTGGTCCCCACCTTACTTCCTTAGTCTTCTGACCCCATTCCCTCCAGCAATGGATGGAGCCGGGAAGTGGGTCTTGGTCTCGTAAGATAATGACTATGGCATGTGGTGGCTGGATTGGCTGCCTTTCTGTGCTGTCCAGCTGGGAGGGAAATCAAACTTCTGCTGTTGCAGGGAATTAGCTGCTTTTCTCCCCTTTGGTTTAATTAACTCTTTCTTTCCTTGAACCAACCATCCTGAAGAGCTCTGAAAATGCTTGGTCAGGTGTGTTGGGGAGAGTGGCATGAACCATTATCTCTCTGAGATTTCAGGCATGGCTTCACACCCATCAACTCTATCTCCGGGAGAAGGAGTCGTTTCCCAGCAGCGTGTTAACATCATACGAACAGTGTTTGAACGGCCTTAAAATCTCTTTTGTTTTTTTCTCAGTCTTTGCCATGGTGGCTTTTCAGGCTTTTGTCATTGAAGATATTAATGATTGCTGAATCTTAAACTAAATGCAATTAAACAGGAAACATAAACAATTTAACTATTCAGCATTATTATATAAAGAATCTTATATCTAGTCTTCACAATCTTAAAATACTCACGTGAAACTTTGTCTTGAATTATTGAATTAAAAATCGTTAGTCATTTCTTTACTTTAAAGAATCTTTGGGAGCCATTAACCTATTTTCATGACAGTTACACTATTTGCCTTAAGAGAGAGAACATGAAGTTTTTAACATCAAAAAACTCAGTAGGTAAACTATACAGGTTTAACTTTAAATTTACTTTAAAACTTATGTACATGAAAGATGTATAGTGCATATGAAAATGCATATGAAAATGAAGACGTGTGCTCCCTCACTTTGAAAAAACTGTAATGATCAATCTGCTTAAATGTGGAACCTATAAAGTACACTCTACTTGTTGATCATCAGTGCAAAAGGAGCCAGTCTCATTCCGGGAGTTTTCTTCCAGATTTTTCACACATACACACCCCCCCTCCTGTAGCATAACCTTGGAGCCAGATATTTACCAGCAGACCTACCTCTGGATTCCTTTGCCTGGTGTGAAATGTCTTTCCCAATAGTTTACTTCTCTGGTTAGAGTTTATGAACCTGAAAGATGACCCACTTTTCTAGTAAATGCCATTAACTCATGGAACTACATTTTCTTCTAGATTACAGATCTCCGTTTATTGCTTCTGTCAGCGACCAACATGGAGTTATATACATCACTGAGAACAAAAACAAAACTGTGGTGATTCCGTGTCTGGGGACCATTTCAAACCTCAATGTGTCACTTTGTGCAGTAAGTTACATCTTCTTTCTTCATCTCTTACCCTTTCATAATATTAAGCTAGTATTAAGATGGGTAGCCTGTTTATAACATCATATATATTATAAATGTATATATTACATGCATTATATAACATTAAGTCAACAATGAGTTTTAAAGGAAACTTTAGGAAGGGTCAAAATGACAAGAAATAAAACCAATTTGTATTCTTAAAATAAGATGAATTCTTTAGTGTTCATGGTTTTTACTTTTGGATAGCACTTGATTAAATATTTGATATTTCTTTTTCTACCCAGAGGTATCCAGAAAAGAGGTTTGTTCCTGATGGCAACAGAATTTCCTGGGACAGCAAGAAAGGCTTCACTATTCCCAGCTACATGATCAGCTATGCTGGCATGGTCTTCTGTGAAGCAAAAATTAATGATGAAAGTTACCAGTCTATTATGTACATAGTTGTGGTTGTAGGTAAGAGGACAATTCCTTTTTGTATCATTAATGTCAGACAATAAAGATTAGCTTCTTATATTAAGATTCTGGAGGACAAGAGATATTGAGAAATATATTATTTCAAGATTTGTTGTTAAGCAATTCACTACATCCGCTCTTCTCTACCCAGTAAACCTATGTGCAACTGAGGTTTTTCTCCTTCCTTACCAAGACCAAGAATGAATAAGAGTTCTGTTATGGGAGTGTATTGTTTGGAAAATTCAATGTTCAGAGCATTGCTTGGCATCAAGTCTTTTAATTATACCTATTTTATGGAAAGTTTGGTAGCTTTCTAAAACCGGCCGCATTGACTTTTGACCTCTCAGATTTTACTGCTTTTCTGTCCAATGGGCTACAACATCTTTGAGATCCATTTAGGGCTGCTTTGTGGATCTCTGTAGACCATTTTCCTGGGAGTTCACCAAGGTTTGGGGAGACCCTCAGGGAAAAATGATGTGACACATTTTGAAGTTGCATCATGTCTGAAAAAATGTGTGCCAAGTTATAGATTTTGGTTTCCCTCTCACTTGCTGTTTTTCCAATGTACTTGCTCCAGGGTACAAGATTTATGATGTGGTTCTGAGCCCCCCTCACGGAGTTGAGCTGTCTGTTGGAGAGAAGCTTGTCTTAAATTGTACAGCAAGAACTGAACTAAATGTGGGGATTGACTTCAACTGGGAATACCCTTCTTTGAAGGTAACACTAACAATTCAAAGCCAGACCTCCAAATACTTTGATAATAAGCTCCAACGAAGTTTGCTTCAGAGAGATAGGGACCTCTTTGGCCAGATAAAATGTAAGGGCCTTAACTTACACTAACATACACACACACACATTTTAAGAGAACTGTAGGACATACAGCACTCATGGGAAAAAAAGATGCAAAACCAAGAACTCTGTCCAGGCTGTGAAGATTAGTTTTCTTTAGGGGATTATGTCTTTCTAGGTTGCATTATTTCTCTGTTCTCCAAAGTCCTTGATCTATTTTCCTTTTAAGGGAATTTCTTTTCAAGAGGTGGCATGAGACACACTTCTCCTTAAACAGTGGTCATATTTCCTTGGGTTTCTGCAGTTTACATTGATCTCATTCCCATTATGTGAGGTTTGAAAATGCCTGATTCAGTTGATTCTATTTATTTCTCCTGAAACCAAATGTATTTGTCATCAGCATGATGATAAAAGTTCAGAAGTGTCTATTATTAGCATTAAATAGTGTTCACCAAAGGCCAAGACTTTTATGGGTATCTAGAAGCTACCAGGGAATGTTATTCTGGACTTTGGAAGTTCACTAAACTCTTTTTCAGCATCAGCATAAGAAACTTGTAAACCGGGACCTAAAAACCCAGTCTGGGAGTGAGATGAAGAAGTTTTTGAGCACCTTGACTATAGATGGTGTAACCCGGAGTGACCAAGGGTGGTACACCTGTGCCGCTTCCAGTGGGCTCATGACCAAGAGGAACAGCACATTCATCAGGGTCCATGGTAAGCTAAGATTTCCTTTGGAATTATGCTCTGCCTTGAAAAGTGAGATGATTTAAATAAATGTAGGTCAGCTAGTGATTCCTATTTTGCTCGTTCAGAAGATGTTTTTGAGCTCTTGCTAGGAAGGCCACTTGACCTTGAGGTCAAGAGCGTAGCTTGGGTTCAAATCCCAACTTTAAAGATGAGATGAGCTGATGTAGTAAGGGCTCACTACATATTATTTGTTGTTGCTATTACTATTATCACTATAATAAGCAGAGGGTTATTATCTAAGATCATTTTTAAATTTTCATTTGATCGCAAGGCTGAGAGGCTTCCCTGAGTAAGCATGGGCCTTGCAATTGGGGAAACCTGTATTTAGTTACTTTCTGTGGGGCTTTGAGAAAATAACTTAACTTCCCATTTATTCTCTTTCATTCACATAAATGTCTCAGTTTAGATGATAATTTGTATGGCATCCAACTTATAGGCCTTCATAAGGGTTTGGATTTTATAATATGGGAATGCATAGAAGGGTTTTGAGCAGAGAGAGACATGCTCTGGCTTATGTTTTTATAGGATCACTATGTGGGTTATTTTAATGTGAAATACTTTAGGGAAGTAAGGGCAGAAGTAGAGAGACTAGTTAGAAGGCTAATTGCAGTCATCCAGGTGAGAGATGGTGGGTGGCTTAGACAAGGGTGGTAAGTGGAGGTGGTCAGAAGTGACCTGATTCTGGATGTATTTTTGAAGATAGAGCCAGTAGGGTTTGCCTATCGATTCCCTGGCTGTGGGATATAAGAGAAAAAGAATGGAAGATGACCTTTGCGTTTTTAGCGTGAGCAACTGAGTGAACGGTAGTTTTCTCAACCGAGATAGGGAAGATAGGAAGAGGAATAGGACACAGGGTTGGGTGGCTTCATTTGGAGATGCCCACTAAATATCCAAGTGGAGACTTTAATATATTAACCTAGAACGCAGGGAAGTCAGGGGCAGGAGATATAGATTTAGGAGGAATGTGTAATTGACAAGAGGAAGGTGTTGGTAAAGGCAAGAGGTCCGAGGACTGAGTCCTGGGGCACATGGGAGGTATGTATAGGGTGTCATGGGAGCAGAGGAGACGTAGGGAAAACTTCACAGAGAAGCAAATGCTTGAGTTGAGTGAGATTTGAGTGCTCGGTAGACTTGTGGAGCAGACTGTGGGAGAGAGAAAAGCTAACGCAGAGACCACAGGTGAGGGAGAACCTGGAGTGGGACCTGTAGAAGGGTGAGATGGGGACTCTCTGAACAGCAGTGACTCAGACCCCCAAGGTCTTTGACTCTTCACTTGAAATGAAAAACTAAACCAAATGGCCGTTTATAAGAAGTTGCCATTTATGAGAAAAATTATTTTTATTTTCTTCCAGAAAAACCTTTTGTTGCTTTTGGTAGTGGCATGGAATCTTTGGTGGAAGCCACCGTGGGAGACCGTGTCAGAGTCCCTGTGAAGTGCCTTGGTTACCCTCCTCCAGAAATAAAATGGTAACGACTGGAAGTAAATGCAAAGCCTTGTTCCACGTGAAAGCAAATCCTTAGATTGGACTCATTTCTGGGATTTGTTTTTCCCCACAGGTATAAAAATGGAAGACCCATTGAGTCCAATCACACAATTAAAGTGGGGCACGTACTGACTATTATGGAAGTGAGTGAAAAAGATACAGGAAATTACACTGTCATCCTTACCAATCCCATTTCAAAGGAGAAACAGAGCCATGTGGTATCTCTGGTTGTGAATGGTGAGTCCATTCAGTTTTCCTTCTCTAGAGTATGATTATGTCCTCCTGAACAGCCAGGCCACCGTTCCTTTGGTGTCTCTGCCTCACTCACATCATGAGTAGCTCTGGTGTATAAAAATGATCCAGGACAGTGCGGCTGAAGTGAGGTGTGGGGCGGTATGCTCTGGACATGTTTGCTTAAGAGGCCATGCGAATGAAGCAGTTGGTGGTCGAACTAGAGCCTAAAGTAGATGGTTCAGCCGATGGCTAAATGCTGTGACATAAGAGTGCCCACAGGGACAGTCATCAGGCTCCAGTTGCAGTACCTTTGAATTGTGCTCCTGGCATGCAAATGTTTAAGACTCTTCTTGAATTTTGTGGGAAGCTACTAGTTTGATTTGGGGGTTGATGTATCAGTGATGCACAGGCAGATTCCAATGCAGAAGGCTTTTGCAGGTGGACACTGTTGGCTGGTTGGAAGTGTTTTAATTTTTTTTTCAACAGGAGTCTGGGATCTGACTCTGAGCCTATAAAGGGGGAGATATTAAGTTTTTGATTTAAGAATGGTTTGAATTTTATTTTTCCAAACTGAAAGATACTTATTTACAATAAGTACTCTGGGTGGGGAGGAAAAGGACATCATGGTCAAGTAAATGTGGGAGATGCTAAGTTGATGGACATAGTATATTGCCATTCTCCAGTGGTGGGTGGGAGACATAGAGTAGCCAAGGTTTAACAAACTTATTTGACCAGAGCACCCCTCCCGCATACATCCATTAATATCTTGCTCCAAACACAGGTTGGGAAATGCCTCTCTTTTGTAATTCTTTGTGCTTTCTACTGTCATGGCAGATTAAAACTTCAGGATCTTCTCATGTGGCATTAAGGTGCTTCCCTGTATATCCTGCCAAGCTCTGTATGTCTTCTGAGCTTGGCTTCGTTTCTTTGCGGGGACATCAGCTTCGGGGAGTATTTTAAAGATAACAGGTTCCAGAAATGTGACTTAGGAGCCACTTGGGTGTAGGAGTTTGGGGAGTATAGAGAAGCTGGGAAGCTGAAAAGTAGGGTGGGGAGAAGGAAAGGAACAAGAAATAAAGATGTAAAAATGGACAGTGAATAACTCTATCTCATTCATCCAGGAAGTCACTAAATGTTTGATTCACCCTAGCATTTACCCTGCTCTATAAAACAAATATAAAGAAAGAAGTCAAGGTTTGAAAGTATAATCTGAGGCTTTAGGCTGGTAGTGATGAGAAGATAGTTTCACATTAATGACTTTGGAGCCTAAAAAAGAAAGAGAGAAAAAAGGGAGAGAAGGAGGAAAAGACACGGAAGGAATGGAGGGAGGAAGGGAAGAAAACAAGAAAGGATGGGAGAGAGGAGGGGAGAAAGGAAGGAAGGGGAAGAAGGAGGGAGAAATGGAGAAGCAGGCATGGTGGGTGACCTTGGGCAAGTCATTTCACTTTTAAATTTTTCCCATGTGTTAAGTGGAGGACAATAGCAGTGACTGTGAGGATTAAATGAATTAATTGATGTAAAGCGCTTAGAACAATACTCAGTACATAATACATGTACTCACTGTATTATTCACAACTCTTTTCTTCCTGGAGCCTTGTCTGACCTTGTGAAATTGGGAGGATTAGGAGAACAATCTCTGTAATGTAGATGAGAAAAAGGTGAGGCACAGGGTGGCGAGACTGGCACAAAGTCACTCAACTTACTAGTTTATTATTATTGCTATCATGAGTATCACTAGAAGTCAGGTGTCCTGTCTCCAAATCTAGATGTTCTTTGAAAAAGCAAATGGGGGCAAAAATTCTATGCTTGGAAAAACACAGGTTTTAATGGCTGAAAACTTTTACTTTCCATTCCTCAAAGCTGATTGACAATTCAAAAGCTGTCTTTCCCATCTCCAGTCCCACCCCAGATTGGTGAGAAATCTCTGATCTCTCCCGTGGACTCTTACCAGTACGGCACCTCCCAAACGCTGACGTGCACGGTCTATGCCGTTCCTCCCCCGAGTCACATCCAGTGGTACTGGCAGCTGGAAACAGAGTGTACCTACCAGCCCATGTGAGTAGGGTCACATCCTTTTTTTCCTGCTCTTTTGCATTTAAAAAAATATTTATTCATTTGTTTTATTTTTAGATCCCACACGTAAGTGATATCATACAGTATTTGTTTTTGTCTGGCTTACTTAGTATGATAACCTCTAGGTCCATCCATGTTGCTGCAAATGGCATTATTTCATTCCTTATATGGCAGTGTAGTATTCCGCTGTATATATGTACCACATCTTCTTTATCTATTCCTCTGTCGATGGACATAGCCAAGCTACGATATGACACCATTCTAAGCCAAGAAGACTATCTCTAAGAAGGTTATCCCTCAAGTGGTACTCTTAATCTCCTTCCGTCTTTCTCTGTGCTTACGTCTTTAGGAGATGTCGTTCCTTGGGGTATCCCGCTTTGAGATTAGCTAGCTCTCTCTTCGGGTTGGCCCTGATGTCCATCTCTCTGAATGCAGTTTCTTTGCTCACTTTGTTCATTGCCAGTCTTTGGTTTTTCTCCTTATGCCAATCAACCGGTGAATACCACAGTCTCCTTATCTGTGAGAAGGTACATCTCAAGGGAAGTGCTGATGGATGCAAGGACCTCGGAGCCTCAGGCCCGGCTTATCAGGTCCTAACACAAGTCCAGACATCCTTAGGAAAAAAACAACAAGTCACCCACCACCACCCTAAGCAGTTCACTTCCTGTTGTTGTTTTTGAGATGGCCTCTATTAGTTTCTTCCTCAGATGCTGACCATTTCCTACACAAAGGCCACAGTCCCAGGGAGATTAAGAAGCCCAATGGCTTCTTAGTTTCCTTGCCTTCCTTTGAACTAAATTAACTTGAATTGTCTTGTCGATCCAATTTATGAATGGAGGTTTGTTCCCAGAATAGCTGCTTCCCTCCTGTATCCTGAATGAATCTACCTAGAACCTTTTCCTTCATTGCTGAGGCCTATTTTTAATTGGCGCCAAGTCTTGTAACGTGGTAGGGTGCATTGGAAGTTAGTTCTAAGAACATAATAACCAAAGTCTGACTCCTTTCCTTGCTGTTGATATGAATTAAAGAAAAATTAAGTCATGATATCATCTGTTACCTCTTTCTTATAGCCAAGCTGCCTTAACGACAAACCCACATACCTGTAAAGAATGGAGAAACGTGGAGGACTTCCAGGGGGGAAACAATATCGAAGTCAACAAAAATCAATTTGCCCTAATTGAAGGAAAAAACAAAGTGAGTTTGAAGTTCTTTAATTTGAAAATCTGTCTCTCTTTTATGGAAGGATGGAGTGAAAGTAGGGTAAAATAATATCAATGTGTGAGGAATATGGGCGATTGATCATCAAATAAATTGGATGATAAAATACTAGCATGTTAAGTCAGTTTGAAAACACCATTAACTTTTAGAAACACCATTGACTTACTGTTACTGTATCAGAGAAAAATAAAACACATATGTCATTAACTCTGTACATGGGATGTATGGTAATTCTGATTTTATAAACATGAAAATGAGAAAAGGTATGTAATGTTGTATTAAAACACATTCTTTATTCCATGGTTTCCAAAGCTCGTTTTGTATGATGTGTGAGCTGCACCAGCATAATTATAATTGCACAGATTTGAGCGTGCGTGGTCAGTGCTGGAGTCTGAATGGCGTAGGCAGGTCGCAGCAGTGGTGGGGATGCTGACTTTTAGTCTGAATGCACGTGCGTAAACACAGCCTCCATTGTTTATGGCCTGGAATTTGTTTTTTTCACAGACTGTAAGTACCCTTGTTATCCAAGCAGCCAATGTATCCGCTTTGTACAAATGTGAAGCGGTGAACAAAGCTGGGCGAGGAGAGAGGGTTATCTCCTTCCACGTGACCAGTAAGTGCTCTCCAGGGGCTGGGCTGTCTGATACTCTGTTGTCCTGGCCATTCCCATGAGTGGCGTGGCTTTAGGAAGGGGAGTTGGATGGCTAATTGATGCTTTTGTTCATAAAGGAGAGTTCCCCAGGTAGCTCCTGGGCTCACGTGAAGTCAGTACATCTGACTTCACAGGAGAGGGAGCATGGGTTCACACATGCTTTTGAAGCTCAAGTCCCGCGTGATATTTTTGTCTTTGTCATCACAGTGCAGCACAGTGCTTGGCTTAGCGAGGTTCAGTCAACGTTTATGCACTTGCTGTTGGACAGCTGACAAGGTTGGGTTTTTGGGAGGCAATTGTAATGACATTGGAGCAGTGCCTTCCCAATACTACCAACTTTGTTCATCTTAATTCTATGGCTAGCTTTAGCTGACTGGATGGAATAAAATATTTCAGTCTGAGCTAATTCACTGTAATAAACATAGCTTTCCTGTCAGTGAGTGTTATATATTAATGAGGAATTAATTTTTTAAATCCCAAGTTATAATTATCTGCTTTGAATTGGGGGGGGGGTTAAATCTTAAAAACCGTGCTTAGAGCTCAAAGTGGAGATTTCATATATATCTGAGGAATTCATTTACATTTCCAAATAATGTATTTTGGCAAAATAATACATTTTGAATCTGGAATTGTCCAGTTTGGTCGTCTCCTTGTATTCCATCGTCTGGGAATGCCAGAGCTTCACCTCTCTTGGTGCTTTACCACAGACTGAGGGCAACAAGGAAGCAATAGTGTGCTGCCCAAGTTAAATCACTGTCTTCTAAGCATGGGTTTTACATTTCAGAGGGTTTTGAAATCACTTTGCAACCCGGCACCCAGCCCACCGAGCAGGAGAGCGTGTCTCTGTGGTGCTCCGCGGACCGAACTATGTTTGAGAACCTCACGTGGTACAAACTTGGCCCACAGGCTCTGCCCATCCACGTGGGAGAGCTGCCCACACCTGTTTGCAAGAACTTGGATGCTCTTTGGAGAATGAACGCCACGATGATCTCTAATAGCACAAATGACATTTTGATCATGGAGTTGCAGAATGCATCCTTGCAGGACCAAGGAGACTACATCTGCTTTGCTCAGGACAGGAAGACCAAGAAAAGACATTGCGTGGCCAGGCAGCTTACAGTCCTAGGTAGGGAGGTAACTCTGGACCATCCAGAAGCAGTTGGGATGCCGTAAATGTAATGCTTTCAGGGGCTGTGTGAAGATTGTCCTCTAGCAGCTTATGAAGTAGACCGGTGAGCACTTATCTTGCGGAAAGTCCTCAAGTCAGAAGGAAGCTAATCGTGGTGAAGTGATGTATTAAAAAGAGAAAATAGCCCCATTCTTTCCAACCCTGATGGTGGGGTCACTCACTACTATCTGCAAGGGATTCCCCTAAACCAGGGAAGTTTCTGCCTCATTCTTGAGCATTCAGTTATTTAAATAGACACATATTTGTGAATGCCTACCATGAGCTAGGAGGGTGCCGGAAGTTCATAGTGGTGGGCAGAGTGAGAACACAGACAACTGCTGGGCTGTGGGGTACAGTGAGGTCTCTGTGTCCATGAGGACAGGGGTTGTTTCTGTTTTACTCCTTGCTGAGCTCCAGGCATAGAACATAGTGGCACATACTGCGTGCTTGATAAGACATCTGCTGCCTGAAGAGTGTGGTGATGGGGTTGTTTAAGACCTGTGAGAGCCTCTGGGAGGGATGCTGCACTCAGTGCCTGTACCTCTGTGGTACAGCTCACGGTCAATGAAATGAGCATTTTAGTGCAAGAAAGCTTTGTAAGTCCCACACCAAGTCACTCTCTATACCTCCTCTAACCCCGCGCCTTGCACAAAATCCGTGCAGACACGGCTCTGTCTCTGGGGAAATCAGTCAAATTTGGGGAGTTTCTCTGTGCTATCTCCTTCCATTTTCTCCTCTCCCTGGTGTCCCTTCCTAGTTTCTAGGGTGCATGTGTTCTGTTTTTTTTTTTTAACTGTCAGGAAGGGGGAACTGCCCAGATAAACTAATTTATACCAAAGTTTTAGAGGAATAATATTTTCAAAGGCCTTGACATATTTTAAGAGGTATTTTCAAACAGGCACTAGGACAGATTTTGCTAGTGTTGAGACTCTGGTGTCAGAAGAAGAGATGTTTTTGAGTGAAGTCATCCCAAGGCCCTTCAATTCACACCCCTTATATGATCATGGTTTTTCTGTTCATCTTGGTGACCGGTCTGGTTTCAAGCTAGTGAAAAAATTCAGAAAGAGATGTGAAGGAGGTTCCTGGCTTTGCCATGCCCAGGAAATACATGCTCACAATGAGCTGGTTTGCTCTCTAAGGACTCCCAAGTTGTTTTCCAAAAATTATTCTTGGAAATAGACTAGAGTCCATTTGCTTAAGCCCCAGCGTAGTTCACCATTGAGGTAATCTAATTTTGCTAAATGTTGAAGTGGATTCTCTCAGCAGGATTCTTTTCGATGTTCAGTTGGTTTGGACAAGATATTTCCACAGCACTTTGATGATTTGTAGGAAAGGTTAAATCTAAAGTTGTCCTGTACATTTAAATGAGTACCTATGGGCTTCATTTTTTAAAAATCTTTGACTTTCCTTAGGTTATCATTGTTTTGTCTGTGTTTTAGTGGAAATTCTGAGTTCAGCTGTTTACTTAGTTATAAGGACTGGGGTAAGTTGTTTAACCCCTTTCATCTGCAAAATAAGGCTAATACTGCCCACCATAGGGTTGATAGTGAAAAACAGAAATAGGACAAATGAGTTTTGTAAAAAGTGTCAAATAAATATAAGGCATTCTTTGTTGAATTACACTGAAGTTATGTACTTTCCAAGAGAAACATGGCAGAATTCTTGTGTGTCACTGGCTAGAATTTATTTATTTATCTGGAGGGAAGTCAAGGGTGACAACTTTTATTTTGCGATGTGATTACCAGCTTGAATCACTAATATGAATGTTCAAAGAGATGCAGTAATCTGTCTGAACTGACTGACTTGTTTCATTTAACTTTACGCCATGAACAATGCTCCAGTTATCAACCTCTGTGTATTTTTGGCTTAGTAAATTAACAGTTTACTAAATGGTTTAATAGTTTACTGATATGAAAACCACTTCAAAACTTATAACTAAATGTCCTATGATTTTTTTTGTGTGCGTGTGCATAGAGCGCATGGCACCTACAATCACAGGAAACCTGGAGAACCAGACAACAAGTATTGGTGAAACCATCGAAGTTTCCTGCACAGCGTCTGGGAATCCCCCTCCACAGATTACATGGTATAAAGATAATGAGACACTTGTGGAAGATTCAGGTGAATAGAGCATGTCGGTCTCTTTTTGGCTGCAAAATCTTCCTAGAGATATTAACTAAAATCCATATGATTTCTTTCTTAAAAAAATTATTTATTTATTTATTTTTATTAAGGTATATCGATGTACAATATTATTTAAGTTGCAGGTGGACAGCATAGTGAGTCTCAATTTTTAAAGATTATTCTCCATTTATAGTTATAAAATATTGACTGTATCCCCTGTGCTGTACAATATATCCTTGTAGCTTGTTTATTTTATACTTAGTAGTTTGTACCTCTTAATCCCCTACCCCTATCTTGCTTCCCTCTCCCCTGTCCCCTCTCCCCACTGGTCACCACTAGTTTGTTCTCTGTATCCGTGAGTCTGTTTCTTTTTTGTTATATTCACTAGTTTGTTTTATTTTTTAGAGTCCACATAGAGGTGTCCTACAGTATAAAATCCATATGGTTTCTTGATTTGTTTTAGGTAGAACAGAAAGCAGTATTACTGCCCATGGTCTGGCTCATCTCATAGACTCGGAACCCGAGTATTCAGAGCCTGCTGAATTCTCCTGGAAGCCAGGGGAGCTGAGACAGCAATTGACCCTGTATGGCTCTTTTTAGAGTTAGATAATAGCCCAAGATAAAGGGAAACATTTACATTAAAACGATTTTTGTCCTGAAAAACTCTGCCAGGCCACATCATAAATAAAAACCATCCATTTCCCCCTTTCTCAGGCATCGTGCTAAAAGATGGGAACCGGAACCTAACTATCCGCAGGGTGAGGAAGGAGGATGAAGGCCTGTACACCTGCCAGGCATGCAGTGTTCTCGGGTGTGCAAAAGTGGAGGCGTTTTTCATAGTGGAAGGTCAGTGGGAATTCATAGACCATCAGGTGGTTTTTAAAAATTAGAGAGGCCCGCGTACCACAAAAAAAAAAAAAAAAAATTAGCTTGTATCTGGGCTTCCCTGGTGGCGCAGTGGTTGAGAGTCCGCCTGCCGATGCAGGGGACACGGGTTCGTGCCCCGGTCCGGGAAGATCCCACATGCCGCGGAGCGCCTGGGCCCGTGAGCCATGGCCGCTGAGCCTGCACGTCCGGAGCCTGTGCTCCGCAACGGAAGAGGCCACAGCAGTGAGAGGCCCGCGTACCGCAAAAAAAAAAAATTAGCTTGTATCTTATATATACTCATATACTTTGGGCAGGAGGGTTATGGGTGGTTTTAATATTCTTTGTACTTTGTATGTTTTCTACTATAAGTATATGTTATTTTAACCAGAAAACATAATTAATGTTATTTTAATTCTGCTCTCATCACATTTCTATCCCCGCAGTTCTCACTGTGGAAAAATTCTTAGCCAGGCGGGTGGAATATCCTCCTCTCCCTGATTCTTTCTTCGTATGAATGGCTTAATGACCTTGTTATGAAAATTATGCCTCTATATTTATTAGGTAGAATTGCTGCCTAGTCATGAAAGTCGGTGCTATCTAGATAGTCACAAAGGTTCATAGTTTTTATTGGACTAAAGATAATTAACATTCATTTGTGAACAATAGACCATTGCTTCTCTGTTATAGAAAATTTGGGTTCTTATCTAAATGTGTATGCAGGAATGATGTGAATCTGGCATTTTCTCAGATGGGAAAGGGGAATTTGTGACAGAATATTTTATCTTCAAAAGTGTATTCCTATGTCTTTTTAAAAATAACCCATCAGGGGACAATGAAACTGTATTATGTGGGTGAAGGAATGGTATGCAAGGGGAAAAGAGAGGGGTGGTGATAGATGGAGGAACTGATGGATTTCTGTGCACTCATCCTAATTTGTCTCTCAAAGACTAGATTTTAGTTCCTTTAGTCTGTCAAATCTATGTTGCCAAGTATTACGTCTCAATACCTTGACTTCTTTTCAAATCTATAGGCTTATTACCATTTTGTAAACTGCACTTGCAAATAAAGATTTCAAGTGACACGGTGGTTTTGTCACTTTCAAAGCGCTACATGTTTTAGGCAAAATCCTAAGGGAGACTTCCAGTTCTCTCCCATGCTTTGCCTCAGCTCTGTTAGCTGTCTGCAGCTGGTTACCAAGAGGCCTAACTAGGTAACCTTGGCACAGAGATTGTATTTACTTCTCACCAGAAGAGAATACTAAGAAAGGAAGAGGTAAATATTTAATGCTCCTGCTACTTTCCCAAATGTTCATATGGGAATATTAATGCACCAACTTATATAGACAGTTGAATCTTTGAACTTTTTACTATGAACAAACAGACTTTTAAATCTCCATGTATAAATAGAGAATTCTCTCAGTAAGGCCACCAGAGAAACAAAATCTACTTCCAAGCATACTTGGTGCTTGTCTCTCAACTATAACTCTTATTTTGCTAACTAATTAATTACTTGTCTTTCTGTCTTCTTGAGGCTGCCTGAGCCACTCTCACAGCTTGTGGTCCAGTTTGATTCACACTGCACTCATCCAATGGGAGAGCCTAAGTGATAATTGCTTCCTTGTCACCACTGTGCTAATCACTCTTGGTTGAAAGCTTCCTCTGGGCTTAATTTTCCCCACTCAGAGCTGTCCTCTGGAGTTCTGAACATCTGCAGCTTTCCTTGCTGACCTCCAGCTTTTTCTCTTCTCTTTCCTTTCCTGAGTATGTTTAAACTCATACTGCCAGGCCACGCCTGAGGCACTCACCTCAGCTCTTTCACTTTCCTCACTGAGGCTCCTGCCACACAAGGATGGGGTAGTGAAATGTTAGCCAGTGTTGGACAGACCTTGTTTAACTCTTGACCATTCCATCAACTTGCTGTGTGCCCTTGATGAAGTAGCTTAACCTCTCTGAGCTTGCTTCTCCATCTGAAAACTGAGGGTTATCGAGAAGACTGAGTGACATGACATATCTAAAGTGATGAGCATCTTGTAGGTGCCTAGTCACCAATAGCTCTCTGGCCAAAGGACTGCATTTATTTCCCTACTTGTTTTCTTAAACAGTCCTTCCTCAAACTCCATACAGATCAAAATATAGACCAACAGCATAAAACCAAACATTTATTTTCCCCAAATAGAATACTTTTCTTCTCTATAGAACATGATCTGGCTTTTTTTTCCATCAAAGTCTGCTCTTCTTCCAAATGCTTCCTGTTTGTCTTTTAGGACATTAATATTTCTCTCTTAATTACTTTAGAATTTTACTGTTGGAAGTTTTCATGAGCAATGTTTTGCAGACTTGAAATTATCCATTAAGAATATTATAAACTCCATTCAAGTCAGAGGTTTGTGACTATTATTGTCTAGGATTTTCCTGAGTTGGTAAGATTGAGATTTTGCTTTAGTGTGGAACTTTGTTATTTTATATCAAAAGGTATGAGTTTCCAGTTGTTGATGCTCATTCATTTGTGTCTTTCCAGGTGCCCAGGAAAAGACAAACTTGGAAGTCATTATTCTAGTCGGCACTGCAGTGATTGCCATGTTCTTCTGGCTACTTCTTGTCATCGTTCTACGGACCGTTAAGCGGGTAACGAAATCATTTCCCTTCCGTCCCTTGCACGTTGGTTTTCATGATTAATGAAAGCTGACTGGGGTTCTTTGAGTTGATTCTTCCCATTGTTATTGGCTCAACAGGCACAATTTTATTTCTATACAATAACCTTCTTACCCACTTGCTTTTGGCTAGACCACTGGGCTTTAATTGATAGAAGCAACAAGAGAAGAAATGGGCTTGGACTGTCTAGTGTAATTAAGATTTAAGAATTAAATTCTGAGCTCATTTGGGGGTCGAGGGGACACTGGGAGCAGAATTATAATAGGACTACTCTCACACACTATGAGCCATTTAGAAAATGAGACACCAAGAATGGGGCTTCTATAAACAACAATAACAAGCACAGAGAACAACAGCCAGACAACAGGGTGTGTGTGACCGGAAGGAGCAATGCTTTCCAGGCCAGTGGAGGGGAACTGAAGACGGGCTACTTATCCATCGTCATGGATCCAGACGAACTCCCCCTGGATGAGCACTGTGAACGCCTGCCTTATGATGCCAGCAAATGGGAATTCCCCAGAGACCGGCTGAAACTAGGTGTGTTTTCAAGTGATGTTAACTTGATATTGGGTTTACCAGGCCATCTCTTCCTCTTTTAGGCTGGTGACAAATCTAGTCTATTTAAATGTTGGATCCTGGTTCAGAAAATGCATCCCATCTCCTAAATTTGAGTAATCGTCCATTTTAGTCACTTAGAAGTAGGGTCCCTGTATAATCACCCAAAGCAGGACATTTAGAGGGTGAAGAGGGGGGTATTAAATTATTAAGCCAGGACAAGGGGGTCAACTGTACTGTCCATGATAAACTGGAATGTATGGTCACCCTATCAAGTCAGAATCTTTGCCTATCGCTTTGGTGGTGAAATAGTCCAAATCTGTTTTGTTGTTGACTCTAGGTAAGCCTCTTGGCCGTGGTGCCTTTGGGCAAGTGATTGAAGCAGATGCCTTTGGAATTGACAAGACAGCAACCTGCAAGACAGTGGCTGTCAAAATGTTGAAAGGTAAAAGCAAAATTCTATGGTGATGTATCCCTCTATCTGTTTCATCCCATCTTTAAACATGATGAAAGGCTTGTATCAGTGGCTCTGTGGCTAGGTGGGCCCACGAGCCAAACATGCAGCCAGACTATACGATGCCTTTGTACAAACTAGATAAAAATTTCCTCTTTTATAGACTCATGTCAGGGTCCACAGCCTGGCAGGCAAAGTTGGGATGGGTCTGAGCTCCCTTACCGCCCCACCTTGCCTGGGAGCCCTTGCACAGATCACAGCTTGTACAACTATATTTAGTAGTCCGGCTATAGGAAAAAAATACCTTGGTTACATCAAAACTGTTTTCTTAGTGTACTATAGTGCATTAGTAAGATAATTACAGACCATCAAGAAACGGAAAAAGAAATTTGATGTAATAAGTAAAAATAGCAGCATGCAAAAACCAGCATGTTCCCTAGAATTGGAATACGTAAAAGATTCTCACATATAAAAGGCAATATGCAAAATAAGAATGGTTGTGCTGGGAAAAAAAGGATTAAGGGGGACATTTTTAAAATTAAAAGTTTCATAAACAATTGTCAAGCCTAACCGTAATGGAATTCTGGTCTTGCCGTTTTAATTTGGGGGGGGTGATGCGTATAAAGCTCTTTGCTAGAATTCTCACGTGCTTTCATGGATGGAGACAGTGCTACTGACCCTTCGCCAATAGGTCTTGTGCATTTTGAAGGCATCTCTCTCCTTTTGCCTTTTCTCCCTTGTGGCCAAGGAGTATGTAATTTTGAGGTGGCTCATCAGGGCCTGAGGTGTGGACCACGTCTGTGAATTAGAGGGAAGTGTACCAGTCTGTACAGGATCAAACTCACAGTCTTAGCCTCATCGGCCTCATGTGCCAACTGGCTTTGCCAGCTGGCCCTTGTTAAGTTTCCTGCTCGGCACAGATTGGTGGGAACGCCAGCATAGCCCCTAACGCATGAGCAATTCATGGTGTTGCTTCCTTACGAGGAAGCACTGAAATAATCAGGCCCTAAGAAGCATAGTAAACCTGATATGTGAAAATCCAGTTTTGTAAAAGGAGAATATCTGGGCATGATTTCATTTGCAGATGTATTCTCCACTTTGCAAAAGACCTCACAGTGGCTTCCTTCAAATATCAAACATTCTGGGTGCACTTAAAGAATTCGATTGAGAATTATAAAATATAATTTATGTTTGTCTTTTAATGCAGCTAGCCTGTCAATTGGGTTACAGCTGTATTACCCCTGGAGGGAAAGTTGCACAGATGCACATAGTGCGGCGTTAATCCTCCTAAGGTAATGCCTCATGTATGATTTCCCTCTTTGTTTATATTTGTAGAAGGAGCAACACACAGCGAACACCGAGCCCTCATGTCTGAACTCAAGATCCTCATTCATATTGGCCACCATCTCAATGTGGTCAATCTTCTTGGTGCCTGTACCAAGCCAGGGGGTGAGTGTCTATAGATGGCTCTGGCTGTGGGATTTTGGCGTATACTTTTCTGCTGGTATTTGAGGGAAACCACCCAACTCCCATGGCCTTGGTTTCCTTAACTTAGGAAACTTGGGCAGATTCCTATATATAAATATATTTCATGGAGGTTTAATGGGCACTGTAAATTATTCTAGAACGTGAATTAAAAAATACTACATCATTATAATACAGTTTGCTACTTATGTAATAGGTGTTCAGAGGAGAAGAGTAAACTTCCCTCCAAATTTGAAAACAAAGGACTTTAAGAGTGGTGCCCCCTAAAATGGAGTCATCTCAGGTGATTGTGTTGAAAAGCAAGTGGGTGGATTTTCTTCTGAAATTTTGGTTCATCTTCTGTGGAATTGCCTTTTGGAAAAAGAAAAGTTACAATATAAGGGAATTGCAGCCAGCTGATTTCTATGATCCTGTTTCCAGTGAAAGAGTGTAGCCTCTTCTGTGATATTTTCTAGCTCATTGATATCTTAAACACTTGGTGAGAAACGAGTGAAAATACAAATACATTTTCTCTTCTTGGTATGCTGTGCTGTCTGCAGGGCCACTCATGGTGATTGTGGAATTCTGCAAGTTTGGAAACCTGTCAACTTACTTAAGGAGCAAGAGAAATGAGTTTGTCCCCTACAAGGTATGTCATTTCCTAACTCAACTGTGGTCACACTGTAAAATGGAGAAAAACTCAAAGTGGTACAGGTTAAGTTTTTTGGTAAAATTCTGCAAAGAAATTGTGAGGAATCTTTTCATGTTACCTCTTGGCTGTTGTAACTTCCTCTTTTACCTTCTGGAGGACACATACTTCTCATGTTTTATTTTTGTGACTCTGATCTACTGACCCATTATAGATGATGCCAAGGAGGGGAAGGTGGGTGTGATTAAGGGTAGGGAATGACAGGTGGAAGGACAGCTCTGGATTATTCTGTCTCTGCCCTGGCCATAGGTGGCCCTATGGAGTGTCAATCCCAGTGTCAAAAGTGCCCTAATGTTGGAAGTGTGTCTGAGTGAAACTTGTAACAAGGCCCTTATCTCTAAGCTAGAAAACAGACAGGCTTTATGGAAGAAAATCTATTATGTAGAACACTTGCCCCAAATTTCAGCCCAGAGATTCCATGATCCTGAAATTGATGTCTCTCATCTTCTTTTAATAGTTACAATTGTTTCTGTAGTTTAACTACATTGGAGAGATTTTCTGGTGTTCAAGGAGTTTGTTCAACTGTTTCGTTATAGACTAAAGGGGCACGATTCCGGCAAGGGAAAGAATACGTTGGGGAAATCACCGTGGATCCTAAACGCCGCTTGGACAGCATCACCAGTAGCCAGAGCTCAGCCAGCTCCGGATTTGTTGAGGAGAAATCCCTCAGTGATGTGGAGGAAGAGGAAGGTACCTGCCATTGCTTCCTCTGCACCGAATGCATGCTCTTGTAGGAACAGACGAGGTGACAGGGTGTTACAATAAATTTTGTCCTGGAAAAATCCAGTATTACCTAATATTTGAAAGAGACCTAAATTTCTAGGAGGCTTTCATTCAGTCTCCCCAAAAGTGAGGGGCGGAAGGTCTCAATAAGCAGCAGGCTACGTGGTGAGGCAGAGCATGGCTAGCCTGAGAAATCTCGGTCCCCCCGGGAGGGCTAAGCAGTTGGCAAACAGTCAAACCAACGCTCTTCAAGTCTTGGTTCAACATTTGTCAGCAGGAGAGGCTCGGCGCCATCTTCCGGATGGGCAAAGGAGGCTCTCTGGTGTTTGATCCAGCCTCCCCGTTGTCCACAGCGGTTCAGTCCCACCTTGTCTGCTTCACCAGCACAACAGAAGTCCTTCAGTTAATCATACCCAACCTTCTCCAAGGCAGTGTAGGCATCTGTTGTTTCTACCCCAAGTGGCTTATCAAGTCTTCCGTATTTCGTCAGAAGAGTCTTGGTCAATACACTTTTCTTTATCCACTTATGCTTCCAGTGATATTTTAGTGCTCTTTATGAGTGGAGCTGTGTTCCCAGCCTAACTTTCAGGACCTCTTCCAGCTTCAGGATACACTGTATATCTGCTTCCCTCAGAAGGAGCAGAGACAGCTCTGTGGAGGTAGAGATGGGGCTTCCTGACATTTGGGTCTTCTTGAGGCATGAGTTAGAAGAATTCAATCATGAAATAGTGGGAGAAACCTGCTTCTGTTCCCTTTGACATGAGGCCACAGAGAGAACTTAAAACTGACTTCTTTCCCATAGAAGCCAAGCAGGCAGTGTGAGGCTAGAACTTGGTCTAGAAAAGCGTGGGGAGGTTGTCTGGACCTCACATAACTGGATGCACACAGTGGAGCCACTTCTGCCCTGTCCTCTCTCTCACAAAATGGTGGCCAGAGAGCTGGAAACCCAAGGGCTCGAGGGAGTCAGTCCGAGTAGAGGGGGCATTGGCCCAGAATTTTGCCTCCATTTCTTCATCTGGAAAATGAAAGAGTTTCACTAATTATTCACGGGGAGCCCTCCAGCCCTGAACATAGAAAGTCATTGAGAAAAAGTTTCGTAGTCTTTTTAATACTTACAAGGTTATTATTACAACTGAGTTTTCATTTGCTCTGGTATTTGTCTTCAGGAAAGAAGCCATGTCTTATCTTATCTGACCAAAGTTAAGAGACCATGTTGAAATGCTCATTAATGTCTTAGTGTTTCTTTGTACTAGTTGCCCCGAAGTAAATACCACAAATTTACGTAAATTCATCTTCCTCTCGATGTTCCTGTCTTCTCTCATTCGTATCCTTGAAGGAAAAAAGCATTCTCACAGGCCAGATTTAATGTGTTTACAGCCCTTTCTCAGTTTAAAAGTGAGAGAGGTAAATATATTACTGGTATTTTTAGTTAGCCATTGTAGATTATGGTTTGAACTTTGGCCTTTGTCCCGGGACAAAGCCTGGAGAGAAAAGATTCAATGACCCTGGATATTGTTGTTTTATTTTTAGAGTTCTTGATATGAAAACTATTGTTTATCCCTCTGGGTATATGAAAAAAACACAACCCTTTAAGAGCAAATTTGTAAAAGCCTGCTTTTACCCCCCTGTTACCTATGCCAGTTTTTCCTCCATTTTTCCTCCTGGATTTGTTCGTCCAATTTGGCTAAAGTGGAAAAACCAATATTTTTGCTAAGGGGTATAATGAAGGCTAATAATATACCAGGATTCAGCATACTTACGGAAGATAGAAGCGTTTTCTGTCTGCTTCTATTTCCTGAAATTTAACTCCCAATTTTTAAAATGAAGATTGTTCTATCAAACTTACAAACAGTTTCTGGCCGAAATACCAATCTCTGTCCTCCTGCATCTTCTGACAGTTTCTGAAGATGTGTACAAGAACTTCCTGACCTTGGAGCATCTCATCTGTTACAGCTTCCAAGTGGCTAAGGGCATGGAGTTTTTGGCATCACGGAAGGTGAGACAGAGTATCTCTTCACATCACAGATTTGCAGATGAGGTGTCCAGTGCCAGCCATTGGTGTTTGTTTGGGACTGTAATTCATTCACCACTGCTGGAGCACTGTTAAGAGAGCTCTACTGGGGAGGCCCCATTTCTGCTCATTAAAGTGGTGTTAGGAGTTCATGAAATTAATTAATGTGATAAATACCTACTAAATGCAGGCAGTCTTCTGAGCGCTAAGGACGCTGTGTGAGCAAATAGGCAAAACTCTCCACCTTCATGGAGATTATGTTCTAGTGGGTGGAACAAACAATATAAACAAGTAAAATGCCTGATAGGCTAGATGGGAGTAAGTACCGTGGAGAAAAATCAGCAGGGAAGAGTTATAGAGTATACAGGAGTGTTATGTTCCTGTGGACATACGCCTCTGTGTTTGTGTACATTGATTTTAAACCAAGGGGACACAGAAGGCTTTAGGGGAATGTGCATTTGAGTAATGGCCTAGAAGAGGTGAGGGGCTGAGCCTTGCAGATATCTTGGCACAAGTCTGCTTTTCATTTCTTTGATATGCATCACCATCCATCAAAAAGTATTTGGTAGTAGCATAATTAGAAACCAGGAAGGACGGGCTTCAGATGAGAGCGATTGAAAGAGCTAAAATTAGAAAAGTAGGCCAAACAAAGGCTGAGGTGGATACGTGACAAGTTACAAACATTCCAAAGGTTGTAAGCACCGTGGAGGCACCCCTCGGAAAGGGTAAAAGGGATGGTTTTACATTAAACAAGAAAAATTCAGATTAAGTATCAGGAAAAATGATCCGTTGACAGAATGCAGTTGCTGCAGCCTACCTGTGGGAGAAAGACTTAAAGTTTTTACTTTGTGTTTTTTTCCTCAATTAGAGTGAAATCCCTCACGCATGCCTTTTTCTGGAGTTTAAAGCTTGTCACCGCTTTCAGAGCCTCAGGATCTCCGAGGTTCCTGCCCGAGAGCTCTTGTCTTCTCTCTTCCAAGGGGAAGGGAGAGAAGTGGGATCTTAGCGGATTTTTCCAAAGAGAAAGGCCCTTTGCCCTTCTTGAAGATTCTGATTTTATTTTATTATTTTTTTAAAGGCCAGAGCCTGCCATTTAGTCAGGGTTCCTTTGATGGGGAAGGGAATGAGGGGTGGAGGGGGATCCTTTTACTTCCCTTGCGTCTACCAGCTGAATTTCTTGAATACCACCTGGTTGCTTAATAAAGGAAGCTCTTCGGTTCGGGGCAAAGTAGGAAGGACTGTGTGTTTTGGAGTCTCCTGTCTTGATCAATCACGCCAGACAATGTGCTTTTAAAAAAAAATTTTTTTAATAGAATTTTTAAACGTTACACTCCATTTGCAATTATTACAAAATATTGGCTATATTTCCTGTGTCGTACAATACATCCTTGTGCCTCGTTCAGAGGAAAGTGCTCTACAGATGTGAGGTGTAAGGGGTCCGTAATGCCTGGCTCACACATCACTCCTCCACTGACATAAGAATTCTCATCTAAGCCTTTCATTCATTTCTCAATGTTCCCTGAGACTCTTGTTCTCTTATAAATCTATCAGGTGGAGTTAAAGCTGCTTAGGGTAGGAAGTTACATGAAGGTAGGGGGATGCAGAGAAGAGAGAAACTGAGGAACAGAAAAGAATAGAAGGAAAGCCAAGGAGAATTCGCTTTTCCTTTATCGTGTACCAGAGAATCCCCTTGACTAGTGAGAGGCTGAGAGTGCTTTCACAGACCTCCACGATAAGCCAGTGCTTTGAAAACAGGGTGAGCCCCACTGGGAATTGTTTCTCAGAGCTTGTCCAGTTTCGGTTATGTATGGAATAGAGAAACCAACAAAGGGCACCAAACCAAGGAGAGCCCCTTTTTTCTGATTTCCGTGCATTCATTCAAAATAAACCCCATTCTAGGGCCTCCTTAGAATAACACGTTTTAACCGTATATGGTGCCAGGCAAAAGGGATGTGTGGATGTGACCAGAAACACATTCTTAATTGTGTCCAAGAGAAGTCTATTTATGACTCCATCAGCATGCTATAACATAACTATTTAATTCCAGAGTCTGGGGCTGTTTATGGAATAAGCAGATGTGTGCCTCAATGAAACTTACAGACTTTTTTCCAGAAGAGTTGATAAAAGATGTTTAACCCAGTGCTTGTTAATCAGTTGGTTTTCTGATGTGGGTTTTTTTTTTTTTCTTTTTTTTTTAAAGCATGAGGTCACAACAGATGTGGAAGAGATCAGTTATGTTGAGTCCTAATGCACACGATTCTTTTTGCAGTGTATCCACAGGGACCTGGCAGCGAGAAACATCCTCTTGTCGGAGAAGAATGTGGTTAAAATCTGTGACTTTGGCTTGGCCCGGGATATTTATAAAGACCCAGATTATGTCAGAAAAGGAGATGTAAGTTTCAGAGATGCACCCAGTGATCTGTTAAGTTGCAGAATTCAAACTCCTCTCAGCAAGCCTCAGGACCTGTGTCCAGGGACAATGGAAGCTTTTCCTTCAGATATTTGATAAGTAGGTTCTCATTCCTTGTCTTCTACCCCTGTAGGCTCGCCTCCCTTTGAAATGGATGGCCCCGGAAACAATTTTTGACAGAGTGTACACAATTCAGAGTGACGTGTGGTCTTTTGGTGTCCTGCTCTGGGAAATATTTTCCTTAGGTAAGTCCCTTCTCTTTGTCTCTCCATCCATACTCCAAATAAAATAATAGAAGTCAGTGACCCCAGTGCGCCTTTCCCTCTCCTGTATTCCACCTTTATCGGATGAAACTTACTTGGAAGCTTTGGGTTGTAAAACCTAAAAAAGCAAAGAAAGAAAGAAAGAAAGGAACAAAAGATATATATGTGAAGAAGGTGTTGAAGAATCAGGCTCAGGGCTTTCTGCAAGAGAAAATCAAATCAATAAGGCACCATTCCTCAGGACGGGAATAAAGAGGCTGACGTAGAGTGGACTTGATGACACGGGGAGGGGGAAGGGTGAGCTGGGACGAAGTGAGAGAGTGGCATGCACATATATACACTACCAAATGTAAAATAGATAGCTAGTGGGAAGCAGCCGCACAGCACAGGGAGATCAGCTTGGTGCTTTGTGACCACCTAGAGGGATGGGATAGGGAGGGTGGGAGGGAGGTGCAAGAGGGAGGAGATAAGGAAACATATGTATATGTATAGCTGATTCACTTTGTGATACAGCAGAAACTAACACAACATTGTAAAGCAATTATACTCCAATAAAGATGTTAAAAAGAAATAATAATGCCCCATTCCTGTTTTATTCTAGGTGCTTCTCCATATCCTGGAGTAAAGATTGATGAGGAATTTTGTAGGAGATTGAAAGAAGGAACTAGAATGAGAGCTCCTGATTATACCACACCCGAAATGTAAGACTTTACAAGTATTTCTCTATCCTCCTTTGCTCACAAAAATTCTCCCTGCCTAGAAGACTTTCCATTATAGGTACCTCCTTCATGGCCCAGTTTGTGTCTTACTTCTCCCTTGAGGTCCTCCTTGATAATCTTAAGCACAGAGTCATCCTTCTTGAAATGACAGCACTTTATCTATACCAACCAGTCAGTTTGTACTAGATGTTGATTTATGATGTTTCCTTTTCGATACACACTTGATGCTCCAAGCGTAGGGTTCTGTGTTTTACGTAGTTTCGTATCCCTCTTTAGCATCTTGGCTCATGGTGGACTCTTTATAAATATTTACTCATTCAAGTGCTTATTGTCAGCATCAGATCAGGAGGAAAGAGGCGGTTAATGACATCAGTGTTTTGCTTCTCTAGGTACCAGACCATGCTTGACTGCTGGCATGGGGAGCCCAATCAGAGACCCACGTTTTCAGAGCTGGTGGAACATTTGGGAAATCTGTTACAAGCGAATGCTCAGCAGGTTTGTGACCTCCATCCAAGAAGCTTCTACAGAGAGTACTTAGGTGTCCAGGGCTCGTCTGCTGCCTAGACCTTCTCATGGCCACCATACTGTCCTCTCAGCCACTGAATCCAAGGAGACATATTCTTCCAGATCTGAGCAGTAATGCTTTTCTAAAAGTCATAATTACCTTTTTGACAGATGAGATCCTAATTCATAACCTGGGAGCTGATCACTTTTATTTTTACTGATGTATATTGTGGTGTCTTCAGAGGCAGTAAAAAAGCAAACGAACAACAAAAAACAAAAGTAAAAAAGCAAACAAACAACAAACAAAACTAAAAAACAACCCAAAACCTAGTTGATCAAGTGAATATCAACAGTGGACAGAATTTCAAGGAATTTTAAATACATTCTTCAAGCAAAAACACATCCGAACCCTGCAAAATTGATGGGGTTTTTTTCCCTCTGTAAAATCCCAGGCCCTCATAACTTCCATTGGAGGATTTTAGACTTGTAGCCTTTACTGTTAGAAAGTTACTTAATCTCCAGTCAACACCTCTTACTACAGTGAATGGAAGTCAATTTCCTCCTGCTTTTCTTTTGAACAGGTGGGGGACAATGGGTCAAATCTATTTTTATCCGATAAACCTTCCAAACATTTAGAGGTATCAAATTGCCCTTTATTGCTGTATCAAATTGCCCTTTATTTCTTTCTCTTGATGAAATAATGTTAAGTTCTGCAACCTTTTCTCAGTAGACCCATTTTCCTGAACATTTACTGCTTTTCTTTAGACTGTCATCAGTTTTTCCATTGCCTTGAAGCATAGACACTAAAATTGGATGACATGCCCTTTAAAGGACCCAGCTCGTGTAGATAGGACTATGTGAAGAAACGATTTCTCAGCTCTGTGGAGCTCTGCCTGTTCTGTTGTTCCATCTGTAACCACAACCCGTTTTGTCTTCATTGTAGCCATAGTGCTCTGTGGTCCCCTTACTCATCTTGTTTTTTGTTAGATCCTTTAATATACTTTCATCGACACATCGCTTTTGAGTGCCCTTTTGTTTTTGACAAGCCATTTTTAAAGTTGTCTTAAAGTTTTACATTCAGATATGAAAACCACATTCCCCATGAACAAGAAGCCCCAGTGGCCTTTGTTTTTCATAGAAAGGCTCTTGAAGGACTGAAGCCATAACAATAGCACTCTGTGTTTATTGTTTCAGGATGGCAAAGACTACGTTGTTCTTCCCATATCAGAGACTTTGAGCATGGAAGAGGATTCGGGACTCTCTCTGCCTACCTCACCTGTTTCCTGTATGGAGGAAGAGGAAGTGTGTGACCCCAAATTCCATTATGACAACACAGCAGGAATCAGGTACGGTCTAAGGTCAACATCCTCTGGGGGAGGGAGCTTCAAGGTCATCTTAGGGAAGGGGATGGAGGAAGGACATCATATAAAGTTGCTGCATTTCACTTGCACATTCACCCTTTGCCCTGAGAGGTCTTCCTTGAAGAGCGCCTGGGTAGGTGAGTCTCTTTCCATCTGTGGTCCACATTGCTGCCTAAGCTCTTCATTTCAGAATTCTAAGCCCTGCAGCTGCAAATAGCTGGAATGCCACAGTTTGTTAATCTCCAGAAAAAGAGACCACTTTTACAAAGACATCTGTATTTAAATTATCCCCATGTACTCTTTTATGAACGTGAGTTATACGGCTTAGGGAAGGTTCAGGAAGGAAGAGTTCTATGCATTTATGAAAACAGACCTTTGCCTCTCTGGCTGGGATACAGCGTGCCATGGGGATGTGTCCTGAGTTTGACTGGGCAGCACAACGTCAGAAGCCCATCCCAAGTCTGATTTTCAGCATTTTATTTGCATAATGGGACTTCTGGGCTTATTTAAAACACATGCACGGCCGTATTTTCCTGATTTGTAGAGGAGTCCTAAAGGCAGCTTTCTTTTTGTTCCCTCCCAGCACCTGTGCTTAAGGAAAGAGTTGGTATGGTTTCTACAATATGACATTAAAATTGCCTTTTACTAAGCCTGTGACTACTTCACTTTGCTTTGTCTTGGGTGTTTTCCTCCTGTAACCAGACCCCTGGCGGCATGAGCCCAGGCTGCCCCCCTTGAGTGTGCTGTGGCCGCAGGGGGGACCACGGAGTGCTAGCCTTTGGCCGGGTTGCCAGATGGCAGGTGGGGAGTCACGCAGGACAGTTTGCCCCGTGGACTCGCACAGGGAGGGCAGCAGGAACGCTGCCGTGGGAGAGAAGAAAGCTCAGAGTGGGAAGAAGCCAACTCGTAAGCTGTCCATTCCATTTGTGTCAAGAACTTTCAGCATTTTTCAAAGAACTTTTTCTTACCAGATTTTGCCAAAGTTAGGCAAGGTAGATACTATTATCTTTTGATATAGATGTTGAACGTGAGTGTCAGAGCAGTTACCTGGGAAGAATACAATATTGTGGTTAAAGATCCAGAGTTTAGAGTCACGTGGAACTGGGTTGGATTCCCAAGTCTGCCCTTCGCAGCTGTGACCTGGGGCAAATTTTCACCGTGACCCAGGCAAGGACACTGGTGTTGTACAAAAATGATGACTTTGAGAATTACATGGTATCATGAGTTTCTAAGTGCCTGGCACCTAGAGAACACTCAATAAACGATAGCAATTAAGTGAGCTGCTTAAAATCACATGGGATGAATCCAGTTCCTCTGATATCTAACTCAGGGCTGTTTTCTCCCATACCAAGGGGGGGGCCTCAAAGAGAAAGAGGAATGAAATGAAAACCTGTAGTTGCACCCCAACATTTAAAAAGTCCTTGTTCAAGTTCAGCTGGCCTTCTGGTGTGGTAATTATTCCCGAAACACTGTTGCCTTCTGTGTTATCAGAAAGCCATCTGATGGTGAGCTGTGTTCCTTGGGTTCTTCCGTGACCAGGTGGGGCGAGGACCCAAGCCGGCAGCCTCTTGGCTTACTCAGGCGCTTTGCGTGTGGTGCCGAGAGTCAATGAAGTCACATATGTGTAATGGAAGTGCCAAATGCGATGCTGGATCTGAAACAGGGCTTCCAACATGTATCCCCAGAGGCGTGGACAAATGTGACACCACACTCCCAACACAGGCCTGGCTCCTGTTTTCTGTCTGTGATTTTTGAATTGGTCTTTCCAATCCAGTTTCCCTTTTATCCAGCTGTAATTTGAAAACTAAAATGGAAATTGGAATCTTTTGTCTGCATCTCCACTCGACCCCCCCCCCACCTTTTTGCCTTTACTAAAACTAAGGCACCACGCTCACATTTTAATCGTCTGGGTTAAAGGAGAGGCAGAATCGAGGCATCTGCACACAGCACATTTCAGTTGGATGCTCTCTTGTGTTCTGCTTCCCTGGGGAAGAGGAAGTGAGGCTGGGGTGCCTCTCAAGGAACTTGTGCCCTTATCTTCCATGTTGCCAGTCAAGGAGAAGAGCCAAGGAGTCTTTCTCACTTGCTTCTTCATAATTTTCTATTTCATTGCATTATGAATAGAGCTGGACAGAGACATCCCCGTGGGAGCCAACCTCCTGATTTTTTGCCCCTTTAAACTATTTTTAAAATATTTGTTCAGCATTTATTTAGAGAAGAGGCTGAGAGATATGTGGGGGAAGGGTGAGGAGGAAGGACCACTAGTGTCTAGACTTAGGTTTGTCTCTAATTTCCCCTGTGGATCAGCTCTGGCCCCAAGTCTGCATGCTTCCTGCAAGAAAACACATCTTAATTGGACTCATCGTTCTTGGAGGACAGTTTGGGGACCATCTGCGGTTGCTCCACCAATTCCCCTGGGAGTTTCATCTCCCACTCCAAGCAGCTTATCAAAGATTTCTTTTCAATTCTCTCCCAGGGAAAGGTTCTGGCACATAGCTTTTTTTTTTTCATTTTCGTTAATTGCTAGCAATGATTTAAATGCTCCTTGTAGATTGATGCCTGGGACAGCCTGCTGGCTAGATTTTCCTGAATTTGGCTCTGATGTTAGACTGCTTGAAATGAAACTGTCCTTTCTGCACCTTTTGTCTATCTTTTTTTTTTTTAACATCTTTATTGGAGTATAATTGCTTTACAGTGGTGTGTTCGTTTCTGCCGTATAACAAAGTGAATCAGCTGTACATGTACATATATCCCCATATCCCCTCCCTCTTGCATCTCCATCCCTCCCACCCTCCCTATCCCCCCTCCCCCACCCCCCACCCCTGCCCCACCGCATGGTCAGTGCACACATGGGAGAGAGCAGGGCTGTGTGCATACTGGGTGCCCAGTAAAGCCTTGGACAATCTTTACTTCACTACTGTCTTCTTCCTTCTCCTTCCTAGTGCTTTTCCAAGGGCGTCAATGTGGAATAAGGTAAAAACAAACAGAAACAACCCTGCATGGGCTCTAGAAACCTAAGTTTGAGCCCCAGTTCTAGCTGTTTCCTCCCTAAGCTTCCTCATTTCCAAATAGGAAATAATGAAAACCTATTTTGTAGTTTTGTGAAGAGCAGATGCAGTGATGTCCATGAAAATGCCTTGTCAACTGTGAAGGGCTGAGCCATGTTTATTATTATTGGGCTCAGCAAGCAAGGAGCTGGCCTTTCTAAGGCAGCTGCATTACAGCCCAAATACCTCTGGAATCTGTCCACAGACCATGTGGGCATCACCTTTCTTTAGTCAGGCTGCTCTTCTTTCTCCTAGATAATTGGAACAGCCTCCCGATTGGCCTCATGGCCTCTGGTCTTACCCTCCTCAACCCAGAGTCATCTTTCTAAAGGGCGTATCTGACTTTGTCAATCTCATGCTTAGAATCCTTCAGTGACTGCTCATTGCCCTCAAGATAATAATCCAGATATTCCAGTTATGTGATTCTGGACAAGTTCCTTAACCTTTCCGTGTCTTAGTTCCTCATCTGAAGTTGGGATAATGATACCCACCTAGAGAGGTACCATTTGTGGAGAAGCCGTGAGACAGTGGTTGAGGAGCATTTAGCACAGAGCCTGGCACGTGGGAGAGTCTCAGTAAAGGATTCCGGAATGAGTGAATGCATGAATGAATGACTATGGTACCAGTAATTTTTGGTAACCACCACTTTTAGGGACTGGACTTAGGAGAAGTAGGCTTTTCTCTCTCCTTTATGTCATGTCCTCTCTCCTGTAGAGTTTCCTGAGTAAGGACGTCATTGGTGAACCCCATTCTCTCTTCTTTGTAAGAGGAGGAACCAGCCTCCTGGGGCAGGGGACGGAGATTTAGTTTCCATTATCCTTCTTTGTCCAAATGAGTCCTCTCTTCACTTGATCACAGAAAACACACAGAATATATAATATATCCAGAAGGCCGTCTAAAGTGGGAAGTATGCTGGGATAAGAGTGAAGAGTGAATTTGCTGTCCCTTCCCATGAAAAGGACTTTCCTTCTCTCCACTTGGTCTGGTTTTAACAGAAAATCAGACTCACCCAAAGTCACATAGTAGGGAAGGAACACCCTTAGGGAACAGGTGATGTGTTGTAGTGATGTGACAAGTCCTATCCTTTGGACTCCTGAAAGAAACGTGTACCCTTTGGAATTCAAAGGAGGAAAACAAGCTTTGGTTGATGGTGCATCATTCTTTCTAAGACCCCCTTATCAACCACCAGTGATCACCTCATTCATCCTCCAGGTATCTTTGTGAGTGAGGAAAGGAAAGCTCTTGCCAGTACATTTTAAAGATGGAGCAATAGGGGCACAGAAATATATTTGTGACTTTCCCAAGTCTGTGTAGTTCGTGGTAGATTTTGAAATAGATAGAATACCTTGTGACTCTCGAACTACACCCCCAACTCTGTGGGCTAACAATAGGAGATTCAGCCCACCTGCCCCTGTACCCATTACACCTCTATTACATGTAGAAGAAGATTGTCTCCAGACCTTGCTGGGTTCAGCATCCTTTACTGGAGCCGGGTGAGATTCAGTGAGATCTGCAGGTGTTTCCTCTGCCCATCTTTCATTGACTGGTTGTTCTGTGGGCCTTGTCTAGAAAACTTGCTTAGGAGATGGCCAGAAAGATGTGAAACACTCAGTAATATGCCGAGAGCTCAGTGGAGGAATCACAGGCAATCAGGAGGCCAAGCAGAAGGCAGCTGACCACTGAGTCTGCTGTTGTTGTCTTCAGTCCAGCCCTGGACCTCAGAAGTACGATTCAAAGGAAAAGGGGCTCATCTATGCCCCCTCAGTTATATTATACTTTTAAATGGGCTTTCACAGGAAATTAAGCCTTCAGTGTGTGCTAGCAGAGAAAGATTTTTGTTTTGTTTTTCTTTTTCCAAAGGATGTTTGAAGGTCGCTATTAAACTTGCGGTTGAAAGATAATGAACTTAGGTATCACTTGTGGAATCTGCAGCCAAATATACCACCACTAAAACATAAATATTTGTTCTTTTGCAGTCAGTATCTGCAAAACAGTAAGCGAAAGAGCCGGCCTGTCAGTGTAAAAACATTTGAAGATATCCCGTTGGAAGAACCAGAAGTAAAAGTAATCCCAGATGTAAGCACATCTTTTAAAAATAGTCTTAGAAATAATACCAAAGGTGAAACATTAGCTAGATAAATATTAACCTAAGCATTAGAGACTTGAAGCCTCATTATAAGGCTGTCCTTGAGGGTATGTGTGATGGGGTCATTACAGCAATGGAACTTATTGGGCCCCCTTGGTTTTTCCATAAGCAAAGCCCCCGGTCTAAGGTTCAAGACAATCCAGCTTCATGCCCAATTCCCCTCAAGCGAACATAGCATCATTGTGAAAGAGGGATAGAAACGGGTCTCCTCGGCTTCTTCTTCCTAAATTTCTCTCTTCTTCCAGGCCTGCATCTATTTCTTGGAAGCAGTTACTTCCTTTTATAGCCTGCACGGTTTCTGGCTATGATACCTTTACCTGCCTCTGCAGAACGTGGGAATGTTGTCCGATAGATGGGTTAGGAAATCAGTTTAATTAAGTAATTGTTCAGTGTACACCATCAACTGTGCCATCTCATTGTCTCTTAAAAAGGACAACCAGACGGACAGTGGTATGGTTCTTGCATCCGAAGAGCTGAAAACCTTGGAAGACAGAAGCAAATTAGCCCCATCTTTTAGGTAAGGCTCAGCCGAAATAGAAGGACAAATTTCAACAGGAACTTTTGGAAGGAACCTAGGACTTAGAGTGTAGGTGCAGAGTTTTCCCTTTTTGTGTCTTCGTGGGTTGGGCAAATTTGCATCAACCTAACTAATAAAGAATGGAAACAAATCAAACTAATTACCTGGCAAGTCTAAAAAAGAATCTGAACTAAGAGGATTTGGTCAGTTTTCATGAGAGTTTATGAATACTAGGGGATTTTTGAGCATATTTACTATGGTCAGTGGTTTGTGTGGTACTGGCTAAGTAAAAAAGAGGTCATTGCATGTGATCCTTAAAACTGTGGAGATAGTTAAAATCTTTGTGCACTCTACTCTGAAGAATTTTCAAACTTGAACAGCAACGGGTACACCTGTCTTTATGAAATATAATGTATAAAGAAGCCATTATCTATTTGCTTAAGATACTTAAATATTTTTGGCTGAATTATTAAGTACTTAATTGTGGGAAAAATGCTGAATTTGGTTTTGAATATTTCTTCCATGTGATTCTGTAGGAATTCGTAGCTGTTTTGAGTAGATACACCTGCTTTTAACTTAACAAATAAATAAGATTCTGTATTTATAAGAATATTGGGATTCAGAGTAGTTATTTATTTGCTAGCAGGTTCACTCTAGGTGAGAATAGAGAAGACTTTGATCTACTTATAATCGAACTGTTGGATGAAATGGGACCACTCTTGGTACCGAGTGATGGTCATGTAAAACAAACAAACCCATTAAAATGTGCCATTGTGCCATTTCATTGTCTGCCATAGGCCCAGGATGAGAGACTGTGAGAGCCGATCATATGTTTCATTCACTGATTCAAATATATTTGTTCAGCAATGAATAGGTACCATGCCATTGTCTGAGACACTAAGCTCATTTTACTGAGGTTGGATTGAAAGAAAAAATGGATATCTAGTCATTTGAAATAACTTTTAAACCATATATGAACACGGAGTTAATCAAATCCTTTTTTTGCAGTTTTTAACATGAATAGCTTGGTAAAACACCTACTAAGGGGGCAAAAAAACCCACACTTCAGAATGGCTTAAGCTCCACACAGCCTACACCAAGCTACAGAAAGCCTTTTTAAGCTTTTTTTCTAAGCTTGGACATGATTACCGTCTGTCACGATTCCACCGTCCTTCCAAAGAATGTGGTTTTGATGAGTAAAAAGCACTTTTTGACATGTCTGGCTTGATTACACACACACGCTTCGACTTACTAAAGTTGAAAGTTGCACAAGAACTTTATTAACACCACCCACGGGCCTTGTAATGCCTTACTTGACAGTGTGGTGCAAGCACTAGTGGACTTTCAGAGCATCCCAGTTTCGCTCCACATCCTGAAAGAGTCCCTTTGGCTCCTATCCTTGTATACAAACTTGTCAATCTGCAAGGCCATAAAAAGGTTCCACTGGTTGGAGCCTTCACATAACTCAGGAGAACTGCCTTTTATCTCATCTCAGGCTTGAAAGACTTGGACCTGAATAAGACGACTTATCTGAAACTCCAGATTCACGCGAGTACCTGAAAATAGACATTGTCTGAGTGAGGCTGCTATGTTGATGAACAAGGGGGAGGGAGAGGGACTGGTGTCTCCAGGAAGATGCCAGCCCACACGGGGTTGGGAACGGGGTTAGGATAAGATGCAAAAGAACTCCCTTCTCTCTGCCGACTCATTTGGTTGCCATCTCTTCTGCAGTGGAATGATGCCCAGCAAAAGCAAGGAGTCTGTGGCATCTGAAGGCTCAAACCAGACGAGCGGCTACCAGTCGGGGTATCACTCCGATGACACGGACACCACTGTGTACCCCAGCGAGGAGGCGGAACTTTTAAAGCTGGTAGAGATTGGACCGCAAGCTGGCAGTGCAGCTCAGATTCTCCAGCCTGATACTGGGATCACACTGAGCTCCCCTCCTGTTTAAAAGGGGGCACCCACGTCGCCCAGTCCTAGAAATCACATGAGAGGTGCTGCTCAGATTTTCAAGTGTTGTTCTTTCCACCACCAGAAAGTAGCCACATTTGATTTTCATTTCAAAAGCAAGGACCTTGGACTGCAGGGAGGCAGTCCTCTAGGCATTTCCTGAGAAGATGCTTGTGACCCAAGAATGTGTTTGTGTCTTCTCCCGGTGTTGACCTTATTCTTTTTAAAATTCATTTAAAAAGTATGTCTGATGCCCCCTAATGTGGGTCACCCCAGGGGTTACAGCAAAAGAAGTTCAAGAAATGGCTTCATCCTCCAAGAAGTAGCAGTACCGGGGGAGCTGACACCTGTAAAACTAGAAGATAAACCAGGCAATGGAAGTGCTTTAGGTGTTGAAGATGGGAAAGACCTTTAGGACTGAGTCCATCTAAGAAGCTTTGTTTAGGAGATGGGTCCGGAGCCAAGTCTTATGTGTGGGGAATGGATTGATGGAAAGGAAGATGCTGGCTTGCTTTGAGGATGCACTGGAGCCTGCACATGCATTGCGTTGGCTCCGGTGGAGGTGGACATAGGGTCTGTTAGGAAACGTAAAGGCTTCATACGAGGTGACTGGTTTTAGAAGGTTGCGTGCTCTTCCCATTTGGGCTAAATGAGAGTTCCTTGTGCTGTTTCCGACTCCTAATGAGAGTTCCTTCCGGACTCTTACGTGTCTCCTGGCCAAGCCCCAGGAAGGAAATGATGCAGCTCTGGCTCCTTGTCTCCCAGGCTGATCCTTTATTCAGGACACCACAAAGAAAGGACACGCAGCCTCTCTGTTGCGTCGAAGATTTCTGACTATGTAAACCAGCTTCTGGTTTCTTCTGGATGAATACCGACATGTCTGTCCTGATGTGATACGTCTGAGCCTGAATGCAGTAGATTCAACATCAAGCTGTGGTGTCAAAGCTTCAGGAAGAATATTACTCTCTTGTTCCTTCTCCCCTCTCCATGCCTTCCCCCTCCCTTCAGTATTTTCCTGACCTCCCAGCCAGTCAGTATTCTAGTAATTTGGCCTCTACACCCTAGTAAAAGCTGACCTGGTTTGTTCACTCTCTGAGTAATTATTAGCCAGATTTCAAAATTACTTTGTAGCCAAAGTTATAACAACTATTGTATTACTTAGACTTTTAACATGTAAAGCTCTTTCTACTGGTTTCTGCCCTTGTTCTTTCCTTTTTAAAAAAGAAAATGTATTTTTCGTTTGGTACCATAGTGTGAGATGCTGGGAACCATGACTATAAAACATGCTATGGCACATATATTTATAGTCTGTTTATGTAGAAACAAATGTAATATATTAAAACCTTATATTATATATAATGAACTTTGTACTATCACATTTTGTATCAGTATTATGTAGCATAACAAAGGTCATAAAGCTTTTAGCAATTGATGCCATTTTATTAAAAAAAAAAAGTGAAAAACTTGAAGTAATCCCTTTGCAAGGTTGCATCACTGTACCTATCATTTCTCTCACTTCTAGAATGGAGGAGGGGGAATCAGACATCATTTCCATATGGCTGTTTTTTATTTTCACTTGTTCCCTTATTCTTCTTATGAAGGATATCTTCATTAAATGTTTATATACTTTTTAAACCAATAAATGTATTCTTAGTAAAAAAAAAAAATACAATGGTATAATACTATCACAGCTGTTTTGAGGGTAAATATATCTGGCTTAAATGCTTCTCCCCCTCCTTCGTTACACAAATAATTCACACACACATGCACTCTTGTTAAATTCCAAGCACTTCTGAGATTCTTAAAATGTGGACTGAGAGATACCTGATAAATTGTCCAACAGTATTTGTGGCTCGCTAGTAACCCCTGTGCCTGTTAGAAGAGCCAACCGTGAAAATCATGGGGCGAGAGATCCTGAGACAGGTGGCCAGACCTGGCAGTGCAGGGAAGCATGGAACGTATCTATAGTTTTCAATAATGCTTTACTCTATCCTTGCAGTGTCAGAACCTCAGATCCAACATTGCCATTTTAAATGGTTACTTTTGCCTGAATTCAGTGAGTGGAATTATCCAAAGATCATTGGCACCAAAGTGTGGTCCTACTCTTTCTTCATGGGATTTTTTTTTTATACAAGATTTTGAAACGTTTATATAATCAAAAGATATGCCTATTATTTTTTTTAACGTCTTCTAGGTTTTTTAATTATATTGATGAAGGTCTTCCCAATTCTAAAATAATGCAAAATCCTAAATTGCCTTCCTTCTTTTATTACATTTAAATCCATTTGGGATTTATTTTTGTATATGGAGTGAGGTAAGGACCTGGCTTTGTTTTCTTCAAGCGGCTGTCCATCATGGCAGCATTGTTTATTAAATATACCTCTTTTCCCCTGTGCTTGGGGAAATACACACTGTACCATTTTTCAAACCCTATCATCTCACTGAGATATTCTGCACAACTTTATGATGGAAAAGAGGGTGGCTCCGGGTGTGTGTGGTTCCTGGGCACTGCACTTACAGATTGGGCCATTGGCTGGAGTTAGTGGAGTAGGGTCTTCTGACAGATGTTAAACTGTAGGTCACGCCCGGTCTTGTCTTTCCCATTGTTACAGTGTTGTCCAGTAAATGAATGGCAGAAGAGTCTAGGTTATTCAAGATGGAGAAGACCTCATAGACAAATGGAATTTTCTTCATTTTAGGAAAAAGAGATTTTGTTTCTCGTAAGCGGCCCCTGGCACTGTTTCCAATGCCAGGAAATTGGATTCATTTGAAACTTCACACTTCATAAAGAAATGCTTTCAGCACCTCAGGCAGAATAATTAGGAGGTGAGGTTTGGCCCTCTCCTTCTTCTCTCTTCTGTTTTCCACACCCCTTGTTCTTAGCTCCTTTTCTCTCCTCATTTGCCCCTGTATTGAAGAGAACGTTGTAGCTTTTTAAAGTGCTTCTTGCGCGGTCTTATTTTCAAGGCTTTCACTGAAGGTATTTGGTGTTTTAGGTGAGGCCAACTGTCTCCCCCTGGCTCCTGACCTCTCTCATTCTCTCCCTTGGCTTGCTTTGTTCTTCTCCCTCTTCTCAAACCCCTTTGTCCCTTCTCCTTCTGTTTCTCTCTTTCCACTAAACTTCCTCTCCTGTGAACCCTCCCCCCAGCAGCCTTTCTCCTCAACCACATCACAGGAGAGAGGAGAGTGGTGGGAAGTTTAAGTTCATTACCCCTGGACTAACTATTCCTATCAATGTCTGTCTCAATGAAAGAAGAAAAGTAAAAATCTCAAATCCACAACTTTGTAGTTAACCCATTTTCCTGTCTCCCCTAGTATGTCTTTCTTTCTACCTCTCACTCAGATATTCATCACCCACATGGTAAAATGTAGGCAAAGCCAGAAAGCTTAAGCCTTTCAGTGAGTAGCTCTTGATATAAATCTTCCCACATTTGTGTGCCCTTGTCCCTTAGGGATAGTAGGCATGTCATGTCCCTGCTTTCAGGTAAGGAGTGAGCACAGATCAAAGGGGGTTCCAATCTGTTTTTATAAAATTGCATTTCTGCATGAGTCTCTCCCACGTAAGGGTTTAGACATAAGTGGAAATCTGGGCAGTCTTTGTGAAACCAATATTAAATCTGATTTTGGAGGGGGAAAGTTACAGAATGCTCCTAGGTAATAGAGGTTAAAAAGGTAAAATAAAGGCATTTGCTCTAGTTTTGATCAGAATGGAGAGAATTACAAGAATCTGGGAGGAGCAACTCAGAGAGAAGTGTAAGTTGGCCTGAAGTTCTGGAGCTAAAGTGGTAGAACATACCAGGCTCAGCTGAGGTCTGACTCAGAGATAAGAGCTCTGAGTTAGGAAAAAAGTATTCTAAGGAAGACTATTGATAAGACAAGGATTGCAGTAAACTATGACAGATACGTGACGAGTGAATGTTAATGAGAAGACATCAAACTGTATCTTAGATTTTATTTTCTTTACAACACAGCATATGACCTTTATGTGACTTGATACCTGTAGAACAACATTACATTCAATAGTTTCACTCATAGCTTTTGGTTTAAAAATAAAAGAATGAAAACATATGGTTTGATTTTTTTACATTAGTCTCACCTTTTGTTTATTCCGAGTACTTTAGAACCTATGATCAGTGTACTTACCAGTAACTGGTGACAGCATACCCCCATACTATACTTTAATTGCTAGAAGCTCTCGACTTTTAGATACACTGGAATAGAAAAAGGGCAGGGAATAAGAAAGCGGTCCTTCGCTCCAGTTGTATTCCATTCTTTGCTCTCTGTCCTCTCCCTTCTTCAGGGAGTGACGTTTGTGGGGGGCAGAGAGTGTGGAATAAGTCCAGCAAAGTGGGTTGAGTTCTTCGGTGTGAAGGATACTCTCAGTGGCTGACTCTGATCCCGTCTGTACTTCACAGGATATGGGGTAAGAAATGACTCATCAAGAGCCCTCTGAACCATTGTTATGGGGAGAGGTTTCATGGGAGCCTGGTGCTTTGCATGGAATCTCTTTAAGCTGAATGTCTTATCCTGATAAAGGGGATTGAAAACATTCCGTTCATTGCCACAGAGAGAACAGAAATGGAAATGAAAACCCAGACGCAAAGTAGAGAATTCAGGCTGGTGACATAGTGAGCAACAACATTCCACATTCATCCCCCAAGGTAACAAGAAAACTGGCAGACAGGAATCCTGCAGCACATAGTGGGGAAAAGCGAGGCCCTCCAGAGGAATCAGGTACCAAAGGTTCAGCCCTTAACACTAAACTTTAAGCAAGTCATATTTATTTGTTTGTTTATATTTAACTGTACTTTAAAAATGCTACATTGTGCCAGACACTCTTTTGAAAAGAGTTTATTAATATTAACTCATTGAATTAATCGGGACCCTAAAGCAAGATGTAGGCATCACACTGTAGATTGGGTGGCAATCTCCTCCTTTTATGTAGGAGACATAAAGGGATCCTCACTGATGGTTTCTACAAATGTTTGTTAGGCATTTACTATGTGCCAGGCACCTTAGCAGACAGTGGTCAAAACCGTTTTCTTGGCTGCTTGGGTTACAGGTTATCAGCAGAACCCTAGAGAGGAGGAACTCCCATCTTATTCCAGAACTCTCTACATATCCTTATGGTACCCCTTTAACAAATTGAGCGTAGTTCTAATTATTGGTCATTCTTCATTCAGTCATTTTTGAATAAAGATCTGAGTTCAAGAACCCTTCTAGGTATAGATTCCACGCTTAACCTGACTTCAGAGTCAGGATGCTCATGGGAAAAACCAGATAAGAAGCCTTCTGACAGAAGGCTGAGGAAAGGCTTTTCTTGGTCTGGTTCACCTCACCTTGAAGAATTTGCATTTCACTTGTAAAGCAAGAGGAGATTCTGTTAATGCACCCAGAAGAATTCCATGTTGGCAGGCATTTATGGCAACATAGAAGGAATCTTTTGTTTTGTCATAAGTAACATTGTTTGACCTTTATGCTACTGTTCTACATTTTAAACTTTTCCAGTGGATGAAAATCCAAAGTACGGAAAGAATAAATTCCACCATTGCCATTAGTTTTACTAGGAATTCTTCAGTAGGGATTGTTCTAAGTGTATAATGACTTCCCCTTGGGTATTTCAAAATATTGTCGAGTAGCATGCAACACTTCATGAATACATCTGTTCTACAAATCAAAGTGTACTCCTGTATAAACCACCTTGAGAATCTTTTAAGCAGCATATACTTGAAGTCAATAGAAACAGAATTTTCTTTTAGTTCAATCACCACGAATAGATCATGATCTATTGCTGTGCCTTTTCCCCCTGCTCCTGTCTAATATGGTTGGCAAATTGCCTTGAGGACCTGTCATGAAGAGAAAAAAAAGATCCTCATTCTTCCTTTATCAACCTCATTCATCAGTAAGTTTCAGTGTTCTGCCCAGCTTTCATTCTTGTAGTCTTTTGCACTGCAGGAGAGCTTATTCCTTCTCTGACTGATGAACAAGACAAGGGGATGTCATGCCAGAAACTATTCCTGAGTCCAATCTTACAGAATTACTTAGTAATGTTCACTTTAAAAAGAAGTACCAATAAGTATTAATTTTGGATGACATATATATTAGAACAAGTTTAGTCATGGTAATAGAATTTTTAGATAGATATATATCATGGATTCAACTTTCATTATGTTTCTCTGTTTCATGGTGATAGACATTTCAAGTAGCTCTGCAGTCACTCAGACCTGAGTAGCCTGAAGGACAGAGAAATAACCTTGATTGTTGATCGGCTGCCATATGCCAGGCACTGAGCTATGAACTCCTCACATTTTACCTCATTAAATCCTTGTAATGGGCCCTCGTGTTAGGTGCTGTTATCACCAGGTTCCAAGTGAAGACTGGCAGTTAAAATTTGAAGCCCCGGTAAGCAAGGTTATGCCGGGATTGAATCCAGTCTACTTATACCTTGGGGACATGTTCCTATTTGGGATGGGAACCAGAATGGGATCCTCTCTCCTGATGGAAGGCAGTGAGCTGACTCATCTGATAAATCAACCAACCAAAAAAAAGATACATATGAAGGTGACCTGGTACCTTTAATTGTCTTAGTTAATATATGTTGGCTTAAATATTTCCATCTTTCAGGCAGCTTTATCTACAAGCTAAATCCACTTTGACTAAATGTAAAAGTTTAGTGTTACAATAAACATCTGATTTCCAGAGGGAAGAAAGTGTGTTACTTACTAGCTGTATGGTCTTGAGCAAGTTACTTAACCTCTTTGAGTCTTCTTTTCCTTAGCTGGATAAGAATTAAATGAGATACGTATGTAAAATAGCCACCATACTACCTGATAAGTGGAAAGTATTCAATAAAGGTAGCTATTTTCTTATGCTGCTGGGGATAGGGAAGTTAGGTTTATAGCTTGTTGAATGATAGTTCTCAAAGATTGTTAATTAACTTACCATTGACAAACCGGTTGGAGGTCTCCAATGGTGCTTTCTGCTGTCCCTGGTTCCCTAGGTTTGAAGACTGGCATAAGGACTCAGCATGAAGAACAAATTGCTGGATGACAAGCGCCTGGGAAGATTGCAGTGTGATAGAGTCAGGATTCAGTAAAAGCTCACTGGTCAGTGACTCAAATAACTTAATTCAGTTTTTCTGCACAAATTTTGGGATGGGGCACCATGGCTTAGCAATAACTTTAAATTGGTTAACAAGTATCAGTTTGCCAAAAATCAGCTAGACAATGACCAATGTGCTAAAAATCAGTTTGTCAGATGACCGGTTTGCCCAATGATGAGCTCATCAAATTAAACTTGTCAATAAACACCAACTTTCAAGAGTTATCTATAAAGTTTACAGCCATTTGTAGTGAAGATTTCTGTGAAGTTGTAATGGACTGGTTTTCACTCTGTCTTCAAAACAGAATTTTATGGGAAGTTCAATTCTTCAAAAGTTGATGGACATAGGCTTACATTTCCCATTAATACATTTAATCATTTTCAATGAGTCATTCAAACTCATCAATTTCAGCATAAAATTGTATTATATATTTGCCATTGATATATAAATTCTGTCAAGGGATCCAGACTAATCAAAATGATATGAAATGCTGACTTTTTTCTTACTAACTGCTGCTGGAAATGCAAGATGAAGTCTCATATGCCATTTGAGGCATTATTGAAATGACATTCAAAGCAATAAGAACTCAAAAGTGGCTGGAGCAATTCCATTATACTAAGAATGTTAGCTTCATCAAGACAAGAATTTCTGTCTATTTTGTTCACTACTTTATCTCTAGTGTCTAGAACAGTGTCTGGACAGTAGTAGGTACTCAATATCTGTGGAATGCAATGATAAAATCGGTCATTGGGTAAATAGAATTTTAGCCAATTGGCTCTCAGCAAATTGATTTTTGGCATTTTAGCTTGGTTTCCTAGGTACCAGCCAGAGCAAAAAAAAAAAAACCTTAAGGGCTTTTGTTGACTACATGTTCAGGGTACGTTGGAGTTTCCAAAGAGGTGAAAGAAATTTTAAGTTGTGTAAATATGGGGAGATCAAGGGAGGGATTTGTCCGCCCAGTCTCCTTGCTGATTAGACCAACTTGATTCTGACTCTCCATTCCTGGAACCACACTTAAGAGATAATTTGACAAGCTGTAGCACATCCACAGGAGGGTGACTGGGATGGTCTTACATACAGAATGGTTGGCAAACTGGAACTAGTTAGACTGGAGAAGGTTTAAGGGGTTATGCAAGGGCTGTCTTTTAATATATGAGGAAGCTTCCATGGAAAGTGCTCTTTCTTTTGTGTTGCCAAAGGGCAGTTAGACCAATGGATACAAACCATGAGAATGGCAGACCCTGGGTCATCTGATGCCCAATCACGTGTTCTTTTCTTTGTGCCTCGCAGAGTCTCCCTTCCCTGGAGTAAGTAGAGATTGTTCTGTAAGGTTGTTGGAGAGGAGTTATAAGAGTTGAGGATCAGGGTACCAGTTGGCTCAGATGGCCTCCAAGTCCTGTTTCAGCCCAGAATATTAGAGACCAAGAAGCTGGGTGCTTGAGTAAGACAGACGGGTTTGGATCCTGACTCTACCATATACTAGCTGTGTGATCACGTACAAGTTACTGACCTCTCTGAGCCTCAGTTTCCTCATTCATGAAATGGAGATAACAACCGTACAGGGGTTGTCATAAGGGTTAAATAAAATACTGGATGTAAAGGGCTTAGGAGAGTGCCTGGCACATAAGTGCTCAATAAGTTCCTTACCTATTATTATGAATCAATGAAAAAGAATGTACTCTGTCTTCCTTTCTTTTTGCAAGAGGTGGTAATCAAGATTTCAGTCTCAAATTGTTAACGTAGACACTTCTAAGAGCTCACCAAGTTCTTCTGAGGGCAGGGAAGTTACTTTTTTGTTTTCAAAATAGCTGCTTCCACAGATGACGCCCGAATATATACACAACACTTTAGAGTTTGCCGTGGACTCCAGACTTCTGCTTTGTTCAGGGGCCTGGGTGGACTGGAGACAGGAAGAGGCTCTGAGACACAGTGGCCAAGGAGCCGGAGTGCAGGCCGGGTTCAGCAGGGAAGTGGCCCCGTGAGTCACAGGCTGGAAAACTCCAGCAGGGCCCCTCTGGCTTCTGGCTCCCGGCTCCTCACGCTGGGAGACATTTCCTGCTCTTTACACTTGGCGGCCCCGCCTCCCCCAGGAGTTCCTTAAGACTCGGTCTTTAACTAAATTGTTGTAACCCAGGGGAAGGAGTGTTTTCTGTGTCTGCCAAGGCAGGAATCTCCCAAGCTTTGCAATAATTGTGTATGAAGCAAGTTGTTTCTCCGGCTGGGGCCTACCTTGCCGTCCTGGCGAAAGGAAGGCGGTAGCGTTGACTGGTTCCCTCGGGGGTTGGAGGGGCTTAGCTAGCTTGTGAGTTAGAAAGCCAAGTGTTACTACCAAAAGATTCCTTCTACAGCACCCCTGGAAGGGCAAAAGCTTCGCTTTGACTTTGGATAAGGTGCTCAGTAATCCCCTGGGCTTTGCTTGCTCGAGCTCCACGTGGCATGAAGGTCAGCACAGGAAGCCCTGGTCACCGGGGCAGAGGAGCTGATGTGGGTCATCTGGGCCCCAGCTTGGCCTTTGACAGGTTTATGGAGGACAGAAGGCAGGGAGGAAGCTCCTCCCTTGGCTTTGGCCTCCCAGCTGGTTCAGGTTGGGACTCTGTTCAAGGCCCCTCTTTGGGCCTGCAGACTGATTAGGCCCCAGACCCTCCTGGGGTCATTTGGAAACAGTCCAGGCCCTCTAACATATGGCCCTGATAAGGATCTCCCTCTCCGAGATAAGGAGCTGTTTAAGGGAATCCGAGGAAGCCCGGGGTTTGTTTCCATAACGCTGCACAATGTAAAGTGTAATCCCTACACAGATGCAATTAGCTGTTAAGCATATTAAGTCACGAGGAAGGGGTGCTCTGCTGGCTCATAAATTACTGTGAGTCCACCCCAGGGGGACCGAGGGCAGGTATCTTTTCCTGCCAGATCATTAGAATGGTGACCGATGATGGGTCAGGAGGCTGAACTTTCTGCAGCTTCGGCAACCACGAGCCTCCTGAGGAGGAAGGACCCCAGGGAGCTGCGGCCACGAAGGACCATTTGTTTCCCTAATATTGGGAGGGCTCTAGAGTCACCTCTGAGGGAGGCTTTGAAGTCCTGTCAAGGCTCAGTGTGGCAGCCAGCTGGCTCGGCGTTTCCCGCTAACTCAGGGTTTGGCACTACAGCGCTAGGTTGCCAGGTGAGCTTGGTGAAGGTTGAGTGCCCCTCCAGAATGGTCAGCTGGATGCCTGGCAAGGCCATTAAAACTGCATCTGTCAGAAGGAAGGAGACTGTAAGTCTCATTTCTGGGCAAATAGCTACTAAACGGCCCTTACCTTTTGTACCAATGGCACCTCCTCCTAACTTCCATTGATTTCATAGAAGTAATAATAACAACAACAGTAATCATCGATAAATTAAGAACTTAAGTCTGTGCTAGGCAGGGTACTAAGCAGTTATAAATATAGTTCTCATAACAACCCTCTGAGCTAGGTGCTAATGTTATCACCAATTTACAGATGAGGAAACTGAAGTTTAGGCAGGGTAACCTATTTGTACAAAATGGTACAGTTAGTAAGAAATAGTGGATCCAGATTTTAATCCCAGAAGCTGATTCAAGCACTGAAACTCAAAGTCAATATTTTAGGACCTGTTAGAAACCTCTCTCCACTAGGCTTGTGGAGAAATGTGCCATTCCTCAGACTCCAACTGGTATCAAGACCAACCCAAAATAAGATGTATTAGAAAAATATGTTGGTAGCGCCCGTAACAATACTATCTTCTCTATCCCCTCTCTTTATCAGCCTGATTTAGCCTGACCTTCAGAAACTCATATGGGGCTTTTCTGTCATAGTTAACTTCATGTTGTTTGGGAACTTTTTGAGATGGTGTAAGAACAAAGCAATCGGTGAAAACGCTTGTAATTACGTCTTTGAGTGTCTTCCAATTTTATGGAGACAGGGTTTTTCAGGAGAATAACCAACAGTTGGGGTGGGATGCTGAGGAAATCAAGTTAAGATTCTGGATTTCTAAGCAGAATCTAGGAAAGTCTCTTTTCCTTTGAATTGGCCAGCTAGCACTCCAACTGTCAGGCTCTCTGGAGTTTGTGTGCCCGGGCAGGATAAGATGCTCAAGGCTGGGTGGGTGGCAGACTACATGTTTTCAAGGTGACATTCTCTTTCTCTTCTGGTCTCCTCTATGCAGCTTCCAATCAGAAATATGTGAACACTGACAATGTCTGATCTGAGAATCCAATGAGCATTCTCTGCCACGGCAGATTGTGATGTGACTGCTTAATGATGTCACTGCTCTCTTTAAGATGCTGGCTGCACCTTCCACCCACTGACTTGTGAGGGGAGATTCCTAGAGACCGACTCACTCTAAGTGGAAGCTTTGTTGATTTCTCTTAAGGGACAAGAGGGTCTCCTACCAGGCACTTTATTGAAAGTTAGTCTCAGCCCACTACCGACCTCCACAACCTGCTGGGATTCTTCTTCCATGGGCGTCCTTGGACCCTGCACTGTATGTAAAGTGCTGAGTGCATACAGGGGGACAGCGTGACTGCCTTGAGCATTGAGCGCACCAGATAACAGAGTCTGTGCAGTAGACTTAGGATGGCAAGACAGAAAGTGGCTCTGTGGCCAGCAAGAACCAGGTGGGAGTGGAGTAGAGGGTGATCGGGTCAGCCAGGCTATGCCGAGACGAGAACACAGCTTACTCCGTGTCTTATCAATTGCCATTTGGTGTGACTTAAGTCAGCCCAGTATTAAATTTTTTTTAAAGTATGAGGGCAGTGGTGGAGTGGGGCAGGCATGGACGAAAATCTAAATACTGTGGTACTCATTTCCAGGACCTTCAGGAGATAATGTCCCACCAGGAGCCGTGCGGGGACACTTAGGGTAGGCTTGCCCCAAGGTGAAATAATAATCACAAAGTGATCTTTACATTTTCTGATAAAGCTCTCCCTTTTGCTACTAACAAAAGCTGATGAACATTGTATTTGAGTTAAGCACTGAAAGCAGCAGGGAGTGTTGAGATAAACCACCACAATTATTAACATACTTGCTGTTTAATGGCACGAAAACCACCATTAGTGTGGTGGGCCTGACTGGGTCCCCGCAGGGATCCTGCCCTCGTGTGGGCCCAGCTTATTACGTTTTATTGACAGCCCGCAGCTCATGTTAATTGTACAGCCATCCCTAGGAAGTGTTAGTCCCTGAAAGGTGTAAGCTTGTCCCTCCTCACACCAGTTTGCTTTCCTAGGGCCTCGTTAGGTAGAGTGGTGGGTCAGTTTGCAAGTTGTCATTCTTGTTTGTGGCTGTGACTTTTTTTTTCCACTATGTATCTCACGAGATACCTGTGTTCCCCTCTCTCTTCCCCCTCTACTGTACCCACCAACTGTTCCAATATGGTGCTTTTGATGGTCTGTGTTGAGAATTGATGCTCTGGAAGATTTCATTTCCAAGAGCTTGTTGAACTCTTTTAAGCAGGTACTATTTATAACAGCTTCCTTGCTAAGAGTGATTTTATAAATGTACTTGCATGAAAAATATTTTTGAAGCTTATTGGCAATTTATAAGAATGGAATGTATGAAGCTTCTAGCACCCTATACCTTCCACAGTGTGCCAACCAAAAACATAAGATATTCAAATATTGTATTCACTTGATAGTTAAACTCAACATTTACTAAAATATAGTGTAACTTTTGTTAAAGGTAACTTGTCACAAAATAGTTAATGAAAACATAAACACTTTTCGGAATGACTGAGTAGGTTCGTCCACATCCTTGATCGTTAACGTGTTACAAATACGCAAAATCACATGGAACAGGCTTTGGATGGGTTTTGTTAGGTCCCCAAGAAACAGACGTCAGTAATGGTGCACTTTAGAGGCAAAGACCTCAGCCCAGGAGGAATCAATGTGAGAAAACCCCAGAGCAAATCCCTGCCTTGAAAGTTTAAGAGAAACAACAATGGAGATGTCTGCAAAGGTGTCTTTATCTGTCAAAGTGCTTTCAGGTGTAACGAACAGAAAACCCTGACTCAGATGGGTTTGCCCCTGAAGACCTTGACTTGACCTTGGAATAACCTGGGGATCAGTAGTTTCTAAACTCCCTAGAGATTCTGATATACAGTGAAAGTTAAGAAAAACTGTTTTAAACAATAAGAAAATGTATTACCTCACATAACAACAAGTCTGGAGGTGGAGCTGGCTTTAGCAGCTCTGCGATGCCACCAGAGACCCAGGTTATTTCCATCTCTCTGGTATTTGATCTTCAGTGGCAGTTTCAATGTCACACAGAAAGCAAGATGGTTGTGGTTGGTCCAGACGTGACAGTGTGAGAAAGAAAAGGAGAAACCATGTCATCGTGGGGCTGTCTCTCAGAGACAAGCAAATGATCCCCACTTATACCCTGGACTTCACCTGATGGCTCATTGGTCAGAGCGGGCCATTTCTGAATCAGTCACTGGCAAGGAGGATGGGATTATCCTTAGATCAATCAGGAAGCCCTTGGAACCAAGGGTGGGATGGCCGAAGCCCATGGCTTTGCCATGAAGCACAGGACCTTGTGCCTGAATAAACTGGGTTTGTTATGAAGGAAAATGAAGTCTGGATGAGGGAGCCATTCACTGTGAGTGATGAGGTGAACTGGAGTGACTTGTTTGGTTTTATTTTTCTTTTTACTGCTTTTTTTTCCAAGTCACAAAACTAATATATGTTCTTTGTACAACATTTTTAAAATTCAGGAAATTAAAGTCACATTACTTTCTACCTAATAACATTATTATTACTTGGTTTTAACATACGTATTTTAAATATATATGTTATATATATTTAGAATATATGTGTATATTTAGAATATATATGATTAGAAACCAAATATTAATAATACAAAACATACATATTTTATGTATATATGTGTGTATATTTTACATATATATACATAGATAGATATGTAAGGATATAATGGGATAATAATATGCATGGTATTTTGTAAGTCTGCTTTTTCACTGAAAATATACTGTGAACATTTCCCCATGGTAGTAAATACTCTTCTAAATCTTGATTTTTGATGGTCACGTAGTATTCCATTATTAAATGTGTAATAACCAGTCCCCTGTTGTTTGATTATTGTTTTTCTCATGTTTTTTACATTATAAATGTAAAAATATTATATGTAATATTTATAAATGTAAAAATATTAATTTGATAAACATAATTGTGTCACTTTTCTCTTTCTTTTAGAGATCTATTTCTAGAGGTGGAGTGGCAGACTTAAGATTAAGATCATTTTTAAAGCCTTTAATAACTACTGCCAGTTTATCAACTGATATGAGTGGTACAATGCCTTAGGAGAGCAATTTTGAGAATGTATCTGGTCCATTGTATCAAAAGCCTTAAAAATATTTATATCTACTAATCCTGTTCCTGGGAAATTTATACTGAGGAATTAATCTGAACTAAACAAAAGTAAGAGAAGGCTATCTGCACAAAAATGTTACTGGCAGCAGCCTTGATAACAGTAAACTTATAAGAGTAAATGCTTTAGAAACACATTACTGGAAGGGTTCTTGGAGATCATCTAATTCTTACTTTTCAATGTGGAAACTAGTGTCCGGAGAGTTAAAGTGGTTTCCCTAGGATCACACAGAAAGCTGAGGTGTTCAGACTCCCATTCCAGATTATAGCTTGTAAAAGTTTCACTTATGCCTTTCAAAATGTTAAACTTTTTTCATAATGAACTCTCAACCCATAATCATTTAATTTCTTTTTTGGGGAAATAGAGTTTTCAAAATATAAGTTAAATCTTTTCGCACAAGTATGAAATATTCAAAGTATATTGATTTTGCAAATGTAAAATCTCATCAGATTTTGAAGCATTGAAAAGCTATATATCCTGCCTGAGCTTCATCGTGTAATGCCTACATGATAGTATTATTTTTTAAATTAGAAGACATGAAAGTTGTTTTATGTAAAAGGTATACTTAGAAACAATGCTCTAGGGCTTCCCTGGTGGTGCAGTGGTTGAGAGTCCGCCTGCCGATGCAGGGGACGCGGGTTCGTGCCCCGGTCTGGGAAGATCCCACATGCCGCGGAGCGGCTGGGCCCGTGAGCCATGGCTGCTGAGCCTGCGCGTCCGGAGCCTGTGCTCCACAACTGGAGAGGCCACAACAGTGAGTAGGCCCGCGTACCACAAAAACAAAACAAAAAAAAACCAATGCTCTATAAGAAAATCCACCTGTTCTGAACAAAGCAAAACATTAATCACTATTTCTAGTTTCTTCTCAAATAATATGGGAATTTAGAATGCATTAATTTTAAACTGTCCCAGTCTTCACCTTCATGTTAACTGGAATTTAAATTCTCTAAAATTAGTTTTCGTTTTAAAAATTTTTTATCCTTATTTAGATTTAATAACATATTACCAACATTGTGTTCACCATTACTTTATGCATTCACTTCTTCTGTTTTCAATTTCTTCTTGTGTACATCCTTTTCTATGAGGATTGATGCATTAAAAACTTCCTTGACCTTTGTTAGTCTAAAGATGGCTTTATCTCACCTTCCATCTTCAGTGATCAGTTAGCCAGTTATACAATTCTTTCTTCACAGTTTTTTCATAACTGTGAATGTATTATTTCATTATCTTCTGGTACTTATTTTTGCTGATGAGACGTTTGCTGTCTGTCTAATTGCCATGTCTTTGGATATAATTGGTTTTTCTCCTTTGCAGCTTTAAGATTTTTCTTTTTGAATTTAATGTTTGTAGTTTTACTACAACGAGCCTAGGTGTAGATTTATGTTTATTTATATTGCTCAGGACCCTGTGTGCTCCTTCAACCTGAAGTCTCATTTATTTCTCTATCTCCAGAAAATTCTCATCTATAATCTCTCTGAATATTGCCTCTCTTCTACTCTCTATTCTCTCCAGAATTTTTATTAGATGGATTGGAGATTGGAGATTTTTGTCCTATCTTCCAGATTTCCTTGATTTTTCTTTCACATCTCTCATCTCTTAGCTCTCTGTATTGCATTAAGGTAATTAACATTTCTGTGCTTTCATTTCCTTATCTGTGACTTGTGGTCTAAATAGTTCTCACAAATCATGGAAGGGTCAAATGAGTTGTGGTAGGCAGCCTCAAAGATGGTCTCCAGTGATCTTTAAGGAGGAAAGAAGAAGGAGATGAAGGAGGAAAAAAAAAGGAAAAAAGAGAAAAGAGAATGAAGTTAGCATACCCAGCATTTTCTTTTTAAAGACATTTCTGTAAGTCACACTTCTGTAAGTGCAACGAAAATGTTCCAGACAGCATGCAGCAATGAAGAATACCCAACCTTTATATTTGGAGATTTATCCAGAAAGAAGATGAGGTCTGCAGTCCATCTATTCCAATATGTGAAAAAAGATTTTTCATAAAGAATGTGATTCGGGAGTGTCCTGAGGGGGCCCCTGGAATACTGGCTATATTCAATTTCTTGAATTAGGTCATTGTTTTCAGAAGTGGATCTGTTTTGGGATTTGGGTATCAAGATGGATATTGACATAATTATTATTTTAACTGTAGATATAAATCTTATGCAGTATTCTGAATTATGATATACCTCATATTAAAAAGAAAATATAAGAGGAATTTAATTTAATTTTTATTTTTGATCAATTTTCATATCTAATGATATGATGTGTTTTCAGGAATAGAACTCTGACTTCTAATACTGAACCTGTGTAACATGAGTCTAGTTGTGACATTGTGACTGTGGCCTAGAAATCCCATGTCCTAACTCAGTCCCATGTTATTAGTAGATATTCATTTCTAGACAAGGTTCCAGCTGGGTAGGAAGGTTTTCAACATGGAGTAGAGGGACCCTGGCAGGGAATGGTGGATTGCACTGAAGACAAATCTTTGGTACTTCCTGATTCTCTGCCGGATGTGCTTCTTCCCCAGATCTATGGTTTCTATGTCCCTGTATGGGTGCTATTCTTGTGCTATTATTTAGGAATGGTTGTGATCAAAGCAGGATCGTTTGTACATGTCCAGGGTTCAAATGGACCTTCACTGGAGAGAGGAACAGGGCTCTGGAGTGTCCACTGAGGGCATGGAGAAACAACAAACCCCCAGGAGCATCCTTTCATGAGAACAGATATTTTTTTAAAAACTGTTGGGTAGAGAATAATAATGCTGGGGTAACTATTTCTACTAGAGGTAGGAAGAGCTTTCTGATTTGGACAGACTTGTATTTACTAGAGGGTGAGGAAGGGAGAGGCCAAAGGCCAGGGAGGATGTGCTTCCTTCCTTCTTTTAATTGTTTAGGCAGTTACTACACACACACACACACACACACACGCGCGCGCGCGCGCACACACACACACACACACACACACACACACACACCATGGTGTGCAGTGGGCGTTTGCTAAGAGTAGATTCTCCATATATGCACATGGGGAAAAGCAACCTAACTAGATAATGGTCTTCTACATTTATTTATGTGTTATTCTGCACAGAGCACGTGCACCTTATACTGTGATAAGTGTTGTAAGTAAGCTTTGGAGTCAGGCAGCATATCGTTTGGTAAATTATTTATCTTAGCTAAGCACTGTTTTTCTCATCCCATTTTTACCTTTCAGGCTTATTGCAGGGATTGGCAACAAGGTAAGGTGCTTAACATAGCCCCTAGCTTTATAGCACTTGCATAATAAATAATAGTAGCAGTAGTAATTTTCATCTTGGTTGTCCTCTTACTGGAAAAACCTATTAACCGTTTTGGCAAAGATATAAAATTCTGTTCTTTAGCAAGACTTTGCTGGAAGTTGTTTCCACTGATGCTGAGTAGAGAGGACAGTTGAAATGTGTGGATCATGAATTTTGAAATTTACTCCAAGATTTCCAGTAGGAGGGAACAACGTTCAATTCATTAATTTGTTCAACAAATATTTAACCGGGCTTTACTTTGTGCTATACATTGTACTAAAATGCTGGAGAAAAAATGGTGAGCAAGATACATAGATCTCTGCCTCCCTGGAGTTGATAGTACAGGGGATTTTTTTCCGCCTTATATCCCTTTTAGCACCATGTAGGAAACATTCTTTGAGCTGTTTTAGAATAATGAGATCCTTTGAGATGTCCATTTGGAGACCTTGTCCTCTCAACAGATCTCTCAGTCTGAGCATCTTTGGAAGCAATGCTTGCTGCATTTGGGGATCCCCAGCTCAGTCCCAAACAGGCCACCAACCATGAACAGGCCATGGCAAATTCAGGCAAGGAACTCTCCTACAACTTCAGGAACCTGGGCATTTCCGACCGATTCTGGAAGGATTTGAAAACCACTTAATATAGATATCCTGTAAAATTACATTCTACTGGGATCTTGGTTTAATCAGTTTTTATAGAAGCAATTTCTTCTATCTATAAAGCAAGAATCACAGCAAAGAAGAAGGAGCAACTCCCTAGCTACTCATTCCCTGCCCTCCTGTCCCCTTCCCCTTTTCTAAAAAAGTTGTTTCTCCCCTTTTTTTGGAAACATGTCCAGCATTTTAATATGAAAAATGTCAAGCTACAGCATAGTTGAGAGAATTTATAGTGAACACCTGTACACCCTCCACCTAGAGTCTACCACTAACGTTTAACTATATTTGCTTTATTGTGTATCTATTCACCTATGCATCCCTCTACCAATCCATTAATGCATCTTTTCTTTATTGCATTGCAAAGTAAATTGCAGACATCAGTATGCTTCCCTATAAACATTTCGATTTGCATAACATTAAGTAGTGTTCAGTATTTGTTTGCAGTTTTTTCTTTGATATATAACATACAAACAAAATAAATCTTAATTTATCTTAAGGATATACACTGATTTTGACAATTCATAAAGTTGTATAACCCAAACCTCTTTCAGGATATAGGACAGTACCATCAGGCTCAGGAAGTTGTTTCATGCCTTTCCCGATCAATCTCTGCCAACTCCCACCCCCACTAAAGTCAACCACAGTTCGATTTTTTCTACCATAGATTAGTTTTCCCTATTCTAGAATTTTGTATAAATGGAGTAGTATAGCACATACTCTTTTTGTAAGGCTTTTTCCTCTCAGCATAATATTTTTAAGTTTTGATCATATTGTTTTGTGTATTAGTGGTTCATTCCTTTATGTCACTGAGTAGCATTATATTTTATGACTAAGCCACAGGTTTAGTATGTCAGCCTCAAGGTAGTTGAAATTTTTACATATTGGTTCAGGGTTTCAAAAGCGAGTGTTCCAGTGAACAAGGCCAAAGTTGTGTGAACTTTTGTGACCTAGACTCAAAAGTCACATTGGTCAAAGCATTCACAAGCCTACCCAGATTCAAGGGAGGAGAGATGGACTCCAACTTTTAATGGAGTGGATGTCAAAGAATTTGCAGCCATGTTTTAACGCTAACGCAAGTGGGTTTAAGCTTACCATCTTATGTTTATTTTCAAATTGTTGCATCTGATTGTTTGTTCTTGCTTACATGTTTTCTTTTGGATAAATTGGGTACTTTTTAGTGTTCTTCTGGCTTTTGGGTATGTATAATAACAGAATATTCCCTATTCCTAATAACAGAATATTCCTAATTCCTAATATTCCTAATTCCTGATTATTTAGTATTCTTCTGGCTTTTTCGTATGTATAATAACAGAATATTCCTGTCCTTTATATCATTGGTGTCATTCATTTCACTTATATATAAGCATATGTATATATGTATGCTTATATATGTGTATATGCTTATGTATATAAGCAATCGTAACTGAACATATTATTGCTATTATTATTTTGAACAAACTCTCTGTTAGATAAACTAATAGTAAGAAAAATAAATGTTTTTATTTTACTTTCACTTGTTAATTATCTGATGCTCTTTCCTTTTGTAAATCTGAGTTTCTAACCAATATCATTTTCCTTCTCTCCAAAGAAGTTCTAAACATTTCTTGCAAGGCGAGTCTACTGGCAACAAATTCCCTCAATTTTTGTTTTTCTGAGAAAGTGTTTATTTCTCCTTTACTTTTGAAAGATAATTTCACAAGGTACAGAATTCTGGGTTGGTAGTTTTTTTTCTATTAACATTTTAAATATTTCACTCTACTTTCTTCTTGCTTACATGGTTTCTGAAGAGAAGTTGGATGTAATTCTAATCTTTGCTCCTCTATACATGAATGTTTTTTTCAAGAATTTTTGCTTATGTTTGGTTTATGAAGTTTGAATATGATATGCTCAGGTGTGGTTTTTGTTTTCGTGTTTATTTTTAATTTATCCTGCTTGGTGTTCTCTGAGATTCCTAGGTCTATGGTTTTATGTCTAACATTAACTTGGGAACATTCTGAGTCCTTATTGCTTTAAATATTTCTTCTTTTCCTTTCTCTCTTCTCCTTCCATGATTCCCATTATGTATGTTATACCTTTTGTAGTTATGCCTGTTCTTGGATACTCTGTTTTGTTTTTTTAAGTCTTTTTTTTTTTTTCTCTTTGCTTTCCACTTTTGGAAGTTTCTATTGTCATATCCTCAAACTCAGAGATTCTTTCCTTAGCTATATTCAGTCCACTAATGCCATCAAAAGGCATTCTTCATTTCTTTTATAAAATTTTTGTCTTTAAAATTTTGTTTTGATTAGTTTTAAGAATTCTTACCTCTCTGCTTATATCATACATCTGTTCTTGCATGTTGTCTACTTTTCCCATTAAAGCCTTAGTATATTAATCATAGTTTTTATTTATTTATTTATTTATTTTTTGCGGTACACGGGCCTCTCACTGCTGTGGCCTCTCCCGTTGCAGAGCACAGGCTCCGGACGCGCAGGCTCAGCGGCCATGGCTCACGGGCCCAGCCACTCAGCGGCATGTGGGATCTTCCCGGACTGGGGCATGAACCCGTGTCCCCTGCATTGGCAGGCGGACTTTCAACCACTGCGCCACCAGGGAAGCCCAATCATAGTTTTTTAAATTCCTCGTCTGATAATTCCAGCATTCCTGTCATATCTGACTGTGGATCTGATGCTTGTTCCATCTCTTCAAGCTGTAGTTTTTTGCCCTTTAGTATGCCTTATAATTTTTTGTTGAAAGGTGGGCATGATGTAGTGTGTAAAGGAACTGCAGTAAATATGCCTTTAGTAATGTGGTGGTAAGGTGTGGGAGGAGGGAAAGTGTTCCACAATCCTGTGATTAGGTTGCAGTCTTTTGGTGAGCCTGTGCCCTGGACAGTGAATTTCATCAGTGCTTCTGAGTTTTATTCCCCACTCATCCCTTAGGTAGGACAGTATGGCTGGAGAGGCTAGAGTTAGATATTTCCCTTTCCCTGTGTATGTTAGGCTCTGACAGAACCCCAGGAAGTTGGGTTTTGATCAAATAGCTTCTCTTGAGCACAGTCCTTGTTAAGAAGAACAGAATACTCTAGCCTATTTCAAAATGGTTCCTTTTCCACTTCCCTGCTGGAAGCACTGGGAGAGGTTTCTCCACTGTTTACTATGAAGGCCTGGTAAAACTCTTGGAAGTAAAACTCACAGAAGTGTGGGACCACCCCTATGACTGAGTCTCTCTGAAGATCTTTTAAGATTTTATTTTTTTAGAGCAGTTTTAGATTCACATCACAATTGAGAGGAAGGTACAGAGGTTTCCCATATACCCTCTGCCCCATACATGCACAGCCTCCCCATGACCAACATCACTCAACCAAATTTTACATCTGTTACCAAAGGATGAATCTACATTGGCACATCATAATCACCCAAAGTCTAGAGTTTACCTTAGGGTTAATTCTTGGTGTTGTACATTCTATGGGCTTGAACAAATGTATAATGACGTATACCCATCATTATAATATCATAGAGAGTATTTTAACTGCTCTAAAACTCCTGTGAGCTTTGCCTGTTCATCACTTGTGTCCCCTCCCCCTGGCAGTCACTGATCTGTCACCAGTTTTGCCGTTTCCAGAATGTTGTATAGTTGGAATCACACAGTATGTAGCCTTTTCAGATTGGCTTCTTTCACTTAGTAATATACACTTAAGGTTCTTCCATGTCTTTTCATAGTTTGATAGCTCATTTGTTTTTAGTACTGAATAATATTCCATTGTCTGGATGTACCATAGTTTATCTGTCCATTCACCCACTGAAGGACGCTTTGGTTGCTTCCAAGTTTTGTCAATGATGAGTAAAGTTACTATAAACATCTGTGTGTCGATTCTTGTGGGACGTAAGCTTTCAAGTCCTTTGGGGAAATACCAAGGAGTATGATTGCTGGATTGTGTGGTAAGGATATGTTTAGTTTTGTGAGAAACTGACAAACTGTCTTCCAAGATGACTGTACTGTTTTTGAATTCCTACCGGAAATGTATGCATTCCAGTTACTCCACACCCTTGTCAGTATTTGGTGCTGTCAGTGTTTCAGATTTTGGTCATTCTAATAGGTGTGAAGACATCTTACTGATGTTTTAATTTGCATCTTCCTGATAACATACAATGTGGAGAATCTTTTCATATGCTTATTTTCCATTTGTATATCTTCTTTAATGAGGTATCTGTTAAGGTCTTTGACCCATTTTTTAATCATGTTGGGTTTTTTCTTATCATTGAGTTTTAAGAGTTCTTTGTATATTTTGGATAACAGTCTTTTATCAGATGTATCTTTTGTAAATATTTTCTCTCAGTCTGTGGACTGTCTTCTCATGCTTTTGACACTGTGTTTTATAGAGAAGAAGTTTATAATTTTAATGAAGTCCAGCTTATCAATTTCTTTCATGGATCATGCCTTTGGTGTTATATGTAAAAAGTAATTGCCATACCCAAGGTTATCTAGATTTTCTCCTATGTTGTCATCTAAGAGTTTTATAGTTTTGCATTTTACATTTAGGTCTGTGATCATTTTGGGTTAATTTTCGTGAAGGTCTGTGTCTAGCCTTTTCTTTTTGCATGTGGATATCCCGTTGTTCCCACACCAGTTGTCAAAGAAACTGTCTTTGCTCCAATGGATTGTTTTTTCTCCTTTGTCAAAGAACAGTTGACTATATCTTTGGAAAGCTATTTCTAGGCTCTCAATTCTGTTCCATTGATCCATTTTCTATTCTTTTGTGAATACTGCACTATCTTGATTACTGTTGCTTTACAGTAAGTCTTAAAGTTGGGTAGTATCCGTCCTCCAACTTTGTTCTTCTCCTTTAATATTGTGTTGGCTATTCTGGGTCTTCTGCCTCTCCATGTAAACTTTAGAATCAGTTTGTCTGTCAATATCTATTAAATAACTCGCTGGGATTTTGATTGGGATCGCATTGAATCTATGATCAAGCTGAGAAGAACTGACATCTTGACAATATAGTGTTTTCCTATCCATGAACATGGAATATCTCTCCATTTATTTAGTTCTTCTTTGATTTTGTTCATCAGAATTTTGTAGTTTTCCTCATATAGATCTTGTACATATTTTGTTATATCTGAAAGTATTTGATTTTGGAGGGTGATAATGTAAATAATAAGATATTTCAAAAAAAATGTGCACCACTTTCAAAAGAATCTTCTGAGATGGTCTTGATCATCTGATGGAAGCAAGATAGCAGCTGGCTTGGCCAACAGGTTTGTGTTTATGTGGGATATCAGAAGCGCGAGGATTTTGTATAAGCTGCCCAGCCATGCTGGCTCCATCAATGAAGTGTCTTTCTACCCTGATGAGTCCATTATTCACTCATCATCCAGTGACAAGAGACTGTATATGGGGGAGGTTCAGTGAAGATATGGAATGGAAGACTTGGGGCAACTTGACCTTGATGTCTCAGATTGCATCAGGGGCATCAAATGGTGCCCAGACCATCATCTTCCCTTCAGATGAAAATCATTACTAGCATAAAACAAGGAGATGGCCATATTCCAATGACCACATGTCTTCCATTTCACTAGAATGATTAAGGCAAGCTTCCAGGGCCCTGTAAAAACCAACTGCTGTATTTCAGGGACTGTTTTATTTTCCCTCTTTTTTTTTTTTTTTTCTTTAAATAAGATTTCTTCAAAAGGGCAGATATTAGGTGGTTTGTAGTTTCCTGTTTTCTAAGCCAAGCTAAAGACAGGGACTGTGACTAAAATTTGTTAGGGAATTTTTTTCAATAACTGGCTTTCTCTGCTTCTCTGAGTTATTTTGTACTAAAAGCCAAATAGATGCCTTTTTACAAGGCAAGAAAATGTGTTTTTAGTTTCAAATTGTACTTGTTCATTGAGAACTCTCAGAGTTGTCCACACTCAGCCTCCAGCAATTTGTCAATTACAGTTCAGGTTTTTCTGCCCAGGTAGTGGTTCCCACAGAAATTCCTACTTGTGAGTTTCTGCTCCAATAAGTTGTGACTCTCTGTATTCACTTGTTTCTCCAATTTGAGGGGCAACAGTTTGACCTTTGACCTCACTTCTCGGACAGAGAAGTCTAAGAAGAATTGTTGATTTTCCAGTTTCTTCAGCTTTTTACAGTTTTTAGCACAGAGTGGTGACTTCTTAAAGCTCCTTACATGCTGGACTGGAAACTGAGGGCCCATTACCTATTTTCTTCATTATTTTTTACTTTCTGTATATCCAGGTTTCTATCTGGTATCATTTCTCTTTAGTTTGAAAATTTTTCTTTAGTACTTATTGTAGTATAAATTTGCTTGCAGCAAATTCTCTCAGCCTTCTTTCATCTGAAAATATCCTTACTTTACCTTCGTTTTTGAAGAATGTTTTTAGTTGGATATAAAATTCTATGGTGACAGTTTATTTCCTTTAAAGATGGTGTTGCATTGTCTTCTGAGATGTTTTCTGTCTTGTCTTCTGTGATGTTTTCTGTCTTATATAGTTTCTGATGAGAAATCAGCTATCATTCATATCATTGTTGCTATATGTATGTCTTATTTTCTGGTGGCTTTTAAGATGTTCTCTTTCTCTTTATGTTTCACCAATTTGGCCATCATATATTTAGAAGGGGTTTTCTTTGTATTTATCTTGCATGGGGATTGTTGCATATCTTGGATCCATGGGTTGGTGTTTTCATCAAATTTAGAGAGTTTCAGTTATTATTTCTTTAAGTATGTTTTTCTGCCTGCTTATCTCTCTCCCCCTCATACTCAAATTCATGTACATTAGAAACTTGATATTATTCATGGTATGGATAATCTATTTATTTTTCTATCTTTTTTCTTTCTTTCCTTCAATTTGAGCAACTGCTATTGCTCTATCTCCCCATTCACTCTCCTCTGTAGTGTCTAAATGCTACTTATAAGCCCCAAGTGTCTTAGATATTATATTTTTCAGTTTTATATTTTCTATTTTTTAGTGTTTAAATTGTTCTCCTGAAATGCTTCATATTTTTACCTATTATATCCATATTTTAAAGTAACTTCTTTAACATATCACAATAGTTGATTTAAAGTCCTGGTCTCGTAATTCTAATAACTGAGTCATCTTTGGATTTGCATCACTTGACTGCTCCTACGTCCTAACTTCAAGTGTGAGTTCTCCCGTGCCATTTTTTTTAAATGTTAATTCTCCCATGATGCAGCTTTCACATTGGTGTAGAAAAGAATCCAACATGATCTGAAATATCAGTGAAGCCTCTTTTCTGGGTCAGAACTTACCCAGCAGGTAGAAGAAGACAGAATCCCACTGGAATGGGCCCCGAGGTGGTGGAAGTATTTGGGTGGTTTTAGGCATCTGAACAGCCCTGGATTTTAAATGTAGGGGATTTTCTGGGTTTAGCTCTAGACCCTATCCTCTTCTCAGTCTGTATACTTTTACTGGATGATCCTATCCATTCTTACGACTCCAGTTACCGTCTATATACTGATAAATTCCAAAACTATACTTATAGTCCAAACTTTCCTCCTGAGTTCCAGACCCATATATCCACTGCATACCTTTCCATCTGGAGGTCATAAAGGCACTTTCAACTGAGCATATTCATAACTTAACACATACATAATTCTCTCTCTCTCTCCCTCTCTCTTGCCAGACTTTAGGTTATCACAATAAAAAATTTTAAATACTTTACACAAAACTGTATATAAAATTTAGTATATTTAAAAAATTGGGGTAACATTAAATTCCTAAGGTATCATTTCTTGTTAAGATGTGCACTAACAATTAAAATAACATCCTATTTTATATCATTTTACATTAGAATTTTTTCATTATTTAACTTTTGAATATCTATTATTTGCATAATCCAAAATATAAAAAGCCTATTAAATGAGGTCATTGCCCAGGCGAAAAGAAGATTTAGAGGAAGCATAAATTATTGTTTTCAAGTGTGTAAAGGTGTAGGGTGCAGAAATCAATGGAGTATCTCTTTGCCACTTCATCCAAAATCTAAAAAGAAAACTGTCTGTTAACCTCACTGAGTTGTGACTTGGTATACACTATGAATTTAAAGTATGAGTATCAGTAACATATTTATCACTGAAACCTGAAAAAACAAAGTCCTTTGTTGGGGTGTATCCCAGGAAACCAAAGGGAGTGTGTCACATTCCTTAGCCTGCGATATGACACAAAATGATGCACAATTGCCAATGCCAAGTCTATAGGTAAGACCATCATGTATTTCTCCCAGTGTAAAATTACTGGAAAAGACATTCTTTTCTTTTTTTCTTTAAAGAACATAGGTGGTAATTTGAGGCTAAGTTGGGAGTAGTTGGCTACTTCGGCTATAGAACAGAGGAGCTTGAAAAAAAAATTCTTAAAAACCTTGTCCAGCATTTGTCTCTGATTCCCATGCTCTTCTCCTATTTTACATCTTCAATGAGCATGACAACAAAGAATTGGTGTTTGTCTCAAAACTGCCCCTGAGAAATGGCAAGTCCTGCACCTGAATGTCTGTTAGCTTTCCCTCATTAGACAATCTAATGTGTATCCTTGTGGAAGGCCAGCCCCAAGGGACCAGACTCAGCCTGCACCTGTGTCTCCAGAACTGGTTCCACAGTTGGGCTTTGTTTTTCCATGGGTCAATACAGTAGTAGAAAGTGTGGAAAGAGCTCAAAATCTAAAGTCAGAGACCAGTATTTAAATTCCTGCTCCCAAACCCATTAGCTGGGTAACCTTAGATAATTCTTACCTTTCCTTCTCTGAAAAAATGGAAGTAATAGTACCTTCCTTGCATGCTTGCTGTGTTAACTAGATAAGACACTCTAGGACCTGATAGCGAGTTGGTGCTCTGTAAATGCTAATTTCTTCCCCACTCCTTTTCCTTTCAGCCTCTAGGGAAGTTATGGGAAGGAGTGGTGCAAATCACCAGCTACAGCCACAAAGACATTAGTGAAAGAAAAGTCTGTGGAAGTGAATATTGTGCATGTTTGCATTTTTATTCCCCTTGATTCTTCATTAATCCTATGGTTTGGTATGGAAAGAAGAAAATGATGTTCTCCTCCTAAGGTTGGCCTCTTTCAGTTGAATCCAATCTGTTTTGCAAACTCCCTCCAAGCAGAGAGCAGCATCTTGCCCCTGCTTTTCTACAGGATCCCTCAAGCTCTGAGGGTGTACTCCCTGCAGAATAATTGCTGTCCCATCGGTCCTCTGTACCGATGGCCTGGGAAACACTCATGGAAAAAAACAATCAAGTGGACAATGCCAAGGATGTAACGGTGACTCAGGTTTTTCTCAGTTCAGTGGTAGCCACTCCACATTCAGCCTGAAGGAAAAGAGAGGCTATATGAGGAAGGTGATTTGGGATCTGAAAGCAAAGGATTTGTTATATTTATATACACAAACTTTTTCCCTCCAGTGGTTCACACGGAAATTCAGGAACAACATTGCTCTTCTGAAAGCTATTTCAGGATTCCAGACGTTTTGTTGACATTTGGATACAAGCTTAAGCACTGGTGTGCCGGTAAGCTGGCTCTCTGGGTGGGGAGTGGGGGACCCTATTGGTGGCACCTGCTGGTTTCCGTGGTGTAAATACTGCCACCTGGGTTGATTACACGCTCCCAACCTGACATCCCCGAGCATGGGGTTGGGAAGAGCCATGAAGAACTGGCTCTCTTGATTTGGTGCAAGCTGGCTCTGGCATCACACTGAGCTCAGGGCTCATGTTTAGTGATAATAGCTATTGGCACATTCAACCCTTGTTGAAAACAGACATCATCGAGTTCTAGAATTCACTGTCTCTTGCTCTATGGCCTGCATTTTGGTCATTGTTCCTCCTGCTTTTTGAAGCGGCTCAGTGAATCTCACCGCTGTGGACCACAGACCTTTTGACTTAATGAAGATTGATGTCTTCATTAGATTTTGAAAAGGAATGCTTGGACATTTTATTACCTGGTGGCTGGTGCCTAGTACTCTCTGTTCCATGGCCCATCTCCCCCACCTCCTGTGACACATTCCTGAAAAGGCTCCAGGAAAAAAATGTTACAGCCTTGGCAGATCAACGTTTTCTGATTGTGCAATACTCTTCCTGAGAAACCCCATTCTCCAAAGGCAGTCATTCTGAAACTGGAGCTAGAAATGGGAGTACAGGCTGGCCACCGGGAGGGTGGCCTAGGAGGCCAAGTGGTGGAGAGCTGGGACAGAATAAATCGATGGGAGATGGTGTCCGTGTGTATTCTGCCGGTTTTATGGGTTTACAAAACTGTCAAAAATTGCATCAGAAAGAAGAAAGGAATGAAAGAGTATTTACTTTTCCAAATACTCCATTTTAATTATTTTTCACCCCTTGCAAAGCAATTTCACAAACATTATCTCATTGGCTCCTCATAGCAGGCTGATGAGACATAATAATATTGTTAATATAATAAAATAACATACTACGTATCATATATCGGTGTAATGTAATATTAATAGTAATATGATAACTATGATTATTTCTCCTTTACAGCAAAGACACTGAGATCAGAGAAGACAAATGACTTGTTTAGGGTCATACAGATGTTAATGACAGTGGAGGAACTTGAGCCCCACGTGTCTGATGCCCGGCTAGAGCTTGCTCTATAATCAGACTGTGTGTATATGTGGTGATCAGAGGTTTCTATCAGCTCTGATTATGTAATCACATGTGCCAGGTGGCATCAGAACTGTCAGAACGTTTAAACAAGTCTGAAGTTGTGCTACTATCCAAGGAGTTTCAACGGCTCCTGGAGGTCAGATGTTTTCCAAGATGTAGTTCAGTAACACCTCACTTATTCAGGGGCTGGCAGGGAAGAAGATAATCTGCAAAAATAAAATGTCCGTGTAATTATTCACATCCCTTAAGCTTCCAAATTTCGAATGAAATCTTTTAAAATGACTTGGCACATCACCCCGTGTTTTTAAACATAGAATGCAAAACACAACTTGTTTAAGGCATCGTTAACTTAGGGCATCGTTGACTTAGGGCATCATTGTCAATCTCAGTTTTTTTAGACTTTAATTTACGACGCTCCAGGGCACTACACTACAAGGTTCCACACTGCTGTGCTTTTTGGCGTTCTTGTTTCTTTTTGGCTTCTATTGGTGCACTTACCTTTTTTTTTTTTTCTTTTAATGTGGGTGTGCCTTTGGAAGTAGGCTGTGGGCTTTTTTTGTTTTTTTTTTAAAGCTGTGGTTTTGTGTTTTTTTTGTTTGAAGATGTTGGGGGTAGGAGTTTATATATTAATTTATTTATTTTTGCTGTGTTGGGTGTTCGTTTCTGCGCGAGGGCTTTCTCTAGTTGTGGCAAGTGGGGGCCACTCCTCGTCGCGGTGCGCGGGCGGGCCTCTTACTATCGCAGCCTCTCCCGTTGCGGAGCACCGGCTCCAGACGCGCAGGCTCAGCAGCCGTGGCTCACGGGCCCAGTTGCTCCGTGGCATGTGGGATCCTCCCAGACCAGGGCTCGAACCCGTGTCCCCTGCATTAGCAGGCAGACTCTCAACCACTGCGCCACCAGGGAAGCCCTGCGCTTACCTTTAACAGTCTCTGCACCCTCTTCTATCTTGCTGTTTCTAATCTGTTAAGGAGTGAGCAACTGGTCCAGATAGACTTGTTGATGAAGTAGGAGGAGATAGGTTTTAAATAAAGGTTTGCATAATCCTCCTAGGAGTAAGCACTTTCTATCATCTTTATTTTTAGGGGTAGGGTAGGAGCTTTTGTTGTGCTGCTCAGATCCCTTTCCTAGACTAGTTCTCTTGTCACTCAGCTGCTGTGAGTGTTGATGACCAATGCTTGCAGCTGGACCCTTCCCTGAAGACTCACTCTCGGTCCACAGGAGCTGTTCCATGCAGAAATGCCTGGGAGGTATCCCCCTACCTCTGGCATGGTTGCAGCCAACTACTAATTCAGGGGTATAAAATCCCAACCTCTTTGCCTCCAGGTGGGGTAATTCTCTGAGGCCATCCTTGTCCCTTGTCCCGGAACTTCCCACGGGATTGGGCTGAGGCTGGACTGTAGCCGAATCCACATCTCGCTTTGTTTCGCCCATGCCCCTGTCTTGCTTCCCTCGCTCTTTTACAAGATGTCCCTGACAGCACTTGCATGAGACTCAGCCTCTGATTCCAGAGACTCTAACCTAATGCAGGCTTCCCCTGCTTTCCTGCTTTTCATATTCTCAGCTATATTCTGGAAACATCTCCCTATCCCTCTCCTCAACTCAACATTAAGAGAGGAGGGTAGCCAAATCATAAAAGAAAGAATGCCTAATGAGAAAAAATTATTTTTGCAAAAAATATATTAGAAATTTTTAAATTCGTCACACTTCGACTTAAAGCCTACCTTATGAGTCACTGTACTAGGGTCCTAGAATACAGATATAAAAGACGCAATTTCCCTTCACCTTATTCTTTTGAGAAATTCACGGCCTATAAACGGCCTGTAAACCAACAAGTAAGTAGGGCAATTATCATACGTCATAATAAGCACTGTTATTGAAGTCAGAACTCATTTATTCTTTCAAGAAATATTTCTTAAGCATCTACTATATGCTAAACTTTTGGAGTCCAAGCAACCCAGAACAAAGAACTATAGAATCCAAAGGCTGGTGAAGAGATGATGGTTTTGACTTTGGAAATGATATTGGAGTTGGTTCTGGTAGAATGAGCAGGAGTTGACTAGGTGAAGATTAGGGAAAGGGTTCGGATCAAAGGACAATGACCTGAAAGCGTGTGGTGTTGAGGGGCGCACTTGGGAGAAGTTTATCACGGCAGGAGATGAGGAGAAGACAGAGAAGAAGACAGTGGATGGAGGTAAAGGGGATGGATTATCTGCCAGGATGAGAAGTTTGGCTTTTATACTGTAGGTAATTTGAAGCCAAGAGAGCCTTATGAACCTGGGAGTGAGGCCAAGACCATTTCAGTAGGAATATGATGGTCAACACTGGGCAGGGAGAGAAGTGGGAGCTCACAGCTCAACAAGCAGATGCCTGCATCAGGCTCTTGAGTGCAGCTACGGACAGCCCTAATGACCTGTGACATCATGGCTTAGCTATGGTGCTGTGGTCCAATCCATGTCTCTTCAAGGAAGAGAATGAAGAATTCCTAAGTTTTTCTCTCTTGAAAATTTGATCTGTAAAGGAACTCAAAATTCTCCTGCTGAGCACTTCTTGTGTTAGAGGTGGTTAGCTGTCTATATTTGACTTGATAGCATCAAGAAATATTCAAGGGAATCTCCGTCCCCAGAACCCATAGCCTGTCATCATTGCCTGAAAGGCTACAGTTGCATGTCCATCCTTATGACTCACCAGTCTCTCACCAGGCTAGGAGAGAAGGTGGGTATTGGCGGGGAGAAGAGGGCAAAGAGGAGGGATTGTGGGCTCTCTGTGGTGCCGTGGGGATATGGGGGTAGTGGGGATGGGGAAGGGTGCTGAAAGAAAGGGAAGAGGCAGAAGGTCAGAGCTTGAGGGAGCCATAAATATACATTTTCTTTCCAACACTGCAATAGGCAGGCGCTGGCTGCTCAAATTTACATCAGTATCACTTAATGCCAAGTATTCTGATTATTTTATTAAGGGGAAGATATTTTCAGATTTTCAGACTGAGCAATTCCTGTCTTTGTTTATATTTTCCCTAGTACTAATAACAACAATAACAATAAACAAACGTTTAACAGTTACCATATGCCCGGCATTGGGCTAAGAACTTTGCCTACATTAATCTCATTTAATTCTTCCCCAAACCTATGACAGAGCTATTGTTAGTACTGACTTATAATGGAAGAGGAAAGTAAAGTCTAGAGAGCTTATGTGACATGCTCAGAATCACAGTTTGTGAGTGGCATACCCAGGTCCATCAGCTTCACTCCAAAGTCAATCCTTAAACTCTGGCTTCCCCAGTATGGTCATTTGCCCCTTCGTCCACCATTTCAAACGCTTTTTGTCATTCAAGGCCCAATTCCAGTTTCTTTTGTTCACTTAACTGACATTATTAAGCACCTTCCATGTATACTGCATCCTCATCTTCCAGGGAGATTTTCCACACTGATTTCTACCTTCTTTAAACACCTGAGTCTTTAAAGTAGGGAGTGAGTCTTACTACGAATAGATTTGTATGGTTCTCTAAATGTTTTTAGTGGATTTATTTATTTTTTTTTCCCTTCAAAGATTTTAATCCATGGCCAGGTCAGGATCAAGTCTTCAAGTTTCCTATCTTCTCAACAGCACCCAATTCAGTGTTGGGTGGATGTGTCAGGAAGGCCCTGACTCTTAGCCCATCCAGGGGCTGTATTTTAAGGAAGAAGAAACACATGTGTGGATCTGATAAGATCTGAGTGATATGTGGAGAAGATGCCCTATGAGTGACGATCAGCTGTGTTTACCATTTAACTGTACAGCGGCAAGCCAAGATAACTGTCGTGGTCTGTGGACAGAAGTTCATGAAGATCACTGCTTGACAGGTCAGAGTAAAGGTCTCTTTCTTTCAAAATATGTGAAGGGGCAGGAAACGTGTGCACCAGGTGTTTTGTGTTCATGACGGCCTGGGAAAGATAATTCTGTCTGCTCGATAAGAACATTGTGCTCTACACACCAGGTTGTTTTTCCAGCAGCTATTTTCTGCCTATAAAAACGAGCATCACTGGCTCTCAACTTCTTTCCGCAAATCCCCTGGGCTGCAAACAATAACAAAAGGTATCTTATATTTATACAAGGCTGCCCTCAGAAAAGCTCAAGGACCTGAACAAAGCTTGTTTTCATATATAAGAGTTCTTATATAATCCCCAAGGGGAAAGGGAGCAGAGGGTGACAATTGAGTTTGGAACGTGGTCATTCCCAGCTAACAAAACGGAAAAGTGAGGGCCTATTGCAGGACACACTGACGGTCATGACCAGGACAGGAAGTCCGTCTTTCCCACTTCCTGTCCAGGGTTCTGAACACTGGACCACACTGCCTTGTCAGAAATCTGAAAATCTGGAGGAGATGGCTGGAGGGGAATGCGTGGGAGAGAAAGCCCAGCCACATGAGAAGGGATGCTGCAGTCTCACTGCCTTTAGCGTCTGTTTTCACCAGTCAGGATTCTGCAGCTCCTAGAGCGAGTGCCCTTTTTGTCCTAGGTAGGACTGATCCGGGGGGGAGAATTTTCATCACCCTCATTAGGAGTTACAGCTGAATCAGAGTAGATCTCAGAGGTCTGGGTGGTTTGGGGAAGAAGAGCCATCTGAGCAAAGGGCATTCTGTAAATATTTGTGACACACTTGGATACAAAGATAAGTAAGGCATAAGCTCTGGATTCAGTCCAGAGCATCATGTAACAGGGGAGACAAACACAGGATGAGAGGATCTGTGAGTGCTAGATGAATACAAGAAAAGAAAGGCAGTTACTTTTTTTTCAAATTCTTATTGGAATATGGTTGCTTTACAATGTTGTGTTAGCCTCCACTGCACAACAAAAGGAATCAGCCATACACATACAGATATCCCGTCCCTTTTGGACTTCCCTCCCGTTTAGGTTACCACAGTGCATTAGGTAGAGTTCCCTGTGCTATTACAGTATGTTCCCATCAGTTGTCTATTTTATACGTAGTATCAATAATGTATATGTGTCAATCCCAGTCTCCCAGTTCCTCCCAACCCACCCCTTTCCCCCTTGGTATCCGTACAAAAGGCAGTTACTTTTTGATTGTGACTTTGAGTCGGGACTCCATGGGCCTAGGAGGGGGTCATTTTTTTTTTTTAACATCTTTATTCGAGTATAATTGCTTTACGATGGTGTGTTAGTTTCTGCTGTAACACAAAGTAAATCAGCTATACATATACATATATCCCCATATCCCCTTCCTCTTGCGTCTCCCTCCCACCCTCCCTATCCCACCCCTCTAGGTGGTCACAAAGCACCGAGCTGATCTCCCTGTGCTATGCGGCTGCTTCCCACTAGCTGTCTAGTTTACATGTGGTAGTTTTGGCTGAGGCCTGAAGGATAAGCCGAAAGGGTTTTAAGGGATACCTTCTACGCTGCACTGAGGCAGTATCTCTCTAGTAAAATCACCTGGGGAGGCTTTTTAGGCAACCCTCATCCCTAAATCATTGGATTTAATTATTGGATCCAAGTGTCACCTGGGTGTAAGTATTATTGAAGATAATTACTCCCAGGTAATTTTACTGAGCAAACAAGAGAGACAACCACAGAAGGAGCATGGTCTTTGGAATTAGACGGCCTTGTTCTAACGCCCTGTGCCATTCGACTAGGCCCATTGTGGCGGCTGTGTCCGTGTCCCACAGCTGCTCTGTTTCCTCCTATTTCTACCAGTGCCTGGGAAGAAACCCTGCCATGGGAGAGTCCCTCCCCTTTGACAAACTTTCCTTGACTGAAAAAGCCTGGACTGGGAATCAGGAAATCTGGATTCTATCCCAGCTCCGCCACTGAGGTGCTACATGCGTGTGCTGGGTCACATAAGGAGATAAAGCAAAGACACTTGGGATTAATATTTGCAAGACATCGCGCTAGGTACTCAACGCATCTCCGGGCCTCAACGTCCCCATCGGTTGAGGTTTTTAGATCAGCATTTGTAGTCCATAAAGTCTATTTAAGAGGCCATGACGAGAATTATCTTTAAAGAATGATGTAAAGCATAATAGAAAAGTGGAGTGCACTGCATAGAATAGGGCAAGTATTGTGAAGTACAATTTTGTTTCCGTTATAAATACATGCACTTACTGCGTCATAATGTAAAATAAATGTCATGTTATAGGTTGTAAGTTAAAAACTTTAAGAGTACTCACTGGCAGTACATATACTAAAATTGGAAAGATACAGAGAAGATTAACATGGCGCCTGTGCAAATACATGAAGCATTCCATGTATTTTTTGATGTTACATTTTTTTTTTTACCACAACTTTAAAAAAAGAGTTTGAGAAACATGGGATTAGATGCTCTCTGCGGACCCCTCCCTTCTGCTTTATAGCCCTTGACTACTCCAGCCTACCCTGAACCTACCTTTCTGTAACCTCCTTTTAGTTAGTACCGTGTAATTCTAGCCTATCATTTATTTCTTTTAAGAGGGAGGCAGGACAGTGTAGTGGTTAAAAGCACCTTACTGAGTTAGATAAATCTATGTTTGAATCGAATTTCTTCACTTATTTGTTGAATGACCTAGAAAATATACCCAACCTCTCCTAGCCTTGGGTTTCTTATGTGGGTAATCACATCTAGGACACACAATATTTCTAAGATTAAATATGATGCTGAAAGTCAGACTCTTAGCATGAATCATCTTGTTCACAGAAAGTGCCTGGTGCAGAACAGCAATTATTATCTGACTTCCGTCCACCCAGATTTTAAGGCACAGTCTGCAATTTTGTGCCTGGAATATACAAAGTCATAAATACCTAATGCATAGAAAACCAAGGATTCCAGCCCCAAGCAGCCCCTCAGGCTGGAGAGCAGCCATTCTCTGTCGGCATGGCATGCCCCATGGCCATCCAGGTCTCAAGAGGAGAGGCAGGGTGCTCTGTCCTCTACGCACGCATCCCCTTCGCTTTTCCTCTGACACGATTGGTCGAACCTGGGAAGGCAAGGCAGAAGGCAGATCCTGGCTACAATTTGCTTCAGGGATCGAAACATCCATGACATGGCAGTGCCATCCAAACCAAGACAGATGGAAACTCAAGATCATCTGTTTCACAAGCATCTACCTGAGATGGTTTCAGATAGAAGCACGGGACAAAGAAATGAGAAAGAGATGGTGGCCAGAATACTGAGAAAATGGGGGTAAGATTCAGACATTACACCAGGAAAAAGTGACCATTATCCAACAGTCAACAAGTAAGCAACTCACTAGGTCTTAATTGCCTCACAAATATGCTGGGAACCAAAGCATTGTCTTGTAAATGATTCATTTCAGGAAGTACCCACTAATCAATTACTAGGGCTTCTGTGTAACAGTTTCCCCAGATTTGTAGGTGGTGATCCTGTGAACTGGATCGTTGATTTCAGAATGAGATAAGCGGCAATACTGGTAACTTAATCTACCTCTTCCAAGTAGCTACAAAGAAATTAGCTGCCCTTAGTGGAAGCCAGCCCATTAGGAAGAGTGAAAAGAAACCCATTCATCATGAGAGAGCCTCACACCAGCCAAGTCTCCCTGGAGCATTCAGCTAAGCTGAGAAGGTGTTGATGGAGAAGGGGATAATGATCCATAAATAGATGTATGGGAAAGGAGGGGAGAGGGGAGGGAAGCCTCATGAGTTTGCACAGGGAAAAAAATGGGCCTTAAAATGATAAAAATGATAGAAATACAAGATTACAAGGACTACACAAATAGTATTATAAAGAAGAGGACTGTTGAAAGTAGCCCTTGATGCTACTTCTTTTTTTTTATTTTTGGAAGAAAACTTGCTTTGAAATTGTATGGTGAAAAAGAAAAGAAAATGTATGTGAATAATGTAGCCCCACCTAAAAATATGTTGCTAACACAATGGTTTTTCAGGAAAGAAAAAGCAAGGATGCCTGGAAATAGCTGCATCTAATCAGCCCCCATCCCAAGCAATCAACTGAAGTCCAGGAAATTCCATATGTAACCAGAAGAATAGACATCCTGGAGCATTTTGCCACAGTTAAGATTAGCGGAAACAGACCCCCATCAGCTCTAGTAACAAAGAAGAATTAAAGGTGAAGAAACTGCTGTGGGTCCCTGTGCCTCCCTTCTGGGAAGGTGGTGGCCAGTGCGTGGGGGAGAAGGATGGGAATTTGGACAGAGGCAGTGGCCCTGGCTGTCCCCACAGCCTATTGTTCTGAAACCACCCCTTCAGCGCGGCTCAGAGCAGTATTTTTCTCCAGGGAAAATAATTAAACAACAGTGGCTGGAGCTCAGCTTATCCTCCTGTCTTATCCTCACAATCATTAAAAATGTTTGTTAACATAGCAATAGTTTATTATTAGCACTTTTGGGGTCTTAAGAAATCCTTCTCTACCCAAAGGTCATAAAGATGTTCTCCTGTACTTTATTCTAAAAGATTTAAAGTTTTCCCTTTCGCAATGAATTCCTCCTTCTCTATGGACTTGAAAGTCACCAAATGCACAAACCGAAAAGGGAAAAATGAATAAATTTCACTTCATTAAAATTAATAACTTCTGCTTGCCAAAAATATCATGAAGATAAGCCACAAACTCAGAGAAAATCTTGATACCACATCTGACAAAGGACTAGGATGAAGAATAATCAAAGAATGGCTGCAACCCAGTGAAAAAATATCCAAAAAACATGATAAGGTAATTCACAAAAAGAAATATAGATGACTATTCAAGATATTAAAAGATTCTTTTTTTTTTTTGACGTGTCGCGTGGCTTGTGGGATCTTAGTTCCCCCGACCAGTGACTAAAGCCTCAGCTTTGAAAGCATGGAGTCCTAACCACTGGACCTCCAGGAAATTCCCAAAAGATTCTTAACTTTCTTAACAATCAGGGAAGTGCACATTAAAATCATCATAATGGGGCTTCCCTGGTGGCGCAGTGGTTGAGAGTCCGCCTGCTGATGCAGGGGACACGGGTTCGTGCCCCGGTCCGGGAAGATCCCACATGCCGCGGAGTGGCTGGGCCCGTGAGCCATGGCCGCTGAGCCTGCGCGTCCGGAGCCTATGCTCCGCAACGGGAGAGGCCACAACAGTGAGAGGCCTGCGTACAGCAAAAAACAAAAAACAACCAAAAAAAAACACATCATAATGAGATATCATTTTACATCTACTAGATGAAAAAATAATGAAGTCTGATAATACTGTGTTGGTGAGGATGTGGAAAAGCCGAATCTTATATGCTGCTGTTGGGTTGTAAGATAGTACAATTCCTTTGGAAAACAACTTGGCACTATCTAAAACAAGTAAAGATCACATTTCTGTGACCCAGCAATTCCACTTCAAGTGGAAGTGTGGAAACTCTTGCGTATGTGCTCTAGGAGACATGTATAAGACTGTTAAGAGAAAGAAGCACAGTCCATATGAGCAAAAAACACATATGCTAAATGCAAACACAGCTGAGCACCATTGTTTGGGGATGCCTACATTGTAGTCTACTATTTTTAAAAAGCAAGAGATGATAACACAAAATTCAGGAAAGGGGTTATGTTTGAGGGGAAGGCAGGAGGGTGGGAAAAGGGGAGGAAGACACAGCCAGTTATAATCATATTTTTAATGTTGGGAATCTTCTGTTGGCCAGTGACTTTACATATATTACACATATTCCATGGTAGGCGCAGAATATTTCATAATAAATTTCTTTTAATTTGTTACGAAAAGAAAGGGGTGAACAAAGAACAGAAATCTCTAATGGCTCAGTGTCAAGGAAAACATGAGATCTTGGTAACATCAGTCTCACCAAAATAAGAGGGGAACGGTACTCAAGAAGTGATGGATTGCTCTCTGTCGGGGAGGGTCTGCATAATTTGTGTGTCTGTGGAGGTCCTCCCAGAACGTGGGCAGCTGGCCTAGTGACCAGGACTGGTGCCCAGGGTTACACCCTATTACTCAGGTTGGCAAGTGGCCTGGTAGGCAAGTGGTGATCAGCTATGGAAAAGATATGCCACTTAGCACATGAATGTTGTATGTGGCAAGATCTATTATAGATGATTTTCCCTGCAGAAAACTGAGGGCTGTTCTGGGGCAAGGCCGTTTGGTCTAATATTGGGGATACCCTACTTTCTACCTTGACTGCATGAATTTGACATTGAACCAAGGCTGTTTTTCCGACAGTTGGCATTTTGAATTGTTATTTGAAAGACTCAATACTCGGGTCTTGGCACCGTAAGGACTTTGTAACCGTAACACTACTCATATATCTACAACCCTTTTTTTGGTTGTTATTTCTACCTTTAATATATTTGAGTCTTACCTATTCTCCCAAAAGGATTATAAAGTTATCCAGGTGGCAGGATTTTCTAAAGCCCTGTTTTGTCCATCCTTGCTGCCAAAAACTTGGCAAAATAAGGGCTTAATAGATTTTTTAGTTTGAAAAAATTATAAAGTCCCAGGAAGTTTCAAAAATAGTAGAGAGGTGCCACATACTCTTCATTCAGTTTCCCCCAGTGATTATACCTTACATAACTATGGAACAATGTCAAAACTAGGAAACTGCTATTGGTACAATGTGTGCCCTCCATGTTGCTGCAAATGGCAAATTTTTTCTTTTTTATAGCTGAGTAGTATTCTGTAGTGTGTATGTGTGTGTGAACTTCATCCATTCATCTGTCGATGGACACTTAAGTTGCTTCCATATCTTGGCAAGTGTCAATAATGCTGCTATGAACATTGGGGTGCATATATCTTTTTGAATTATTGTTTTTGTTTTTTTCAGATATATTCCCAGGAGTGGAATTGCTGTGTCATATGATAATATCACTCTAGGTTGGTGATTATTTCCTCTCTGCTTTAAAAAAAAATTCCATTACATTTTTTTACATGTAGCTGGCCAGTTTTCCCAACATCATTTATTGAAGAGACTGTCTTTCCACCATTGTGTAGTCTTGCCTCCTTTGTCATAGATTGACCATAGGTGCCTGTGTTTATATCTGGGCTTTCTATACTGTTCCACTGATCTATATTTCTATTTTTGTGCCAGTACCATAATTTTTTTGATGACTATAGTTTTGTCTTATAGTCTGAAGTCAGGGAGCCTGATTCCTCCAGCTCCATTTTTCTTTCTCAAGATTGCTTTGGCTATTTGGGGTCTTTTGTGTCTCCATACAAATTTTAAGATTTTTTGTTCCAGTTCTGTGAAAATGCCGTTGGTAATTTAATAGGGATTGCATTGAATCTGTAGACTGCCTTGTGTAGTATAGTCATTTTGACAATACTGATTTTTTCAATCCACAAACATGATATATCTTTCCACCTGTTTGCGGCTTCTTTGATTTCTTTCATCAGTGTCTTATAGTTTTCGGAGTACAGGTCTTTTGTCTCATTAGGTAGGTTTATTCCTAGGTATTTTATTCTTTTTGATGTAATGGTAAATGGGATTGTTTCTTGAATTTCTCTTTCTGATCTTTCAGTATGGAGGTTCCTTAAAAAACTAAAAATAGAACTACCATATGATGCAATCCCACTCCTGGGCATATATCTGGAGAAAAACATGGTCCAAAAGGATACATATACCCCAATGTCCATTGCAGCACTGTTTACAACAGCCAAGACATGGAAGCAACCTAAATGTCCATTGACAGAGGAATAGATAAGGAAGATGTGGTACATATATACAATGGAATATTACTCAGCCATTAAAAAGAATGAAATAATGCCATTTGCAGCAACATGGATGGACCTAGAGATTGTCATACTGAGTGAAGTAAGTCATACAGAGAAAGAGAAATATCACATGATATCCCTTACATGTGGAATCTAAAAAGAAATGATATAAATGAACTTATTTACAAAACAGAAACAGACTCACAGACTTAGAGAACGAACTTATGGGTGGTGGGGGAAGGATGAGGGGAAGAGATAGTTAAGGAGTATGGGATCAACATGTACACACTGCTATATTTAAAATGGATAACCAACGAGGACCTACTGAATAGCACAGGGAACTCTGTTCAATGTTATGTGGCAGCCTGGATGGGAAGGGAATCTGGCAGAGAATGGATACATGTATATGTATGGCTGAGTCACTTTGCTGTGCACCTGAAACTATCACAACATTGTTAATTGGCTATACTCCAATATAAAATTAAAAGTTTTTAAAAAGTAAAAAAAAAAATATCCATTATATTCTGATTTTCATAGTGCCTACTGGGAAATCAGATGTCAACCTAATTTGTTCCTTTGTCAGTAATCTGTGTTTTTCTCTGGTTGTCTTTAAGATTGTCTTTCTTTTTCTTTTATTCTCTTTCCTTCCTTTTCTCCTTCCTTCTCTCCCTCCCCCCCTCTTTCTTCCTCTCCTTCTTTTGGTATTCTGCTGTATCATTGCAATATATCTATCTAGCCTTGTATTTCTTTTTATTTATTCTGCTAGGGATTCACTGGGTTTCCTAAATCTGAAGATTTATGTTTCTGTAAATTCATGAAAATTCTTAGTCAACACCTCTTTGAATATTGCCTTATTCTGCAGTTTTTCTATTATCTCTTTCTTGTACTCTGATTAGGTATATGTTAGATATCTTAACTATAGTCCCTATGTCTTCTTTTCCAAATATATTTAATTCCAAATACTTGTTCATTTCTTTTTTTTTATAAAGTTAAGATTTTTTAATTACTTTATTTATTCATTTATTTAATTTTTGGCTGCATTGGGTCTTCACTGCTGCACGTGGGCTTTCTCTAGTTGCAGTGAGCAGGGGCTACTCTTTGTTGCCGGGCACAGTCTTCTCATTGTGGTGGCTCCTCTTGTTGTGGAGCACAGACTCTAGGCGTGTGGGCTTCAGTAGTTGTGGCACATGGACTTCAGTAGTTGTGGCTCGTGGGCTCTAGAGCGCAGGCTCAGTAGTTGTGGCGCATGGGCTTAGTTGCTCTGCAGCATGTGTGATCCTCCCAGACCAAGGCTCGAACCCATGTCCCCTGCACTGGCAGGCAGATTCTCAACCACTGTGCCACCAGGGAAGCCCTGTTCATTTCTTAAAAAGAATTTATAGCTTAAAACTTGCAGATCACTATTAGTTTTATTAATAAGTATTTCTAAATATTTTGACTAAGAGCATTTTATTCACAAAAACAGCATATGTTACTGCAAGTCCAGTTAAAATCTTGCTCAGTGGAACCAACAGCAGCGATAGCTAGACCCTTATCATAAACATATTTGGCGCACACTTTTTGAACTGTCTCAGCATCTAGAGCATCAATTCCTGCTTCCAAGTTAGGGATGGGAATTCTTCTATTATAACATAACTTTTGCCTACCAATATCTTCACCATGGAGTTGAACCTCAGAGTTGCAAAAACATGTTTTGTTTCTAGAAGAATTTTTGTGCTGCTTTACTTTCAGTGACACTTATACAGAGTCACATGTATTCTTTTTGAACAACATGTAGCATGCCTGCAGCAATGTCTGGTTTACAACTCATATAGAGTCCCCACAATCCTGTATCTCTGTAGCAAGTGTTGAAAGACTGGAAGCTATGGCAGAGGTTGCCACATCAGATGAGACAGGCTGGCTTACTAGTTAAATTCATTCCTCCTCTGAAATGGCAATCCTAGTTGCCAGTCAGTGTGTTTGCAACTATGAGAGAGATTGTATCAGGATGTTCCCAACCAACAGCTGCAACAGCTCTTGCAAGGTGTGTCAAAGGCATCTTGTCATTCCTCAAACAAATCTCACTTTCTGTGAATTTGCAGGGAGCCAGAGTTGTTCTTTTTCCTTTGTGTGTGGAAAAAAAAAAAGTCATCAAAAGGAAACTTTGTTAACTTAAGCTGTTCACTATAGGAGATTCCTCCAGCCATAGCAAGGACTATTCTTGACCTCTTATAATGTGTGGTTATATAGTCCACTAAGTCTTTATGACTTATAGATTTGATATTTTCAGCTGGTCCCCACATTGTCAATCCAAGTGCAGTATTTGATAAACTATGACATTAAGATAATAAAAAGACAACTTCTTGTAAATTAGCTTTGATTTCGTGTATCTCTCTAAGGATTATTCTATACTTGTGCTCAGTCTCTGCTTCTGCCAATGTACTGTTTTGTGTTATATCAGCAAGAACGCGTACAGCTCTTGGCAAATCTTTGGAGAATTCTTTGGCATAATACATGATCTGCTTTCTGGAGGTATAGGTGTTGAAATGAGCACCCATGTTTTCATTTTCAAGTTCCAGATCTAATTTGAATCTCTTTTTGGTGAAGTTCATATGTTCCAGAGAATGAGCTGTTCCGTTATTCTTAATTTCATGTCAAATTCCAACATCAATCCAGAGACTCACTGTACATATTGACAATCCAGAGTTTTCAGAGGCCACTCTGAGTTCATTTTCCAAACATGTTACTCATGTTTCAAGAACATTCAGAGCAACTTGTATAGTGGCTTGTGCATTTCTCAATCTGTTGTCTCCAAATTATAATGACAACCCAGTGGCCCCTCTGATCAGGAGCCTTTCAGTGAAACCGCAGAGCTTCTCAGTGAAACCCCAGAGCCACTGCCATACCATGGGCAACAGCATGGCTTGGACCTCCACTGCTACCATCTCTTCTCAATGTCTTTTAACTTCTGTTTTATTTTTTCAATATCTTTTTCCCTCTGCTGAATATTGAGTAATGCTTCAGTTTTGTCTTCCAGTTCATTAATATTCTCTTCCATTGTATCTAATGCTGTACCTATACACTTAGTTTCTGGTTTCATTTATTATGTGGTTTTTTTTTTTCACCCGAAAGTTCTATTTGGTTTTTTTTTTAAATCCACCTGACCATATTTCAAAGTATCTAGTACCTTGTTATACTTCAAATAATCTCTTTCTTTTATTGAGTATCAAAACTACTTATTTTATATTTCTTAATTGATAATTCCAATATCATCCATTTTTGTGGCTATAATCTTACTATTTGTTATTTCTGCTTATTCTCCCTCAAATGACTTGTTTCCTCTTGTGTTTTATAATTTTTATATTTCAGTGAGTTTATAATTACCTGAGGGAACTATTTGAAGCCTTGATTTAAGGAATATTTATCCAGGAAGTCATTATGAATCTTGAATCACTTTAAATTAAATTCCAAAGTTGAGTATTTAGGGACCACTTAGGTAGTGTGAATTCCAGATTTTGGCTCTAAACCCTCATGAGGATCACTTGTAAATAGCAACTTTCAAGATAGACTCTACCCAGAGTCAATGTTGAGATAAGAAAGTTTCTTTACTATTTTCCTTTGCGGGATAGATTTTCCTCTTTTGGTTTACCTTTGCATTAAAAATGTCAGCTTCTGTGTCCTGAACTATTTAGGGATCTTGTGTCCTGAACTATTTAGGGATCTCTTTATGTCTTAATCTGGTTTAAGTCCTAGGCGTTGTATCCCCAACCCTGCTTGAGGCCCATTAAAATAAAGAGTCTACGCCACCAGTGATAAGTTAATGACCACAGGGCCCCATTGCTTCAGGGTGGTTACCTCTGAAGATTTGTGCTTTCTTGTATTTTTAGCCTCTGATGATTTCCATCATTTTCCTGACAGCTCAGGTAAGCATTTTAACATCTTTTATCTACACATTTTTAGGTGTTGCAAGCCGAGGAAGTTCCTCATGGTATTTATTCTGTAATATTGTGAGAAGTGGAAGTTTGGGCACTATTCTTAAATACTCTAATTTACAAGCTCTATTGTAAGATAAGCTGAATTGAGGAACAGATATAGTCCTCATCACTCCCCCTCACCCACCACCAGATAAAAGTCCTCTGAACCCCTCAGACTCAAACACTTGAGCGATTAGGGCCAAGTTATCATTTTACCCCCATTATAGCATGGCTGCTGCCCCAGTGAAACACTGGTTAACTTCTTCCAGTAGAAGACAAACTGAACATAAAGTGAGAAGGGACAGTGTCTGGTTCCTGGATAGGTACCCAGCATGATGTACTTACTTTGAGCTTCACAACAACCTAATGAAACGAGTAACGTTGCTTTCATTTTATAAGCAAGAACACTGAACCTCAGTGATGTTAAGTAATGCATCTGAAGGCTACAGAAGGAGCCAAGATGTTCTGAAAGATCAGCCAAGCACATCCTCCTAAAGCAGGCCTTCAGAGGACCTCCGGGTTAACCATTTCCTTACTCATCCAACCATTTGTGAATCCATTCAAGAAACCTTTCTTGATAACTTACCATGTGTATGACACTGTGCTAGACACTGACCTACAAAAATGAATAAGACAAAGAGCTTACATTCTCATATGGGAAGACACAGAAGCAATTATATTATAGTGCAGTAAGTTAAATGCTAGGAGTTATGAGAACATTGGGAAGGGCATCACCCCTGAAACCAGCTCATGTATAGTTTGGGGGTGGAAAAAGGGAAGTTGGTTGCTGACTAAAATGAGTAGTGAAGTAGAGGTAGGCACGTCAGTAACAAGTGAAGGAGCAGTCTTTCTTCTTTCAGGAGCTGACTGTTCTTTTTTCTAAAAAGAGGGACATTAGAACTCAAAATGATTGTCTTGAAGAAGGGTTTATTCTCTCCAGTTACCAAGAGCAAAAGCTGTTGCAGTACAGGATCAGCTTACTTGCTGGTTGGGACAGATCAGTGATGGCTCGGTTAGTTATCCATCTTGTGGTCTTTTCTAAAATTGACACATCACACGGGGAAAGACTTGTCTGGTACAATTGCTTATAATTGCACTTTCCTCTCGATTACACAGGTCGTTATATCAGGAGCTCTCATCCAATTTTCTCAGACCCCATCTCCCTACTGGCCAACAAAGTTTCCATGCTGGGTCTTGCAAAATTAAGCTAGAAGCTTTTCTTCCACCAAAGATTCGAATCCAAGCACAGACGTCAGAGTTAATCCCATTACCCCCTAGAAAAGTAGATTTGTCTTGCTGCCTTTTTTTAATGGTGAGGAATTTTCCTCTACTCAGCAACTCTCTTCACTTTGTTGGTTACACCTACTTGGGTTTACCTTTGTCTGAACCAACATGATGGACAGACCTTTCTGTGTTCTGTGTTTATTTCTAGGGCTTAAAATGTGGGTCATAGACACCGCTAGAGACTAACTATCCACTGGGAATCTTTATCCCCCTCTACCTGTTTGTTCTGAAAACAAAACTGTTATCAGTGACTCTGGAAAACTGAACCTGGAGCTTTGAGGATGTTGTAGTGGTTACTTGATATTACAGCTAAACTGAGTATTCACAGTGGTGTTAATTGGGGTCATCTTCCAACATGCTTTTGAGGTCTGTGATTGCTACCCCTATAACCAAAGTCTCTTAAAGGCTGCATACTTATCAGTAGTTCAAACTGACCCTTGGTCTTTTAGATGAGTCACTTACCATCATACTTGGACATTTAATTCGTTATTGGGGTCTTTCCTAACTAAGCTTTTGTTGAGTGATCTATAGTGAGTCCCCTATATCCATAATTCTTGGCAGTACAGTTTGGACAGGACAGAAGGACGTGTTTCAAATCCTGACTATAACACTTTTTAAAAGGGGGACCTTGGGCAAGTTACTCCATTAGTTTCTTCATCTGCAAAATTGGGACAATAATGTTCATCTCAAAGATTTGGTGTGAGGACTACGAGAAATAATGTATGTAAGACATGTAGCATAGGACATGACTTAGAGTAAGCACTCAGCACGTAGTAGCTGTTCTGATTTCCTTACTAATAAGGGCATCGTGCTCACCGTTCTACCAAGAAGGGGTTGCCGACTTACTGCCAAGAAGAGGGAGGCTACAGATTTACATTCAAGATTGTATGAAGAGCAAGAACGACCAGTCACATTGGAGATTGGTAGACAGATTTTGTACACTCGTCTCTGCCCAGTCTTTGGCAAACATTTTACAATATTGCAAGAAATGTGAAACAGAGGGGAGGACAGGCAGAAAGTGAGGTAGATTGAAATTATGCAATTGTTATACATCCCCGGTCCTCTCTGTTGCCACAGCTCCGGTCCATCGTTCCCATTACGTACAGGTCTGTGCTGCCTGTAGCTCCTTGTTGCTTCTCACTCAGGATTCATGAGATCCCTTTGTCCTGTGTGCTAAGAACTGGGTCTTATGGCACCAAGGGGAGCTGTGTTCGGTGTGGTAGTGAAGAAGACATACCAAAGTGACTGTAAGAAGAGCCCAGCTACAACAGTGTGCCGGATGCTTTGCTGGGAGCCTAGGAAACCATGACCATGACCATCTCTGTCCTCAGTTTGTGTACTACAGTCTAGTGGATGAGACAGACAGGCACACAAACAATGCCACTGTAGAGCAGTGAGTGCCATGCAGGTTTCAGCGTAGGGTTCTAGAAACCACAGCTAACTCTCCTGGAGGTCAGAGGTAGGGATATATATATACACTCATTTAATATGTATACTATATGTGTGTGTATACATACACACACACACACTCATTTAATCCTTGAAGAAATCATGTGAAGGAAATATGATGATGTCCATTTTTTTTTCAAATGAGAACATTGGGAGGCAAAGGTGTAAAGCAATTTGTCCAAGATCACCAGCTAGTGTGTAGCAGAGAATTCAAGGCAGGTCTGACTCAAAAGCCCATGAGTTTCCTCTTGTATTTTATAAAATTTTTTTCTGAATATGAAATGTTTATGTAGAAAAACCCAAATAATACAAAAAACAAAGATGCATCCTCCTATATTCTTACATCTTAACTCACTATTAACATTTTATGGTTTGCACCCTGTCTTTATCTTCTGCAGTTTTAAATACATATTTATAAGATTGGCTCATATATATGCATGTATATATTTTTCCAGCTTAATTGGGGTGTAATTGATATATAACGTTGTATAAGTTTAAGGTGTACAATGTGATGATTTGATGCACATATATATTGAAATGATTACCACAATAAGATTAGTTAACACATCTATCATCTCACATAATGACCTTTTTCGTGGTGAAAATATTTAAGCTCTACTTTCTTAGGCACTTTCAAGTATACCATATAGTGCTGTTAACTGTAGTCATGCTGTGATTACATCCCCAGAACGTATTCATCCTGTAACTGGAAGTTTGTCTCCTTTGACCAGTATGTCCCCATTTCCCCCACCACCACTGGTAGTCTCCATTCTAATCTGTTTGACTTTTTAAATTCCACGTGTAAGCGATATCAAGCTATACCTGTCTTCCTCTGTCTGACTTATTTCACTTAACATGCATGCTGGGTATGATGATATCCATCACCGTTTAGATTTTTAATTTTTGGATTCCTACTAAACTGAATATTTTTCAAATGTGTAATGATCCCTTATATTTGTTAATTTCCTTATTTTGAGAGCAAGTGTTAGGTGGGCAAACTAAGTCCATGGGCCAAATCTGGTCCGTCGTCTGTTTTGGTAAATAGAATTTTATCAGGACACAGCCATACCCTTTCATTTATGTCATGTGTCATTGCCAGGCTGGGGCAGGTAGGAGCTGGTTTGCCTTTTGCATCCTCTCTCTCTTTCTCTCTACCAGGGTGCCCTTGGGTGGTATCATGAGACAGAGGGAGCCTGAATCCTTGAGTTACCAGGTGGAGGAGAGTCTCTGCCTACTCAAATCCAGCTTTGCAGGAGTAAGAAATAAACTTGTGTTATGCTAACTACGAAGATTTTGGAGTTATTTATTTCATTTTTACCACAGCATAGTTTATACTATGCTGACTAATACAGGGTTGTTCTAAACACTGATTAAAACATAGAAAGCACTTGGATTAATGCCTAGTATATTAAGTGCTGTAAAAATGTTTCCCTTTTGTCCTCTTCTTAAAAGAACCATAATTCTTAGCATGGACCATTTTAGTTTCCACTTACATCTTTATCACTCTATTTATTACTCTGCTTATGATGAACCAGCCTCATATGGATGCATTTACTACACACACACACACACACACACACACACACACACACACACACACATCATGTTGTCTTAAGGAAGTTAATAGTCTACAAGTAGGGCTAGAAACTTGGGTGTGGAGTGAAGTAAGAAAGAGTTCTCTCTCCATCTCAAAAGACAGCCACCCATGTATGAAGTTCTGTTTAGACAGACTCTGTGTCTCTGAGCAAGAGAAGGGAATCTATGTATCTTGCTACCATCTCTCAGGTTGCTAGGGCCGCTCTGTTTCATGAGGGAAAGCACAAGCAGACTACCATTTTGTTTTCTCAGTACACTTCCATTCGCCTTACAGTTAGTAGAAATTTCTCCCAGATTCTGCAGTAGGCTGTTTTTATCTTTCAGTGTTAATTATTTTCATCTTTTCCTGAGTCTCCATTGGTTCTTTCTCAAACCATCAGTTTTTGACCTCCAGTCATGCTTCTTACATTCATTCATTCTTCTTACACAGACTATATTCCGTCTATATATTCTCAATAAAGTTATTTTCATTTCAAAGCCGTTTTCTTTGATGACTCATTAGTTGGAGGCTGGAACACAGCAGAACAGATATGATTAAGAGAGTGGCTGAAGTTCAGTAGTCTCCATCTCCCACAGTGTTCCTTATTTCAAATAGCAAGCCATCCTTTGTTTCTTCTTTGACATATCAAGTATGCATAATCTAACTTCCTTATTCTTGGAAAATGGAACTTGACTATTCATGGTCTACATCCTGAGCCCTGGTATATATTGTATTTCCATGCTGTTTTGGAGTCATAGGTTGAGGACGTGTGTATTAGCCAATTTTGGTGGAAGGATGAGTAGGGGCCAAATCATGAAGGGACTTAAGTGCCAAACTTAGGACTTTGCACCGTAGGGACTGTGGTAACTTGATACAATCTGCATTTAGGAAAGGCGATCCTGGTAGGAAACATGGAAGGAAGTAAAGAGGATGTAGCCCAAGAGCATTTGGTTTACCCTCTCACCCTTCAGGGAATAGAGAGGAAATATGGACTGTTGTTAGGAAGGTAGAACTGATGGACTTGGTGTCTGGTTGAAAAGGACAGAGGTGCAGTGATGCCAGGTTTCTGACTTGAGTCACTGTGAGTGCTGGTGTCATTTATTCATCAAAATTCAGCCCACAAGAGTAAAAGAAGATTTTTGGAGAAGAAGATAATTTCTTTTTTGCATGTGTTGTGTTTGGGATATCTTGGGAACATTCTGCTGAGGTGTCTGAAAGGCATTTGGATATATAGGCTCAGAACTCAGAGAAGGTAACTGGAGTAGAGAGGAGAGAAGCAGCTCAGGTAACCGTCACCTTTAGGGAGGTGGCTGAGAGATGTCAGTACCTCAGGTAGAGTCCTGAGGGTTGTGAATAGGCAGCAGAGACCTGAGGAAGGGCAGCAGTGTTACTGAAGGATAGCTTTAGTCTGCTGTGCCCACGACACCCTGGGGATTCCCGGAGATTCTAAAGGGGAGAGAATCTTGAGTGGAGAGAAAGTAGTATCCCGATGTTCAGCTGATGGGGACTTTGCAGCCAACAAAAGCTGACATATTAACATGATGTTATTAGCCCCGCCATGCAGAATGGTTTACCCATTCATCCTTCAGGGGTTACTTTATTATTCAGTAACAGAAAGGCCTCGGACTTTCCTCTTAAAAGCGTCATATTGGTCTTTTTCCTCTTTCATCCACACAGAGCCCATTGCCTCATATGGAGGCAGCGTGTTGTGGAAACAGCAGGGACTCTAAAAACTTTCAATTCTAGATTTAAACTTGGGGTAGAAACTTACTGGCTAGGTAACATTGGTAAAACTGCTTCGCTTCACTGAGCCTCTCTTTCCTTTCTTATAACCTCAAATATTGTTGAGATTAAATAAGGTAACATAAAGACGTTTGACACAGCTAGTTTTCCCTATCTTTCTCTTAATTGCTGAGTAGTACTTTTATGCTTTAATGTCAGCATCTCAGCCAAAGACTTTTCTTTCAGTAAAGAGCACCTTTGTACCAGTACCTTTCATTGAGGTCCAAGAACCTGACCCTCATTTCTGACCCTCATTTTACTGACTGTTGGTTTTAAGCTTGCAAAGGTGTGTCTCTGACTAACTAGATAGGGTCCTCTTTCACTATGATGAAGTTCCAGAAAGCCATTCTTCAACAAAAACCATTCTCCCGGGCTTCCCTGGTGGCGCAGTGGTTGGGAGTCCGCCTGCCGATGCAGGGGACACGGGTTCGTGCCCCGGTCCGGGAAGATCCCACATGCCGCGGAGCGGCTGGGCCCGTGAGCCATGGCCGCTGAGCCTGCGCGTCCGGAGCCTGTGCTCCGCAACGGGAGAGGCCACAACAGTGAGAGGCCTGCGTACCGCAAAAAGGTGGTACCGCGTACCACCTTTTTCTGTGACCCTTGGAAACTGCAGTCATTGTAGTTCAATCTTGTCTGACACAATTTTGTTTGTCTGAGCCCCATGAATGGGGACCGCTGCTGCTTCTGCTTCTCTGCCTGCCCATGAAGGCCTCATCTGTCTCATCCATCTCCTCGAGGTTTGTGATCTCAAATTCCTATTTTATTTACCCACTGTGGTCATTGACTGAACTTCATAGCCCATCGGTAGTCCTTGGCCTGGGGAACCATGTGGATTCCTCTAATCCTTTGTAAGTGGTATAGCCATTTTATTGGAATTTTCAAATTTCCCCCTACTATCTGAAAGCAGAGGTTCCTATGAATCCTTTCCTAAGCTGAAATGGCAAAAAGTGAAGAAGCAATTACCTTGGGATATGTCGTGCTAACAGACGCACAAAATAAATGGAGATGAAGCACAGATGCTCACAGACACAGTTCAAAGCTATGGGGGCTTGATGCTTAGATGCTGAGTGTAGTTCCTGGGGAAGGAGCTGGGTGGTGTCACTCTCTCTGCTCAGGTGCACCCCGCCTCTATAACGGCTGCTACAAAACCAACGCTGAACTCTATTTTCACTTTTTGTCTTGTTTTGTAATAGCGAAACCTCTTCGGATTTCTTTTGGTTAGATAAAACAGGTACTAATGTGGGTCTTTCGTTAAGAGCTAGGTGGAGTAAAGTGAACTCTTGAAAAGCAGGGTTATCTGTACCTGATAAAAGGCAGGGCTCTGTCCATCAAAATATTTGTGATTATAGCTTGGTTATGGCCTCAATGGGAAAAGTAGTCTTCCAAACTTCCTGAGATGAGTTTTAGCATGTCTTATAATCTTCCGTCCAGCTTCTCTGTGTAGCTCCTTCCCTTTGTCATTGTTAGCCTGGGACCAAGGGCACTGTGTACATTTGGGAAAGCTGGCCCACAGTCCCTGACCTTGGATTACAAAGATATCTTCAAGGTGAAGCTTCCGTATTCGAGGATTTCCAAAGCAATGTGGAAGGACCATTCTCTCTTGGCCAGTCTTGTTGATTTTTCAGGAAAATGAGCCATTACCACAACCTTTCTCCTCCATACCATTGTTTGCTAACTCTTTGTCCCTTTCAAGAGTAAAATGCTCAGTGATTTATAACCTGAAGGGCCCAAGTCAGGCTGTGGAGTACTTTGTTTCCTCTCAACTACCTTCAGGAAAATGACCCAAGATACTACCCTCATAAGGCATCTTTTCTTAGAAGTCCTCTTGTTCTAAATTACTTTAAAGTTAGTAACTTACAACTTCTGTGAACAGCATCTTAGGCTTTTAAACATACTCATGGCTTCCTTTTTTTTTTTAATCTCTAGAGTTGCCCTTCTGTTTTCTGAAGTTACTTTAAGGATCATCTTTCAGAAGGAAAACAACCTGGCATATAAACCACTTCTGAGCCTGTTTATCCAGAGTGGGGGGTGAGGACACTAATAGGCATGAAAAACAATTTCACGGGTGTTAAGCTGTAGCTCCAGGCTTCACCTTCAAGGAATCAGTGTCTCAGGCTCTGCTATTGAACAAGAAGATGTTGATGCCAGTGTCTCTGGGGAAGACAAGAGACTAGATTGAATATTGCTGAATTTGTTTTCTGAAGAAATATTTAGAAACATCTGCCCTTCACTTTTCATCTTTTCACCTGCACACCTGATTAAACATCTATAAAAGTAACTGCAAAGTCGGATAATCACCACAATGAGGACCAGATGCAGATGTGCCTCCTGGAAAAGGGAGTGTATCGCAGTGGAAGAGTAGCACGTGGGGATGGCTAGGAAAGGGAAGACAAATAGGGCAGCCAGAGACGTGTCTCAGGAGAAGGCTGGGGAGATCATTCTGGAACCTCCCCAGTCTCTGGACTAGGCCAGAAAGGTACAGGCTGAGCCAAGAACTCATGAATGCCTCTGGTCAGTGAGTTAATCATTTAATGAATAAGGAAACTATGCAGGGCCTCCAGGTTAAAGGTTAACGGGCAGGGTTTCAAAAACAATTTCATTAAGTAGACACTAATAGATTACAACTTCTGTGTTCCCACATTAAAACAAGAAACTGGTTCAAATGAACGAATGCATACTGGATTCAAAATGATTTTTAAAAAAGTGTGAGTGAGCGGCTGAGGAAAGCTGAAATCTTAAGATAGAAATAAAAGCACCACGTAGTAAGGAGCATAGAGTAGCTATTGGGAAGTTAATTGTGTATCCATTGATCTTCCCGAAGAGACAGTGGTTCTATAGATAGTGGTCCAGGGAGGGACTCTGTCTTCATCCTTCTGTTCCTCATAGTGGATTAATTCAATAAATAGGAGTTGAATTCAACTCAGTGTCACACTGGCATTATGGTTGTACATTGGGTATGCAGAAAAAAAATCAGTGAAATTGTTTATAGTACCAAGAATTCCCTATAATGGATTTAACTCACCTGTACCTTCAAACTGAGAAAGAAAAAAGGATACACTCATTATGTAATAAAATTAAGGTATGTGTTTTAAACACCTGGAAAGAAATCCAGCTGTCATGTTTCAACCCCCCAACATCAAATGGACTGAAGATGGATTGTTAAGAACCACTACCACCACCGCTACGGTAACAGCAAACACAGAGCAGACACCGTTCCAAGTATTTTACATATTAATGCACTTAATTCTCATAAAACTCTATAAGATAGGTACTCCTGTGGTCTTCATTTTACAGAGAGAGAAACTGAGACACAGAGAGGTTACATTACTTGCCCCAGGTCATACAACAAGTGAGCAGCAGAAGCTGGATTTGAATCAATGCACTTAGGCTCTAAACTCTGTGCTGTGGACCCTCACTTTACTACTCCCCTATGGGACTGTGCAACGAGCTGAAATAATGTTGGAAAAAAATACTATAAACTTACTAGATAGGGAGCATTTCATTCCACCTGTAGTATTCAGGGAAGACCTTCGAAAGGAGGCATGATGTGGGAGTTCCCTGGTGGTCTGGTGGTTAGGATTTGGTGCTTTCACTGCCATGGCCCAGGTTCAATTCCTGGTCGGGGAACTGAGATCGCACCAGCTGTGCCGTGTGGCCAAAAAATAAATAAATAAATAAATAAAGGAGGCATGATGTGAGTTGAAGGACAAGCTGGATTTCAGCGGGTGGGGAAGGAAAGAGGTCATGAAGGATGAGGTAGGTGTGCATAGGTGGGTAGGGGAGATGAAGAAAGATGCTGCAGATGACAGAAGGGAATGAGAAGGAATATAACTTCAAGGCAATTTGGGGAAATAGTGGGTAGGCCAGTTTGGCAGGAGATAACTTGGAAAGGTACAGATGATGGCGGGATGAACTTGATCCCTGAAGGCAATGGGAAGCTATTGAAAACTTTTGGGCTCGCAAACAGCATGAGTAGAAAATCTTCCTGGCTTCCTCCAGACCAAAACTGGACCTCAAGACTTGGAAACCCATCCTGCCCAGTGACTGAATTTAGTTAGAAGTTAAGCCCAAATACAGAACATGGGTTTCAAGGGTCTCAGGTCTCAGTGGTACAATTAGGCTACTTTGTTTACTTTCCTTTTTCATGTAAAATCACTGTTGTAGAATGAACTTATTTACAAAACAGAAATAGAGTCACAGATGTAGAAAACGAACTTACGGTTACCAGGGGGCAAAGTGGCGTGGGTGGGGGTGGGGGGGATAAATTGGGAGATTGGGATTGACGTATACACACTACTATATATAAAATAGATAACTAATAAGGACCTACTGTATAGCACAGGGAACTCTTCTCAGTAATGACCTATATGGGAAAAGAATCTAAAAAGAGTGGATATATGTATATGTATAACTGATTCACTTTGCTGTACAGCAGAAACTAACACAATATTGTAAGTCGACTATAGTCCAATAAAAATTTTAAAAAAACACTATTGTAGGTTTTAAGAGGATATTAATGATTAAAATAAACAAAAATAGCCCTGTCCTCATGGAGCTAACAATCTAGAGGGAGAAGACATAATGCACAAGATAAAATAAGTAAAGAGAATATATGAATATTTTGAATATATTGCATATCTGGAAGTTGCTAAGAGAGTAGATCTTAAAAGTCCTCATCACAAGAAAACGATTATTTTTTAACTCTGTAAGATGATGGATGTTAACTAGACTTATAATAGTGTTGAGCATTTTGCTCTGTATACAAATATCAAATCATTATGCTGTATACCTGGAACTAATTAATGTTATATGCCAATTATAGCTCAATTTTTTAAAAAAGAATGAATTATATAAATCTTTACATTTGTGTACTAAGTTTCTGGACAATGAAACAGACTTATAAGAATCTTAGTAAGAATTCTTAGTAAGAATCCTCCTTCAGGAGATCTCAAGAGAAAGTCCATTCTATTGACTATAGTAAACAATAACAACAAAAAATATATATATATAATATGTATATATAATGTATATGATTGTTAGATAGTGATGAAAGGAGAAAAATAAGAAGGGGAGGGGGACGAGAACAGTGAGGGTATTGAATTTTGGACAGAAAAACCTGTCTAAGAAGTAAATACTCAAAGGAGTTGATGAGGGAACCGTGTGGATATTTGGAGGAAGAGCTTTCCAGGAAGAGGGAAGAACAAGTGCAAAGGCCCTGAGGTGGAAGCATGTCTGGAATATATGAGGAAGGAAGTGGAGGGAGTAGTGGCGTGATTAACTGGGGTAAAGTGAGTGAGGTAAGTGTGAGGTAGATCACGTGGGCCCACATAGGTCATAACAAGAATTTAGCTCTTACTCTGAGACCACTGTAGTTCTGGAGCAGAGGACTGACACAATCTGAGTGATGTGTTAGTAGGATCAGTGTGTCTTGCATGTTGAGAATAAGACCTGAGGATGAGCGTAGATAGGAGACAAAGGCAGAAGCAGGAAAACCTGTTAGGAATAGGGTGGCAGCAAGAGAGAGGGTATTCAATTTTGAATATATTTTAAGGTAGAGTGTATAGAATTTTCTGATGTACAAAGTGTGGAGGAAGAGAAAGAGAGGAGCCAGGCACAGCACGATGGATTTACCTGAGTGACTAGATGATGGGAGGAACGGTTTTCTTTTTGGTAGTAGTGGAAGGAGAGCCATCAGGAGTTCAGTTGTAGATGAGATAGGTTGGCAAGCTCTATTAAACATTCAAGTAGAAATATCAGTTGGCCAGATAGTTATAAGATCTGGGGCTCAGGAAAGGGGTTTAGGCTAGACACATACACATTGGATCATAGCACATGGATGGGAAAGCCGTTAACTGACTGAGATCACCTAGATAATCAGCTTAGATAGAAGAGGTCCAAGGACTGATCCCTGGGCACTGAACATTCAGAAAGGGAGGGTGGGGAGAACCAGCCAGAGAATCCAAGAAGGAAGGCCGGTAAGGTGTGAGGAAAACAAAGTGGGTGTGATGTCCTAGAAGCCAAGGCAAGAAAGGGTTTCAAGGAGAAGTGAGGCCGGAGAAAGGAGCCCCTGACTCAGCAACAGGCAGCCTTTGTGACATTGAGAAGAGCAGCAAAGGTCAACAGCAGAGAGTACGGCTGAGTGGTTTGAGAGGCTGGACACCCCCTATTTTATTTTAGCAATGTCATTCTCTTGGCATCTTCTTAGGTGGGTACCTGATGGAGAAAAGGTCCCTTTTTAAAAGTGCTTCCATGGTGTTCTGCCTTTGCACAGCTTTTCTCCTGTGTTCATTTGTGGATTCGAGTTTTTTTTTTTTTCCAGAAAACTTACATTGATGGAAGCCTCCTTTGGGCAAAGGCATGGTGCTAGCTGGTGTGCTGGGTTAGCAGGGTAGAGGGAATTCCGAGAAATAGGAGGTGTAATTCCAGTGGTTGCTCTGGTGCCCATCACACTTCCCTTTCGTTCACTCTGGAAACATGTTTCACTGTGGTCTGGGTATAGCTGAGGTGGCCTCACCCCCAACCAAGACTGGGCAGGTGACCTAGGCTTAGCCAACCAGAATGCTGGCTCTCCTCTGCCACAGTGATCGGTCCAAGGGCCAGCAGCCACCATCACACCAAAAGCTCCACTCTATAGCACCTGCATCCAATAGGGTACCTGGCTTGGGGAGGACTGAGATGTGAGTGGCTAGAATGGGGAAATTTTCAGCTTCCCCAAGAGGCCCCAAGCTGGCAGTGTACATAGACGGGAGGCTGTGTGCCCTCCAGGGGTCTACTGGCAGGCTCAAACAGTGAGCAGGAAGTTGTGACTACAGGGAGATCCCTGGCAGAAGGGCAAGCCACACGGGGAACCTCCCTTTCTGACTTGGCCTCCCCGACCGCTGACTCGGGACTTCACTGGAGGGACCTCGAGAATGGCCTGGCTGTTTTGCATTATCAGCAACTATTACAAAGCCACATGATAAATGACGGCCTGTTTCCTCACTTCTGTTTTCGAGGGCACCACAAAAGGACATCACAATCCATAGTCCTACTGGGCCAGAACCCCCCTGCCCCCATCCTCTCCCCTCCCCCCAAGTAAGATCCTCCCCAGAGCGTGATTGATCACAGGAATGGCAGGTCTCCAGCTGAAGCTGGGGAGAGAGGAAGGATGGGCAGTGGGATTAAAGTGGATGGAAAAGTTAAAAGGGGGAGAATTTTTAGTTTTGCAATGTGCCCCTCTGCTAACCATTACTTTAAAGCTTCCTGAATGGAAACGAATCAGGAAACAGCAGTGGGACTAATAAAATCATACTGGGGAACAGCTGGGGATAGCATCAGTGATCATTAATAATACCACTATTGTGTGGGACCTTTGGTCATACATAAACTTGGCTAAAATCCTTTTTTTCTCCCAATGTCCCCAAGTTGTTTTTGTTTTTTGTGTTTTGGAGGTTTTTTTGGACAATGAGAGTGTAATTCAAAAAGTTAAGTGACTTGCCCAAGGTCATCCACACTGGATCAAGACAGAGCAAGAAGTTAAAATTATGTCCTTGTGATTTAGTTTCTTTACCCCTCCAGACTGGATGTGCTTAGCTTTCCTGCTTGTGCCCTTCTGCTGCCCCTCTGCCTGGGGGGGATTCAGCTCATTTTCAGTTTCAGTGAAGGAGGCTAACAATGTTACTTTCAACACTAAGCCAGAAGATGAATGTCCTAGAACGAATCCCCATTGCTTTTTCTGGCAATTGACCTTGTTGACCTGGCCTGAAAATTGCCTTAAGCAAAAGCACTTCAGACCTTAAAGAATTTATTTTCTTTTATTCTCCTCTCCCTCCTTTGTTGCAGGGACTTTTGTCCACCTGGTCCTCAGTTTTAAAAAAATACACATTGATTTTAGCTTCTCTTTCTGTTCATTTGCTCATTCATTCATTAACTAAATTTATGAAGCATAAATATTTATTGAGCACTTACTATGGACCAGTGCCATGCTAAGTTCTGGAAGGACAGTGGCGCAACCCAGTCAGGGGGTTAGGAAATCTTTCCCTGTGGAAAGGACTGATTAGCTGGGACTTGAAGGATGAGTAGGCTTTAGCCAGGTGAAGAGGGGGCTGGAAGAGAATCCCAGGACAGCAGGTATACTTGGAGGCAATAGGAAGCAGGGTTCCTCAGAGAAGTGCCCAGGTGTTGGGTAAGCCAGGAGGAGGACGGAAAGATAGACTATAGAGGCATGAAGGCTGTTAAGGGGTATTGACTTTCTTCTAAGAACCATGGGAAACTGGAAGAGTTTTAAATACACAAGCTTCTAGCTCCATCTCTCTCTCATCCTAGAACTCTAATGGCTATGGGAGAAAATCAAATGTGTTTTGATAAATACCTGAGTTCCCAGGCCCTGGCCACTCCCATGCATCTTTAACTGTGGGTGTGAAATCCCCCCAGGCCCTCCCATTACAATAAGAGAGGAGAGGGAGTCCTGAGAGGTACAGATCATCCCTTGGCAAGATCTAATTTCAAAAATGACCCTGAACAGAAAAACTGTTGAGAATCCCAGTGACCAAAGCGATCCAAAGAAGGGGACAAGGGGACACGCACACCGGGAAGGGACAGTCCTAAAATTCTGTGATCCAAGGCCAAATTCCACTAGTGCCTCACAAGGCACCGGGCCACACTCCTAACTGTTCGGGGAATCAAAACACAGTGACCCGCCTTGTCTCCCGCTGACTTGTTTTAGGTGTGTCCTTGAGATTCCAGCCCCGATTCTCCAGTCAGGGAGTGGAATCTTGGAACGTGCTCCTTTTTATAACCTTTGGCTTTGCCTTTTCACACACGTACACCCCAATTCCAGAGCTGCACCTGTTGAAACCATTTTCATCATTGCTCCTGCTGCTTCAAAGCCATTTCCTCTGCAGCCCCCGGAGAGAAACTGTCTTGTCTGGGGCCTCCCTGGCAGTGGAAAAGAGAGAAGCTGAGTCTTATTGTTCACTAGGCATAATGGTCCTGCCTCAGGACCTTTGCTTGGGCTACACATCAGCCTGGACACTTTCTCGAGATACCTGCCTCACGTCGTCAAGTCTTTGCTTATCTATTACCTTCTTACTAAGGTCCTTTCTATCCTATTTAATACCACCCACCTGCTGCATATCCTCCTCACCCTACTTTCCTTTTCCTTTTTTCTATACATCTGTCTTAGAATACACTATGTAATTTACTTATGTACTGCACTCATTGTTCATTGTCTGTTTTATCCAACTAGAATACAAGCTCACCAAAGGCATGGGAGTGTCCCAAATACATAAAGCAGTGCTTGCATGTGGTGAGTGTTCACTGGGTATTCACTGAATGCTTTTCCAGCAGGATGATGCATTGTTTTCTCCATATTACTTTCATGCTTCGTTGGCAGTGGACGCTGACATCATCAAGGTGCATGGTGTTATGCACAGGTAACGTCTCCGCTCCAGGGTCCTCTGAGGTACCCTCCACATTCAGTCAATTCTCCTTAGACACATAGGAATGAAATGAGGTATAAGGAATTGGTCTCTGGTAGGCACTGAGCATCAAGGTGAAAAGGTTTGATGCCCAGAGGCAGATGTATAAACAAGTGCTTTTAAAATGGGGCCGGGGGATTACTGAGCCCTGAGAATTGCCTGTTGGTACGAACTCACGAAGTCAGGAGGTGGCAGGCAGCAAACACTGACCACACTCCAATCAACAAGGTCAGCGAAGAATTTACATGCAGGAAGTCATCTATTTTTAATATTGCAATTGCTTTCCTGTTTTCCTTTATTTGGTATGTTACCACAGGAGCCCCATTCCAAGAGTTTTGTTTGAACGCTTTCCTCTCCCATTTTTCTTTTTTAAGTTTGGAGGCAGCCTGGTATTTCCAGAGAGCAAACGTTCTCCTATTATTTAAAGAAAATCAGGAGGCCGGGTCATCTGTCAGGCTGAACAATGCTGGACTGATGTAAAGTGTGAGGGTCACAGAGGTTGGCGATGCTAAAGGGTCGGGCCGAAAGTGAGCTGTCTTCTGGGGGATGGTGTGAAAGGGTGTGCCGCAGGCAGCGAGGGGCTGCTTGTGTGCTGGGTGAGCCAACCCAGGGAAGCAGGAGGTTTCTTGCCAAACTGGCAGGACTTGAAGTGAGTCCCCAATGGTCTAGTGCCCACCCCCGTCCTACCTCACCACACCCCCATGGTGCGAGAGGGAAACATTCCTTTCATACCCAAAACAGTCTAAGCCCCTCCTGGATGTATTTTTCTGGCCAATTATATGTTATTTAGCTGAGGTTTTATAGACTTTGTATTTTCCAAGCACCGAAATTGCAAAGTTTCCCAACTGTTTGATTATAACTCCACAATCAACCCTGTTTGCATTACCCTTTCATTAGCCCTTTGCAGGGCCATGACTCGCAAAGCCTGGGCGGGAACACAGGCAAAAGCAGTGGAGATTTTTCGGAACACAGATTCCTTATTGTAATGAAGTTAACGTTGAGCTACATCTGGGCCTGGCTAACAAGGTTCCCTGGGTCCCAAATCCACAGGACGGTCCTCCCTTCTGTGTGGCTGAAAGACTTGGATTTGAGCTGATGGACTGTTGTTCATTCTTGGAGTTTACTCCCCGGTCTTCCACCAGCCTCCCTGGCCCTGGTTATGTGGCATTTCAGCTCCACTGAAACAGTCCCAAGGAAGGCACTTCCCTCTCTGAGAAGCGGCCCTGGACTTCCTGCTCTGACCTTGCAGATGTTTCCTTAATTTCTCCTGGAAATCTTGATGGTCCTGTGCCGCAAGTCCTAGATTCTTGCCTCTCTCCCGCTCCTTTCTACGATCCTTGTTTGGTGTCTCTGAGTCATATTCAGAAGTCCAGCGTGGGTTCCTTTTTGCTGCTGGCCGGCTCTACCTATTTTTCTGGTGACTTTGGCAGACTCTGAAGGGAAACGTTTTCGTGGAACAGAAAGACGTCAAGCGCACTCATCTTTCACAGAGACCAGGATTAACATTGCAACTAAGACAGAAACAACACCGAATTTTTCGTAGTCAAAGTGATTTCAAACGTTAACCCATGAATCCAAATGGAGTTGTGCAGTGAGCAGTGCTAACCCCGTATTAGAAAAGAGAACCTGTCAAGGTTAAATAATTCATTGCTGATCAGGGCAGAAGCCCAACAAGGAACTCTCACCACCAGTACCATCTCCAGAACCGGAGTTACGTTTTAGGAAAACAAAGCATTCCACTTTGTAAGAGTAAAGCAACTATCCCCTTGTTCTAGACACTCACCACTGTTGTCTCAGGCATCCCTATGCTTTGAAAAAAATTGTATTATTTGAGCCAGAATTCTCTATTAATACCCCATAATTTGTTCAACAAATAATATAAGAAATACATATAATAAAATATAGGCTTAAAACTGAATAACAGGGTCAGAGATATGTAAATTAGAACAAGTGTAGAGTGAAGATGAGGGAATCCAAAAAATCTTACCAAGTTACAGTAATTGAGCAGTAAATTTGCCTCATAGCTTCCTGATGGCCAAAGCAAAGAAAGAAATAGGGTCATTTACACAGATGTTATTATCCACTAGGGAAAAAAATGACCCTTTCCTCCGGAAACAAAGCTTTTTGCTTTTAGTTCTGAAGGATGTGTCTCATGGAAGGCTTCAGCAAATGAAGGAACATTTTCATAAAGTTATCTATTTCAAGATATATCCATGAAGTGAAATCTTGGGTAGATTGCATAATCTCACTGAACAGCAGTTTTCCATCATGTCCATCCATTTTAGGGTGTCTGTCACCCATGCCTGGGCAGAGGTAAAGCTGATTCATTTCAATAACTGCATCTAAAGATTTCATGTGTGAAGCACTGTGCTATGTGCTCCAGGAATATAAGATTTTTAAAAAGATATGGTCTTGGTCCTCTGGGTCCATAGCCCAGTGAGGGGGGGACACATAAATACACAAATAATTATCATACAATGTAGCTTGTTGTCTTATCTGTAACAGAATACCATAGACTGGGTGGCTTAAACAACAGACATTTATTTCTCACAGTTCTGGAGGCTGAGAAGTTAAGATCAAGGCACCAGTGTCTGGTGAGAGCCTTCTTTCTGGTCTGCAGATGGCCATCCTCTTGTATCCTCACACAGTAGAGAGCAGAGGGACAGCAAACTCTCCTCTCACTTCTATAAGGGCACTTATACCATTCACAAGAGCTCCACCCTCATGACCCACTCACTTCCCAAAGTGCCCTCACTCCTAATATCATCCCATCAGGGGTTAAGTTTTCAACATATGAATTAGCGGGACACAAATATTCAGTCCATAATACTTGTGTTTAGGAGTGTTACAAAGTGTGAACAAAGAGCTGTTGGGTAAATTCATTTTCCAAAGAAATGTCCAATACCCTTTTGATATCATTGTGTTATGAGGCTGGGTGCATACGTATCTGAAACTGCTTGGGAATGACAATAGCTATAGACCCAAGGATTTCTCTGACTGACTTGGTGAGAAATGTGTCAATCCCTAAAGTGACCTCTCCAGACAAGGGTACAGTACTCTCTGTAGGCCACATGCCCACCCTGGTAGCCCAGACTGGGACCAGAGTGGGGTGACTGTCCAAGGGGAGGTGTGGGTTCTGTTACCCAAATCAAAGCTGCTGGGAAGCTCAAAGCCACAAAGGTCCACTATCTGGTTTTCCCTTCTTCAAACATGTCCCCTATTTGCTAACCTGGATAATTTGTTTTTTTTTGTTTTTTTAAAAAAATTCCTCCTGTCTTTATTTATTTATTTATTTATTTATTTATTTTGCGGTACACGGGCCTCTCACCATTGTGGCCTCTCCCATTGCAGAGCACAGGCTCCGGACGCCCAGGCTCCGTGGCCATGGCTCACGGGCCCAGCCGCTCCGCGGCATGTGGGATCTTCCCGGACCAGGGCACGAACCCACGTCCCCTGCATCGGCAGGCGGACTCTCAACCACTGCACCACCAGGGAAGCCCCCCTGGATAATTTGTTTTTTTCTGGGCTCCCTGCAACCCAGATTCAGTTGTCATCTCTAATTGAACTCGGGAAGACAGAGCAGATATACAGCATTCACTTTTCTTATTATTGGGAGAGAAACAGTTAATTGTAAGGAAGCAACAGTTCTGCTCTCTTTTCTGGCTAAAGCAGCTTAATTTATAAAATGTTTCCTATCACTTTGCTGCTGTTACCAAGGGAGCTCGATGGAAACCCTCCAGCACTTGTGTAATTCCTTAAATCCTGTACTCCTGTTAGCCACCAAACCCTGCTTGGGTCCCTTGACCCCAGAAGAGCAAGGCTGAAAAAACGAGACGGACACACTAGAGCCTCACTGTGAAAAATTCATCAGCTCTTGATGTGAATTATGGCATAAGACAGAGGAACACTCTCACCTATATCCTGGTGGGGCTTGAGGGCTGCATCTTTGACATACATTCTTTTTCTTCTCCCAACCTGGATCGGATGCCCACTCTTACTCCGTCTCACACTCCAAGCGTGGGAGGGTGGGCAGCTGGACGGAGCTCGTCAGGGGAAACATGCCTTTCCACTCAGACCACACAGTGCTGTGCTGACTCTCTCTATCAGTCCAGGGAACATAGGAACGGTGGCACGGAGAGTATGAAATAATAGTACTCAAACATGATTTTTTTTCCCCAAAGCCAATCTACACTGCATGTGGAAAGCCATCATTGCAATGCATGCTTGAGTTGTGTTAACCATCGCACATATATGCAGAACAGGCTTACCTGCTTAATTCTGTTAGGCTACAAATCACTTTTCTCTCATCTCCGAACACCGGCTGAAAAACTCCCTCAAAGGTGTTCCTTCTTGGGCTTCCCTGGTGGTGCAGTGGTTGAGAGTCCGCCTGCCGATGCAGGGGACATGGGTTCGTGTCCCGGTCCGGGAGGATCCCACATGCCGCGGAGCGGCTGGGCCCGTGAGCCATGGCCCCTGAGCCTGCGCGTCCGGAGCCTGTGCTCCGCAACGGGAGAGGCCACAACAGTGAGGGGCCCGCGTACCGCAAAAAAAAAAAAAAAAGGTGTTCCCTCTGAACCCCGAATTCAACATGTCTGTGAGACTTCCGTATGACCAAACCCTCAGAATTATCTTTGTTATCTCCATTTCCTGTTCTCTAATTATGTATCAGTCTGTTTATCAACCTATCTTCCCCTCAACAAGTATCTCCTGAGCTCCTTTCATGTGGCCGGCACTGTGCAAGGCCCTGGGAATATGATGCGGAGGAAGAGAGGACATGGTTCCTGCCTCATGGAGGCTCCCGTCTGATAGAAGAGACAGGTGTTACCCCAAATCATCATAGACACAACTAAGAAATTACAACCAGGACAAGTGCTAAAAGGAGAAATAAGCTCAGTTGATGCTTCTTTCATAATTACTCCTGAGTTTATTTTTTCTTTCCCACCATGGCCATGTACCTTGACCAGGATTTATCACCTCATGTCTAGATCTCTGCAATAAACCTCCTGTTCTATTCCCCTACTCAGCACAGTATGAGGACTCCTCATTGCCAACACACCTTGGACCTCTTTTGGACCTGGGTGCCTCATTCTTTGAATGGTCCTTCCTATTCTACCCACTCACCATTGTTATCTCTCCAAATTCTACCCCTATTTAAGACCCAGCAGATACAAATGAACTTATTTACAAAACAGAAATAGACTCACAGACAAAGAGCGCAAACTTATGGTTCCCAAAGGGGAAGAGGGATAAATTAGAAGTTTGGGGGCTTCCCTGGTGGCGCAGTGGTTGAGAGTCCGCCTGCAGATGCAGGGAACACGGGTTCGTGCCCCGGTCCGGGAAGATCCCACATGCCGCGGAGAGGCTGGGCCCGTGAACCATGGCTGCTGAGCCTGCGCGTCCGGAGCCTGTGCTCCGCAACGGGAGAGGCCACAACAGTGAGAGGCCCACGTACCGCAAAAAAAAAAAAAGAAGTTTGGGATTTAAAAAAACACACTACTACACACACACACACACACACACACACACACACACGGAGTAGATAACCAACAAGGACGTACTGTATAACACAGGGAACTATACTCAATATCTTGTAATAACCTATAATGGAAAAGAATCTAAAAAAGAAAAAATATTCTCTGCTTATTTTGTGAATCTAGGCAGTGAGCTCTAGGGATCTGCCCGAAGCATTTGCTTATTGTTCCCATCTTCTTCTGAGCCAGCATGTCCTGGACCCCACTTAATTCCTCAAATCTTCATAGACACAAATAAGGAACTATAACCAGGACAAGTGCTAAAAGGAGAAATAAACTCAGTTGATGCTTCGTTCATAATTAAACTCGTGAGTTGTTTTCCCTTCAGCATGGCCATACACCTCGACCAGAATTTACCACATATTTGCTGTATACCTGAAACTGACACAACATTGTAAATCAACTATATTTCAAACAAAAAAGACCCAGCAGAAGTGTGATCCCGTCTTTGAATCTGTCATCTCCAGCCAGAATTGAACTCCTACCTCTCCCTTCAAGAAGCACTTCTTGTCCACATCATTTTAGTGGCATATCTTTTTTTTTTTTTTTTTTTGCGGTACGCGGGCCTCTCGCTGCTGTGGCTTCTCCCGTTGCGGAGCACGGGCTCCGGACGCGCAGGCTCAGCAGCCATGGCTCACGGGCCCAGCCGCTCCGCGGCATGTGGGATCTTCCCGGACTGGGGCACGAACCCGCGTCCCCTGCATCGGCAGGCGGACTCTCAACCACTGCGCCACCAGGGATGCCCATAGTGGCATATCTTATATACCGTGGTCATTTGTGTGGATCTTCTCTCCTGTTAGTTTGTAAGTGCCTGCAGGGCAAGGACTCCATGTTCCATGTAGTGGTCACTTGCCATAATTTTGGCTGTACCAGAATCTGAAGTTCCTTTCCGTATTTTGGGGATTGAGTCTTTGTTAAAGACCCAACCCACATCCTACTACAGAAGTCCCCAGGCACTCATGTTCCCAGGCTTCTTTGTTGTCAGGGTTTGGACATGGGACTTACGTTCTTCCAAACAGATGCCCCAAACGGAGAGCTAATGATACAAAGGAGCAAGGATATCAAAGCTGCTCTCTGGTGGAGGCTGCAGCCCAGCAGTGGTGGCAGTGTTTGATGGCATCTTCCAGCGCCCATGATGGTGGGGTCAGTGGCAACAATTTCCTCACCAGATTGGGTCTGTGAAATGACTTTAGGGTTTCTCCCTGTTGGCATAGCCAGATCTCTCCAGGATTCCGTGAGCTACTCAATATCCTTCTATGAATCCCTTCCTGCTTAACTCAGCTGCAGTCTCTCTTAGCCTCCAAAGATAGTAACACAGAGCCTCAGTCATTGTTAAGAACTTTGTAAATATTTGTTGAATAAGTGAATAAACCTATTATTGCTAGCTGTAATAGCCTAAAACGGTGTTTTCTCATCCATGAATTGGCTAATAATTCCTACCCCAAAAGGATGCTGTAAGAATTGGATGAGAAATGTATGCACAGCAGCTAGCACGTAGTAAGTAAGCAATAAAGAATAGTTTTGGGGTAGAAATAGGGATCTGATGATGATGATGATAATGATAGATCAATGAATACTCCCCGCTTGCACAGGAGAGAATTTGAGAAAGTTCTGTCAGGGACACGTGCTTAACTTCCAAAGTTGCTTCATGTCATCCATATTTAAATGTTGGTTGCCCTTGTGTTTCCAAGAAATCTGAAGAGGGTTGTATGCCTGGGCTTGGCACCTGGCTGGACCAGTGAATGCAAGTCCATGTGAAAACTCACCTGAGGGTGTACTGTAAAGAAGTGTTTCTTTTGACATCATTATATCACCTTGAGAGCCTTGGAAAAAAGCCAGCGTTTGACGCAGGAGTCTAACTCAGGAAACCAAGGTTAAAGAACACCAAATCTTGAGCTAAAAGAAGACTTTTTCAAAGAACCAGAGCACCGCTTGCAGGACAAGAGAGGAACTTGAAGAATGAAAGTATGGTCAGGCAACCATGTACCTGCAAGGAAGAGAAAGCAAGCGTTCAAGCAGACAGCAAGTTGAGAATAGCTTCCAGTTGACCAGACAGTGAAGAAGCAAAAGCAGATGGCAGCCCAGCTCTGCAACCAGTTGCTGAAAAGAAAGGACAGTCTTAAAAAAAAAAAAAAAAAAAAAGAAAGGACAGTCTTAAACATGTGTGATGTGGCAAAGACTCTTGGTCAAATAAACTGTTATTTATTTATGCCTCTACCAAACAGATGAACAACTCTCACATTTTCATACCCAGGGTTAGTGTTTTTGATAGTTTGTTCATCATGGGGTTTTTTTTTTTGCATTGTTTGACTTTTAAAAAATATGGTATTTAAATAGTATTTGTTTTGATTGCTGACTTTTGGGGGAGTCCCCCTAAATTTTTCTCCTCACTGGCCTTACCTTGGTCCTGGCCTGGCTCATACCAAATTGTAGTTGGCAAATATTCCCACATAGGATCACATTCATTCTTCATAGCAATCCGACAGGGAGGTGTTCCTATCTCCATTTTATGGCGAAATAAACTGAGCCACTGGAAGATCCAGTGTCTTGCCAAACTTCATGCAGCTAACTGAAAATTTTAACCTGTTCAAGTTGAATTTGAACACCAGCTGCATTCTTACTCCCAAAACAAAACTGTAGTCTAGGACAATAGACAAAGGACAGCATAGGGAATCAGGTAATACTGGATTGAAACATATAAAATTCATTCTGAGCAGTATTATAATTGAAATTGAGATAACTGTATGCTTAAAGCAGAATGACTATAAGTTTCCAAGGAATTACTTTCCAAGGAGCACTTGACATGTGACTCTTGAAAAGTCCTATTGAATAAAATGTTTCCATGATATCCTCTTCTCCAAAGAAACATCTTTCTCCACAAATTCTTTAAGCCATCGGTTCTATTTGGCATGCAAGCCAGTTCAAAACCCTACTTGTGCTCTCCTGGTCCATCATAGCAACCTGCTCTAAGTATTCATTTCTTCCTTAGTTAAAACCAGGAATTGGTTTCCCTTGGATACACACCGTCAAAGCCAGTTTTAATTAAATTTCTGAGAAAGTTGGCAGAATGAAGGAAAAACATTTCACTGGCCAGACAGTCTTCATGAGAACAATATCCATAAGTTCTACAGAAAATTGTTTTCATTATTTTATAATTATAGCTCATTCTCCCTTACATGCTTATCTACAGAGAGCTTTCGGAAGCATATAGGCGAGAACCTGAAAAAACTCCAGCCAGCTGAACTTTGCCCAGAGGTGGAAACACCCCTGACGGGCCCTTACGGCACAGACTTCAGCACTGAGGGTATTCAGGAGAGACAGGGCTCCCTTTCAAGTGCTTGCTTTGCAGTTTCAAAGGCGCAGCTCTTCAGTAGGGAGACTGGTGGATGAATCTGCTGTGGAAGATCTCAGAAAGAGAAGGACTCATTAACTCTTTCACGCATGTGCTTCCAATCTAGGTTTTAGTGATGCTAAGAGAGCTCAGAATTATATGTGGCGTCTCCTCGTGTAACCCAATTTTTATTGCAGAGAGAGGATCCCCATAAATTAAGGGGATGCATGATTGTGACAGGGATACTCTCTTTAGATATCTTTGAGGAATTCACTGTTATTAAATACACTTGAAAAACATAGTTAAATGTTCCCAAAGGGAAAGGCTTGTCTATGTTAAATATCCTCAGTGAACTGATCATTATTTATTTATTAAACAAATAATAATTGATTGATGGTTCAGGCAGTGCTCCAGGAGCTGGGGATATAGCAGTGACTGAGGCAACCAAAATCCTGGCCTTCTTGAAGCTTCCATTCTAAGGGAAATAAGAAACAAGTGACTAAGGGTTTCCCTGGTGGCGCAGTGGTTGAGAATCTGCCTGTTAATGCAGGGGACACGGGTTCGAGTCCTGGTCTGAGAGGATCCCACATGCCACGGAGCAACTAGGCCCGTGAGCCACAACTACTGAGCCTGCACGTCTAGAGCCTGTGCTTCGCAACAAAAGAGGCCGCGATAGTGAGAGGCCTTCGCACCGCAATGAAGAATGGCCCCCGCTTGCCACAACTAGAGAAAGCCCTCGCACAGAAACGAAAACCCAACACAGCAAAAATAAATAAATTAATTAATAAACTCCTACCCCTAACATCTTCTTTAAAAAAAAAACAAAAAACAAAAAAAAAGAAACAAGTGACTAATAAAATTTTAGGTACTGATGGGAAATAACGTTAGGGGCAGAGGATAGAGATTGATAGGGTGGTGGGGGCAGCCTACTGTAGATGGGATGTTCAGGGAAGACCTTTTCAAGGACATTTGAACAAATACCTGAATGACGTGAGTGGGTGAGCCATGTGAGAATCTGGGGGAAGAGCATTCTACACGGAAGGATCTTTTTTTGTTGTTTTTTGAATTTTATTTTATTTATTTTTTTACACAGCAGGAAGGATCTTCTAGAATGTGAGCTCCATGAAAATAGAAACTTTGTTGTTTTCACTGTATCCCCAGATACAATGCCTGACACGTACTAAGCATTTCATACATCCTTATTGAGTTTTTGCTGGTGCGAAAGTCTTAATGTGGAAACTGTTGAAAAGAGCAGCACGGCCAGTGTGGTGGGAGCTAAGGGATCAGGGAAAGGGTTAGGTGTGAGGTTGTCATTTTGTTTCATTTGTAATGGCCAAAACTTGGAAGCAACCAAAACGTCCTTCAAAAAGTAAATGAATAAATAAATTTTGATACATGCAGACAATGGAATATTATTTAGCACTAAAAAGAAATAACCTATCAAGCCATGAAAAGACATGGAGGAACGTTAAATGTATATTGCTAACTAAAAGATGCCAATCTGAAAAGGCTGCATACTGTATGATCCCGACTCTATGACATTCTGAAAAAGGCTAAACTATGAGACAGTAAAAGGATCAGTGGTTGCCAGAGGTTGCAGTGGGGTGGGGGGAGATAAATAGGCAGAACACAGAGGATTTTTAGAACACTGAAAATACTCTGTATGATACTATCATGATGGATACATGTCATACACTTGTCCAAACCCATAGAATGTATGCCAAGATTGAACCAGAATGTAAACTATGAACTTTGGGTGATTAAGATATGTCAATATATGTTCATCAATTGTAGCAAGTGTGCCACCCCGTTGGGGGATGTTGATAGTGGTTGAGGCTATGCATGTGTGGAGGTGAGAGCATGTGGAAACTCTGTACTTTCTGCTCAATTTTGCTGTGAACCCAAAGCTTCTCTAAAAAAAATTGTCTTTAAAAATATAGCGAGGGACTTCCCTGGTGGCGCAGTGGTTAAGAATCTGCCTGCCAATGGTCTAGGAAGATCCCACATGCTGTGGAGCAGTTAAGCCCGGGTACCACAACTACTGAGCCTGCGCTCTAGAGCCCTCGAGCCACAACTACTGAAGCCCGCGCACCTAGAGCCTGTGCTCCGCAACAAGAGAAGCCACCGCGATGAGAAGCCTGCGTACCACAACAAAGAGCAGCCCCTGCTCGTAGCAACTAGAGAAAGCCCACGCACAGCAATGAAGACCCAACGCAGCCAAAAATACATAAATAAATTTATTTTAAATATATATATAGTGAGGCCAGTCTAACTATTCATTATCATCATCATCTATATTACAAAAATAAGACACTATTAAGAAAGTTTTACCTCCAGGAAAGCAAAGATGATTCAACATCAGAAAATCAATCAATATAACTTACCACATCAATAGACTAAAAGAGAAAAACTATACAATTACTGTAATAGAACCAGAAAAAGCACTGATAGAATTTAATAACTATGTATGATTAAAAATAAAAACTCATAGAAAATCAGATCTGGAAGGAAATACCCTTATTTTATAAAGGTCAAATCCTAAGTATCCACAGAAAACATTATGTTTGGTAGAGAAATTCTCGAGGAATTCCTTCTGAGACTGGGTACCAGACAGGATGCTCACTATCACTGATACTGTTTAACTTAATATTGGGGGTCCTGAGAAATGCACTGTAAGGAAAGAAATTGAATAAGAGGCAAAAGGATTTGAAGGGGAAAGAAATAATTGTCATTTGCCATGGATAAGATCATCTATATAGAAAACCATTAGAATAATCAACCAACTATTAGAACAGATAAGACTTCAGCAAGGTTGACAGATACAACTAAAAAATCACTAGCATTTCTCTACACCAGTAACAACTATTTACTAAATATATTTTTTAAAAATAGGATACCCTTCACAACAGAAGCAAAAGTGATAAAGTACCTAGGGATTAATTTATCAAAGAGCATTTAGTGATCTCTCTGGTATACAAGTATGTAATATTCATCTTATGGAATATTCATCAAGCTGTAAAAATAAATTCTGTATGGAGGTCAGATATAAATACGGAAGCTTTTTCTTTTAAAGACTAGCTTGGAATATTCTGAAGAGAAAAGAAATAAGACGACAAGGGGGAGCTAGACTTACCAGAAATTTAGAAGTGTTACTAAGCAACTGTTATTGAACCAATTTGATTAAGAAACGAATACTTAGGGCTTCCTTGGTGGCGCCATGGTTGAGAGTCCGCCTGCTGATGCAGGGGAGGCGGGTTCGTGCCCCGGTCCGGGAAGATCCCACATGCCGCGGAGCGGCTGGACCCATGAGCCATGGCCGCTGAGCCTGCGCGTCCGGAGCCTGTGCTCCGCAACGGGAGAGGCCACAACAGTGAGAGGCCCGCGTACCGCAAAAAAAAAAAGAAACGAATACTTAGAATCTCAGTGGAGAAAATATGAAACTCTATTAAGAGACATAAATACGATATAAGTAAATGAAGAGTTATTCTGTACTCTTGAATGGGATAACTTAATATAATAAAATGTCAGTTCTTAGCAAAGAAGGCCATAAATTCAATGAGATCCCAATGAATTTCCAGCTAGCTTTTCTTTTTAGAAACCCAACAATTTTATGTAAATTTGATAAGGAAGTTTAAGGATCCATGAGTAACCAAGCCAACTTTGAAAAAGAAGAGCAAAGGATGGGGGAATGGGGGTTCGCTTTACCACAAAGTCATAGTAATGAAAACAGTACAAGTCTGATAAAAGAACAAATAGACCAATGAAACACAATTGGGGCTCAGAGAAAGAACTCTATTCCTGTCTAACACCACGTTCACGGATGGACTGTAGCTAGATTAAGACCTAAACATACAAAGGGCAAAGACATAAAGTTAATAGAAGATACGAGGGAGAATATCCTTGTGACTCAGAGATGGGAACAAACTTCTTCAACAAAAACCCCAAAGTTACAAACCGTGAGTCTAAATTGTATGGATTTGATTACATCATAAATAAGTTTTTCTGTTCAATGAAAATAATCATGGACAAAGGTAACAGGCAGAGAATAGGTAGTAAGCTTGTGAATTCCAACAGACATTCAGTCAAAGGAAAAAAACACTGGATTTATAAGAAGAGGAAACATGATATGATATCCAGTCTGTGATGAGATGCTCAGACTCACGGAGCTTTGCAATAAATGCAAATTAAAACAAAAATCTATTACTTTATTCACATCAGATTAACACAAATTACAAAGCGAGAGCTCAAGCTGAGTGTTGTGGAGAGGGAGGGGATGTCCAGATCCTTAATTCCTGCTGGTGGCTGTGTGGACTGGTACAGCCAGGTTGGACAGCCATCTGCCCTATTTGGTCAAGTTAAGACTAACTATATCCTGTGACCCAGCCATTCTACTGAGGAATCCAGAGGTTTGTTGTGGGCTGGATATCTGGGTGCCTGTGCCAGAGAAAGTCTGACAAAGGTCCACGAGGGGACATATATGAAGATGTTCATTGTTTTTCAGGGAGGTGGAGGCCATCTGGGGTCCCTCACTGGGAGAATGGAGAAACATTTGTAGTGGATATTCTCTAGGGAGTATTATGAAACAGTGGTTACCCAGGCTTGATATATGCTTAGCAACATGGAGAGACCTTTGAACCAGAATGCTGAGTGAAAAAGTGAGAAACAGAATGAGGTATATGGTGAATACGATTTGGGTACATTGAAAATACCCTGCATAGAGACATCAATATTTTTTTTTCACAAGAAGTACATAATTTCGTACATACCAGAAGGGTATGGAAAGAAGCCTTGCGTGGATCCATTGTGATGAGGCATCATGAGCTGAGGATTTGGATTTGAGATCTAATGTGGAATTTACAAAAGAAGGAAGAGAGGGAGGCAGGAAGGAATGAAAATGGGGGGTGACTCTGATCCAGGCCCTCCTGCTGAGTCAGTTGGTGTCTGGTGAGGCTGTCTTAAAGGGTGATCCTCAAAGAGGGTGGTCCAAGGCCTTACCATGAAAGGCTGGCCTTGAGGAAGTGGCTTATGGAAGAAATAATTGAAAGAAGGGCATTTGGGGCAGATCTATCCATGAAAGAGTCCAGACAGGAGAAGAGGGTAGAGACCGGGTGGCCAGAGGTAGATGAGCCGTTTGGGAATCCTGTTTACCTAGGCAGGTGCCGGAAGCAGAGTGGCTTCTGCACAGTTGGGAATAGAGATGTGCGCAACGTTGATCCATGGGATTCAGCCAGGGTGTTGAGGGATACAGGAAAGACACCTCTGGACCAAGTTTACGTATGCCATGCAGTGGTGAGGGCACTCACCCTTCACCATCCACGGCTGCTGGCAGCCCACGTGGTTTCAAAGGGGCCCCAAACTGGCCAGATAGATTCGGGCTGAAAGGTATACTGTAGATACAATAATTCCAAGTGAATTAAAAATGTAAAGGAAGGCCCACAGGTGCATATTTAAGGGAATTAAGTTGCAGTAAAAGAATGAATAAGGTTGTACATGTACTGAAACACTTCCCTAAAGGGCCTGAAAATCTTGTAAAGTAGAGCTCCAGGTAATGCATTGAAACAATTCTCTGATATATAAATGTTTAGAGCCAATCTCTGTATGTTTTGATTTTTCTATCAAGAAAACCACTCCTAAGTATTACTTTTAAGCCTCCTTTTAGGTATCTCTATCTATCACTTATGTTCCAGAAGCAGAGGCTTTAAATTGTTTCTTAACTCAGATCTCCATATTCTAGGCTAGGCAGCCCTTAATAAATAATTTAAATTATTCATGGGGTTGGTCTTTAAGGACCAGTAAGTACTCAGCATGTCACCATGGAAACCAGCACAAGTGCTGTCAGGCTCTATCAGTCTTCTACGTCTAAAACCCTCCTGCTGATATGACAGTTGAAGATTGGAGACCCAGATAGTAACTGGCATGAGTTCCAAATATAAGTCAATGATCCCAAGAGTCTCAAAATGTCCTTCAGGGATGCCTGCACACATCAGAAAGGAGAGTAACCATGGATCCCTTAAACAGACTTTTCTTCCTTCCACGACGTGGTGAGAAATATCTTGTCCACGCCTAGACCTTCCCAGTCTACATTTTCGGCATAGATATGGATATTCAGTATGAGAACCTCTGGGGCTCTGTCTTTAGAGGGGTTCCTTTCGTGGCGCACTGTACACAGGGAACGAGGGTCAGATCTGCGCAGAATTGGAGAGAGCCTGGCAACTACCACAGTGGGGATGGATAGTGTTTCCTAAGTAACTCCATAGTAGCATTCACTGACTCTACTATTACAGGAAAGAAACACTGCTCACTCCAAGCTGACTTTTAAGAAATAGAGTGCTCGATTGTCTGTAATATGTTACAAATTATCCCATGCCAACTACAAGACTAATACGCCACCATCCTTAACGTGACGCCTCCCCCCAGCTGCTTCAGCACCTCATCCGCTCCCGCAGATGCATCATGGGTGTCAGAGATGGACGGAGCTGTCTGTTTTCCTCACAGATTAGTGAAGCCTTGGCATGGATCAGGACTGGTTCGTAGCCAAGTGTTCGGAAACCAAGTATAAATGAGCTGCTTGCGTAATATATTATCAAGAATAAGTCATTTTCTCCTTTTTCATTCTCAGCCTAGCATCTTGCTGATTTCTTGTTTTCAACATTCCTTTTACATATAATAAATGAGATCTATACTCCTCTCTCCTATAATTTACCTGTTTGCCTAAAATACTTTCAGTTGTAATTATTTCCTTCATTTTTCTTTTTTCCCTTGTGTTATCAGATTCTTGATTTTTTTTTTTTTTTTTCGGTACGCGGGCCTCTCACTGTTGTGGCCTCTCCCGTTGCGGAGCACAGGCTCCGGAAGCGCAGGCTCAGCGGCCATGGCTCACGGGCCCAGCCGCTCTGCGGCATGTGGTATCCTCCCAGACCGGGGCACGAACCCGTGTCCCCTGCATTGGCAGGCAGACTCTCAACCACTGCGCCACTAGGGAAGCCTCAAATTCTTGATATTTTACGAGGATGGCTTTAAGAGGTTAGGTTTCCTCTTATCGTTGTCATCTTTGAGACTTATTGCTAACATCTGGTATTCTCATAATTCCTTTAAGTCAAGAAGCTTAACCTGCTTTGCATAGTACCTCTAATTCTCTAAGATAGCATTTTTCTATTAACAGAGGGGGAGGCATGCATTCTGTATCAAGGCCCAGACCTGGTGATTTGGGTGCTGACGTTTCTCTAACAATTTCTCCCAAGTTGCAAGCTTCTCCTTGGAGCCTATGAAGTTGAGTGATAGGTCAAGTTTGCCTGGGGACTCTTGAATATGAACTCCTGGCTCCATTATCCAGACTCATTGCTTTCTTTACAAAACAACTTGTCTGAAAAGGTCCGGAGAGTCTGTTCTTCCAGTGGTTCACATTATTGTAGATGTGACTATCTACAAGAAAGCATTTGCTATAAACCTAAGATACATTTATTGTTCATTGTAGGGAAAAGATACCATGAAAGGTATTATTCCTTCCTATACAACCACGTTCGTGATAGCTGTATTCAGAGTTTTGTTTTGTTTTCTTTTTCCTGGAAAGAGTGAACCTTCCCTAGCTGGCTCTTTCCAGGCAATGTCAAAGATAGCAAACTGTGCTGAGAACACCACCTAGTGTCTAACTTTGAAATTACTGCTGTACTAGAAGAGCACTAATTTAAAGCTTTCATCAACTAACATCAGAGTATATTTTGTTGTGTGTTCCGCTGTATTGATTGTTCCTTTTGATCTTTGCTTTGAAAGTGGATTTGCCCATAATCTGGACTGTTGGCTACCAATGTTGCATATGTTATTATTGTCCAGGTGACTGCATGATCACATGATTTGGTTTTAAGGAGGATTGACTTTAAAGCATGAATTAAATGCTCCTGAAGGTTGATTCTTCAGGACCCAGATTTCACCATTTCCAAGAAGCCTTCTCTGATCTTTCCTCAACCCCATTCTCTGCTGGGCAGTTGCCCCATCTTTTTACTTTTTAAGACTGTGTGTACATATTGTAGCTCTTGTCACTGTGGGCTATGATTGGTTACTCACCTGTTTCTCATCCAAAAGGGTGCACGTTCCTCAAGGGCAAGCATCAGGTCTCAAGGTCTGTATTATACCCCCCTGAACCCAGCACATGGAGGTGCTCCCTATGAATCTATTGTATGGAATGAATGAATGAATGAATACGGTTTTCTAAATAAGATTCAGGAGCGAGGCTGATTTTTGTTTCCTTGTAACTCTCAGCTTTCTTCTATGCTCAGTAAATCATTCTATCTTGAAATAGGTGGATTGAACAAAACTAAGAGCTCTAGGTAAGATCATCTTGGCAAGATAATCAAAATCCTGATTTGAGGGCAAAATTTTGAATTCAAAGGTGAATAAAGCTCTGAAGACAGGATACATCTGCCTCTCAAAGTCAGATTCCCTGCTCTGTCTAGTAACTCTACAAGGTGGACACGAACTGTTTATCTCTTATACCACAGTCTTCATCAGCCCTGACCTGCTTTAAAGGGGCGTTTGCAGGAGGGACCAGAGTACCAAACTACAAGAGGAATAGAAATGGGGGAGCCTGGCCAAGGAGGAGCTCTCCCTTAAGGGATGTCCATGGCTCCTTCCTGGAGACCCCCTGCTGGTGCGGGATAAGTTCCTGTCATATTCCCAAATTAAAAACTTTAATCTTCTTAGGAGAGATGCTCCTTACCGAAGCTTTAAGGTAATTAATCCCTTGTGTGATATTGGGTAAAATTACCTGATGCTGATTAGTTGGAGTCCTGGAGTCTCCAAAATACGATTTGGGCTATAAAATTGAGGTAAATCGCACACACGGATTCATCAGTGGAACTCTGCGCCTCACAACTCCTCTTAGGAAGGAGAGGCAGTTAAGAAGAGATTTGGAGTCATATTCACCTGAGCTCAAAACCTGGCTCTGTTACTTATTTGCTATACGATTTTGATAGACTTACTGACATTGCTAAACCTGTCTTCTCCTCTGTCAAATGGGGCGTAGACACATCCTACCCACTCCTGGGGTAGTTGTAAGGATTCAGTGAGGTTTGCTGCATGTAGCATGCTTAGCGGACCACCTGGTAAACGAGTTAGCGTTTAGCGCATGTAGAGCACCGAAGACTTGCTGTGGGCAACTCTGTTCCCAAATCCTGCAGTGTAGGAATCACACTCCTGTGGACTGGACACAAGACAGCAGGGTTATCTTTCAGGATCTACTGACCTGTGGTTACCAGGACAGTCACCCCCGAAGATCTGCACTCTGGGCTCTGACTCTTCCCGACAGCACCAGCACTGAACACGCCACGAGCTCTTGCCTCTCCGTTTCTTGTTTAGCTGAAGCCTCCCTCCACCTCCACCCTCAACTTCCTACCCTTCAGGACCCCAGCTCCGATGACACTCTCCCTCTGTAGACTTACCTTGGCACCAAGAACAACAGATGAATCCTTCCCCAAGGACCCTGGACACACGTTATCCGCATGCTCAGTTAGCTGTCTCCCCTGCCAGCTGTTGAGCTCCGGAAACTCAGGGACCACGCCTCCTTCATCTTTATCTCTCAGTACTTATTTTACACTTGGGCATCAGCAAGTGCTTCTAAAAACAAATTATATTCAGTGTGTAAACACTTATTTTGTCTAGATGGAGCTAGAGAGAACCTTTCCACCTCTTGGCCCCCGTTGCTCTATTCTGGTTACATCCCTCGAAAGAGCAGTGCATAGGGAAAGAAGTGTGGGCAGCAATGACCTTTCAACACTGTCTAAGCACATAAGCGAGAAGCAGGGAGATGTGAATTGTGAAATCAGCAATACAAGTGGCCCTTGAATAAAGACATGAAGGAAGTCCTCCTGGGACACTACAGACAGCCAGGGTGAAGCTGTCGTTTGAGATGAGTCTGGGCAAGTACTTTGTTCTTTGATATGGACAGCTCTCCCTCAAAGAGTGGTCCATGGGGAGGCACCTCCCCCATCCTCTGGATCTTATATGGATGGAGCTTTGAAACAGTCAGTGCTAATTTTTGCCTTTCAAATCCCCTGCTAGTACTGTGTTAAAAGAGCAAAAAAGAATTCATGAAGTTCAAAGGAATGTCAAAGTGGGACAGATCTATAGCATACACAGTGCATCTCAAAGAATACGTCCTTGGAGCCGTAGAGGTCAGTCTTATGGACAGGGCAGCTGTTTCATGTAAGAATGTATTTACACATGTGTGCCCAGGAGTCTGGTGGGAGGTTCCAACTGAGATCTTGTTCTGCTCTGGAGCCCACACACAGGTCTCCTGGTGGGAGAAACCTCTGTTTTCCAGGGCCGAGTTCAAATAAGAGATCATTCTTGGTGTAAGACTCTGCAGTCCCAGGGGTGACTGGAGTTAGGTCCCATACTGTAGAGAGATGTAAGCTGGAGGTCGAGGCCAAACTTCTTTTGGGGAATACAAGAAAGAGAGGTCATTTCCTCACCTCTGCCTTCCCCTGGAGGATGGGAGGGCAAGCATGAATGGGTCCTGTCCCCAAAGTTCAGAGAAGGCAAACCCCCAAATTACTTACCGAATTATGAGTTCTGTCAGAAGGGGTGACATTCCCTGTCCTGGGGAGCAGATACCACACTTCCTGACCTCCCTCGTCTGAGCAGGGCATAGCCAGGCAGAGATGAAGGGCCAAAGACCACACAGGTGCACATCCCTGAGGGGCCCCGAAGATGTACTGAGCCTGTGAATTAGGGCTGCAGATGGTATGTAAGACTGGGGGCCACAGGCTTGCCAGGAACTGCTAGAGTGACGACCATGGAAGCACATTCTGTCGGGGAATGCAGACGTAGGGCCAGCATTCGTGGAGCAGAAGTCGACGGAGTCGTGTCTCTTTATTAAGGACTGTTACCGTTTCCATCTGTAACCACAGAGGGGTCTACAGTTTAGAAGCTACATTAGCGGCCAGGAGTTTACAGAAAGGGGGTAAGTATACTTTATCATAACCAGTCTTCAAGAGAGACTTTCCCCACCCCCTGCCTCTTTCTTCTCAGATCAATGCCAGAGGAGTAACTATTCAAAAGAGGGCCGAGGAGAAAGGCTCCTTCAAGACTAGTCACACCAGCCTAGGCTGGGAGTCGGGGGTAGGGGAGGCAACTTTGAATTAAATACAATATTGAAAATTTCAAAGGCACAGAACGAAGTCTTGGTAACCAGAATGAAACTGTTGTAATTACCAAAAGTGAATTAAAAGTTGTAGAATTGGATTGAGATGGCTTAAAGGGAGCCACCGCCCGGTGGGAAAATGGGCACTTTGATAGAAGACAATGGAAAAAAGTCAATTCGCGCTTCCGTGCTGTTGAGTCAAACCCCTTCCTAAACTAGCTGTGTGTGTGTGTGTGTGTGTGTGTGTGTGTGTGTGTAGCTATACTCTGCTTTTTCTAGAAGTTATCTAAGGCAACTTTAAAAGATGAGTGAGTGTCTATATGAGGGCAGTCATTTATAAATAACCCCGTACTATGGTTGGTCTTGACTTCGGAACTTGTTTAGAGCATGAAGTTTGTCCATTAAGTTTGAACATCACCCAGTTCGTTGCCTTAGCCGAAGGGGGTATAACAAAAATCCCGTCCATGAGAACAACAGCATGGTTGTGGTTACAACATGAGTTAATCATGCTCTTTGTGCGTAGGCTACTGTTATGAATTCATGCTTTTTACCAGTAATGAAAAGTCCTACAGAAGTCTTTCCCAGATATGGGATTTCCGACACTCTCCCGGATGTGTTTGCTGGTGTTATGGGGGTTGGGAGAGGGGGTCAGCTTCCCCTTGGTGGTGCCTCACTGTGTTAGCAGGAGTTGCCTGCTGAAGCTAAGGGAAGAAGCTATTCTGGAGGAGGTCATAACAGTGTTTTTCAAAAAAAATAAATTTAGATCTACAGAAGAAAATAGTACAGAACATTCCCATATACCCTTCACCCAGCTCCCTCTAATGTTAACATCTAACGTATCCATAGTACATTTGTCAAAATTAAGACATTAACATTGGTTAAACTAAGAAATTAACAATCCTTGACTTCCCTGGTGGTGCAGTGGTTAAGAATCCACCTGCCAAGGCAGGGGACGCGGGTTCGAGCCCTGGTCCGGGAAGATCCCACATGCCGCGGAGCAACTAAGCCCGTGCGCCACAACTACTGAGCCCGCGTGCCAGAACTACTGAAGCCTGCGCACCTAGAGCCCGTGCTCTGCAACAAGAGAAGCCACCACAATGAGAAGCCCGCGGACCACAACGAAGAGCAGCCCCCGCTCGCTGCAACTAAAGAAAGCCTGCGCACAGCAACAAGGACCCAACACAGCCATAAATAAATAAGAAATGAACAGTCCTATTCCCTGAATACTTTACCCACTTTCTCCACGAATGCCCCTTTCCGTTCCAGCGTTCAATCCAGGCTACCACATGGCATTCCATTATTTCCATAGTTTTGGAGGAGGTAACTGCTAAGATGAGGAGTCTCTTTCTGAAGTCCAGTTCTGTGGCCCTGAACTTGGCACCAGGAGAAAAGGGTGCAGGCGAAGAACGTGCAGTGCAGGTTTTTTAACCTCTCTGCCTGGAGGTCATAAGTCAACCCGAAGTTTCTTGCCTGGGTTGCCTGTGCCCCTCTCCATCTTATGAAGTCACCAAAGACAGATTACTGTGGTTCCCACCGTTTTTATTTGGAATTACCTGGCTAGAGTAGCAAAATGTCAGGATTCTACCCTGATTAGATTAAGAAGATGCTGAAGCGCCAGAGACAAAACGGCAGCCGCCGGATTTTACGTCATGGCCCCGCCACCGCCCATTCTTTTCCCTTCTTTCTCCTCCCAGCTACTGCTTCTCCAGGCTGGCATTTGCCTCTCTGTTCTCAAATCTGTTTCTGTTTCTTCCTGCTCTTCTCTGTACCCAAGTGGCCAGGCCCTGCAAACTCCATGCCCCTTTGCCAATGGAGAATGATTAGGTTAAGCCCGGGGCGGGGTGGGGGGTGGGGGTACTGGCCGGAGACCAGGGAGCAAAAGGAAGAGAGGTCCCCTCCTTCCTCTCTGCTTTGGGTGGGGGCAGTTCTGGGAGTGGCTGGGCAGCCCTGCATCGTTTCTTCTCCTGCCGGGGCCCTGCCCTGCCTCTGGCAATGCCCCCTCTGCCTTTTGTCCCGCCAGTAGTCAAGATGGTAGCTACTCCCTGCTGTTGCTAATCTCAGGGTTGCGTCCACATCTCCTATGTGGCTTTTAAACTTTTCCAACACCTTTGTAACTAGTTCTCTCTATAAAGGTTCCCCCTATTAAAACTACCTGGGATGGATTCTGTTTCCCTGGCCGGGCTCTAATTGGTTACAGATACCCCAGTCATCGCTTCCTCTTCCTCCTTCCCAGGGACTAGAACAGGAGCTGGGGAGACTAAGCTCACTTATTCTGCTCAAGGGACTTATCATCGCAGGTGGGGAAAGGGCTCCTGGGCTCAGTGGTATAAATGTGGACAGAAAGCTCTATTTTATTCCTCCATCTTAGACTCTTGCCAAGAACCCTCAAAGTGACATGGTGACAAGCACTGGTCTGTATTCCAACAAACCAAGAAATTACTGCATTCAGGTATTTTTCACCTTAAAAATGGTAATTTCACATGATTCTACTTAATAGGAAAAGAAGCAGGTAGGGAATAGATAACAAGTAAATTGCCTGTGATGATTTACAGCCAATAATAAAGCTAATATTTATTGTGTGTTTACTACGTGGAAGGTATCTTAAGACACTTTTTATTTTTTAAGATTTTTTTTTTAATGTGGACTATTTTTTTTAAAGTCTTTATTAAATTTGTTACAGTATTGCTTCTGTTTCACGTTTTGGTTTTTTGGCCGCGAGGCATGTGGGATCTTAGCTCCCTGACCAGGGTTCAAACCCTCACTCCCTGCATTGGAGGGCAAAGTTCCAACCACTGGACGACCAGAGAAGTCCCAAAACACTTTAAACAGTAGTAATGATGGCAAATTCATCTGAGACGTCTGCTCTAAGTGTTTTGTGTGTGTATATATATATATATATATATATATATATATATATTAGAATCGTTTAATCTTCAGAACAACCCTGAAAGGTCAGAACTATTTTAACCCATTTTATGGCTTAGGCACAGAGAGGTTAAATAACTTGCCTAAGGTCACATAGTAAGTGGCGGGGTCAGGATTTGAAGCCAGGGAGCTTGGCTCTGAAGCATGTGCCCTGAACTATGACATCATACATTATCTTGAAGCAGATGTTGTTATATCCATTGTACAGATGGGAAGCTGAGAATTAGAGAGGTTGGACAACTTGCCCTAAGTCACACAGCTAGGATGTGCTAAGATGGCATTTGAACCCAGTGCCATCCAACTGCCAAGCATAAATGCTCCACGCTTCCATGCCACCTCTCTCTCCAGTTCGTCCTGAGAGGTCTCTGACACTCCTCTTCACTGGGTTCTCTCGTCTTTGCCACAAAAGATAATAATGTGCAAATTTCATCACATTCCACCTGCACATCAAACTCTTGCCGCATTTATTGAGTTTTCCTCCCTGTGACGCCCGGGGGCCTTTCTTGTGTGGAGAACCAATTCAGAAGGAAATTATTGTGGTTTGTGTTAAGACCCCTGCCATGTGAGGGATCTAAGTATCTCTTTTGATCTCAGACCTATTCTCACTCCCTCTACTTACTACTTAAAAAATTGGGCATTTAATAATGACCTTGTTTACAAGTTTATAAGTGTTTTTATGTTATGTTTGTGTAGTGCCAAGAAGCACGGGCATTATTTCTCTGGATAGTAGGCTTCTTTTCTGTTTCTTGGCGACCCAGGGCAGGATCTGTATGACATCTTTCTGTTCAAAGATCAGAAATGTTAATTTCCAAGATCAAGATGTTAGTACAATCAATGTTGAACTGCTGGGGGGTGTAGTATTTAGATTGGCCACAAGAGGGCTCTATTTCTTTGTCCCACTGGTCCATAGCAATAATAGCTTTTGGGGCCACAGATGTGAAATGCTATTCTGGACACAGTAATTAAACCACATTTAGTGCAATTTACCAAAAATAAGTGAAATTGTTTGGTGGAATAATAAACTATATCATTTATTTAACCTCCGAATACAAAGAGGAAGACCTTTTAATAAAATGAATTTATTTTCCAGCAGGCATTCACAGGAATTTCTCCCATTCCTATTTGGATAGCGGCCTTTGAACAATAGTAATTCCATATTAACCTTACTTAAAAATGCCCCCCGCCTCTTTGTTGTAACTGAGTGTCCTAATGAATCTTTCTGAAAAATTGATAATAACTGAAATGTCACATAATCTTGAGTTTCCTTCTAAGGCTGGATATCAGTCAGGGTCCAGGCAGGAAAACAAAAAACACATTTGAAATTTCAACAGAAGAAATTTAAGATGGAGAATTGATCACACAGATGTGAGAGGGCTGAAGGAACAAAAAGGGACCATCGAAGCAACCAATGTCATTATCGGTGAAAGTAACAACTACTCTTGGGGCTGAGAAAACAAAGAGAAGGAGGTGGGATTAGCAAAACCTAGGTGCTCCAGGGAAGGGACTTGGTTATGCTTGTACCTGTAAGAGGGTGCAATGAGGCTGCTTTTAGGCAGCGCTGAAACTGGACGGACCCCGTTAATGCTAGGGTGAAGGGTCCCTGTGAGTCAATGTTTGTAGGAGCAGCAGGTCTTCACCCTACCCCAATTCCAGCTTTCTGGTATCCCGCTAGTGTCCCCTATTGGCAGAACATAACCAGGTGCCAGCTGTCAAAAGAGCCATACAGCCCTCACATCACTGAGCAGAATATAGAAAGGTAGCTTTGGAGCACAGATCACTCCCTTGCCTACTCAGCTACTGTACACACTTTCCCAACAGGTTTAAATTTCCATACAAAAATGGTAACTTCTTGCTCTGGCTATAGATGATATCTTTTTCATTAGCTTTTACGACTGAACATGGATGTACTACGTAGTACCTTGGAGAATCCCTTGGGTTCTAGATAAAGGTCTTGTGTTGTAGAAAACTGATGTCTCTTAGTATATAGTCAGGATCCACCAACACAGAGACCCCCTTCTGCCCTTGCTAGTTCAGCAGGAGGGGGAGCCCCCAATGGCCGATTGACAGAGTGTCAACTTCCAAACCAGTGCAGCAGTTTTGTGTCACCTGGTGGAAGCGTTTCTCCATTATGACATTGGACCTCCGAACCAGAAGAGCCCAAAGTTGCAGGGACAGAAAGCAAAACGTGCTGTGAGTGGGTATTAGGTGTCATAGTGAGAAAAGCCACTCCCACTTCCACCCTTGATCCTGGACCTATATGTTCTGGCTTTGGGAGAAACACGTTGGTAACTGATTCAAAGCATATGTGGCATCTTATTAACTAGAACTCTGACCTGCAGGTTATTCTCCCAAACTGAGCTGTAACTGAGTCTTCCACAGGCCACTTCACTTTCTATAAGGCCAGCTACTCCTGAGTGATGGGATACATGGTGAGACCAGTGAATTCCATGGTATGAACCCCATGTCACAACTTTTTTCCCTGAGAACTGAGTTCCTTGGTCAGAAGCAATGCTATGTGGAATGCTATGCATATAAGTAAGGCATTATGCAAATTTGTTGATGGAAGTCTTCGTGAAGCATAGGTTTTGTGATGGCCAGTACACGTCTTGGCGGAGAATAAGCCATTGGATGATAATGTCCTAAAAATCAAGTCAGATCTGTGCTCTATCCTGCCCTTTCCCCTCTTCCATATTTTCTTTTTTGTTTCTAGGTAGGGTTTTCTGTTTATTTGAGGACAGATATTCATGGGCCAAGAGCCTTATTGATGATGAGTCGAGTTTTCACCCTGCCTACATTTCAACATGTGTCTCTGTCAGGAAGAAAATGGGGAAGGACAACAGAGACGAGGTCACACATGCATTTGGCGGCAAATGTTTGCCTGAAGTTGACTTGGTTTCAGCCTCAGTATTTATTTTCCTGAGCATGATGATTTCATGAAAAATGGTTATTCCACACCCATGCACACTCAATTATCACTTATATTTATGCTTTCTCTAAGGAGAGGTAAGTAAATGCATTGCTTTCCCTCAAAAGGACTTAAGCAATTTTCTATTTGCTTAATATTGTTATGGCAACACTGTTTATAGTTGATGTTAGTTTTCAAGGTGATAATACCTTCAAAATTTTGTGCCAGGCATTTTTCACAGAACTAGAACAAAGAATTTCACAATTTATATGGAAACACAAAAGACCCCGAATAGCTAAAGCAATCTTGAGAAAGAAAAACAGAGCTGGAGGAATCAGGCTCCCTGACTTCAGACTATACTACAAAGCTACAGTAATCGAGACAGTATGGTACTGGCACAAAAACAGAAATATGGATCAATGGAACAGGATAGAAAGCTCAGAGATAAACCCATGCACATATGGTCACCTTATCTTTGATAAAGGGGGCAAGAATATACAGTGGAGAAAAGACAGCCTCTTCGATAAGCGGTGCTGGGAAAACTGGACAGCTGCATGTAAAAGAATGAAATTAGAACTCTCCTTAACACCATACACAAAAATAAACTCAAAATCGATTAAAGACCTAAATGTAAGGCCAGACACCATCAAACTCTTAGAAGCAAACATAGGCAGAACACTCTATGACACAAATCACAGCAAGATCCTTTTTGACCCACCTCCTAGAGAAATGGAAATAAAACCAAGAATAAACAAATGGGACCTAATGAAACTTCAAAGCTTTTGCACAGCAAAGGAAACCATAAACAAGACCAAAAGACAACCCTCAGAATGGGAGGAAATATTTGCAAATGAAGCAATTGACAAAGGATTAATCTCCAAAACATACAACCAACTCATGCAGCTCAATATCAAAAAAACAAACAACCCAATCCAAAAATGGGCAGAAGACCTAAATAAACATTTCTCCAAAGAAGATATACAGATTGCCAACAAACACATGAAAGGATGTTCAACATCATTAATCATTAGAGAAATGCAAATCAAAACTACAGTGAGATATCATCTCACACCAGTCAGAATGGCCATCATCAAAAATTCTACAAACAATAAATGCTGGAGAGGGTGTGGAGAATAAGGAACCCTCTTGCACTGTTGGTGGGAATATAAATTGATACAGCCACTATGGAGAACAGTATGGACGTTCCTTAAAAACTAAAAATAGAACTACCATACAACCCAGCAATCCCACTACTGGGCATATACCCTGAGAAAACCATAATTCAAAAAGAGACATGTACCAAAATGTTCATTGCAGCTCTATTTACAATAGCCAGGACATGGAAGCAACCTAGGTGTGCATCGCCAGATGAATGGGTAAAGAAGATGTGGCACATATATACAGTGGAATATTACTCAGCCATAAAAAGGAACGAAACTGAGTTATTTGTAGTGAGGTGGATGGACCTAGAGTCTGTCATACATAGTGAAGTAAGTCAGAAGAGAAAAAAAAATACCGTATGCTAACACATATATGTGGAATCTAAAAAATAAAAGAAAATGGTCAGAAGAAACTAGGGGCAAGACGGGAATAAAGATGCAGACCTACTAGAGAATGGACTTGAGGATAAGGGGAGGGGGAACGGTAAGCTGGGACAAAGTGAGAGAGAGGCATGGACATATAGACACTACCAAACATGAAATAGATGGCTAGTGGGAAGCAGCTGCATAGCACAGAGAGATCAGCTCGGTGCTTTGTGACCACCTAGAGGGGTGGGATAGGGAGGGTGGGAGGGAGGGAGATGCAAGAGGGAAGAGATATGGGGACATATGTATATGTATAACTGATTCACTTTGTTATAAAGCAGAAACTGACCCACCACTGTAAAGCAATTATACTGTAATAAAGATGTTAAAAAAAAGAGAGCTACGTGTAAGCTAGTTAATAAAATAATCCTCAGCATTCTGTTACAAACAAACAAAGAAACAAACAAAATATTTGTGCCAACACCAGATCTAGCACTAACCCTGCCTAGTATTTTTACAAGCATTTAAAGAGCTGAAACTCACTCCACCACTGAACATCTTAGGACTGAAATTATAAGGACCAATTCACAAGGGAGGGTTTGTCTAGAAGACACAGTCTCCAAGCATCAGTCCAAGTCTAGCCGGTCCCTTGGTTTCCCATAGAACAAAGACCCACCTCCTCTTCCTCCACTTGTTGGTTGACTTTTTCACATTTCAATAGCTTATCTGGTGGTCAAATTCTCATCATTCTTATGACTATGGAAAGAGGGAAGATGAACTGTTCTTTAAATATATATATTTGTGCTATTTTTTCAACAAACTTTGAATGAGGACCTACTTTATACTGAGAATTGGGTAGGCACTGAGCATACGTCTGTTATGAGTGTTCTTCCATGTCAGGCCAGCCTCACTGGACCAGCAGGATGACAGTAAGTGGAACAAAAACCTAATTCCCTGCTTCCTCCGCTCATGGGACCCCAGTCTCATCCTAGTCCCCCCTGGTTTGGGGTGTTCTGTGGGAGTGTCCATGTGCCTGCAAACAGTAGTCTTCCTCTACCTCTTTCCTCTAGGCTGGCATACCTTGCATGGCCTTCAATTCACCCTTCATGACCTCACTCCTGGGGAACACGTAAGGGAGGCACTGGTAAGCCCCCACTGGTGAAACCAGAAAACCTGGCTCTGCGTCAGATTCAAAGGGTTGGGGGCAAGGCCAGAAACAGGAAACTACACTGATGGGGTCAGGAGCTGTGGGAAGGGAAAAGCAAGAGTCCAAATCTTGCCTTGAATAGGGAGTGGAGAAAGGGCTACTACCCAGGATTCTTTGTTTGTTTCTTTGTTGGGTTAATTAATTAATTAATTAAATTTATTTTTGGCTGCATTATGTCTTCTTTGCTGCGCACAAGCTTTCTCTAGTAGCGGCGAGCGGGGACTACTCAGTTGTGGTGTGCAGGCTTCTCGTTGCGGTGGCTTCTCTCGTTGCGGAGCACGGGCTCTAGGGGCGCGGGCTTCAGTAGTTGTGGCTCTTGGGCTCTAGAGCACAGGCTCAGCAGATGTGGCGCACGGGCTTAGCTGCTCCGTGGCATGTGGGACCTTCCCAGACCAGGGATCAAACCCGTGTCCTCTGCATTGGCAGGTGGATTCTTAACCACTGCACCACCAGGGAAGCCCGACCCAGGATTCTTAATGTTGCTCATTGACAACTCCTGGGTGTTCCATTCACATAAATCACAGTGTGATTGGCAACAACTCAAGATGTACAGTGCCCAGCCTGTGCAACTGTACTAGCCGTGCTATAACACCTAGTTGGTTTTGTCTTGGGCACTGGTGCTACCCTGGTGCCTGGAGGGCATTACTTGTAGACCAGGATGGGACAGACATACCAGCATCTTCCTCACACTCTGTTTGTTGTCTTCTGAATCAGAACGTGTGAACTCTTTCCCATGTCAATAGTCTTACCCGCTCTCAGAGCTACCTCTGTGCTTAACCCTTAGTTTTATACTGAATCTATTGATAACCACGTTGCATTTATCTCAGACTTTTTAGACAGCTGCTTCTTCCTGGAAGAAGGCAGTGACGATTCTCCCACTGTGGAGCCCTGAGTTCTCCTTAATACCTGCTTCAGCCCACAGCCCACTTCAACTTGGCTCTCAGCAATTGCCTTTCCTTAATGAGTCTTGTTCTCACCTGCTACACATGTGGAATATTCAGATTAACTCCAATTTCTAAGACCTTCAGAATTTTTTTCCTCAGTATCAGCATTCAACTTCTAGCTATATAGCTCTCCCATGAGGCTATTTGATTCTTCATGCAAGCTGACGCCCCCAACACTTTATTCAGGTCCTATAGTAGTCATCAGGCCAGCTCACAGTTGTGCCGTCCTTCCAGGCACACGGTAGGATTGCGCTTACCCACCCTCTTAGGAGTTCCGTGTGCATGTGACTTCTTTGGTCAATCAAATGTGAGCAGATATGACACTTCTGAGCAGAGCCTTTAGAAGTTGGAGCATGATATGTCATGCCCCTTTCCCCTGATGAGATGACCAAAAAGATACGCGTCATGGTGAAACCAGGGGTATCTGAGTCCTTAAATGACAAATGAGAGCCTGCCTGACAACCGTGTTGGACCTGTAACCTGAGGAAGAGATAAACTTGGGTTGTGTGAAGAAACTAGAATTTTGAGGTTGTTTGTTATTGTAACAGAACCTTACCTATCCTGACTGACACCAAGTCCCCAAAGGTCTGGAATCACAATGACTGCACACAACTCAAGCCTTTGTGCTCTCCCCTCTACCAAACCAAGATGGTGGTCCAGAAAGCAGCCAAGTGAAGGTGATGGTAATTATCATCTCCTAAAATCATTGCTCAGCTGCACCAGCATCACTTCTACCATCTTGAGAGAGATCAACAAGCAGATCTTTGATGCTGCGATCGCCACAGTGATGTGACTGCAGTGAGGGAGAAAAGAAGGGCAGTGACACGCTGCCTTGCGGCCCTAGCTTTGTATAACAGCTAACCTGTTACCAAAGGGCATTAGTGGTTCACCTGAGCCAGAACAGTGGGACTCTGGCTCACTCTCTGGAGTGACGAGATGACCCCTGAGGGCAGGGATATAACAAAAGTGCCAAAGCTGGAAAGGGTGACCATGCCCAGGGTTTCTTATTTGTCTCCATTGCTCCCAGTCTTTACTTTTTACTGGTCCCCAGATGGGGAACATGATGTTCTCAACCAGGTATGGCATTTGGAGATTTATGACTATAACCAATGGATCTGTTTAGTTAACATTGCTAAGTTGACAAACTTGAATTTAGAGCCCTGCCCTCCTGAATTCTCAGCCTCTAAATATTCCCTACCCTATTGAGGCTCCTTCTGGAAATGTTGGCTCTCAAACAGCCTCTCTTGAACTCTCATTAGCTCATAAGTATGTCAACAAACAATATTTCAGCATCTCGTCACTGTGCACGTCATGCGAGAGGCACTGGGGGTAGAGAGATGGCAAGGAAAGGTCACTGACTTACAGCTTCGTGCTGTGCTGAGAGATCATGGCCCACGGGCCCAGTCCAGCCTGCCGCAGGCGTGGTAAATAGAGTTTCCTGGAACACAGCCATGCCCATTCACTTACACACTGTCTGGGGCTGCTTTGGGACAACCTCTGGAGAGGCTGATACTTGCAATGGAGACGGTGTGGTCCACAAAGCCTAAAATGTCTACCATCTGGTCCTTTTCAGAAGAAGTTTGCCCACTCCTCTCTAGTGGACTATTGGCCTTCCTAAAGGAGTTTGCACTCTAGTCGCATTCTCCTAAAGGCCGATTCTGTGAGATTCAAGGGGATTACGTTACTGGAGGAAATTCAGGCAGTAGGGAGCTATTTTGAGGGAGGAAGTCCTGTCTAGCTGCTGTCAAGCCCTACCCTTTAGGCAGCTGCCTTCTCCATCGGTCCAGGAAAGTGGAGTGCTATTTCCAAATCCCCGTGCAGAGCGGCGAGCACAGGGAAGGAGAGGCAGCTTTTGCAGCTGCGGCTGGTCCCACGCAGGAGGAGGTGAAAGCACCCTCTCTGTGTGCCTCCAAGAGGGCCCTTGGCTTCAGCGTGGCCACAGAGAGGAGCCAAGTTTGCCTTCTTTGCTCCGCTGGGTTTTCTGATGACGACAGAATGAACGATTTGCAAGGGCCAAAGGAAGGCTTCATGCATAGCTCTCTCTACACAGGCACAGATATAGGGAATGGAACGAGGAGTTTCCTAAGGTTCCATCGATTTTTTTCAGCTCAGGGGAAAATGGGAAAAGCCGAAGCAGGCTCAGGTGGGAAGGCTTTTTGCTGCACTGTGTCCACTCCCCGAGTGAGAGGATGACCAACTGCCCTCTGAAATGCCCAGCCTCTCTCATTGGTCAAGAAGAATCCTGCCCGCGGGAACAGGGGCCAAGCAAGTTTCCCTGCCAGAAAGACCAGCATCTTCTAAGAAACTCGAGGACTTGACCTGTGCTTACTCCTCAAATGGGGGCTGGGCTGAAGCCTCCGCCCCTGCTTGCGAGTCACTCGGGGGGAAGCTGTGGCCACACTCACGGGGAGCCATCAGCTTAGCACCGGGGCCGTGACGCCTCCCAAGGTTGCAGATGACACTTCCAGCCTGAGTCGGAGTGAGGAGGACCTCTTCTCAGTCTGTGACGCTAACCTCGGTGGAGATGGGAGGAAAATCACACAGGGCCTCAGAGCCCTTCTTCCTTCTCTGGCGTTGTCATGGAAACTTAGTTGTCTCAGCAAACATGGGCTGAATGTCTGGACAGCAAAGCAGTGTCCTTATAGGGACTATGAGAGGATGTGGTCGCATTGCCCTCAGAACCATGAAGCAGAGACAGAAAAGTAAATAACAAAATTTAAAGCAAGATAAAAAAAAAAAAGCAAGATGGATAGTGTGAAGTCTAGAAAAGGCATGAAATCCTGGACTTTGGAGAAGGACACATCTAGGTTTAAATCTCAACTCTGTCACTTGCTAGTTATATGACTCTGGGTATATTCATGATTTCATCCAAAGAACACTAATGAAGGCCTACTATGTACCAGGCATCCCTCTAAGTGCCAAGGATTTAGAGTGGCCCAACTTAGAGGAGGTGACTTTTCTCACCCTCATGGAACTTATTCTAATGGAGGAAGACAGGCACTAAGCATGAGACACATAAATAAAAAATATAATTTCAGAGAGTGATGGGGGCTGTGAGAAAATAGAGTGATGTGCAAGAGTGACTCAGAGCGCTAGCTCTTTAAGAATGACTGGTCAAGGGAGGCTTCTTGGAGGAGGTGACATTTGAACTGAGACCCAAGTAAGGAGGCAGTCTGGTGACAATCTAGAGGACGAGGACTCCAGGAAGAGGGAGGTATTGTTGCAAAGGTCTGCTCACAGGAGTCTCTGAGTTTCGGCTTCTTTGTCTATAATTGGGGGATAATTCACTTAATGGGATTGTTGTAAAGGTTCAGTGATACAATGTGCTTAGCATTTAGCTCAAAGCCTAGCACCAGGTAAGTGCTCTTTAATATTATTAAGTACAGCAAAACACAAAGGCACAGTTATTCTGATGGGTGTGGCTGAGTGCTGGCTGACTCAGGCCTTGCAGAATGGGAAGGGTTTGGGTGAGCAGATAGTAGGCTGGAATTCTCTGCTGTTGATGCCTCTACCTCCCAGCAGCTTCCCTCTCAGAAACCTGACTACATTTCGCTGTAATAATGTGAATATTTTCTCTCCTCTAATCTATAATAGATTATATAAAAGCAGAGACCTCCTGTTTCTTTTCCCCATTCTACTCCAGTGATTAAATAAGATACTGCATGCCAAGCATTTAGAATAGTCTTTTGTGCACGAATGAATGAATGAATGAATGGTGGGAGGGCTTTGAGGTAGTAAGTACCGCATGAAGTTGAGTCTGTTTGGGAACTGGTGATAGATCAGCAAAGAAGGAACGTAGAACCCAGAAAGGCTGACCTTCTCCCGAGTAACAGAAAAGTCTTCTTGCTTGGCTACCTTCTTTGAACCAGGGCTCCGTTTTTTTCCTGCCTTTAGACTCCAACCGAGACATGAGCTCTTCCTGAGCCTCAAGCCTGTCAGCCTTTGGATAGAGCTACACCGTCAGCTCTGCTGGTTCCCAGGCCCTCAGATCATAGTGGAACTAAAGCATCTTCTCTCCAGGGCCTCCAACTTGCTGACTCAACCTTGCACATCTTGGGACCTGCCAGCTTCCATAATCATGCAAGGCAATTTCTTATAATAAATCTCTCTCTCTCTCTCATATATATATGTGTGTGTGTATATATATATATATATACACACATATATATATGTGTGTGTATATATATATATATATATATATATGTTCTGTGTCCCTGGAGAGAGCTGACTTGACACAAGAGCCCATTCTGAGGGATTCCTTTTAATTTAATCACATGTATAAAGGCCCTGTCTCCAAATATAGCCACATTCTGAGGTATTAGGAGTTAAGGCTTCAACATATTATTTTGGGGAGGGGGACACAATTCAACCCATAACAGCAAGCAAATAATCCTTTATTTGTTTAAGCTATTGTTACTTACGGCTGAGACCATGCTTAACTCCTTACACGTGGTACAGATTCACATACCAAGTTTGATGAACCACAAGAAGGTGTCTTGCTACATCTCCTTGGTAGCATGTTACAATTTCTTCCATCTTTGAGGAGTCATTGAAGGATGGGCTTGGGAGAAAGCAGGTCTCCAAGGGTGTCAGTTTGATGACTGACTTTTGGGACATCTCCCAACCATGCTTTAATTTGTCCATTTCCAGCTGACATTAAAATAACATCATGCACCCTTGATGTGAAAGTCATTCCAAACACGTAATCATCTGCGCCTTGCGGCGGGGGACGGGGTTTGGCAGCCCTGGAGAGGCAGCTCTCTTCAGCCAAACTTACTGAAATGCCCCCATGCCCACCTTCCAGCCAATGTCAGCTGCTGATCTGTATGAATTAATGCAGTAATAACTGGGCCGTATTCAGCAAGCACTAATTTCTTTCACTACATCAAATCAAGCCTCATGATTGTTTCGAAATAAACATGCCATCCCCAGAATGCTGAATCCCCGCACTGGCAGCTGGGTTCTGAATGGATCTGGAAAGGTCCAGGGAGGAGACTGGACTGCCCAGCGGAGGGAGCCGTTCCTGAGCGGCAGCCTGGACAACGGGGCGATACCTCCTGAGCCCAACCACTTGTTTCGTTTTTTAATTAATTAATTTTTTAAACATCTTTATTGGAGTCTAATTGCTTTACAATGGTGTGTTAGTTTCTGCTTTATAACAAAGTGAATCAGCTATACATACACATATATCCCCATATCTCCTCCCTGTTGCCTCTCCCTCCCACCCTCCCTATCCCACCCCTCTAGGTGGTCACAGAGCACCGAGCTGATCTCCCTGTGCTGTGCGGCTGCTTCCCACTAGCTATCTAGTTTACGTTTGGTAGTGTACTGACCACATTTTAAAGGGTGGGAAGAAGCAGAGCTTTGATTCTGGCCAGTGTCCAAGGAGCATTCGCCCAGGAAGCATCCTCTATGCTCTTCCTTCTTCAGGAGGCTCCACCCCACAGCGCAGGAGAGGGCAGCCCTGCAGCCGAGAGCTCCAGATGAACAGTTGCTCCCCAGGCCTTGCTAAGGGGGTGGGGGGTGGGGAACCTCACGCTGTCACTGCAGTGAGAGACCATGAGAGAGATGATCTCAAAGATTCACAGGTCAGACTGCAGGTAAACCGCAGAGGAAGTGTCTAACAGACTCACAAGCGAGGAAACCGGAAAACCAAAGAGAGAGCATCTTTGAGCGAGGGAGCCAGAGGTGCTTTCCTTTCTTCTGCCTGCAGGAGGGCAAGTGCAAGAAAGAACAAGGTCTAGACAGATGATGAAGGAGATAGGGCAAGGATGGCTGACTGATGTTAGAAGGAGTCTGTGGTAGTTCTCCAAATAAGACGGCGAACAAGTCGCTGGGAACTTTAGATGTTCCAGTCCAGTCTCTGGGCGGTGCTTTCAGTAGCATCATAGAGGCCTCCTCACCTCTTCTCTCTCACTCTTGAACCTTCGTTATGAATGTGCCAGGCCCTGGGCTCCACTCGGGTTTGGGGGCAGGTGGAGGCAAAGCACTTGGGTCCTGTCTTCTCCCCCGCTCCGTTCCTATCTTTTCTTTCTGTCTCCTCCCTGCCTCTCTGTGTCTCTCTCTCCCCTCCATGCCTAGGTTCCAAATAACCTTGGGAGAAATTAATATTCCATTCAGTGGTCCGCTAACCACTTACTAATTAATTTTCCAAATAAGCAATTCAGGACTGAATTCCACATCTTTTCCCCTCACATCGGCTGTGCTGTGTAGACATGTGTCTCCCACCCCCCACCCCAGCCCTGGTGTCTCTCTCAAGCTATGCCCCCGCACTGGGTGTGCTGCCTCACACCCCCCACTCTCCGCTACCTGCTTATCTTTCACAAGCTTAGAATGTCAGCGCCTGTAAAGCTCCTTTAGATTTCTCTGCTCTTCCTTCTGTCCTTATCCTGTCAGTCAGGATGAAAGAAATTAGGTTGTGTAAGTCTACACGTTTCTCTGTGATCCCAGCTTCCGGGGCTTAGAGCTGCCTGGAAGCTGCCACATCACCTGGGTCTGGGTTCAGACATGAAAAGCTTCGGGAGTTCTGGGAAATAAGTGTCACGATGTTCTCAAAGCTCCAACTTTCCAGTTCATAACTTGGAAAGCAGAAAGGAAGCTGTGAATCAGAGCTCTAAGGAAATTGATTCTAGCATGGGTGGCAATGAACCAGACAGCTCTGCATGTCTGCCCCAAGCAAAGAGTTCTTTGTGTTATGCATTTGCCATGGTATTGGCCCTGGGTTGGCACCTGGTATTATAGCCACAGTATTAATGTCCAGATCTTCTCCATCCCAAAGCCTTGTCTCTTTCCACCTCCACCTCCCTTGTACAGCTGACCCTGGAACAACACTGGTTTGGACTCTGCAGATCCACTTATACATGGATTTACTTCAATTAATATGTTAGAAAAATTCTGGAGATTTGTGACAATCTGAAAAGACTCGCAGACAAGCCGTGTGCCCTGAAAATATAGAAAATATTAAGAAAAAGTTAAGTACGACATGAATGCATAAAATATATGTAGATACTAGTCTAACCATACATAGGTGTAAGGTGAGTAACATTTAGTATAAAATTAAGATGTTAGTTTTCTTACTGTTTTATAGCTTTGCTTTCAAAGAATTCCATTACTGTACAGTATACCTCTCTTGTAATTGGAGAAACTGCGTATCAGCCTATCATCATAGGTACGTGGTTTTTCAAAAAATGTAGCAATGTTTCCAACACTGTATTATGAATGTGACTGTAATCCTATATGCCATAAAAATTTTGAAAAGATTAATTCGTTAGTGTATAGGCTAGGCTACCGTGATGCTATTGTATCAATTACACTAGGCGACCATAAAGCAATCCTATAGCTGCTTCTTTGTTATCAATGCATGAATCATCATACCTATAAATAAATCTGAATCTCTTTTTCACCTTATCTTCGTTTTTGATGTCTAGTGTTATATATATACATATAAAACATCTACAGTGGTTTGTATCATATAAGACAATAATGATGTAGATACTGACAGACAATTCCTCTTGACATAAACATACAGTATCAATAAAACAGTGCTATAATTGTATTTTCTCTTCCTTATAATTTCCTTAATAACATTTTCTTTTCTGTAACTTACTGTATTGTAAGAATACAGTATATAATACATATAACACACAAAATATGCATGAATCAACTGTTTATATTATCAGTAAGGCCTCCTGTGAACACTAGGCTATTACTAGTTACTTTCGGGGAGTCAAAGTCTGCACGTGGAGTTTTGACTGCACGGGGTGTTGGTGTCCCTAACCCCACATGGTTCAAGGGTCAACTGTATTGCATCCAGAATACTGACAATATCTTGCTCCTAGAGATCCTTAACTAGCAAAAATGAAACAATTATGGCCAGTAAGTTTGAGTCCTACTTACGAAAGCAGGGAAAGGAACCAATGGATTTTCGTTTTGCAAGACTGCGTTCGAAGTGTCCCTCTGCTTAACTGTCAGTCCCACAGAGCATTCTTTTAAACAGAATCCGTCCTTCCCTCTCTCTTCTACCCACCCCAGACTTCCTGTTGTTTAAAGATTTAGGGTTTTAGATATGATTCCTATTTCTCCAGACCAAGTTGACCTGAGGCTGAGGTAGAGGTTAACTTGGCATCTTTGTTATCAGTACAATGAACCAGAACCAGAATCAGATCATTGAAATGAAGAATGACTTTTCTCCCTGATAGCACTTTCGGAAAACAATCAAACAAAACAAAACCTTTGATGTATTGTTAAGTGAAAAAAGCAAAGTGTAGAACAATGTGCATTGTACATTATTATTTGTGTATTTAAGACGCATATACATATATGAATGTTCGTAACTACATAAGATGTCTCCAGCAGAATACTCTAGGAACTGGCAATAAAGATGATCTTTGGTAAGGGAACTGGTGGCTGCTGGGGGGCAGGGGTGCAAGAGAGAATTATTTCTCACTGCATATTCCTTAAAACTTTATCTATTGGTGTGTGTGTTCCTATTACCACTCAAAATAAAGAATAAATTTTTTAAAGGAAGAAAGTGCACCTCCTCTGGCCTAGCCCCTTGTTTCACTGCAATCAGACTGCAATGTCTTAGGACTCAGATGCCTTGACTTTTTTTTTTTTTAGTCTTTATTGAATTTGTTGCAATATTGCTTCTGTTTTTATGTTTTGGTTTTTTGGCCGCAAGGCATGTCGGATCTTAGCTCCCCAACCAGGGATCAAACCCGCACCCCCTGCATTGGAAGGCAAAGTCTTAACCACTGGACCGCCAGAGAAGTCCCAGATGCCTTGACTTTTGAAGAGACTTGGGAGGAGGAGCTGGCACAAGAGGAAGAGGACCTTCTGGCACGTTCTCTTCGCCTCCATAGTTGAGGTGCCGTATCAACATCCTCTGAGTCTCCACAGACAACCAGGACAAAATGAAGGGGCAGGAACCAGAGCCCGGTGATTTCCACAAGCGAAAGTGATCAGCTGTTTTCTTAAAAAACAGAGCCAAAGAATACATATATATATATATATCTTCTGATCTCACTCCGAATTACATTATGAACTTTCCAAAAGTCAGTCCTTAGATTTCCACCTGACAGCCAAGGATGTTTTTCTGTTAAATTTTAATCATATCACTAGAGTTTATTAATTGTTTCAACAAACAGACATCTATGTCCGTTCATTTAAAAAAAAAAAAAACGACAGAGTAAATAAATCAACTTTCAAATCATGTCCTTCTGTAAACACCAGCTGCACCGGAAAAGGAAGGCAGCCTGTGAGCAGCTTCCCACTGCGGTGCTGGGCTGGGGCTGTCCACGCACATGCTCAGAGCTTGTTGATGTGTCCTACAGCCCACAGGAAAGAACCTCAGCGGAAAGCAAGAAGGCAGAACAATTGTGTGAACCTACCTCCCCTTCTCACCCTCCAAACATCTGGCTCTTGTGTGTGTCACCTCTTTGATTCAAACCTGCTCTGGGGTTATTGATAAAGAAAATCTCCACCTGGGTGAGGAGGGGTGGGTGTGGACCAACTACTTCTTCGCTAAAGAACAATTAGCACAGGCTCACTTTTTGTAGCGGAAGAGTGGAGCAGGTTGGTTATAAACCATGTTTCTGAAGTTGCCCAGCTAGTTCTCTGCCAACTCTTTACAGGGATACTGAAACAAAAGCTGGAAGCAAAGAGATAGTAAGAAAAGCCCTTACGACTGGGGCTATGGGAAAAGGTAAACACCCAAGACGCCATCTTGGTATTGGCCAGCCGTAGGGAAATCTCTGCTGTTTAACATAATGCGTTTATAAACACAGATGTCAGGGATGACAAGTTTATTTTTGTAGTTCTGCATCTTTCGTTTCCCCAGTTGATTCTTATTCTTATCTTCTTCGACGTCAGAACAGCCAAACAAGTGATACATTTGGATGGCTTGCTTCCCTGAATTGTGTCTCTATTCATTTACAGGACAGACACTTAATTCCACCTGTGGAAACGGCAGTTTTGCAATTGTCACAACCATTGTCCCGCTCATTTCATTTTACTGGGGTACTTTGGATAACAACCTCCTGGACTTATTTGGATGGCAGTTTGATAGTAATGTTGGCTGGAGATCAGCTATTAAGTTTATGTGCTCATCAAATTTTAACTAAATGCCTAATTTAAAAGTAATTAGAGCCACTTGAATTTGGTTGGGCGCCAAAGTTAAGCTGCAGGCAGAACTTGAGGACTGCAGGCTGCGCGCTTAGTGTGCAGGAGACTGCATTCCCTTCTCTTTTCCACCTCTCTCATTATCAGCACTTACACTCGGGGATGGGTGGATGGGTGGGTGCAGAAAGTGAGGGAAATAAAGTGCCACTGAGCCAGTGCCAATGGAAGAAATTCAACAGGGTTAAATGCAAAGTCATGCATTTAGGCTGGAAAAAAGAAATCAATTGCACAAGTTTAGACTGGGGGAGACCAAGTCGGCAGGCACATACATGAAAGAGATTTGAGAGTTTAGTTAACTGCAACCTTATTTTTAAAAAAAATTAAAACCATGGTAGGACTTACAATACACTAAAACTCACCATTCTAAATACTTTACAAATATTAACTCTTTTCATTCTTTATGAGCAATTTTGTGAAGTAAATACTATCAATATGTCCCATTATCGCATGGGAAATTGAGGCAGAAAGAGAATAAATAACTTGCACGTAGTTACCTAGCTAGAAAGTACCAGAGCCATGATCAAATTCAGACGATCTGGCCACAGAGTCCACGCTTTTAATGCTGGACCTTGATACAAGCCAGTAGTGGGCAGATTCACTTTTCATGTTGTCTCTGGTTAAAGCTCATTATGATGAATATCATGATAATCAAAGTTTCCATGAAAAGAAAAATAGATGTCCAAAGTCTATGTCAATTGCTTCAAATAATAGTGAACAAAAGAAAATTCTACAACCTTAAAAATAATTAATATTATCCTAATAAATACGGTACGATGCTGTTAAACGCACATTTTTGTGATAGTTTTGATGGAAACAATATCAACAAAAATATAAGGGCAACATTTCAAGTCAAATTAACCTTCTGAGTCTTCAGTCTCATCTGTCCAGTGTCTAGAATGAGCTCAATCATTTCAATCACTTCAAACTTTAAGATTCTAATACAGGCATACCTTGGAGTTATTGCAGGTTTGGTTCCAAACCACCCAAATAAAGCAAATTTTGCAGAAAAGTGAGTCATAGGAATTTATTGTTTCCCAGTGCATTTAAAAGTTATAGTTACACTATACTGTAGTCTATTAAGTGTGCAATAGCATTGTGTCTAAAAAAACAATGTACATACCTTAATTTTAGAAATGTTGAGGTTTTTGGTTCAAGATGGCAGAGTAGAGGGACGTGCTCTCAATCTCTCTTGCGAGAGCACAAGAATTACAATTAACTGCTGAACAATCATCGACAGGAAGACACTGGAACTCACCAAAAAAGATACCCCACATCCAAAGACAAAGGAGAAGCTACAATGAGATGGTAGGAGAGGCACAATCACAATAAAATCAAATCCCATAACTGCTGTGTGGGTGACTCACAAACTCGGGAACACTTATACCACAGAAGTCCAGCCACTGGAGTGAAGGTTCTGAGCCCCACGTCAGGCTTCCCAACCTGGGGGTCTGGCAATGGGAGGGGGAATTCCTAGAGAATCAGACTTTGAAGGCTAGTGGGATTTGATTGCAGGACTTCGACAAGACTGGGGGAAACAGGGACTCCACTCTTGGAGGGCACACACAAAGTAGTGTGCTCATCGAGACCCAGGGGAAAGAGCAGTGACCCCAAAGGAGACTGAACCAGACCTACCTGCGAGTGTTGGAGGGTCTCCTGCAGAGGTGGGGGGTGGCTGTGTCTCACCGTGAGGACAAGGACACTGGCAGCAGTTCTGGGAAGTACTCCTTGGCCTGAGGCCTCCTGAAGTCTGCCATTAGCCCCACCAAAGAACCCGGGTAGGCTCCAGTGTTGGGTCGTCTCAGGCCAAACAAACAACAGGGAGGGAAGCCAGCCCCACCTATCAGCAGACAAGTGGATTAAAGTTTTACTGAGCTCTGCCCACCAGAGCAACAGCCAGCTCTATCCACTACCAGTCCCTCCCATCAGGAAACTTGCACAAACCTCTTAGATAGCCTCATCCACCAGATGGCAGACAGCAGAAGCAAGAAGAACTACAGTCCTGCAGCCTGTGGAACAAAAACCACATTCACAGAAAGATAGACAAGATGAAAAGGCAGAGGGCTATGTACCAGATGAATGAACCAGATAAAACCCCAGAAAAACAACTAAATGAAGTGGAGATAGGCAACCTTCCAGAAAAAGAATTCAGAATAATGATAGTGAAGATAGTGAAGTACCTTGGAAAAAGAATGGAAGCAAAGATCGAGAAGATGCAAGAAATGTTTAACAAAGACCTAGAACAATTAAAGAACAAACAAACAGAGATGAACAATACAATAACTGAAATGAAAAATACACTAGAAAGAATCAATAGCAGAATAACTGAGACAGAAGAACGGATAAGTGACCTGGAAGAAAGAATGGTGGAATTCACTGCTGCAGCACAGAATAAAGAAAAAAGAATGAAAAGAAATGAAGACAGCCTAAGAAACCTCTGGGACAACATTAAACATAACAACATTCGCGTTATTGGGTCCCAGAAGGAGAAGAGAGAAAGGACCCGAGAAAGTATTTGAAGAGATTATAGTTGAAAACTTCCCTAACATGGGAAAGGAAGTAGCCACCCAAGTCAAGGAAGCGCAGAGACTCCTATACAGGGTAAACTCAAGGAGAAACATGCTGAGACACATAGTAATCAAATTGGAAAAAATTAAAGACAAAGAAAAATTATTGAAAGCAGCAAGGGAAAAACGACAAATAACATACAAGGGAACTCCCATAAGGTTAACAGCTGATTTCTCAGCAGAAACTCTACAAGTTAGAAGGGAGTGGCATGACATATTTAAAGTGATGAAAGGGAAGAACCTATAACCAAGATTACTCTATCCAGCAAAGAGGCAAGGACCTCATTCAGATTCGATGGAGAAATGAAAAGGTTTACAGACAAACAAAAGCTAAGAGCATTCAGCACCATCAAACCAGTTCTACAACAAATGCTAAAGGAACTTCTCTAAGTGGGAAACACAAGAGAAGAAAAGGACCTACAAAAACAAACCCAAAACAATTCAGAAAATGGTAATAGGAACATACATGTCGATAACTACCTTAAATGTGAATGGATTAAATGCTCCAACCAAAAGATACAGGCTCGCTGAATGGATACAAAAACAAGACCCATATATATATATATGCTGTCTACAAGAGACCCACTTCAGACCTAGGGACACATACAGACTGAAAGTGAGGAGATGGAAAAAGATATTCCATGCAAATGGAAATCAGAAGAAAGCTGGAGTAGCAATACTCATCAGATAAAATAGACTTTAAAATACAGAACGTTATAGAGACAAGGAAGGACACTACATAATGATCAAGGGATCAATCTAGGAAGAAGATATAACAATTATAAATATATATGCACCCAACATAGGAGCACCTCAATGCATAAGGCAACTGCTAACAGCTCTAAAAGAGGAAATCGACAGTAACACAATAATAGTGGGGGACTTTAACACCTCACTTACACCAATGGACAGATCATCCAAACAGAAAATTAATAAGGAAACACAAGCTTTAAATGACACAATAGACCAGATAGATTTAATTGATATTTATAGGACATTCCATCTGAAAACAGCAGATTACACTTTCTTCTTAAGTGCACATGGAACATTCTCCAGGATAGATCACATCTTGGGTCACAAATCAAGCCTTAGTAAATTTAAGGAAATTGAAATCATATCAAATATCTTTTCTGACCACAACGCTATGAGTTTAGAAATGAATTACAGGGGAAAAAACGTAAAAAACAGAAACACATGGAGGCTAAACAATATGTTACTAAATAACTAAGAGATCACTGAATAAATCAAAGAGGAAATCAAAAAATACCTAGAGACAAATGACAATGAAAGCACGATGATCCAAAACCTATGGGATGCGAAAAAAGCAGTTCTAAGAGAGAAGTTTATAGCAATACAAGCCTACCTCAAGAAATAAGAAAAATCTCAAATAAACCGTCTAACCTTACACCTAAGGGAGCTAGAGAAAGAAGAACAAACAAAACCAAAAGTTAGCATAAGGAAAGAAATCATAAAGATCAGAGCAGAAATAAATGAAATAGAAACAAAGAAAACCATAGAAAAGATCAAGAAAACTAAAAGCCAGTTCTTTGAGAAGATAAACACAAGTGATAAACCATTAGCCAGACTCATCAAGAAAAAGAGGGAGAGGACTCAAATCAATAAAATTAGAAATGAAAACAGAGAAGTTACAACAGACACCGTAGAAATACGAAGCATCCTAAGAGACTACTACAAGCAACTCTCTGCCAATAAAATGGACAACCTGGAAGAAATGGACAAATTCTTAGAAAGGTATAACCTTCCAAGACTGAACCAGGGAGAAACAGAAAATATGAACAGACCAATCACAAGTAATGAAGTTGAAACTGTGATTAAAAATCTTCCAACAAACAAAAGTCCAGGACCAGATGGCTTCACAGGTGAATTCTATCAAACATTTAGAGAAGAGCTAACACCCATCCTTCTCAAACTCTTCCAAAAAATTGCAGAGGAAGGAACACTCCCGAAGTCATTCTATGAGGCCACCATCACCCTGATACCAAAACCAGAAAAAGATACTACAAAAAAAGAAAATTACAGACCAATATCACTTATGAATATAGATGCAAAAATCCTCAACAAAATAATAGCAAACAGAATCCAACAACATATTAAAAGAATCATACACCATGATCAAGTGGGATTTATCCCAGGGATGCAAGGATTCTTCAATATAAGCAAATCAATGTGATACACCATATTAACAATTTGAAGAATAAAAACCATATGTTCCTCTCAATAGATGCAGAAAAAGCTTTTGACAAAATTCAATGCCAATTTATGATAAAAACTCTCCAGAAAGTGGGCATACAGGGAATGTACCTCAACATAATAAAGGCCATATATGACAAACCCACAGCAAACATCATTCTCAGTGGTGAAAAACTGAAAGCACTTCCTCTAAGATCAGGAACAAGACAAGGATGTCCACTCTCACCTCTATTATTCAACATAGTTTTGGAAGTCCTGGCCACGGCAATCAGAGAAGAAAAAGAAATAAAAGGAATACACATTGGAAAAGAGGAAGTAAAACTGTCACTGTTTGCAGATGACATGATACTATACATAGAGAATCCTAAAGATACCACCAGAAAACTACTAGAGCCAATCAATGAATTTGGTAAAGTTGCAGGACACAAAATTAATGCACAGAAATCTCTTGCATTCCTATACAGTAATGATGAAAAATATGAAAGAGAAATTAAGGAAACAGTCCCATTTACCACTGCAACAAAAAGAATAAAATACCTAGGAATAAACCTACCTAGGGAGACAAAAAACCTGTATGCAGAAAACTATAAGACACTGATGAAAGAAATTAAAGATGATACAAACAGATGGAGAGATATACCATGTTCTTGGATTGGAAGAATCAATATTGTGAAAATGACTATACACCCAAAGCAATCTACAGATTCAATGCAATCCCTATCAAATTACCAATGGCATTTTTTACAGAACTAGAAGAAAAAATTCTTAAAATTTTTATGGAGACACAAAAGACCCCGAATAGCCAAAGCAGTCTTGAGGGAAAAAATGGAGCTGGAGGAATCAGAGTCCCTGACTTCAGACTATACTACAAAGCTACAGTAATCAAGACAATATGGTACTGGCACAAAAACAGAGATATAGATCAATGGAACAGGCTAGAAAGCCCAGAGATAAACCCACACACCTATGGTCAACTAATCTATGACAAAGGAGGCAAGAATATACAATGGAGAAAAGACAGCCTCTTCAATAAGTGGTGCTGGGAAAACTGGACAGCTACATGTAAAAGAATGAAATTAGAACACTCCCTAACACCATACACAAAAATAAACTCAAAATGGCTTATAGACCTAAATGTAAGAGCAGACACTATAAAAGTCTTAGAGGAAAACATAGGAAGAACACTCTTTGACATAAATCACAGCAAGATCTTTTTTGATCCACCTCCTAGAGTAATGGAAATAAAAACAAAAATAAACAAATGGGACCTAATGAAACTTCAAAGCTTTTGCACAGCAAAGGAAGCCATAAACAAGATGAAAAGACAACCCTCAAAATGGGAGAAAATATTTGCAAACGAATCAACGGACAAAAGATTAATCTCCAAAATATATAAACAGCTCATGCAGCTTAATATTAAAAAAACAAACAACCCAATCCAAAACTGGGCAGAAGACCTAAATAGACATTCCTCCAAAGAAGACATACAGATGGCCAAGAAGCATATGAAAAGCTCATCAACATCACTAATTATTAGAGAAATGCAAATCAAAACTACAATGAGGTATCACCTCACACCAGTTAGAATGGACATCGTCAGAAAATCTACAAACAAATGCTGGAGAGGGTGTGGAGAAAAGGGAACTCTCTTGCACTGTTGGTGGGAATGTAAATTGCTACAGCCACTATGGAGAACAATAATGGAGGTTCCTTAGAAAATTAAAAATAGAATTACCATATGACCCAGCAATTCCACTACTGGGCATATAACCAAAGAAAACCATAATTCAAAAAGACACATGCATCGCAGTGTTTTTGCAGCACTATTTACAATAGCCAGGTCATGGAAGCAACCTAAATGCCCATCAACAGACAAATGGATAGAGAAAATGTGGTACATATATGCAATGGAATATTACTCAGCCATAAAAAGGAATGAAATTGGGCCATTTGTAGAGATGTGGATGGACCTAGAGACTGTCATACAGAGTAAAGTAAGTCAGAAAGAGAAAAAAAAATATAGTATATTTACGCATATATGTGAAACCTAGAAAAATGATACAGATGAACCTGTTTGCGGGGCAGAAATTGAGACACAGATGTAGAGAACAAATGTATGGACACTAAGCAGGGAAAGTGGAGGGGTGGGTGGTGTGATGAATTGGGAGATTGGAATTGACATGTATATAGTAATATGTATAAAATATATAACTAATGAAAAATAGAATAAAATAAATAAAAATGCTGCTGGAAAAATTGCACCAATAGATTTGTTCAATGAAGAGTTGCCAGAAACTTTCAATTTGTAAAAAATGCAATATGTGTGAAATTCAATAAAATGAAGTGTGTCTGTACTCCCCCAAATGACCTTTTAGAAGTTCACTTATTCAGTCATGAAACTGGCATTTTTCTGAATGTTTACTCTTTTACAAGCCACCCTGTTGGGATCGTGGAGAACAGTCTGATGAGAAGATGAGACCCAGGCTTAGGGAACTATCATGAAGCCTGTGCCGTACACATGCTGTGGGAGTTCTTGGGCAGCATATTGGTTAGTGTCCTTAGTTGCAGAAACACTATCACTCTACTTTCTTTATATAAGAAGGGATTTGGGGGCTTCCCTGGTGGTGCAGTGGTTAAGAATCTGCCTGCCAATGCAGGGGACACAGGTTCGAGCCCTCGTCCGGGAAGATCCCACATGCCGCGGAGCAACTAAGCCACAACTACTGAGCCTGTGCTCTAGAGCCCGCGAGCCACAACTACTGAAGCCTGTGCTCCGCAACAAAAGAAACCACTGCAGTGAGAAGACCGTGCACCACAACGAAGAGTAGCTGCCGCTTGCCACAACTAGAGAAAACCTGTGCACAGCAACGAAGACACAGCACAGCCAAAAATAAAATAAATAAATTTATAAAAAAAAAACAAAAAAGAAAGAAGGGATTTGGTATGGGGATATTCAGCACTCACAGCATCTTTGGAACAGCTAAAGGAATATTTCTGGACTAATGCTCTCAGAATAATGCCTAAAGCCACACCGAAGAACTGGCCTGATAAGGGTGACGCCTTCCACTGACTCTAGAACCAACTGGTTGGCTCCCACCATCTGCAACAGCAAAATGGGTGTTCCGTGCTCCTCTTGTTTCCACAGCTCACCTCCAAGTCAAATTCTCTCACGGGTGCATAGGATTGGAAGAAACTGAATGGTGGGGTTGGAGGGTTGGAGGATGGGTTGAGTGGGAAAAATAAAGCTTTGAGGGATTCTATTTGAGGTAGGCCGGGGTCATAGTATAGGAACTATCAAAATGTAGGAAGAATGTTCCAGAGGTTCTTGGCAGCCACGAAAAACAAATGTCTGCTACTTATATTTCTCTCCACTCAGCACTGGGAAGGCTCTCATTTAAGAACAGTGTTATGTTTGTGTGAAAGAGCCATGTCTGAAATTGGTCCCTGTGTTGATGGTGGTGGTGAAGAGGGTGCTGGTGATCATTCATGAAGCATGTTGCTCTTAGCCTCTGTGCCAGGTGTTTTACATACAGTAGCGGACAGATTCTATGCCACCAAATTTTTGTTCTCCATTTTTCCGGTAAAACAGAAATTTTATTCTGGGCAACTTCCCCTTTTCCAACTGAGACCTTGATATTTAGGTGGGTTAGATCCCTCCTTAACTCCAGGGGGTGGTCAAGACCCAGGCATAAGCCAATTAGCATTCTCATTCCCTGGCCTAAGAGTCAGTTCAAGATTGAGCTTTTTTTTTTTTTTTTTTTTTTTTTTTTTTGTGGTACGCGGGGCCTCTCACTGTTGTGGCCTCTCCCGTTGTGGAGCACAGGCTCCGGACGCGCAGGCTCAGCGGCCATGGCTCACGGGCCCAGCCGCTCCGCAGCATGTGGGATCTTCCCGGACCGGGGCACGAACCCGCGACCCCTGCATCGGCAGGCGGACTCTCAACCACTGCACCACCAGGGAAGCCCAAGATTGAGCATTTTAATGTGTTCAGATCAATGAGTGTCACGCTCAGGACTTTGATTTGAATGTTAGACTGGATCGTAGGAGAATGGGGTCTATGCTTCTTGGCTGCCATCTTGACATCACATGGAGCCTTGAACAAAGCCAAAAAAAATAAGAGTAGAGCTAGAGATGGAGAAAGATTAAGTTCTGGTGACAACATTTGAGCCCCTGGATCAAGCTACTCCTGTAATTGGCATACCCCCTGGACTTTTCAATCATGTAAATCAACAAATTCCCCCTTTCTCCGTAAGCCACATGACGTGATGCTTTCTGTGACTTCTTTCCAAAGTTGTCTTAATTTCTACACATACATTAAGTCTTTTAATCCTCAAGAATAAAATCCCCATGAGGTTAATAATATGATCACATTTCATAGATGAGGACAGTAAGGCACAAAAAGGTTAGTAACTTGGCCAAGTTCACATAACTTGTCAGTACGACTCCAATGCACAGACCCTTAAACTCCTACGTTACGGAGGGGCATCAGAGAGTGTTGAGTGGCAGGTTGCACCGTGATTTGAAGTTTGAAAAGCAGACCTTACGGGCTGATAGTGAGGAGCCTCAGGGTGGCAAGAAAAACACTTTGCATTTCTTCTCTAGTCCCTGCAGTGGCACAGGCTGGCTTTCAATATACACTCCTTGCTTATTGAGTGAAGTGGCAAATGAGGGGAACAGAATCCCACCGGTCTGGGAAGACAAGAGACCTAGATTAGCAATCTCCACCTGTATGAAGGCTTAGCCTACGAATGACAGGGACATGGAGCCTATATGACCCCTGGTTGGAGAACAAGGATATATGTGGGCGTGCGTGTCTGTGTTTCAGGAAGATGAACGAAGGTTTGACATCAAACAGAACTTTCTACTCACCAAGGGTGTGAAGCAACGCTGTGTTAACACTGCAGCCTCATTTTCTGAAAATATTAAAGACAGAAAAATGTGATCTTCCTACCCTACTTGATATTTGCTTAGCCCCAGAAGCTCTTTCACGTTTCACTGCATGTGTCTTTCCTTCTGCTGGAAATACCCCCGCAACTCCTTGTTTGTCTAGCAAACTCTTACTCATCCTTCAAGATTTAGCTCTGACGCCACCTCCTCTGGGAAGCCCTCACTGAACTATTACCCTTGGTTCAATTCCTGCTTCTTCAATCTCCCCACAGCATCTGTGTACATCTATATTAGCCCTTAACACACTTTTTTTCAACAATTTGTTTGAAATTTCTGAATATCAGTGAAGGAGCTTTTTTTTTTTTTTCTCCTTGTTTTCCTTGCTCTTAGCATAATGCCTGGAACTCTAGGTGATCTTGCAAATCCTGCCAAGAAAACCCTTCCGCAGTCTGTTTGTCTGACTCTATTCCAATTTGTCCTTTAGGAATCTGCTTAGAAAGCACCTCCTTGGGAAGCCTTCCTCAACTCCTCAAAGCTGGGTCACTATTCTTCTCCTATATGGTCCCCACAGCACCCTGTGCATAGGTAAGGATTAGGAAAAGAGGATCAATATAGAACTGCCTGAGTGTGAATCCCATCTCTTCCATTTTACAGCAGGTTCTTAACCTCCCTGTGCCTCAGTTTACTCATCTGTAAAACAGGAATAGTAATAAAAATAATATTATCTTCTAGGGTTTTTAAAACAAGTAATTCAGGTAAAGTGCTATGAAGAGTGCCTAGCAAAAAAAAAAAAACATAATAGATTTAACTATTACACTAGATGTTAACTATTATTATCATTCTTAATTAATTTACTAAAGATTTGTTAAAGCTCTTATATGTCAGGCTCTCTAAGAAATAGACATACAACAATCGACAAAATTCCTGTTCTCATAATCAAAATATTAGGTGAACTAATGAATGAATCAAATGCAATAGATATAAATTATTGGAGAATTAAGTTGATGTATATTTCAATCATCATAAAGCATGTTGCCCTGAGGTTCCCTACCCACTGGCCAATGGCATTCTCTCCCTCACAGAGATATGCCAATGCAGTCTGAGAAAAGTGGATGAGTTCACCCCTCAGCTTCAAATTGGAATTTTTTTGAGAGAAAAGTATAAAAAAATTTGGAAAGCCAAATTTTGTTGAGACAGAGATGGATTCTGTCAATTCTAAAAGTACACACTGGAGAGTAGATCTCCCAGCTCCTAATCGATTCGCCCCAGCAGATGCCATGTAGAGCAGAGGCAAACTATACCCACCTAGCCTGGCTCAAATTGCACACTCATGAACAAAATAAATGATTGCTGGTTTAAGCCTCTAAGTTTGGGGGTAGTTTTTAGAGAGCAATAGACTGTTAGAGCACATCACTCACCCTGCTCTTGCTAATTTATTGTCAGAGCTGAAGATTTTATTAATTTTTGCTAGCAAAAACTAAGCTTGGAGGCTAAGCATAAAGTTTTCAATTAATCCCTACTGTGGAATGAACACAGGATCTGATATAAAGGAGGTACCTACCACCCAGGAAGGAGAAACTCCTTCTAGCGTGGAGAATAACCTGCATAGGGGCTCCAATGGTCTGAGACTTAAGCAAAGCTGCTGCTTTGGTCTAGCGGGAGGTGGAGAGCATGGAGAGGGAAGGCAAAGGACCCAGAGAAGAGACAAGTTGAGAAGGAAGGGAAAAGCTGAGAGGAAACAGGTCACCCGCACATGGCTGGGGTAGAACCACGAATATTAATTGACGAGTGACCACGTGGGACACACTGTTCTAGGCACATTGGAATCAGCAGGGAGTGAAACAGACATAGATACCCATCCTCACGGAGTTTACCTTCTAGTGTAAGAGAGTAATCAGCATAGATTTGGTATTTAAAACCATGGCGTGTAATAAACAAACTAAATGAATAAATCATACAGTCTATTAGACAGTGATGACCACCAAGGAGGAAAAATAAAGTAGAAAGAGGAGAAGCTCTGGGGGGAGCATGTGTAGTTTGTCAGTTTGCGAGGGAAGGTTTTACTGAAAAGATTGATTACAAGTGATTACAGATCTAAAGGAGGTGAGTGAGGGAGCCATGTATATACGGCAATGTAGACGGGAACAGTAAGTGCAAAGGCCCTGAGACAAGCATGTCTGGGTGTTCAAGGAACAACAAAGAGGACGGAGAGAGGCGAATATGGGGTGAGTGAGGTTGCTGCAGTGAGAGAGTCTCTAAGGCTCTACAACAAACCACCTTGAAACATAATGGCACAAAAACAATCATCTTGTTGTTTATACATCTTCAATATGAGCACGGCTTAGTGGGAACAGCCTGTCTCTGTTCCCTGTGGCATCAGCTGGGGAGAATCAATGAAGGACTGTGAAGAAGGCTCACTCCTACAGCTGGCAGGTAGGTGCTGGCTGTCAGCTGAGAGCTCGCCAGGGGCTACTGGACGGGGGCCTCAGTTTCTCTCCACGTGGCACATTCCACAGGCTCCTAGACTCAAGTAAGTATCCCAAATGGCAGAGAGTAGAAGCTGCCACACATAACCTTGCGCCCAGCAGTCACAGAAGCCAAATTAACAGCAGGAGATAGAGATCCCTGGTCTCTAAATAAAAGGAGTGTCAAAGAATTTGAGGACCATGTTTTAAAACTGCCACAGAGTGGGAGAAAGGAAAGAAATGAGGTTAGAGAAGGCGGGCTGATCATGCAGGACCTTATAAGCCGTCGTAATGGATTTGGCTCCACTCTCAGAGAGGAATGAGGAACTGTGGGAGGATTTTGAGAAAGGCATGACCTAATTCGATGTGTGTCTAGCAAGATCACTCTGGCTGCTAAATTAAGAGCAGACTGAAAGTAGGCAAGGTAAACCAGTTAGCAAGGATCCAGGCAAGAGATAATGGTGGCTTGTACCAGGGTAATGGCAGCACGGAGGATAAGAAGTGGTCCGAATGTGAAGACATTTTGAAGGTAGAGTGAACAGGATTTCTTGATGGTTGAGATACACAATAGAAGAGAAGGTGAGGGATTGAGGATGACACCAAGGTTTTTGTCCTGAGCCATTGGAAGGATGGAGTTGCCATTATTTGATATGATGGCTGAGGAGAAGCAGATTTGGCAGCTAAGGGTAGGAACTTGCTTTTTGACGGGTTAAGTTAGACATCCAAGTACAGATGCTGAACGGGGAGGGAGATCTATGAGCCTGGAGCTCAGGGCGGGGTGGGACACCAGGGATGGAGATATAAATTGGGGAGGTATTAACACAGAGATGATATTCAAAGCCATGAGATTGGATGAGACCACCAGGAAAGTGAGTGTGGATAGAAAAGAGAAGAGGCCTAAGAACTGAACCATGGGATAGGCCAGCATTACAAGATCTTGGTCGGAGCGGGGGGGACGAGGGGGAACCAGCAAAAGAGGCTGAGAAAGAGCAGCAGATGAAACAAAAGGCAGAAAGGACACTGTGGTTATTATGTACAATAATATGTTGTATATAATAATATAAGGTGCAATAATAATAATTTTAAAAGGTGGCTTTGATCTCTACTTATTCTCCTCTTCACAATTGCCTACCTCCACCCCAAAAAATAGGGCAATCAGCTACAAAGTTTTCAGGAACAGGTGACTTACAGTTTACTCATTTTAAACATAATTAAAATAATACATGCGTATACAAAATTTCGAAATTAAAAACAAATATAAAGAAGAAAATGAGAGTCATACATTATCCCTCCATCTAGAGATAACCACCCTCAGTATTCAGGTGCATGTACTTCTATACATGCATTGTACAAACATGGGATCATACCGGATGTGTACTTTTATAACTTAAAAAAAAATTGAATTACATAGCATGGGCAGTTCACTGCTAATTAATATCCTTATGCATCAACTTAATGACTGCTTAGGATTTCAGTTCATCTATGTACTAATTATTCATCCAATCCCTGTTACAGAAAATTTAAATTGTTTCCATGTTTCACTGTTAGAAGCAACAGCAGGACGAATACCATTTTAGCTATATCTTTGCGCAAAGCCATGATTGTTTATTTCCTATGAATAAAATTCTATAATTGGGTCAATTATACCCTAGATGGGTCAAAAGATATGCAAAATTCGAAGGCTTTTGATACACATTGCCAAGCTGTCCTCCAGAAATATTTCACCCGTTTAGTCTCCTCCCAGTGGGATATGATAATGTCCATTTCCCCACACCATCTCTCTTACTATTAGCATTAAAAATTCTTTGCGTTGGATGACTTGTGGAGATTTCTTCTGACCCTTGATTTGCGTTTCCATGGTGAGAATGAGGCTGCTTCCACTTGGCTTTTTCTCTTACTTAAGTGGACTGATGGACCTCTGGCAAGAAGGTTTTGGCCGCCATTCTTAAGCAACCAGAAGGCGTGGACATATAACAGCATAGGGAGGCCAAAACTGTTTCAAGTCAAAAAGTACTGGACTGGGGACCATCCGACTTGTTCTTGGGAGTTACTAATATTCTGGGCTCAAGGCACCGCATCTGACTTCCTTCCAGCCCTTAGTTGCTACATCATTTGTCTTCATGTTTCAGGGAAGATTATTGCCAGCTCATCCTCAGTATCTGCGGACAGAAGGTCAGTCCAAAGTCAAGCATATTTGGAAACACTTCTTCTGCCTCATTATCCTTTCTTTGCAAATGTACAACCTTAATAGAAAATTGAGTTCTATCTTTGCCTTTGTTCAGGCTGATAGAGATCTTTCAATTCAACTCGGATAATATTTGTCGATCGACTCCATGGTTCGTGACACACTAGGCATTACAGAAACCCACGTCCATTCTTCCCCCCGGTAAGGTCCTTTTCTTTTCTTTCTCTGTAGTAAACTCTTGTTCACCCACCGACATTTCCTCCTTGGTCTCCTCTCTAGAAGATTCCAGATGTCATGGCTGTCGTCATCATACGGCCACCAAGGCAGCATGATTTATTGGCTGTTTCCAAGGCTTATTATTTGACTGTGAGATCACAGCAAACAAGAACTCCTGATCACATGGGTGAGAGGTTCATTCTTGGACAATCCCAGTTATAGAAGATGCATTGTTTTGACCATAAGCTCACTTTTAAAACAATGGTGTGCGGTGGGAAAAAAAAAAAAAAGACTAGAAACAATGGGGTAACACCTGAACAAATGAGGTGATTTGGGGGAAGTTTCTGGCTTACAAAGTATTTACAGTGGCTCCAAAAGTTGAGTCATGTTTTCTCTTTTGCTAAAAGCTCATTTGAGACTCTTGCAAACGGGACTACAATGAATTTAAACAGAGAAGCAAAACATTTTGGCTTTCAGGCAGATTTTTAGTCCTTCAGTGGGGACTGGGAAACAAAAAGCTGAGTACTAATAATGGAAAACTGAGTCTGTTGCTTAATGCAGCACTAGGGTACAGTTTATAGGAAAATAACCTGTATTTTTATATGCTGTTTATCCACACAGACATGCTGACACATGCACAGATACATGCTCAAATAATGCCACAGTATTTTTAACAGAAACATATGGAGATAGATATAGATATATAGATATGTAGAAATATAGATGCACACATATATATGGACATAAATGTAGATACATACACACGTATACACACACACGGACTCACATATATACATGTTTGTGGGGTTTTTTGAAATGTGAATTGCATCTACAAAAGTTGCATCATCTTGTCTGAGAGAGAGGAGCTTGCATGGAGTGTGGAGATTTCAGAGTCACCCTCTCTTCTCCTTATTTGAAACACAAGCCAGTGACTGTCATTAGCACCGAGCAGAAGAGTCTGTGCCAAAGGGTGACAGAATAGAAAAGTAATCCCCAGTGTCAGCTTCTGGGTGTGATACCGCTGCGATGTATGCCCTCTGTGCCTGCCAGGCCTGTCTCTCTCTGTTCTGGAAAGTGGAATCCAATGATAAATGTCAATACACTTATGTTGCCACATGGAAGTGAGCTGTAGCTGTCTGGATCACAAACAGAAGTGGCAGATCTCAAGATATGGGTGCCAAATGGCACGTAGGAGCTGGGCGCGGGGACGGCTGCTGGGGGAGGTTTTATTAGCTGAGACAAGTGGCCTGCCACCTTGCCCCCTCTGGGGGTTCCCTCTAGAGCACATTATCCAATTTGCTTTGCAAAACCCATTAAACACACAGACTCCCGCCTCCTTAATGGACTTCCTGGGATGTGTTTGGAGGGGCCTTGGCTAAGAGATGCCATCAAAATCTGTACACGGGAGGAGAGTGATGTGGGAGAGAAGCTTTGTCGTACAGACACTGTCCCACCGACAAGAGGGAGTTTTTTGTTTTCAATGAGTGATGACATTTCTGTCACAGTGTAACCAAGCTTGAGTGGCAAGTGAGGTGTTACCTGCTTCAGCTTCCCACTTTACTGAAAGCCGGTCTTGGGGAAAGTGTCTGGCAGTCCCCCAGCATGACAGTCTCCTTTTCCTTTTTTCCTGGGGGGTGGTGTGGGGAGAAATACCTTTACAACATTAAAACCTTGTATTTGCATTTTTTCGCTTTGCAGTTTATGAAACACGTTCACATGTAGTCATGTCTCCTCTCAGCTGCACTGCTGTCACCTTTTGTGATGCAGAAACGGAGACCCTGAGAGGTGGTGACCCTGCTTCTAGTCACACAGGGTGACTGAAGTCTAGCAGGGCCTGACCCCTCCCCAGCACCCACCGCTCACTGATCCCTGCTGCCTGGTGCCACTAGGCTGCTGTAACAACATACCACAGGCTGGGGGGCTCATCAACAAAAGGTAGTTACTTCTCACAGTTCTGGAGGCTGGGTGTCTGAGATCAGAGTGCCAGCCTGGTGGGGTAAAGGCCCTCTTCAGGGCTGTAGACTTCTCATTGTGTCCTTACAGAGTGGAAGGGGCAAGGGAGCTCCCTGGGGTCTCTTTTAAAAGAGCACTAACCCCATTCATGAAGGCCCCACCCTCGTGACCAAAGGCCCACCTCCTAATACTACCACACTGGGGGTGAGGATTTCAAAATATGAACTTGGGGAGACATAAACATTCAAACCTAACACCTACTGTGTGCCGTGTACATATATTACACATATTATTTTGACCTTTTCAACAAGTCTGTGGAGTAGGCATTATTGTTGTCACATGTAGATGACAAAATCGAGGCTTAGAGGGGCTAAATTCCTTGCTCAGTGTCACATAATTATATGGCCAAGCTAGGATTTGAAACCATGTCTGCCTTGATTACAAAGCCTACATCATTCTACTCTGGTAAGTACAAAATCTAACAATTAAAGAGCATTTACTATTTTCTAAGCACTGTTCTAAGTGATTTAACTGTATTAACACATTTAATCTTTACAACAAGAATATGAAGTAGGTGTTGCTAACATCCCCATTTTACAGATGGAGAAACTGAGGCATGCAAAGGATAAGTGATTTGCTAAAGACTACACAAATGGGTGGAACCAAGGTTTGAATTCACATATAATTTGACTCACATATAATATGATCTGTCATATATCATCATTATGCACTACATTAGCACTACACCAGCTTAAGACCTCAGGGCAGTAGGTATGGTTGAAGAAGGATTTTAGGTAAACGCATTTCTTTATACTTTTTGGAGCCATCCCACACTCTCTCTAGAGTCAATACAAACGTCTCTAGCCGCTCCGCGGCATGTGGGATCTTCCCGGACCGGGGCACGAACCCATGTCCCCTGCATCGGCAGGCAGACTCTCAACCACTGCGCCACCAAGGAAGCCCCCAGGAAGTTTTAAAAAGGACTGATGCCTGAATCTCATCCCCAGAGATTCTGATTTACTTGCAGCCTGAACATCAGGAATTTTAAAAGCTCTCCAGTTGATTCTAAAGTGCAGCCGAGGTTGAGAACGACTGCTGTGGGGATGCCTGGCCATTCTCAGCAGTTCCTCAGGGTTCACCCACATCCCCACACCCAGACTTCTGCATCTGCCCCTGGGTTGGGGGGGTTACAGAAATCATCAAAAGCCTGTTCACTCTGTAGGTAACGGTAGTTATCATCACCCATAGTTGTAATAGAATCAGCATCATTCAGACTAGACTGGCCTGGAAAGTTCTCCCTGATCCAACCCTAGTGATTTCTCCTCCTTTTTTTTTTCTTAAAGTCACATGTGAAATAAGCCCACACTTACCCTGAATGAAGAAGAGGAGGCTTCAGATGTGATGCTAATTACCCTGACCCTCCAGGGTAGAAGATCTGTCATCCCATCACGAGGCCCAACTGTATCCCAACTGCCCAGAGAGGCAAAGTCTGTGTGGCGAAGGACTTGACAGTGAAGAAGAGCTGAGCTTTGAAGTAGATGCCCATCAAGTCCTTGAGGCAAGACCTTGTCCATGAGCCTGACCTTGAAGTAGAGCCATGGGTTTGTAACAAAACTGTAGAAACTAGCTATCTAGGGCAGGACATTTGTTCATGGTCCTATAGTCACACAAGAAAGTAAGTTCCAAGAGGGCAGGGACTTTGTTACACTCTGTGTTATCTTCAGTGCCCACTACCCAACACACGGTAGGGACTTTGTAAGTATTTATTGAATGAACAACGGGAGATGACAATTAACAATACCATTTACTGAATGCTCTCTGAATTCCAGACACTTTACAAACATTATTTCATTTAGTCCTATGACAATCTCAAGAGATAGATTCTTGTTTGTTCACTTGCTTTTAATTGTTCAGTGAAGTGAAATAATTCACCATTTGTTGTTCCTTTCTATTAAGTGGCAAAATCTGGAATCATTCATTCAATTCATATTTATCGAGTGCTAGACACTCTTCTAGGTATTTGGGCTACATCAGTGAACAAAACAGAAAAGGAAAGATCCCTTACCTTTATAAATTCGAAGAAGAGGGGCATATATTAAGTAACATAACAAATAAGTAAATTATATAATATGTTAGAAGGTGTTAAGTGCTACGGCATAAAATAAATACACTAATCTAGGTGTTGCTGTGGACGTATTTTTGTAGATGTGGTTAATATCTATAATCAGTTGACTTTAAGTAAAGGTGATTACCCTTGATAACATGGGTGGGTCTCACCCAATCAGTTGAAGCCCTGCATAGACCAAAAAAGCTGACTCTCCCATGAGTAAGAGAGAATTCTTCTTGCATGCCTGCCTTTGAATAGGACATCAGCTTTTTTCCTGCCTTTGGACTCAAAGTGAAGCATTGACTCTTTCTGGGTCTTGAGCCTGCCAGCCTTTGGATAGAACTACACCATTGGCTCTCTTGGTTCTCAGGCCTTCAGACTCAAACTGGAACTAAACATGGTTCTCTTGGGTCTTCAGTTTTTGACTCTCCCTGCAGAGCTTGGGACTTGCCTACCTGCATAATTGAGTGAGTCAATTTCTTATAATAAATATCTTTACACACACACACACACACACACACACACACTATTTGTTCTGTTTCTCTGGAGAAGGCTGACTAATACAAGCATGTTTACTTTGTGATTAAACTTGAGTTCAAACCTCAGCTTCATCACTTACTTAACCAAGGAGACTTGGACTAGGTATTAACCTCTCTAAACTTCAGTTTCCTCAACCATAAAATGAGGGCATTGACAGAATCTCAATGACAAGGATGTGAAGTGACTACAAGGTAATCCTTGTAAAACATTATACTGGCCTTAATCAAGTTCTCAATAAATATTTAAAATTTTCATTAGGAGTAATAAAGTATATCAGGAACAGTTTTACAGATGTAAAATTCAGTACTGGGTCTTTCATTAACCAACTGGGTCACCTTGAGTATGTTGTTTGTCTGGGCCTTTGTTTTCTCATCTGCAAAATGGCAATGAGCTAGAATAGTGCTGTGCAAATTGTGGTCCACTGTCTATTGCCATCCATGAACCGTTACTGGCCAATGATGGGCAATCCAGAGAAAGAGCTAGAGTGCATTATTTAGAGACTTCCATAGCAATTTGACCGAGTAATTTCTTGTCTTTTGAATCTAATAATAAAAGCTTGGGTTTGTATTCTATATGTCTCTGCCATTTTTATTTCATTATTCTAATAATTTATTCTTATTATATTTTCAAGTGTATCAGTCCACAGAAGATTAAAGGGGAAAAAACGAAGAACTAGTCTTTCAGCACAGATAGTTTGAGAACTCTTTTAGATCAGTGCTTCTTCAATTTCAGTGTGCAAAGGGGTCACCTGGGAACCCTGTTAAATGTGCAGATTCTGATCCAGCAGGTCTGGCGGGGTGGGGATGGAGATTCTGCATTTCTGACAAGCTCCTGTGTGATGCTGACTTGCTGGTCCATAGGTCACTCAGAGTGGCAAGGCCTAGATAACTCCTATTACCACAGATTGATTAATTGATGTCCTACCTTTTTACAAAATGGAATTACAGAAACATGAGAAAATTCAGGTGACCTCTGAGGTCTTCTAAACCTGTCATTTCTTTGGGACTTTTACATATTTTGTTCAATTTTTAAAAGGGTTTTAATATGGTAATTCAGGGATAATCAACATGCTGTCTTCCATTTTTATCCAGAATCTTTGAGGTTAAGATAACTCTACCTGGGTCACTAAGTCTTCTGCATTGGGATTATAGGAATGCATTTTTATATAGTTTGATTTGAGCCAATAATTTTTCAGAGAGACAAATTGTTCAGACCAGATGAGCCATCAATCCAATCAGGGCATCTGTTCTTCGGAAGGCAGGGGTCTCATTTAGCCATCAGAAGGGCCTCGTGCTAGGCTCTCAACACAGCTAGCAGACTTGACCTTGAAGAGGAGACTCTAAGGACCCAGAGGTAAGTGTAGATGAGAAGTGACAAATGAAATACCTTAAATGTATGTACTTGGGGGTGGGAGAGGAAGCGGTTGCCACTCTCTTCTGCAAGTTTTAATTATGAAATTTGCAATAAAAAAGGACATGAGCTAGCCTTCGTAACATGAAGCAGCAGGAGGGGGCACAGTGCTACTGGAGCTTGAGCAGTGGAAGAACCGGCCTGACGGGATCTACATCCACTTTACCCAGCCGCCGCTGCCAGAATCAGATCAGGCAGGTGAGGGGGCAAGAGAAGAAGCACCCCGGGCTCTCTTCTACCTTTCCATCTCTGCACAGGTGCCTCCTATTGGCTAAACCAACTGGCAGCCAAATGGCAGGGCATCCTGAGTTTTGACATCTGCGGACGTCAGCTCCCAGGGGCACAGAACAAGACAGGGAATGTGAAGAATGGATTCAGAGAAGGAGAATAACCCGCACAGACCCCCCATTCAATAACCTGACCCCATCAATCTCAGTCTTCTCATAAAATTTCACACCCACACGAACACTGGAAACCGCTGCTGGACATTTATGCACCATGCTGAGTTGGGACCAAAACATACAGGGCATACTGTGCAACAGAGGAGTTGCTAGAATTAAGTTAGTCCAATCCAAGATATCTTTCTGATTTTGAGGTGAACTCATGAGGAGATGAGAGACATGAGTCTGGGGACAAGAGAAAGGCACTCGTGGCAGAGATAATAGTCTGAGTAGCTTGTAGGTGTAAAGAGGGATGCTTAGAGATGAACACCAAACCAGCCAGTTGGTAGAGGGCATCGGATCCTGATTTGAATGGTACAGGGGAGCAATGGCTCTTTGAATACAGGGAAATGACATAATACAGAGTGGGAAGATTAATAATAATAACTGTGCATAGGGTAAATTAGAGATAAAATTATCTTCCATAGTGATTTTCCACAAACACGGTGTCATTGATGCCCCACAGCAATCTGATGGGGGTGGAAATATAATCACCTTCATCATTTTATAGAAGGAAAAACTGAGGGCCAGACCAAAACTGCTTTGCCGAATGAGGTAGACTATGTTATCACCCAAAAAGAGTTTCTGTCCCTCCCGCGGGAATTCTCTTTATCATCTCCTCCCTACCAGACGACTTTCTGGTTATACTTGTTCCATTGACATCAAGCTTGGTTATGTGACTTACTGTGGCCAATGAATGTGAGTGAAAATGATAACTACCAGTTCGAAGCAGAGCCTTTAAGATCCCTTGCTCTTTTCCCCCTGGGTAGAGGCTACTTGAACATATCAATAGCCAGTAACCCACAGTGGGCATGTAAAGACAGCAAGAAATATTTGCTCTGCTACTGTAAGCCATTGAGATGTGGGAGTCATTTGTTAAAGCAGCCTAGCCTAGCCTAGCCTGACTGATTAACCAGGGATACCAGTTTCTCCCTGGTTGCTGTATTCAGAATACTCATTTCTAGTTTTCACTGTACTTGAGCTCCCTGTCATATTTAATATTTGATCAGCCCTTCTTTCATGAGGTATTTTCTTTCGTGGCTTCTCCTGGTTTTCCTCCTACTCTGTGCCTGTTACTTCTTGGGTCCTCTTAGGATGCCTCTGCCTCTGCTCCCTCCTTCAATGTTGAATGTTCACCAAAGTTCTGGCCGTGGATCACCTTAGCTGACACATATTCCCTGGGCAATCACATTCATGCTCCTGGCTTCATCAGTCAATGGGTGAGTCCTATAATAACTGGAGTGGGAGATAGGGGTACCTGGTATTTACAATTTTGATACCAGAACCATGGGGGGAATATCACATCACGTCTAAGACAAAGAGTGAGGGGAAGCTTAAGGCATTTTAATGGGTCATCAGAACAAAGAAACTCAAGGTGACGGGAGCTGAGCTGTGGAACCAAGTGAGGATGGAGGATTGAGCAAGATGAGAGTGAGAGTGAGCCTGCCCTTCCTACATCTCCCTAGTGTGTTGGAGGCTATGCTGAACCACAGCTTTTCTAAGCCCTGAACAACTTCTGGGCTGTTGGTAATGTCAGGAGGTGGGAAAGGTGGAGAAGGAAGCAGTAAGAAGGATAACTATAATTGATTGCTCTGAAAAACAAATATTTTTTGATTGGAGGAGTTCAGTTCCTCAGTGGCAGAGCTGGTGAACCCATTTGTGGTCAGCAAGTGAGGGAAGCACAGGTGTCTCCACAGTGAGAAGTTGGCATCTCCACTTGCCTATGTTCTGCAGGCAATGGGGTGATGGTACACGGGTGGATGCAGACATGGAGTCTTTAATCACTACCTCAAACTGAGTATGCCCCGAAGTGGTCTCATTCCTCCTTGCCAGCACCAATTCATTCTCCCTTCTGCATTCTGGCTCTCAAGGGGTATTTGGAAATGTAGGGAGTCACTTTTTAGATGTCACAATGACTAGGAAATGCTACTGGAGCTTAGTGGATTGGGCCAAAGATGCCAAAATTTTTAAATGCACAAGAGAGTCCCACACATAAAGAATTTTCCTGTCCAAAATGCCACTAACACCTCTATTAAGAAACACTATATGAATATCATCACTGGATATTCAATTGCCCAAGAAAGAAACCTGAAAGTCATCCAAGATCCCTTCTCCTCTCTTCTGCCCTCACCCAGCTAAGCTGTCACTGAGTTTTATTAATTATACCTCCTAAACATCTCTCAAGTCAATGTCCTTCTCTTCATTCCCTCTGTCCTATATTGGCCTCCAAAGTCTTTCTCTTAGGCTGCAAGCTGCTTCTGCACAGAAGATTCCACTCAGTATTTGTGGAATGAATGAATTTTAACTGCTTCTACTGCTTTATCTTCCTTAGTCAGAGTAAGTATTCCAAAGCACGTCTGATCAGCCTACTCCTGCTTTTAAACCTTCATTTCCTCCTCACCATCTTCAGGGTAAAAATGAAACACAGGTCCCTTGCCTCACCTTCTAGCCTCATCTTCTACCATTCCGCCATGATAACATGTGTTGCAGCTTTTTTTTTTTTTTTTTTTTTGGCGGTACATGGGCCTCTTACTGTTGTGGCCTCTCCCATTGCGGAGCACAGGCTCCAGACGCGCAGGCCCAGCGGCCATGGCTCATAGGCCCAGCCACTCTGCGGCATGTGGGATCCTCCCGGACCGGGGCACGAACCCATGTCCCCTGCATCGGCAGGCGGACTCTCAACCTCTGCGCCACCAGGGAAGCCCCTGTTGCAGCTTTTTTGAACTGTCATTGATAACCTCTGACCATTTTTTAAAAATTTATTTTGTTGAAGTATAGTTGATTTACAATGTTGTGTTAGTTTCTAGTATACAGAAAAGTGATTCAGATATATATATATGTATACACACACACACACACACACACACACACATATATACATTATTTTTCATGTTCTTTTCCATTATGGTTTATCACAGGATATTGAATATAGTTCCCTGTGCTATACAGCAGGACCTTGTTGTTTATCCATCCTATATATACTAGTTTGCATCTGCTCATCCCAGACTCCTGGTCCATCCCTCCCCAAGCCCCTCCCCCTTGGCACGACTAGTCTGTTCTCTGTGTCTGTGAGTCTGTTTCATAGATAAGTTCATTTGTGTCATATTTTAGATTCCACATATAAGTGATCTCATATGGTATTTGTCTTTCTCTTTCTGACTTACTTCACTTAGTATGAAAACCTCTAGGTCTATCCATGTTGCTGCAAATGGCAGTAGTTCATTCTTTTTATGGCTGAGTAGTATGCCATTGTATATACATGCTACTTCTTCTTTATCCATTCATCAGTCGATGGACATTTAGGTTGCTTCCATGTCTTGGCTATTGTAAATAGTGCTGCTGTGAACATTGGGGTGCATGTATCTTTTCGAATTAGAGTTCTGTCTGGATACATGCCCAGGAGTGGGATTGCTGGGTCACATGGCAATTCTATGTTGTTTTTTGAGGAACCTCCATACTGTTTTCCATAGTGACTATACCAATTTACATTCCCAACAACAGTGTAAGAGCGTTCCCTTTCCTCTACACCCTCTCCATCGTTTATTTGTCGATGTTTTAAATGATGGCCATTCTGACCAGTGTGAGATGCTACCTTATTGTAGTTTTGATTTGCATTTCTCTAATAATTAGCGATGTTGAGAATCTTTTCATGTGCCTCTTGGCCGTCTGTACGTCTCTGACCGTTTTTGACTTTGTATATACTGTTCTCTGTGCCAGAAGTACACTTCTTCCCCTTCCTTGAATGGCTGACTCATAATTCTGGACCTAGCCAAAATGTGATTTCCTCTGGGAAGACTTCCCTGGCTGCTGCTCCCACTAACAGCTGGACTGGCCTTTCACTATAGCTCCATGATATCAGAATCACACACTTCCATCACACCATGCCAAGATTGCTGTGTTCCATGCCCTTCATCCCCCCTAGACGGCAGCTTGCAGGCAGACACCGTGCATTTCATTTCTCTCTCTCCTGTGTCTTGCATAATCCATGGCCCGTGGTCACTCGATCAGTGCTTCTTGCATCTGAAGAAACTAGCCAAGGCCACATGGTCCATAAGTGGCCAAGCTGATCTCCATCAGATCTTCGGCCTCCAGCGCACTCCACTGTCTCTCGTGGAACTTAGAACGTAGGAAGTCAGTTACTGGGTTGACGCATTAATTCTGGAATAATGGAAGATTAGTGAAGCTGGAAAACAATGAGTAGAGTTCACTGAACTTTCAAAAAGTGTTTATTTAGCACTTACTGAGTCCAGGAACAGAGGTAAGAAATATTTTGATGGAAGGTGCAAGAGATCTAAAGGTTGGACTTTGTGTGTCTGTGGCAGATGAAGGAGCATCACCAGGGAATCCCGGAGTCAAGTGGGTACCACCTTAAGAGCAGGCGCTCAGTCAGGTGGTGGCCTGACCTCAGGAATTTGGTAAGCTGAGTAAGGTTAGACTGTTGGTCACCACCAGAAATAGGACTCCTGCACAGCCAGCATACCATTCTCCTTCTCCTGCCCCTCTGTGGGGGATGGAGATGAGCTACCAAAGGAAAAATATCTAGAAGGCATAGCCAAGTTCCCTCCCGCCTCAGTCACCAGCCAGAGAAAAGAAGCTGGTGTTCCAGGAGGAAACCTTTTGTTAGAGCTCACTGTTTACCAACAGGACCGCCTGGCACAGCTTCAGCTGCTGGTTTCTGGCAAAAGTGGGAAAGGGACAAAAATAAATAGCAGTCTGCCATTGCAAACACCTGAATGGGAAGGGAGGGCAAGGAGGCAGGGGATGGGGGCACCGTCAGCACGATAAGGGCCTAGAGGTCATCAAAAACCCAAGATCTGGAGTCTTGATAGCCTCTAGTTCTGGAAACTGCATCCTCCAGTTCATGGCCCCATGGGACTCCTTCAAGGGCGAACAGGCAGGAAGCAGGAGCCCAGAAGCCAAGATGCAGGGAATACTCTGCCCTGCAAACACCACGAGGTCTTCCTGCCTTCTGCTTGGATGGCCACAAGTGACCTTAGTGGCTGAAAAAGCCATCTCAGGGTTTTGACAGGTGCTGGGAGAGAGCAGGATAATGACAAAGCAGCGTGAGCATGAAACCCAGTCCTGGTTACGAACTGGACTTAGGAAAAGGGATGGATGGCTTCGTAGACAGTGACCGACAAGAGGAAATGTACAAATCAAGAGTTAATGAGAGCCGGCCAGATCTGCAAAATGTCATACCCCTATTTTAACATTCATTTTGATTTCCTCACTCAAGTTTTACTAGGACAACGGGACTCACAATAAAATGGATTTCAGTGGAGAAAATAAACTTCTAGTTACTAAATATGTTGCTTTTGGAAAGTTTGTGTTTATACGATTTTTTTTTCTAAAAAATTAATGATCTCAGGTCAGTTGGGTTACTCAAATTCTGACAAAGAACACAGTATTTCAATTTTTGTGCAAGACAAAGTAATGGAAAACAGCTCTCTTTACGACAACTTTAAAGTCATTAACATTAAAAAATATTTTAGAATTAATTTATGCCTTATCATTGGTTCCGGAGGTTCCGGAGATTGAAACTCACATCTGATGCCAGAATTAGGCTTAGCCTGGCCTTTGGAATCCACTCCTATAGGCTTTCCATCTGTGCTCTCCTCTTACAATGGGTTCAACTCCCCTGAGAGTCAAAACCAAGTCCTAAGCCAATCACTGTAAAGCCTTTTTCTAGGATCTGAGAAAATAAAACATGCTTAATAGAAAATTACAAGAGGGAGTTTAGTTACTAGTTAAATGAGCGTTGAGTTGGATATTTAAACGTCAGGGAAAAAAATGAGGGCCTAGCACTGTTGGACCGGCTTTCATGGTGGCGTCGGTAGTAAGCAAATACGTAGAGTCTTAAGTCTTCTTAAGCGGAAGCTCAATTAAAAAGGCAAACCTTGGAACAGGCTTTGTGGAAGGCCAAGAGCTTTAGATTCTGCCAGTCCAGGAAGGAAGGGATTCCAAAGATAAAGGGCATCCATCGCAAACATCTTGTTTCCAAGTCCCGGGAGCTCTCCATCAGGAAATGAACAGCAATGTGCTGCCTCACACTGAGTGAGAGAGAGCGAGAGAGAGAGAGGGAGAGAATGTCTCTAAAATAACCATTAGCACGAATCCCTAGAATCCAGGTGTTTTGGTTTCCAAAATCTCCGGAGAAAGTCTACGTCCCTCAGATGCTAAATACCTTAAAAGGCTGAGAAGCTAATGTTTCCACTACCCTTTGTTTTGAAATCCTTTCCCCCACCTTTCCATGTAAAACTAAACTTAGTTTCATTCTTTGGTCCAGACTCTGCCGTGATGACTGTTCCTGACGTGCAGGCAAGACAATTTAATTGCCGGGGTAATGCAAGTTCCAGGTTAAGAGCCATGTGATATGAAGGTGTCTGTTTCTTGACACAGTGGTTCTATTGAGCAGGTTTGATGCTGTGGTCTGAGGAATGCCTGGTGGTGACAATGACTAAGTCCTGGCTGTTGCATGCGAACTTCACCTTGATGTTAAACTGGGAGACAGACTCACTCCTGTGTCTGGACTTGCCTTGAGAGCAGCTGGGTGTAGCAGCTGAGAAGTGACTGTTTGGATAATGGAATGAAACTGTTCAGGAACCAAATGATAAAACAGCAGTAATCGTGGTTGTGAGGACTCCATTGAAAACAGGAGAATTATGTCTGAGACAAAGTGCGCCAGAAACAGAGCTAGAAGTCTCTCCTATACGACCTACTGGATACAGGTGCCTGCTCTGGAGTCTGCCTCCCAGGTTGGAATCCCATGTAGTAGCTGTGGCAAGTTACTTAGCCTTTCTGTCTTGGTTCTTAGTAACTGAAACGGAAAGAAATGACAGTGCCTACCTTTTAGGGTTAATTTAGGATTAACCGAGTTAAAGCATGTAAGTGAGTATCGTTCACACCCGGCACGAAGGTCATCAGCAGATAGCCAGAGCTTCACCGTGAACACCTAACTTTTCACATTCCTTAGGCTGCATCATCACACCTGCTCCTAAGGTAATTGTGTGCCACTTTCCAGCTGTGTGACATCGGGCAAGTCACTTGACCTTTCTGTGCTAGGTTTGTTCTTCTGTAAAATTTGATAGGATTGTTGTGAGGATTAAGTGAGTTAATATTTCTGAAGTGCTTAGAACAGTAAGTACTAGATGCTTATTAAATAAACAAGACTGTGCCTGGAATAGCTAAGAGTTGAATATATATTAGCTGTGGTTTTAAACATGGTCACCTTCAAGGAGAACTTGATTCTGGTCTGAGCTCTTAGCTAGAACGAGAACGTGTGAAGTCAGCCAGGGTATAATGGCAAGAGAAAGTGCCTGTGAGTGCATGCCGGAGAGGGGGTGGGGAGAATGATAAAATATCTCTTTGAAGATTATCCATCACTGTGTATAATAATAATCCCCTTCTCAGTGTGGTAGAAGAATAAAATGTAGGCCCAAGGCAATATCAATTAATATTACTTAGAGCCATGTCTTCATCATGATTAAACAATTAATTTTTCTAGCACCATTGTAAAGAATTGGGGACTCACAGTGTAGAATTACTGGACCTTTGAATATGATGGTGGTGCTTCTATAATGTTTCATCTGCTTTGATCCTTAAAATGTTTCCTTTTTTATTTGGTTTTAATGGAGCTCCTGCTGCTGATCAGGAAGCATTTAATGTGAAGTTGTCTTGGACAAAATTGAAGCATATCTTTTGAAATACAAAGCTATGTTTTAAAATGATGAAGAAACCATTGGCCTAGACCAAAGGTAGAACGGCAGTAGACATTGCCCCTCTCTTCTTTGGCTTCATCCCAAGATCTGGAAGGCTGTGAGTCAGGGAAACGTAACCCAGAAGGAGAGGGAGGTGGTGGTAGGATTCTTCCCCTATTGGTAGGTAGCCTAAGCCTTTCATTCCAGGGTTCCATTATTGGGCTTGGCTTTTTCACTTTATAACGCTCTAGAAGTGTCCCAGATGCAGTTTTTCCATTCCTGGTGTGGCCAAACAGGTTTGTCTCATGGGCTTCTAGGCAGCCCTCAACAAGCACAGCACGGGCTCCCGGAGAGCCCTGAAGCCTTGGCTCTGCAGAGCGGGGTGCTGTGATCCATTAGCAATGTCTTTCCGGGGCAGAGGTGATGATGGCCGAGGGGTGGGTGCACATTTGATTTTGACTTTCCTGCCCCAATTCCTATGTTTAACTGAGAGGCAGGATTGCAGAGAAGTTCCAGCTGGGAGGTTGGGGGTTTATTTCTCAAACTCTCTGAGCCTCAATCCTCATCTTTAAAAGGGAGAAAATAATAGTAACAACAATAACAACAACAATATTTCTTAACACATGCCGGGTCTCTTGCTAAGAGCTTTACATATATTAACTCATTTAGTCCTCACAACAACTTATAAGGTAGGGCTATTGTTATCTCTTTCTGCAGATAAAACTGAGACTCAGAATAATGGTCCCGGCTAAGACGGGCATCAGCTCTCCTCTTTTCCGACTACGGCCTCTTCTGTGCGCACATGAAAGCACTCAATACATGTTACCCACTTTGCGCTTTTTTTTTTTTTTTTTTTTTTTTCGGTACGTGGGCCTCTCACTGTTGTGGCCTCTCCCGTTGCAGAGCACAGGCTCCGGACGCGCAGGCTCAGCGGCCATGGCTCACGGACCTAGCTGCTCCGCGGCATGTGGGATCTTCTCGGACCGGGGCACGAACCCGCGTCCCCTGCCTCGGCAGGCGGACTCTCAACCACTGCGCCACCAGGGAAGCCCACCCCCTTTGCTTTTACTTCTGCGTTATAAGAGCTTCCGGAAAGCACAGGAACCTGTAAAGGAAACGAACAGGAAATGGGTTAGTGAATTCTGCTGCAGTCTTCAGCTGTCATATTCCGTTTGATTCTCATGTCACTTTGAAAAAGGATATTAACACGTAGGTGAAATCCACAAGCAAATCTCTTCAAGCCATATTTCCTAGCTACATAACCTCAAGCAGTTTGCAAAGTACTTATTTGTCGTTATCGCGGTTGATCCTCACAACTGTGTTATAGGCAGAGGCCTTGGTTTTTACTGCAGACCTTCGTCTTATTAGGGACCTTTGTATTTTATTAGAAGATGGCACAGCCAGCATGAGGACTCTTTCTACCGTCCTATACATTTGGTTTCTCAAGCTCAGTGGTTCTCAAAGAGTAGTTCCTGGATCACAGCATCAGTAGCACTTGGGAACTTGTTAGAGATGAAAATTCTCTGGCCTCACCCAGGCCTCCTGAACCAGCAGCTCTGGGGATGGGACCCAGGAACCCACGCTGTGACAAGCCCTCCACACGATTCTCATGCACGCTCAAGTCTGAGGACCACTGCACTATCTGACGCTCTCATAAGAGGAAAAGTTGCAAGCAGTTGAGATAACTAGAGAAACAGATGTCTGCTGTGAAAGGTTTAGACAGATGTCTATGTACAAGATAGAGCAGTTTTGTTCAGTGCTGCTTTAAAGAGTTTTCAATAAACTTAAGAAATAACATTCTAAGGAAGAGCTCTTCTGTTTTGGGAGACATTTCTGATCACTAGAGAGAGTCAAGCAAATACACCTACGGCCCATCCATGCTCATGGAGTGGGGCGGGAGAAATTCTTATATTGGGTTGATAAAGTTGGAGTTTTTGGAGACCACTGAATAAATTTTTCCCTCCTGAGTTTGGAACCAATTGAGAAATGAGAAAGAGGGGTTAAATAAGAGGTGATCAAACTTCAGTACTAGTAAAGACTGGGCTGGAGAATAAGTGTCTTCCAGATTTTTTTTTTTTTTCTCCCCTATCATAAGCTACCCTAAATCAGTGCCTTAAAATAATACCAATCATTTATCTGCTCACGATGTGAGAATTGGCTGGTCTCACCTAGGTGAGTTCCACTCTGGTGTCTCACGTGGTTGCAGTCAAATGATGGCGGGGAGTGGGCGCATTCATTCGAATGTCTGGCACCTGGGCTGGAAAGCCTCCAGGAGCTGCGACTGGAGCAGCATCTCTCCCCTGCTCCCATATGCTCTCTCCATATGGTGACCTCAGGGTCCCTGGCCTTCTTTCGCGGTGACTGAAAGGTCCCAAAGTGTTCCAAGAGAAACTAACAGGAGCCACGTGGCTTTTTTAACAGCCTCGGAAGCCAGGCTGCGCCACTTCCGCAGCGTTCTATTTACTAAGCAAACTCCTAGCCAGGTTCAAAAGGAAGGGACGTAGACGCCATCTCCGGATGGGAAAAATGCCAGAGAATTTGCAGATATGTTTTAATACCACCACAGTGTGCCACCACGTGGGTCTGTAACACCTTTTCCCTTCAACGGAACTTCGCTCCAAGTTGCGATCTGAACCCCTTGCAGGGACAAACTCTACCACACGGAGCTTACTAAATGCCTCTCTGTGGACATGCCCGGCTGCACTAGAGAGCATGCTCAGTTGCACTTTCAAATTCACCGATCAGGTAAGTTGCTGCTAAACTGGGGTCGGGGATGGGAGAGGCTAGGAGTGTTACACTGGAAGAATATTTCCACAGGGAGATATGAGGCCAGGGAATGGGGATTAATTACACCTTTAATAGGCAATAGGATGGGATGGAGCACTTTTCATTTTTAAGCTTTTAAGTAGTTATGAATTTCGATACCTAAATGTTGTTTGTATATTCAGGCGCAGAATAACTTAACATCTCTGGCAATTTCCCAAAGGGAATCTGGACATTTTGTTTTAAATATGTGTCCAAATGCTCACTGACTCATTTCCTCTTCCCTTCAAGGTGGCTTTAAAAAAGAATAACAGTTTTATTGAGGGATAATTCACATACCGTGCAATTCACCCATTTAAAGTATATAATTCAATGGTTTTTAATATAGGGACAGATATGTGCAACCATCACCACAGTTAATTTTAGAGCATTTCATCACCTTCAAAAGAAATCCTGTACACTTTAGCCATCACCTCTTTGTCCTTCCAGCTTATCCAGCCCTAAGCAACCACCAATCTACTTTCTGTCTTTATAGATTAGGACATGTCATCTAAATGGAATCACATAATATGTAGCCTTTGTGTCTGGCTCCTTTCACTTAGCGTAATGTTTTCAAAGTTTGTCCATGTTATAGCATGTATCAGTACTTCATTCTTTTTTTTTTTTTTTTTTTGGCGGTACGCGGGCCTCTCACCGTTGTGGCCTCTCCCGTTGCGGAGCACAGGCTCCGGACGCGCAGGCTCAGCGGCCATGGCTCACGGGCCCAGCCGCTCCGCGGCATGTGGGATCTTCCCGGACCGGGGCACGAACCCGTGTCCCCTGCATCAGCAGGCGGACTCTCAAAGTACTTCATTCTTGAATGAATTCTTGAACATGAATAATGTTCCTTTGTATAGATGGCAAACCACATTTTGTTTATTTATTTATCATTTGATGGACATCTGGGATGTTTCCACCGTTTGACTGTAAACATTTGTGAACAGGTTTATATGTGGACATATGTTTTCTTTCTTTTAGGTATATACCTAGGAGTGGAACTGCTGGGTCTTGTGGTCACTCTATGTTTAACCATTTGAAGAACTATCCAACTGTCTCCCAAAGTGGCTGCATCATTTTGCTCCCACTAGCAGTGTATGAGGATTCTGGTTTCTCTAGATTCTTGTCAATACTTATTGTTATCTGACTTTCTAATTCTAGCCATTCTAGTGAAGTGATATATCATTGTAGGTTTGATTTGCACTTCCCTAATGACTAATAATGTCAAACATCTTCATATGCTTACTGGCTATTTGTCTATCTATCTTCTTTGGAGAAATGTTTATTCAGTTCATTTTCCAATGAGTTATCTATCTTTTTATTATTGAGTTGTATGAGCTCTTTACATATAGATACATGTTCCTTATGAGATATTTGATTTGCAAATATTTCTTTCCCATTCTTTTCACTTTCTTGATAATGTCCTTTGAAGCACAAAAATTTTAATTTGATGAAGTCTAATTTATCTATTTTTTCTTTTATTGTTCATGCTTTCAGTATCATATCTATAAATCCATTGTCAAATCTGAGGTCATAAAGATTTATCCCAATATCTCCTTCTAAGAGTTTTACAGTTTAGCTCTTATATTTAGGTCTTTGATGCATTTTGAATTAATTTTGTATATGATGTGAGGTAAGGGTGTCATTTTAGTCCAAGTCTGAAGGCCTGAAAACCAGGGGAGCTGATGGCATAAATTCTAGTCCAAGGGCAGGAAAAGACTAGTGTCGCAGCTCAAGCAGGCAAGCAGGAAGAAGAACAGATGAATTCTTCCTTTCTCTGCCTTTTGTTTTAGTTAGACCCTCAATGGATTGGATGATGCCCACCCACATCGGGGAGGGCAATCTACTGAGTCCACCAATTCAAATGCTAATCTAATTCGGAAACAACCTCATAGGTACACCCCCAAATAATATTTAATCTGGGCACCCCACGGCACAATTTAACACACAAAATAACCATAACATGAGTTCCCTTTTTTTCTCTTTTTTTGGAAGTTTGTGAAGAATTGATATTAATTATTCTTGAATGTTTGATAGCATGCAGCAGTGAAATCATCTGGGCCTGGGATTTTCTTTGTGGGTAGTTATTTTTTTAAATTACTACTTCAATTTCTTTACTTGTTATAGATCTATTCAGACTGTCTATTTCTTCCTGGGTCAGCTTCGGTAGTTTGTATCTTTCTAAGAATTTGTCCATTTTATCTGAGTAATCTGATGTACTAGCATACAATTGCTTACAGTATTTTTTTTTAAATTGAAGTATAGTTGATTTACAATGTTGTGCTAGTTTCAGGTGTACAGCAAAGTGATTCAATTATCACTTTTCAGGCTCATTTCCCTTATAGGTTATTATAAGATATTGAATATAGTTCCCTGTGCTATACAGTAGATTCTTGTTGTTTATCTATTTTATATGTAGTAGTGTTGTATATCCATTAATCTCAAATTCCTAATTTAACCCTCCCTCATAGTATTTTTTTTATAATTCTTTTTTTTTTCAGTAAGATTGGTAATAATGTTCCCTTTCTTATTTCTGATTCTAGTCATTTGAGTCTTTCTCTCTTTTTCTTGGTCAATCTAGCTAAAGGTTGGTCAGTTTTATTGATGTTTTCAAAGAAACAGCTTTTTGGTTTTATTGATTTTCTCTATTGTTTTTGTATTCTCTATTTCATTGAGTTTCATTATAATCTTTATTATTTCCTTCCTTCTTCTTGATTTCTTGATTATTACTATCTCCTCAAAGGGACATTGGTAATCCACATTTTTAGTGAAAACACAAGAAAATCATTTTTATCATAGTATTATCTTCTTTCCACTCCTGTTTCTTTTCTTATACTGTTAATTTTATTATGGCACTGCAGTCACCCAAGCTGGAAACTGGAACCTTTATTTATTCTTTTTTCTCCTCATGCCTCACATTCAATTGGTCATTGAATCCTATCAGGCCAACTTTAGAAATGTCTCTCAACTACATCCACTCCTCTTTGTTTCTACTCTTTCTCACTAAAATTCACTGCCCACTGTTGTCTAGGTTACCTGATAGTGGGTAACTCAGGCCCACCCCTGATATTTGCAGGTCCCAAAGAAGAATTAAAATGGAGGTTTCCATCCCATTGCCCAACCTCTTCTTTTCCCACCCCATAGCTGTGTCTCACTATAAAGGGCCTCACATACATGCAGACATCCCAACTCACACAACCAAGTTCTTTCCCATAGTCCCAACAAACAGCCACCCCTTGGGCTTAGAGGATAGACCTATGAAGGCCTGCACAATTTACAAACCCTCACAGCAGGCTTGGGATTCTTTGAGCAGGGAGTTTCAGTTCCCGAGCACTCAGATTGTGATCTAGAAGTGGGGAAGAACACAGGCTGTGTGGACACATCACACTGGTCCTGTGGACTCCTTGCCTTGTGGAAATTGATGTGTCTGTAGGGGGGCCAGACCTGGGTCTCCTAAAGGGCAGGTTCCAGTGGAGGGTGTCTCAGTTCAAGTGGTACTATGCCACTCCCCTGCATAAAATTCTCAAGTCCTATCCTGTGGCCCGCTGAATTGTGTCTAACCTCCTTAACTTAGTACACAAGGCCTACCAAAACCTGATTTCGGCCTATTTTCCCATCTTTTCTCATTCTTCCATGAACTCAGCTCCTCCGAAACCTCTAGGGAGAATTAATTGCTTTCTCATGCTTTGATGACCCTCAGCCTTACTCTTAAACATACTTCCATTAAAGCACGTAAAACATTGCATTATTTCTATTTGTTTGAATATCTGTCTTCCCTATAAACTAGAAAGCTCCCTGAGGTGTATTTGTGGTCTTTTGTCTGCACAGGAGCCATTCTTTATTCAAGGAATAGCACCTCCTTTGTTTTAGGAAACTGCTCCTCCCTCTCTCCCCTTGCAGACCCCTCTGTTGTAATATGAGATTTAAATAGTAGCTGATGTCCAGACTCATCAAATTGTACGTATTAAATTGTATATCAATTATACTTTAATAAATCTTTTTTTTTAATAAGGCTGCTGGCTCTGCCCCTGTAGCCAGTGTCTGGCAGCATGTGACCTATGCTGGACCAATCAAGTTCTTTCCTAGGACGTTTTTACATGCAACTGTATGGAAAAACTTTTTCCTCTTGGGTGGTGAATTAAGGAAAGTGGAACCCGGAGCTCTTGATTGTTATGGGGTCAGTTTCATGGGGAGTTGCCAAACAGAAATCAAGCTTAGAGACGGGAAGAAACATCTGGAAAGCACTCAAGTCTGTAGTTCATGTCATCCTGGTCATCTCTGTGGTTTAGCTATGTGAGTCAATGAACGCCCCTTTTTGCTTCAGCTAATTCAAGTTTGGTTTTTATGATTTGCAACCCAAAAAATTCAGTAAGGTTTTCCTCCAAGGTGGAGGCCAGGGTTTCTTCATTTTTTGTCTCCCAAAGTCTAGCATAGACCTTGGCACAGAGTAGGCATTCAGAACATTTATTTATTGCTTTAAAGCAAAACACAAATTGGCTGAATTAATTTATTGAGAACTGTGCTGGTCAGTCTAAAATGAAAAGAAAGCATCCAGTGTTACTTAAGTATATTGGGAGAACAAGAGCTTGATGATTTGTATAATTAAATGTGGGGGAAAGAAGCAGTGAGAAGTAAAAACAGTCCCAGAAAAAGAATAAATCTGCTGCCAACTTGGCTAAGTGAACTATAGCAAGCTAGAAATATTTGTTTCCCTTCACTCTTCTCCAATAGTTTTCCAACTAAAACTTCCTTTTGTAAAATATAAAACTTCCTTTTATAAAGTAATATATTTATGATTTTGCTTATGAGACATGGAAGCTGGAAGGTTTAACTTCCCTCTCTGAGCCCCGTTGTCTCTCACCATCCCATTTGGGCTTTAGGAGGGCAGCGAAAGAGGATGAAGTAAGGTTGGATAACTGGGATGACCTTTACCAACTCACAAGTGCAATTACTTATTCCCAAACAAGAATAGACCCTTCATTGTACCTCCCCTCAGGCATTCAGTAAAAGGAAGCCTGGCTATAAAAGTGGCAGAAAAGTGCAACCACATCTTCACCAAACAGGTCTGGCTGGTTTAGGACCATGTGTTTTGCCAGCTTAAGTGGCTGTACCAACAATAAGATCCTGAAGAGTCCACCCATTGTGAAAACCAAGGGCCATTTATTCCTGGAGCTGGATGGAACCTCAGAGGTCTTCTGGTTCAACCACCATCTGCTGTCTGATCATCTCCATACTGTCCTTGAATTAATTTCCAGTTCCTTCTTGAGCCCGCTTATGAAGAGCGACCCAGGTCTCCAGACAGCCATTTCATCTATGAACTGTTAGAAAATTCTTTGTTTTACTGGGATGAAAGCTGTTTTCAGAAATTTCCTGCCATTGATTCAAATGGCCTTGCTTAAGTTCTTGGAGGGAATTCCCTGGCGGTCCAGTGGCGAACTTTCACTGCTGAGGGCCTGGGTTCAATCGCTGATCAGGAACCAAGATTCTGTCAAGCCGTGAGGCGTAGCCAAAAACAAAAAGTTCTTAGAAAATAAATCCAGTCTCTCTTCCAAATTAATCACTCCTCCAGGCCTTTAGATACTTGAGACAGCTACCACATATTTTTAGGCAAGACATCCCAAGGATGTCCTTTAGCAGTCCTTCATAGGACACTAGGGTTTTAATCTTCTCTGGGCAGGCACTGGGGCAGCAATTGGGTGCAAAGGACATGCAGCCAGTTAGGGCCAAGTCACAATTCTTGCGCCTCAACTCACCTTGTGTGTGTGTGACTTGTGCACATTATTTTAACCTTTATTGACTTCAGGTTTATCATTGCTAAAAGAAAGATATAACCTTCTGAACTTCATTTTATTCATAAAATGGAAACAATAATAACTATATTATGGGTTGTCTTGAAGATTATGTGAGATATTATATTATAAAATGGTTAGCACAATGCCCAGAACACACAAACTACATTATTGTTGCTGTTATTATTATATTATTTTAAAAATATTATCTATAATGTATTAGCCAACTCAGGCTGCCATAACAAAATACCATAGACCGGGTGGCTTCAACAACAGAAATTTATTTTTCATGGTTCTGAAGGTGGGATGTCCAAGATCAAGGTGCCAGAAAGGTAGGTTTGATTCTGAAGCTTCTTCTCTTGGCTTATAGGGAGCTACCATGTATCTTTCTGGGCGCTCAGTGACCACTTAAATGTGCACACATGGAGAGAGAGAGAGAGAGTGAGCAAGAGAGAAAGAGAGCTATTGGGTTTCTCTTATTATGAGGACACTAATCTTATCTGATTAGGGCCTCACCGTCATGACTTCATTTACCCTTAATTACCTCCTAAGGGCCCTATTTCCACATACAATCACATTGGAGGTTAGAGCTTCAACACATGAATTTTGGGAGTACACTAGTCAGTCCATAGCATATGATATTATATTATACTTCCAACATTTAAAAGAAAAGTATGCATCCAGCTAAGGGGTCAGCATCTATAAAGGCTCTCAAATGAAATATTGAATACAGTCCTATGTGGCTGAGACAGAGAATACAGGAGAAAGATAAAATTGAGAAGCAAGCAGGGGTAAGACTGTGATGGGACCAGTAGTTCATGCTAAGGAGTTTGCATTTTTTCTAAGGGCAATGAGAAGACTTTGAAGGGTTGTAAGTCGGAATATGACCTAGTGTATTTTGTGCGTTATTGGGATCATTCTGTCTGTGTGCAGAAAATGGATTGAAGGGGATTTAATCCTGAGAAACCTAACAAGTGCATATTAAAGGGTTGTCCTCAGGGTGGTGGGAAGAAGAAAGAAATATTAACAATCTGGGCACAAATCCCAAGGATGGTTTTGAACTCAAACCTTAATGTTTTGGGGTTTTTTTTTGCGGTATGCGGGCCTCTCACTGTTGTGGCCTCTCCCGTTGTGGAGCACAGGCTCCAGATGCACAGGCTCAGCGGCCATGGCTCACAGGCCCAGCCGCTCCACGGCATGTGGGATCTTCCCGGACCGGGGCACGAACCCATGTCCCCTGCATCGGCAGGCGGACTCTCAACAACTGTGCCACCAGGGAAGCCCACCTTAATGGTTTTTGAGCTTCTCTCGTGGTGCAGTGGTTAAGAATCCTCCTACCAATGCAGGGGACATGGGTTCAAGCCCTGGTCCGGGAAGATCCCACATGCCACGGAGCAACTAAGCCCGTGCGCCACAACTGCTGAGCCTGTGTGCCTAGAGCCTGTGCTCCACAACAAGAGAAGCCACCGCAATGAGAAGCCCGTGCACCGCAACGAAGAGTAGTCCCCGTGAACAGCAGCTAAAGAAAGCCCACGCACAGCTACGAGGACCCAAGGCAGCCAAAAAATAAATTAAAAAAAAAAAAACACGAAAAAACCTTAATGGTTTTTATTCAGCCTTTCTAATGACTAGTAGCAGCCCCCGCCCTCCCCGCCTATCACCCTCCTCCCACTGCCTTTCTATAATCTCCAGTTTTCTCTGATGGCTGTGGAAGAGTGAGTTTTGGGTACTGTTACTAATTAGCATAGTGTAAGATAAGCAGCAATTTGGTTGGAACATTTTAATAATAGTTATTTTCTCTTTTGCCTATATTTAAAAGTTCTAATTTAATGAATAAATTATCTTCAGAGATCTAAGTTATTTCTAGTTTTGTTGTTCCATCTGATATGTTAATTTCAACAACAGATTTATTTTAATAATGGAAGAAGAAACTTAAAAAAAAAAGCAACTTCTACCTTGAAGTCTAAACTGACTTGTATGTGAATACCCTAGGAAGTTTGGTGAAGAGGTCTTTGCACAGAAGGGTTTGGATGATGAACTTTGCAGGGCAATTTCCTATCCAAAGATGAGGCATTCCCAAATCAGAGTTGTCTGAAGTTCTTTTGAATAATTTTTTAAGCCACTCGGGCTGAGATTGCTTTTCCTTTGAATGAAAGCCAGGAGGCAGAACAGAAATAGCAGCGAACCTGAGACTCCCAGACTGGGTCCTTGGCTTCATCATTAACTGCCTATATGATGTGACATATGCCCATAGCTCTTCTGGATCTCAATTATTCTAGGAAAACAAGAGAGAAAGACTAGTTCATTTCTAAAGCCTTTACGATGTGCCTCTTATGTCAGGCTCTGCTCAAGGAATGTGGGAGTGGATAAAATATATATGATCCCTGATCCCACTGAGCATTTATTCTTATGGAGGAACATAATTTCTAAAACGAGCATATTAATGAACAAATAGTATGCATCCAATGGGGTAAATGTTTAAGAAAACGAAATGGGATAGTGATATACAGAGATATATGTGTTTGCTAGGAGCAACTATTTATATAGGGTGAGCAGTCAGGCAAACTTGTCTGATGAGGTTCCTTCTTTGCTGAGACTTGAGTGGTGAGAAACAGTTATCTACACAAAGACCTAGGGTAAGAGCATTCCAGACAGAAGAAGAGCTGGAGCAAGGCCCTGAAGAGTGAGGAGCTTGGTGTATTCCAGGGATAAGGAGATGAGCGTGGCTGGGGCCCAGTGAATGCAATGAAGTCTGAAAGGTGAATGGTGGCCAGATCCTGTAAGGTCTGTTTGGCTGTGGAAGGGGTTTGGATTTTATTCAAGTAGTCATGAACAATTCTGACCCATGGACAGTTTTGGGTAAGGGCGTGATGTGGTCTATTTCTGTCTTGTTTTGTTTTTAAACATTTGTCAGGGGGCCGTGTGGAGGTGGGCTGAGTGAGAAAGAAGGCAAGACACCAAGTAAGCACCTGCTGCGGTAATCCAGCTGAGTGATAGTTGCCGTGGGCGGGGGTTAGAGAGCTGGAGTCAGGAGCGCTTGCTAAGGAGTGGCTGTTTATGCCTCCGTGACCTACTGGTCTATTAAGATTCCATCATTCTCCGCTACTAGCTGAGTTCCCCTCTCTCCCCTCCCACATCTATGAGATGGCTGTTTGGGGTGAGAAGAGTGGTTCGTGGTTATGAGACTGATTCAGGTTGGCTGCAGAGAGATCAGAGTGACCTTGCATCCACAAGCATGATGCTTTGTCTCAAAGAGTCAATGGAACATTCGATGGGAGAAATATCTCTGAAGGAAAAATAAAAGTAGAGAGTAGCTAGGGGCATTGAGACAAACCTGAACCCTCTGACAAAGCAAAGACTCCTTTCTGCTTTCTTTCCCTTTCAAATTTATTCGCAAGAACTTGGGACATTCAATTTGGCTGTAGCGGAGACAGCTGTTTTAAACAGAATCGAATCCAATTTCCATGACATTTTGCACGCATGCAGATTTTGGCATTCAAATGATTCGTGAGTACAATTAATAAATGGCAGTATTATTTTGGAACATTTAGAGCATTATGTTTTCAGGAAGTGCAGCCTACCTAACTTTTTTTTTTAATTCTTATTGGGGTGTAGTGGCTTCACAATGTTGTGTTAGTTTCTGCTGTACAGCAGAAAGTGAATCAGCTGTATGTATACATATATCCCCTCATTTTTGAATTTCCTTCTCATTTAGGTCACCAGAGAGCATTAAGTAGAGTTCCCTGTGCTATACAGTAGGTTCTCATTAGTTATCTGTTTTATACATATTAGTGTATATATGTCAATCCCAATTCCCAATTCCCCCCTTGGTGTCCATACATTGGTTCTCTACATCTGTGTCTCTATTTCTGCCTTACAAACAGGTTCATCGTACCGTCTTTCTAGATTCCACATATACACATTAATATACAATATTTGTTTTTCTCTTTCTGACTTACTTCACTCTGTATGACAGTCTCTAGGTTCATCCACATCTCTACAAATGACCCAATCTCATTCCTTCTTATGGAAGCCTACCTAACTTTTAAAAACTTCTATTCTGCCTTCACTTTAATATAGTCATGTCACTGTAGTTTGGGGCTACATAGCCCTACAGCATAATTATATTCCCTATCAGTCTGAATAGGAGGCAATAATTCTCTTTTTGCCATGACCCAAATGATGAGATATGTCCATTTTTAAAGAACTAGCATACCAAGTCCAAGATCCTAAAATGCCATAATTCATTCTCCATCTGCTGAGAATGTTGTTGGTATCTTTGGGACCCGGCTTTGTCAATAATTTTGTTGCACAAGTGACTCCACCTAGGATGTCTGGGAGGGCTAGAGATTGGGTCCATTCGTCCAGCAGATATTGGAGCCCCTTACTCCATGCAAGGTACTCCATGCTGGACACTGCGGGGGGATCGCAAGACATGACATCTCTGCCCTCCATCTAGCTAACTATCCACTCGGGAAAGTTGTGCAGAAAAGATTAAATAACAGCATATTAAATAATAATATAGGACATCTCAGACTAGAGGGATATGATCTGATGATCGATAATGGTTTATAACTGTGCTTCTCAAACCGTTATATGCACACAAATCTCTTAGCTATCTTGTTAAATGCACGTTCTGATTCTGTAGGTTGGGGGCGATGGGAATAAGTTCCCACTTAATGCCAAGGCTGAAGCCTCATGACCAAATTTTGAGTAGCCAGGATTTATATTTAAGATCCCCAAACTGTACGCCGAGGCACCCCAGGGTGCTGCAGTGAATTTGCAGGGGCACCATTGGATTTTTTATGAAAAAAATTAAAAACACAGTAATGCTCATCATATGAGTTACTAGTAGTTCATTGTTTCGACATTAGATCATGCTACATTCCTCTGATCTTATATCTCGGCAAAGCTGGACCCTCACCGTAACTGTACTGTGATAAAAAATGTAAGTACAGCACAAAAATCCACGTGAAACAGGCAAAGAGAGCAGTGGTGTCTGATCTGATTTCAAGGTTTGAGAAGTTGTACAGTGCCCAATAGGCACGTATATACAGTGGTAAGTAATTATGGTTATGTAAGAGTAAAATTTCAAAGAGCAATTTTCTCTCAGTTTGTATGCACTATTTCTTTCAAACAGCTGCTAAGTTGTTAGGACGTGATTTTTTGGATATAACTACTAAATAATGAAGACTATTAGGTATTTCTTTTGACCAAGGAACACCACACAAAAAAATTGGGAGACACAAGATGCAGTGAACAGGGAAAGTTTGGAAGTCTCTGGGTTAGCTAATAAGTACTATGAGTTCAGAGACGTTTGGGTGGTCATGAAGGTCACGTGGAGGTCGTAGCACCTGGGTCAGGTCTGCAGGAGGAACAGCATGGCTGCACTTCCCAGATTTTATGAAATGCATGAACGGGTGCTTAGATTTCCATATTAATTCAAACCCTCCACTCCCCTACTTTCTTTGGTGCCTCTTTGAATGCACACAGGTTTCAACTCAGAACCCCCCTTGTGTAGGGAAGTACCACTCCCTGAGTAGCCAATGGCCTCAAATCAGATTTTTCCTCCAATATCCTCCAAACACTTGTTCTAATCTGGAGAGTGGTTTGGTGTATTGGGCTATGTGTTTGTCCTTCTTTATGTATATGTCACCTGGCATCCTTCTGAGTGTCTGCAAACCACAATATGTGTCTGTGATTAAAATTTTTCAAAGAACCAGAATTTTATTTTCATTGTTTTAGAGACATTAGTTAGTTCTTAAATGGACTCATTTTAATTGTCTCTTTTTAAATTGATTTCTGTTTTTTATCAGTATTTCCACAGAATAAATGTATCTATTTCTAAAAGTACTTGAACATAAACATGTTAATAAAGTTTGAGGTCAATTTCACTAATCATTTTATTCCTCAACCCAAATGGTGTTGAGTTCAGAGCAATAGGCAACAGGGAGCTGGTAACAAAACAATTGTGAAGTAGAACATAAAGTGCTGTTTAGGATGGATTGGAAGGAGGACTGACCAGGGAGAGGCTGGCGGTGAAGCTCTAGGGTGAGGTGACAGTGGCAGTAGAAAAGAAAAGAAAGCGATGGCTACAAAAGATACGAGAAGGGAGTCTCGTGCCTGATTGTATTAATATACGAAGTGAGCCAGAAGGAGGAGGTAGAGATCACGCTGCGGATCCTGGAGGTCTGGGTGACTGGGAGAATGATGGAAAAATACAGAAAAGTCCAAAGAGAGGAAGCCATCTTGGAAGGAAGAGGAGAGTTTGGCTTGACACTGGGTTTCAGGAGATGGTATGCAGTTAAATATGCCACTGCAGTTAGAGCTGGAGGTTGGAAGACAGGCGGCAGAGATTTGGTCAGGTAAGACGCGAAGGACTGAGAATGAGGAAAAGAGTGGGAGTGTAAGGTGGGTCATGGCTAGATCTTGGGAAGCATCTAATATGATTGGGCAGCAGGGCAAAGTGGAGCCAATGAATGACACAAAGAAGGACAGTCAGAAGGCTGGAAAGAAAGCACCATAATAAGGCTCTTGAAGGAGGAATGAAAAGTTTTATTTATTGAGTGCCTCACAGGTGTAAACTATGTTTTTCACATGTTGTTACATGGAATACCCACAACAAATTTTGAGATGGATATTATCATCCTCATTTTACAGGTTAGGAAATCGAAGGTCAGAGACACTGTGTAACCTGGCCAAGGTCATTCCGTTAGTAAGTGGAAGGATTTGAATCCAACTCTTAGTTTGAACCCAAAGTACTTGCTCTTCCCCTAACCCTTTCCAGAATGAAAAGGAAGATGATTAAAAGATTAATGTGACCTGTTAGAGCAAAGAGTCTAAATCTTTGGTCCTTAAGGGCTCCCCTGAATAAACTTCAGGAAGTTTATTAATCTCTCAAGTTACATGCAAAATTTTGTTGTAAAAAAATACATTTTTGGGGCTTCCCTGGTGGTGCAGTGGTTAAGAATCCACCAGCCAATGCAGGGGACACGGGTTAGAGCCCTGGTTCGGGAAGATCCCACATGCCGCGAAGCAACTAAGCCCATGCTCCACAACTACTGAGGCTGCACTCTAGAGCCTGCAAGCCACAACTACTGAGCTGGCGAGCCACAACTACTGAAGCCCACGTGCCTACAGCCTGTGCTCCGACAAGAGAAACGACCGCAATGAGAAGCCTGCGCACCGCAACGAAGACCCAACGCAGCCATAAATAAATAAATAAATAAATTTAAAAATAAAATAAAAGGAATAAACATTTTAAAAATTACATTTTTTTGTCCTGATAAGATGGTCTATACTTCCACCAGATTTCCAAAGGGTATTGAATGCTCCCCAAAATGGAAGAACAGCTGTTCTAGACAGATGTTTTAGTAGAGCAGTGAATTTTAGGGAGTTATGGACTAAACAGGTAGTGAGGAAGACAAAAGCAGTATGTGACATATTCAAGAAATTTGCCTCCAAAAGAAGAAAAAAGTGCTATGGTAGTTTGAAGAGGCAAAAAAAGCAATTGAAAGTTTTTTTTTTTTTTTTTACAGATTGGGAAGCTACGAGCCCTTTTGGCAACAGAAGGGAAGGGTCCAGTGAGGAGACATTGTTGACTTGGGGTGGGAGGGGACAGGTACCAACAGAGGAGGAAGTTCGCCAGGGACAGCGGAGGGGGTTGGCCTTCTCTCCTGGGGATGCTGGTGGGCTTCACACCTCCACTAAGCAATGCTGTCATTCCATTAGCTGGTTCAACGATTTTCCAGAACAGTCTCTTCCAGAAGTAGTCGGGGAAAAAAAAGGGAGAAAGAAAGGAAGAATGGGAAAAAGAGAAGGAGGAAGGTAAGATGGGAAGAAGGAAAAAGGGAGTGAGGGAGGGAGAAAACCCAGAGTGTTTCTCTAAGATAGAAGTGAGGAGGAGTGGAGGAAAAATTGGGGGTGGAAATCATATATTCCTAATCCTGTCTTTACTCCTAGGGGTCAAGGTCAATTCTATAAGAATGTCTACCTCATGCATCAAGAGGGAGTGGAGACTCCCAGGAACACTGCAAGCCTCCAGCGATGCTCTAAATGAAAAGGCCACTCTGTCTTCCAAGGACAGTCATTTTTGAACTTAGAAAGAGGGGGAGGGGATTCAACTAGACTGATTTGATTACAAAATTTTCATCTCTTATTATCTCCTGGGCTTCAGATGCATTTAATTATCCTTCCCAAATGTCATATTCTGCTTTTAATGAAAATCTTTAAAAAAAAAAAAAGAACTTCTTAATGCAGATGCAAATTAAATTTGGTGTTTTGTTTACATGGAGGAAAATACAAGGAGTACCTTGTTTGCTTCTCCATGGGCTACAAGGATAGTGTTTGGGGGCTTATCTTTAAACAAAAATAGGATTTTATTATCATTATCAATAGATGCTCATGGAATATACAAAATCAAATTTAGTTCATGTTTGCAAAATCTGGGCATTATTAAGTAATTCACTAAGGAATCCACAGCTACAGAAGTTTCTAGTTAAAAATACGCATGCATGCACACACACGATTTTCATTAGCATTAAATGTATAGTCTTCAGTTTCTGTTATGTGTTGGACATTGTGTTGTTCTTAATTCCAAGGAGCTCAGAATCAAATAAGCAAAAAGAAAGATAAGCAAATGAATAATTATAATAAGTAATGAAAATTGAGCACTTACTATGTACCAGGCACTGCTGTAAATGCTTTACAAGGATCAACCCATTTAATCCTGACAATACATCTACATCATGGGCGCTATTATTGTCCTCATTTTACAAATGAGGAGTCTGAGGGACACAGGAGTTAAATAACTGGTTCAGTTTCACACAGCTAGTGAGCGGTGGCTCTAGGCAGCCCACACGCTTAACCATAATGCAGTTATGGAAACAGATGCCCAGGACAGAAGGGGCTGGGAGGAAGGACTGATGGGGGATGGAGGATGCTTCCCGGTGCAGGTGACCTATGAGTTGGGTTCTTAAGAATGAAGTAGGTGGTGGACTATAGGCAGAGAAGTCTGAACAGCAGGTGAGTTCTAGAAATCAGGCAGTTTGGTGTTAGTGGCATATGTGGTAGGGGGGTAAGGATTGGGTGGGAAGTGATGTTGGAGAGATGTTCCTTTGTCCTGTGGCTTATGAAAGACTGAAATAAAGGAGAGACACAGCCACAACTGCAAGTACAATGCCCAAGCTGGGTACAGGTGGATTATTCTCTGAACTACTCTGGATTCTTAGTTTTCTATTAAAAAAAAAAACATACCAAAAAAAGAAAAAGAGAAAAAGGAGAATACCCAAGGAATCACAAGGGTTTTTTTTGTTTTTGTTTTTTGTTTTTGCGGTACGCGGTCCTCTCACTGTTGTGGCCTCTCCCTTTGCGGAGCACAGGCTCCGGACGCGCAGGCTCAGCGGCCATGGCTCACGGGCCCAGCCACTCTGCGGCATGTGGGATCTTCCCGGACTGGGGCACGAACCCGTGTCCCCTACATCGGCAGGCGGACTCTCAAACACTGGGCCACCAGGGAAGCCCTCAAGGGTTTATTAAAACAACATAATTTGTGGGAAATTTTAACTTACTGTTGACTCAGTTCCTTGGTTAATAAATAACACATCTTCTTTGTATCTCTTAAATTAATGAGATTAACAAGATTACTTAATAAGAATAAGAATTAATAAGAATAAATAAAATAAGAGGTAGTGGAAAAACATTTATGAGAAAACTGATTGTCCTCCATGCTTTGAGAAAGAGCTTTTTCCTTGAGTGTTTCTATAATAATTTACTTTATACCTTTATTCTGCCCCCTAACTCAAGTATAAGCTTTATTCTGGGGTCAAATTTCAGTCCTGTACATGTGGTGTGATCTATGTGTTTCCTGCCCGTGGACCTCCAGGCCTTCCACCTTTTTGGAGAAATGCTTTCTTTGAACATACACATTAAATAGTATGTGGCCCATCTCGTGTATTATGGAAAAACCACACCTTCTCCAAGATTGCTGAAGCCTCCTAGGGCATCTCACATTATCAGGGTCACCTCCTGTTTTGAATTCCAGCTGTCATTGAATTCCTTTCTTTCTTATAATCATACCTGCTTATTTAGGGTCCCCTCCTCCCAAACAAAAAAGCTAGCTTCTTCTTAAGAATTTTGCCTTCCTTCTGGTCTAACCAGTATAAACTGCCAACAGCTTTTAAAGTAACAATGTTTTCTTTCCTATTACAATAATGCCTTACATTATTACATGTATTATAATTCCACAGTACATTACAGTTTTCAAAACATTTTCGTTATTACATGTATTATAATTCCATAGTACATTACAGTTTTCAAAACATTTTCACAACAGAGCAGGTGTGATTGTTCTCATTTTAGAGGAGAATGGAGGAGGGAACTAACATTTATAGGCTGCCTTTTATGAGTTAGGCTTTGTCTTCTTGTTTTACATGTTGTAGCTCATTAGCATAGGTAATCTAATTAGGCACATTTTCTCAATCATTCTTCACAATTTTGCAAGGTAGGCATTTGTATTAGTACCTATTGCCATATACACATTACCCCAACACTGAGCAGCTTAAAACAACAAATATTCATGATCTCACACTTTCTGCAGGTCAGGACTCTGGGTATGGCTTCACTGAGTACCTCTGGATCAAGGTCTCTCCAGAGGCTGCAGTTCTGCTGTTGGTCTTGGCTGTGGTCTCATCTAAAGTCAGGGGAGGACCTGCTTCCCACCTCACTCACATGGCTGTTGACAGGCTTCAGTTCCTCACCTAGCTGAGGTCTCTCTCAGTGGATTGCCATGGTGTCCTCTCCACAAGCAGCTCCCAACATGGCAGCTAACTTCTCTCCCAGTGATTCAGCAAGAAAGTGGAGAGAGGGAGCTTTCATGGTCTCTTTGTAACCTAATCTTGGAAGTGACCTCTCCGTCCTTTCACCATAGTCTGTTTGTTAGAAGTGAATCACTGCGTCCAGCCCACGGTCCAGGGGCGTGGATTACACAACGGCAAGGATACCAGGAACTGGGACCGTTGGGGGCCATCTTCGAGGTTGCCTACACAGCACAACGATCCCCACTTTGCAGAGGGAGAAAAAGAGGGGGTTAAAGAGATTAAGCAACTTGATCAAGGTCTTACAATTGGCAAATTGTAAAGCCAGCAGTGAATTCTGATCTTAATGTCCTAAGGAGAAAATTGCACATTTATTGGCTGCAAAAAAAATCTCTCTTTTTTTTTAAATAATGAAAAAAGAGCTGAATCATTGGGAAACAAACCCATATCAGTAATTTATTAAAAACAAAACAAAACAGAGAGCCCTTCCAGTAACTTCCTGGGGCCAGTACAGATTCAGTCACATGATTTATCCCAGCAGTTCCCAAATGCTGGTCTACATCTAAGAAACAGTTTTGGCCAGTCTGCAGCAAACTAAGAAAAATAAAAGGACCAGGACTTCCCTGGCAGTCCAGTCGTTAAGACTCCACACTCCCAAAGCAGATGGGCACTGGTCTGGATACTAAGATTCTACATGCTGCAAGTTATGGCAAAAAAAAAAAAAAAAAAAAAAAAAAGTAGAAGATTTTCATAAGAAAAATATTCAGTTAAAAGGGGTTTTTATTTCTTTATCATTTTTTATTGTGGTAAGGACACTTAACATGAGCTCTACCCTCTTAACACAATTTTAATTACAGTATTGTTGACTATAGGTACAGTGTTGTACAGAAGGAATCTAGAACTCATTCACCTTGCACACTGACACTGTACACTCATTGAACAACAACTGCCCATTTCCCCCTCCTCCCAGCATCTGGCAACCACCATTCTACTTTCAGTTTCTATGAGTCTGACTATTTTAAATACCTTATATCAATATATTTGATCTTCTGTGATTGGCTTATTTCACTTAGCATAATGTCCTTAAGGTTCATCCATGTTGTCACATGTGGCAGGATGCAGAAAATCCTCACACTCTAAAAAAGTAAAAGGACTTTCTTTATTCTTATTTTCATTCTGCCGTTTTGGGGTGTTAAAACGATCCTTTTACAATGTGTTGCTGATAATAGAATCGTGGTTTTTCTAAAAAGTTACTTTACTTATTTGAAGAAACAAATACTATGCAACACGGATAGATTCCTAGATTTTTTCTGAACTTTTGCTGGTCTTTGAAATTCAAGAATTTAGAGATCTCTGCATCATACCCTAATTATGTGATCCTATAAAGTGATCCTACAACGTGAGTCAGAATGATGACCCTGCATTTGAGGTAAGATCCTCCAATATTAAATAAAGTGTCAAGTATTCTAGAGCATTTAATAAGACAGGAAAGTGAAATTTTATTTATACAGAGTAAAATAGAATGGTCTTTCCCTAAATTTTTAAAAATAAACTTTAAAATTTTAGAATACTTTCAGATTTACAAAATGTAAAGGTAGTTACAGAGGGTTCTCATATACCCCTCACCCAGTTTCCCCTACTGTTACCATTTTACTTTGCTGTGATACATTTGTCACTACTAAGGAACCAACGTTGGTGCATTACTGTTAACTAAGCTCCACGTTTATTCAGATTTCACTAGTTTTTCCCTGATGTTCATTTTCGTTCCAGGGTTCTACCCAAGATATCGCATTACTTACAGTCATTGTCTTCTTAGCTTCCTCTAATCTCTGACAGTTTTCTCAAACTTTCCTTGTTTTCTTATGACTTTGATAGTTTTAAGGAGTATTGGTCAAGTATTTTATAGACTGTCCCTGAATTTGGGTTTGTCTGATATTTTTCTCATTAAAGATTCAGAACTCCAGAAAGGTGAAATAATTGATATTGAAACAAAACCTTGTTTGTGAAAGATGCAAGGAATCAGAGTTCTAGATCCTTAGGATATATCTCTACAAATACCAGACTTCTGCAACAGTGATCTTTTTAAAGCACAAATCGTCTTGTGTCTCCACTCTCACACCTTTAAAATCTTTCAATAGTTCCCCAAATTGTGAAATTGAAGTCTTTATTCAAGATCCAGGGACTGTGTTATTCACTAGTGCCTCAGAAAGATATACGACGTGTGTTGGATCTCAAGGGGCGTTCAGATCCCCCCCATCTTCCTTTTGAGTTTTGGATATATTATCTTCCTTTGAGAGTGATTCAGTCCATTTCTCATGTAAATCAATTTCGCCCCCTCCTACAGACTCTTGTCAATTTTGCCACTGTACCCATTACCTTGACCAGCACAAAATGACTTACAATACGAATACAGATGCCTTTTAAGAAGAGTGGAGTGGGACAAGGAGGAGGAGAGGAAGAAGGAAGCGCTTAATATTGATGCTTAAATATTTTTTGATGCTTGAGTATTTTGACAGGGACAAAGAGAGTTATAGGATTCGGGTGACAGAAAATTGAACAGTGGATCACAGGGAACACAAAAAGAGAGTAACCAATTCTATCAGGGAGGAGAGGATTAGGAGCATCCTCTGTGAGGGTATCATTAAGCTAATTTTTTTTTTTTTTTTTTTTTTTTTGCGGTACACGGGCCTCTCCCTATTGCGGCCTCTCCCGTTGCGGAGCACAGGCTCCGGGCGCGCAGGCGCAGCGGCCATGGCTCACGGGCCCAGCCGCTCCGCGGCATGTGGGATCCTCCCGGACCGGGGCACGAACCCGCGTCCCCTGCATCAGCAGGCGGACCCTCAACCACTGCGCCACCAGGGAAGCCCCTAAGCTAATTTTTTAAAAAGCAAACTTACCATTTAACCATTTTTAAGTGTACATTTCAGTATCATTAAGTACATTCCCATTGTTGTACAACCATCACTACTATCCATCTCCAGAACTTTTCATCATCCCAAAATGAAACTCTGTACTCATTAAACAATAATGCCCCACCTCCCCTCTCCCTATATATATTTTTAATTCAAGCCTAATTATTTAATCAAAATCTCAGAATGTTAGTGCTTAAATACCTTCTGGGCTAACGTATGTAAGTATATTACAATCCCAGATACCTGTTATGCAATTATAGGAGACTAAGGCTCAATTTAGAATAATAGATTGAAAACGTACGTATTCAGAATCTACAAAACCTTTAAATCTATATAACTCTTAAGATACTAAACTGAAAACACAGGAAAAGAAATCACCGACTTGGCCATCAAGATGTAAGAACAGGGAATCCCCTGGTGGTCCAGGGATTGGGACTCTATGCTTTCAATGCCGGGCCCTGGTCGGGGAACTAAGATCCCACAAGCTGCGCGGTATGGCCAAAAAACAAACAAAGAAGCGAACAAAAAAAGATGCAGGAACAACAGTAGAAAAAAGCAGTTTGGGGACCAAGGAGGCACAGGTATTTAAAATAATTATGTTCAGACCATAGTTTCGGACACAATTAAGCTGAGTCCTGAAGATAGGTAGGTGTTTGCCAGATGCAGGTTGTTGTGAGTTGAATTGTTTACAGGTTCCAGCTCTAAGCCCCAGTACCTGTGAATGTGCTCTTACAGGGTATTTGCCGAAAAAAAATCAGCTTAAAGTGAAGTCATACTGAATGAGGGTGGGCCCCAAGCCAATGACTGGTGTCTTTATAAGAAGACAGAAGTTTGGACACAGAAGCACACAGGGAGGATGCCATGTGACACAGAGGCAGAGACGGGAGTGACACATTTGCTAGTCAAAGAAAGCTGAGGATTGCTGGCAACCACCAGAAACTAGGAAAGAGGCATGGTGTGGATTCTCAGAGCCTCAGAGCCTCCAGAAGGACCTGACCCCACCAGAACCTTAATTTTGGACTTCTAGGCTCCAGAACTGTGAGACAGTAAATTCTGTTGTTTTAAACCATGCAAGCTCGTGGTAATTTGTTATGGTAGCCCTAGGAAACTAATACAGATAGAACACGGAAGAATATAGTAGACAGAGGACGCAGCAGAGCAAAGGCCTGGGCTGTGAAACAGCCTGGGCATCTTTTTATGGAAGATCCTCAGGAACATTCCAGAGGTGGGGTTGTAGACTCTGCCTCTGCCGTTAATAGGCTATTACTACTGTTGTCGTTCTTAGGCAAGGTACAGTTAGACCTTCCAAAACATTAGCTGCATATCCACCATAAGAGCAAACATTTAAGGTCTGAAAATACCTTATTACACATACTTGCTTGATTTATGCATTTCTCTAAAAATTAGGAAGAATTTGTCATTTTACATTCCAAATATGGTAAAAGAAAGTTGTCATTGGATATCTGCCTTATGAAAAGGATTTTTGGAGCCCTCCTCCCTGCTTCCCTTGACGGAACGTTAATGCTGACTTGGCTGTAGGCTGCTCGTACATTCCTCTGTATCTGTCCCTTGCCAAGGAACTCATAAAGCCCTGGGACCTAGGATGATTGGGTTGAGTGGGATGGCAATGAGTTATCCCCAAGGGAGAATTTCAGTTCTAGAGAGATGATAAACTGCCTTCTAAGGAGAGTGGGGCTGATAGCTGCAGAGTATTTCCTTTTTGAGGGAGATATATACAGGACAGGAACACCAGACATCCTTCTGAGACTATGCAGAACTCAAACTCTCCTCTAAATGAATATTGAACAAACATTTAAAGAGTATCGGCATTGAGTTATTCAGCTGTACTGAAAAACAGTTGGGGTACAGGCAGGTACTTACCTGTCTCTAACTGTCCTTCATGGAGCCCCACATGGTTAATGATGATAAAAGCTATCATAAAATAAACTTTCCCTATGTGTCAGGCACGGGGCTAAGTAATTTATGAACAAGATTAGTTTTGATCTTCAAGTCAACCCTAGGAGATAGAAACCGTGGCTTTGAGGGGCTAAGAAACATGTCCAAAGTCACATGACCATGTAAGTGATGGAGCTCAGATTGATAACCCAACTTCAGAGCACCACCAGCTCTCAGCAGGTGACTTAAGTCAGGGGAGTGATGGTGAAGGACAGCACAAGAAAGGAGAGTGGCATCGGATCTGAGATAGTCTTGGATGTACCAAAGACATTGGACTTCATCAATAACAAGAACCCACTGAAAAATTTTAAGCAGAAGAGTCAAAGAGTGACCAGCATTTGGTAGGTCTTCATGAAATATCTGTTGAATGGACACAATCAAGCTGTGGTTTACAAGCTCTGCAGGATGGATTGTGGGAGAGCAGTGTTCTCTCCCTACCATGTCTACAAGTCAGGAAGAGAGTCCCCACTGGGAAACCAAATCGACCAGTCCCTTGATGTTGGACCTCCAGCTCCTAGAGCTGCGAGAAATCAGTTCCTGTTGTTGAAGCCCTTCAGTCTCAGGTATTTTGTTATGACCGCCGAGCTAAGACACCTGTCCTGCAGATTCTAGCCACTTCAACGGCCCCAACTTCTGATCTCTGTTTCCTTAGCTCCGGGGGACCACTGTACCCTGCTTACTGTTTAGGTGGGGTCCTGATGCTCTATGTAGCTCCCCTCAGTCCTCACTCTAACCTTTGGGCTTCTGGCTATGGTACTGCTCCTACCTGAATCACCTAGAACCCTAAAACTACCCCTGATATGGCAAGATAATCTAGGAGGATGTTTTCTCAAATGGACAAGTCAGTGAAGAACAGCTGAGTTCAAAGAAAGAGAAAAACAGTCAATTGGGTCAGTTGTGCATCATGAATACTGAGACCCATATTCGTGTAATACCTTTTTCTAAATCTAGTTGTATATCGGGATCACCTGAGCAGCATTAAACATGTATTTTTGCTTCAACCTGTACTTTGCAAGGTACTCATCCAACCAGTATATGAGTCTCAAACACACGCATTTAGGAATCCACTTATCATTCTGCATCTGCCTCCATGCCCCAGCTCCATTCTGTGCCCTCTGCTGCCCCGTCCTGTGCCCTGGGACTGGCCCCTGTAGACCGAATCCTCTCACGGAGGCAGAGTTCCCTCAGCTCCCTGCTTAGACATCAGAGAGCCCAGTGTCTTGTCCCAGGACCCCTCCCCATGGTTCTGGTTTTGATAGTGACCATTCCGTGTACGGTTATAGCCAACAGTTTGCTGTTGCTGGCTTGTTAAATTTTCAGTAGTTTTGTGATCTAGTCGTTAAACATAGCCAGTAACAAAAATAAAGTATATGCATTTACAATGAAATAAATTGTGTTAAAAATAATAAATACTCAAAACCCATGGCTTCGTATCCTTGTACTATTATGGACGCTCTTGAGGTTACTTACATCTATTGTGTTTGTGTGATGGAAATCCTAGGTAAAGGTGTGTCTTCTGCATCTCTTGCCACTCCACGTTCACTGACTTCACGTTGGTAGCTTGAAATGGGCCATGGCAGGAGGATTGGCACCATGAAAATCAGCAAATATTACAAACAGGCTTTTTTCTCCCTGAAAAGCAGGTTGTTAAACATTTACCAGGAAGCACACCACTGGCCACAGCTACTGGGACCAGCTCGCCTTCCACCGCCTCAGCCTTCCCTACATTTTGGTAACACTGCACCCTCCCATGGGATGACGACAGCTTCCCATCATTGCTGACACCTGGATTCTTGCTGGTTCTCTTACCTCTGACTACATCCCTCAGAATAGTCCCTTTATTAAACTCACTTCAGTTAAACCCTTTGGAATGTATCGTCTGTTTCCTGCTGGACCTTTGACTGCTATGGGAACCATTGCCAGAGACCAGTATTTCCAAAAGAGCAATTGATGGAAGATGAATACGGTAAAATAAGAATAATTTTTACATTAAAAAAAGATTCCTTGGTTGAATGAGTTATGAAGTGCGGGGTCTAACAAAATTAGAATGTTACCTTACTGTGGGACTTTTCAGAGACTTCAATATACCTAATTCGTATTGTGAAGAAGCCTTAAATTCTCTTGGCCTTTTTTTTTTTTTTCTAAAAAGCATCTTTTGCAAGCAATTTTCCAAGAAACACTCTCATGAGGTCATTTTTGAAATCCAGTGTGTGGGCCTACATTGGAAATTGACCTAAAAGGAAAAATTCTTTAATAGGTCTCATAGTATATTTTTATTTTTGAACTAAGTGCACTGATAGTTGCTGTCATTTGTATAAATATATACTAACACCTCTTTTATCCATTGACATTGAAGAATAAGTCCTGTACACGTAAGTTTGAATTTTAAATGTCAGAAGATTATCCCTGTAAGCAGTGGAAATCAGTTTAAAACATTTTGGATGAAAAGCATTTTTAAATGTCCAGTGGCTTTGTGAGGTATGTACGATGACTATTCGAAACATTTCTCAGTGTGATTCGGGGGTCAGTAGGTGTTGATTTGCCTCTACATTTAATAGCTCCAAACTACTGGTTTTGTGTTTTTATGCATGGCTTTATGCTTTAGATATTCTGTATTATTTCACTCTCTGGCAGGTTGTCAAGCCATCGTTGCTTACAATTGTCAAAGTATCTAATTCTAGCTTCACTCTTGCTTCTAATCTTCTCTAACATGGGAATCCAGACACCCAAGTGGTTAGAATTGTGTGTCCAGTCGTGATGGCTGCTTACTCTTTATATTCTAGTTTGATAAGGTTACCAGATAAATAGCCTCCACATAAGAGGCAGAATATATCAAATTCAACCCAAGTTTAAACGAAACTCAAGTTGAGTCTAAATGTCATAAATATGTATAGTAAGACTTAACTGTAAGATAAGAAACTCCTGTAAACAGAATATATTTTGTGGAAATCACCCCTTTGGCCTAAAGTTTTCATTTTCACAAGATACCTTTTAAAGCACAGCCAACTCTTCATTACGTGGTGAAACTAAGTCTGTTTTTCTGACAACCATTTTGTGAGTTTCATGTCAGACAAATTAATTCTGAAGGGAAAAATAAATGTTCGCTTTCTGCTTTTTTTTTTTTTTGGACTGGCTTTTCAGTCTGGGATTGAAATGATCTCTGCGGGATGACAGCTCAGAGAACCCAAACATCTAAGGAGAGAGAACAAAAAAAGTCACAAGAGAAACCTCCAGGAGCTCTGAAAAGTCGCCCGCCTGAGACAACACACACTTACATAAGCTTCCATTATGCATGAAGTTACTGAGGATCTTGGCAAATGGCTCATGGGAGACCTATTTACACAGATTTTGTTACAGACACTAACCACATTTTGAGTCAGACAGAGTGGTGTCTGATGTTAAATAAATAAATAAAAATGCCCTCGTGAAAAAAACATCTCTTCCAGTCATGAGCCATCATTGGTGTGACTCGTGACCTTGAAGCTGTGTTTAGACTTGAGGGAAGATGATCAACAGTGCAGCTCAGGAGCCGATCATGGTTATCGTTTTCTAGAAAGGCATCATATTTTGGTTAATGCTGGGAATGTGTGAGGTATCGATGCACACATACACAGATGTTTATTTATTTATTTATTTATTTATTTGCGGTACGCAGGCCTCTCACTGTTGTGGCCTCTCCTGTTGCGGAGCACAGGTCCCAGACGCGCAGGCTCAGCGGCCATGGCTCACAGGCCCAGCCGCTCCGTGGCATGTGGGATCTTCCCGGACCCGGGCACGAACCCGTGTCCCCTGCATCGGCAGGCAGACTCTCAACCACTGCGCCACCAGGGAAGCCCTATTTATTTATTTTTTAAATATGCTATGTTTGGGAAGAATTTCAAAAGATCTTCAGTTGTTTCAAGGAGATTGCTCCCTTAAAAGTTGGTGTTTACCTTCTGGGTGAAAGGAATCTAATTTAGACCAAACCCAAAGAAAACTGAGTTAAGGCTGGCTAGGATGGTCATAATAGTTATAACGACCACTACCATTTATCAAGTTTCTATTATGAGCTGTGTACTAGGTACTTAATGTTCATTCATATTCACAATCCTCAGCACCACCCTACGTTAGCCCCATTTTACAGATGGACAAACTAACACTTAGAGAGAGTAATCAATTCACCCACATGTACACATCGGTGAAGTAGTGGAGCTGGGATTAAAACATCAGGCCCTTTTGACACATTTGCTCCTTTGAGTTGCTTAATCAGCCCCTCCCCTGTCACCCTTTTGGCATGTGGATTCAAGCACTTAACATCTGAGCTCTGGGTTATAGCCACAGTCCCTTACCTGGCTTCCTCGTAGCTGGCTTTCCCATCTATGATCTGATGGCCATATTGTGCCTATTCTTATCTCCTGAAGCTTAATTCTCCTTCATTAAAACCTCATACTCTGCAGGATGGAGCTGCCCTCTTTAGCCTGACACTCAGAGACTTCCAGAACTCAACTCCATCTACCTTCTCCGTCACTTCCTACCACATTCCTGTGCTTTGGTCAGCCTAAAGCATTTGACCTCCCCATCTACCACCTTAGACTCATCCCATTGGTACCATTTTCTCTCCCTCCACTATCTTCTGCCATGTCTCCTTATCTAACTTTTATCTGCCCTTCATGGCCCAGCTGCAGTGCTATCTCCTCCATGAAACCTCCCCTGGTCCCCCAGCTGGAAATGATCCTTCTTCCCTGTGAACTCCTGTGACAATTTGTATATACATCTCTCGTGGGGTTTATCACTTACTACCCAGAGCATTAATTTTTAGTGTCTAATTCTTATCCTAATGTACTATAGGAACCCATGCCTGTCTTGTTCACCACAGAAACCTCCTCACATTAAGCATGTAGTAAACAATAAATAACTGCTAGTGGATGAAAAGATATTGATTTTTTACTGCTAATATAGTCCATCTTTTTATTGCAATATAACATACGTACAGAAAAGAGAGAAAATGATGTGCAGAACAATGTATTATTACAAAGTGAACATACCCATTAAACCATGACCCAGGTCAAGAAACTGAACATTAAATGCACCTCCATAATCCCTCCCTCATTTCTCCTCCAAATTATTAACTCCTTCTTCTTCCCCAAAGTTAGCCACTATTATTACTTCTAATACCACAGATTAGTTTGACTCTTTTAAAACTTTATATAAGGTAATCATACATGTGTGTCCTCTGGTGTTGGGTTTCTTTACTACAATATTCTATCTGTGAGATTTATCCAAGTAGTGCATGGGGCTGTGGTTTGTTTATTTTTGTTGCTGAAATGTACTCCACTGTGTAAATATACCTTAGTTTATTTATTTGCTCTACTATTGATGGGCATTTGAGTTGAGACATTGGGTTTTGACGGACGTTCCTGCTTGGGACTATTACAAGTAACGTTGCTATGAACATTTTTCTATGACGTTTGCATTTTAGTAATGCTTATGGTATTGAGTTTAACACAATCCAAATTGATTTGAGGATAAATTGTAATATATATGAGTGGTTAAAATGTTTCCACTTTTGTGTTAGACAATGAACAGTATAAGTGGAAGGATTACTGAAGTAGAAATCCAATATCCAATCGAAAGAGTTTTAAATAGAGTGAGCACAAGCCTGAATGCCTGTGAGGTAATGACGGTAATAAAGAAAAGGTCAGAGCCGCCTGAAATCCATGTTATGCACAGCAAACTCTACCTGCCTGCCATTCAGTACATGCATCAAACTGAAATTCCACTCAAAGCCAAACCATATCTTGTTTTAATCGCCTCTTATTCACCTCATTGTTGAGGGAGGGATTCCCGCCCTAGGGTTGTGGGAGTGGCCGATGAGGTCAGCAGGAGTTTACAGCACACCTATATTCACAGCCTGGGGAAGAGGACACCCACCCTTTGAGGGAGCACACAGGGGTTGCAGTCAGGAACACAGGGAACCAGGGCTTCGAGGCAAGCTCTGTAGTATCAAGAGGTTGAGGAGACCCCTGCTTCCCATGGGAGAATGTGACTGGCTGGTTTGAATAGTTCTGTGGGCTGAAAGGGAACTGAAACCCAGTACCCAGGCATAAGTGGGAACTGCGTCTCGATAAGGAGGGTTATTTGGCTTGAGAACCTCCCTCATTTGCAGGAGAAGAGTGGGGAGGGGGTCTTGCAGGTAGGCCATTCAGAGCCTCCTTATTGCTCCAGATGTCAAGGCAGCACATAATATTGGGCCTTAGTGTTGGGCCTTCTACCACACATATGCGTAAGGATGGGGGCCCGTCAAAATTGAGGACAGGATTCGAGATGTGACCAAATTCAGCAGCAGTTTAGGAGATGCCTCCTTTTGGAGATTCTAGAGAAGAGGGTTTTGAGGGTAATTTAAATTAAAAATTTTTTTTCAGTGCTTTACATTCTTGCCCTTACAAGGTCTGTCTAAATTATTTGCTAGCTCCCCTCACCCACGATCTAGAAATATGGGGATATAAGTATACACATAGCTGATTCACTTTGTTACACAGCAGAAACTAACACACCATTGTAAAGCAATTATACTCCAATAAAGATATTTTAAAAAAATAAAAAAGAAGCACAAAATAGAAATAACTCTAATTTCTAAGACTAGTGGGCAAGAGAGAGAGAATTTTAGTATATACATTTTAAGTTGAATTTGGTATATACTTTATGCCCTTGTTACAAGGGCTTTCTCACATCATAATTATAGTACTATTTTATGTCTTTGGCTTTGATCTTAGACATGGTCAGGAAGCTTCTTGAGGGCAGAAATAAAATCTTATTCTTCTTTCTATTTTTTCCTAGGACATAGGAGACTGTTTCTGGTTTGAAAATGAATGTCAGTTCAGCATCTAGGTCAGAGCACAGTGCAGATAGATGCCTGTAAATGTTGTGTTGTATGATGACAGTGATAATATAAGCTCCATACTCACACTGTGGTCCAAGGATCAGCATCACAGGCAACCCCAGCAGTACTGGAGCTAGTTAGAATGCAGACTCTTTTGTGCCTCCCCCTTCCCCCGACAGAGCTACTGATTCAGAAGATCCCCGGGTGATCCACATTCTCACTAAAGTCCGAAAAGCATTGATGTAAAAGACCATCTTCTCAGAATGTGAAGTCTTGTCATCAGGACAGCTCCTATCGCGACTCAGGAAGTTTACTGAAAACAAGATAGTGCTGAGGAAACTGGCATGTATTTTCCCTCAACCCTCCACCCTACTCCGGTGTAATTGAAAACGAATTGAACAAGACCCAAAGATTTCATCAGAGTATGCATTGAATTTCTTCCTTTAAGCAAAAAAAAAGGGGGGGAGGGGGAAACGGCTGGGGAAAGGGAAACAGGAAAGGAGGAGACATGAAGAAACACTTGGTCCTCACATGTTGGGATGCAATCCTGCCTTCGGATGTCCCCATGCCTGGGATTTGATCCTTGCAAAGTGAAGAAATCTTGACAGACTCCCTTTCATTGCCATTTGTTTTCTTCTTCATGCCTCACTCTTATTGTTTTGTTTTGATTTGTGTAGTGTCTGGCTCCAAGATGTTTGGTGTCTGACTAGAAAGTTTCTAACCAGAAACTTAGACAAGGGAAAAAGTAAGAAAACAAGAGCTTGGAGCCTTTCCCTTTGGGCTAGGGAGAATATGCCCAGGGGCTAGTCACAGGCTGCCTTTTCTTACCCAAAACTCGGTCTCCCAAGGCAGGAGTATATCTCTGAATCATTGTGTTTATGATAAGATCATTCCTTATAAAAGCACAAGATCATAGTGACAGTCCTAGAAAAAACCTCAGAAAACTTATGCTCCAGCAAGCCCTCAACTTTAGCTATTTGAGAAATAGCTATATATATATTTTGTCATGAGCATATCATCTTTACTACCACTTACTTTTCTTTAAATCAATGAACTGTTAAATAAACAACCTAAATAAATTCATGTACAAATTTGGATTTATCAAATACATTTAATTACAAAGGGCAATTTTATTAGAACCATGACTAGAAACTCCGTATCGCTTTTCTAAGTGAAAGAATACAGTAAGGAATAAAAGTAAATGAAAACCATTACGTCATTAAACTCTAGCTGGAAGGTGTTCTCTGCCAAAGGCTCTGAGCCTGATGTCTGTTTTCTCTTTGTTCAAAAAGAGGGCTGGTCCTTGCCCTTGTGGATAGTTCGTTTTAGTGGGGAAAGGATACAGGTAAGTAAATAAAAGTACAAGGTAGTGTCGGGCAGTGATCAGTGCTATGAGAGGGAACGTGAGATAAGACATGTGAAAACACCCAGCACAGCGCATGGCACAAATAATAGTGTTTCCTGCACCGTTCTCGGGGCTTTAAATAGGTATCTCCAGTAATCCCTAAAACAATCCTGGAATGTGGACATTATTATGCGCATTTATGGATATTAAAATTGAGGCCCTGAGGAGTTGCATATTTAATTTGAGGTGTCCTACTGCTAATAAGGGTCAGAGTTAGTACTTGAACCTTCTTTTGAATGCCCAACTTTTCCAATTAGTCAGTTAATCACAGTCACGGCCACCCCCAGGGACTTCAGAGAAGCCTTAGTCATGACTGCGATACATATACCTGAACAATGCTTAAACTCACCTTTTCATTCTATTGTCTTTTGTATACATTTTACACGGGAATTTGTTCTATTGGGAAAACCTGGGTATTTGCTTCAATGCATCACAGGCTTGGGCATCAGGAAGGATTTTTCTTGTTTTTAATACACATGATAGTAAATTTCAGCTTTAATAATTTTTGAGAGCTGCCACTATTATCCTTTCAAGTGACACTGCATCTAAATGATTCCATTCAGGCTGTTGAATGAGAAAATAAACAGATCCTGTCCTTCATCCACTTGGAGCCTCCTTTGGCCTGGACCTTGCTTTAGGAAGTTATGAAGAATTGGTGTGCTGAGGGACAGGGGAAGTCTGCCTTCCTAGAAAGGAAGGTTTAGAGTCAAAATCAAGTGGTTCCAATTTGCATATTTATCCATGCATTCCTTTAATTCAGGAGTCAGCAGGCTATATCCAGCTCAGTACCTGTTTTTGTAAAGAAAGTTTTAGTGGAACACAGCATTGCCCTTTGTGTGTGTGTGTGTGTGTGTGTGTGTATGTGTGTGTGTGACTATGGCTACTTTCTTGCTACAACGGCAGAGCTGAGTAGTTGCAACAGAGACCTTAAGTCTGCAAAGCCAAAAATATTTACTCCCTGGCCCTTTACAGAAAATGTTTGCTGATCCCTGATTAATTGTTCAGAAAATCTCTCTTGAACACTTGCATGAGTCATGCGTCACACTAGACAATGATGGCACAGGAATGGATCAGGGAGACTTGCCTATGAAGCCCACAGTCAAGCGCAGCGTCTGGGGTTAACTATGGGAAAGGACTCTTATTCCTATGAAAAAGTTAGATAAGGCTTGAGAGACAGGAGGAGCAAGGTCATGTTGGGGGATGGGGGAGTTACAGACCATCAAGGATGCTGGGCTTAATAAAGGTGATGAAGAGTCACTGAAATATTTTAAGCAGATTTGTCAGATTTGCATTTTACATGGAGCTGGGTGGCAGTGTGAAGGAACGACTTTATTTGTTATGTGAGTTTTTTAAGACACTGGTTGCATGGGGCATTGTTATTTGGCATTTTCCTCTGCCCCCGTCACACACACACACACACACACACACATTGTATTCTTGGGATTATTTGAAATAGAAGACAAACACTTAAACAGGATTATTTTAAGAAGTTGGATGAACACAAATGACTATATAACATTTACATGAACCAAAAGTGTTTGAACCACATACAGACGCTGAGAATTCTTAGGTAACTAATCTGAGCCCAAACTATTCCTCTCACACTTTATGCCTTTGGTGGATGACCACAATTCCGGGGCTGCACCTATTACTTTCCTACCATTCGTAGGGCAGAGGCTTGGAGTTAGACAGGAAATCCCGTGAACCCTTTATCCACCTCTATTTGCACCTATTTGATTCTCCACTCTCTGACTTCAGGGAAGACAGGGGCCATCAGAGCCCTGCCCTGTGGTCTGCCTACCTGCTATCTCCCTAAGGCACTCTTAACACTAAACCTGTCTGCTAAGACCAGAAGAAAAGGAGCATATTAATCTTTGCTGACGCTAAGTTTCTAATTTGGGGGAAATCCACATTGCCAGAGTCATTACTCACCCCATGGTTCCTCTTTGACCTCACAGTCTGAGCTTGCTGCCTGCTCTCTTGGGCCTGTAACCCCTGGCCCATTCCATAGCAAGATCAGAAATGAGGAGACCAGTCAGGAGGCTATTGCAATCTTCTGGATGTGAAATCCCGAGGTGCTGAACTAAGGCAGAGGCCGGATGGAGAGGAGAGGTGGGACTCAAGAAATAAATGAGGTATAGGGTTGGCGAGACTTACTGGGTAGTTGAATCTGAAGGGTGAGAGACAACGTTTATGGTTCTAGCTTGAGTGCAGAGAAGAGTGGTATCATTCCAAGCAACAGAAAATACAGAAATAAAGTCAGGTCTTAGGTAAAGATAATAGTGTTGCATTTTGAATATGTTCTTTGAGGTGTCCAAAGTAGACATTGTGTATCCAAGTAGAGATTTTAATTAGATACATGAGTCAGGGTCCAGTGAGAGGTCATGGCTTGAGATGCAAATCTGGGACTTGTAGTGCATAAGGGGTAGTTAAAATTATGCAAGTGAGTGATAACACCCATAGGGACATGTGGAGTGAAAATAGTCAGAAAATGAGAGAACTCTCAAGAACGAAAATGTATATGGAGAACACAAAGGATGAAATGCTCATAAAATACTGAAGAAGAATGGTCACAAAGTGAGGAGACCTAGCATAATTTGTGTAAAGTTTATATATTGTGGAATAATATTCCTTTTAACTCACAAGATTGATACGTATAAAACGAAAAGTGGTTTGTAAACTGTAAAACACTCTAAAGATATAGGATACTATTAAAATTTGTAATTTGCTTTTATGCTTTCTGTGTTTTATATCTATATATGTATATATATTTACATATTTATATGATAGTAATATATGCATATATATATATGTATATAATTATTTGAAGGCACTAGAGATTGAACAAAAGCAGACAGAATTCGGAGGGGTTTCGATCCTTGAAGTCCTTGAAAGGAACCAAAATGGGTGAGATCTACATTTCTTTGGTTCTTCCTCTGAGGGCGCTCTGCATTCTATGAACTACAGCGTGGCTTGAATTCAAGCAGAAAACCACAGTCTTACTGGTCCGGGGTGTCAGTTGGGGCTACAAGAAGGACTGGAAATTGAGGGGGCAATCTTGAAAAGGAGGTACCTGCAAAAAGGGGAAACTCTCAGGTCTGCATACAAACCCTCGTCAAATCGATGAATGGCCTGGATACCTGGGGAAGATGCCAAGGGGCTGAGTAAAACTCAGCAGCTAGATGTCTGTAAAAGCTAAGCAGAGGTTTAGCTGTTGTCCAAAAGTGGGGAAACAGACATTGGCGTTTACATCCCACCAACTTGAAGGGTCTTGGTAGAAAACTCAGGATTTCCTTTTTTCTATTAAATCTTTTATTTTGAAATAATAGATTCACAGGAAATTGCAAAGATAGGTGCCATGCACCCTTCATTCAGTTTCTCCCGGTTGCTATATCGTATATAACTATAGTATAATATCAAAACCCAGAAGATTGACATTAGTACAATATGTGTACAGTCCATGCCATTGTATTACATGTGGAAATTCATGTAACCACTACTTCAATCAAAATCCAGAACTAGGGCTTCCCTGGTGGCGCGGAGGTTGGGAGTCCGCCTGCCGATGCAGGGGTTGCGGGTTCGTGCCCCGGTCCGGGAAGATCCCACATGCCGCGGAGCAGCTGGGCCCTTGAGCCATGGCCGCTGAGCCTGCGCGTCCGGAGCCTGTGCTCCGCAGCGGGAGAGGCCACAACGGTGAGAGGTCTGCGTACCGCAAAAAAAAAAAAAAAAAAAAAAAAAAATCCAGAACTATTCCATCATAAGGAAGAGCTCTTCCTCGTGCACCTCTTTAGAGTCATGCCCACTCTCCTCCCTGCCACGACCTCTAAACCCTGACAATAACTAATATGTTCTCAGTAACTCAGCCTACAGCTCAGGTTGTTTTGGCCAGAACTAGTGAACTTGTTCTATTCAACTGCAAGAGGGTTGAGAAGTACAATCTCTAAAGTTCCCAGAAGGAGAGAACAGGACATGGGTGAACTCCAGTTATGTCTACCACGCCTCCTCACGACTTCCTCCTTTCTCCCAAGGGCTCCATCTCAGTACCTGTTGAAGAGTAAGATTTCCAGAGGCACACATGACAGCTGAGTCGTTCCATGACAAAATAGGCTATGCGTGTTCTTGATGACATTCCTTAGAGGGAACCTGGGCTCAATAGTTTTCCAAGATCTCCCAGGTCTCCCATTTTTTCCCCTTCTTTAAGTCATTAAACACAAATTTCCATCTAATGCTAAAGTCCAATGACTATGTAAATATATAGAGCCTCGAGTTCACAGGGTTTTTCTTATGTAGCTGCTATTGCTTAGGAATTCAGGATTCGGGAGGCGGTCAAGACTTTGCATCTCACATTCAATTCAATTCTATTCACGCTCCTGTCACTTCTCAGTATATTTTAATGGTTCTTCCCTGTGTGTCAACATAGGTGAAGAATCTACCCACTTCTCCTTTAGTAGTGGGAACAGTGGTCCTAGAACTCAAGATTTTGGCTTCCAGTTGCACTCACCAAATGGAAACTGTAGAAATTCAAAGAAAATGCAAATTTGTGACCTGGAGAAGACCATCTGGTTACAAAGTGGTATTTGTTCTGTGCTGGTCAAAGTGTGTCCCTGAGCACTTGTTCCCCAAGGTGCTTCTGGGAAAAGTAGTTGCAGAGTTAAGTGGATTAAGATTCGATTCACATTGTCTCCTCTTCTTAGAGACTGTGGTGAAAGAGCCTATTCAATGTTCTGAAAAGCACCCAGAATAAAGCAAGATGGCATTCTTTAACTCAGCAATTTGAGAATTTACTTGACCAGAGAACTCTGTTCTTTTGACATAAAACCTATGAACACACTGTGGGAAAATGTTCTTTGGAACACGTTCTAGAAAAGGTCAACCTAGGAAAATTAACTATGATGATCCAGGATCTTACTTGACAACACAGTGAGAGAAGGTTGGTCTTTTAGCAGCAAACTCTCTCTAATCAAGGAGTATATATATCTCAGATGAAGTTGTTCATTTTTGGAATTTGCTGCGTGTGGTAGGTGGCAGAGGAGGGGTGTAGGCGGGGACATAAGTAAAGCAAAAATGGCCATTATTAGTTGATGGCTTATGGGTCATGGGTACCTGGGGCTTCGTTATACAATTTCTGCTTTTGGGTTTGAGATTTTTCCTTAGAAAAGATTTTTTAAAGGAAATATTTAAATCAGAACACCTTCTAATTTATTTATAATAGTAGTATAACAAGCGTAAATGAATCATGTTCCAATACTTTACACGAATTATGTCATTACTCATATTACACCTGAGTGAGGAAGACATTCGTTATTGTACTCATTTTATACATTAAAAAAACAGAGCCTCAGAAGTGTAGACACCGCTTAGGATCACACTGCTGGTGAAAAAGCAGAGGCAGAATGTGGACCCAGGTGTCTCTGACTACTGGGTTTGTACTCTTAACAAGTATGTTACATATTTGCTGCAAATGAGACCATACCCTCATGTCCTCTGTCCAGCACAGCTTTTCCCTAAACGCAAGCTGTGTGAGAAGGCAAATTATAATCAAGGGTGCTTGCCACGGATGTAAAAAGAAAATGCACAGCCCCATAGACTCTCAGAGCTGGATGGGCTTTAGCAATCATGCAGATAACATCTACCCAATGCAACCTCTCTCCTTCTTCAGCAGTCTGCCCACGGAGGCATCAACAAAAGTTTCTTCCCTTTTTTTCACCACAGCAAATGTCTTTCCAGGAAATGAAACCAAACTTAGAATACCAATACTGCTCCAAATCTGTTAACTAGTTTTAAAATCTTCTGATCCCACGTTTTCCAGAGGGCGAACCACTATTTAAGTATAGATAATCCTCCACTTATGATGTTTTCAGCTAATTGCATGAATTGGAACAAAACTTTGCTCTAAACAAAACCAGTGCCTATTTTGCTGTACATCAAAACTGGCAACAGCAGCCATGCCCAGTCATTTTAACCTATGAGCACTTTGCTAATTTCTGAGGCATTTCCCCCTAAATTATTATCCCCATCGTGTCCGGTAAGCAATGAATGTGAAAGGACTATTGAAAATAAGTAGACTGTTGCAATTTTCCTTTTAATTTGAACGTGGAGAGAAAAATCACAAATGTTGCTTGTATGGTGGCATTGTGGATTTGCTAAGAAATAATAATAAACAGTTTTTCATAACCCAAATGGTGTGGAAGGGGAGATGATTCTATACTTCAAAGAGGGATGTTTACAGGGTTGTTTTGTCAGCAGCAAAAGTCTTTTTGAGAAAAACAAGCAAAAAAACCCACAAACAAATAGCATGTGTGTGAAATTCATTAGGTCAAATAATGTGTAATTTGGATGGGAGGGTAGAGTGTATTTTTGTATTAAAGCAACTTATATTGATTGGGCTTGTCTTTTAAATCCCTGTGGCATTCCAGGAAGCCTCACCTGAGTCAAGTTTTCATTTGTAAGCAACAATCCTCTCGAATCAGTCACTGGAAATGAGGAAATATTTGTTTATGCACATCCACTTTCAATTGCAATTTTGTTTGTGAACAAAAGAGAACGCTAATTACTATATTAACTGAATTTTATTGCAACAGGGCACAGAAAGCTGCAATCAAAGAGAATCAAGAATCTCCAAATGTCAGCAACTGCCACGTGCTCATCCCTGAGCCAATCACTGCAAAGGCTTTTGGAATACCTACTGGGATTGGCCAGGCCCAGGCCCTTTCCTGGGGGATGGGAGGGGGAGGGAAACTCCACCCAAACCATACAGACTAAGCACAATTGCTCTGGGATAGGAAGGACTCATTCTCCAAAGAAAGGATGCAACATGACAAATCATATAGCCCATTATGAGGCCCAACTGGCAACAGTAAAAAAGACAGCTCTACGTGTATATAGTAGATGCTCAATAGGGGCATAACTAAAATTCCAGAACTTGTACCTGCAAACAAGCCATGTTCCCACTGCTGCTTCGAGAGGGTATATTCTTTTTTTTTGTTTTGTTTTTGTTTTCGTTTTTTTGTTTTTTTTTTTAGGTACGCGGGCCTCTCACTGCTGTGGCCTCTCCCGTTGCAGAGCACAGGCTCCAGACGCGCAGGCTCAGCGGCCATGACTCACGGGCCCAGCCTCTCCGCGGCCTGTGGGATCTTCCCGGACCGGGGCACGAGCCCGTGTCCCCTGCATCGGCAGGCGGACTCTCAACCACTGCGCCACCAGGGAAGCCCGAGAGGGTATATTCTTAATCCCCAAGTGCTATCATTGGGCAAAAGCATCTGAGGAAATGTTTTGAAGAGAGTAAGGAGAATGAGAGAGGACAAGGACGCTTAGAATGTGGAAGGTGAAGAGAAGGTGGATCTTCTGATTGGGGTGGATGATAGAGGAGGGGAATCATTGATTCATCACTTCTCAGTGTTGTCCAGAAAATTCTGCCTGTCTTTTGGTTGGATGACAAAACTGAGTTCTTTAAAAAAAGACTTATCCACTCACTGCATTTAAGCTGTTTACATGCTCATTTCTTAGTGTCACAAGCTAGCCTCGGTCTTCAAGAGGCTCGTTTGCCACAGGGCAAAGCAAAGGACAGGTAAGCAGTTTGAAAATGAAGAGAGTTGGGAATATAGGACTTCTAGCCTTTTCAAGTTTGAAGATAAAACGAATTTTGTTTGCTTTCAAAATTCATGCCCATCTCCTAGGCAGGATTCCAGTAAAGAATGTAGTTGCCCCTACCTCTTACCGAAAGTACCGCGAAGCAATCCTGAAAGAGCTGCTTGCAGTTTAAGGCAGAGCCATAATTTCATTTTTTTCCATGCTTTTTTCCATTTGACCTTGGGTCCTACAATATTAATGAAAAAAGAAAGGCAACTCCTTCTCAGCTGGGCCAAAATCCAAGGCACCTGCCTTACCTAAAACACTGCATATGCAAGCCCTCCTTTGCATGCTTAAATTCTCACCTTGCTCCAAGCTAATGGCTGATGGTATAAGCAACATGCTTGGAAATTCAGGTCACAGCCTGACATCCTAACTGTGGGAAATGACATATTCAGTAGGGTATGAATAAAATGCAGCAGTATCTGCTGGGCTCCAGATCCTGGTTTTCAGAGATTGTATTATGTGTAGATATTATTACCCCCTGCTATTATTTGCATCTTTTGCCGGCGCTTTGTCTAACACTTGGTTCCATAGGGCGCTTTGTCTAACACTTGGTTCCATAGGGTGCCGTTCAGAGACTGACAGGGCAGCCTCTGGAGCAGAAGGGGCTCCCTTTGCAAGTCTAAAGGGCAACGGCTGTTCAGAATTAGACCTGGCAGTTATTAGAGTTTGCCAGTGTGCCTGCTTTTATGGAGAAGAATTATGTGGCTACTGGAGATGGCAAGATATTCTGATACTTATGGTGAGTCCCGCCAGTGAGACTACAGCTTGGCTTCAGAATGGTTGCAATGAGAACTCAGAATCCCAGCGCTCCTGGGGAAAAACCTGCGGTCTAAGAGCCTCAGATTGCTAACAGTTAAGAGGGTCACATGGTCCATTACATAAAACATTTCAATCACTTCTCACTGCTTTCAGGAAAAAGAAGAAAAAAGAAAAGCCTCCTTAACATGGTTCTATCACTGTATCATCCTGACTCCCTAAAAATGTCCCCAGCCTCATCTCACACCACTGTCCACATTATGATCTGAGTTCCATGTCAACACTTCTTTGCCTGTCATTCTCCACCTTCCACAGGGTCTTGGCATCTGTGGCTCCCTCTGAATTCTCTTCCTTCCTCATCAACTCTTACTCACCCACATCTCAGACCAAGGGAAGCGTCCTCAGAGAAGCCTCCTTTGACATCTGAATGTGCTAAATTTCCTTTAATATTTACCTTTCCAGACACGGGGATGTAGGAAATGGAAATGGTGAACGGCACAACTCCTATTTAAACTTCAAAGCTCAGCTCAAACGTCTCTTTCACTATGGAGTCATTTTTGTTTTTTAACATCTTTATTGGAGTATAATTGCTTTACAATGGTGTGTTAGTTTCTGCTTTATAACAAAGTGAATCAGCTATACATGTACATATATCCCCATATCTCCCCCCTCTTGTGTCTCCCTCCCTCCCACCCTCCCTATCCCACCCTTCTAGGTGGTCACAAAGTACCGAGATGATCTCCCTGTGCTATGCGGCTGCTTCCCACTAGCTGTCTATCTTACATTTGGTAGTGTATATATGTCCATGCCACTCTCTCACTTTGTCCCAGCTTACCCTTTCCCCACCCCACATCCTCAAGTCCATTCTCTAGTAGGTCTGTGTCTTTATTCCTGTCTTGCCCCTAGGTTCTTCATGACCTTTTTTTTTTTAGATTCCATATATATGTGTTAGCATACGGTATTTGTTTTTCTCTTTCTGACTTACTTCACTCTGTATGACACACTCTAGGTCCATCCACCTCACTACAAATAACTCAATTTCGTTTCTTTTTATGGCTGAGTAATATTCCATTGTATATATGTGCCACATCTTCTTTATCCATTCATCCGTTGATGGACACTTATGTTGCTCCCATGTCTGGGCTACTGTAAATAGAGCTGCAATGAACATTGTGATACATGACTCTTTTTGAATTATGGTTTTCTCAGGGTATATGCCCAGTCGTGGGATTGCTGGGTCATATGGTGGTTCTATTTTTAGTTTTTAAGGAACCTCCATACTGTTCTCCATAGTGGCTGTATCAATTTACATTCCCACCAACAGTGCAGGAGGGTTCTCTTTTCTACACACCCTCTCCAGCATTTATTGTTTGTAGATTTTTTTTTTTTTTTTTTTTCGGTACGCGGGTCTCTCACTGTCGTGGCCTCTCCCGTTGCGGAGCACAGGCTCCGGACGCGCAGGCTCAGCGGCCATGGCTCACGGGCCCAGCTGCTCCGCGGCATGTGGGATCTTCCCGGACCGAGGCACGAACCCGTGTCCCCTGCATCGGCAGGCGGACTCTCAACCACTGCGCCACCAGGGAAGCCCCCACTGTAGTTTTGATTTGCATTTCTCTAATGATTAATGATGTTGAGCATTCTTTCATGTGTTTGTTGGCAATCTGTATGTCTTCTTTGGAGAAATGTCTTTTTAGGTCTTCTGCCCATTTTTGGATTGGGTTGTTTGTTTTTCTGATATTGAGCTGCATGAGCTGCTTGTAAATTTTGGAGATTAATCCTTTGTCAGTTGCTTTATTTTCAAATATTTTCTCCCATTCTGAGGGTTGTCTTTTCATCTTGTTTATGTTTTCCTTTGCTGTGTGAAAGCTTTTAAGTTTCATTACGTCCCATTTTTTTATTTTTGTTTTAATTTCCATTTCTCTAGGCGGTGGGTCAAAAAGGATCTTGCTGTGATTTATGTCATAGAGTGTTCTGCCTATGTTTTCCTCTAAGAGTTTTATAGTGTCTGGCCTTACATTTAGGTCTTTAATCCATTTTGAGTTTATTTTGTGTATGGTGTTAGGGAGTGTTCTAATTTCATTCTTTTACATGTAGCTGTCCAGTTTTTCCAGTAGCACTTATTGAAGAGACTGTCTTTTCTCCATTGTATTTTCTTTCCTCCTTTATCAAAAATAAGTTGACCATATGTGCATGGGTTTATCTCTGGGCTTTCTATCCTGTTCCATTGATCTATGTTTCTGTTTTTGTGCCAATACTATACTATCTTGATTACTGTAGCTTTGTAGTATAGGCTGAAGTCAGGGAGCCTGATTCCTCCAGCTCCATTTTTCTTTCTCAAGATTGCTTTTGCTATTCGGGGTCTTCTGTGTTTCCATACAAATTGTGAAATTTTTTGTTCTAGTTCTGTGAAAAATGCCATTCATAGTTTGATAGGGATTGCATTGAATCTGTAGATTGCTTTGGGTAGTAGAGTCATTTTCACAATGTTGATTCTTCCAATCCAAGAACATGGTATATCTCTCCATTTTTTGTGTCATCTTTAATTTATTTCATCAGTGTCTTATAGTTTTCTGCATACAGGTCTTTTGTCTCCTTAGGTAGGTTTATGCCTAGGTATTTTATTCTTTTTGTTGCAGTGGTAAATGGGAGTTTTTCCTTAATTTCTCTTTCAGATTTTTCATCATTAGTGTATAGGACGGCAAGAGATTTCTGTGCATTAATTTTGTATCCTGCAACTTTACTAAATTCATTGATTAGCTCTGGAAGTTTCCTGGTAGCATCTTTAGGATTCTCTATGTATAGTATCATGTCATCTGCAAACAGTGACAGCTTTACTTCTTCTTTTCCGATTTGGATTCCTTTTATTTCTTTTTCTTCTCTGTTTGCTGTGGCTAAAACTTCCAAAACAATGTTGAATAATAGTGATAAGAGTGGGCAACCTTGTCTTGTTCCTGATCTTAGTGGAAATGTTTTCAGTTTTTCACCATTGAGGACAATGTTGGCTGTGGGTTTGTCATATATGGCCTTTATTATGTTGAGATAAGTTCCCTCTATGCCTACTTTCTGGAGGGTTTTTATCATAAATTGGTGTTGAATTTTGTCAAAAGCTTTTTCTGCATCTATTGAGATGATCATAAGGTTTTTCTCCTTCAATTTGTTAATATGGTGTATCACGTTGATTGATTTGCGTATACTGAAGAATCCTTGCATTCCTGGGATAAACCCCACTTGATCATGGTGTATGATCCTTTTAATGTGCTGTTGGATTCTGTTTGCTAGTATTTTATTGAGGATTTTTACATCTATGTTCATCAGACATATTGGCCTGTAGTTTTCTTTCTTTGTGTCATCTTTGTCTGGTTTTGGTATCAGGGTGATGGTGGCCTCGTAGAATGAGTTTGGTAGTGTTCCTCCCTCTGCTATATTTTGGAAGAGTTGGAGAAGGATAGGTGTTAACTCTTCTCTAAATGTTTGATAGAATTCGCCTGTGAAGCCTTCTTGTCCTGGGCTTTTGTTTGTTGGAAGATTTTTAATCACAGTCTCAATTTCAGTGCTTGTGATTGGTCTGTTTATATTTTCTCTTTCTTCCTGGTTCAGACTTGGAAGGTTGTGCTTTTCTGAGAATTTGTCCATTTCTTCCAGGTTGTCCATTTTATTGGCATACAGTTGCTTGCTGTAATCTATCACGATCCTTTGTATTTCTGCAGTGTCAGTTGTTACTTCTTTTTCATTTCTAATTCTATTTATTTGAGTCTTCTCCCTTTTTTTCTTAATGAGTCTGTCTAATGGTTTATCAATTTTGTTATCTTCTCAAAGAACCAGCTTTTAGTTTTATTAATCTTTGCTATTTCCTTCATATCTTTTTCTTTTATTTCTGATCTGATCTTTATGATTTCTTTCCTTCTGCTGACTTTGGGGTTTTTTGTTCTTCTTTCTCTAATTGCTTTAGGTGTACTGTTAGGTTGTTTATTTGAGATGTTTCTTGTTTCTTGAGGTAAGATTGTATTGCTATAAACTTCCCTCTTAGAACTGCTTTGTTGCATCCCATAGGTTTTGGGACATCGTGTTTTCATTGTCGTTTGTTTCTAGGTATTTTTTGATTTCCTCTTTGATTTCTTCAGTGATCTCTTGGCTATTAAGTAGTGTGCTGTTTAGCCTCCATATGTTTGTATTTTTTACAGATTTTTTTCCTGTAATTGATACCTAGTGTCATAGCATTGTGGTTGGAAAAGATACTTGATATGATTTCAATTTTCTTAAATTTACTAAGGCTTGATTTGTGACCCAAGATATGATCTATCCTGGAGAATGTTCCATGAGCACATGAGAAGAAATTGTATTCTGTTGTTTTTGGATGGAATGTCCTATAAATATCAATTAAGTCCATCTTTTTTAATGTATCATTTTAAGCTTCTGTTTCCTTATTTATTTTCATTTCAGATGATCTGTCCATTGGTGAATGTGGGGTGTTAAAGTCCCCTACTATGTTTGTGTTACTGTTGATTTCCCCTTTTATGACTATTAGCATTTGCCTTATATATTGAGGTGCTCCTATGTTGAGTGCAGAAATATTTACAATTGTTATATCTTCTTCTTCTTGGATTGACCCTTTGATCATTATGTAGTGTCCTTCTTTGTCTCTTGTAATAGTCTTTGTTTTAAAGTCTGTTTTGTCTGATATGAGAATTGCTACTCCAGTTTTCTTTTGATTTCCATTTGCATGGAATATCTTATTCCATCCCCTCCCTTTCAGTCTGTATGTGTCCCTAGGTCTGAAGTGGGTCTCTTGTAGACAGCATATATATGGGTCTTGTTTTTGTATCCCTTCAGCCAGTCTATGTCTTTTGGTTGGAACTTTTAATCCATTTACATTTAAGGTAGTTATCAATATGTATATTCCTATTGCCATTTTCTTAATTGTTTTGGGTTTGTTATTGTAGGTCTTTTCCTTCTCTTGTGTTTCCTGCCTAGAGAATTTCCTTTAGCATTTGTTTTAAAGCTGGTTTAGTGGTGCTGAATTCTCTTAGCTTTTGCTACTCTGTAAAGGTTTTAGGTTCTCCATCAAATCTGAATGAGATCCTTGGTGGGTAGAGTAATCTTGGTTATAGGTTTTCCCTTTCATCACTTTAAATATGTCCTACCATATGGAGTCATTCTTAATTCTCTGGGCACTCCCTGTGGTTCATGACTTATTTTTAATCTCTTTTATATCACTTACAAATTTGGTTATTTATCTGCTCACAATTCTGTCTACTCAATTTTGGGCTCTTGAGTGCAAGAAGTGTGTCTTACTCATCTTTGTGTTCCTAGTCCCTATTCACTTAATAAATGTTTATTGAATGAATGAGTGAGTGAATAAGGAGAAAAAATGAACTGAAAATATAGGAGGAGACGAATAGAATACCAGTCTTTATTTATGAACAGGGTGATGGTCATACCCCTGAGTATTCATTTCTGTTTTGGTTAAACCAAACACCTTCTGGACTATAGATCCAGGTATACTATTTGGAGTGAATTTCCTATTTTTTAAACTATGTTTTTATTTTTTTAAACCATCATTTGTAGTGTAAAATACCCTCTAACTCTCTCCCATTTGCATCTGGTGATGCCATCCTTAACATTTCTCCACTCAACTCTCAATCCTAACCCACAGAAACTTACCTCTCCAGTGTTCTGTTCAAGGTGGTGATGAGTTGATGTGATCATTTAAGTTCAGCTAATTTGTTACTTGGAAAAAGGCTACAGAGGAATTCAGTCAGGTTTCCAGGCCCCTCACTCTTCTATTTCCTAGTGGCTATCTGGAAATGATGTCATTGCCAAATCCATCAGTGAGTGAGATTGTGGCAGTCTCAGTCAGAGGTGTATTCAGCTGCACGTGGCAGGAAATTTTGACCAGGTTGGAATAAACAAGGAAGAGGTTTGTTTTTCTCCTATATTAATAAGTCCAGAGGTTGGTCGTCCAGGGCTGATACAGCTAATCATGGATGTCTTTGACTACCTAGAGTTCATCTACCTTCCTGCTCTACCATGTTTAGTGACTTTCATCTTCATAATTACAAGAAGGCTAATGTAGCATCTATATAGGCTTTGCATCTGTATTCCAGGCAGGAAGAATGGGAAAGAGAAAAGGGCAAATCAGAGAAGGACCATGCCAGTCAAATCTAACTCTTTCCAAGCTTTTCAAGATCCAAATACAGTGGCTTCTTTAAGTCTCATTGGCTGTAACTGTGTCATGTGACCACTCCTAGCTGCAAAGGAGGCTGGGAAATCAAGTATTTTAGCTAGGTATTTCCGATCAAGACAAAATTAGGATTCTTTCAGTAAGAAAGGAATAAGGGAGATGGCTATTGGTCCAGATCTAGCAATGTGTGCCACAGGGCACTTACTGAGCATCTTAAGAGCCAAGGAAGAACCATGTTTGATTCCTTTGGGCATTTTCTCAAATTGTGAGAAAACGCTTGCTTCTGCCTAAGATCTGGAAATATGTACTGTTGCCCTCTGTAGAGCTGTGTCACCCAGATACCATTTGTGGTCTCCTTGTCCCTTATACAGTAAGTCCCCTACATATGAACTTTCAAGTTGCGAACTTTCAAAGATGCGAACGTGCGTTCGCATGTCCGATCACATAAGTTAGCTCCTGTGCCTGGTGTACATTGTCACATGTGTGCATCCTCTACAAGTGGTTGTGCTTTTGTGTACTTTACTGTATAGAGTACAGTAGTACAATATCTTTATTTCAAGCACAGGATGTCCGGAAGCAAGCTTAAAAGCAGCGGTGATGTATTGACTGCTAAGAAGCGCCAAGAAAGACAAGAAGAAGAAATAACTGAAGAACTTAAGAGATTCACGATGCAGGAAATGGCAAGGGGATTTTCTTTATTTGTGGAGGCACTGTTAGTGTTTGAGGCACAGGACTCAAACGTAGAATGGTACACGAAGGTTACAGCAGCCGTTCAGAATGCAATCTGTGTCATCTATGATGAGAAAAATAGAGCTACTACCCAGACACCACTGGATCGTTTTTTCAAAAGCGTAGATAGAATTGAATCCAGCAAGGGACCAGAACCTGTGCCATCAACATCAGGCGTGAGTGAAACTGCAGCTCGCCCTCCATCACCTATTGCTGACGATCCTTCAGCTCTACCATCTCCCACCTCCTCTCCCTCCTCCAGTCAGTAACTCTTCTTGCCTCTTCACTCGATGCCAGTCCCTGTATGCCAAGTATTGTACTGCACTACTGTACTTTCCACGGTACTGTACTGTAAGATTAAAAATGTTTATTTTTTGTTTGTTTGTTTTTTATGTATTATTTGTGTGAAAAGTATTATAAACCTATTACAGTACAGTATTGTATAGCCGATTGTGTTAGTTGGGTACCTAGGCTAAATTTGTTAGACTTATGAACAAATTGGACTTACGAACTTGCTCTTGGAATGGAACTCATTTGTATGTAGGGGACTTACTGTATTAGGGTTCTCCAGAGAAACAGAATTGATTCTCTCTCCCTCTCTCTCTCTTCTCTCTCTCTATGTATCTATCTAGAGAGTGAGAGGTTTTAGGGAACTGGCTCATGTGATTGTGGGGACTGGCAGATCTGAAATCCACATGGCAAGCTGGCTGGCTGGAAATTCAGGTAAGAGTTAACGTTGCAGTATTTAGTCCAAAATCTGCAGGGCAGGCCAGCAGGTGGGAAACTCAGGCAGGGTTTCTATGTTGCAGTCTTGAGGCAACATTCCTTCTTCTTTGGAAACTTCAATCTTTGCTCCTAAGGCCCTCAACTGATTGGATGAGGCCCACCCACATTATTGAGAGTAATCTACTTTACCGAAAATCTACTGATTGCAAATGCTAATCACATCCAAAATATCTTTCCAAGGACATCTAGACTGATTTTTGAGCGAATAACTGGGGGCACCGTAGCCTAACTGAGTTGACACGTAAAATTAACCAGCACACCCTTCAAATCTAGTTCAGAACCATAGCCTGGGGAAACCAAGGCCCTTTCCAAGAGCTGCATATTCCCAGCAGCTTATGTATTTAGGGCTACTTCAGGCTCCACAACACATTCTGCTGTGCACATTCCTTCCTACACCCCAGTTCAAGTCTGCCCTGAAATTCAAGCCTGTCCTCAATATCCCACCACAAAATACCACTTGCATACAGCATTTATGGTTTTTAAAGACTTTCCTCAAGATTTGTTGAGTTGGGAGCTATCCTGCCACCATGTCCCAGATCGCTCTTTCCTCCCTTCTTGACAGCTCTCTTTTGGACTGAGACCTATACCAAAACCCCAAATTCTTTCTCCCCAGTTATGAAAAAAGTAGTTCCCCTCTTCTGATATTTAAAATCACAAATTCTCAGGTGTATGGGGTTTACCTTAAGGCTTTATCAACATATTTTTTCCAAAAAAAGACAGATATTTCTCTCTCCAATTGAAATTTTGGTACCATTGCTAAGATGATAATATGTTTTTTTTACTTCTTTACATCTCGGAGTGTGAGACCAGTAAAACATGGCCCTTGAGAGAGTTCAAATTTTCCAGACAAAACAGAATAATAAAGGCATTCAGGGAGAGAGATCCCCAAAAGGCATTACAACCTAGAAGAGTTGCCATATTCTGCCAATGAGCCCAAGCTCCTTAGCACAGCACACGGGTCCTTGCCTAGTTACTTTCTCATGCTGTGTGAGCTCAAACTCTGTGTCCTGGTCACATTAAGCTCCTGGCTGCGTCTTTGTTCATGCTGTTGCTTGCATCAGACATCAGTCTTTCTCTATCTTTCTCTTGCTCTCGCCCTTTCTCTCTCCCTCTCTGCAAGTCATCCTGGTGAATTCATCCTTCAGAGAAGCTCTTCCTGACTCCTCTAGAGAGAATGTTCCCATTGCTTATTGGACAATAATTCTCTACCAAGAGCAACAGAAACTTTAGTTCTCTCTATTCCCTAGTGTCAACCATAGCATCAGGACCACAGCTCAATAAATACTTGTTGAATTGAATGGAATTCAAATGAATTGGCACACAATGTACTTCATCCTTGGAGATTTTCCACCCAATGTCATTATAAAGCCAAGGAGAATTTCATTTCTAGATTCTATATTTAAAACTACTGTTCCATTGCAATGCTCTAAAATGGTGGTTTTCACTTTAATAGGAAAAAGAAAAGGCCATTCATATAGATCCCAGAGAATGTAACTGAAGGTCCCCTAATATTTCTGGAGACCACAGCTGGAGAAACACTGACTTTAAAAAATCAAGTTTTATTCTATAGAAGAAGAATTTCAAATGGGAATCAGTGCTCCAAAAGAAAAGCGTTATCTTTATAACTGGTAAAACTTTTGTGTTAGATAATCATGAAAACAAAACCCCAAAGGAAAAATGTCTAGGATTCCTAAAAATTAGTCAGACCCCAGTTTCAGGAACACGGAGGTCACAACTCATGGGGCAAGCTTTGTGACAGTATAAGGGCAAGACCTTTAGGCAGAGGAGCAGGTCCTCATACCAAGATACCATTGACCTTCATTTCACAGATTCACATTCAGCAAGGCCAAGGGCAAATCTGCATGGGAGTGTGTTGAGCTAGCAGGCTGAACATAGATGTTCCCACAGTCGGCCGTGGTCAAGTTCAAGTGCAGAGCTCCACTCTCTCAGGTGGTTGGCACGCGTTGCCGTTAGGACAGGACTCTCAGCAGGCTCCCTGCCCAGAGGCCCTACCATTGTGCCTGAGAAGAGGACACAGAGGCCTGGAGGTACACCCAAGGCCCTCGACGCGAAGGCAGGCTGGCCCTGCAAGCTTAGCCCGCTGTCTGCTCAGGTGCCACCCCTTCTCCAACCTAGCAAACTGCTGTCCCCCAGAGAGCCTACCAAAACATTGGAAGATTGCAAAGTGTATTTCCTATGTCCACAGGACGCCACACATCTCTGTCCTGTAAAACCTCTCAGCAGCCAAAACGTGGCTCACGGCACCACCTGCATTAGAATCATCTTGGGATTTTGTTCAGAACGCAGCTCCGTGGGCTCCACTCTAGGCTCTTCTGTGGCCTTCCTCAAGGGGCTGCTTTCATTGGCAAGGAGGCGCTCTGCGGTCCTCCTTCCCCTCCTGAGTCCTTTCTTTTCATCTGGGTTCACTCCATGAGCTCCTGGTATCCCGTTCACCTTCTCAGGCTGCCTGTAGACCCTGCCCTCTCCCCGGCTCTGACTCCAGAACTGTCCCCCAGGGCCATGGCAACGCGTTATGTCTGCATGTATGCACCACTCTCCCTGGACTTTCAGAAACAGGTTCTGGCTGACGGGCTCCGTGATCCTAATCTTCCCAGAAGACAGCCTGCTGAGCAAGGGCTAGCAGCAGTCCCCTCAGCTGCCAGGTCTCTTTTACTCTCCAATAATTTTTTGGCTCCGAAAGGCCCTTGGGTTTACACCAAACACAGAAAGTGAAGTCCAGACATTTTCCCTTTCAGCAGCCCCTTGTCCACCTTCAGCTGCTTCTAAGGAGCCTCTGGAAAAGGGACGGGCTCCATGCATCAGGGACATCAACTAATTTCCCTCTGTTCTGTCTGCCCTGGGCCCTCCTGCTTCCATTGCTTGGGCAGGTGACAGATGCTTCCCTTGGGATCCGGAGCTTGCCAGCCCTCTGGATTTGGTGTTTGGACTGTACCTTTGTCCCAAGTCTGACTTTTCCCAGAATGGTGTCCTGGACTTTTCTCACGTCCTGTAGACCAGCCCCACGTCCTGACTTTATCTCCTTCCCAGCCCTGATAGACCTGGGAGGGGAACGTATGGCAACCAACTCAGGCCTTTGACTGGAGAACTGTGTAAATAAACAGGGCTATGATCTAAGGATGGAATTTCTATTTCATTTTGCTCACTGTGTACCGTGAAGATGAAAGGATTCATTTATGTTGGTAAATAATGTTGATAGATCTCTAAAGAGAGAAACGAAAGGAAGAGTCACATATACTAACTAATACGAGCTCATTACAAAGATACTTGGGGACTCAGAGTAACAGAGGAAGTCACTCCTTTGGCCTTATTGGCTATATGCGGCCACGCTGGCTCCCAGAATTCCAACAATAGCATGTGCCTGAGCTTTCAACAACAGTGACTAGTCTAAAGTGACAGGCTCATGTGTTCACCCACCATTGTTTCCCCAAGGCGGGGATTTGATAGAGTAAACCAGCGTGCCTCTAGGGGGCAGAGTTTAGAGATGGCCGCAGAGCAGAGAGGCTCCCTTGGGCTCAGGTCACTAATGGTTGCCTTCTGCAGACGAACCTTTTCTTTGGCCCTATAAATGGTGACGGGTACAGCAGGCTGGCTTCATCTACAAAGCTCATGTGATGAGCTGTGGTCACTTTCACAGGGAAAGACGATCAACAGGGAGGTCTTCCCCAGACGGTGGATGTGTATGCGGCTGGCATATACGACTCAGTAACGCCTCCTTCAGTCCTCCCAGGAGATCCTGCCAAGAAGAGGGGGAGCGCTGACTAGGAATATGAATGAGATGGACTTAAAGAGCTGTTCTGATGCCCTACTCTGCCCCGCCACTAGCCACCCCACAAATGAAAGTGGCCGAACACTTGTGCTTATCATCTGTGCTAACATGACAGAAAACCGTGGGCTGGGATGTTGCCATGATCCTGACGTCCACCTGCCTTTCCCTCCCTCCATGTATAACTGTGGACAGATTACTCTGACCCACCGGGAATAAGTGATGACAGGCGTTCAGTCATCACAGTGAACTGGAGGGTGTGTGTGTACCATCCCCTCTTTTCCAGCTCTATACTCGTTGATTTAGTGCTTCTCAGGATGCCCCTTGACCAAATGTCTCCTGCACCGACCTGCCAGCAAGCAGGGTTTCATTTACACAGAGCCTTAGGCTGGTAGTCTCAAAATGCTACCCGCCCTACTACCTCAGCCCACCCTCAGTGCGATCATTCTCCTAGAAGACAAAGCTCAGCTTCAGAAACAATTATTGAAATGTTTGCCAATGGCTTTCCTTTGCCCAGAAATTACACCAAAAAGGTCTGAGAATGCCTAAAAAAGGACCCTCACAAAGCACCCTAATCGGGGAGAAGAGGTTTCTTTTTTAACATCTTTATTGGAGTATAATTGCTTTACAATGGTGTGTTAGTTGCTGCTGTATAACACAGTGAATCAGCTCTATGCATACATATATCCCCATATCCCCTCCCTCTTGCGTCGGGGAGGGGAGGTTTCTAACACTGCAAGAACGTCTTTATTTCTTTAAATCAACCCCAGAAAATTGGTGGACCACCCTCTCTCCTCACCCCTCCCCCAAATGGTGCTGAAATTGAGAAAACATGTAATGATAGGATGAATTCAGTGCCCCTTTTTAACTGAATGTATGTTTTATGGATCATAGGATCTGCATACTTTCTATAAATAGCCATTCACACCTGGGAAAGGAGAATTCTCTTGCAGTTTGCAGATACTGCCGATACCATAGACCTCTGGCAGGAATTCTGGATTGGAACCAATGTCAGAAAGTAATTCCCTAGGGGCCCTGCCCTGCTCCAGGGATCTGTTTTTCTCCTACCCAGAATGCAAGGGCACCTGGGCCAGAAAGGGTGCAGAGTACTTGGTATGTTTCCAAATTCTCTCCAATCTGGAGGTCTCCCAAAAGATGAGCAAGGGAATTCATTATTCTGCGACTAAGTCAGGGATTCTGATATCTTCTGGAGTAAGAATGGGATATCCAATGATAGCTAGAGTGTTAGGCTATATAGAGCAACGCAGATGACTCTCTTTTCCAGGCTCAAGGGTCCCCTGGATCAACTCTACAGCCAGGTTGGTCCTGTGAGCTCTGCTTCTGTATTAAAGTCATGGTGGATGGAAAGTTCGAACCAAGAGTTTGAACTTTGCTGCTTAGAGATGTGATCTAGGGTGACAGTGATATTCATGGCAGGTGGTAGGATTACACATCATGGCCTTCTTGTGTTTGGGCGGGGCTATATGATTAGTTCTGGCCAATGAATTTTTAGCAAGTGAGATGGTGTCACTTCCATGCCAGATCATTTAGCTGCCACTCTGAGACCCTCCAGCGCTTTTTGCCCTCTGGCATTTTGGAGATGGTGGCTATTCCGTCAACCTGGGTCTCTGAAGACTATTGTGAGTGGAGCCTCCTGGCCGAACTGTAATGGACAGATGGTAGGATGGGAAGTAAATCTTTGTTGGGTGAAGCCACTGTGGTTTTGGAGTTACTTGTTACTGTAGTATAACTTAATGCATCCTGACCAGATAGGCGAGGTTATAGCACACAAGGCTTCTATGTTTTAGGTTCTCTGGGAAAATTACACGGATAAGTCAAAATGACTATTTTTATTTTTTATAATAACCAAATGCTCCTTCCAGCCCTCCCTCATCCAACCACCTGCAACCACCCCTCCCCCCACCCCAACTGATTTGACTGGAGTTCAGTTGGTCTTCAGGAGTGGAGAGCTGGGGAGAGGCAGCATTGCTAGGCTATTGGTCTGTTGGCACACTTCTGGCCAGGCGTCTTCCAAAACAGGACTTTGTTTCTGTCCGTTCAGAATGAGCCACACAGGCCAGGCAAAAGGGGCAGGCTCTCTCAGGAGCTCAGAGAACATGGGACTCGAGCCTTGATGCCTTTACGCTTGTCAGTCCAGTGCTTTTCGCAGCACCACTTTTCTTTGTGCTTGATTTTAAATGGCATTTTGGGTCTTGGCCAATTTACATCATTTTAGTCCCGCACCCTGCTCCTCTCTGGGAGTCCTGAATACCCTGGGGTTTGTGTTTGGACAGTTGTGATGATGTATTTCAAACCCAGTGTTTAGCTGCATACTTTAATGACAGGCGAGGAACAATTGGGCAGTTTGGCACGTGTCAGGTTCTAAATGTAAGAATGAAGGTTCTAATGGTAACCGAGAGACAAATAGATTTGTCCTCAACTTGGCAGCAATGTTACTCTGCCAGCCTGATGCTTGAGCACTTCCAGGCCCAGGACTTGTCTAAAACATGGAAAACCTCCCTGGAATCACCAGTGAAAAGGAGAACAAAAATTTCTGCTTTGCAGCACCTTTTATAATTACCAGAGATTTGGGCAGGACCCTTTTGGGTGAAGACTCTTTAAAAGGCATGACATTTAGACTTGGTCCAACGTCATTGTTTCCCCATTGACATTTCACTTCCTTTGATAGACATCTCATTATTAAGCATCATAATTACTAGCACAAGTGCTTTCTGTAGAAACATAAAGGCAAGGATGCTTATTAATCAGAAGCCAAATTTTCTATTCAGGCTCGTAATCAAGGATCTTGGAAAATGTGAATACTCTTATTGGGTTGGAGGGACTGAGAGAAGCTTCCTCCCTGTACTTGATCTGCTAGGATAATGGTGTCCTAGGGAAGGTGTCCTGTGAGGCACAGGAGAAATTGCTTGAAGCCGCACCGTCCTGGGGATACGTACCAGGGAGAGTCTTATAGGAATCACTGGACTCCCATGAAGTGGATTGTGAAGAGTGCTAAGAAGGCTATATCACTCAAAAATATCTCCCCACCGATCTGCCTGCATTTCCAACATCAGAGATTATTCCTTCTTATCTTAAGAATTTCAAATTTTAAGAGAAATAGTATAATTAGTGGTTAAGTTCATAAGCTCTGGAGTCATGCTCCCTGGATTTGAATCCCAGCTCTGCCATTTACTAGCTGTGTGACCTTGGGGAAGTGACCCAAACTCTCTGATCCTATTTCCTCACTTATAAAATGGGATAATAGTTGTCCTGCTTCATAGGGTTATTGTAAAGATTAAATTGAGTTGATATAGGGAACACACAGACCAATACCCTAGCAATGCTGCCTCTCCCCAGCTCTCCATTCCTGAATTCCAATTCCTAAATTGGAATTCAAGTTTCATGAACAGCCAGGAGCAGTGGCTAGGTAGTCTGGTTGAGGCGGAGTTACTTTCAGGCCTGGAAAGTTCCCCTTGATAAGGATTTGTTCTGGAGTTTCCTATCGCTGTATAACCTTCCTGAGGTGTTGTTCAGATTTTTGTTTTTTGTTTTTTTTAAGGTGAAACGTTTTATTTAAGAACCTCTTTTTTTTTTTTTTTTTTTTGGCCATACCCCGATGAGGGATGGAACTGTGGCCCCCTGCAGTCCTGCAGTGGAAGCGCGGGGTCTTAACCCCTGGACCGCCAGGGAATCCCCCTCTTGTTCAGTTCTAAACTTCCCAAAGACAGTCACAAAGATCCATAATGTAGGCATGGAACGTAGGCAAGGGGAAAATTAGATGTGAACTGAGCCATCCCCTTTCTCCTGGGGGCTTCTGGGACTGCTAAAGAAATCCTGGGCCCTATCTGGGCTAAACTGGTTTCAGAAGGTAATCAGTTAACTCCATTTGTTAAGGCTAATTTTCTGACTCCAAATGGCAGACAGATTTTCCTTCTTCAGAACAGTCTTGCTTAAAGCGAAAAGCCATTAAAAAGAAAATTTGAGGGCTTCCCTGGTGGCGCAGTGGTTGAGAGTCCGCCTGCCGATGCAGGGGACACGGGTTCGTGCCCCGGTCCAGGAAGATCCCACATGTCGCGGAGCAGCTGGGCCCGTGAGCCACGGCCGCTGAGCCTGCGCGTCCGGAGCCTGTGCTCCACAACGGGAGAGGCCACAACAGTGAGAGGCCCACGTACCGCAAAAAAAAAAAAAAAAAAAATTAAAAAGAAAATTTGATTAGTCCACCTTACTCAAGAATGCTCAAAAAACTTTTCAGAAATTGCGGGAACTAATCCTGTGGGGTCAGCTGGTTCCCAGGCCCGTCTCTGCATCCAGTTCCAGAAAACAAAGGCACAGAACGTTGCCGGCCACCATCAGGGGCAGTGCCAACGAGAGGCTGCTCCTATCTTTCTCCAGTTTTAAGCTTAGAGCCACAAAATTGTGATCCTTTCTCACAAATGGCCCTGTCCTCTCCTATGCAAACCACTGAACACATAAAATGAAGGTTTTTAAAGTTCCCACTGACCTTTTTTTGATGTCTGGGACAATGCAATCCCTTCAGTTTGTAATGGAAAATAGATTAAGCTACTCGCCTGGCTTGCTTTTTAGGGAGCTGCGGCCTTCTCATTTTTAGAATCTTTGCCCTAGAATTTTTGCTCAAACTCTCCTTTTTGGTAAAACCCGTGGGCATTGAATAGGCAAAGACGGGTGATCTGTACCCTGGTCTAGATCTTGCTTCTCCCCTAAAGCAAGTCACCTACCATCTGTTTGAGCACAATTTCCCATTTTCTTCAGTTCCTTTGTTCGCATCATAGAAGCTCATGTTCATTAACTATTGATTATGGAAACCAAGACAACGGGCCTAGAAAAAAATATAGACTATAAACTTTTTCGAGAAGATTTTTCTGGACCTGGAGTCCTTCAATGCCAATTTATTCAGAGTTTGGTTTGGTTTTGCTTTATGGGATTTTTTTTTTTCTCTCCTTCTCCAGGTTAATGGACTCTCTGAATACCAGCCCATTTAATCCTACCTCTAAAAGGGCATTTTGTGTTCTCTTCCAAAAAACTCTTGACTGGGGCCGGACAGGGAAACAGGATCTTCTCAAGGAACTGCCTGGCCAGCAGACATATTTTGGCTATGAAAACAAATAGGAAAATACTAAATAAACATAAGTCTTTGCATTACTGGGTTTTGAAAAAGTAAAGAAAAATAAATATGTATTTATTTAATGGACCCACCCCACTGGAAAAGCCCCAGAGTGCTGAGAAAACATATCATTAGGGCTATCTGAGGGAAGGAAGCCCTCCTGTAACTGCTATTTTCTTTCTCTCTTCTTCTTCCAAATCTGCAAATAAATTTGCCAGTAATTTTATACTTTTCCTCAACTAAAATGTGATTTCCCAGCATGCATCACCAGAGGGTATGCCTCTTTGTCCAAACCAGGGCAAGTGCTGGGAGTCTGTCTTCATGGCCACATTTCTTCAGTCCCTTTCAGAGCTATCATTGGATTTGAGCTTCATGGCTACACAAGTAGAATGCACTTATAAATTTGATTATTAACAGTAATGCATGTTATGTTTAATTTGGAAAATTGGAGCTTTGTCCAGACTTTACAATGACGTCAACTTTTATTGAGATATACACCACATAAGGAGCTAAGTATTTTACATACATTGTTCATTTAATTCTCAGGACAACCCTATGAAGTAGATATTATCATTTCCCCATCCTGCAGGTGAGAAAACTAAAGCACAGAGAAATTAAGTAACATGATCAAGGTTACACAGCTGATAAGTGACAAAGTCAGCATCCAAACCCCTGCTTTGATTGAAAGTCCAGGGACTTAAACTCAATCATCAGAGTGCTTCATGAGTTGGTCCCAGCAGAGTAACTCTTACATGGTGGACTTGAAACAAATCCTTGTTGAATAAATTAAAAAGTAAACCCATATGTTGATCCTTGTAATATTCCTTTCAGGGAAGTCCATACTTCTAATATTCATGGCGAATAAAGCTACAGCTGCAGTAAGAAATAACCCCTAAATCTCAGTGGCTTAACACAGTACAAGTGTATTTCTCAGTCATGTCACAGTATAATATGGTTGGTAAGGATCCAGGCTCCTTCTAGACTGTGGCTCTGTCATGTTCAGTGCTTTTCTCTCAAGGTTGCCCTGAGCACTGAGGTCTCCAGGCTTGCATCACCAACCAGGTGGCAGATGGTAGATGAGAGAGTGAAGGTTGGCTCTGGGAGTTTTAGGGCCAGGCCTGGAAGTGTCCTGCATTCCGTTGGCCGGGACTTGGTCACATGGCCACACTAACTGCAGAGGAGGTTGGGAAATGTAGCTCGGCTATGTGCCCAAGAGGAGCATGAAATGGGCTTGATGAGCACAACTTCATCTCTACTAGAGACCTATATCCTTCTTGAATAGATGAAAAACCTGAAGACTTATACTATATTTCCTTGAAAAAGTCCTTCCCTCTTACTTGAATGGAAATTTCCATCATTAGAGCCATTCCTTTGCATTTGATGGCAAAGTTGGAGTTTTGCACACCTAAGGCCAGATGTAAAATGTACAAACTCTTCCTAGGACCACCTGCACTAGTTTTCTTTTGTTAGTGCAGAGTAGACTTGTTGACAATATTAGAAAGCTCTAGAGTTTGCTGGGACATTTTGATAAGGGTGGATTCGGTGAAAAACTCTGGGTGTTTAGGGATAGAAGAAACGATCTAAAAGTATGGCTTGGTGGAGGAATGTCTAGTTTAGAGATAAAGTATACGTGTGTGGCTTAAAAACGTCATAAGTTTATCTATAAAGAAGTTAATTATCTTGTTCAGGATGAAAAAGAGAATCACTTGTTAAACCAGATCAGAAATGTATTCATCTCTTTATTTATGTCAAACCTGACTCAATTGGGTGATCTCGTTTTGAGGGAGTTTCTTTTCATTGAGAAGTATGTTTTAAGTTTATCTAAGTGCCAACTAGCAACGTCCTCCTAGTATTTAAAATTATAGCCCATTAAAGGTAGATTTCTGTTTACTCTCCCAAGTATTGGGGCTATCACGTTTCTAATTTCTAATGAGAGACTGAATTATTCATAAAAGACATTTATCTTTCTTACTCCAATTATTCATCTCTTGACGCTATTGGTGGTCTCAGAGCTCTGCCATAATAGCTTACTGCATTTTGCATCAGTGTGTCACACCTGCTGGAGATGTTTTTGGCTTGACACAAAGGGGTTAAAAAATAGGACTTGAGTTGGTGCCAGACAATTAGGTGATTACAAAATACTTTTGCACGTTACAGTAATCTTGTAAGCATTATGTCTGAAGTCCTGGCTACCCACTCTTGCTTTCTTAATTGTGCACTAGGGTTTTCAATGTCATCCTTAAGTTCCAAGATTTAAGAAAAAAAACCAAACAAACAGATTTCCTATTTTTAAAGCATATGGTGAATTTTTTTCTCAATAACTTTACTGGTATGAAAATACTTCCAAATGAATCGTGAGATAGCAGTCCACATTGATGGAGTCCTTCCTGTACACTAGGACCTGTGCTAAACACTCTGCAAGTGCTATCTTGTTTAGCTTTCTCAAACACCCTGGGAAGTAGGCACTAATCAACAGTTAAGGCTCACATAGTGCTTCTTATGCTCCAGGGACTCATGTAATATCCTTACAATCCTCTGAGGCTTATACTCTAATATTCATTGAACTAAGAAGCTATCAATGGTAAAGCAGTGTTATGGGCTGAATTGTGTTCTTCCCCAAATTCATTATTGAAGTCTTAACCTCCAGCACCTCAAATTAAACTGTACTTGGATTTAAGGTCTTTAAAGAGGTAATTAAAAAGTGGTCATTAGCATGGACCCTAATCCAATACGACTAGTGTCCTTATAAGAAGAGGGGATTTAGACACAGACAGGTACAGAGAGAAGACCATAGCGTTGGCAGAAGATAACCATCTACAAGCCAAGGAGAGAGGTCTCTGAAGAGATCAAGCCTGCCAACACCTTGATCTTTGACAGCCTCCAGAGCTATGAGAAAACAAATTTCTGTTGTTTAAGTGGCTCCATTTGTGGTACTTTGTTATGGCAGCCCAGGCAAACTAATACAAGCACCATGATTTTACATACTGCTAAGAAAATAGCAAATTAACTTTGCTATTATATGTATATAAATTTGCTATTATATATATATAAATTTGCTAAAGACCAAGGCTTTGAATTTTTATTTTAAGCACATTAAAAGAATCCTCATTTAGACACAAACTTTCATCAAAAACAACTCTTGTACATACGTAAAAAGGAAATCATAAGTGAACTACACGAGGTAAGGTATTCCTAAACATTCTTCACGTACAGAGTATGACTTGTCCAAAATAATTTCTACTCAGGGTCAAGAAAATCTATGATTTTCCACACAAAATTATCTTCTATGCCATCAAAAGTGTTGATGATGCAGCATTTCTTAAAACAAGGCTCCACAACTGTCTCCAGGATGTTCTTCGAGCCACAGACAGGCATCCTGTACGTTTGGACGCTGACATGGTTTTCATCCTGTTCATCTGTTTCATCTCTGTATACACAATCTTGTGTTGATGCTAAATCATGATGTAAAATGTTTGCACTCAGTAATTAGTTACACAGTGAATGAAAAGAATGGAGAATGTGAAGTGGGAGAATGGCCAAGAATGGGGGAAAAACTTCAAACAGGAGAGAGGAAGGAACCCCCCCCCAATATAAACAGTCTACCTCACAATTTTACCATTGTCTATCTTGACATTCATTCATCTTCTGGTTGGCATCAGATCTGCCATTCTTTCCTGTCAGGGGCAGAGTTACATTCTCTGTGTCCCTGAGGCATGTGGGGTACTCAGGGCTGAAATGATCTGAGTTATCCCAGCTGAACCCAAAGAGGACGTCATCAGGAGGAAAGCCAGGTGGGACATTTGGCCCAGGTGTTGTGTGCACAGGGAGGCTCAGACTAAGAATTTGGGATTTTGTTTTTCATTTTTAAAATACTCTAATTGCCCCCAAATATAGAAATGATCCAGGTCTTGCTTGATTTCTAAAAGGCCCTGAACCCCAAAATGAACTTCCAATTTTGTCTCTCCTTGCCAACAGATATTACTAGAGTAGCTATGGTGATGTGCACTACCAACAGAGCAGTCATGCTTTAAATGCCCAGGGGAGTAATGCATGGTCCTTTACCTGAGCAAGCCCACGTCGACCGGGGAAACAGACCTGTAAACTTTCGATTGCCCTGGTGTCACGAGTAGTTTGCTGGAGGTGTGCAGAGAGGGGAGAAAAAGAAATCTGATTTAAGAGTTGGGATCTAGTCAGAGACAGTTTCATATACAAGGAGAGGAGGGAACAGTCTGTGGCTTGAAGGAGGATAGGTGATTTGAGCAATTAGCTTGAAAAAGCCCCTGTCTCCAGAGCTGATTTTAATTTGACTGAGCTTACGTGGTAGAAGGCATCTAGTAAGTTATCTAGAGTTTCACATTACCTGGTGATAGAGATTGGTAGTGTCTAGAGCAGGGGTCCCTAACCCCCTATTAGGAACTGGGCCGCACTGCCAGAGGTGAGATGTGCCGCTCCCCATTGCTCCGCATTGCTCTCATTACCACCTGAAGCATCCCCCCCATCCCTCTACCCCCCCGTCCCATGGAAGAATTGTCTTACACGAAACCGGTCCCCGGTGCCAAAACTGTTGGGGACCTCTGGTTTAGAGGACCAAATGTAGTTTTTGCTTTTCATCTAAGTAACGGGGCACCACTTGGAGGCAGGCACCTTGACCTGCATTGTGAAGAGCAGGACTATTGCTCAGCCATGACCTTGGCAGTTGCCAGCTCCACTTTGGTTTTGCCTCAATCAGTTGCCACCTCTTGGGATTGTAAATATTGACACTCACCCTTAGAGAAATCAATACCTGCGATTTAGCCTCCAATTTCATATACTGATGTGCAGATGTGAGGGCCTCCGGTGAACAGAAGATGACTTCAGCATCTGAGAATGCCGCCTCAGAACTGAAAAGCCTGCGGATTTGCATTTCCCCCAGTGATCCTTGGCTTCAAGGCTTCTATCGCTATTATCTCTCTGCAGTGTATCCGCATGCAAAATTTTGGCAGAACCATTTTAGAAGCCAGCAGACAAGAAAACAGGATCTGCTTTCTCAGAGCTCAAAATTAACTTCCTCAAATTCGATAGAGTAAATTCTCTGAAATAACTCTTAAAATGAAAAAAAAGAAAAATTAACCTTTCGACTGAAAATGTGTTTTGAATGGTACTCCCCTGTATCTTTGCTTACATTAAGGAATCAGGGCATCCTGGGAGAGTTTTGCCATCCCCAGTGTCAAGTCAAGTGCCAAGTCAATCAGATTAACAGTGAATGATTCAAATATTATTATCACAGACATACCTGCAACACACAATCAGTATGGCTGCTTTATCTCGCCAGGAGTGAACAATGTTCTGGCGAGAACAGTGTCTACCCAATTCCGAAAACAACCAGCCTTTTCAGTCAACTCTCTCAGGCACTGTGTAGACAAGACTCCTAAAAAAATAATAGATTCAGTGTAGTGAACATTTGCTACTCTCCTATTCATTATGAGGAACTGCAATATGATACAGGTGCTTTAACTTTCATTATTTTTTTGAGGAGAAAAGTAAAACAAATAATAAAAGAGTCTACAACTCCAGTAGCAAAGTGGAGATATGGTGATAGTAGAAAACAAAAGAGAGAAAATGGATTTTTTTAAATGATAAATAAAACTTAAGCTTCCCCCGCCCCCCCAAAAAAATGACTCCTAGGAGTGATGGTTGGGAGTGATCTGGTTGTCTTGTTCAAATGGACACAGGTGTTAACAGAGATCTGTCCTCTGTTGCATAAACTTGAGCCAGGCACTGTACGAGGTGATAAACCCCCTTACCTCCAGCTCACTTGCCTGTGAGACCTCTGGGGAAAAGTAGGAAGAGCCAAAGGGTATATCCAAAAATAACTGACAATCTCCTCAGCCTTCACTGCAGGGGTTCCAGAATTGTCATGCCCTCAGGCAAAGTTGGCAGAGGTGAGGTAGGGTCGAGTGGGAGAAAGCACTTCCTTAACATCCCTCTTGGTTTGAAAACCTGCAGGAATTCATGTACAAGGAGAGGAGGGAACAATCTACAGGAAGCCTGAGTGTGTCCTCTGTGACAGGACACGGAGCTGAGGCCCAGAGGTGACTCTGTTGGGGGGATGATTTGACGGAGCTGCAACTGGGTTCTGACTCACCCGGCTACTCTGCTCTGATATAATCAGAATTTGCCTACTCTTTTTTTTTTTTTAATTGAAGTATAGTTGATTTACAATATTACATTAGTTTCAGGTATGCAGCATAGTGATTCAGTATTTTTGCAGATGATATTCCATTATAGGTTATTACAAGATAATGGCCATAGTTCCCTGTGCTATACAGTATATCTTGTTGCTTATCTATTTTATATATAGTAGTTGGTATCTGTTAACCCCATACCCCTATTTTCCCCCTCCCAGCTTTGATAACCACAAGTGTGTTCTAAATATCTGTGAGTCTGTTTCAGAATTTTCCCACTCTTTAAACTAAGCTCCCCTTGTTTTCCACCTCCTCAACCACAGCTAAGTTAGCATTTTTGATGTCCGAAAATTTTAAAATAGAAGTATCTGTTCATGTTTTTAAAATCATAGAAGTGATTAAGTCCTCATTATAGAAACTTTGGAAAATATAAAACCAGACAAAGAAAAATGTCATGAAGAACCTAGGGGTAAGACGGGAATAAAGTCACAGACCTACTAGAGCATGGGCTTGAGGATATGGGGAGGGGGAAGGGTAAGCTGTGACAAAGCGAGAGAGAGGCATGGACGTATATACACTACCAAACGTAAGGTAGATAGCTAGTGGGAAGCAGCCGCATAGCACAGGGAGATCAGCTCGGTGCTTTGTGACCACCTGGAGGGGTGGGATAGGGAGGGTGGGAGGGAGGGAGACGCAAGAGGAAAGAGATATGGGAACATGTGTATATGTATAACTGATGCGCTTTGTTATAAAGCAGAAAATAACACACCATTGTAAAGCAATTATACTCCAATAAAGATGTAAAAAAAACGTGTCCATACATCCCTAGTCACCAGCAAAGGCAACCACTGTTTATGTCTTGGCCTGTTTGCTGTCGGTCGGGTGTGTGTGTGTGTGTGTGTGTGTGTGTGTGTATGCATACATTCCAACTTTAAAAAGGAAAAGGACATTTTGAAATCAAGTTCACACCCAAGATAAAGCTATGGTGGGCGACACTCACCTGCATGTATTTGCAGTTAAGACTGAGGACTGCGGGGGGCGGGGGGGGGCTTGCCTGGGCCACGTGATGCTGCTGAGGAGGCCGTTATGGGTCTGGTTTACAGTCTGGTTACACCAAGCAGCTCAGTGATAAGCACAGCTTGTTTATTTGTCTTTGATGGATGCCAGGTGGACTGTGGCCAGACAATCTTCCTTCGGCAGCCTCAGCACTTTGAACCCAACAGAGCCAACCTGAGGCCCTCCCCTGGGCAAAACTCAGGTCACCCAGTGGGCCACCACAACAAAAGGACGGTCACCGTGGCAGCGGCACCAGGAACAGAGCAAAGAAGCACTCAGGCAGAGAGAAAAGCGGAAGAAAGCTAGGGAGGGCCCAGGAGACGCAGCCAACGAGGTGGTGGGGCAGGCCGACCAGGTTTTCTGTCGTGTCACAGGGTTTGCTCCAAGAAACCCAGCTCTGGTGCACCTTTTCATTAGATGACCTGGACTGCGTCTAGGAATGAGCACAGGCGGTTTGCTGAGCTTAGACATTCTCCCCCCTCTCTGAGAGCTGTCAGCTTGTGAGGCGGTATCCTCCTGGAGGAGGGTTTGGTGTGGGCTGCAAAATGAGAGACCAGAAATAACCACAAATAAGAGAGGACTAGTGGCCAAAACATTTCTCGATCCTGGCGTGGGCTGTGGGAGGCCATGTGTGTTTACGCCCTCCCTCCAGCTGGAGTTGAGAAGAGCTGTCTCCAGAATGGTGGCAGCCGGGAACCTCAAGAGGAGGGTCTGCGGCAGGGCAAAGGCAGTGACATGTCAGGGAGCATCTGCTGGAAGGTATCTGAGGCTCTTGGTGAAGCCGGTGAAACATGCTGTGTTATCCAGAGCTTTCTCAGGGCTGGACTGGGCTACCCACTGGAGAAGGGGGCTGGAGAACCCAGGCTTGGTCATTTTTCCTCTCAGTTTTTACTGGTTGTGGGCTGGAATGTGACATTGTTTTCTTTTCTGATAGGGTCATGATTTCAAAAGCTAATGGTTTTCTTTTCTTGAAAAACAGGTCCCCATATCAAAGCAGGGGAAATTGTGCCGTGCTGTTTGTGGTGAGTCCTGTAGAAGGTGATCTCTGATGAGAAGCTGAAGGAGGTCGGGGGCTCATTACCCACTGCTCTAGAGAACTACGGTCCAGCAAGGGTGGAATATATTTCATAAAGTGCCCCTGGGACAAACTGGCCTGAATGGCAGGTCGCTTCAGGCACAGGGTGAGAGAGATCCCGGGACAGTTCAGTCAACCAGCCTAGGGCAGGGGATCCCAACTTCCTTAAGTATATGATTTTCCTTTTCAAATTCCCAAATCCTTCGGACACCTACAAGAGAGTGTGAGTACCTACTGATTGAGAAAATGAAGGCTGAGTCAACAGTTATTCAACACGTTTAAAGGCATATTACTTGAAAGCAAGCTATATAGTAGCATGTAGTTGAAACCAAAGTTGTAAAGGAACTATAATAATCTCCACAATCAGACAGATACTCAATATACAACCCTCATGGCCATTCATCCCAGACTCGTTGGGTGTTTAAAATGGCAGCCACGAGGCTTTCCTTCATTCCTTCAGGACTGCGAGATTCTTGCTATAGCCCCACAGGATGTCAACAGTGTGGTGATCTGAGGACCTGGTGGCCACTATCCCAGAATTAAGTCAATATTTAAACAGAAAGCCCTACCCAGTGCCCTGGAATATATTCCCAAAAGAGCTTCTGGACTGCACAATGGAAGTGAGGGGGAGCTTCATCCTGTTGGAAAATGAGGTTTCCAAGGACTTCCTGAAGCTGTGGGAAAATCCTTTCAGTATATCCTGACTTTTGACTCCTGACACTATGTTCTTCACACACACACACACACACACACACACACACACACACGCACACGCACACTTCACACAATGACCCACAGCCCCATGCATGTGATCTATCACCAAAGACATTAACTATTGGGGAATCCTTTACATGTTCAACCATGTGCCTGGAGATGAACTGTTTTGTTTACATGAATGTGGCCTTATCACTGAATTTGAGACAACCTGCCAAGTCAACTTCGTCTTCCACGTGAGTCTGAAAACAGCAGCTGAAGTTTTGTCAGTTCACCTTATCTGCTTCCATCAGGGCCTGCAGAAGGTACAAGAAGGTTTCCTCTTCCATCATTTACAGAGAAGATGCTGGATCATGGTCTGGGGAACACAGTGCTCTCAGTCAGCCCTCTTTATTGATTTCTTGGGGCTGTGCTGAATGTGACACAAAAATGATTCATGGTTTTCTCAAGACACGTGAAGTGTAAGAGCACAAATTTGTTGCCAGCTCTATATTTGCTAGTCATCGAGTAATACATTTCGTTTCCAACATGCTCGATCTTTCTTTTTTAATAGATCTTTACTGGAGTATAATTGCTTCACAATACTGTGTTAGTTTCTGTTGTACAACAAAGTGAATCAGCCATATGCATACATATGTCCCCATATCCCCTCCCTCTTGAGCCTCCCTCCCACCCTCCCTATCCCACCCCTCTAGGTTGTCGCAAAGCTCCGAGCTGTTCTCCCTGTGCTATGCGGCTGCTTCCCACTAGCTAACTACATTACATTTGGTAGTGTATATATGTCACTGCTACTCTCACTTCGCCCCAGCTTCTCCCTCCCCCGCCATGTCCTCAAGCCCATTCTCTATGTCTATGTCTTTATTCCTGCCCTGCCACTAGGTCCAACAGTACCATGGTTTTTTTTTAGATTCCATATATATGCATTAGCATATGGTATTTGTTTTTCTCTTTCTGACTTACTTCACTCTGTATGACAGACCCTAGGTCCATCCACCTCACTACAAATAACTCAATTTCGTTTCTTTTTATGGCTGAGTAATATTCCATTGTATATATGTGCCACATCTTCTTTATCCATTCATCTATCGATGGACACTTAGGTTGCTTCCATGTCCTGGCTATTGTAAATAGAGCTGCAATGAACATTGTGGTACATGACTCTTTTTGAATTATGGTTTTCTCAGGGTATATGCCCAGTAGTGGGATTGCTGGGGCATATGGTAGTTCTATTTTTAGTTTTGTAAGGAACGTCCATACTGTTCTCCATAGTGGCTGTATCAATTTACATTCCCACCAACAGTGCAGGAAGGTTCCCTTTTCGCCACACCCACTCTAGCATTTATTGTTTCCAGATTTTTTTTTTTTTTTTTTTTTTTTTAGCGGTACGCGGGCCTCTCACTGTTGTGGCCTCTCCCGTTGCGGAGCACAGGCTCCGGACGTGCAGGCCCAGCGGTCATGGCTCACGGGCCCAGCCGCTCCGCAGCATGTGGGATCTTCCCGGACCGGGGCACGAACCCGTGTTCCCTGCATCGGCAGGCGGACTCTCGACCACTGCACCACCAGGGAAGCCCCTCATTGTAGTTTTGATTTGCATTTCTCTAATAATTAGTGATTCCAACGTGCTCAATTATTTCTGAATAAGCCTGTAGATACTGACCCAAAGCTTCAAGCGTTCAGTAATGCTTTTGAATTAATTTGCATTTTCTCATCACCAAAGCATCTAAACACGCTATAAAAGTTAGACACATATATGAGTCAGACCACTCACTCTGTGAGGTGGCATGCCTTTTATGCTTACAATTTTCAGAAAAATCCTGTAAGATAGGTACCAGGATTCCCATTTTACAGATGAGGAAACAGACTCAGAAAGGCAAAGTCACTTGATCAAAGTCTTACAAAGAGCAGGTTGTGGAACTGGGATTCTATTCAGGCCTGGTTAAAGCCATAGTCAGTCCTAACCAGATTCCCTTCTCAAATAAGGAAAAACCTCTATTTTCTTAAAATGCTGTTATTCTCTTTTTTTGGTTTGTAAAAGTTTTAAATCTTGAATTTTGTTTGTTGGAATAGGTTGAGGGTGTGAAATTGCTAATATTTGACCATTTCCGACCCTATGTTTCAATCTTATAGTTTCCTTCTTTGCAGGAAAGGAAAAAGGAAGGAAGGAAGGAAGGAGAAAACAAAGTGCAGAAAAACAGAGAGCAGTAGAAAGACCAAAGAGCAGAGAGGAAGGAAGGAAATAAGGGAAGGAAGAAGGTATGAGAAGTTATTAGATTAGGCTAGCGAAGCTCTGTCGCTCTTTCCTAAATCCTGCTTGCCCTCCAGCCTCTCCCTCCACAAGCTTGGATTTCATTGTCCAGTGCCTTTGATCAGCACTTTCACAGTCACCAGACTCCGTAAGTAATCAACAGAGACCAACTGTATCATATTGTCTTTCATTCTCTCTTTCTTTCTTTCTTTTTTTTTTTTTAACAAGGATTGCTCAGATTTCTAGCCACCACCCCGAGGGGGTGAGAAGAAAGAAAATATAAACAGAACAAAGCCTTGCATTTATAGGCGCCTATAAATACAACTTTCCCTTCCTGGGGGGGAAAACACTGGACCAGAACAAAATGCCCTCAATGTATGAATTTATAAAAATGTAAAATTAACGCACATTGAAGTTTCAGATGGGAAACATGACCTCAATGTTGAAAGAAGGGAGACGAGAAAATGAAAAGTGAAAGAAATCTTTTTTATTAAATAATTAGCTTGGAGATGATACGAAGCGTTTTCTAAATGAATCCATTTATAGGAGGAAATAAAAACATTTGAACAATTTGATGAATGCATATGAATAACAAATGACAAAGCCAGGGAGCATTTCAAGCCCTGGAACTGAAGTCTTTAAAGGAAAAATGTTCTCACCCCCTAATGCTATCTCGGGAATCTAAATATGTTCAGCAAGAGCTGGTAGGAGAGAAGTGTTCTCTAAAATGATGATTATGATGCTGCTATTACCCCACACCATCAGCATGTAGAATCTCATTCGGCTCCAGCCCAATGCGATGCGAAAGAAGGAGGATTTTCTTTTCTTATAAATGTTAGCGATTACACTGGATCAGAATGGCAAATCCAGGCGGCAGAGCCCCCTGTTTTCCTTAGAAATGTCCTCCCAGATGGCACTCCCTTGGGCAGCATTGCATCTTTGGCTCTCTTTGACTACCCACAGAGGAGAACAATGGTGAGGCCCGCCCCAGGGCACGATGCTGCTTACCTCTGTGCCAAAGCCCATTATTAAAAGCTTCTTTGTGAGGGAGGAGCTGCCAGAAGACACTTTCCCGTTGCACGTGGCTGCCTTTTTGGTGTTTGGAATTCTCCAAAAAATTGGCCTGAAAAGATAAAGGGTATGACATGATCGCAACTACTACTATTAATTGCTATGATTTTAGGCTTTATTAGTTTGCTAGGAATGCTGTAACAAAGAACCACAAACCGGGTACCACAAACAAAGTCACAGACAAGATGGCTCAAATAACAGAAAGTTATTTTCTCAAAGTTCTGGAGGCTAGAAGTTCAAGATCAAGGTGTCAGCAGCGTCAGTTGCTTTTGAGACCTCTCTCCTTGGTTTGGAGATAACTATTTCTCCCTGTGTCCTTGTACAATCTTTCCTCCATGTCCACGCATCCCTGATGTCTTTTTTTGTGTCCAACTTTCCTCTTCTTATAAGGACACCAGTCATTTTGGATTAAGTTCCACCCTAATGACCTCATTTGAACTTAATTGTCTCTTGAAAGAGCCTTTCTCCAAATACAGTCTCATCTTAAAGTATTGGGGATTAGACTTAAACAAAAATTTTGGAGAGGCACAATTCAACCCATCATAAAGGCCTCTGAGACTATTTTTGAACTGGAATTACACTAGTTTGTTTTTAAGTGAATTTTGTCTTAGTTTCAGAATGCTCTAGCTGCATCTATGCAGTCAAAGAATGTGGAATTGGACATTTATATCAGCTTTCCTTTGCTCTTATGTGCCTGCTCTATCTTTTTCTTCCCTTATATTTTCAGTCTCTCCAGTGTCTTTATGTTTTAGATATGTCTCTGGGAGCATATAGCTGGAGTTTTAAAAACCTCTCATCTGAAGATCTGTGTCTTTTCAATGCAGGGTTGAGTCTCCTTACTTTATTGTGACACTGATATGTTTGGTCACATGGGTCACCCTTTTAGTCATCTTAGGCTGAGTTACATTATGGTAATATTCAACTTGAGAATACCACTCCGTTTTCCCACATGCTTCATCTTATAAGTTCATTGGGTACCTAATTTGCATTTCAAGTTAGCATAGGCTAGTTTTGGTCAATGACTGGCCACTACATAATGGGGATTCTCATCTTTCTAGTTTCCACTAACATCTCCTAGGTACCCACTTCCCATTCTGAAAGCCAATACTATGTACTGTACATTTGAGGTTGTTTTGTTTGTTTATTGTTGTTGTTGTGATAGTAGCACTTTATTTCTAGGCATTAACTTCTGAATCACTCACCTTGGGCTACGTTACACTACAGTAACAAACAACTGCAAAATCTAAGTGAGTTTATTTCTCATCCATATTGCCTGTCCATTTCAGCTTTGGCTCCCTGTTCTTGGGCCCAGGCTGAAGGAGCAGTCCCTTTCTGGAGCATTGCTAAGGGTGCAGCGCAAAGAAAAGAGAGATGGTGGAACTTCAGGACGGTTTCGAAAACTTCTGCTCAGAAAGTGACATATTTTACTTCCACTGACAGTTTATTGGCTAAACAAATCACCTGGTCAAGACTGATATCACCAGAGTGTGGAAACAGGATCCTCCCAAAGGAGAACAAACCTGACGTCAGGAGGGTGGGGAAATATAATCCTCCCCCGAGGAGGGACACCCTATATTTAGGAATAAAAACGCAATCCGCCAACTCAGTCACTGCAGCCTCAAAGGCTGAAAAACGGTCATGTGGTCGGATAAGAATTAAAGTTTCATTATTACATAAGAAAGGGACAATGGATATGAGGCACAGCTGGCAGTCTTAGTGGCTACTCTAGATATTTTAACATATTTAATCAATATCTTTACCTCCCTCCCAGTCAATACAAGACCTCAGAACACTGTAACCCTTATCACTTTCTCCACAATTTAAAAGCTACCATATTAAGTATTTTAGTTATACCTTTTATTTAATCACACAATGGACACATTGATTTAGTGATTTATTCAGTCAAATCATATTTAGATTTACCCAACATTTACTAATACCTGACATTTTTTCCTTGAAGTGAATCTTTTAGAATTTTCTTTGTCAAAGATCTGTTGGTGGTAAAACTCTCAATTTTTGTTTGTCTAAAAATAGTATTTTATAAAGCAGAAACTGACACGCCATTGTAAAGCAATTATACTCCAATAAAGATGTAAAAAAAAATAAAATAAAAAATTAAAAAATAAAAATAGTATTTTGCCTTCATTATTGAAAGATATTTTTGCTTTCTTTGAAAGTCTACACTAATAGCACTTTTTCTTTCAGCACATTGCATAATTTATTCCTGTCTTTTGTCTTTTATTACTACTGTTGAGACGTTAGCCAGTTGTCTAATTGTCATCGCTTTGGAAGTGATTTTTATTTTCTGTCCGCCTTTAAGATCTTCTTTTGGCTTTAGGCATTTTACAGTTTTACTAGAATACGCCTAGGTGTGAATTTCCTTTTATTTATTCTTCTTGGGACTTTTTGGGCTTCCTGGATCTGAGGTTTGGACTCTTTCAACAAATATTTCTGGAAAATTCTGTTTTTTTCCCTTCAGATATGCCTCTTCCCATTTTGTCTTTTATCTCTTTCTGGAATGCTGGACCACCTCACTCTGTCTCTGTGTATTTTAACCTGTCTTGCCTATCTTGACTCTCTGTGACATCCTGGGTAATTTAATGAAAACTATTTTCCATCTCAGTAACTTACTACTCAGCTGCACCAAATCTCCTATTTAACACATCCAGTGAATATCTTTACTGAGGTAAAGTTCAATTAAGATACAATTAACCACTGCAAAGCGTACAATTCATTGGCTTTTAGTACAGTCACAATGTTGTACATCCACCAGTTCTATCTTGTTTCATCAAAACGTTTTCAACAACCCAAAAGAAACCCCTGTACCCATTAAGTAGTCACTTCCCGTGACTCCCTCCTCTTAGCCCCTGGGAACCACCAATCTGCTTTCTGTCTATGGATTTACCTATCCTAGGCATTCCATATAAATAGAATCATATAATATGTGACCTTTTGTGTCATGCTTCTTTCACTTATCATAATGCTTTCAAGGTTCATGCGTGTCGTGACACGTATCAGTACTTCATTCCTTTTTATGGCTGAGTAATGTTCCACTGTGTAGATATACCACTTTTGTTTATCCATTCATCCATTGAGGGCACTTGGGTTGTTTCCAGCTTTCGGCTGCTATTAGCCCCATTTTTCCGATGGGGAAACAGAGAGGTTAAGTAACTGGCCAAAAGTCACACATCTGATAAAGTGATGGAGCTGGGATTCAATTCTAAGCAGTCTGGCACCGGAATCCACCTTCTCAAACATCCTCTCACTCAATAAATAGTTATTGAGGGGATACTATATTCCAGGCACCATAAAGTCTCGTCCAACTCCCCGAGCAGAGCTAATTGTTTCCTTCTCTGTGCTCATAAGGAATTATCTATATGAGATCGATTATCCTCTGAAACTGCAGACTCATTCATAGTCACTGACTTTCCACTGATGTGACTTCTAGCTCTGGCTTTATCAAACTTGAGCAAGACACAGAAATGAAGACTGTAAACTGAGACTTTGTATTTAAAATTATCAGATTCTTTCCTTGCATCTTCACAATGACCCTGTGAGGCAAGTATTATTATTATTTTGCAGTGGAATGTCAATGCAGTAACTAAACCAAAGTAAAAACCAGTAAAATGGAATAAGAAGATTAAAAGAGTAGAGTTCAGCATTACACCTCATGAGGGAAATGCAAATTAAGACAACAATGAGATACTACTATTAATACATACCTGTCAGAATGGTCAACATCCAAGTCACTGACAAAGCCAAATGCTGACGAGGATGTGGAGCAATAGGAACTTTCATTCATTGCTGGTGGGGGTGCAACGGGGTACAGCCACTTTGGAAGACAGTTTGGCAGTTTCTTACAAAATTGACCATATTGGGCTTCCCTGGTGGAGCAGTGGTTGAGAGTCCGCCTGCCGATGCAGGGGACGTGGGTTCGTGCCCCGGTCCGGGAAGATCCCACGTGCCGCGGAGCGGCTGGGCCCGTGAGCCATGGCCGCTGAGCCTGCGCGTCCGGAGCCTGTGCTCCGCAGCGGGAAAGGCCACAACAGTGAGCGGCCCGCGTACCGCAAAAAAAAAAAAAAAAATTTACCATATGGCACAGCAATTGTGCTCCTTGGTATTTACCCAAATGAGTTGAAAACTTATGTCCACACAAAAACCTGCATACAGATGTTTTTTGCATCTTAATTCATATTTGCCAGTATTTGGAAGCAACCAAGATGTGTTTAGGCAGGTGAATGGATAAATAAACTATGATACACACAGACAATGGCATATTATTCGCACTAAAAAAGAAATGAGCTATCAAGCCAAGAAGAGACAGGGAGGAATCTTAATGCATACTAATAAGTAAAAGAAGCCAGTTGGAAAAGGCTACGTACCGTATAATTCCAACTATATGACATTCTGGAAAAGGTAAAACTAGGGAAACAGTAAAAAGAGCAATTGTTGGCAGGGGTTGGGGGAAGAGAGGGATGAATAGGTAGAACGCAGAGGATTTTTAGGGCAGTGAAACTATTTGTATGACACTGTAATGATATATACATGTCATTTATATGTTTGCCCAAACCTATAGAATGTTCACCACCACTCGAGTGAACCCTAATGTAAACTATGGTTTAAGGTGACCGTGATGTGTCCATGTAGGCTCATCAATTGTCACAAAGGTACCACTATGGTGGGGATGCCAATAATGGTAGGGGTCGGGGTGCCATGCATGTGTGGGTCAGGATGTGCATGGGAACCCTCTGCACTTCTTGCTCAAATTTTCTGTGAACCTAAAACTGAAAATGAAGGTTTTTTTTTTTTTTTTTTTTTAAATTAAGAGAAGAAATATTCCAGGAAAGCTGCTGCATGAGGGAACACAGGTTACAGTGGAGGAGACCGGGAGAGAGAAACTTCTGAGCAGATTCTGAAAGCACTTCTGGGTACTTTCAGGGATTTGAAGTTGATACATCCAATGAGTCGCCAAATGAATGACACATAGTAGTGAATAGAATAGAAGTAGGTAGGAATTTTTATCCTCAAAGAAGTAAGACCTGAAGAGGCAAAAAACCCCACAAAAAACAAACAAACAAACCCATGTGCATGACCATACCTATCAAGAAGCAGCCCAGAAATTCAAAGCCCCATCTGCTTCCCTCTGCAACCTGCACTCACCTCGGTACTCTCCTCCCACCCAGAGGAAATACACGGGAAACTGGGAAAAGTTCACTTGACCAAACCTTGTCAAAATATTTCCTGAGGACTGACATCGTTGGTGACCTGTTGGCAAATACCAGTCAAGAAAAATTAATGCAACTGAAAAAGATACATTACCCATTAAAATCATGATATCTGATAATATTTTGGGCCCATGATATTTAATTTAAAGATTAAGAATATAAAAAAGAATGTAATCTATAAAAATTATCATGAACATAATAATATAAGAATGAGGATATCATTTTTCCAATTCCCTCCCCCCCGCAAAAGGTAGAAAACACAAATGGCCACCAATAAGGTAATGGCTAAATAACGGGGGTATATATGTGTATACACACACACACTTTGGAATAACATGCAGCTATATAAAAGGGTGAAAATCTCTTTATATACGGACATAGACAATTTTCCATGAAATGAAATATAGTTGAGTGAAAAAAGTAGCTCTGTAGCATGAGCCTGATGGAATCCTCTATTTTTAAAACAAAATTATATAAACTTTCATCTGCCAATTTATTTTCTTTCTCTCACACTAGACTATAGGATGCCCAGCAATTAGGACCGTGTCTGCCACGTAAACATTTGTTCCATAAATGAATATCTAATTCCAGTTCAAAACTAGAAGATTAATACTTAATGAAGAGAAGAGGCACCTGCTCTATTTCAGCACTTAATTAGTAGCTTTATATTTGTTATTATATTTATTACTCATGAGTACTATTTATTACTTTATTTATATTAATAAATATTAATATATTTATTACTCATGAATCCCAATGAGATTGAGATGATTAAGCCTTCGAGATATTAAATAATTTATCCAAGGTTACACACTTAACCTAGGATCCAAGAGGAAGCCCTCTTTTTAAAATTTTTTTATTTAAGTATATTTGATTTATAATATTATGGTAGTTTCAGGTATACAGCAAAGTGATTCAGTTATATATATATATTCAGATTATTTTCCATTATAGGTTATTACAAGATATTGAATGTAGTTCCCTGTGTTATGCAGTAAATCCTTGTTGCTTATCTATTTTATGTATAGTGGTTTGTATCTGTTACTCTCATACTCCTAATTTATTCCTCTCTCTCCTCCCTTTCCCCTTTGGTAACCATAAGTTTGTTTTCTATGTCTGTGAGTCTGTTTCTGTTTCATAGATAAGTTCATTTGTGTCATATTTTAGATTCCACATATAAGTGATATCATATAATATTTGTCTTTCTCTGCCTGACTTACCTCACTTAGTATGATATTCTCTAAGTTCATCCATGTTGCTGCAAGTGGCATAATTTCATAATTTTTTTATTGCTGAGTAATATTCCATTGTGTATAAATAACACATCTTCTTTATCCTTTCATCTGTTCATGGACACTTAGGTTGCTTCCATGTCTTATCTATTGTAAACAGTGCTGCTATGAACTTTAGGGTGCATGTATCTTTTCAAATTAGAGTTTTCATCTTTTCTGGATATATGCCCAGGAGTGGGATTGCTGGATCATATGGTAGCTCTATTTTCAGTTTTTTAAGGAAACCTCATACCCTTTTCCACAGTGGCTGTACCAATTTTCACTTCCACCCACAGTGTAGGAGGGGTCCTAAAGAAGGCCTTCCTGATTGCACAGCTCCTGAGCACATTTTCAGGTATAATCAGTAATAGCATTCCAGAGTCTTCTCAACGGTGTCCGGTATGTTACCTTGATATCTTGTCTATGTTATAGTATGGACCCACTAATAAAAAGCAAATTAGAAGTGTAAAGCTTGGCATGTTTTATTCATAGCTCCCTAAGGAACCTTGCAGATGCTGTAAATTCAAAGAAGGAAAGAAGCTGTTTTTGAATATCTAAGCTCGTATGAGGCAGTATAACTGGTGTTTCCGCATCAATCCTCCGAACACATTGGTGGGTAGGTCTCATTCTCCCCATTTTGAGAGATGAGGAAACTGAGGTTCTGAAAGTTTAAGCCACTGATCCAAAGTCCCATAAATGTTGAATGTTCAAGCTGAGACTTTACAGCCTTGTCTGACTCCAGAACACATGGTCTTCTCAGACTCCTCACTACTACCTTTCCCATCACAGGGTCGAGGCAGGTAAAGGAGTCAAAGACACAGCCTTCCTTCTCTCAACACTGGGTCTCCTTCTCTTAAAGGCTCAGAACTGGGGAACCCACTACCGAAGGCCAGCGAAGAAGCCGGAAGAGAGCTTGGCTGGCCTTGCTGAGCTCTGGTTGTGTAATTTTCAGTTAATAACCCTTGAAGACTAAATGTATCAGAAAACATGAACCCTCAGAGGACAGCAGAGAGTCAAACAAGACCCACTGCAGAGTAAGCCTCATGTTCTCTGTCCTCGGCGATGTAATCCGTCATTAAATAGCTGTCAGTTTCTTCCACATCACTGTATTATGTATGGGTTGCAGGGCTACCAATTAGTTTGAGCAAGTGCTAAAAATAAATCAATGATGAGGAACCTTCTATTTTCATCCAGGATAATGAGGGCCTGCGTTTGGGGTGACGGAGGTGGAGGAAGGGTGGGGGAGTCGAGGAAACATGAGGACGATGTGTAGCCCCTGAACTCCACTCAGAGAAACCAACGGTCTGCTCTGCAGCTTCTGTTTACAAATGGACCAACTGGCCCAGCTGGGCCCCCTTCCTTGAGTCTGGGGCTGATGCCTGGAGAGAGACAGTTATGGGGGGCTCATGATTTTATTCTTTCTTAAGATCCTCTTATATAACCGATTTGTTGTGCAATCGAGCAGTTGGTGGTTCAAGGAAGCTGGTCCGTACCTTAGATAAGAAGTTGAATTATTCCCGGGGACGTTTGGAGTCAAGCCGGCTGGGAGACAGTGAAGGGTGAGCTGGGCCTCCCACACAGGACACGGTATTGTAGCTGAGAAGTTCCCTATACACAAGCCACACGAGTACCCCATTTCCTGAGCATCTGTATTTGGGGAACACTGGAAACCTCTTGCTCTCCCACCGAAGGCCTCTTGCTTCCTCTTGGTAAAGTCAAAAACATGGCCCAGTTGCAACAGAGGCACAAAATAGCAGTTTGGCAGCAGGATGAGAAGAGGGGAGGGAGACGAGGCGGCAGGAAGTCTCCATCATTGAAGTGAGCTTAGAGAATCACAAGAGCTTAACGTACACCTTCAGGATTACATATATGCATAGATGTGCACAGGCGCGCGCACACACCATCTGACAACCACCGCCTCTGGGACGATAGCTGGTGGTGGCAGATGTGAGTTAGCGGAGGAAAAGGGGCCATCAGAACACATCAGACTGAGAAGCCAAATGATCTATAAATTGTCTGTGATGGTTTTCTTTTCATGAAAAAGTTGGAACGAGTACTAGAAACACTACATTAAAATGTTTATTTCCTTGCAGACTTGTGTCTCAGTAATGGGATGTGAGTGGCCCCGGTTCCTGCCCTGCCACCGTTCCTCATCCTCACGTGGGAAATACCTGCAGCCCGGGTCTCCCTGATGGAGCGATGGAGGAGCCTGACATCTACTCAGGGCTTTTTCAAGATCAGATGTAATGACAGAGAAAATGACCACACCAATTTCTCTCACCATCGCCTTGCCTTTATTGTTTTCCATTTTCAAATCCAGGGGGTTCACATGGCAGAATAAATGTCTTCTATGTCTATACATTTTGATTAAAAGAAAATAAGGCCAAGCCATAAGAAAATAAGGCCAACCCATATGGCTTGGGTTAGGCCCAAGGGAGCCTAACGACACATTGGACGCATTCATCTCCATGTTTGTGGTCCCAACCTACCTTGGGTAATGAAGGTGTTAGACTATCCTGGGTTAAACTTTCTCTCCACTCAGAACTGGGTGTTCTCATTTATAGAGCCCCAGCCTTCTCCAAATACAGGGAACGGTTTCCTGCCACCTCCTTGATGAGAGAGGTATTAGGAACTTGAGCTGAGTCAAGGAGCTCCTTTTCTTCTGCACTTGCACTGTTCCTGGCTGAAGGCAGGTGTACTCTGTCTCAATACCGCCTCCCAGGCCTTTGAGAAAGAGAAAGAAAGGAGACTCGTGATTAGGGCAAAGGGAAAAGACAAAAGCAGAAGGATGTAAAGGAGCAGAGCGGAGGTGAGAAAGGTAGAAAATGGAGTGGGAGTAGGGTAGGTGGAAGTGGTGTAAAGGAAGTGGGGTTTGCCCTGGTTCCTAGGAATGAGGCCACATAAGGCAGAAAGAAGACTATAAATAACCTTTGCAAGCATGCTAGCTCCAGGGACGGCTCCCCAGCAGGACTTTGGTTTGCTGAGGGCAGTGTGCAAGCTCAGGGAGCGGACCTAGTGCTCCAAAGGATGGCAGACGACAGTCTTTATATGGGGATTTTTCAGAGTCTTTTGGGGGGGAGAAATGTGAGAAGAAGCAGAAAGCCAGAAACAGGTGGAGACAGGTGGAGAAAGACTGAGATGTTCAAGGGGATGACTAGGAAGTTTTTCTCCAGGAAAATCTGCATCACTCTGCAGTGCTTTAGAGTTGAAATAGCATTTGGGGTCGGGGGGGTGGGGCTGGGAAGAGAGCTTGAGTCTGGCCCTAGTGAAGAATAGAAGCCTGCCACTGCAGCATCCTCTCTGTTTATATCCAGGATTCCCCTTGAAGATGGTTTTCAATGCAAAATGATCATCTTTATAGCCTGTCTTGTCTTCCTAACCTCAGCAAATACTTAGTTTGTCCTCAGAGTTGATTTCCAGCACCTTTATCATATAATCTGTCATTAAATTCCTAAGTGTTTTTAAAAGCCTACTCCACACCCAGAACTGAACAAGGCAATTGAAAGGCGATGAAATAAGCAGAAAAAATGGTCAGTGGCCCCAAGTTGATCACAGTCTCCTTGTCTCCAAGGAGACAGGTAATCCAGGAGACAAAATAAGACAATGCAAATATGTACCATAATTACTCTAAGTATAATAGGAGTTTAGAAAATAGAAACAGCTGGAATACTATCCACCACTCACTGACAGTAACAAGGTCCTCTGCATCTACTATATTCAATGCTGTATAAACATATTAGTACTTTTAATCGTCACAACCTAGTAATATTGTTGTACCCATTTTACAGATATGAAATTGAGGCTTAAAGAGGTTAGGTAAGTTTCCCAAGGTCTCAACACAAGAAAGTATCTGAGATGGGGTTTGAAACTGACCTAGCTGACTTAAAATATGGTATCTTAACCACAGACATTGCTTCTACATTCCATCCAGGAAAAAAGGAAGGTAAGAAGTGGGGGTAAAAGGCATGTGTCATCTGGGTATTACCTTTTTTGTTGTTGTTGTTGTTATTTGTGGTAGCTGGGTATTACCTTTTTGTTGTTGTTGTTGTTATTTGTGGTACGCAGGCCTCTCACTGTTGTGGCCTCTCCCGTTGCGGAGCATAGGCCCCGGACGCAGAGGCTCAGCGGCCATGGCTCACAGGCCCAGCCGCTCCGCGGCATGTGGGATCTTCCCGGACCGGGGCACGAACCCACGTCCCCTGCATCGGCAGGCAGACTCTCAACTGCTGCGCCACCAGGGAAGCCCTGGGTATTACCTTTTATCAGGAAAACAATAACTCTGCCAGAAATCTCACTTGATAGAAGTGCTCATCAGCAGAACTGGATGCATGGATAACAGGGGAGATAACTTACCTGGGCATATTGCAACACCCCAGATAACTGGAACTCTTTTAATAAGGGAAGAGAGGAGAAGAGATACTCAATAGGCAACCAGAAGCATCTGCCTTGTTGGACATCTCTCATATGTGATGGCAGGATGTGAGGTTGCTAGAGTCTGAACTAGGATTTTGGAAGTCTGAATTAGAAGAAACTAAAAAGATCCAAGAAACATTTTAAAGAAAAAATAACTCACTTGGAAATAGATTGGGTAGAGGTCCTGAAAAAGAAGGATGAATGAAAGATGATTCCAAGGAAAATGGGAGTGTAATGTATAGTGAAAAAGCAGGTTACGCTGGACTGATGATGGGTGAGGTTTTGTATATATTGAGTTTGAAGTGATGGTAGGACCTCCCCATAGATATGCCCTCTGAGTTGGTGCCAGTCACCTGAGGGCAAAGGGTTAGTCAGGGCTGGAGGCATCAGCCTCAAAATGATATTGTAGGGATGGATGAGTTTCTCAACGCAGAGAGCGGAACTGAAGCAAAACCGGGTCCGAGGACCTTGAGGAACATTCCCACTTAGATAAGAAGAAGGAAGTGAGCTGGTAAAATGAACAAAAAACTTTGCTAGGGTTTCCCTGGTGGCGCAGTGGTTGAGAGTCCGCCTGCCGATGCAGGGGACAAGGGTTCGTGCCCCAGTCCGGGAGGATCCCACATGCTGCGGAGCGGCTGGGCCCGTGAGCCATGGCCGCTGAGCCTGTGTGTCAGGAGCCTGTGCCCCACGACGGGAGAGGCCACAGCAGTGAGAGGCCCGCGTACTGCAGGAAACAAACAAACAAACCAACAAACAAAAACAAAACAAAACAAAACAAAAAACTTTGCTAGGAGTTCACAGGAGAATCAGGAAAGTGGATTTGCACAGAAGACTGGGTTAGAGGGAGTTTGGGGGTGGTGGTTAACTGTCACAGCAGCCGAGGAGTTAAAGAGGAAGAGAGCTAAGGAAGACCCCTGATTTGGCAAAAGGAGATAATGATTATCTGGAGGCCACAGCATGGAGAAATGGAGGGGAACAGAAGCCAAAAGATGGCTGTTGTTCTCAGCAGTGGCCCAGAGGGGCCTTCAGAAGTAACTTTGAATGACCCATGGTTTCACTATATCCGCTAATTATATATTATTTTGTGACACTGAGAGTCTTTAAAATTTTGTTGTTCTTACATAGCAGCTTTTTATAAAACTGAATATTAATTAATTACTTCACTGCCATTCTCCTGTCATAGCAGAAAACTTGTATTTAATAAGATTGCATAGATTAGGTAATGGGACAGACAGATAAGAAATACTTTTACACTTTGTGTTTTTATTTTATCCATAGTTCACTTCTGTTAAAAACCATCCACCTGTCCCAGCCCTGAAAAGCATTCTCACACGCTCCATGCCCACTTCAAAGGCATAGCACTCCCCAAAGTCCAGTTGCCTTTGAAGTCTTTGAAGTGTCAGTGGGAGAAACTGGAGTATTTGAGACAAAAAAAATGCCTTTAGGTCATCTGAGTGCCAAGTCTCCATCACCACTTCTTGAGACTAAAGGCTATTTTTAAAGTGTGACGGACAAAGCACCATCCTGAGCTATTGATGCTACAAGGACAAGGGCCAGGGTGGCAGGAAAGCTGTAGTCCATAATTTGTCAGGATGTGGGTTATTCACAGGTTGTAAAAATTCCTTTCAAATAATTTCCCCATAAGATGAAATCACGGAGTCATTTGAAAAAACACAGAGATACCTTACAGTTGCCTCCTCATTCAAGCTTTCAGAAACTCAGAAATGTTTCTCAAAAGGCATAAGATTCCCAAAATCTTTTTTTTAAATTAATTTATTATTTTTTTTGGCTGTTTTGGGTCTTTGTTGCTGCGCACGGGCTTTCTCTAGCTGCAGTGAGCAGGGGCTACTCTTTGTTGCAGTGCATGAGCTTCTCATTGCAGTGGCTTCTCTTGTTGTGGAGCATGGGCTCTAGGTGCACGGACTCAGTAGTTGTGGCTTGTGGGTTCAGTTGCTCCGTGGCATGTCAGATCTTCCCGGACCTGGGCTCGAACCCATGTCCCCTGCATTGGCAGGCGGATTCTTAACCACTTCACCACCAGGGAAGTCTCGGGTTCCCAAAATCTTATTATGTAAAATGACTCTAGGTAACATACAAATGGACATTTGATTAGTCAGCTTAGATGAAATTTGGATGTGGTAACCAATGACCTGTAAGAAAAATCTCAGTGGCTTAGAATAATAAACATTTATTTCTCACTCACATATATGTAAGTTGCCAGCTGGTTTCAGATATGCCTCATGTTTTCTTTATTTCAGGACCGGGTTAAAGCACAGATCTTGAGTCTTGAGGCAGGAAGAAAGAATCATGCAAGTCCAGAAAATGCCTCATAAATTGTCTGCTCGGGAGCACCATATATCACTAGGCAAAGCCAGTCACATGGCTAAGGCTGACCTCAATAGGGCTGGAAATACATAGAATCTTTCCCAGCAGAGTGGGGCTCTGGAGGGTGCAGTACTGAACATTTTGAACAAATAATTTTAATCGTAATATATATGTCATAAAAACATAATTAGATCTATGATTTCACAGATAATTTTTTAAAATATTTAAGTGAAAGCATGAATCAATTTAAAGGTGCTTTTAAGTAAACAATTATACATTTGCTCTAAAACTATGACAAAAATTATGACACTGATATGCAAATGACTAGAGTCTGAAAAACAATACACTAAAATTTCAGGTGTTTTTTCTTTTCCTGATTTAGTAAAGAGCGTATGTTAAACACCACTGACTCATTTGTTGATTGAGAAACAAACCATGACTCAGGATCCTTATCGTGCACTCTGGAGATTGTCTACCTATACTTTAGAGAGATACAAATGGAGGCCAAAGAGGATTTTATGGACTGAATTGTGTCCCTCCAAAATTTATATGTTGAAGCCCTAACCCCGCCCCCTCCATGTAACTGTATTTGGAGACAGGGTTATTAGGGACATAATTAAGGTTAAATGAGGTCATAAGGATGGGGCCCTAATCCGATAGGGCTAGTGCCCATTTAAGGAGAGGAAGAGACCTCAGAGCTCTCTCTCCCTGAGCATAGAGAAGAGGACACAGCAAGAAAGTGGCTGTCTACAAGCCAGGAAGAGAGGCCTCACCAGAAACTCAATTTTCTGATACCTTGATCTTGGTTTTCTAGTCCCCAGAAATGTGAGAACACAGATTTCTGTTGTTGAAACCACCCAGTCTGTGGTATTTCACTGTGGCAAACCAAGCTGGCTAAAACAGAGTAATATTAAATAAGCATTTATACCAATTAAGTACCAATTAAGTCCAAAAGTATTATACTAAAGCCTATGGAGGATACAGAGGTAAATCATATGTGTGCCCTATCCTCAATGGAAATTAAAGCAGGTACATAACTCATGATGATGCAAGTAGAAAGACCAGTACAGGGAAAATCCAATTGGAGTTCTGAGTGAGAACAAGTGGGATTATGGAAAGCATCATGGCAGGGATGCCATTTTATGTTTGGATAAAGTATGGATACATGAGGTAAAGGAAAGGTCATTCCAAGTGGAGGGAGTAGAAGATACAGAGGCACAGAGGTGGAGAAGCTTGGGTCACGATGTGGAGTCATAGAGGAAAACATTAGGAGGCTAGTTGGGACCTCCTAATGAAGGGTATGAGAGACGTTAAATACCATAACAGAATGCATGATTTTTATTCTGTAGGTACTTTGAGAACACCCCTCCCCCCCCAGTTTAAGCTGGAGAGTGACTGTGATCAGATTTGGAGTTTATAAGAGGATCTTTAGGCTGTGACAAGAATATATTGGATGAGGGAGAGATGTTTGGTACAGGAAAGAGACAAGAAAAGAGGGTGGGAAGGAGGGAGAAAAGGAGGAGTCTAGAAAGGAAACGTCACAGTTTCCAGGTGAAAGGTGAAGAGGGCCTGGCCTAGGGAAGTGAGTATGGAGAATAGGTGGAGACAAGACATAAACCAGATTGATGAGAGGGGCACTGAAAAAGAGAAACAAGAAATGATGCTGGAATACAGGAACCCCACAGCAAGACACACACCCTGGAACAGTGATTCTCAGGCTCTCTTGAATTAGGACCCGTTTGGAAAACATCCCGACCCTCCCCAAAGGAAAAAACACACACACGGGCACACACACATGCACCATTTTACCTTCAGTTTCAAGTGGTTCATAGATCCTCTAAGGTCTATCTGTGGATTCCAGGTTAAGAAACCCTAGAAACTGGTTGACTGCTTTGTTTCCTGTTATCAGATTATTTTCCTATGATTATCTTTCTCTCCTACAATTTGAATAGACCCCATAGTGTTCTGGAAATGGAAGAATCTGATTAATCAAGGTTTTGCTCCTTCTATCCTCTTATTTATATATTGATATTTCTCTATAGTTGTATCCAGTCAGTGCACAAAGTGGTCCATAGGACAGAGCCAGTGATCTTTCAGGAAGATAACAAAAGAGGCCACAGGCATTGGCCAGCAATCCAGAAGATCACTGGTCATCACCGTGGGAGCGAGGGTCAACAGAGTAGAGGAAGAAGCAGCAGCTGGTAAGGAGAAGGCAGGTAAGGCCCTCAGGTGAGCACAGCTCGTGTATTTGGCAAGTGTTGGAAAACAAAAAGAGGACGAAGAGGAAGTGAAGTGACAACATAAGATAAGCCAGCATCTTCCAGCCAATTAGCCCCTAGAAGGCTGAGTACTGGTGCCCTCTCATCCCCACCACACGTTCCCACATCAACCAGAGAGGTGACCTGTCAGCTCCCACAGCCTCCAGTTGATGCGGTGTCTTCAGGGGTCATTAATCCTGATGTAAGAACCTACAGTCATCCTTTGCTGCCAGTTGTCTTCAACTCTGGCTTAACATTAGAATCATACAAAGATCTCAGAAGAAAAAATAAGATGTTAAGCCTCCACCCCCGACTTATTGAAATAAAACTTCTGCAGGTGGGCCCTGGGCATCTGTGTTTTTTCCACTCATCCCAGGTGAGTCTGATGCACACAGTCAGGATGAGAAAACCGAGCTAAACTCGCTCTGTTGGTTGAAGACCCTGCCCTGTTTTCTACGGAAGCACCCACAAAACTTCTAGATTTCGGTGAACTTGGACTGTTCTTTCTTTTCTAATTTTTTTAAGTTAAGGGAAATAAATATTTTTTGCATAGATTACATATACACCTATGTATTTGGAAGAAAATACACCAAAATGTTAAGAATTTTCATTTCAGGGTAGCAAGATTATAATGCTGGGGTAGTAGAATTACAATGCTGTACACCTGAAACTTAGATAACAGAAAAAGGTTTTTTAAATTATAGGTAATTTTTACCTTTTTATTTGTATGTTAGATTTTCTATAGGGATGTTTTACTGAATGTTACTTTTTTTTTTTTATAGGGACCATGTATTTCTAAGCAAAAGTTAACTAAGGAAATATTTGACATGAAAGTGCAAGGAACCCCAGAATCTAATATGTTCTAAGGAGAGGCCCTGCTAGAAAGAAATTTTTGAGCCAAATCAGGTAGAGTTCAGGTGAAGTTGGGGAAAACAAAGAAGGAAATAAGAGGACAGAGGGAGAAAATTTAAGAAAGGGCGTGATAACAGAAGACCCTAGCAGTCCAGAACAGGAGGCGAGGGTGGACGTGAAAGCAGGAAGACAGAGTTTCAAAGACAAACTCTTGAAAATAAGGGGTCTCTCAAGAGCAAAAATTCCTCCTAAATGTGATGGGTTTTTTTTTTTTTACATCTTTATTGGAGTATAATTGCTTTACAATGGTGTGTTCGTTTCTGCTCCATAACAAAGCGAATCAGCCATATATATACATATGTTCCCATATCTCTTCCCTCTTGCATCTCCCTCCCTCCCACTCTCCCTATCCCACCCCTCCAGGTGGTCACAAAGGCTGCTTCCCACTAGCTATCTACCTTATGTTTGGTAGTGTATATATGTCCATGCCTCTCTCTCGCTTTGTCACAGCTTACCCTTCCCCCTCCCCATATCCTCAAGTCCATTCTCTAGTAGGTCTGTGTCTTTATTCCTGTCTTACCCCTAGGTTCTTCATGACCTTTTTTCCCCCTTAAATTCCATATATATGTGTTAGCATACGGTATTTGTCTTTCTCTTTCTGACTTACTTCACTCTGTATGACAGATTCTAGGTCTATCCACCTCATTACAAATAGCTCAATTTCGTTTCTTTTTATGGCTGAGTAATATTCCATTGTATATATGTGCCACATCTTCTTTATCCATTCATCCGATGTTGGACACTTAGGTTGTTTCCATCTCCGGGCTATTGTAAATAGAGCGGCAATGAACATTGTGGTACATGACTCTTTTTGAATTATGGTTTTCTCAGGGTATATGCCCAGTAGTGGGATTGCTGGGTCATAAGGTAGTTCTATTTGTAGTTTTTTATTTGAACCAGATGTCAGTGGATAGTTTGACAACCACAAGATATGTTTGGAATCCTAAGTTGAACACCGAACATGGAAAATGAATTAATCTAAATCCTCAAAGAGAATAGCCCATTCATCTCAATGCGTCCTTCAGTCAAAAGCAAGCTTATAGTAAATGAAGTTCGGTACTGGTGAAAGAATTTGTTAAAGTAAAACTGGAGAGAATAGTTGAAGTGAGGAGAGGCGTACAGGGGGAAAATAGAAGATGAATGATGGGCAGGGAAGAGAGATTTGTTTTTTGAAGTCTGAAAATGGCCATTATTTTACTCTTTAATTATCCCATAGGTATCTGGCATATGTCTGCTTTGAGTAAAAATTTTCCAATCGAAAATACAGAAGCAACAAGAAAAGCGAACGCTGACAGCTTTATCCTTTGAAGTTTAAATCTAAGCCGTCAGCAAGCCACAATCATCACCCTGACCAATGGCTGATTCCTTTTCCTAAGCCTTGTCCTTTTGACATGAGTGGCACAAACATGACTTTTAACCCAGTTAGAGCAGCTCTCTAGATGCCATTTTCTGTCCTTGCACAGAGGGAACATTTGCTGAAAGCTGACACTTCACCTCCCGGAATGCAGAACAACGTTTGTGGTCCTTGGGCACCCTGGTCCCTCGAGACTCTCTCCCTTGTCACAGAGTTGTCAGGAACTGTCCTCTGCTGACGTTTGGGCTGCCAACCTTTCCAGATCAGCAAAGACCAGAGTAAATTGGCACTAAGGAGCTCTCCTTGGCTCTCCTAGCTACCTGAGAGAAAAAAAAGTGCCTGGTGCCCAATTAAAAGTCCCTCCATAACGGACTTTTCTCTTGCCCTGCCCTCCTAGAAGCCCACCCTTTCGGTCAGTGCTGGAGGTTACCAACCCCCTCTCAATGTTCAATCCTGTCCTGAACACTCCCCACATGAATGGACAGGTGGAAATGGTACTTTTTTTAAGTTAGTAATTTGTAGAAAGAGCTTTGGGGGAAAACCAGATTATTTCTAACATTATTTTCTTTTTATAACCTAGTCTAACACGGCGTCACCTCGTTGCCACTTATCATTACAGAAATCAGATGTGATTACATTCTGTTTATGGTCTTCTGTGGACATGTGGACATCCCAGGCTGCAGGACTGGAAAGGGCATTGACCTTACATAGGCTGCTTAAACCTTTTTCATTTTCTCAACCATCTGATGATCCTGTCTCTCTTTAAACATCTTCATTAACGGCAAGCTTATTATATTCCAAAACGCTCTGGTTCTGGACAGCTGTGGTGTTGGAAAATCTCTCCTTTCCCGTGCCTCCAAATCTGGGTGCCCTTGTCTAGATTTCTTCCATCACCTCGGTGACTGCATCCTGACATTTACCTCTTTGCCTTGTAATTGTTCATTAGCTTCTGGGGTTCCACCCCTGCTTTCCCCGTGATGAGAAGACGAGCGCCATGTCCCTCTGCAACACTGCATCCTTAGCTTAGAGCACAGAACACTTCCTTACAAGGTAATTAGGAACTGTCCGTCAAATGACTAAATAAATAAATGGTGTGCATGGGTCAGCATCCTTGCGCTTACCAGATAAGACTGGAGGAGAGTATTAACGACAGCTGTTTAAATAATATGCAGCAAATGTGTGAGCAGCCGCTAAGTGCCTTCTGCCTCTGGTGTCTTCATTTTCCTGTCTATACAGGAGAGGATTAAACTTCACTGTTCCCCACCAGGGGCACTACTAATCCTCCCCAGGGGGTGTATGGAAATATGTGGGGGGCATTTTGGTTGTCACAAGGTTTTACACATGAATACTACTGGCCCCGGCCAGGGATTCAAAATGTCCTGTAATATCTGGGACAGTCTAGCATAATAAAGAACTGCTCACTTCCACTCAACTTCAATAGCACCACATTGAGAACCGCTGTGGATGCAACACAGAATGTGAATCAGGGACTCAGATTCTAATCCTGCCTCTGCCACCAAACTAGGTATATGACCTTGTGTGCACTGATTCACCTCACTGTGCGTCAGTTTCCTCATCTATCACGTGAGCGTGAAGAAAAACATGCCTGATGTTTTTACCTCCCTGGATAATATCAAATAATGATGGTGAACACCCTGCAAAAATGTCGGAGTACCATACACATACGAGGCCTCACTGCTGCTACACGAAGAGTCTAGCAATTGAGCCAGTATTTCTAGAAGTAGGAGGGATTCTCCGTAGAGTGCTGCCCAGGAGTGACATCTGTTAGGCCCCTGACTGTGTACCCTGACCTCATGACCATCTCAACAGCACTGCTGTGATGGGAAGGAGGGGAGGAAGAGGCAGAAGAGGGGCCACACTGACCAGAGAAAGTATGCACGCGGAAGGGGCATACTCCTCTGGCTGAAGCTCCCTGCTTCTGGACTTCCGCTGGCTGACTCCTGGGCAATCATAGAAGCCTGAAATCAGATCACACTCCTCTCCTGGTCTGAACCCTCCCATTGCACCGAGGATACTGTTTGCCATGGCTCATAGGCAAAGAGACCTTCCTATCTGACCTTATCTCAGACTATCCCCTCCCTCCCCACACTGGCTTTGGCGTGGTTTTTTTCAACTTTGTTTTGTTTATGATTAGACCAAGCTAGTTCTTACCTTAGAACTTTACTCATTTCCTCTGTCTAGTGCTCTCAACTCTGGATTTTTGCATGGCTTGTCTTCTCTCCTGTTACTCTGGTCTTGACTCAGTTTTTCCTCCTCTGGGGAAATTATCTGAAAGAGTCTCTTCCAGCTCCATGTCCTGATCAGAAGCATCACTGCCCATTTTCTTCTTAGCATTTGTCTTGCTACCTGAAGCTATTTATATTTATATATTTATTATTCACTCATTTATTTTCTGTCTCCCTTCAGCAGAATGTAATTTCCATAAGAGCAGAGACCTTATCTGCTTGTTCACCACTCTAACCACAATGCTTAGAGCAATGTCAGGCACAGAGTAAATACTTAACATATATTTGCTGAATAAAGGGATGGCTGTGTGGAAGGATGGATAGATGCATGGGTGGGTGGGTGGGTGGGTGGGTGGATGGATGCGTGGGTGGGTGGATGGGTGGGTGTGTGTGTGGATGGATGGGTGGGTGTGTGGATGGATGGGTGTGTGGGTGGAAGGGTGTGTGGATGGATGTGTGGATGGGTAGATGGGTGGATGTGTGGATGGATGGGCGGGTGGGTGGAAGGGTGTGTGGATGGATGGGTGGGTGGGTAGATGGGTGGATGTGTGGATGGATGGGTGGGTGGAAGGGTGTGTGGATGGATGGGTGGGTGGGTAGATGGGTGGATGTGTGGATGGATGGGTGGGTGGGTGGAAGGGTGGGTGGATGGATGGATGGGTGGGTGGATGGGTGTGTGGATGGATGGGTGGATGTGTGGATGGGTGGAAGGGTGTGTGGATGGATGTGTGGATGGGTAGATGGGTGGATGCGTGGATGGATGGGTGGGTGGGTGGAAGGGTGTGTGGATGGATGGGTGGGTGCGTGGATGGGTGAGTGGATGGATGGGTGGGTGGGTGGATGTGTGGATGGGTGGGTGGGTAGATGCGTGGATGTGTGGATGGATGGGTGGGTGGGTGGAAGGGTGTGTGGGTGGATGGGTGGGTGGGTGGATGTGTGGATGGGTGGGTGGGTAGATGCGTGGATGCGTGGATGGATGGGTGGGTGGGTGGAAGGGTGTGTGGGTGGATGGGTGGGTGGGTGGATGGGTGAGTGGATGGATGGGTGGGTGGGTGGATGGGTGGGTGGGTGGAAGGGTGTGTGGATGGATGGGTGGGTGGGTGGATGGGTGAGTGGATGGATGGGTGGGTGGGTGGGTGGGTGGATGGATGCGTGGGTGGGTGGATGGGTGGAAGGGTGTGTGGATGGATGGGTGGATGTGTGGATGGGTGGATGTGTGGATGGGTAGATGCGTGGATGCGTGGATGGATGGGTGGGTGGGTGGAAGGGTGTGTGGATGGATGGGTGGATGTGTGGATGGGTGGATGTGTGGATGGATGAGTGGGTGGGTGGAAGGGTGTGTGGATGGATGGGTGGATGTGTGGATGGATGGATGGGTGGGTGGAAGGGTGTGTGGATGGGTGGGTGGGTGGATGGGTGGGTGGGTGGGAGTGTGGGTGGGTAGATAGACACATGTGTTCTTCCAGATTTAGCTCAGGCATCACCTCCTCCAGAAAGTTGTTCCTAATTCCCCCAGGCCCATAATTCTCCATGTTCACACACCAGTCACAGAGCTGACTAGCTCACACAAAATTATCTGTTTATCCATCTGTCTCCCCACCAGGCTATGAGCCCCTCAAGGGCAGGGATCATGTCTCCTTCATGTTTGTATGTTCAGTGCCTTGGGCACTGCCTTGTCCATAATCATTGAACTGAATGGAACAGAACTAAACAATGACCATGGGCAACACACATTCTCTTCTTGGCAATACGCAGTGAGGGAGTGGAACAGGTGGTCTGCTTACTTCGTAGTGAACAAACCCCGCAGCCCAAAAGTCTTTGGCAGGAAGTAGCATACATGGTCGGCTGACTCCAAGTTGTCCCAGTGACAGGGGAAAGTGAGAATAAGATTTCAGATATTCCTGCTATCTGTTATAAACTTTCAGGATTTCCCTTTTTATTTTGCTTAATTGATACGTTCCTAGAGAAATACATATAAATTAAGATTTTGCCCTTTTAGGTGGAAAATTATTTAAAATTCAAATTCAGAATTAATGCTGAAAATTTTAATCTTTCAGGTTAAAAGATTGAAAAAGATTTTCAATATTAATTTTGTGCCAGGTATATAGTAGGTATTGTGAAATCTGTTACCTCATAGCAGCCTAAGACATAAGTACTGAATATGCCCAGAGGATGAGACTGAGGTTCAGAGTGGTTAAGTAACTTGTGCCAGGTCTCATAGCTGATAAGTAGCTGGATCTGGCTTCGAATCCATAACTCCTACATGTAAGTGCTCTGTATCTCCCATAGCACCACTGGAACACAGTAGGAAATCACTCCTAATTTACTTGCTTTGTTGGTTAGAATTCTTGTATTTGGGCTTTCTTAAAGATATTAAGGAATCCCCCAGAATTCCCCACCTCACTGCAGCTGTCCATCTCCACAACTCAGCTCCTTTAACTGCTAGCAGGGGGTTAGCACCATGAACTATACTGACTACGTCTAACATATGAGTATTCCTACTTGAATGACAGATCGTTTGTGTAACAGGTCCCTTTGTGATAAAAATGAGGTACTTGGGAAGATCGAAAGCAATTTGGGTTTAAGTCATTGTTGGCTTTGTGAGCCAGGGGGAATCAGCAAATGGACGAACATGTGCCTTCCTTAAAAATTGTATCAAAAATGTCATCACTGGGCAAAAATCAAACCTCCACATAATGGGATATTTTGGTTTCAAATCCCTAGAACAGCGATCACATCGTCTGCAACTTCTGGCCGTACATTATTAATAGATTTTCAGAGAAAGGGTTTTAGTAAATGCAGGTTTTATGGATTTGACTTCAAGCACAAATACTTTAGAGATGTCGCGTTTCTTCACTGGATGGGTTTTGGCAAGTGAGAGGTGCAGTGGTAGCTGGGACTCAGGAGATTAGCTCTGTTATATTTTAGAATTCAGAATTTTTTTGAACGCTTGTATAAATACAATAATGTGGACTTTAGATCTAAGTGTCATATTTTCTTTAAGCTGACTCTGCACCCTTCCTGTCATTTCTCCTCGGCAGCCCTGTTCAGAATTCCAGCGGCATTCAGGGTGGGAAGGCAGCGTGGTGATGTAGTGAGATGGGTGCTGGGGTCACATAGCTTGTCACCTGGGCACACCTCATTATATCAAAAGTGTTGAAGTGTTGTGTCCAAATCTTGCCTCCACCCTTTATTAGCTGTGTGACCTAAGGCAAGTTGCTCAACCTCTCCGAGCCTCAGTTTTCTTAACAGTAAAATGGAGATAATAGTGCCTACTTCAAAATAATATTGCAAGGATAAATGAGATGATACATGTGAAAATGGCTGGAATGGTCTGAGACCTGGGGGGCACCACTTACTTTGCCAGTTATGGGATAGAAAGTACTGGTACATGGACAATGCAACCTTGTATTTGTCAAACTTTTTGACAGATTAGGTTCATGGGTTCCTGTTGGACTCGTCCAAGGCCAGTCTTCGGAATGTATGTGTATGTGTCCACATCTGCATGCTGTTTGGGAGAAAAAAGGATTAACTTGTGATACCTGGAGAAATGGTTAAGAGCATGAGTTCTGTAGCCAGACTGCATTGGTTTAACTCCTTGCTCTGCCTTGTACCTGCTGTGTAGCCTTGGGCAAGTTCCCTAACCTCTCTGTGCTACAGTTTCCTTATCTGTAGAAGGGGAGAAATAACTTAGGGTTGTTGTGAAGAGTCATTGAGTTAATTCGTATAAAGTACTTAGTAGCAGCTATTTTTATTTAACCTTATATTTGTGATTGAGCTGGAAAAAGAGCTCTCTTTGGCTTTTAATCACCCAAGTCAACAGCTATGTTCTCCATTTTTAGGATCAGCAAGACATGGCAGAGGAGAAAACTGGGGCAATGAAAGTGACAGATTCCAGGGAGGCTTGTGCTCAAGGAGGTCCCAGGGCAATGATATGTGATGGGCACAGGTAGTGGGATAGAAGCCAAGTGCCTGCAGAAGTGCCACAAGAGTTGGGGAGGAAGCAATGGTATAGGGCAGCATCCAGGACCCGTGGGCTGGGGTCACTCTCTGCCTCCCGCTGATGACTCAGGATTTGAGACTTGGGGTTTGGGAATATGACAGGTTTCTAGGGTCACCCACATGGAGACATAGTTAGGCAGAGTGGAAGAAGCTTGTAGCTCCTCCTTGATGTCTGTAGAAGTGTTTAGGTCTCTTCCTAAAGCATTGTGTTCAGGGTACTGGCTAGTGGGGAAGGGAGAGGGCTCCAGGGGGTGCATTTCCCCAGGAGCTGGAGGAATGAAGCCACTGGGGCTCTTGGTGGTGACCTGGGTTAAAGGCCCCCAGGACAATTAGCAGGTGACAACCAGGGTTAAGACAAAGGAGAAGGGTGATTACATAAAGCTACCCCCACAAAGCTCAAATCTGTGTTTATAGATTTACTGCAACTTAAACCATTAAACGTGTGGAGTTCTGGGAACTGGGGCCTTATTGTCAAGCTAAATTTATTAAAGATGATAACATGGAATGGAAACACGGAATGTGCCGTGTTTCATTGCCTGGACTCAGGAACCAGACTTCTGCTACTTCCTCACTGTGTAGTTTTGGGGAAAATTACTTCTCTTCTGACCCAGTTTCCTCATTGTTATGGGCTGAATTGTGTTCCCCCAAATTCATATGTTGAAGCTCAGGAACCAGACTTCTGCTACTTCCTCACTGTGTAGTTTTGGGGAAAATTACTTCTCTTCTGACCCAGTTTCCTCATTGTTATGGGCTGAATTGTGTTCCCCCAAATTCATATGTTGAAGCTCTAACCATAGTACCTCCAAATTTGACTATATTTGGAGGCAGGGCCTTTACATAGATGATTCAATTAAAATGAGGCCATTAGAATAAGCCCTAATCCAATCTGACTGGTGCCCTTATAATATCAGGAAATTAAGTCACAGACACCAGGGATGTGCAGGCACAGAGGGAAGACCATGTGAAAAGGTAGCAAGTGGGTAGCCACCTGTAAGCCAAACAGAGGCCTAAGAGGAAACTAACTCTTTCAACACCTTGATCTTGGACTTCTAGCCTCCAGAATTGTGAGAAAATTCATTTCTGTTGTTTAAGGTACCCAGTCTGTGTTGTTTTGTCATGGCAGTCCTAGGAAATTAATATACTTGTCTATAAAATGAAAGTTTAAAATAGTACCAACCTTGTGGGTTTGTTGTGAAGTTTAAATGAGATATTCCATGTAAGGCACTTGTTATCTTGCCAGGGACATCGTTAACACTCAATAAACGTTAGCATCACAGAAGGTGCATCTGCAAGTTCTGTTATATTGTGGGGGTTGGATGGGATGGGGAGAGTTTCTCCAAAAATGCATAGGTGATGACTTAAGTGACACCTATCATGTACTAAGTGGTTATTATGTTCCAAAAATGCATAGGTGATGACTTAAGTGACACCTATCATGTACTAAGTGGTTATTATGTTTAGGGTCCTGTTTAGGATGAAATTTGACTGCAAGCAACAGAAAAATAATACAATACTTAGATGAAATGTATTTCTCTCTCCCCTGCCAACTTCTGGAGGCAAAAATCCGAGGCAGTTATGGTGCTCTGTTATGTTAGGGACTTGAGCTCTTTCTATTTTGTTTAATTGTCATGTGTGGATTTCATGCACTAAGTCTCCTCATTGTTTAAGATGGCTTCAGGAGCTCCCACCATTGCATCCCAATTTTATACAAGACGAAGGATGAAAGGATAAAGTACAAACCTGTGACTTCCCTGGTGGCACAGTGGTTAAGTTTCCACCTGCCAATGCAGGGGACATGGGTTTGAGCCCTGGTCCGGCAAGATCCCACGTGCCGCAGAGCAACTAAGCCTTTACACCACAACTACTGAGCCTGAGTGCCACAACTACTGAAGCCCATGCACCAGAACCTGTGCTCTGCAACAAAAGAAGCCACTGCAATGAGAAGCCCACGCACCGCAATGAAGAGTAGCCCCTGCTCACCACAACTAGAGAAAGCCCGCACGCGGCAACAGACCCAACACAGTCAAAAATAAATTTAAAAAGAAGTGCAAACCCTCAAGTTAAAGGCACTTCAAGGAAATTACCCACACCTCTTCCACTTGCGTTTCTTTGGCCAGGACTTAGTCCCATGGCCACACTTAGCTGCCATGGAGACTGGGAAATATAATCTTTATTCATTCCAGACTGCCAAGAAGCCAGCTGAAAATCCAAGATTCTATTATGGAGGATAAAAAGGAGAAGAGATATTCAGGAACAACAATTGATCTCTGTCACAATGGAATGTGTGTGTACTTATGAAACAGCCATCATTATTATGTTACCTTTTTTGGATGAGGAAACTGAGGCTTGGTTTCTTCTTCAAGGGCCATACAGCTAGGAAGTGGCCGGGGTTTGATCTGATCCCCAATATTTTTCTGCTACAATCTGTCCTCTTAACAAATAAGAGCGACTGCTTCTCACACAATCAAGGGTCCTCAAGGTGATGACAACAAGCTCCCAAAGCCCCACTGCCATCAGGTGGGAGATTATCAAGTTAGACGGCCATCACTTGTCAGACATGAAGAAGAACTTTCCACGTCTTACCACAATGATGCGTGGAAATGGGTCTTGAAGAAAAGTCTAACATCATCTTGCCCTTCCTGGGAGATGCTCAGAGATGGGCAAGAGAAAACTGCCTGGGATCTGGGGGGCCCTCTCCCCTGAAAGTTAGACTGCTAGTGAATCTGTGATTAGAAAGAAAGGGGCATATATACATGAAGAAAATAATAATAATAATGATTGCTGGATCTGGTTAGCGTAAAGGTTTCCAGGGAAAAATAAGTCTGACAGAAAAGCTGAAGGGGTAGATGTTAAATTGGAATAGGAAAAAAAAAGCTTTCACCAAAATGTCAGGGGAAAAAGAAATGCTGGGAAGTGAAGCCATTAACAAATGAGCGCTGGGTAAAGTTGGCGACAGTTCTTCAAGGGGAGAGCTCCTGGGCTACTTTTCTTGAAATGCTCATTTCTCTTGCTTTTTCTTCAGTTCATTTATAGGTGTCCATTACAGAACATCTACTCTCTTACAGGCAAATAGACTAACTGGAAAACATGAAAGAAATCTCACTCTGATGAATTAGGACAAAGCTGCAGCTCCAGGCAGCCCAGGAGACTCTACGGGGTGTTGGGAGTGAGAGTCTCAGAAAAAGAAAATTCTTGCCAACTCCAAAGCCATCAATGAGGGCAAAAAACCAACAGTGACGCATTGGACTAAGGGAGGATGCGTGGGGTGGAGGGTGACTGAATCCAGACACTGTCAAGGTACATGGACAAGAAAGAACAACCAGAATCTTGCCGGAAAGCTAAGATCTTTGTTGGACTTTTGTTTTAAGGTTTATTTTATTTTATTTTATTGAGGTATAGTTGATTTACAATGTTGTGTTAATTTCTGCTGTACAGCAAAGTTACACATATATGTAGTCTTTTCATATCCTTTTCCATTATGGTTTATCACAGGATATTGAATATAGTTCCCAGTGCTATACAGTAGGACTTTTTGTTTATCCATTCTACATATAATAGTTTGCATCTACTAATCCCAGCCTCCCAATCCTTCCCTGCCCCATCCCCCTTTCCCCTTGGCAACCACAAGTCTGTTCTCTATGTTTGTTGAGTCTGTTTCTGTTTCGTAGATACGTTCATTTGCATTGTATTTTAGATTCCACATATAAGTGATATCATATGGTATTTGTTTTCTCTAAGGGGTTCTTCAAAAAGGCCCTGACTAGCATATTCTTTCATTGGCTCAGAGGAGAGAAAACAATGCTAGGACTCATGGAACAATGTCCCTCACATGCCAGGGATCCTTCAAACGGTGGCTGGGTGGCCCTGATGTGGTCTGAGGGATAGAGAGCAGCCAGTACCCCACACGGATCTGTCTCTGGCCCTGCCCTAGTGTCTGATACCTTCTTGTGCTAACCCCCCTTTGGGGTAAAGTGTTGTTCATTCAAAGCGCCTGTTGAAAGGCAACGATTCCCCAGGAGGCTAAGCCATTAGCCCTGCAGGGCATTTAGCAGGCCACTGTTTCTAAGATTAGAGGGCTACAAAGGCCTGAAGTTGGGTGAGTTGACCTGATTGGAGCATTGGTGAGGAGTAGGGAAAAAGGAGGGGCGAGGGAAGGGTCCTTACAGGGAGAAGCATTGGGCCCTTGAGACGGGAGGGACTGGAAGAGGGTGAGATCAGTTATAAATGGGAATATGTGGGGTTCCTGAAGGTTTCCTATTTCTCCCCACAAGTTCTACCAGGGTTAGTTAGACCTGTTCCCATCTAAGGGCTCTTATTCTTCCTCAAGCCCGCTTATGAATTCACCTTGGGGGAGTCCCTGGAGAGCAGATGCCTCGCTTTCTTTTAATTATTAAAAGAATAAAATAACAGCACAATCATCAAGCATTAGTTCTTAATTTGGGAGGGAAGTGATCGATCATTCAACTCCTCTGGGAATCTAATGAAAGTTATGCTTTCACTTCTCAAAAAATGCATTTTATGTACAGCCACACAAAATATTACATATTTTCACTTGATTTATGGACACTGTGGGAGCCCATCTCTGGATCCCATAAGAAGTATAGTCCCCTGGTTAAAATGCTCTGATTTATTTTTTAATAACCCTAACAGAGGTTTCATTTTTGCACACTTCTTCTGAGTCTTCCGTATGCATGCATAATTGTTAGCATGCAATCATAATCTACATACAATTTATGTGTTCTAGTTTATAAAATCTAACATTATCTTGTAAACAATTTTCTGTGTTGCTGTATAGCTTTCATAATTATAAATTGAGTGAATGCATAATATTATATTGAATTGTGCAGCATACTTTTCTTAACTGTTCCTCAATGATTAGGTGTTTAAATGGCTTCTAATTTTGTAGTAGAGATAACGCTGCTTTGAATATCTTTATACATTTATCTTGCTTCTGTTGAATGTTTCCTTAAGACCAAATCAAAGGTTAAAAGCATTTATACAGCTCTTGAAATATGATGTCACACTGGTTTCCAAAGGGGTTATAATTTTTGCTACTGCAAACAACATAGAAGTGTCCCAGTTTCACTATACCTTTTCCTATAATGGATATTGTTGGGAAAATTTTTATTCTAATTTAATGTTTGCCATACCATCAAGGGGACAGCCTGATGTTAGGTTACCGAGGGGTGAAGTGGAGAATGAGAAGAATGGGTTGAGAGAGTGGGAAAAATCTGAGTCTATAATGGGAATGGGTAAAACTTCTCTATTTTTAAAAAGAGCTGGATCCAGGCAGGAGACGTGCCTTAAGGAGAACATCTACTCACTTAGGAAACAGTGTATCCCCGTCGCCTGCTTGTTCAATGCCTTCTCAAGCCTTCTTTGTAAATTCCACCAGTCAGAATGGAAACTGGGAGCTGAGGTTCGGGCAGGACCAGCAGAATTACCCTGGATCGCTTTATAAGGCTACTATGATGTAGTCCATGTTAATGGTCTATCCTCATGGGTATACTGTTCTCAAAAAATTGCCTTGTGCTAGATAGCAATACTGTCCAATAGAAACATGCAAGCCACGGGTGGACTTTTCAATTTTCTAGTAGCCACATTAAAAAAAGGAAACAGGTGAAATTAACTTGACTAGTATATTTTCTTTAACCCATCATATCCAAAATACTATCATTTCAACATGTAGTCGATGCAATGATTAAGTGGATATTTTTCATTCCTTTTTTTTCATACTAAATCTTCGAAATCTGATGTATATCTTTTTTTTTTTTTTTTTTTTTTTTTCTGTACGCAGGCCTCTCACTGCTGTGGCCTCTCCCGTTGCGGAGCATAGGCTCCGGACGCGCAGGCTCAGAGGCTGTGGCTTACCGGCCCAGCCGCTCCGCGGCATGTGGGATCTTCCCGGACCGGGGCACGAACCCGCGTCCCCTGCATTGGCAGGCGGACTCTCAACCACCGCGCCACCAGGGAAGCCCTGATGCATACCTTATACGTACAGCACATCCCAGTTCCAACCAGCCACGGGTCCAGTCCTCACCACTGCACTTGATGCTGGCCTGAGTGCGGCTCTGAGGGTCAGCCCATCATGGGCATGTGAGTTGCACCTTTTAATGTTCTGAGCTACTGGGAAATCAGAACCACGCTCTTTATTAGGAAGGAACACCTCATTAACAGTATAAAATATCCTGGATCAGAAAGTGGAGTGGTTGTAGGGGAGACCCCAGGAAACACTGGCCATGGGCTGTGATACTGCAAAATATAGAGACTCAGGTCCCACTTCAGACGCTGAAACAGGATCTTTGGGGGGAGTCTGTACTTCTAAAGCAGATTTTTAACTGCAGATTTTAACACGATAATACATGGTGCCTGTTATTAATAGGAGGAAATAGAGTCCCAGAGACAGTGAGTGACTCACACGTATTATCACAGTTGAGGGTCAGCCAGCCCTTGAACCTCAGTGCAAACCACCGGGCTCCTTTCCACGCCAACAGTCCACCCCTGCCCCGCCCACTCTTCTGCCAGCACAGATCCTGCCAACAAAATACCTGCTGGCGTGTGACAGGCATCAGTGGTTTTCAGAACAGTCAAAATAACTTTCTGGGAAGGTAAAATATGTTTACCCAATTCACCCAAATAAGAGGAGGAAGAATGAATTTCTTCCTCTAATCTGGCTTTGTCTCCGGTTGAAATTGCTCTCTTGTCAAACAGTAATAAACAGATCACGTCATGAGATTAGTGGGCCAACAATGACACTCATGGCCTGTCTCAAACAAAATCTGTAGCCCTAGCCCCTCTTCTTGTTTTCACTGTAGAAATACGCAGTTGTATGCTTAGATCATAAGGTTTGAAATAAATGCCTCAGAGAAGTTTCAGTAACGACCTAGCCAAATTGCCTCTTTGGCTAGGGCCATGTGGGAAAATGCTCTTCAGACCCAAGTGTGATAATGAAACAAGAATGGCCACAACAGCAGGTCTGTAAACATCCTGAGGACAATGGGGGACAAACAGCTGGGCTGAGACCAAATCAGTTCAGGCGAGTGTACTCATGCTTTTGATCCAAGTGCAAGACGAACGGATACAGGGGAGGCGGCAGCTGCAACACAGCTGGACTCGGGATACATGTGATGGCGTGACTCGCAAATCATGCTTGAAAAATTCGTCCTACTGAGCTTGGACATGAACATGGCCACATGGGCCCCCCATCAGCTTACACACTGCAGCCAAGAGGGAGACAGAAATGCAACCAGGCTGATGAGAAGCATTGGCCCTCACTTTGGGTTGGACATGGCTGTCTTTCAGGGAAGGAACTGCCCAGGAAATGTACTATGTTTGGAAATGACCCTAAATTTAGAGTAATTTGAATGATGGACTGGTTTGGGTGGGGAGAGAGCTTGACTGAGAGATGCTTAAATGCATTCCCGAAGCATGTAAGGCATTTATGGGGGTCTCTCTCCCAGGGTCTGAAGTGAAAGGTGATTCTGAGCTCATCTATTGGTCCAGCACTTGGGGTCTGCAAAGAGCCTCACATTAACTTTCACTTCACAAATGAGGAAATGAGGCTCAGGGAGATTAAGTAAATACTGGGTGTTGTGTTGAGGGGGGTGGTATGCACACTGTTATATATTCACCCCATGAATATACACACTGTATTATACACACAGTTGACCCTTGAACAACACAGGTTTGAACTATGCAAGTCCGCTTGTATGTGTTTTCTTTCAATAAATGTATTGGATATTTTTTTGGAGATTTGTGAGAATTAGAACAAACTCACAGATGAACTGCATAGCCCAGAAATATCAAAAAACTTTAAGAGGGCTTCCCTGGTGGCGCAGTGGTCGAGAGTCCGCCTGCCGATGCAGGAGACATGGGTTCGTGCCCCGGTCCGGGAAGATCCCACATGCCGCGGAGAGGCTGGGCCCGTGAGCCATGGCCGCTGAGCCTGCGCGTCTGGAGCCTGTGCTCCGCAACGGGAGATGCCACAGCAGTGAGAGGCCCGCGTGCTGCAAAAAAAAAAAAGAAACTTTAAGAAAAAATTATGTCATGAATGCATAAAATATATGTAGATATTAATCTATCCTTATGTAGGCATAAGGTGAGTGATATTTAATATAAAATGAATAACATTTTAGTTTCCTTACTGTTTTATAACTTTCCTTTCAAAGAATTACATTAACCTACATATACCTCTCTCTAGTAACTGAAGAAATTGCATATCAGCCTATCATCACAGGTAAGTAGTTTTTTTAAAAAAATGTAACAATGTTTTCAATGCTATATTATGAATATGACTGTGATGCCATAAAAATTTTATAGTGATTCATTCATTAGTATATAGGCTAGGCTACCATGAAGCAACCACATCGATTATGTTAGGCTACCACAAAGCAATCATATTGCTGCTTCTTCGTTATCAGTGCATGAATGTTATACCTGTAAATATATATGAATTTCTTTCTCATATTATCTTTTTATTTTGATGAGTAGTGTTAATAGTACATATGGCATCTACAGTGTTCTGTAGCATATAGGACTATATTGATGTAGGTACTGACAGACAGACGATTCATCTTGTAAACGGTATCAAAAAGACAGTACAGCACTGAAAATGTATTTTCTCTTCCTTATGGTTCCCTTTATAACATTTTGCTTTCTCTGGCTTACTTTAAGAAGAGGGTATACAATACGTATAACATACAAAATACGTGTTAACCGACTGTCTATGTTCTCGGGTAAGGCTTTCTGTCAACTGAAGGCTATTAGTAGTTAAGTTTGAGGGGAGTCAAGAGCTATACACAGACTTTTCAACTGCTTGGGGGGGGTTGGCGCCCCTAACCTCCACATTGTTCAAGGGTCAACTCTATTTATGCCTCCTACAGTATAGGACTATGTGCATACATGCTTATGTATAGTAGTATAGCATTCATTCAACAAATGTTTATCGAACAATTACTACATCCTAGGACCTGTGTAACTGCTGTCTCAACAAGGGTAAGAGATACAGGTATGGCCGCAGCTCTCATGGAACTTGCGATCTAGCCGGGAAGAAACCATGACATAAATAATCGCAACCTAAATATATAATTAGAGTCTGGAGCAAATGCTCCAAATCAAAAGCACAGGGGTCCTGAGAATGTATCAGTATAAGAAGAGGGGTCTGGCCCCGCCTGAGGGAGGGGCCTTTGAGCTGAGATGTCAGGATGAGCAGGTGTTAACTACAGTCTCTACGCTGTGTCTGCTGAGGATGTAGAAATAAAAACCACTGGCTCTGGGGTTTCACCATGGATGAGGCAGGAGATTCTCCGCAAAGTTCCAGTTTCGCAAAGCAAAATCGTAATTCTTAGCCCAAATCAAAAGGTAGAGCTTCATGGAAAACGAGGTTAAAGCCCAATCAATTTACTAAACACTAAGAATGGGACGTACTATAAAAATGGAAATCTGCGTGCAGACGAGGCGTCCAGCTTGTTTGCTGCCCTTAGAAGTTGCAAAAAGATACTAGCAAGAAGCACAATGCTTAGTTCTGGTGCCCAGAGCTCTCCTAGTTTTGATGTGGTCTGTTCTCTCTTCTCTCTTTCCCTTCGTTTCTCTGCTTGTCTCCTCTTCCCTCTACCTTCTTGTTCACTTTGATAGATTCACGTCAGCCAGTCTACTCATCTTGACTATAAATAGCCATTTTTTTCCATATTAAATGCTTATCAGGCGTTTCTAGGTTCCAAAATTTCAAAATGTGTATACAACATGGCAAAATTTTTATTTTATCACAAAAGCAAGTTTTATTTATATTTACACATGCATGCACGCGAGCGCGCGCGCACACACACACAGTAAATTAAAAAGGTTGCCTAGGTAGAGGCTAGAATCAAATAGTTTCTTAGTGTTCAACGCTTCGGGCCACACAAATAGTTAGCTCAGCCTGTTTCTAGATGGCTATCTAATTAACCTCGAGGGTCTTTTTAAACAACTAGTAAAATCAACATACTATCACAGCTATTTTCTCAAAAATAACAAGTTCGAATTCTTGTTGTAGTCTTCCTAAATTAAGGAGAGACTTCCTGCCCCTGGTTGCTCAAATTCAGCAGTTTCCAGAAAACAAGGGATGTCAACAATCTGGCAGAAGCAGAAGGAAACAAACCAAACAAAACAGCCAGTGGAACCCAAGTGAAGTTTCAACACAGTGGTTGCCTTGGAACCCATTTAGAGGTTAACTTGCTCTTATTTCCCCAGCATTTCCTTGCTTAAGGACACTTGTACTCCAATTCCAGCAAAAACTCCAATAAAATCGAGATAAGATGCCCTGGAGGGTTGAAGGCAGGACTGTGGTGTGAGCAGGGTCACATCATATCATGGGAACTAATGAGTTGGGATTTTACAGACTTTGAGTGTTAGCTGTTTTTCACTTGCCAACAGTGGGTTGTTTGTTCTAGTTGTTAAATAATTAAATAGGCAGTTTGTATTCATTTAACATACAGATTCTAGCCAATTCCTGCTGACAGCTACCAAAATAACCCCACATTCCCTAGCTCCGAATTGCTCAGAAAACTGTTTCCTGACCGCAGAGACATCACCGCAGAGCGAAACTCGCCTCCGAGTCTCCAAACACCCTTTTTCATCACTTCAAACAATAAATCAATTCACAGTCTGTGATCCAAAAACAATAGCCCAGGTTTATTGGATGAGGATCCTTCTCTGAGGCTCTTCCCACTACCAGCGCTGAGCTGTCATGAAACTATGCTTGGCTGGGGACAGATGAAAAAGTCGCCAAGTTTTCCTCATTTGTGTGTGTCCAGTAAAGAAAGTGAATTTTGACCTAATGATTTAAAAAAGGAAAAAAAGGATGATAACTTGAAGCAGAAAGTAAGGAGTTTGGGAGAAGCAGACCGATTGGAGAGTCAGGAAAGGAAAATATTTAAATGCCACATTGGGTAGTCTGGGGAGCTTTGGAACAATCTATGGTAAAGTAAGTGCTGGTTCCCTGATGGGGTAACGGGAGAGGGAAAAAAACTGAGCCGCCAAAGACAGCATCCTCTTCATTGGTGGAGGATGATGGTAAGAAACATACTGGGAATATTTATATATTATTAAGGCTTTTACCCTATCACATGTGCAGAAACCGTTATCAAAGGAGATACAGACCAGACCCCTCTTGAGGTTTCCTGGAGCTCATACATAGCGTTTGGGGTATTTAGGCAGTACGACTTAAAGAGAGGTCTTTAGTAGGGGAAGGATGCTATGTGCCTTGTCCTATTTGGCTACCCATCAGCCAGCAGCATGGCAATGTGTGGTACCACCGCACTGTACCATCTTCCTCCTGATGCCCTCACTAAAGTGGGCATCAAAGGACCACCCTGGGGGAAGAAGCAACCAAAGGTATGAAGCAGGAAGGAAGATTCTTTTCCTTCTCAGTCACCTCCTCCCTGACTCTTGAATGGTCTCTCTATTGTGCAATTTGCCTTTGAGTGATTCTCTCGACTGGCGGACACTATGAAGGCCTCTGTGTGGTCAATATTAAAACCGAGCATTGATGAGTCAACATGGCTCCACTCTGGAACTGTTCAATTTCAGCAGCACCGCAGAGATTGGAACTCGGGTAAAGAAAACCGTTCACACAAGTAAGAAGGAAGCAGCCTGTTAGAGTGGCATCCACATTTCATCTGGACTGTCTGAAGGGAGGTCTCTCTCCCTATTATCTGTGCATTTTCAACCATCTGAACTCAGTTTCCTCATCTGTGAAGTGGGTCTGCCCCACTTGTCCTTGTCACTGCATTGTTCTGGGGGTAGAAATGGAAGAGCTCTGCCCTCTGTTATTCATCGCTAGTCCTGTCCTGTTAATCAAGCTTGAGGCAACACAGAGTTCATTCTACCTCTTCCAGAGATGCAGAACTATGGACGCAAGCTCAGAAGTCGATTATTTTTTTTTAATTGTCACTCTGCCCCTCATTTTCCATTTGTATTATAAAAGGAAGAAAGTTTTTAGTAAGATCTCTAAGGTTTCTTCCAACCTTAAAAAAAAAAAAAATGCCAGCAGTCCATCCAAACATGTCAGTCATGGAGTCTTGACCTCCTTTGGAATGAGAGGCAATGTCTAAGTAAACTTCAGCCTAATCTCTATAACTCAGCCACAGAAACAGGTATTCTGGGCTTGGATGTCTCAGGAGCTGGGGAAGAGATTTTGGCGTATTTCTGAAGCATAATCAAATGGGTGTAGATAACAGAGAAGAGTGTCATCCTTGCTCATTATTTGGGGCCATATTGCTAGGAGGCTAATTCAGCTATTCAACAGCCAAGAAACATTTCTGATCACAGTCTCAAGTCTCCCATCAGACACCTGCTCCTGACATATCACCTAAGGTACTGTAATCCTTTCAATTCCCTGGATCATGAATCAAGTGACTGCTGTCGGAAGCAGTCAAGTTGCTGATGGTAGATTTTCTGGAAGGGTCCCTCACCTCTCTCTGCACCTGATTTCTTCTCTTCACCCCTTCTTGCCCCAGCCCCTGGGACCCTCTACAATCTTTATCATCCCTTTTCTCCCCTACTCCTTTCCCTCTGCTCCATGTCTTTCCTTCCTCAGCAGCTCTGATGGCAGATACTATCTTCCATATTTCTAAGTTTCCACTGGGATCGACATAGTCAGCTTCGCTCACACTGCCCTCCACCCTTCCTTCCCTGTCCCATTCCAATTCCTTCCCATGGAGGACAAGGGGACTGTATCCAAACTGGGACTGAATATAATCCACAAGGAACCTAATGATCCAAGTCCCATGTCCACAGCGCACTATATTCCAGTGCAATATTCGGCAGATCACAGGACCAAAGATCAAGCCCTTATTAAGGTGGAAGATTGTTGGCTCCCTGTGGAGAGTTAGCCTCTGTCAATTGAATCCCTGGACATCCATAATACAGAACTGGATAACGGGCAAAGAAAAAAAGAAGATGACAAGTTGGACGTTATGGGAAAGAAGGCAGAGAAAGAAACCAAGTTAATCTAGATACCGAGGGAGAGGGCTTCCCTGGTGGCGCAGTGGTTGAGAGTCCACCTGCCGATACAGGGGACGTGGGTTCGTGCCCCGGTCCGGGAGGATCCCACGTGCCGCGGAGCGGCTGGGCCCGTGAGCCATGGCCGCTGAGCCTGCGCGTCCGGAGCCTGTGCTCCGCAGCGGGAGAGGCCACAACAGTGAGAGGCCCGTGTACCGCAAAAAATAATAATAATAATAAATAAATACATAAATACTGAGGGAGAGACAAAAAGCTAAATGAGATGGAGAAGCATTTTGTGGGAAGAGGGGCTGTTAGTGACTGGGAATGCAAAGTAATATGTGGTGCAAGAGACTCAGGGGAGGAAAAAGGGGAGATGAGTAGTGTCGCTCAGTTATAAGTTGGATCCTCATAACCTCTTCTTAAAGAGATACAATTTAGAGCCTGGTTTCCTTCTTGATTACCTTTGGCTGTTTGATCCATAAATCCTTGAATAAAAGTCTCTGTATAAACTGAGCCACGTGGGTCAAGGAGGCATACAGGTTACACACCGAAGTTCAGATAAGTATAGGGACTTCTGAGTTGTCTTTGGATTAAGGTCAGACCACTGAAGTTTAGAAACAAGGATACTTACAGGAATTTCCCCTACAGTACTCTCTCATCAGACAGATTTTTCAAAGGGCAGTCATTTCAGCAGAATTGGAAAGAGATAAATGGCAGCCCCCTGCATTTGATATTTGATACATTCTTCCTCCACTGAGAATCTAATGCTTTAGTTCCAGACTTACCTGAAGCCATCAGGAGACTCTCAAAGATGTAAAACTCCTGTGCTATGCTGAAAGGAAGTAGGTTTTAGAGTCAGAAGAATTGTCTCTTTCTGTAGTTCAAATGCCATTCAGAAATCCAATTAATGTTTGGTTTTTAAAGCAGAATCTGTAATTGTGTTCAATACTGCCAGCTGTTCAGTTTGATAATAAAATGGGCTATTCTAAAGATGGCTTATAGTCATTAGGGAAAGTCTCGCTCTGTAGGATAAACTTTCTCTTTGGAATAATAATATTTTATGTTTTTATAATGTCTTTCATCCAAGAATTTCAAAGCATTTTAAAAGTTTGGGGTGATGGGAAATGTAATGCTTCATAAGTTAAGCTACATATGTCAATACTTTGCCTGGGGACAGAAATTAATTATTCCATGGAAGTAATGCTGGTACCTAATTTTATTCCATTTACACTTTAAAGGCATCATTATTATTAAGTATGATAGCTATTATTTATTGAAAGCAGAATGCTTATTCAGTTAGGCATTGTGTTGTTTTACGTGTAGTATCTCATTTAATCTTCATATGGATCTAATTCTTAATCTAATGTCATTCTAATGTGATTCTTTGAGAAAAGTACTACTTTTATCCTTCCACAGTTCATGTAAATTAGGTTCACAGAGGTTAAGTAACTTGTTCATTGTCATAAAGCTAGTAAAAATGATAGTGTCCTTTATTGAGTGAGGATCAGTTAGTAAACGTTCTGGTAGTCAGTTTCCTTTCCAAATGTCATTTGCATGGCATTTTATGATCATGAAGAGATGGTTTTCTTAATCCTGGAACAGTGTGGTGGCAATCTTTGCCGATCTTTGAATGTGTCAATGGTTTTGTTGTCCCTCGACACCTAGTAAGTAGAGAAAACTCAAGGGTGATTTTAAAAATGTAGTAAATGACACCCCTTCTCCACTGTCAGCCAGGTCTCTAGAATTACAATAATAGCACACACCATAACCAAAAATTCCAGGATTTAAAGATATAGGGCCATCAGCTTTCCCCTGGATTGTTGCAACGTCCTCCCCGTAATCGGTCTCCCTGCTTCTACACTTGTCCTCTACAGTCTAATTTTGATTGAGCATTTAGAATGATCACCTTAATGTGCAAAACCAAGTCAACTTCCCTGCTTCAAATCCCCCAATGGTTTCTCATCACGTTTAGAATAAAACCCATGGCTAACTGCTCCCTGTGATCCAGCAAAACCTACCAATAATCTGATCTCATCTTAACATCTCTCTTTTCCTGGCTCGCTCCACTCCAAGCCGACTCACTCAGCCTTCTTCAGATCTTCAAGCTCACCAAGTTTGTCCTGCCTAAGGGTCTTCACACACGCTGCCACCTCCTGCTGAAATCCCTTACCCTCCTCTTCTTCCAATTCCTTCCCCCTGTTTCTCAGGGCTCAAATGTTACAGTTGGTCTTCAGTGATACACACATCCCTCCTCACCACCATACACACAGACACACACCACATCTAAATTACATCCTTGCTACACTTTCTCCTAATACCCTGTGTTTTCCCTTCAGACCTCATTCATACGGATCATTTTCTATTTTTTTGAGTACTTCTTCGTCTCATGAGTGTCTCCTCAACTGGACTGTAATCTCCATGAGGGAAAATTCCTTATGTCTTGGATCACCGTTGTATTCTTAGTGCCTGAGACCTTGTCTGAACATGTTAGGTACCGATGAAATATTTGATTAGTTGAGTGACTCTTAAGTCTGATTCCTTCTCAACCACCTCATTGTTATGTGACCTTTGGAAATATATTCAACCTCTTCTCTAAGTCTCAATCTTTTCATCCGTGAATGGACTTCATAATAACCATGTTACAGGATCTGTAGGGAGAAGATATATGATAATGTATACAAAATGCTTCATAGATCGTTAAACCGTATTACAAAATTTCAAACATTAGATCCAGCATCATCTCTTTGAAGCAAAGGGCATTCCCTCCAGTCTACCAAGCTAAACTTGCAGAAGAAGCAAATGTGGACAACACGTGGGCAATTTTTACAAGGCTTGTAACTGGGCTCCAGGGCACTCAGAGGTTCAGTAAGGAGAGAAATTGACCCAGCTCATGCCCCAAGGAATAAACTGGTCCCCTGACTGAGCCTACAGGCTCATGTTGCTGACTTAGTCTTCATAAACTCAACCACCTCCTGTCTGACCTTTTGTCCTCTTTCCTAACTGACTTCTCCTCCAAAGCACAAAGCCAAAGGGAAACCCGAGGGGCATGTGTGTCGACAGAGCAAATGCCCTTGGAGGATCAGAGTGGCTGGTGATTTCTTTAAGGGACCGCAAAATGGAAAAGTTCTGCAGGTACATGACACATATGGTTTTCATCCGTCCTTAAGGTAGACATCACTCTCTTAAATGCTTAGCGAAGGAAGGGCTGTGTCCGATGTAACCTAAAACTTTTCTCAGGGGCTTTGATGAAAGTCTTCTTCCTTTTTGTTGATCTAGATTTGAAAAAGCAGTAGTATTTGTAACTATGTTAGGGAAAATGTCAGGATGGCTAGAGGTCATCTTCTGTGGGAAGGATCAGAGTAGGTAGAAGTCACCTGTGGAGACCAAAGTATAGGATATATGTTTTCCTTTGACTTCCTTCTTCTCAGCAGTGAGCAGACTGGTGACCTGGGCATCAGCATCCTTGGAACCTTCGAGAAGTTCTCTAATACCTTCCAGTATTTTGAGACGAACAGAGTGCCTCAGAACAGGCTAGATCCAGAGTTCTCCATTCCCCATGCTTTGGCTTCTGAAACAGGTGAGAAAATAATCCACAGTACAAGTGGTGTCCCAAATAGCTATTTGGGGTTCTTTTCTGGTATTGAAGGGGGGAAATCTTGTGAAGAGCCCCAGGGTCTGCTGGGCACTGGGAATCAACTCTTTCTTTTCTACCACCCCGAAACCTCATTCCAGCACCTCTCCTGACCCAGGCTCCCATCGTCTCTTGCCTGGGCCACTGCAATGGACTCCTAAGTGGGCTCCCTGCCTCTGGTCTGGCCTCTGCTCCACGCCACCCCCATCCATTCTCAACACTTCACACAGAGCAATCTTTCTGAAACTTACCCAATCACACGGCTCTCCCGCTTCAAGCACCTCTACTGTTCCCCATTGCACTTGAGATAAAATCCACGCCATCACATGGCCTAAGAGGCCTGGCTACCTCGCCAGCATTATCTCTTGTTAATTCTTCCCTCCAATCACCCCCCACCTCTGCCTGTCTCTATTCCAAGCCATGATTCCCTGCCCGCAGGTCCAAAACTGGCTCTCTTTCAAGAGTCTGGGGCTTCTCAGATGCTACCGTCCATGAATTATAAAGTCCATCTTCTCACTGCTGTTTATTCCATATGTTTTCCCTGAGCCCCTACGCTGCGCCTAACACTGTGCTTGCTAATGAATAAGGCAAAATTCCTGCCTTGAGGAGATTGCAGGCCAGCAGGGCAGACAGGTGGGTAAACAAAGAATAGTTCAAATGGGATAGAGGGAAATAGGTACAAAATGACAGGAACCCAGAGGAAGGGGCCACTGAGGGGTCAAGGAAGAGTCAAGGAAAACTGCACAAGGAAACTATAAGAAGAAGAATACAAATCATAATAACATGCATTTATTGAACATTTCTTTAGCTCTGTGCTAAGCGCTTTAGGAACATTATCAAATTTGTAAAACAATCCAATGAGAAGGGTGCTATTAGGAGGCAGGGGAGCATCACTGTTTAAGCACATGAGCCAGACCTTGGCTCAAACGGTCTCTTTCGTGTATCAGGTTTATGGCCTTTGGCGAGTTATTTAATGCCCAAAGCATTCCATCGTCTTGAAGATGAAAATGATGATTTTAAAATAAATCAGTGTTGCTTGTGTGTATTAAGAGAGAAAAATACATGTAAATAGCATGGTGCCTGGCACTAAGCGAGGGTCCATTAAAAGTTGGCTACTACTAATATCCTTCTTCTTGGTTTACAGAGAGTTTAAGTAATTTCCCAAGGTCACACAGCTAGTAAACACCGGAGCCAGGGTACAAACCCAGTATCGTCAGACTCTAGAGTCCAGGCTCTAATCCAGGATGTTTCTTGTGAGCCTGAACAATGAGTAGAACTTTGGGCTGAGTATTTGAAAGTATTTCTCAAACTAGGAGCCGTAAAGAAAAAAGAAAAGGTGGTGTTGACACGGCACCAGCTTGGGAACAAATACTTGGAACTGAAATCTGCCAAACGTTGTGTCCTGCCTAGAGAAGCATGTGCTGAGGCTGATCCAGCTCAGGTGGGCCCACACCTGCTGGGCAAGCAGTCCGCAGTTTACACTGGGCCCAAGACCAGCTGTGCGGGGCTTGGGCGGCCTCCAGGAACGCAGGACCAACTCTCTCTCTCCCTCCCTCCCTCCCTCCCTTTACCCAGGCTGCTGCTGCTAGGATCTACCTTAGTTCAAAACAGCTCCCTCCTTAAATACCAGGCTGCGCCCTTCCCTGCTACTCTGGCTGTAATAAGAGCTGGAGGGATGCACCAGTGAAACAGCAGAGCCAGGCATCCATTCCGCAGACTTTAATTGCTCCAAAGGAGCGGTTATGGTGTGTCTGTGTGAAAGACCCTAATTATCTGTTAACCCAACGAAACAAATTTCAGAGGGCCCACAAAGACCTATTACCCAAATGTGTAATCTGTGATTACAAATCATCCATTGGGCAATCAATAGACATTTTAAGCCATTGTTTGAAAGTTATGCCCTTCCATGGGAGAGGGTTTTCCTGAGTACTTTTATATTTGTTTATAAACTGAAATATACACAAAAATTGATCATGGGTATAAGTTACACATTTTTTTTTGAGCTGTATTTAGTTTATTTTTTTATTTTTATTTTTTTTACATTTTTATTGGAGTATAATTGCTTTACAATGGTATGTTAGTTTCTGCTTTATAACAAAGTGAATCAGTTATACATATACATATGTTCCCATATCTCTTCCCTCTTGCGTCTCCCTCCCTCCCACCCTCCCTATCCCACCCCTCCATGTGGTCACAAAGCACCGAGCTGATCTCCCTGTGCTATGCCGCTGCTTCCCACTAGCTATCTACCTTACGTTTGGTAGTGTATATATGTCCATGCCTCTCTCTCGCCCCGTCACAGCTTACCCTTCCCCCTCCCCATATCCTCAAGTCCATTCTCTAGTAGGTCTGTGTCTTTATTCCTGTCTTACCCCTAGGTTCTTCATGACATTTTTTTTTTCTTAAATTCCATATATATGCGTTGGCAAGATGAGGCACATATATACAATGGAATGTTACTCAGCCATAAAAAGAAACGAAATTGAGCTATTTGTAATGAGGTGGATAGACCTAGAGTCTGTCATATAGAGTGAAGTTAAGTCAGAAAGAGAAAGACAAGTTACCCATTTTTATGGAACTCGCACATCAAGATGGAATATCTCAGCTCTGATGAGTTTATTGAAATAGATTATGATGTTGAGAACAGTCCCTGAATCATACTGAAAGCAATGGATTTGGGGCCTTGAAAGTTGAAATTGAGTCTGCACTAATAAAATGCTGGTCGTAATCCAAGAACTAGCTGCTTTCAGTGTGTCCCAGAACATGCAGTCCAGGCAAAATGATCCTGGCTCTTGGGCTAGTAATACCCCTGTGAGGCGGTTTCATTCACATATTCATTCATTAGCCCAACAAATCGCTCCCACTGTATTGTGGATTGTGGCCCCGCTCCATGCCAGACCCTACACCAGGTAAGGAGGATTAGATGGACGAGGTCCTGCTCCCATGGAGCTTATATTTGGGAGTCGGAAAGAAATAAGTAAATAGATAAGATAATTTCAGAGAATGGTGGTGGCTATTAAGAAACTAAAAAGGTGATGAGACAGTGACAACCCAGTAGGAGGCTGGAGAGGGCCTAATTTAGATTGAATAGAAGGCCTCGTTGAGAACGTGATTTTTTTAGCTGAAGACTAAGCGATGAGAAGGATCCAGTAACATAAAGATCAGCTGCGAGCTTGCCATGTGTGAGAAGCAGAGGCCAATGTGGCTGGGGCATAGTGAGCAAAGTGGCAGCAGACAGTAGTGGAGGGGCAGGCAGGGACCAGCTCATCTGGGATTTGTCATGGTAGGGAGTTTGTATTTCATTTTTATTGCAGTGGGAAACTGTAGGAGTGTTCAAGTAAAGGGATGACATGGAAATATACATTTAAAAAGAACATTCTGGCTGCTGAGTGGATAATGGATTCTAGGAGAGCAAGAGTAGACAGGGAGACGGCTGAGAGACGATTGCAATCATCCAGATGAGAAGAAAAGCATAGGCTTGGATTACAGTGAGAACGGGAGATGGTGAGAAGTGGCTGGATTTGGAATTTGTTTTGGCATCAGAGCCAACAAGACTTATTTTATATGGAAAGTCAGGAAGGTGACAAATGGAGGCTAACTCCTGAGATTTTTTTTTTTTTTTTTTTTTTTGCAGTACGCGGGCCTCTCACTGTTGTGGCCTCTCCCGTTGCGGAGCACAGGCTCCGGACACGCAGGCTCAGCGGCCATGGCTCACGGGCCCAGCCGCTCCACGGCATGTGGGATCTTCCCGGACCGGGGCACGAACCATTGTCCCCTGCATCGGCAGGCGGACTCTCAACCACTGCGCCACTCCTGAGATTTTGACGTGAGCAATTGGGTGGGTGATGGACGGAGTCACTGAAATAGGGGAAGATAGAGGAGGAGGAAGTTTCGGGGATGCAGCTTCAGGAATCAACAGTTCTGGTTTGGAAGTGCGTTGTAGTGCCAGTCGGACTTCTAAATGAACATGACAAGTTGCGCTAAAGGACTTAGAGCCCAGACGAGAGGTCAAGGCTGGAGCTTTAGCATATTGAAAATTATCCCCATTTTAAGAAAACTGAGACTTAGGAAGGTTAAGGGATTTACCTAAGGCCATGTGGCTCATACGGGTAACCTGTAAAGGCCCCTAGAATGTGGTCTCCTTCTGCCCCATCAGCCACATCCATGACTCCCTGGCCCGTGCTGTCTAACCTCTGGCCACACGGACGTTCACTCCATTTCTCCGAGGTATACAGCTCTTTCCTGCCTTGGAGTCTTATACACAATCTATCTTCTGCCTGGATGTTCTTCTAGTTTTCCATCTACATCTACCACAAGGTTGCTTCTCAGGAAAGCTTTTTCTGACCCCCTGAGATAGATCATGTATTCCTAAAACAGGCATGCATGGCTCCTTTTATGTGTTACATGTCATAATCAAGTTTGAATATGTGTAATTATTTGATTAATTTCTGCTCATGTACTCCAATACAGGCTTCATGAATGGTCTCTTACTACTGTATACCCAGAAACCTGGGTAATCAAGAAATATAAGTTGAAATTGATCATTGATAAATAATGGTAATCAATAAATATGTGTGAAAGAATAAGTAATTTAAAAAATTAATTGATGACTAGATAGATGGATGGTTTTATTATCTGGATAATGTTGGGGGAGTTATTTAGCTTATCTTCATCTTCTACCAGATGTATAAAATTAAAATGAAAAACAACAAGGAGCTACGGTATAGCACAGGGAACTATACTCAATATCTGGTAATAAGCTATAATGGAAAAGAATCTGAAAAAGAATATATATATATACATATATATATAAAACTGAATTGCTTTGCTGTACACCTGAAACTAGAAAACATGGTTAAAAAAAAATTAAGACAAAAACATCTTCTTTAACCTTTTGGGGATATTAAAAGGCTAAAGATAAAGTGCTTTGCTAGTTTAAAAATAAGAGCTATATAAATACAGGGTATTTTTAAATCCAGAGGAAATACCAAGACATCAATTACTTAATAGCCACTCTACTTTACCAAACATTTTCTTAGAGTTGCAAACAAATTCATTTCTACAGATTCCCATTTCCTTTGCCTCTACTCCTTTGTTCACTCACTTTTAGGAAGGAGAAACACTTTTAGAAAATGTACCAACTAAGAGCGGCCAGGAACGTCCCAAGTAATCCTCTAATAACTGACGAATTAATCTCCAGCCAGAGGTTAGAAAAGCTGACTGCATTTTCCTCTCCTGTTACTTTTTTCACTGATTGTGGACCAAATGACCAAATGACCTGGGACCCAATAAAGTTTTCATAGGGCATCTGTGGGCCATGAGAAATAAAGTGCCATTTATTTAATAAATGAAATGAATAGAAATAAAGAGCCAGTTGGAACCAGTCCAGCTACCCTGCCGGAAAGACCATGTGCAGCGGGAGAGGTCCTGAGAGTATGTGGAGAGTGAGAGAACGGCCCAGCCATCCCAGCATCTCATCAGAACCCAATCTTCCTGCCGTCCCTACCAAGTTACCAGAAATGTGAGAGAACAAAGTCTGGAGATTTCAGTCATCAACCCCCCAGGACTACGGGCACAACTGACACTATATGTGAAGCAGAAAGACTGCCAAGTCAGCCCCCAGAATCATGAGAAATTAAAAATTATTGTTCCTTTTACCCTCCAATTTATGTAGTGATTTGTTAAGCATCAATAAATAGCAGAAATAGAAATTGCTACCGGCAATGGCATGCTCCGTAACAAAAGCCTAAAATAGGTGGCTTTGAAACCAAACGGCAGGTAGGTACCAGAAGAGCCTTGAGAATACTTTTAGAAAAGGCTGGATGGACACTAAGAACAATTTTTACTGGAGCCTAGAGAAAAGGTGACCTGTGTTAAGCAGTTGCAGAAAGTTTGGCAAAACTCTCACCCGCTGTCACAGGGAAGACAGAAAGGGTGTGTAATTAGTTAGTAGTTGGTCAAGGAAATTTCCAGGCAGAATGTTAAAAAAGCGTCAACTTGTTTCATCAAGCTGCCAATGGTAACATAAGAAGAGAGGGTTTAAAGAAGGAACTGTGCAGTTTTCAAGCAGAATTTAGAGGAAATACAAGAGATCCCAAAATAGTTTTTCCAATCTGAAAAAGGTTCTGAGAAATTAAGAAATGTTCTCCAGGAAAGATCAAATCCAAGGCACTGACTCAGATCAAACGCGGGGTAAGACTTTTTTGTTAAGACTCTGAGGAAGATATAAGGTAGTCCCTCCTAGATCCTCCCAGCTGCGGAAAAAAGGACTTCTATTCTTCAAGCACTGGGAAACAAAGGCAGGTTTTTGAGTGTGTAAATGGTGAGAAGAAAGAGAGGCTTCATAGCAATTCCTCTGGCAGTGGAATGTAGGATGGAAAATCCTGAGACATGAGGAGACCAAATAAGAAATAGCCACCTTGGTGCTGGAGGTTCCTTCTCAAAAACAGTTGCATGCTGTTTATAACTCTAAAAGAATACAGAAGCTTCAGCACCTATTGTAGTGCCTAACACATAGTAGACATGCAAGAGATATTTATCAAATTGATGAATATATGAATTATTCAAAAATATTACACAATATTAACTGCGAAGGATAAATGGGGCTAGATTAGCGCTCACAAAGACCCAGCTTCAAATCAGCTCATTGGATTAAGGTGATCCAACCCTAATCTAACTGCCTGCAGGAGCAAAAACAAACCTTCAAAATTTATAAAGCAGAATCTGACACAACTAAAAGAGGAAATGGAAAGGTTCACAAAGACAGTGGGAGACTTTAACGCATCTTCCCAGTTATTGATAAAATAAGCAGACAGAAATATTAATACAGATATAAAAGATTTGAACAACACTAATAAAATTGACCTAATTTATAAATATAACAGATGTAAATATATAAGTGGATAATGGATCTAAGTTGACCATTTGTATATATATACATACTCATATGAGCATACACGTATGTACACTATACCCAATCGTAGAATACATGTATTTTTTTTTTTTTAATAACTCCTTTAGGCTATTGGAGCACTTTTTTTTTTTTAATTTAAATTTATTTATTTTATTTTTTTGGCTGTGTTGGGTCCTCGTTTCCGTGAGAGGGCTTTCTCCAGTTGGCGGCGAGCGGGGGCCTTTCTTCATCGCGGTGCACGGGCCTCTCACAGCCGCGGCCCCCCGTTGCGGAGCACAGGCTCCAGACGCGCACGCTCGGTAGCTGTGGCTCACGGGCCTAGGCCTAGTTGCTCCACGGCATGCGGGATCCTCCCAGACCAGGGCTCGAACCCGTGTCCCCGCATTAGCAGGCAGATTCTCAACCACTGCGCCACCAGGGAAGCCCCGAATACATGTATTTTTAATATGCACATAGAATATTTATTTAATGTATCCAAATACTGAGCGACAAAGCAAAGTTCAAAAATTTCAAAGGACTGAAATCATATAGAGTATGCTCTCTGACCACTGAAGCATTAAGCTAGAGATCAATAACAAAAATACCCCCAAATGTTTGGAAATTAAGTGACCTGATTAGAAAAAAAGAGCAAATTAAAACTCAAGAAAGTAGAAGAAAGGTAATAATAAAGACAAGAGCAGAAATTAATGAAAGAAAAACAATATATAATACGGAAGATTAAAAGTTGAATCTTTGAAAAGACTAAAAACTTTATAAACTTCTTGATAACTGATTAAGAAAACAAGAGATGATGCTCAAACAACCAATATCAAGAATGAAAAAGTGATTGTCACTTATCTTACAGACACTGAAAATATAATAAAAGGATATTATGATCAATTTTTTGCCAATAAATTAAAAAATTTAGATAAATGACAACTAGAAAAACAAAACCTACCCAAACTGATTCTGGAATAAATAGAAAAATCTAAACAATTCTGTATCTGTTAAAGTCATTGACTCTGTAGTTAAAACCTTCCAGATGGCTTCACCAGTGAATACTTCCAAATATTTAAGATATTTAAGTAAGAAACAACATCAATCTTATACAAAATCTTCCTGAGGATAGAAAAAAAGGGAGCATTTCCCAACTTGTTTTATTAGACCAACAAAACTTTGATAGTAAATCCTAATAAGCACATTGTAATGTAGGTCAGAGTGTTTCATAAACATAGATACAAAATCCCAAGACGATTATTAGCAAATTGAATATAAGAAAGAAAATACATCAGGACCAAGCTGGGTTCATTCCAAGAATGCAAAGTTGATTTAATATTTGAAAATCAATAGATGCAATTTACTACATTAATAGAACAAAGGAAGAAATAATATAAATTATCTGAATAGAAGCAGAAAAAGCATTTCACAAAATTGAACACTAATGCAAAATAAAAACCTCTTGCAAACTACAAATAGAAGTACACTTCCTTGATTCGGTGAAGGGTAGCTACAAAAATCCTACAGAAACTGTACCTTGAAATCAAGAGCAAGATAAGAATGCCCGCTTTATTACTTCAATTCAACATTATACTGAAGGTCCTAGCCAATATCATGTAATAAATGCAATAATGTAATAAAAAGGAATAAAACGTAAAATAATTGAAAGACAAGAAATAGAACTGTCAGTTTTTACAGATGATGTGATTTGTATCCATACCCAAGAAATCTTCATATAAATTATAAATAAGTTAGTTTAGTAAGATTGCTAAATATAATTATTTATACTTTTATATACCAGTCATAGTTAGCAAATAAAATTTTTTTCAAATATCATTTACAAAAGCATCAAAACAATCAAATACCTAGGACTAAATATAATAAAATCTGTTCAAGATCTACATTCTGAAAATTATAAAATTTTCCTGAGAGAAATTTAAGAAATCCTAAATAAATTGAAGCATATGACAATTTTCATGAACCAGAAGATCAATTTTATAAAGATGTAAATCTCCTCAAACTGATCTACAAGTTTAATGCAATGCCAATCTGAATTCCCATAGGTCATTTCCTTAAAAATTGATAAGCCAATTCTAAATTTTATATGAAAATACAAAAGGTCAAGAATAGCCCCTTGAAAAATTGGGAAGAAGATCAAATTTAGAAAACTTAGATTGTCAGACATCCAGACTTACTCTGGTAATAAAGACTATGTAATGTTTGCACAAGGATTACAAATAAACTGAAGGAACATAATTGAGAGCACAGAAGTAATCTATACATATATGGATAATTTATTGACAATAAAAGTGGCAAAATAGAGCAGAGGGGAAGACATTCTCTTTTCAGTAAAAGGAGCCAAGACAATGAGATATCCATACAGAAGGAAATCCTGCTTGACTCTTACACCACACACAAAAATCAGTTCCAGGTGGATTCTAGTTTTAATGTAAAAGGTAAAGCTTCTAGAAGATAAAATATGAAAATATTGTCATGGCCTTGAAAGAAGAAACTATTTCTTAAACAGAACACCAAGAGTAATAACCATAAAGGAAAAAATTACTATATTAGACTGCATTGAATCTCTGATTCATCAAAAGATATCATTAAGGGAGTGAGTGAAGAGGCCAGCCACCGAATAGAAGAAATTTGCAATATAGAAAACCAACAAACGACTTAGTCCAGACTATGCATAGACCTCCTACCAATCGATAAGAAAATCTCAGAAAAAACAGTAGAACAATACACAAAAGACTTAGACAGGAAGCTTACAAAAGTCGATGACCAAATGGCCTAAGGAAAGGTCCTCAGTAGGGAAGATGCATATTGAATCCACAACGAGGTTGTGTTATTAATGCACCAGATTGGCCAAGTCTTTAAGCTATAGTCAGTAAATTCTAAGTGTTAGGTGAGATGTGGAGCAATGGGAACTCTCACACACTGCTGGTGTGAGCGAAAATTAATACAACCCCTTTGCAAAAATGTTTGGCAATATCTACTAAAGCTGAACGTATTCAAAGACTATGAAGCAGAAATTGCACTCCTGGGAATGTGCCCAACAGAGGTACATGCTTAGTTTCAACAACTATTACAACTATTACTAATAGCCCCAAACTATCAACTCAATTTGTCAATCAATTGTAAAATGGATGTACTGTGTTGTATTTTAAAATGGAATATTATACAGCAACATGGATGGACTTAGAGAATATCATACTAAGTGGTCTGACAGAGAAAGACTAATATCATATGATATCCCTTATATGTGAAATCTAAAATAATGATACAAATTAACTTATTTACAAAGCAGAAATAGAGTCATAGATGTAGAAAACAAATTTATGGTTACCAGGGGGGAAAGGGAGGGAAGAGGGATAAATTGGGAGATTGGGATTGTATATGTCAATGTATACTACTATATATAAAATAGGTAACTAATAAGGACCTACTGTATAGCACAGGGAACTCTTCTCTGTAATGTCCTATATGGGAAAAGAATCTAAAAAAGAATGGATATATGTATATGTATAATTGACTCACTTTGCTGTACAGGAGAAACTAACACAACATCATAAATCAATTCTACTCCAATAAAAATTAAACAAAAAGTAAAATGGAATATTATACAGCAGTGAAAATGAATGAACTACAACTATATCAATAATGTGGATGAATCTTACAAACATAATGTTGAGCCAAACAAGACAAATGGGTCAAAACATATATACGACTCCCTTTGTAAACATACAAAAATAGGCAAAACTAATCTATGATATGTGACGTCAGGTTAGCAATTACCTTTTGGGAAGGGGGAGAGAGGAAGGAGTGAATGAAAGGAGACCCAGGATGGGGTTTGGGGTGCTGCTAATGTTCTACTATGATCTAGGTGGTGACTATATGGGTGCAATCACTTTGTGATCTCCAACTGAGCAGTCCATCGATTATTTGTGCACTTTTGTGTATGTATATTATGCTTCAACAAAAGTGTTGCTTAAAAAGTTGCTTTGCCAACACGGGACAGATGGCTCTCCTCTGCCTTCAGATGTGCATCTTGAGACAAGCATGACATCACTCAGTAGCAATCCAGCCTGGAATGCGACCATGAATCTAACCTTGGGGAAATGTCACTCAGACCCCAAATGAGGAACAATCTACTAAAAAGGGGGAGGAAGGATTATATTATTTAAAAATATCAGTGTCATGCAAGAAAAAGAAGGCTGAGGAAATGTTCCAGATCAAAGGAGATCAAGGAGACACAATGGCTAAATGCAATCCCTGATCCTACACAAAAGGAGTCAGTAGTGCAAAGACAGTACAAAGACAGTAGTGTTCTAAAAGTTTTGTTTCCCTAACTCTTACGGATCCAGAATTACCGTGCTAAGGAAGCATGTGTGTTGTCATTGTTGCTTTCCACCAGTATGTTCAGAACTACCCCATCACCATAGCTTCCCATGGAGTCCATACCAAAGAGAACGGAAAGAATAGGAGCAATCATTTATTGAGCAACTATTATGGACCAGGTAGTTAAAACAGTATCCCGTGTTGTGAGATAAATTGTGTTCCCACCAAAAGATAGGTTGAATTACTAACCCCTGAACTGTGAATGTGATTTTATTTGGAAAATAGGATCTTTGCAAACATAATCAAGCCAAGGTAAAGTCATACTGGATTCGGGTGGCCCCAACCCAGTGACTGGTTTTTTTTTTTTTTTCTTTCCTGGATCTATACCCAGGAGTGGAATTGCTGTGTTATATGGTAGTTCAATTTTTATTTTTATTTATTTATTTTTCTATTTTATTATTATTATTTTTTATTAAACATCTTTATTGGAGTATAATTGCTTTACAATGGTGTGTTCGTTTCTGCTTTATAACAAAGTGAATCAGTTATACATATACATATGTTCCCATATCTCTTCCCTCTTGCATCTCCCTCCCTCCCACTCTCCCTATCCCACCCCTCTAGGTGGTCACAAAGCACCGAGCTGATCTCCCTGTGCTATGCGGCTGCTTCCCACTAGCTATCTATTTTATGTTTGGTAGCGTATATATGTCCATGCCACTCTCTCACTTTGTCCCAGCTTACCCTTCCCCCTCCCCGTATCCTCAAGTCCATTCTCTAGTAGGTCTGTGTGACTGGTGTTTTTATAGGAGAAAGGAGAGGGAGATTGAACACAGAGACACAGAGACATACAGAAAGGGGAGAAGAGAATGCCATTTGATGTCAGAGGCAGAGATCAGAGTGACGCAGCTGCAGGCCAAAGAATGCCAAGGTTTGCTGGCAACCACTAGAAGCTAGGAAGAGGCAAGGGAGAATTCTTCCTTGAGCCTTCGGAGGGAGGCTGGCCTTGCCTACACCTTAATTTTTAACTTCAAACCTCTAGAACTGTGAGAGAATAATTTCTGTTATTTTAAGCCACCTGTTTGGTGGTACTTTGCTAATGCAGCCCCAGGAAACGAATACAACCCTGCTTTATAATTGAGGACACTGGAGCTCAAAGATCTTATGCAAGTTGCTCAGGATCGTACAACTAGTAATTAGCAGAAACAAAAGTCCAAGCAAAGCTGTCTGGCTCCCAAGCCCATCCTGCCAATTGCTATCTCCAATCTTGCCTACTCTCCTGAATCATACCTGTAATATAATCATACCTGTAATGTCTACTTTATATTGTCATTTGCATGAAGATAGGCATCTCTTCCATGCCATGCTCTGGGACAGTGTCTTGGAGATTAGTCTTTTCCTGCCTTCAGACTTGGACTGAAACTCATGCCACAGGACCTCTCGGTTCTCCAGCCAGCTAAGTGTAGATCTTGGCATTTCTCAGCCTCCATAATCATGTGACTTAATTCTAGAATACAATAGAATAGATAGACATCCTACAACCTATTGGTTCTGTTTCTCTGAAGCTTGCTTCAGTGACTGCAGGGACTCTCTCTGGAAGGCAGCCAAAGTGGCATTGGCTGCTGTCCAGTGGAAGTGTCCAGTGACAGGGATGGTAGCACTAGAAATGTCAGTGTCCAGCTGCTGTCCCTTGCTCTTGTCACTTTTCCACATATGTCCTTGACAATCCTGTGGGCTACCTAAGTTCCTTTCAATAAATTCCTTTTCTGATAAAATCGTCCAATCCGTCTCTGTTACTTACTATTAGTTACAAAGGGACTTGTAAATGTGTCTGATAAAACCGGGTCGTTTCCTGCTTATCCAGTTTCATCACATATCACCTCTCCACTAGGTCCCTACACGTCATCCCTCCAGGTCTTTTTCTCCAAACTCTTCCCACCTTGAGTCTTTGGTGCTCGCCTTTCCCCGGGTGTACGTGGAGGCTCCTTCATGTTATTAAAGATTCAGCTCAACGGATCCCTTTCAGGGAGAACTTTCCTGATTGTACGATTTAAAGCGAACACTTCCCCACCAAGATGCGTTTACTAATTACTCTATTTTATTTTCTATATTGCACTTGTAACTACCTACAAGTTTATTAGTCATGCTTTTACTCGTTCATGGTCTACCTCACCCATTCGAATTTATCCCAGCAGAGCAGGGACCCCCTCTCCCTTCTGTCCTGTCAGTGCTGCCTCCTTAGAGCCTGGAATGGTGTTAGGCACATGACCAATGTGCAGGAATCATTTGCAGAATAGAGAAAAGGGAGGCCCCTCAAGGGAGATGCCCAGGCCAGACTTCTCGGTGAGAAGGGATCACTCTTCAAGCTTGAGCATTAATTTCTGAGTGCAGTAAACTCGTGAATTTTGTCTTTCTGTGGAGCCAAGCTTTGTCCCCCTCAGGGTGTCAGCAGGGGTGGTTCTGTCCATGTCGACTGCTGCCATTTAAACCCTGAAAACTGCTAGAGTGTTTGACAGTAAAACGTTAGCAGGCCAAAAGCCGTGATCACCCCAAGCTACAAATGTCATCAAGAGAGCCCTGGCTGTGTTGGCAAGAAAGGGCACCCAGGGCTACTTTTCCCTGAGAAGCAACAATAACAACAACAAAAAAGATTTATTTCTTTGCTCTGGTCTGCCTTCATTCTATTCTGATGCCGCTTGCTAGAGGAAGAGGGACGGACGAAGAGCAGAGGAGGGTCTGGTTTTCCATGCTTTGGAGAATGTTTGTAGGGCCAGCTGGGCTGGGATGGGTAGGGGCAGGAAGACCAGGGATACAGGGAGAGGGGTGGTGGGGAGAAAGGGAGGATGAAAAGAGCAGATATCAGAGGGCTGAAGGGAGTTGAAGGGAAGGAGAGGAGGGAGCAGAGAGAAAAATCAGACAGAGGGAAAGAAAAGAGGATGGAGCAAGGGAAAAAGAGAAGGAAGGGAGGTGAAGGAGGAAAGAAAAGGAAAGGGAGAGCTGGGGAAGAGGATGAGGCTGGGGAAGGGAAGACAAATTTAGGGAACTGTAGATCCTGGGCCAGGTATTTTTGTATTTTTAGTTTGTTTTTTTGGTACGCGGGCCTCACCCGTTGCGGAGCACAGGCTCCGGACGCGCAGGCTCAGCGGCCATGGCTCACGGGCCCAGCCGTTCCGCGGCATGTGGGATCTTCCCGGACTGGGGCATGAACCCGTGTCCCCTGCATCGGCAGGCGGACTCTCAACCACTGCGCCACCAGGGAAGCTCATGTTTGTTTGTTTTTGAATGCTGATAAGAGCAAGTTCCCTCTGGGAGTTACTGAAAGGAACTCCTGCGTTTTTAATCTGGATCCCATCTTCCCCTCCTTTCTCTACCCTACCAATCCTGTTCAGTACCCACGGTCATCGGCACTGACCCACTGACTGCGTGCCAAACATTGATTTGAGGACCTCACCTGTGTTGACATTTAATCCTCATAGGAACTCTGTGAGGTGAAGTCAGTACTATTAGCCCCATTGTTTTTCAGATGAGAAAACTGAGGCACAGAGGGGTTACGTAACTTGCCAAAAGTCTCATGTCTGATGAACTGAAGGAGCTGAGATTCAATTCTAAGCAAGTCCACCTTCTCAAACACCCCCTCATTCAGTACATATTTACTGAGGAGCTACTATATTCCACGCACCATGATTCCCCTTCCAATTCCCCAGGCAAAGCTAACTGAGCCCTTTGTGCTCCCAAGGCACTGTGTGTACCCTGATCCCCTGGTAATGGGTTGTACACGTGTGATCCATCTCCTCCAGGAGCCCAGACGTTTCTTGAAGGCACCATCCACGCTTTGTTTTTTGTTTGTTTGTTTGTTTTTGCGGTACGCGGGCCTCTCCCTGTTGTGGCCTCTCCCGTTGCGGAGCACAGGCTCCGGATGCACAGGCTCAGCGGCCATGGCTCCCGGGCCCAGCCGCTCCGCGGCATGTGGGATCTTCCCGGACCGGGGCACGAACCCGTGTCCCCTGCATCGGCAGGCGGACTCTCAACCACTGCGCCACCAGGGATGCCCATGCTTTGTTTATCCCTGTATGCCTGGCACCCAGTCCTGAGCCTCCTACGGGGGAGGTCCTCGGAAAATGTTTGTTGGATAATTGGGAGTCAATGATTGATTAATTAATATCACCTGCTGTGACTTTGAAGCTAGTGCCTCCGGTTCTAGAATAGCAGGCTTCACTTGGCTAGTGGGGAAACGCCAAAGCAGCAGCTAAGGTAGCCAAGAGAGAAAGCTGACAGTTGCCTGTCTGAGACCGGATGCATCTACTTCAAACCTGCGCAGCCCAAAGTAAGATTGGGGATGCGGGTGAGGCAAGCAAGGGAGAGCGATCGGATCGCCAAAGCCAGGCTAGGAGGCACTTTTCCAAAACTTATGTTTCCCAGGAAGCCGTGCACATCCCAGAGGGTTCAGTCCTGACACTGTGTGTCTGGGTTCTGAAGCCATGGCTGGGGCTGCACCTGTTATTTGCTCACATCTCAGAGAGGGCCTGGGTGGGACAACACACAAAAGCAAAGTCATTGCCCATTCTTAGCAGATTCTGCTGCATTCACAGAATCACAGACCCCAGAGATCAACCAAGCCAGTGGTGTTTACAACCTTTTTCTTGCTTTGGGTAGCAGACATCTTTCTTCTAAGCAGATATACGGACCAGATAAACGTCAGGTAGTTCTGGTTAAACCAAGGGTGGGAACTCAAAGTCCCCCCCACTCCCATCCTCCTGTTTACTGAGTATTTTGGAAATCGCTGATACATTGTGACCATCTCATTTCAAAGATGGTGAGTCCAACCCCCGCCCCCCGCCCCCACACACAGAGTTTAAACGACCCAGCAGAAGGCACCTGGGCGCCGAGCAGCCTTTGGTGGGATTGGGATTCGACAGATCTGAAGAGGTTTCCTCCATTATGTCCTGCTTCTTTTGTAATCAATACAAGTCCACTAAAAACAATGATGGGGACGGTGCCGTGTACTATCGAGCATGTGGCTGGCAGGGCCCACAACTGATGTGCTGCTGCTGGTTGGGACCAGCCGACAGACGGGTTAGACAGATAGTGAAGCCCTGAGTTATATTCTGTGCACTTGCAAAACACTTGACAGGTCAAAAAACTCTATTTTCAGATGCGGCAGTATAATTCGTTAGAAGGTTAATTTGTGTGACGGGCAGAAGCTGCTGGAAGAAAACATCCCCTCCCTTTTGGAGCCTTCCTTTTTTAAAGCCTAGATTCATAGAAGGCATTATGCTAGGTTTTTCCTGAAAGGGTGGGGAGGCAAGCGGCGACCTGCCAGGGAGGCTGGGGACGTATGTGGGGAGACTGTCGAGACCCACAGGGTGGAGGAAATGGAAAGCCAGGCCCTCCAGGTGCTCCAGGAAGACCATGAATTGAGTACTGTCCTGCCAACACTTAACCTGGATTATCTCATTTAATTCTACAAACAGCCAGTGAGCTAGGAGCTGTTCTTATTTCTATATAATAAATGAGGCAACCGAGGCTCAGAGAAATTACATGACTCACCTGAAGTCTTAGAGCTAATAAATGACAGAGCTGGGATTAACATTCAGGTCTTCTCAACTCCAAACACCAAACATTAATCACAATAATGTTCTTTTTACAATTTCCTTAATCTAAGGTGGAAGCTGATGGAATATCCCAAAGTGTAATTCAGCAATGGTACAATATAGTCTCGTCCATGCACATAACATTCTTATGTTCATGGATAGAACTTGCATTTCCTAGGGGAGGAGAGATGAACTGATTATTCTTTAGACAATTGTGCATAAGCACTGTTTCCATCAACTAGGATTTTGATGGATTCAGAATGTCAGGGAGTTGGAGGTTATACGGCCTGAAAGTACCTGGCATACAGTTGTTTTCATCATCGGTTAAAAGCGGGCTAAAGCTTTACTAATCAGCCCAGACAGGGGTAAGGATTGACATTCTTGGGGATAGGGGACTTAGAATCATTGGAGAACAGTTCAAAGAGAAAGTGATAGCCCATTGTTGTCTGAGCAGTGAATATCTAATGTAACCCTGGTGTGGTCTGGCTTTATTTATTTTTTTGCGGTACGCGGGCCTCTCACTGTTGTGGCCTCTCCCGTTGCGGAGCACAGGCTCCGGACGCGCAGGCTCAGCGGCCATAGCTCACGGGCCCAGCCGCTCCGCGGCATGTGGGATCTTCCCGGACCGGGGCACGAACCCGTGTCCCCTGTATCGGCAGGCGGACTCACAACCAGTGTGCCACCAGGGAAGCTCCAGTCTGGCTTTATTTTAATCATAGGCAAATGAACTGTAGATGCATATGTGTAATTGGAAAATAACTCCTTCTCTTCCAATTTCCTTTAGACATCTGAGAAAAGCTAATAATCTTCCTTTTAAAATTCACTGAATAAAAATCAATCCAGGCACACTAATATACCTTCTACTTTCTCAGCCCTTTTTTACTTACTGAAGGATATTATACTTTCAGATTTAATTAACCTTTAATGAGCACATGCACCTTACCTGGCACTGCTCTAGGCCTTCACATGTGGATTACCTTTATCTAATAAACGGACTAAAATCTATTATCACATACTTCCCCCTGACTCTGCTTTTAACCCAAACAAACAAATGCATTCCAACCTCTACATTTGTTAGAAGTGGGCCCCAAATATAAGGTCTTAAACTTCCAGTAGCTAATGTGACGTTTCTTACCTGAAAATGCCAGGCTTTTGGTATGTCCTTGCAATGTGAAATTATAAGTTTCATTTACATGTAGTGATCTGGAGTGATAATCATGATACAGTGGAAATTAAAAATGTAAGTTGCAGAATATATAATCCCATTCCTTTAAAGAACAAGAAATATATATACAGAGAGAGAGAGATGAGAGACAGATAGATGATAGAGGTAGAGATATATTTGTATGAAATAGAAAGTTATGAAGGAACCATATCAAAGTTAACATCGATTACCTAAGAGAGAGTAACAGTTAATTTGAAAACAACAGCCTTTGTGCTGCAGAAGACTGGAACACTTGCAGACAAGGAAGGTGTACTTCCTCCAGTATCTTTCTGTTGAGTCAAAACAGGAGTCTCTGTTTAATGGCTGGGAAATGCTCCCCAAGTGCCCTTGGACAGGAAATCTTCCAGCAGGAGGAGACATCGTTGGCCAGTCCAGAGTTGGGATGGGATTTTTAAGCTGCTAGACTGCAGGGAACTTTCAGGGGTTTCCCAAATGTGGTCTGTGATGGACTAGAGAGTCTGGGGGCTTGCTGTGGGAAAGGGAGGGTAAGAGCCTGCCAGGCGGGCCCCTGGGACCCCATTGCTACTGAATGTTTTGCTTACTGGGATTTCCATTTAACTGGGGATTCAGCAGCGACCCCAGCAAAAGAAATTGTAAATTTCTGATTCCATTGAGAAGGACTTTGGAGTCAAACAAAATTTGCTTACACTCCCTGAGTCTTAGTTTCCTCACTTGTGTAATGCAGATGAAGTCCTACCTCCTAGGGCTGTTTCGAGGATAAGATGAAATAATGCAAGTTAAGTGCCTAGTGCTTGATAAATGGTTATGTGAAAGGAAAAAGGCTCACCTGAGTGGTAAATAGAGGCACGGGTAGGGCAAGTGACGGGCTTGGAATACCTTCCATGGTACAATTATCTTCAACTTTTCCTGTCACCTTTAGACATTATTCATTTCAGAGACCTGGGTTTACCTGGACCTGTGGTTGTCACCCACACATGCTGTGTGCACCTGGGGACTTCCGCCTTCACTGTCTGTTTAAAAAAGTCATCTCCTTTTGCAAGGTCAGATATCTAAGTCCTGGTCATCCTGGGAGGGAGGAAGGGCCATAGAGACCCACAAAGTCCAGTAAGTAAGTATCATGGTGGAGAAGACCCCTTCTTGTATGTGATGCCAGGAAAAAATGTGAAGGTTTTACTGAGTGAGGCTAACCCAGGTAGTCTGACTTGATTATAATAGGACAATAGAGGCAGTGTGACACAGTGGTTCAGAACCTAAACTCTGATGCTAGACTCCCTGGATTCAAATCCTGCTTTGGCAATTTACTAGCTAATGAGCTTGGTCAAGCTACTTGATCTCTCTATGCCTTTGTTTCCCCATCTATAAAATTACATAGGGTCGTTGTGAGGATCAGATTAGTTAATGTACGTAAAGCGCTTAGAACATAATTAGACCTATATAAGGATGCTGTATGGGTTAGCACATATACTGCATTCCCCATACCAATGTCTAGGCAGACATAACTAATCAACAGCAGCATTCTTTTTCACTCAACCTGTTTGAGGTCCCTGTATCCTTCCCAACAGTCACTCCAAGTAGTTGTTGATTGATTAGCTCACCCAATGAAAACTGTTTTCACATCCTAGTCAACTGGAATATTTGGATATAAGCAGTGGAGAAAGTCAGTTTACCCATACCAGTTTTCTAGACCACACACTCCCCAAGGATAAAGCGTACCCTGATTAGCGGCAAATGATGCCATTTAAGGGCTGTTTGGCCTTTAGGCCCAGGAGCCTGTTGTGTCAACACAAGTGTTTTCAGCTGCCCTAGAATACATTCTGAGACAAGCAACCACGACAAGAGTGCTTGCCTGTCCTCATTCTTCATTACCTATAGAACAAGAGCAGCTGCTAAGCCACAGACCACAAAGAAAAAGTCAGTCTCACAAAATACACCAGGGTCCTGCTGATGTGCCTGAAAAAGCATACACAGTTCAAAGCCAACCACGGACGGAGACATCTAGACGAGCCACTTGAGAACATTTATTTCAATTAGGAGCCTTTACCCTGAGGACCTAGCCCCTGTGAGGTTAAACCCCTCAGTCGAACCCACATCATAAAAGCTGCATTTAACCAACAAAAGTGGAATCAACAGTGAAGGAGACATATGGGCGACAGCTTAATTTATGAGCAACAGTAACAACTGTTGAAGCAAAGGCAAGGTGGTATGTTCACCTACACGCTCACTGATCTGCAATTCTTGATTTGCCCTTTCTCCAATGCCTCTCTCTGCACTTCAGACCCCAGCCCCTTCTGCAAACCCAACATTTTGTTTTTCTCACAAGGCTCGAATGAACAAGACTGTTCTTTGAAATATAAAGGCAAAAATGTTCTTGAAGGATATGAGGAAGGTCCCATGGTGCATAAGGGAGGGGGCAGATCATGAACCTGGGAAATCAACAGATGATCCTGGAGCCTCACATTAACTTCGACTTCAACCACCATTCTCACCAACATTTAGAGGAGCTGGTAATAGGGAGCAAAATGGTTGATTTGCTTTCTCTACATTTTCTTGTATTTTTGAAGGGGAACTGAAATGGCTAAAACATCATCCAGAACCCAGAGAAAGACCATAAGGAGCTTGCCTATACACCAACTAGTTTATAGTGATTCGGATTCAGAGATCAAACAAACTAGAGCTTGCCTCTCAACTCCGCTGCTCATGGCTGTGAGGTTTAGGGCGAGGCAGTTTTCTCACCTTGAGACGGAGATAAATCACACCTACCTCCTAGTGTTATTCTGAAGCTTAAATAAGGTAAAATGTGTAAAACATCTGTTGGAGGACAGGGAGAAAAAAAATGCCCATCGAAATGAGAAATTGTCTTGAGACCGAAAAATGAGGCAGGCAGCTCGATTTAATCAACGGATCAGTTTATCATAGGGTAGCTTACTCACGGGGTGGATTGGGCAGACAATGATCTAGAAGTATTTGCAGCTGCACTCCACACTGCCGAGGGGCCACTGGGATACTTTTATAGATAACCTAGGGTATGGGGGTACGTGCTTGGAAACAGGGAGTGCATTCCTAAGTCAAGATTTATGAATGGGTAACTAGTCTCACGGGCGCCGGGAATACATCAACAAAGGATTTCATCATGGTTTGGAGACTACCAGAGCATAGAGGCCACCTGGTTGTAATGATTAGTAAACGATATCTATTAACTACAAAGCCCTTAACAATAAAGAAGTGATTTACCGCACAGCATAATCCTGGGTAGGGACAGTGGAAGAACAGGAGGAACTGTGTGGGCCCAAGATGGCATCAGTAATGCTAACAGTCATACAACATCCGATGTAGGTCCAGGTAAAGAGTAGGCGTTCAACAACTGGTAGCCATCATTATCTTCATCACCATTGGCATCATCATCACTGATAATACCCAAACAAGGCAACCTATCAATTGTCACTGTTATTTATATGACCGAAACATCTAATCTAGAAAGATCCCAGAGACATAAATGACTGCGTGCGTGTGCTGTGAGCGCCAAAAATGTGCCGTCATCTTACAAGGCAAGAATTATTGAAAATTAATTCATTTAAATTATCTGAATACTCATTAACTGCAAACAAGCATGAGATAAAATTTTGGGATAATGTTCTAAAACTGTATCATGGGGATGGTTGCACAGCTCTATAAATTTAATAAAATCACTGAATTGTACACTTACAATGAGTGGATTTCAATGTTAATTATACCTCAATAAAGGTGCTAAAAAAAAAGTCTCCCTAGGCAGGCGCTGAAGGGGGATTCAGATGACAGGAAGAACAGAAATTACCTTGCATGCAGCATAGAAAGACAAAAAGAAGGAAAATATGAAAGATTAAGAGACATGGAGGGCAGAGTGAGGGGCTCTAAGATGAAATGAATTGGAATCCTAGATGGAGAACTGAAACAGGATGGGCAGAGGCAATTTTAAAAGGGCTAAGGATTTGCCAGCATCAGTGAAAAACACCAATGCATAGATTCAGAGTCCAAAGAATCTCGAATAAGATAAATAGAAAGAAATTCGAGCTTAGATATATAATAGTGAAACCAAAGACAGAATGTTAGAAGCAGTAAAGAAAAAAAGATAACTATCTTCAAAAGAACAATAGACTGACCTGGCTTCTCAACAACAACAATGGAAACCAGAAGAAAGCATGGAAATAAGCATGCTGAAGTTGCCAACCTTGAGTTTTATATCCAGTGAATATATCTTTCAAGAATGACGGTGAAGTAATTTAGACAGCAAAAACAAGATTTCCCACCTACAGACCTTCACTAAAATAAAGTTCCTCCTCTGTGTTTTACAATCACTTTAACTCTTCATTTCTTCCACATGCTGGACCTTGAATATTCCCAAAAATCTAGACAAGGGTTATTAGATTTAGCAAACAAAATACAGGACACCCAGTTAAATTTGAATTTCAGATAAACAACAAATACATCTTTAGCATCTATGTGTCGCCAATATTGTATGGGACATTTAACTGGGTGTCCTCTGTTTTATCTGGCAACACTAGTATATACAAGGGGAGAAATGTTAGAGACAGAATTGGAATCGTCTGTTTGTAGGTGATGGCCACATCCCAGGGATGAGATGAAACAGACTAGGGCTTGATGGGAGAAAAGACATGAAGGGCCAGACTCTGTGCAACTCTGACCTTTGAAGGGGTGATGGAGGAAAACAGAGAGGAGGAGAACCAGTGAGGGCAGGCCAGGGGGCAAGTTCCAAGGAGAAGCATAAAACTTCATTCATTCAACAAGTATTGAGTGTCCACTACAGACCAGGTACTGTTCTAGGCACTGTTCTAAATAATCAAATAATTGAAAAGAGTGCTCTGAAATCGGCACAATGAAACGTAGTGATCATTTAAGGGTTACGGGTAAGTCTCTCCTTAGGCTAACTCCAATTGCGAAGTACAGGCTTCCTGGAGAAAGCTGAGACTTCTAAGGCATCTCCATGGGAAAGAGTGCTGTGTTACATGAGTGATGTCTGCACGGACATGGATAGCGAGATGCCAGCATGGGAAGACCAGGTACTTGCCACCACGGAGGTGCAGAGACTTCATATACCACTAAGCAAACTTGGGCAAGTCTTTACCTCCTGCAAACTCGTGAGCAATTTAACCTCTGGAGTGTCTAATTTTAACAAGTGAATGATAACCAGAGAAACTAGTGACCCACCACATATAGGTATTTCATGTTAATTAATTTTAACACCGACTATAGTATCGGTGGGGAGCAGATAACACAAAAAAATCAAAATAATTACAGTACCAGGCAGAATAGATTGATAAGAGCAATAAAAATGATGGGTACCAAATGTCATGGGGATTCAAAGGCAACTTCCAATTGAGTTTATTTCCCTGGTCTTGAAGGGTGGGGGGCTTGTTGGGAGAGAAGAGACAACATAAAGTCAGAATGGATGGAAGCAGAAGAGTGGGGCATATTTATGAGTCGAGGGTCACATGAGAGAAGCGTGGAGAGAAGGCTGGAGCAAGAATAGAGAGCCTTGAATTCCTGGCTAAAAAGTTGGGATTTTAATAAAACACAGAAATCTCTATAGCAAAGTCAATTTTCACCAGCAAACTAGTATGGTACTGTTTGCATTTTACAGAAAGACAACAGGTAGAAGCACATTTTTGACCGTAGAGTTCTATGCGGGGTAACCGGGAGCATCTTCTTCCTTCCTAACGAGCCTAATCAGCCATGACAAAGGTCACCATTTTTTAATTTTAATTTTTATTTTTTTTGCGGTACGCGGGCCTCTCACTGTCGTGGCCTCTCCCATTGCGGAGCACAGGCTCCGGACGCGCAGGCTCAGCGGCCATGGCTCACGGGCCCAGCCGCTCCGCGGCATGTGGGATCTTCCCGGACCGGGGCACGAACCCGTGTCCCCTGCATCGGCAGGCGGACTCTCAACCACTGCGCCACCAGGGAAGCCCAAAAGTCACCATTTTTGAATGCTATTTATGTAATAGGCATATGAACAAGGTGGTCTGACAGCTTCATTTTAGTACATTGAGGCAGTTACCACGGTTTTGGAAAATGAGATTTCAGGAGTTCATCTGCCCAATGTCACAGAGCAATAAGGGGTCGAGACAAGGCTGGCACCTTTGAACCCAGTGAGAGACTGGACACCAAGCATCTACTTTGTGATTAAAAGCTGGGCCAGTGAAGGTGACAGCTACATTAATAATATAAGGGCCAGGGATTGCTTCTAACTCTTGATTACACACACATGAGAAAGTCTAAATGACAATGAAACCATTCATAAAGGATTTCTTTGTTTTGTGGTCAATTAGCATTCATTCCTGTCAGTAATAATATAATGGAAAAACGCTTGACTGAGTTGTGGGTCTGTTTTTCATTGATTATTGATGTTTCTGGCCACACCATTCCCTCCTGATTTTAAAAGGATTCTTCTTCATTACAGTTCACCGTTCACCCCTTTTCCCTCTCCTTCCAGGAGTTACTTCTGCAGATGTAGATGCCATGTCAAAAAAGAAAATAAAACTGATGGTGTTTTGTGTGCTTAACTCATTTTTAATAGGATTTTGTGGTTGGGGGTGATTCTTTGTTTTAAGCTGGAGTAACACTCAGGCTCTATGCAGGTTCCAATGGTCTGGACAGTCCCTGCTGATCACAAAGGTTGCTCCAGCCAAAGGACAGTACCAAATTAAAAGGCACAAGTCACCTCCCTCCAAGCAAGTGATAGAACTTCACTTTGTTCCAGAAGCAAGTGAGAATGAAGATGAAAGGGTGGAACATGGACATGTCAGAAGGGATGTTAAAAATCCAAGCCAACAAGAATACAAACCACGTTCTTGGGATTCCTCATGTCAACCTTGTGAATTACTTTACTGTTCATATTAATTTTTAGACAATCTCTTTTAGGAAGAAACATGCCAGTTATATTAGATTGAACCACATAAAATTGCTGCTAACCAGGATGGTCATTTCACATGAGTCAACCTAATAATCATCACAGCACTGTGCAGTCATCTCAATGTGTTCTACATTTATTTCTCAATTTAAATGGAGACCTTGGGCTGTAGAGAGAAAATACAGCACATACAAATTCTTAACAGATGTCTGTTGAATCTTTAAGTATATAAATCCTAGCAATCTGGTAGCCTCGCGTGTATCTTACGCATCCTAGGTACAAACCATTCTAATGTCAGGGTGAACGCACTTTAACACTTTCCAGTTTAATTTCCCCGAGTCTGAAATAATTAAAACTTCCACTTGATTTATATATTTACACTTTTATTAGAATTCTTCAGAACTGTGAACAATTGGACAACATATCAGAGAAAAAACATATAGAACATCAACATCCTTTAAACTTGCACCGCTTACATATTTACACATAAAGTTACTTACTGTATATATAAAAAATATTTTCAAGGACTCATGGGCTTGGGAATATTCAAAAGACATTATTGCTACATTTCAATATTTACCAAAAAAAGCCACAAAATAATTTCAAACATTAAGCCACTGCCAAAGAAACATGGGATGTAAAAAAAAAAAAGAAAAAAATTATAAAAATATAAACTTTCAAGAATATCCAAGACAAAACTCTCAGTGAAGTGCCCCTGAAGTACCTAGACATCTACAATTAACAACCATTTTTCTTACTATAATCAAAGTCAATAGAAACACAAAGGAAATTTTCAAAGTATGGCAAACAGCGACAACTTCTTACGTGACAACAAAACGCCCCAACCTGTTACCTTTGGAAAGGTGCGAGAGCATAGAACTCCAGTGCAAATGGTTACTTCCAGATAAATGGCCACAGTTCTCTAAATGAAAGCTAAGAGACCTAGGAGGAGAAAACCGTGAGGGCAGCATACCTGAATCTCACGAGACAACACACAAACCTTGCCATGTACCCATGGATCTCTTCCAGTTGGGTAGGAAAAAAAAAGGTAAACTCTAACAGTAATATCCAGGCTACAGCCGAAAGTGTAAAATTTAAATCTGTTTCAGTGGGAAAGTAGCATTAATAAGGTCTAAGGAACAGGTAGAGTATGTTGAGTATAAATAACAGAGTGCCTTAAGTGCAGGTGGATTGCAAATCAACAGGTCCTTAAGCACTGCACCTCCTATATGCCTCTATGTAAGCTTTGGTAAGCTTCTCTACACAGCTAGGTGGAGTGAAACAAGAGCTGTGCTGAAGAAAGCCAAGCGACTTCTTGGGTACTGAAGGACCCTCTTGGGCTCAAGGCAAGACTACTCCCAAAATATTTGTCTACAAGCATACACACGCGCGCACGCACACATACACACTTATATAGATACTGGCCCAGTGTCTAGGACATGTCTGTGATGGAGGCTGAATTTAAAGTTTACTTCCGGCTACAGAAGAATCCAACTGAGACAGTACTGTTTTGTCACTTCTGCCGGAGTCATGCAGTAAATCGGTCACTTTTTCAAACGGCATCAAATCCACTGAACACAATGCCATTCTGAAGCTGGTCAGCTTGTTCTGGACAATCTCTAGAGCAAGTTCATCGGCTACAAAGGAGATCTCTGTTAAGACTGTGCTTGGCAATTATGTGTTTTCTTTAAAAAAGAAAAAAAAAAAAGCACTAACGGTTTCCTTCAAACTTGTCTGGCTCTTCAGCTATCCCTACACACAGCAGACTCAAGCCAGAATCGTATCCAGAAACTACATCGTGTGGGTTTCCCCCCTCAAATATGTGAATCTGTACAATTTACAGATGGGTATATACAAAATGCAGGCTGGGGAGGCCTTCTCTCCAATTCAGCTCCCTAATTGTGAACTCTATTTAGAAAACAGGTCAGGACCACAAAGGCTCACACCCAGCAGTCTTTATTCGTGCCTGGAAAGCATTTTTCCAAGGCCTACGTCTCACTCCCAGCATGAAATACTAGATTTCTTGAGCCCAGATACTCATAGGCTTCTGCCCTTTGAATAACATTCTATTTTCCACATCAAGGGATGAGCTTTCGGTTTCTAATCCTGCCGCATCATCGTATCATTACGGATGGTTATGAGGAATGAAGGTGACTACTGCCATGTATTCAAATAAACTATCAACTATACTTTTCAGGCAGAAATTGGAGAAGCCCTGGGAAGGACTCAGGGTGTCTATAGCCCATCCCACCCACCCTTTCTCCAAGTCTGAAGTTATTCCGTTAACGGGGGCTAGCTTGCTATTGGGAACATATGCAGCTCAATGGTAGCGGATGACAGAAATCATCGGCCACTAAAGTATGCTCATAAAGACAGGAGTACAGTGGGGTGTCCATTACCCTGGAGGAGGATTCGAGTCGAAGGAAAACAAAATAACCATTATGAAAACCAAAAGAATGGGGGCCGTTCTTGTCGGGGAGCCCCCCAACACCGACCCCCAGATGTGCATTCTGTTTCAGACGTCTTCGTGGACAAGCAGAGGCTGCGTGGAGGATGTGCTGCTGCCCACCGAGTTGATCCGCACGGAACGGTCCACCGAGGGGGTCTCCCGATGGGGGCTGCAGTTCGCCAAGTTGGAATAAATCTGAGGAAAGCAAGTCCGCAGTTAATACACCAGCCCCCATAACGAGCACAGCAACAAAGGGGCACGTCTGCAGCCTCAGAATCACAACTTATGAAGACTCCTAAAGCCAGAAGGTTTACAAGACCTTACAGCCAAGAACCAAATCATATTGACCAAAGACAAGCTTTGTTCTATCCCTCATTTTCCCCAAGGTCTGACTACCTAAGAAGTGATGGTGCAAAATGTGCTTTTCTGCTGGGACACATCTGGGAAAGAGAATGATCTAACTTTTATAAAAGGTGTATAAATCTCTACAGCCAACTCCAATCCAAAGGCTGATGTCAGTCACTAAGAAATCGGTGGTCCTTCCGGGGGTCTTCCATTGAGAACCGGGCTCTTGGGTGTGAAATGCTGTTTAATTCAAAATGTGCTTTGACACCCGGAAGAGCAAGCTTCAACCCAAAACTATCAGTGGTATATGCTGAAGAAAAGACAGTTCTAAACACACAAACCAGAAAAAAAGCAGGTTAAAAAAAATCTGAGTCAAAGTAAGGATCACTCATTCTTCCTTAAAAGCCAAACAAATGATGGATTTGAGTTTTGATTTCCCCCCTCCTCAAATCACTGGGAGGGATCTCCCAACTTCAAACAACGTCTTCATTCTCTATGGCTTGTGGCCATGACAGCTATCTGCCACATTCTGGCTATGCTTTCTTGAGCAGAAGGTTTATTTTACTGCAGCAACAAGCTGTCTTTTCTCTGATTTTATTCTAGTGCACATCACCCCAACCCTCCAAAGCCTGAATAGCCTGACACGTGAGGCAGAGCGCATGCCGACCCCATGACCAGCACTTGGGGTGGAAGAGGAAATGTGGCAAGTCCTTATGGAAACATCTATGTCCACACTTCTGAGTGCCAAGCCCTCTACTCTTTCACCTCCTTATTTCATAGCCCTTGGCCCAGAATGGAGGGGTTGGGTAAAAAGAAACTGTTTCCATTGCTTTACTTTCCTACCCAAAGCCCAATTTACAGCACAAGCCAAGGAGAGAAGGGGTGGGTAGCTTAGTCCTCACCCCCAGAGCCTGAGAAGGACACGCTTGGAACCAAGAGAGCAGAGGTCCTTTGCCCGGCTAGAGTGTACTCACGTGATTGGTGCTCTCTGAAATCTGCTTCTCAATCAGCTGCACAATCTGCTTAAATGTCGGCCTTTTCAGGGGATCAGCATCCCAGCAAGTCTTCATGATGTCATACCTGCAAAATGAGGGCCATTTATCACTCCTCAATGCCCTTCACTGGTCCTCGGGTGTATGCCATGCAGCAATTTCAAAAATAATTCCAGGGCTACGCAACTGGACATAGTGAATGACATGGGCATAAAATAAAACTGTGTCTATGAGATGCTGCCAAAACTTTCTGTATATTTGGTGACAAGAATTATGAAAATCAGCTACAGAAACGACCTTTGACCAAGATGTCATAAAAAGGGAACCAAGCGACATTTTAAACTGTGCTAGTGAAAACCCTCAACATCTGAGCTTGTCTTTAAAAAGGAAAATAAAAGGGGAAACATTATCTGAAGGAAGAATGTCCGGGCCCTTACATTTCCGCAGGTGCGTGCTCAGGGCTGAGCATTCGGAAACCTTCCTTGATCATCTTGTAGAATTTAGAATCGACTGGCATTCCAGGGTAGGGGCTGCTTCCTGAGGCACAAACAGTTTGCAATCAGTGTAACAATACGCAAGCAGGACGCTGACAACACCTTAAAGAAGATGCTCTAAGTCTGATCAAGGAGGCTTTGGCAAGGCTCGTTTTACCTAAAGAGAACAGCTCCCACAGAAAAATCCCATAGGACCAGACATCACTTTCAAACGTGTACACACAGTTGAAAATGCTCTCTGGTGCCATCCACTTCACAGGTAGCCGAGCCTGCAATGGAAGCATAACAGAGTCAACAATGTTAATTATGAAGCTCAAAAAAAAAAACAAAAAAAAAACGGAACAGAATATATTCCTATAAATGTTGCTTCTGCTGAGAGGTGGAGGTGAGAACTTGACGGGCATCTCACGAAGGCCCACCTAACCTCAGATGACCCCGACTGCCTCTGAAATAGGTGGATCACAAGTACAGCTGACCCTTGAACAACGAGGGTTTGAACTGCATGGGTCCACTTACACATGAATATGTCTCAATAATAAATTCTACACGGTCTGCGGTGAGTCGAATCCAAGAATGCAGAGGAACCGTGGATACGGAGGGCTGGCTCTAATTTATACTGAGATTCGTCCCTGCATTGTTCAACTGTATACTATCCCCACTTTCAAGATGGGGACATTGAGTCTGTACAGTGTGGTGGATAGGAGCACAGACAGTCAGACACAGATACATGGGTTCTAACCCTGGCTCCACCACTGGCCTTGTGTAACACAGAGGTTAGTTACCACTGAATGTTATTTACCCTTTTCCCTTGATAGAAACATGGCCTCCCACGGTAAGGACTGCATGGCCCAGCTCCTTCCCAGCTGCGTGCAGCCATGTGGCTCAGTTTTGGCCACTAAGGTATGTAAGTGTTGTGTGACAGCTTTAGGAGAACTTCCTTAAAATGAAGCTGGCATGTGCCCTGTGGCCTTTTCCTTCTTGTCTCTTCTGGATGTGTTGGCTGGCTCTCTCATGGCCATATCATGGACCATGAAGATAAGGGCTACACCAAGGATGGTAAAAAAAAAAAAAAAAAAGAAACAAAGGTGGAGGAATTCGCTCCCCCTAGTACATCATGGAACCTCCATACCAGGCCCGGCCTGCTACTCCTATATTTGTTTTACTTTTTTGGGGGTGTTCTGTCATATGCAACCAAAACTATCCCTTACTAATACAGTGGGAAAGTCACTTATGCATCTATAATTAAGCCTCAGGATATTCTTCTGTAAAGCAAAAATAATACTTCAAATTCCATGAGTTGTCTTGGGGGTTAAATGAGATAATATGGGTACCAGTGCTTAGCTGGGTACTGCTGACTCACTAGCGTCTGAAAACTTGCCCTGTACAAGCAAGCACGTGATAGAGAGTAGCGGATATGCTGACTATGACTATTCCAACGTGGTGAGTGGCAGATTTGGGGTTGAAATTCAATGGCTGAACTTCACATCCTGAACTCCTCCTGCTAACCTCGAGCCAAACTTTCCGTGACTAGTCCTCTTAGAGACATTTCTGAATTCCTGGATCTTAATTTACCGTAAAAAGCTAAATCAATCCTTCGCTTAATCCATTTAGGATTGAAAACTGGGAAGACAATTTTTTCTGGTCTTAAAGTTATTTTAGTCAGTAGGAAAAAAAAAATGCTTTCCAGTATCCCCTCCCAGATTTTATGCTAAAACTCTTATAGAGGCCCTTAACCTGAGATTTACAATGTGTCTTGAATTCAGGAGCTTGTGAACTTGGAAGGGAAAAAATTACATTCTTGTGTTGACTAACTAAAGTTGAGCATTTCCTTAAATTATAAATTCAGGCAATAAAGCACCAGGTCTTAGCAGTGCCTGTGACTTTGTCACCAACAGTAACATAGATACCTTCACATTACAGTTTTATATTCATCACTTAGACATTACAGTAGTTGTTAGACCCACAGTTAGAACATGTTATTCTGTGTAACAAAGAAGCACGTGTAATGAATATCACAGAGGTACTTTTTAATATTTTAATAACTTCATTTCCATTTAATGGCTTTTCTCAGTATCCTATGTATTTTATGCATTTAAAACAGTGTTCTGACAAGGGATCCACAGCTGTCACCAGACTATGATAGGGGCCACAGCACAAAAACGACCAAGAACGTGTGTGAAGAACTTTCAGAGAAACTGACACAACGAGGAGGTCTCAAATGACTATGATGTAAATTTGGGGCCAATAACATGTTGTGTGAGTTTCCCTGCTTTTAATTTTGTCCCATTAGGTCTCCTTACCCAGTAGCCTGGTGAAGGGTGATATCTGTGACTGGTTAGTAGAACTGGCTTAGCTGGAGTCCACAATCTGAAGCCTGGTGGGACCTAACCACCTGACCCATCCTTGTTAATTCCAACTAAGGTCACGAGCCAAGAATGGGCTATTAAGAAGCTGCAGCATAACCACTGTCATGATTACTTAGATTCTAAGTAAGACATCTAGCCATAATAATAAGTGCCTCATATAAGTATTAGCCACAGTGTGCCTGGCACTATTCTAAATACCCTACTATGTATATTAACTCATTTAATCCTCACAACAACTTCACGAGGCAGGTGACAGTATTATTACCAAAAGGAGAAAAACCAAGGTTCAGAGGTGCTGGGGTAATCCTTGCCAAATATCACACAACCACTAAATGATAGAACCAGGTTCGAACTCAGCAAGACTGGGTCCAGAACCCAGTAGCCTTCTGTCAATACTCAAAGGCCTGGATAGAGAACCACCTTTCATTCTTCCTTCCAATAGTGTACCAGGACGGAGAGGACTTGGTGTTATTAACACTCCTAGCCTTAGGGAGTTACTAGAAACGCATGCTATCATCAGGAAGTAAATCCAGGAACATTTCTGCAAAGAAACAAGTCTAGTACAGCCCACCCACAGAGATGCCATAGTGATGGAGAAGGAAATACTACATCATTATAAGGCACACAAGAGCTACCTCCAGGAACAGCTCTGGACCATAGGTATGGGCCTGGGAAAATAGATACAGAAGAATATATGTTCAAGACTATTGGCTTCCCATACTAATGGGATATTCCTCTAGAAATCATAGGCTCCGGTTTCAGCCTCTACTGACCCGTGTCATCTCAGACAAATATCACTAAAATACACTGTTTTTAGTTTCTCCAACTTTTAAAATGTGAAGACTTGCATTCTAATGCCAAGGGTTTGTCCTGATGATACAATGAAAACTGGCAATGAAAGCACTTTGAAATAAAATCACTATGTTCCGTAAGCCAATTATTCCTTATGAATGTCTTTAATAAGCTCTTGATTATAAGATTCAACATTCTATATACCTAACTCTGAACATTATCTTAGACTTAACATTATCTTTTTCACATAGCATGTCAATCTCAAAATAAAATTCTCCTGCTGTGACCTTCAGGTCCACATTTGTTTCACTTGAACAAAATCAAGTTCATTGCTATTCTCAGGCTATAATGAAAATCAAGGCTATTTCTGTTTCCTTCACATGCTCCATAATTACACAATTAGAATTAGGAATTCTATTATCGGAATTTTGCTAAAGTACACTTAATTTGACTGCTAAAATGCATGGTACCGCAAAGGTAGGATTTGCATTATGAAAATCCTAAAAAGCAATACTTAAGAAAACTTGAAACAAAAATCCTTCACTGGACTGTCAAGAGAGAGCGGGTACTCACATTTCCTTTGACCACATAATTAGAATCATTCTTGATGTCTCTGGCTAGACCAAAATCACAAATCTTTGTGATTCGACCATGAGTAAGGAGGATATTTCTGGCTGCCAGGTCTCTATGAATACACTATTAGGAGAGTGGGAGACAAAAGAAAACCATTTACATTTATTTTAAACTTTTAAAGAGTGAAAGCTATGTTTAATACTAGAATGCTGTTCATGTCATACAGTGCCAATACTTTTGCTTTACGTTTAAACTATTCAGTGCACCAAAAATAAATATCTAGATTACACTTTGAATGATGTTCAAATTTGTGTTTCACATTGTTAGGACCTTAATTACTATAATCACTTTCAAAACCAACTTGAATAAATGCTTCTGTTTTTCCTTAGGACTACTTTCATTCATAGGAAAATACATTATAAATAGTCCCATCATTTTTTTAAACGGAAAACTCATTTTACATGCTTCTCTTTGAATGTCCTTTTAAAGAGTTTCTAAAATGTCTACAACTTCAATCTGATACCTCCTAAGGACAAAGGGAAGAGGCTCTTTATTTCAGCCATCCTATATCCTCTTTGAGTTTGGTAATTGTTTGGAAATGTCACCAATGATAACTTAAGGGTAGGTTCTGTAACCTCATTCTATTCTGCTTGTCCCATTTCCTAAGGAATTCCTCTCACCCTTCCGGAGACCATGTTCCTTGTTTTGGTTCCATCATTCTCTTCCCACCCCCAACCTTCTGATCAAATGTTTATCGCTCTCTCTTGATTCCTTACTCCCCTGCACTTTGTAAACCATACATGCAATATTTGAGGTCTAACTTCAAAAAGACCCAAGTATATGCTTCACCGAGCACTGCAACTGCATGAGGTACCCCCTCCTTTGGCTGATCAAATAATTCTCTCTTTATTTTCTAAGAGCAGCTCCTATATCCTAAAAGCCAAGTTTTAAATGAATTCATTGCATATAAAAAATATATTCATAGAAAGCTTATTTAGACAAGCTTGCACTTTAAAGCTTACAAATGAGAACATGAATTCCGAAGAGACAGCAGTTAGAACATGAAGAAACTGTATTTCCTCTGCTTTTGGTTACCACATTTCAAATGACACTCTGCCTTCTAACTATGGCTCTAAAATGCCCCTTGGGGGCCATGGGGGCAAGGAGAGGACTCTTCTGAGAATCACCCTCACTTACATTCTTCGAGGCGAGGAATGCCATGCCCTTTGCCACCTGGTAAGAAAAGCTCAGCAAGTCCTCCAGGTCTAGGGCCAACTCATCATCTTCCATGATGGCAGGAGTCACGTCTCTTTCTATGTATGAACCTGGTAGGAGGAGAAGGGATTTTCCTAGCAATTAAAACCTTCAAGTAAGGACAGTAAAAGACAGTGACAACAATACCTCCAAGGGCTGGTAATCAAGGAACTGATGTTGAACTTGCAGGCAAATCACCTCCCCAATGTTAAGGACAGGTAGGTACTGAATCACAAAGCTAATATTCCCAATCCTGGGCTAAGTTACAAAATCTTCAGGGAACAAGAACAGTGGATGAATACAAAAGTCTCATATTTTTTATATGCAAAATATGTATTTGATATATTTTGATATGCATGTTATCATATATGCAGTAAAATGCTCAGATACAATAACACACGCTCTGACCCCAAATATCCACTTGCAACCCTTAACTGCCATTGACCACTGGCATTGCCACTGGATCCCGTGGCAATGGATCCTAGGCCATTGGATCCTATCCTAAAGGAGAACCGGTCACTACAGGAATGGTGTTAGATTCCACAGTGGTATGACAAACCCTCTGTCAATGAAGTTGTTTTTATTGCTTGATAGGTACCCACCTATTCTCGAAGATCTCCTTTTGTCTGCCTTGGTTGGTACAACATAAGAAACTCCGGGTTTCATGTCCATGTACTCATTAGTACTATCACCACTGGGAGAGATGAAACATGCATCAAATCATGATTAAATAAAATGGGAAATGGGGGAGCACACAAGGGCCAGGCTCTATCTCCCCATCCCTTTTTGAACATAAGAGGCTGCTTTTATTTAAAGAAAGCATTGCCAAGTTTCAATAAGGAAAATCTTGTTCAGTAAGATACGAGTTTTTTTTTTTTTTTTTTTTTTTTTTTTTTTTTTTGCGGTACGCAGGCCTCTCACCGTTGCGGCCTCTCTCGCCGCGGAGCACAGGCTCCGGACGCGCAGGCCCAGCGGCCATGGCTCACGGGCCCAGCCGCTCCGCGGCACGCGGGATCCTCCCAAACCGGGACACGAACCCGCGTCCGCCGCATCGGCAGGCGGACTCTCAACCACTGCGCCACCAGGGAAGCCCAGATACGAGTTTTTAATATTCAACATTCGGGTCCAATCCCCGGGAATTAGATGGCCGTTTTTGTGTTCAGTTGTAGATGGAACTCAGGTCAGAAATTTCCCATCTCTTGACGCCAGGGATTTAATGAGAAGCAGAGAACCAAAAGCATTATCCCACATTACTTCAAACTCTCTAAATTAGCCTCGAGAGAGACAAGATGAAAGAGACAAAGAACCAGAGCTTCTGAGATGTGTTATTAGTGGGGGAAGACAGAGATCACTAACATAGAGCAACTGATGGAAGAAGGGTTAAAAAAACCAAGTTTGGTTCAGATAAACACCAATAATTTGGATGATTTTCTGAACCATCTGGACCTCTTGAATCTGCAACATTTGGCTGGAGAGTCTTCAAGATTTCTAGTACTTCCTGCTTCTGATTAGCATAGAAACACCATGACAACAATCTCCTTCAGAGTGTGCTGGTGGTTCCAATCCCATATGGGATCCCAAAGCACAGAAAACACTACACAGGACTGAACAATTTAGGCCATTACTTCAGAAAGTTAAAAAATATACAAGGGGCCAAGGTTTTAGAAATAAGGCAAAGTGGCTCATTTATTCATATAAAGAGGATGTGCACTAGAGAAACTAACAAAAGATGGTTTGGTTTATACTGTATTTTACTTCCACTTGTCACTACTCAAAGTTTACAGGATTGAAAAAAAAATTAAAAAGCTTCACCTAGGATTTAAAACTTTAGCCAGAGGTATAGAAAAACACTTTAGGAGGTAACCGCCTATCAACAATATTTACCAAGGTTTCCTTGAGGGCCTGGGGTTAAGTTTAGGAGACAAGTCTTGCCTTCTCAAAATGTAGGGGATATAGCAAATAAAAAGGAAAGAGGAAACCCACCACACAACTGCAGAAATATAAAGTATAAGGGATTAGGCGCAATTACTAGGATTTCTGCTGGGCAGGGTGAGCTAGGAAATCTTAAATGGCAGATCTTAACAACACTTGGAAAGAAAAGGCAAGACGCGGCACAGAATTCTATTCTGGTTGTAAACTACACCAATTCTCCTTAAAGGAACTTGAAGCCCTTGACACATCATTCAAGTTCAGAATGGTATCAAGGATGAAAGAGATGAAAATAAGGCACAAGTTTTTAAAATGTGCTGGAGCAGTTGTGCCTTTGAGAGCATGAGTTAAGAAAAGAAAGGGTAAGGTATACAGAAATAATTCAGAGGTGGATGGAGAGAAACCTATGTGCAGAGAGCTGTCTGGAGCTCTTTGCCATTCTGTTAAAGGTTTTAAAGGAATTTACCGTGACAGTTTGGCAGCCTTTCCCACTTTCCCTATAAACAGTGTCTCACTGTAAAGACGCATACAGTACCCGGCTCAACAGCATAAAGAGAATGACACCAAGAACAGAACGATGAGAAGAGAAATAGGTACAGAATTCACTCAATTGAATAGAACTAAAGCTTAGAAAAACACTAAAGATGGATTTTTAAGAATCAACAGAAATTTAAGTTCAACGCTATTTCAATCCTTAAAAACACTATTTGAACTTTCTAAACCGTTCATCACATTTAAATGATTTAATAATTCTGGTTTTGTACCTCAAAGTACCTCAGGTTCACTTTTTTAAAGAATCAACCTTGATTGTAAACCCTCAGACTCCATGAACTGCCTGTCAACAGCTATTTATGTAAATCAGTCTTACCAGGAAGACTCCTTTGAATGGAGAAGGTTTTTATAAAGCGCCGCTTCTGCGTGATCTTCCTGCTTTGAGCAAATAAATGAATCACGCTTTCTTCTCAAAAAATTCAGAAGATCACCGTAGCAACAATATTCTGTAATGACCAGGGTAGGCCCTACGAGCATTTAAGAAAAGGTTAGAAAAAGGTGAGATATACAGACCATCCAGCCTCCCATAAAAATACCCAAGGGTGATCACGGCCATTCACACTCAGGTTCAAGGCTAAGCCTACTTAGTACAAGTACGATCCTATCTATTAACATTGCTTAGCAAAAAGCAGCAGAGTAACCTTTTTACCTGAATTTTTAAGTGATCAGGGGCCAGGCATGACTGCTGGTTTTAGACAAGAGTTATAGCTTTCACTGTTATATTATTATCAAGCCTGCTATTTGAAACCTTTGATTCACTTCTGTTTACAGTGGGGGCTCCATGCCTCTTGGTAACGTTATTATGGAAATGATGATGAGCACACACACACACACACACACACACAAAACTGTGGCATAATAGGAAAACCAACCACCAGAACCACCAGCTGAGACGAGGAGGTGGGGGAAACCCTGAAATGACAGGGCATCGCCTGTGTTCCAGGGCCTATCTGTCGAACTTTTTTTTTTTTTTTTGGTGTTGTGCACGCCTAAAGAACTGTAGCTCTGAAGTTAACAGGCAACTAATTAACTCGGGCAGAAATCTCTCAGGAACAATTGGTGATGTGGTGAAGCAACATTTATGGGGGCTGTTTTGAGAAATTATATAACCCTGTCAACTTGACAGTGGGTCTCTCCAGACCTTGAGGAATGGCTCATTTTACACATCTTTGTTCCTTCTGACCAAAATGCCTTCTGGCAACATCCCAGAAAGCCTTGATGAGAGGACTAATGACTGCTTCCGAATTGGAAATTTCTTTTTTATAGAAGTGAAATGTTTGCTCATTTGGTGTATATTTGAGGGCTGGAAGGCTTAGAGGACTATTTTTAATGACGGTATGTACATGAACATTAACCCTTTAGTGGCTAAATGTCATCCAGCAAAATATAAAAGCTCACAAGGTAAAAGAAAAGCTTTCTGGAGGAGATGAGACATTCTCGAGGTATTCAAGAGGTCAGTGTCGGTGAGACATACACGACTGTAACTAGGGTATGTCCTGGGCTGTCCTGCCCCATGATGATAAAACCTGAAATATACATTCTTAAAGTACAATAGCTTGGGTGGTGGGGTGCAGGAATCCAGCAAGAGGTTAGCCGCCTGGGTCAAAATCTTGCAAGGAGCTTATAATCAAGCATTGTCAAAAACCATATCAAAATCTCCCATCTTTTGATAATTTGACCCATAACAAGAGTCAGGTTGGCCATGGCCTTACCTCCAATGGTGCACGCTCCAAGAAGATTCACAATATTCACATGATTACCGAGGTAGCTTAAGACTTTGAGTTCAGACATTAGGGCTTCGCGTTCCGTTAAATGGGCACTTGCTAAAATTAGAAACATCTTATTTTAGCAAAAAACAAATCTGGAGTGGGGGGGCTTGGGATGAACTGGGAGATTGGGATTAATACGTATACACTAATATGTATAAAATAGATAACTAGGGCTTCCCTGGTGGCGCAGTGGTTGAGAGTCCGCCTGCTGATGCAGGGGACACGGGTTCGTGCCCCGGTCCGGGAAGATCCCACATGCCGCGGAGCGGCTGGGCCCGTGAGCCATGGCCGCTGAGCCTGCGTGTCCCGAGCCTGTGCTCCACAACGGGAGAGGCTACAACAGTGAGAGGCCCGCGTACCGCAAAAAAAAAAAAAAAAAAAAAAAAAGATAACTAATGAGAACCTGCTTATAGCACAGGGAACTCTACTTCTCTTTGCTATATGGTAGAAACTAACGCAACGTTGTAAAACAACTATATCCCCCCAAAAAAACCCAAAAAACAAAGCCCAAAAAAAGACAAATCTGGGACACTGGTGGTGAGCACGCACAGTAGCCTGCGGGAACTTACGTTTGAGCATCTTCACAGCAACAGTCATGGCCGCATCTGACTTAATTAGGCCGTATGCAGTGGCCTCAACAACTTTCCCGAAGGCGCCGGCACCCAAAGTTTTCCCTATAGAAAAGAAGACAAGGAAGTAAGTGGCAATGGTGTGGTGGGACTGAAGGACTATTTGTGTCATTTCAAAACCAATAAAGGATTTGGGACAAATTTGTCCAGATACACTTCCTTGAAGTGTGCTTGATGCCAAATCTATCAAAGGTGGTGAAATCTCACAAAAAACACTTATTGTTTCAGGTGGAATAAAATAAAGGAAGCTACTGGGGTTCCCTAAAGTCACTGTTATGTGTACACAGAAAGGTTATGTGGAAAGCCCCTGCTGCATACTGACCAAAACTCAGCCTGTTTCTGGGAAACTCCCATTTGTGATCATAAGGAAGTTGCGTTGGGTCTATGTAAACATAATTGTTTCCATTTATCTCCTCAACAACCTTCCACTGTACTTCATACATGGGTTTCTGGTGGAGGGAGAAAGGGAAAGAGGCATCATCTTTTAATGGTTAATAGTTCGGCCATTACAGCGTTCAAGGCAGAGAACAAATAAATGGTTACCTGCAAATATTTGTATGTAAGAATCATCACGATGATACACATCATACCAGCTGCGATCACAAAACCAATCAGCAAAGGCGTGAACAGGGTATGGGCATGGATTTGTTCTAAAATGAAGGAGGAACGTGGAATCACAACCTGTTAGTGGGGTTGGATCTTCACCACGACCACCTTGCCCCCAACTCGCCCACCTCCCACCTTACTGCCCATCACGGCAGAAGTCAAACCAGTTGCATCTGAGCTCCTGGCCTTGATGATTATCATACTCTTGTTATTCAAAGGAATCTTTTAAAATAACAGCTTTAAACCAGACGACTGTGGAAAAGAAGTTGCGATTTCCATAGCACAAGAATAACGTTACGCTGTTTGTCAGTGAAAAGCGACATCTCAGTGAACTTTGCACTTCAAATTCCTGCCTTGAACTTTAAAGTGTTTCCTTTATGGATATCTTATAGTTTCTTCTTTATGTTTTCCTGACTTTCCAAATTTTCTACACTGAACATTGAGCTTCTTTCACAACCGAGAAAAACACTTTTAAAGTGTTCTTTTCACTGCACTCCCTGAAAAAAAACCTATGATGAAGAACAATGTAAGATTCTTCCCCTCGTTACTCAAAAACTGAACAAACACCACTTTCTGGCACTCATCTTTGCCAACTCAAGAAACAAAAACCGAGCCCTAAGAATGTAGGTGTCTAGTTCCTTTGTCTTCTGACTTCATACCAATTCATCAATTCGTCCACATGCATGGTTCAACTTATGTTAGGAGAGCTGGTCACTCATGAATCAAATTTTCAAGATGGTAAAGAAGATAGCTCACTAACATGATTCCATAAAAGGTAATGTTAACTTTGTGATACGGTGTCTGGCAATCTGTTAAAATAACTGATTTTAAGTCACAACTTAAATAATTTTTCATTGAATTTAAATCTTTAAATTGTCCCAATTCTGTTTCTGTTTGGATATAAAGTAAGTCTAGTTCTCCTATTTTCTTTCTCTACCCCTTCCTAATAGAAACCGTTGGAAATACACAATTAATTTTATACAGATACATATGCACACACATACATACGTGCACGCACGCATAAAATACATATAGTACATGGTTACTGCACACATTTTATTAACAAACTAGCACAGGATGAAACTGAGTAAGTTTGATGACAATCAAATGTGCAATGTGACTATTACCAGAAATGACATGGCCAGGGATGGAATGGACTTAAAATCATGATGGACATGGCAGGCCGAGCCTAAACATCCCCTTAAATTGGATTAAAAAGAAATATACCTTTGCTGTTACCTTTAAATGCAAAGTTAAAATAGGCAGAACTCTTGCCCACATCGTTGTAAGCCCTGCACTCCACCGTGCCATTGTGCTTAAAGGCGCTGTCATCAATGGAGCTGTAAACCACTAGTTTTCCAAACGGTGACACAGATGAGTTTTGGATCTGCACATCCACTGGCCCAACAGGGACAGAACATCTAGCGGGAAAAAAACAGCAGTGCGGACTTACTCTAGGAAAAAGAATCAATCGATCAAACACATTGGATGTGGCATACTTTTAAAACTAAGTCAGAGGTTTGTAATCAGACATTTCCTTTTACAACTGAAGAGTGTGATGACGGATGAGCACGTCTGTGGCACCGTGAACAAGAAAAGCGCTTGGAAAAGAAGAAAGAGGTTTCAGAGTGAGATGTGGGTTCGAAATCTGGACTCAAACACCTATTCCGTTGACTTCCGACTAGTACTTAAACCCTCCAAGACTCAGTTCCTACAGCTGCAAACTTGGGGTGGTAATACCCATCTTGGAGGGTTATCGAAAGGATCAGAGATGAATTCAATAAGACGGTTGGTTCATATCCTGGCACACAGTAGCCTTTTATAAATAAATGGTGAAAGAACGTATGAAGGATTGAAAAGGAAGAGCGTGGAGGAGGAAAGCAGTAAAGTCTATGAGGATGAAGACAGGGCCAGCCGCCAAACACCAGACGTGAGGACCCTACGGCTCGAGGTACGATCATGCCGCTGGGCTGGACTCCAGGTGGCAAAGGCTCAGATGACCCTATTTTAAATTATCCCCCCCATATGCCTGGCAATTTTCTATTCCCTTACCTTGCTCTTTACTTTCCCCCTTAGCACTTAACACCTGCATATGGTAGTTATTTATTTCATCTTCTGCCCATCTCTGCCCATTAGAATATAAACTCACAAATGGGACTCAGGTGTTTTGTTCACCAGACCCATGTCTGGCCTAGAGGTGGAACTCCATAAATATTTGCTCAACAGATGTCTAAAACTACTGTGGTTGCTTTCCCTGTGGGCATACTTTCCAGGGGTCTTGAACCCCCTATTACTCCCCAAAGAAAACACTCCACTAAAACTCAGCTGAGAACAACAATCCTATGTAACCTCTTCCAACTTGGTGTTGATAAAAAAGGTCTATTCCGTGAAAAATGAAATTTCTATTATTATCCTGACTATTTAAATGATCGTGAAATTACACTGGCCTGAGTGTAAAATAGCATTTGATGGATAAAAACAGCAATGCTGACCCCATTTTCATCTCCAGGTAATGTGAAAGGACAGTTTAAGGTTTAAGTGTGGATTGTGAGGGAGAGGAAGTACAATGCCAGATGTGCTCTGCTCAGGGCCTGGGCACCTCAATCAAGGAGAAAACCTTTTTAAAACACATAGCTCCCAAACGCCGCATGTATGTGGTAATTGTGCGATCATTACTTTTTGGTAACTTGGCAATTAACTTCCGAGGTAATTTCTTTCATGATAACTACAGCCACATTTCCCACACATATTACCTCCTGTGTATAGATTGGAAATCTAATTACTCTGTCCTGGAAAATTGCTTTATCTACCTGCAGGGTGGAAATTGCATGATAAATCCAAGAAGATAACCACCAAAATAGAGAAGTCATTCAGTAATCATGTTTCAGCAAACAAAATTCATGTCTACCAAGAAAAATATAGCAATTATGTCCTTTAAAAAGCCACATGGATAGAAAAAAAATTAATCAAAACAAAGTTTGGTTTTTTTTAAAATCTGAAAACATATTTGAAACTCAAGTGAATTGCAGTCCTTTCCTTATGCATGTTAAGTAGTACCCAAAATAATCATCTCACCTCTGCTCGGTTCCTGGACAAAAATACCAATCAATGGTGGGCTCTGGGAATCCTGCTGCTACACACTGCAGCATGCCATTCATGAGCCTGTCACGAGTCAGGATTTCTGGCTTTGCTGCAGGGAGAGAGAAGTGGCCTTATGTCAGACTGCTGGAAAACCTCACCAAGGCTCACTCCACTATTTCTGAATCCTCAAAAACTTTCTCGAGGCCGAAGGGGACCCCGAGGAGCATGCTGTTCAAAGGGGAGAATCTGAACCAGTGAGTGGAAGGCACAGGGAAGGCAGATGTGAGGGTCTGACCAAGAAAGGCTTTCCCGGTTAGAGCTGCCCAGTCCACATGTGGACTGTCCATCCTACGGATGCCGGGGTCTCCGAGATCTCCCTGTCCCGGGGATGGCTGAGGTCGCAGGACCACCGGGCAGGGTTTCTGTTTCCAGTGAGGGGGAACCTGAAAGACGGCATCTAATCAGGATTCTAGGATTCCCAACTATCTTAAAGGTGGAAATCCGGTTTAAAGGTTTCCTGCCATCAGGATTTCAAATTATTGAAACTTTCATAGGAATTTCAAGTTATTGCAGGAACTAGAATACTTCCCCTTTTTTTTGGGCGTGGGTGTGGTGCAGATAAGGAGCTGAATCACCCTTTTACAGAGAAGTCAAAACATAAGAGTAAAACCCAATATGGGCTTTTAACTCCAAACTTTTATTTCAAATACAAAACAGGAACAGAAAATGAGAAGAGGAAACCAGCTCAAGAGTTTTATTTATACATATGTCTAAACCTGAGTATAATCACTGAAAAAGTAAACTGTATCATCAGCAGGAATGCTCTAATTTGACATTTCTGTGTAACTATAATAATCAACTGATGTTCAATCAAGGGTGCCCTAAAGCACTGCAAATTCTTGAGATTATTTCTAAAGTGAACGGAAGATGAATTTACATACAGTTGTTCTACTGGTAATATATCTGAAGGATTCTAACCCTTTGAGAATGAGTAAGCTCCACTGTGAGCACCTGATGGCAGGGACGGTGACGTGCTCATCCTGCATCCCCGGTACAGCATCGCATGTGCCGACGCCAAGCACGAGCACAGAGCTACAGGCGGCGGCGTGCGGCAGACAGACCTGCACCCCAGCTCTGACACTTAGAGGTTCTCTGCCTTCCACCAAGTCTCCTCGGGTCTCCAGTGGGGAATAACAAGAGTACCCATTTCATAGGGATGCTGTGATAACTAAATGAGATGGCGCACACAAAGAACCAAGAATGATTCACAGAGGCGAAACAATAAATGTATTAATTACTAATTTATTAGTTATTCAGTTACTCTTTTCTATTCAGAGTACCCACCCTCCTCGGTTAATCAAGTTTGCTACCAAGTAGGTTAACTGTATTTGCCACTCTAAATATTCTCTTCAATATCTAAAAACTGCTTCAAGATAAGCATGATAACGTGTGTGTTTTAACCCGATGCATTGGGAATTTGACATTGATTATGTTGCAACTGACAGGAAAAATATACATGGTCAGAGGAAAAGACTGACAGATCAGAAGCTTATTTCCTCGAAGGAAGGAAATAAGCTGATAAATGACATCTTTGTAGAACGACCTCTCAGCACCTCACCTCCTTGCAGGCAAATGGCTTGGCAGGGATCAGAGTGTCTGCATGCATGGCACACCCACCTGTCATTCAACCTGGCCCTGCTGATGCGCAGGCCATTTGGCTAATACACACAAAAGAGCAACAATCCACAAGCAGTCTCAAGGTAGGGGCATCCTTGAGAGTTTGGATCCAATGCCAGCTTTCACAAATAGAGCAAGAAGACAAGCCATCGTCTTGCGAAAGCATCCATCTGGCAAGTTTCATTTAATTATCATGGGCAACTGTGTGATCGGGCTGAAAAGTAGGACGTAACACAGAAAGCAGCGGAACTTTAGGAGAATGCTATTTGCTGAAGACTGCAGGCACCATACGGCAGGTCTCTCTGGACTCAATTCAAGTGTCATCTTCTTTTCCAAGCCGTCCTCAACTCTCCAAAGCCAAGTTGGTCAGTCTCGCCTCCCTACTCCTGAAGCCCTTTAGAGCACCTGACGTGCTTATACAATATCCTGGTGTGTCTCCTCCTCCGTCAGACTGTATGTTCTCAAGGGCAAGGACCATGTCTCACTGACTGTACCTCTGACTCCTAGCAGAGTCTGACCTATGGCAGACATACAGTAAGAGTTGTTGAATGATTAAGTCCCCCCAGAGTCACAAGTCCCTCATACTCCAAAGAAATTCAATTAGAGTCACAAAAAGGGACCTGGAAGAACAGCCTAATGGTGATTTTCCTGTGTAGCGGCAGGATTTACACTATGTTTTCAACAGTGGGCCAATGACATAAGAAATCCACACATATACCTGGCTGTGTGATTTTTTTTTTTTGCATACTGAGATTAATGATGAGAGGGGAAGGTCTACACATAGACAGTAAAGATAACTGGATAGGACTCAAATGGGAATCAAGTTCATAAGACAGATCTCCTCATACCAACCTTCCTTTTGTCACTCATTCTTCCTAACGCTACATGATGGATTTTTAGTGGAATTAAATATTACTCAGTATGGGGGAAAGGGCTGAAAGGATGCCTGATGACGTTCACAGTGGTTATCTCTGAGTAGCAGGGTTATGGGTAGTTTCTATTTCATTCTTTTGACTTAGTTTCTAAATTTTTTTTCTTTTTTGACAGTGAACACATAGCTAATAACAAACCTATAAGACATTTTTTAATTAAAAAAAAATTGGAACAGCCGAAAATTACATAATCAATTGCACTTAGCTTTGGTTACAAGAGCCAAGCCTTCTAGCATGACACCTGGTAGCAGTTATACAACGGCCAGGGCTGGCAAAAGGTACAGTCAGGCTGACCTACTTGTTCCTGTGTGCTGGTCAATTAGGCAGATGTTTAAGCTACTATCCCAACCTAATCTAAGGCTAACAGAGCAGCTTTTGTCCTGTTGGACCTTAGGCTGGCAAACCAAGCTCGGAGGGCTCCTCAAACTTCAGTGTGCATTTGAAGCATGAGGAGATGAGGTTAAAATGCACGTTCCTGGGCCCCATTTCCAGAGATTTAATAAGTTGAGCATCTGACCAAGCAAAGGGCTTTTTTAGACAATCTTCAAGCGACCCTATCAGGGCTGGGACTAGAGTGAGGCAAGAAGAGCACCTAAGGCGAGGAATTTAAGAAGCTTCTCACCCTCTAGGTCTTGCAAATACAGGTTGGCACCCTGAGTGAGCACCTCCTTAAATTTGGCAACCTAGGCATCTCTCCTGCCTCATCCTAATTCCAGCCCTGTCCCTAATGCTGGTGACAAGAGACCTCATTGTGAAAAGGCTAAATTACATGAGTACAGTTTGGGCTGTACATGGCAAGTTGCACTACAAAAAAATGTTTAATGCATAAAGAATGAGCTAGGTATAATTCTGATTCCTAAAAATGAAAATCTGGGCTCATCTGCATTTTGTAAGTGCCTCAACGCACCGTCTAAGGCATTAAATATACATTTTGCTTTTAAAGACACATAACTCCCTGCAATTCTCCAGGTTAAATCTGAGCTGTGTTTCCTTAGATATTCTGCAATCAGCAGTATACCAAATGACACATTCCTTAATTCCTCCCAAGTTGGAGGTTTAGATAAGCCTAAGAGGTGTATAAGCTATGTATTTCCCGTGGAGATAAAAATTAGCCTTGTCTCCTTTCAAAGCATCGTGGACCTCAGTCATCTGGCGTCTCCGACAACACTGATCAGCTCGTAGGCAGATTTCAGAGTGCTTATGACTCTTCTGAGAATTTATTGCTCATGCAATTAAAAATCCCAACCATTTCCTGACTTACCCTACAGATATGTGATCTTACAAAATATTCCTTTTCACCAACATCATGTCCATACGGAAGGCAAGAACAAATCGAATTTTAAAGAACACAGCACAGACAACAAGAGCTGGGGGGTGGGTGGGAGGAGGTGCACAGGTAACTGGTGGGGAAGCACTGAGTATAGTTCTTGGCTCAACTTAACTACCTCCACCAACTCCTGCTACAAATGCGTATATGCCCACACTCTCTAATCAGCAAAGAACACAGACTTAAGTGTCCATACAACAAAGGACAAACTGAAGAGGGATCTTACGGATGAGTATGTTTTTACAATTGTAGGTCCCATGATATTTAATGGCAATACAGCAATGATTTGTAGCAATTTGTCACTATCATGGTTTGGGTCTGAGTCAAATCTACGTTCCTGCCATAATATCGTTATAATAAAGGAATTTAAATCAACTAAAATAGAAGTATTAAAAAACTCAGGTTAACTTTTACTTACAAAAGGAGTATCATACTTTTTTAATACTTTAAAAAAAAATCCCCAGAACAGATATTTTGAAAATACATTTTGGATACGAACAATTATATATAAAATGGATAAACAACAAGGTCCTATAAGGGAACTATATTCAATATCCTATAATAAACCATAATGGAAAAGAATATGAAAAAGAATATATGTACTATATATGTATGTACAACTCAATCACTTTGCTGTACACCAGAAACACAACATTGTAAATCAACTATACTTCAATAAAAAAAAAATTAAAGAAAATACATTTTGTTTTATACATTCTTAAAGATATCCAGCAACTGGTGTATGGGTACTTTAATAGAAATTTGTTTAACGAACGAAACAAAACTTCAACTATAGTGTCCTACATCCAGTTCTGTTTAGCAGAGTGTCTATCATTAAAAAAAAAAAAATCATTCTCCTACTGAACTGATGTCCCAAATGAAAGGTATGCAAATTTTTAATGTAAAAGGTGAAACAGTAATATTTTACATTTTAGAGGCCATAGGTCTCTCACAAATACTCGATTCTGACACAAACATAACATGTAAGCAAATGTGCAAGGCTGTGTTCCAATAAGATTTTATTCATGCACACTGAAATTTGACTTTTATTTTCACATCTCACAAATCTTGGTTTCTTTTTTTTTTTCCAACCATTCCTACCACCCACCCGCCACCCCAAAGAAAGAAAGAAATTCTCAGCTTATAGGCCATTCAAAAACAGGATACTTGTCAAATCTGGCCAGAGGGCTATAGTCTGCCAATCCTTATTCTAAACAGCCATCAAAAAAGATCTCCCTATCCTGAAAGTTAGCTTTAAAAAAAATGACGAAACTACTTGGAGAAAGCCTTCCTCAGCCAGAATCACTGCGCCCAATTTACAGGAGCACCATCGCTAGGTGACCTAGACGGAGGGGGGATGTGTACACATATCACAATGCAACCCTCCCTGCTGCCAAGGAGTGCAGGCATGTGATAAAGTGCTATTTTTCTACTCTGTATGACTAGTGAATTCAATGTGCCACATAATTCAGAAGTGGAAGAGAAGGGTTACTGACACAATGCCCATGGAAAGATTATGTACCTATTCTTGGATTAATTTAAATCTCCACTACATTATAGATGACGCTGTATACATTTGTAACTGAAGGGGGCTAATCTGATGTAAGAACACATGTGGCTCAATTGGGAAGGAAATTTCCATAGAGCAGAAGTTCCACTAATATGAAAGGGACTACTCATGTTATTTTTACAAAAGTATATCCCAAGTCCAGGGTCAATTCTAGCTGAAGCTTACATGGTTCCAAACCTAAACCTCTTCTGCTTTTCCACCATAAACATGAAATAATGGCTAGACCACACCAACAAAGGGCCTAACGATCTAGATGGGTTACCTGTCCTCCAATTGGTTCAGCGTTTTAACAGATCTCCAAATTACCAAGAGACCCCACCAGACCAACTTTCTAATGAGACATGAAAGAAAAATGATACCAACACGTTTCCTAAATTTTTTCAAAATATAAGAGAATCAGACTCTAAAGTAGGTTGCCATGATATTCCTTTTTTCTTCCAATTTAAATGTCTATAGCAATTCTTGCATCCACAGAGATCCTCTTCATAAGAAGGAGATATTAAAGTGCCACATCAAAAACAACACTCATAACTCCCAAGCAATTTAAGAACAAAAACTCATTTCAAGTTCAGGAAAAGAAAATAAAAACAGACTTTAGATACTGTCAAGTATCTCAAATCACCTATAAAAAAATTAATGTAGAAAGATAAGAAACTATTTTTACATAGATTAACTACCCATACTAAGAAGATCTGAAAATTATTCCTTAATTTGGAACTGTCCTGCAAGCCAGCACAGTGTATCTTCCGTGACATATGTTCGAGACATAAGAGCATGAAAGATGACAGATGATAACCTTATCAACTTCCAGGCACTTAGCTGAGGTCGCTCATTTGAGATTAAACAAGATATAATTATAAACTTTAAATAATCATTTGGTTGGTTTCTTTAAAAACTCAGTCACATCATTTCAGAGTCCCACCCTCACACACCACAATGTCTCAAAATGGTATCAGATACGGGTTAAAGAAATTATGAAATAGCCATGCAGTGAGATTACCAAAGCAATACTGTAGAAGAAATATTATGGTATGGAAGATTGCTTACAATGCATTCACTGCTCAGCACCAAAGCACACAAGGTTAGCAAAAGAACCTCATTCTTGTTCCACCCCCGCAAAAAAAAAAAAAAAGAAAGTTTTAAAAATGGTCTGTAAAGATATATATGAGATATATTAGCACTGGTAATCCATAACATGTAAATAAACTTCAAAAGGTACAATTAAAACTTGTTTGATTCTTATTTTTGCCTATTTGTATTTTCAAGTTACCCCATCCTTCACATAACATTTTTATAATAAGAAAAAATTGTTTAAATCTAAAAACACATGTATACAAATGTTTGCACAAACCAGGCTACATTCTGGTTACTGTGGTAGCCTTACAGCAAACTCTCAAAAGCAAGTAAATAAATCAGAGAAAGGAGGTCTATTTAGCACTAGCTTTATTTAATGTTGAAGAATTCCAGTAATTTAGTATAGGAGTAGGTCTAATAGAATCCACCTAGAAGGAAAAAAGAAAAGAAAAAACAGAAAAACACTAAACAGCAAAGCTTCTCAAGTAAAACTTGATACGTGTGTTAGCAGTAATTTAGCCTCTACCGCAAGTATGGTTTGGACACCCAAAGGTTTGGAAGGCCCTATCATCTTTAAAAAATGGAAATAGAAAGGCTAACAGGTCAAGAGGTAGAAAGACATTTCCACCTTCCCAAAAGGCAAAGTCCTAGTAACTTTGCTCTCTTGACGCATGAGGACCTGGAAAGGTGCCCCAAACCCCCAAACTGGCACGGCCACCCCGGGTATTATTTTACCCTGGATAAAGTCACTGAAACTTCCAGCCAGGTGGATGACCCAGATGGCTGGCTGACTGGCTGGCAGACTGTCCAAAGCCATCTAGCTACACGGCTGTCCTGTTAGGTCTACCCTCACCTACGGCAAATGGTGGGCTGCGCGTGTGCTGTATTTGCACAGTGTTGCACTTAGGGTGGCTTCTCCCTGGAAGAAGGATAGTTTAGCTATCCATAACTGGATTTAACTATGACCCAAAATAAAAAATACATAAAAAGCAGCTCAGATTCTGTAGATGTGGTCAAAGGGAAACATTCCCATGAAGAAGCCTCGTTCTGGATGATTGATTACTTTGACCGATTTGGGTATATTGTATGATCTATAAATAATCGCTTACAGCAGACAGGATGTTAATTATATGATGCCGTGGTTTAGAAATAATACAGTATTTAGTATTTCCTTAAATTGTTTCAATCCCCTGTTAACACTCTGCCATAAATGGAGGGAAATCGGTGATTTAGAGAATTAATTTGGTGTAGAGTTCAGCAGTTGTTTGGATATCCAATCGAGCTTAACATTACCTGTGTTCCGTGTAATCCCAAAGATGAAAGGCAAGCGCTTTCATTCTCTAGACCTTACTTGTCCTGATGGCCTTGCTGTACCACCACCTGAGTACCACCATACTCTCACTCAACTGATAGGTCTGTCATTAAAGGATAGACCTTTGAGATTGGAGAGGGATCTATTTATGGCTCCCAGATAACATTTGCTACAAATTTTAAATTCATAATACTGATCTGGAAATGCTACCAGACAACATTTTATAATGCTACTAGTGTCATTTTAAGTTACTGGCCAATCAAAACCATAATGAGATATCTCCTCACACCTGTCGGCATGACTATCATCGAAAAGACAAGAAAACAAGTGTTGGCAACAATGTGGAGAAAGAGAACTCTTGTATCCTGCTGGTGGGAACGTAAATTGGTATAACCATTATGGAAAACAGTATGGACGTTTCTCGAGAAATTAAAAATAGAACTACCATGTGATCCATCAATCCTACTTCTGGGTATAAATTCAAAGGAAACAAGACTATTATCTCGAAGGATTATCAGTCCTCCCACGTTCACTGCAGTAATATTGACAACAGCCGAGGTATGGAAATAACCTAAATTTCTTTCAGTGGATGAATGAATAAAGAAAATGTGGTGTGTGTGTGTGTGTGTGTGTGTGAGAGAGAGAGAGAGACAGGGGGGCCAAGTGGATAATCAGGGTTAAAATACGTGTTTGGCCTCTTATTTGTCCTGGATCTGATAAAAACCTTTACTGTATGACATTGATTGTAACCAAAGAGACCATTAGGTTTCTAATCCATTATCACAGGCTACCTACAGAATCTTGGTGATGTCACTTTTTCTAAACATTTGCAGGAATTTTGGAAAGAGTAGCGCCTATTAAGAAAGCACTTTTGGGTAGTTTTATAGTTCTTAGAACTCTATTTTCCTCCCGATTTTGATCTGAAAGGGAAACAAATGGCCATTTTCACCGAAGATATCAAACTTCTTTTTAGAACTAAGAATCTGATTTCTGTATATACCTTCAATAAGCAATTCAAGACTAATTATAGTAATGCACGTTCAATGCAAAGAATCACTGATTTTTTGGCCATTATAAACCACCTTTAATGTCAGTGAGCCTACTTACCAGACCCACGTAAATCATGGCTTGTTAGAGAAGTTAAAAACAGTATTAAAACATTTTCAAGGAGCTTCCCTGGTGGCACAGTGGTTGAGAGTCCGCCTGCCGATGCAGGGGACACGGGTTCGTGCCCCAGTCCGGGAAGATCCCACATGCCGCGGAGCGGCTGGGCCCGTGAGCCATGGCCGCTGAGCCTGCGTGTCCGGAGCCTGTGCTCCGCAACGGGAGAGGCCACAACAGTGAGAGGCCCGCGTACCGCCAAAAAAAAAAAACATTTTCAAGTTTAACATGTACATATTTCTCTCTTAAAGGTTACACGTAAGTGATTAGAACACAAACACACACACACACACGCACGCACAATATCCTCAAATCTACATGTGGAATTTTCAAAACAAATGGGTTCTTCAACCACCAAACATTTAACTCTTCAAAATCAAGGATCTTCCTGAGCATTTCTCATAGCTGAATCTATTAAGCAATTATGCATCCCTGTCACTGAGTGAAAGCAGCCTGAATTCCTACACTAATAGCATGCGTTTATTATTCTGATTTTTATTCATTCTAGTTTTTGCAGAGCACAATTCCTTTCACCCGTGGGGCTAAGCTTATTTACAGAATAAAACATGCAGCAGATCTACATACGTAATTTGGCTCAGCTAAAATGGTATGTCAAAATAGACACAACTGGTCCAAGTTTAAATTTTAAAACTATTTTTAGCTTTTGATTTTAAATGTAACATCTTGCCCCATGATACATCAACTAGAATTTTTTTTTCAATCCAAAAAATAAAGTTAACAAAGAAATTAGCTAACTATATCTGTGAAGAGCAATCGGGACATACTTCATAAGAAACAGATAAAAGATTCACACAAAAATGCTAGCTCTGTCAAAGCATTTGGAGGTCAAGAAATCCAACATGTTAGGTAAGTGAAATAAATGCCTTTAGGGTCAGCTTAGTGTTTGTAATAAACTGACATCAATGAAGAGACTCCCTGAAGAGCTTAACCTACGAGGGCAGACACTACACACCCTCATCCGTGTGCCCAGTGCCATGAAGCAGGAGCTCAAGTACGTGCTGGGAGGTATCTGCGACCCAGGCCCCAGAATATACAATAGAAAAGGCCTCCTGCGCTAACAGGGAATCCAAGAAGGGATCATTTGGGACAGTTCAGGCCATTTCCTCTCTAGTTTCAAACAGGCGTGAATTCACCAGCAGAGGTCATTAACACCGATCCTATGGATGGCAAATTAGGCTGGTAAGTAAAAAGGTAGCAATTTTGTCACCCTGAGAAAAGTAAGGGTGACTTCAGAGATGTCTTTCTAAGGTCAGTGACTCATGACTGACTGGCAGACCACACACACTGGCAAATGGAAGCAGGAAAAAGGGGGAAAGAGACAGATCTTAATGCACCCTGGACCTTGAAGCCAGGGAAAGAGAAATGCAAACGACATAACTTTATAAAATTCCCAACTACTAAGCTTCTCAAAGTGAGGCCTGTCGAGTAGGCCATGTCCATGATCTACTGGTACTGGGGACCTAAGCAGAGAAACCGAGACTAAGCAATTTGACTTAATTGTATCTGTTGAATCTAATAATAAAAAAAATCCATTCTTGGATTTTACATATCTTTGCTCTTTTCCATCTCACTTTTCTAGTGGCTGGTTCTTTCTGTATTTTATAAGAAGTATTGATCCAGAAGGAACTGGAAATTAAAAATACAAGGTCCCTTACCACAGACAGTTTGAGAAGTACTGCACTACAACACCCTAAATAAAGTTTTGTACGGACAGTACGGATATGACGCTTGCAAGGATACTGATTTACCTGCAATCATCTCTTCAATTACTTGAACAGTAAGCAGGTAGTTTTGCCCATGTGTAATACACTAAACTCTTCTGATTAACATCTGAATTAATCTAGAGATATTTGAATTGCAGGCCAATGAGATACCACATAATCAAAACTGTTCCCGGGAACTGAGATGTTAATTAACGTGTTTCCCTTGGAAAAGGAGAGTTCTGTGGTCATACAAATGTGAGAGATATGCTCATTTCCATGCCTCCTCCTGGGCAGGCAAAATACACGTTAGCGTATGAAGGATGCCGAGAAGGTCTGCAGTTAAGAAAAATGTTTATGCAGATGTGATGCTCTTTGTCTAAATACATGTTAACACCTTGTTCAGGAAACACGATTTTGGAAATGCTGGAATTGACAAAGGACTCCAGATTAGCAATCAAAAACCTGTCTTGAGTGTCACTTGCTAGCTGCTTCCTGTCTTCATTTGTAAAGGGATCACGCTCACCACCCCACCACGCTAGTGAGCGGCTGCATCAGTGAAGGAACGATGGAAAATCACTCTATGCAGCAAGTAATAAGCTCCTGGAGGACACGGAACTGGCTCCCATCCTGCAGCCCAACACACACAAACTGTTACTAAGCTGCTCTCTAGGGAATGTTCCAGGTTGTCTCCTCACGCCCCCCCGTCCCTCCCTGCCATGCCCCGGATGGCTAATTCCGATGGTCATTTTGTGGGCTGGTCCCTTGAGATTCCGTGCCTTTGGAGGCCTCCTGCCTCTGGTCCCCTGGCTGGTGTGGTGTGGCAGGCACCTGCCACCCTTCCTGGGAAATGCAGGGGGCCCCAGAGCAGAGCCAAGAGCGGGCCCTACACTTGGCAAAAGTCCCAGCTGGTGAGCACAGCCCCAGGCATCAGCCTCTGTGCAGAGAAGCTGCCCCAAGACATTGTGGGATGTGGGCCACACAGGGCTCAGGTGTTCAGGTTCCCACGTCCACTGCCATCCTCCCACCCTAAACCACCTGCGCCCTTCTCCCACAGCCTCCACGTGACACGCAGTAGGGACCCACTGAGCTGAGCGATACTGCATTCATCTCACACAAAGAATACCCCAACGTGGGCTTCCCTGGTGGCGCAGTGGTTGAGAGTCCGCCTGCTGATGCAGGGGATGCGGGTTCGTGCCCCGGTCCAGGAAGATCCCACATCCCACATGCCACGGAGTGGCTGGGCCCGTGAGCCATGGCCGCTGAGCCTGTGCTCCGCAACGGGAGAGGCCACAACAGTGAGCGGGCCCGCATACCGGAAAAAAAAAAAAAAAAAAAAAAAAGAATACCCCAACCCGAAAGAGAAAGCGTTGTAACAAGAAATTGTTTGTCAGGGCTTGATAGCACTTCTTTCCCACCTAATACCATAATCTAGCTCCTATTCAACCTCCGGCTCCCCATTTCAACAATCAGTAAGAATACATTCTCCCTCAAACTGTTTGCTATTTTTAACTTCTATGGCTCCTCTGTTGACTTCAAAGGCAACACCCAGCATCTGAGCACCAGCTACAAGGTCATGTGGTTAGTGAAATGTAGGACAAGGAATTGGTTTTTGTACACAGTCTTCCAACCACCAAACCACGAGGTCTTTGTTAAGGTCAAATTATCATGAAACGTTATTGACCCAGTACACAATGAACTCAGTGCAGCAGCTGTTACAAACACTAGCCACAACTTAAAAGAATAAAAAGATAAGCAGCCATTCGTTCTACTCACTGTTCACGTAAACATTAAATGTCACGGAAGAATTCGCATCAGAATTGGACACGAGAAACGTGTAAGTGCCTCCTTCGGTCCCTTTTAATCTGGTTAGATGAAGTTCACTTACATATCTACAAAGAAAGGACAACCCATCAGTCACCTGTGGACGGCCTGCCTCGGGGCGTGTGGCTTTATCAGTTTCTACCTGAAAATACATGCTTATTTTGGAAAAATATGCCCCACTTAATTCAGTATTAACAAGATCCACATTAACAAACAAGAACACACACATATATTTCATTGGGGACAGATGCCTGGCGTGTGAGAATACAGAGTGGGGAAAGGCTCTCTCGGCATAAAGGCAACCTCACAGAGATGGCAGCCTCTTCCGCTTCCTGAGCTGTCCCCACGGCCGCATCCTTCTCTGCCCTGGTCCTCTGTTCAACCTCCCTCTCATCGGTGTCCTGAACTCGCCCGCCCTGCTTTAACGGCACCTGCCTGGCAAAACCCCAGGCTGGCAGGCATCTCCATGTAGGTGTCTCCCTGCAGATGCTTCAGGGTCACACGGCAAGGTCAATACCGCTGCCCTCACCTTCCTTCTTGTGACACCACCGTCTCCCGGCTTTCCTCCTTCCTCCCCGCCGCTGCTTCTTCCCAGTGTCCTCTGCAGCATGTGCTATTCGACCTTCTGTTTCACAGCAAGGACATCGTAGATGGCTGTGATAACTGAGCACGCGGTACCACCATCGGGGGCGTTACTGACACGGGCTCCAGCATGGACGGAGCACCCTGGGCTCCCCTTGACCCCCACAACCGATTCGACACGCGGTGGGTGGTTCAGTCTCTCCTCTCACACTGCATGTGCTCCCTGGGCAATCCATGCTCCCCTGAACTACTTACTGTCTGCTCACAAATCCTGACCTCTACTCCAGACCTCCCTGTCCTATGCCTTCCTTCCTCTACAGACCTATGCTCACATGCCACGCCCCCAGTCCAGAGTGTCCCTGTGACTGGACTGTGGCTCACCCACACCCTTTCTTCTCTCCTTTCCCCTCTCTACCCTGTTCCCCCCAACTCCCCGCCAGGTCTCTCTCTCCTTTAATGAAGACCTTGCCTGTGAATCCCTCCCGCAGGCGCTGCATCCAGGGAACCCGACCTACGATACATTCTACCTGAACATCTCGGCTCAAGATCCCACAGTCAACCTCAAATTCAACAAACCCCAAGCCGAGCTCATTGCCTTTGCCCCCTCCCTCTCCCCTCCCCCTCGAATAGTATTGCCTCTTACCATCCAACCTGGCTGCCACAACCAGACTCCTGAGAGCATCTTCAGCTCCTGCCTCTTTCCTAGTCCTTCGATCACCTTTAAGGAGGAATCCTGGACACCTCCCAATACATGCTCTTCCCTCCAACCCTTAGACCGAGGCCCAGGACAGCATCCTTTCTTATCCACACTCTTACAACAGCCAAGAGCTCCTGACTAGGAAAAAGTACTAACTCTATCTAGGCACCTACCTCTTATCAGCCTTGGGCTCTTGTTCAGATTAACACACCTAGGTCTCAGATTCCTCTTCTATAGAAAGAAGGGAAGTAAGAGTGCCTCCTCATCGAATTTGTGAGGACCAAAATTATTGAGTTAATGTACATGAGGGACTTTGAACAGCACATGGCAGGAAAAAAGCACACACAGCTTACATGAAATGTCACTATTGCTACTGTTTTTATTGTAAGTGTTTTGAGGATCAAATGAGAGGTCTGGGGCTTCCCTGGTGGCGCAGTGGTTAAGAATCCGCCTGCCAATGCAGGGGACACGGGTTCGAGCCCTGGTCCAGGAAGATCCCACATGCCACAGAGCAACTAAGCCCGTGCACCACAACTACTGAGCCTGCGCTCTACAGCCTGCGAGACACAACTACGGAGCCCGTGTGCCACAACTACTGAAGCCCATGCGCCTAGAGCCCGTGCTCCTCAACAAGAGAAGCCACGACAATGAGAAGCCCATGCACCGCAACAAAAAGTAGCCCCTGCTCACCGCAACTAGAGAAAGCCCGCGTGCAGCAACGAAGACCCAACACAGCCATAAATAAATAAGTAAGTAAGTAAGTAAAAATTTAAAAAAAAAAAGAGAGAGAGAGAGGTCTGATGTAAAAGAAACTTGGGTTCACCGCCTGGCCCAAAGATGCTTAATGATTCTTAGTTTTCTTACAGTCTTAAAATAAATGATTAAAGGCACTAACATTTCTCTTTCTCTGAAGAGAATTATTTAATGTGTCCCTAGTATATGCTAGTCACTGCTTTGAACTATCCTCAGAACTCTAGGAGAGAACTATCCTCCAATTTACAAACAAGAAAACTGACGCATGGACTTTTCTGTGTGCTCTAAACACACAGCAAAATGAAATGATGATGACTCAGGAAGCAGCCCCAAACTTCCTTCCGTTATCAGCTGTCCTCTCATACACTGACGGGTCACAGAAACAGGATCCGGTAAGCCAAGGGGACAGGGTGGGGGGAACGTGTAATTCCCCAAACAAGGCCCTTTTCTTACCTGATGTTACTTTCATTGTCAGACTTGGGGTAATCTTCCCACTTGTCAGTGGAAGTTCTGTTCATGTATATCCACTGTCGGTGTTCAGGTTTGGGATATGCCTCATACTCAACAACCAAATCCACATTCTCGCCATCGTTTACAAATACTGTTGTATTCATCATAGGGAAGATATTAATGAATCCTTTATCTAATCACAGCAGAATGAGACAGAAAGAAACTGTTATCCCCAAAATCTTGACAAATAACAAAACTTCACCTTTGGATTATAAAGATATTGAATGATTTCCAGTATTAATTGGCAATGACAAGTAAGAATTTTGACTAACCATTTTACATTTTATTTTGCTCTTGGAGAATCACAGTCATAAAGTGAGAAAGGACACACGTTGGAAATGTTTATTCTCTTATCTCTGCCTCTTAAGCAAGTCTGTTAAAGATCTATCACCATCTTAGAAGTCTTCTAGAACTACCAGTCCTGATGTTTATTAGGCTAAAAAGTATTTGGACTAAATAGTTAGCCCATACCCAGATCCAATATAATTGTATATGTGATAAGAAGATGTCATAAATCAAGAAGGGGAAGAGAGCCCCGATATTTAATAAAAATGTTGCAAGAATGTCATTTAGTATTTAGAGAAAAATAAACTTAGATCTTCTTATCATATCATATATCACAAATGAATCAAGGACAGCATTTTAATAATTAAACCATATTTTTAACTAAACAACGGAATTTACTTCTATCAAAACTTTGTGGAGGGGAGGGTGAGGGGAGTTTTCTAGGCTTTTTAGAAGCAACCAAAGAAATAAAAATCCTAAAAGACAAATCTAAATACATAAACATTTTCAGAAAGTATCTATATATAGGAAAATTAATTAAGGTAATAGGAAAAAGAGGACATAAAAATATAGAAGGAAAAATAAACTGCTAATTTAAATAAGGCATTCCTTTTCACATATTGAAAGTAGCAAAACTTCAATAAAGCTGTTAAAAAATAATGTATATCCACTCTATGGAAAAATAGTAAAACTAATCTGAAATAAACTCAATAATTTTGCAAGTGTACTTAAAGTAGCACACTGAATTACACTTTGTAAACGGGTACAACTCTTGTGGAAAGCATTTAGCGATATAGATTTTTAAAAATTATCTACTTTTCAATTTAATCCAGAGAACTCTTCTTAGTGAGGTAGATGGCCACGTGCAAAAAGAAGTGCTATTTACACTAGTCATAATAATTTTAAAGACGAGAAAATAGAGAACTGGCTAAGTAAATAAATCAGCCCTTAGAAATTATTATATAATAATAATAATAACAATACAAGGAAGAGCTTGGAAAAGACCATCATAAAATAATTGCCAATATCATATTTATAGCCTCCATTTATGGAATGCTTTTTAGCATACACTTTGTTTAATAATTATGACAAACATTTAACTTAATACTGAAAGAGAACGCTTGTAACCCCTAATCACAGATGAAAAAGAAATCAAGTCCTGGAAAGCCATATAGGTGGCGACCCAAAGCAGAGCCTACATGTGAATACAGGTCTGTAAGAAGCCAAGGCTGGTCTCTTTACTGTTGCACAGCCTAGAGTCTCCACATACTTCAAATGAGAAAGAGAGAGAACATAAGATTGTATGTATAATTAAAATCCTGTTGCATATAAAAATATAACCATATACCAAATCCTAAAAAAGCTTATATCAAGTTAGTGGAATTATGGAAGAGTTTTAATCTTCTATTTATTTTTCAAAATTTGAAAATTAATTATAACATTTTATATTGTCATTTAACCAAACAGTGCCATTGTCTTTGGCACTGTTTGGTTAAATATATTGATAGCCCCCATGATGTTGACATGAGAGTATTTGACTCTCCTTTAGTTTCCTACAGATTCAGAATAAAAAAATGGAGTCAAACTGTCCTTTGTATCAATGGAAAAAATATTTTTCAGGTGAAAATCAAAAATCATCCAAATGAAATTAAAACACCACTTTGTTCTAATACCTGAATCATAAAAGGTACACCCCTGCCATTCTTTAAGCTAATTTAGATTAATTTTGAGGAAATAAATGTTTTGTCTGAATGTTACGTTAAATTTTCAGGTACTCAAGATCATAAATTCAAAGATATCACACAATGCAAAATATTCAAACACCACAGACAACGATATTTCCACTGATTTCTCTCCCTCTCATCATGTACAAAATACTAAAGTTCTCCTGAGTTTTCTATAGTCCAGTTTGCTCAATATAGTTTTATGTCCTATAATAGGACACAGCTTCAAATTCATGAAGTGTAAGAATTATTAGACTCAAAGAACCCCACCTGGGTTTGTTACAGAGGATGATTTAAGAAATTGACGAGACATTAACATTTATTTAATCAAGGGCAAACACTGTGCCGGGCACATCTGCAAAATATATGGCCTTTCTCCCTCCACAGCCTTGGGAGTTAGAGGCTATGTTTCTTGGAAGAGAAAATGCAGGCAGAGTTAAAGTGGGGTGTATTTGAAAGTTAAGTGCCAGAGCTCCAACTCAAAACCAGGTTGGGGCCACCCAGAAGCCTTTTTTGCGCCACTCCACACTGTGTCCAAATCCTACTCCCAGCCCCTAAAGAAATTACTTTTCTCTTTGTCTCTTACTGTTCCTCCCATCCCAACCCACTCCTGAAATAGTACAAAGCCAGATTCAGGTTCCACGGCCTCCAGTCTTTCCAGTTATACAGTTATATTCTTGGAAATTGATGAATGGATTTTAAAAATCTGATTACATACAACAATAAGCTCCAAACATCCTTACTAATTGCTTTCTGGAGCTGAAGCTGATATATCAACATGCTCCCTAATCAACTTAGCAAATTAGCACTTATGGAGTTTAATATTTTAAAAGCATAGCCTTTTATTCAAATTAATAAATGGTTCACAATCACATTTAGGGACAGAGTAGTGCCCTTTCTCTGGGCTGGCTCTGTAATTGCAAGTAAAGTGTCTTTTTCACATTCAGTCTGGTGAGATACTTTCCATTACAACATGGGCAGAAACGCCAAAATCATATGAGATTATTGTGGGATAAATCGCAGACTTCTAACATTGGTACATAAATTATTGAAGAAATATGGGGGAAAGGAGAGAAATGAAAACAAATATCACACCATTTTATTATTGCTCATGATGAATTTCACCACCCTACAAGTACTTAAAGTCAAGCGCTGAGAATATGGTTGCATTAAAAAGACAAGAAAATAGATTAAACGCAAACAGTACTAAAAAGACAAGAAAAGTATAAACAAAGTAATTTTAAAATTATTATTATTTTCAGTAATTCAAAATACCACACTCTGATCTCATTAAGTAGGTGCTTGGGAAATAAATATTCAGTAAGATCTAAAGCATGGAAGACTAAACCAGTTGTGTATGCCAGATATGATGGGGTTAGGGCACAGGTTACTATGTTTCAGTTTATGCTCTGTAGAATCAATGACCCATGCCTGGTGGGCTGTCTTCCTGAAGGTTTATGCTACAGCCTATAAGGCTGGAGGACAGGGTGAGGTCAGGGGTGTACTGAGGAGGAGAAGCCAATTCAGTCCTTCCTGCTACAAAGGGTGACTAGAGCCCATGAATCATAAAACGATAAACCAAAAGGCTGAGGAACCTCACCAGAAGATTCAGAGAAATACATTAAGCTCTAAGCATATGCCTTCCTCCACAGAGAAAAGTCTCCATCCATTTCCAAAGTCAAGTCATTCAGCAAGGACTAGAGTTTCTGGAAAGGCTCAACCTACATTGTTATTTGTTGAGGTAGGGGAGGTAAGCAGAGAATGACATGTTCAAACAGTTACAACTTTCCACTTGCCTCTATTAAATTGGTAGAATTTGCTTTTGTGCTCTAGTTGGAAGAGGCTACGAAGATCATTTTCTTTCATATATTCATCCATTCATTCAGTAATAATAAAAACCCTAAGAATCTGTTCAACATTCCATTAACGTAAAAAGGAAACCATCTAGTAATTCCTTCATTCACTATGCCAGTAATTTATCCATTCCCAGAGATATTTACCTACTACTTCTAAGGTTGTTGTGACATTTGCTGATCCAAAAGTATTATTGGCATAACACATGAACACGCCAGAATCATTAACTCTTGCTGAGCTGATAGTCAATCTCTCCTGACGAAGAAAATTGAAGTCACCCTGATGCCAGCTATTCCTCTTCACCTGTTCTTTAGTCTGCTGGTTTCAGAAGGAGAGGGAAAAAAAAATCAAAGATTACCATAAAATTTATATTCAGGATCTTTCCTAGATAAATTAAAAATAGCAGCAATTAACTTCTCCGTATTAGCATTCATTATACACTACTTAAGTAAGTATAATAAAACATCATGACAAGTCTGTCATTGGAACACTTCATATTACAGGATTATATTGAAAGATAGTTATTACTGATGATTGTAAAAAATGAAAATTCATTTCTTAATAACCACAGCATACGTAATTCCAAATTCTCTGCAGTGCTAAATATTTTTTAACAGTGCCAAATTTTAGAAGTTCTTATATAAGAAATAATACAGGACACTGATATTTTAAAAGTCAGCATATTTATATCCTATCAATACTTCCTGTTATATATATATTTTTTCTATTCTACATCCCACTGGTTGAAAGAAAACACATCACTAGTAACAATCGTTCTATTATATTAACATTTATATTATTTTCATGAATAAAAATAGACTTACAGTGTCTAAGACTAACTCGAAAATTCATCCTATAGTTCTTACCCAGCAGAATTTTGGCAAGTATTAAAGGGAGTTCTAAAGTATATAAGACATATAAGACAAAATCCCCAATTATTTACACATGAGCTGAAGAGAAAAGGTTGTGCATTTACTCTTGTGATATCACCATGCCACTGTTAATATTTATCTGCAGATAAGACATGGAGAGATTTCTTGTATGGAAAACGTCATGGGGAAACAACCATAATATAAACTATAACCACTCTCTGAGAAGATTGAAAGAAATAGCATAGAGCTTTCTGCATCTTCCAAATTTTCTGTAACATGAACACATTCCTATTACGATGGGGGGAGGGAAGCAACTAAAAAAGAAACTAAACAGGAGCTGATATTGACATGAAACAAGATCAAGGGTGATTCCCTGGCCAGGCTATGGTGAACCTATTAGCATTAGACCATTCTGACAGTACTGTAAATCCGAACAGTCCTTCTGGAAAGCAACTTGGAAGCATGGTTCAGACCACTAAGCAACTCCAGCAAATTTATCTCAAGGAAACAACTCAACAGAAAACAAAAGGTCCAAGATATTTACTGCGGTGAAAAATTGCAGATGACCTAAATGTATACCAGGTATCAAAACTATGAATACGTGAAAATAAGAAAAATGCTTCTTTTATGTAAAAAGCATAAAATGAGTGTACCTTAAGACAGCAACCATGTGTTAATACATATGCATGAGGGGAGAGAGAAAATAAACATGAAAAAAAATGTGGGCAATATAGCATTTGTAAGGACTAACCACTTGAGACTACTGAGCACTTGAAATGTAGTAGGTCCAAATTGAGTTGTGTTGCAAATATAAAATATGTCCCAGATTTTAAAGACTTAATATGAAAAAAGTAGTGTAAAATATCCCATCAAAAATTTTTATGTTATGAATTTGGTAAAGTAGCAAGATACAAAATTAATGCACAGAAATCTCTAGCATTCCTATACATTAATGATGAAAAATCTGAAAGTGAAATTAAGAAAACACTCCCACTTACCATTGCAACAAAAAGAATAAAATATCTAGGAATAAATCTACCTAAGGAGACAAAAGACCTGTATGCAGAAAATTATAAGACACTGATGAAAGAAATTAAAGATGATACAAATAGATGGAGAGATATACCATGTTCTTGGATTGGAAGAATCAACATTGTGAAAATGACTCTACTACCCAAAGCGATCTACAGATTCAATGCAATCCCTATCAAACTACCACTGGCATTTTTCACAGAACTAGAACAAAAAATTTCACAATTTGTATGGAAACACAAAAGACCCCGAATAGCCAAAGCAATCTTGAGAAAGAAAAACGGAGCTGGAGGAATCAGGCTCCCTGACTTCAGACTGTATACTACAAAGCTACAGTAATCGAGACAGTATGGTACTGGCACAAAAACAGAAAGATAGATCAATGGAACAGGATAGAAAGCCCAGAGATAAACCCACGCACATATGGTCACCTTACCTTTGATAAAAGAGGCAAGAATATACCGTGGAGAAAAGACAGCCTCTTCAATAAGTGGTGCTGGGAAAACTGGACAGCTACATGTAAAAGAATGAAATTAGAACACTCCCTAACACCATACACAAAAATAAACTCAAAATGGATTAAAGACCTAAATGTAAGGCCAGACACTATCAAACTCTTAGAGGAAAACATAGGCAGAACACTCTATGACATAAATCACAGCAAGATCCTTTTTGACCCAAGTCCTAGAGAAATGGAAATAAGAACAAAAATAAACAAATGGGACCTAATGAAACTTCAAAGCTTTTGCACAGCAAAGGAAACTATAAACAAGATGAAAAGACAACATCAGAATGGGAGAAAATATTTGCAAATGAAGCAACTGACAAAGAATTAATCTCCAAAATTTACAAACAGCTCATGCAGCTCAATATCAAAAAAACAAACAACCCAATCAAAAAATGGGCAGAAGACCTAAAAAGACATTTCTCCAAAGAAGATATACAGATTGCCAACAAACACATGAAAGAATGCTCAACATCATACATCATTAGAGAAATGCAAATCAAAACTACAATGAGATATCATCTCACACCAGTCAGAATGGCCATCATCAAAAAATCTACAAACAATACATGCTGGAGAGGGTATGGAGAAAAGGGAACCCTCTTGCAGTGTTGGTGGGAATGTAAATTGATGCAGCCACTATGGAGAACAGTATGGAGGTTCCTTAAAAAACTAAAAATAGAACTACCATATGACCCAGCAATCTCACTACTGGGCATATACCCTGAGAAAACCATAATTCAAAAAGAGTCATGTACCACAATGTTCATTGCAGCTCTATTTACAATAGCCAGGACATGAAAGCAACCTAAATGTCCACTGACAGATGAAGGCATAAAGAAGATGTGACACATATATACAATGAAATATTAGCCATAAAAAGAAATGAAATTGAGTTATTTGCAGTGAGGTGGATGGACCTAGAGTCTGTCATACAGAGTGAAGTAAGTCAGAAAGAGAAGAACAAATACTGTATGCTAACACAGACCTACTAGAGAATGGACTTTAGGATACAGGGAGGGGGAAGGGTAAGCTGGGACGAAGTGAGAGAGTGGCATGGACATATAGACACTACCAAACGTAAAATAGATAGCTAGTGGGAAGCAGCCGCATAGCACAGGGAGATCAGCTCCGTGCTTTGTGACCACGTAGAGGGAGGGGATAGGGAGGGTGGGAGGGAGGGAGACACAAGAGGGAAGAGATATGGGAACATATGTATATGTATAACTGAGTCACTCTTGTTATAAAGCAGAAACTAACACACCATTGTAAAGCAATTAGACTCCAATAAAGATGTTAAAAAAAATTTTTTTAAATGTTAATTATATAAAATATTTTGGATATATTGGATTAAATAAAATACATTAAAATCAATTTTACTTTTTTTTTTTTTTTACTCTGTCATGTGCCTACTAGAAAATTTTAAATTACATAGGAGGCTCACATTCTATTTCTACTGCACAGCGCTGCTAATGTACAGTGGTAGAATTCTAGCTATTTCTCTTTTTTTCTCATGGTATTATATTTTTGGAAATTTTTTTCACTAAAATAAGCATACATAAAAGCTGACTGCCAAAGTTGAATGTTTTGGAATCAAAAAGAAGAGAAACCTGCTTGGTTAACTAACTGAGATCTTGGCCAAGTCAAGGATGCCACTATGGTCTCAGCTTTTGTTTCTAAAAGGCAATGAGAGAATAAAGGTCTTTAAAGGCCTTTCCGGTTTGGAGCACTATGTCGACTTGAAGATAATCCCTTCTAAGAGATTCTTCTAATAATTGGCAGAAAGCTGACATTTTCCTGCCTAAGAGTAATTGTTAAGAAGAGACAAAGGGGAAGTGACATTTTTCTCTGGCCTCTTCCAGTCCATCATACAGACATCTCCTCGGCAAAGGCAGAGTGACAATGGACAGGTCACAGACTATATTCTAGATTCCTGGTATCTTCCTTCTAGTTCCTGCAAGAGCCCAGGAGTCCCTGTTTAGGGAGCTAAACAGGACAATGAATACATTGGTGCTAGAAGGAATAGTTTGTTAATAATTGATACATCATCAGCACCCAAACCCGAAGGCCATAATTTAGGATACTGTCAAAGATCATAATAAAAGCAAGCAAAAATACGAGGGTTTAGAAGCCTTAGAAAAGCTAACCAAGATTCACAGTGTTGAATAAACTCCAAGACTCTCTTACGTTTTAAAACAAACAGTTGCAAAAATACCACAAGAGTCGTTTTACCCTAAATTTCATTGTGAATTAAACTTATTCTAAATGATCCAGATCAAATACTATGGATTTTTGAAAGAATCTGATAGTGCTATAACAGGGCTAGGTATTCCAAATTAAGCCAAAGGATATCAATAAAAGATTCATGGAGGAACCCTGGCATACAGCCATGAGCCCCATCTGCAAGTCACACATTACATATTGTTTGCATGTGATTTGCTCTTCCTTAACCCTTGGAGGTGCTCACTGGGATTTCCCCAAAGAGTTCCCAACACTGCAGGCTTATCTACCAGCACCAGCGGATTAATTGGGAATGGCATGCAGGACTCCTGGGAAAAAGTGGTTCAGAATCAAACTGCCTGGGGCAATTTAATTCTCATCTCAAAAAGGCTAATTTTCAAGCTATGGAGAGGCTCAGTTACGCACCCCGTAAATTGTTCTCTCATCTGAAATCAAGGATCATAGAAAGGCAATTAATATGGGACTGTGTTCTATAGGGTTAGTCAGAAATTCATGTGTAAGCTGTTGGTTTTATGATAGGACTTGTTTCTCTGACCCACTGGTTCCATTCTCCTGTTAGTGGCAGGCTTCACTTAGCAAGGTATCCATCACTGGTCTACATGAACGCCATCATAATGGTTTGCATTACGCTAATCACCATAGTTACTTGTTTAGCAAAGGATTCTCTAAACAGGCATGAAACTGCCAATGTTGAATACAGAGCATGAGGCGGAAGAAGAGGAAGAGGAGGATGAAAAGACAGTATTTCCTTTCTTCCAACGTAATACGCATGTGTGTACTCAGGAAAAACTACCATGAGAGCAAATTAACTACTTGGCCAAGATCATTCAAACAAAAATTATTAAAAACTCAGTCACGGGCTTCCCTGGTGGCGCAGTGGTTGAGAATCCACCTGCCAATGCAGGGGACACAGGTTCGAGCCCTGGTCTGGGAAGATCCCACATGCCGCGGAGCAACTAGGCCTGTGAGCCACAACTACTGAGCCTGCGCGTCTGGAGCCTGTGCTCCGCAACAAGAGAGGCCACGATAGAAGCCCGCGCACCGCGATGAAGAGTGGCCCCCGCTTGCCACAACTGGAGAAAGCCCTCGCGCAGAAACGAAGACCCAACGCAGCCAAAAATAAATAAATAAATAAATTAATTAATTATTTTTAAAAAGTAACAAATGTTCAAGTACAGTTGGCGTCTTTAAAAAAAAACTCAGTCAATGGGAATCTTAAGGCAAAATATTAGGGAAACCGGACATTTTAAAGACCTTGTTATTAATATGAGTATTAGAGAGGGAGAAAAACCTTCAAATATAACTGGATAAAATTTATTTAATTTTAAGATATGCCTAACACGGTATCTGACATACAGTAGACATTCAATATGCATTTGTTAAACGAATGATAACCTAAACGTGTCCAAATGTTTCAGATTGATGACAGCCATTTTATTAATAGCGACTAAAACAAATAGAAAACCATTAGCAACCTGATCTCGGGTAAGCAGGCTCAAAGGAGGAAATCAGATGCATACAAAAAGAAATCTCTCAAAGGGACAGGCCTCTCTGTGGCAGAGGGAAGGGCTTCTTGGCTGACATCTGAGACCATTGATTTATGTTTTTAATATGGAAGGAAAAAAACTGGCAACTTTCCCCAATATTTTAAATAATCTGGTCTGAACAGTTGCCATAGTAGCTTTAAAAATCAAGGTAGTTACTCACTGAACCATTAATTTTTTTTTCCCCCCACAAAAGTCATTCAAAAGAAACAGCATGGAGTAATAACAAGTCTGAAGTTTTCTCTACGACTTTCTCAAAATAAATTTACAAAATGACATTTCTTTGTTACTCATAATGAATATACACATCTACCTATGGTGCAATGAAAGGGGTAAATACACATCATCTGTACACACTCCAGAGAGTTCCACCTCTGACAGACACACCAGCTGAGCCATCCCCAGGACAATTAACAGACTTTTCTAGAATATGTAAAAGAATGTATATGTATGTATAACTGAATCACTTTGCTGTACAGCAGAAATTAACACAACATTGTAAATCAACTCTACTTCAAGAAAATAAATTTTTTTTAAAAATGGACTCTTTTAAAGAAAAACCTTCAACTCTCCCACACAGAGAGAATGATACTTTGAGGCAAATGGAGAAAACAATCCACTCACCTGGCTGTTTTCCCTTATCCACATTGATTCCACAGAGCTAGACACGTCTTTTATCAAGCACATCACTGCAAATTCTTCCCCTTCCCTGAGAAGATAGCTGGCTTTGGACACAGACACAACAGGCACAGCTCTGATGGCTAGAATAAAACGAAACGTGGCCCTCAAATAACTGGCTGTAGTAGAGCATAACGTTTTAACTTACCATTTTTCCTCAGCTCACTTTGTGGTCTTTTAAATAAGATATAAAGTAGGGTACTAACCGATCTGTATTACTTGTATATTTGAAGACATCAGCAATGAAATTGTACATCCCTCAAGTAACTTCATTAACACCGAGTGAAAAAGATAGACTGTCTACTTTGAGATTATGATAATCCTGGGCAATGCTATTTTGAAATAGGTAGAAGCCCTGGCATAGTGAAGCTGCATTCATCTTTATTTGACTTGCTGGTTTCATGAGAATGTGACCAACAACTAATTATATTCTTTTAACCAAACAGGCATCTTTCCCACGCGCTATAAAAATAACGTCTTATTTCTTAAAATCACAGGTTTTAAATAATCAAACTTGCCTTAATTCCAAAGAGCATCCTTTTTCAAAAGCCTTAATAAAAACTACTCAATAGCTAAATGCCAACTGGTGTTGAGTTAGATGATCTCTGAAATACAAAAATCTGGGTATCTTCCAGCTATCAAAATATTCTACATAATGCCACATTAAGAACAAGGTCCAAAGTCAGCTGGTACTTTCCTCCTCAGATTGTGAATAGTTTGAGAGGTATTAAAATTAAATAGCTGAGGAGGAATCAATTCATAGATCAATAGTAAATCAAGGAGTGAATTATCTGTATGCTAATCTTTTCAGTGTAACTAAGGCTTCCCAATGAGTTTCTCTTGGAAGGAACAGTTTGTGCAATTATGAAACTTTGGGATGTCCTGACGTCAGTAGGTTTAAAGACCGTCCCCAGGACCATCTGAATGCCCATCCCTGGCAGACACACCCAGCTGGAGGTGGTCATGGACCCAACACATGGGATGGAGGCTGTGAAATAAAGTATTCACAAGCAGCCAGCATTATTTTGAGGCTGGGCGAAACGATCCAAGAAGCTACCTGAGTGACATACTGAGTTGGACCAGTGAGAAGAGAGAAGTCTTCTTTTAGATCAAAGGATGCTCCGACTCCCAGAAGAAAGCAAACAAGGGCCCATACCTGCCCTCACTTTCAGGGTGAATTTCTTCGACAGCACGGACTTGCCCTTCTGGTTCGCCGAGCAGTGTAGACAGAGCCGATGATACTCGCGCTTCACATTTCTGATCGTGATGCCGGCCTTGGGGTCAGCGACAAACGTCAAGTCCTTGGGAAGAGGTTTCCCCTCGCACCCCGTGAGGGAGTAATTGGTCACCTCTGGGTCTGTCAGAGGACAGCGGACCAGCGTGTCGTTGCCTTCCTTCCCGTACAAGGGAAGCTCAACCAGGAAAAGCTTCTCAGGATCTACAGCATATCAACAATTAGTAGTTTGAATGGCTGGTCACAGACACTGAAAACATTTTATAAAAATCTAAAATATTGCCGCTCATAACAACAATCCCTAGTGGCCCAAATGGCTGCTGACTTTATTCTTTGCAAACAAGAGTAGAATTTATCCGAGTCATACTAATAAGGAAGAGTTAACACCTAGTAAACGCTTTCCATGTGTCAGGCACTAAGCCTGGACCATTACACACTTCTCACTCTCATTTAATCCTCAGTACACCCCTATATGACAGGCGCTATCATTATCACCATTTTATCGATAAACTATAGTCTCAAAAACAGTAACTCTCCTTAAGTGACACAGCCCAGAAATGGCAAGACAGAACTCAAAGCCAGGTCTGACCGATACCACAATCTGAACTCTTAAAGCTCTGGGAATATTTTATTGTAATAGTTACTTTTTTTCTACAGCAGGTAACACTCCAAAGAAACTGGGCCAAGAATAAGCCAGGCTGATGGTATCTAATAGGGTGGGAAAAAGTGGAATTATACCTTGTTCAGGACTTTCCCACCCACTGTCCCACCTGTAATTTGTTTTGATCTTATCTAATTGACACAACTTCTACTTTTGTGTGAGCCTTTATCACTTTTTTGAAAAGTGTCCAAATATACTTCCATGTTGTACCAGTTTCCGAATTAATCATATGTTTTTGGTTTTTTTTTTAATCTATTTAACAAGCAAGAAGACCTATTTAGTTCAGAAAGGTGAAATAATTTCCCTCTGGTGATACAATAACTTGCCTCATTTGTCCCCAAGTGTGCTTGACTTCAAAGTCAAATATGTACTCTACGCCTCCAAGACTAAGGGAGAAGCATGGGAAAGAGTCTATGAATTAAAAGAAGAATACAGGGCTTCCCTGGTGGCGCAGTGGTTGAGGGTCCGCCTGCCGATGCAGGGGACGCGGGTTCGTGCCCTGGTCCGGGAGGATCCCACGTGCCGTGGAGCGGCTGGGCCCGTGAGCCATGGCCGCTGGGCCTGCATGTCCAGAGCCTGTGCTCCGCAGGAGGAGAGGCGGCAGCAGTTGAGAGGCCCGCGTACCGCAAAAAGAAAAAAAAAAAGAAGAACATAGAGGTTTAGAGGCAGGCAAAATGACCACGATCTAGGAGTCATGTGAGGGTATTCAATGAGACGAAAGGGAAAAAAATAAGAAATGTTTAAAAAGGGGACTAACTCATGTTATCAGTACTCAAGATGTGCTAAGAAGAAAGGAATATGGGAACCCCATGGGTCAGCCTGAAGCCTGGATGATAATCAGTAGTAACAGTGCAGAGTACATCAATGTGGAGAATGAGCTGCAGGGGTCCAGATGTTTTTCCTTATATAGTGAGAGAATTACCAGCATCTCCATTGTTTGTAACAACACGGGTTTCAGAAAGTTCCTAAGAACCACCAGCTGAACACCCTGAGCACAGGGACTTTCCACACAATTCTTTCTTCATTAAGATAAATTTCAATCAGCTTATAAGTAACAATAGAGTACAATTAAGACTGAAAATGAACAAAACTGAATCATCATACAATTGTCGTTCAGTGTTTTCATTCCTACAAAACCCTAACCCCTCTGCGGGGGCCTCTTTCCAGAGTTCCCAGTCTCCAGGATCCTCCAGTTTCTGAATAGAATCTAGAAAACCATCAGGAGGCCACACAGTATAAATAACACGTGGGCCCCACTCTATTCATATTCCTTGAAAGGTATGTATAAATAGAACTTCTAGAAATCAAATAAACCGATATGCAAACGGGGAGCTTATGAGTTTCAGAAATGCTACGGCAAATACTTGATCGTCCAAACCAGGATACTTGTGACTGAAAGGGGTACTCTTAATAATTATGCCAGGACACCAGGCATGGACTGGGAAAGCCTCCGGTCGACTAGGATCTCATATAAGCAAATACAAACCTCATTCTGTATACACAATATGCTGCCGCCTCTACTGTGTAAAGGTAATACAGATACAGGGTTGGGCCCACAGATTACACTTAAAATATTTTTTAATTGTCCTTTCCATCTGTAAACCGGGTGTTCCACAAAAATCAATGACATAATTGAAATATACTTATCATAGAATTTTGACCAATTTTCAAAGAGTTTTCCAAAACAAATTATGCACCTCCCAGCCTTACTAAGTTATTCTGCAAACAAATTATCTCATAATGGCTGAAATATGGTTCGAGGCTATAGCTGGTTAATTTTCCATCTATTCTTTCTCAGTCACTTGAGTCATAGTTCCTATAGCAATGCCCCAATTTCCTTCACTGCTGTCTAAGACAAATTACTTAAGCATCCAAACATCTTAAATTGGTAATAATTAAGTATAGTCCTAAGTTATTGGGGATGACGTCCCCCATCAAGAAAATCTGTGAGCCCTGTGAGACTGATTTGGCTAATGCAGCAGTTTCCCTATTTAGTCAGCTGTCTACCCACCCTATTAATAAGCAGAATGATACTTCATTACCACCTGGAAATTACAGAGTACCTTCCTGAATGTCAAAGAACAGAACATGGTTGGCTCCACAATTATGGAACCAAACCCGGAGGCTAGCTGTGGCTTTTCAACGCGCGTCTTTCTTTGCAGCGACCCACCCAGGAAAGAGTAAAAGATAAACTAAGGAGAGGCAGCGTCAGTTTCACGGCAACCTTCTGTACAGAGAACATGAGAGTCAATTTTACTAACCCTTGACAGAACTAGAATTTGCACAATTTTGTCTCCCTGATAACAATTACATAAGAAAGACAGCGCAGGCGATCTTATCCAAGCATTGCCATGAGGAACTGTGACTCTAGGGGTGGCTCAGATCCACAATCTAGGATAAGTTTATTCGGTCCTCTTCCACAATACCATGCATGAGGTTGCAAGGACAATCCCAGGCCAGGTACAAACCCAGGACTAGAACTGAAACTATTTATCCTCCTATAATGTGGGTCTGTCTCTTAAGCTTTAAGTGCTTCAGTTTTTACATCAGCAGAAAGAGATTCCTCCCTTATCCCTGCCCCTAGCCCCCTAGGAAATTTCCTCCGGACAAGGATATTAAAAGCACAAACACAGATGAATCACTGCATTCATCACATGAGATGAGGTTCAGAAATCCAACCGTCACATTTTCCTTTTGTTTCTAAAAGGTCACAATTTTTAAATGAATGAACTGACTTCTATTAAGAACCTAGGAAGGACAGGAGGTGCTTAGCCAACTGAGTTATTTTTCTGGAATTTACTCCCTAAAAGTGGGTCAATTCATTTGAAGCTTTGGTCTGTTTAGGCCTTTAGAGGCCTTTAGTTCCCTGAAATGTTTTTACTAAGTGGGAGTATCTGGAATCTCAAGGCATTAAAATGCCGCCTTCCCAAAGGGCCTAATTTATTCTCAGGGTTTACTCACATCACCAGGACAAATGGGCTAAACCATATTGTAATCTCATTAGGAAGAGTTACACAGCCTTGCAGACCTCCAGCTGGAGTTATACCCAAAGCCACTATGTATCAAAAGATGGGGGAAACTAACAATAAAAATTTTTGTCTTATGCTTCCTAGACCCAGCCAGTAATATTTTATCCATGACTCAGCCATGTGTATGTCATCCCTAATTAAGGACAGGATATAAAGTTTTCTAAGTATAGCATCAAAGAAAGCTGAGCATTTACCTCTAACAAACACATAAATGGAACCGCTCAAGCCGCCTTCATTGGTGCACGTGTAATTGCCTGTATTTGTGGCCTCTGCTTTCTTGGTGATCCATTCTGGGTGTGTTTTCTCTCTCAATTGACCCAGAGTCTCAAAAGTCCACTTGACAAATCCTGGGTCGGTGCATAACAGCCTAATCTCATCGCCGACACTGACAATTAACTCTGATTTTGCCGGATGGATGGATGGTGGAGACAGTTCCCCTGGACTCACAGATGGTTGAGAAGAGCCTGCCAAGAAAAATGAAAATCGTGTTGAATGTGATCTTTTTCTTAGGCGAAATAAGGATTTCTTCCAATATTGATTTCCATCTTCTGTGTACTCGACAATAAAAATAGGACAAAGCTGCCCAGCTATTTATGGGCAGAGAGTTCTTTTTAAAGTTTCTCAAGTTCATCTAGAAAATTAAGTTATTTTCTGCAACCCTCAATTAACCCTGAGGGTCACCCTTGGTATACAAGCCAAGACTTGCTGGATGCCATGGCCTTCGCTGGGTTAAACACAGAGCGGGGTCAAGTTTCCACTCTTCACGTGGGCCATTGCAATGATACTGACATGCTGACACCCAGTCCAGAAACAACAAAAACAAAATCTTACACTATTAAAAAAGAAACTACTGGGCTGTCACTCTTTAAGCAAAATGTACATGATCATGATTAACTTGGCTTTTTCTTAAAACTTTGTGAATTCAGTTATTTCTATGCAATTCTCCTTATATGGTGATGGTCATCAAAAAAGGACTATCTCGAAGTTTCAAATAATAAGTCATAAAGTGAAAATCTTATTTTAATGATCAGATCATGAGATTTCCTGGCCTATGTTGGTTTGCAGCCTGATCTACCTACCTAATGCCTAGAGAGGTTTCCTACATAGGAAACTAGTTTAAAGATATAGACTCTGAATATGAAACTTGAACCTTAGAAAATTCACAGCAGCCAATTCATTCATTCATTTGTGCACGCCTGCATCTGTAGCATGAAGGCAAGTATCTGTTCATTACCTGTGATCTACAAAAGCATTGTTAGGTGCTGGGAGAAAATCCCCATAAACGGACACACAGTCCTTACACTCCAGAGCTTAAAGTACACAGTGTTCAATGTCAGAATAATGAAACAAAGGTACAAGGTTTAGCTTTAGTCTAAAGAAAAAGAAGTGGGCTGGATTTTCACAATATCAGAAGAGGAGAAAGAAAAGACAGACAGGTACCAGAGATATATACCACGGAGACACTCATGCACAGTGAGATACCAGAGGTCAACTAGGTTCACGGAAACCAGTGAAAAGCTCTGGTCCTCAGGTAGGCAGGAGCCACAGAACCCAACAGCAAGGATTTGAGATGAAAAGAGGAAGATCTGAGACTGCCAGAGGAAGAGCACATTAGTGGCTAGAGTGCCACGAAAAATACAAAAGGCTGACTCACACATGACCTGCGTGAGATGGGCTGGGGCACCAGGATACCAGAGCCCCCTGGGGGGCTTTCAGCTACTTCTGCAGGATCATGGGGGGAACGGTTCATGTGCCTGGGATTCGTGCCCCCCGCACACATACAAGGTCAGCTGGAGAGGGTGTGGAGAAAAAGGAACCCTCTTGCACTGTTGGTGGGAATGTAAATGGATATAGCCACTATGCAGAACAGTGTGGAGGTTCCTTAAAAAACTACAAATAGAACTATCATACGACCCAGCAATCCCACTATTAGGAATATACACTGAGAAAACCATAATTCAAAAAGAGTCATGTACCACAATGTTCATTGCAGCTCTATTTACAATAGCCAGGACACGGAAGCAACCTAAGTGTCCACCATCAGATGAATGGATAAAGAAGATGTGGCACATGTATACAATGGAATATTACTCAGCCACGAAAAGAAACGAAATTGAGTTATTTGTAGTGAGGTGGACGGACCTAGAGTCTGTCATACAGAGTGAAGTTAAGTCAGAAAGAGAAAAACAAATACTGTATGCTAACGCATATATATGGAATCTAAAAAAAAAAAAAAAAAGGTTCTGAAGAACCTAGGGGCAGGACAGGAATAAAGACGCAGACGTAGAGAATGGACTTGAGGACACGGGGAGGGGGAAGGGTAAGCTGGGATGAAGTGAGAGAGTGGCATGGACTTATATACACTACCCAATGTAAACTAGATAGCTAGTGGGAAGCAGCCGCATAGCACAGGGAGATCAGCTCGGTGCTCTGTGACCACCTACTGGGAGGGTGGGAGGGAGACACAAGAGGGAGGAGATATGGGGATATATGTACACGTTTAGCTGATTCACTTTGTTATACAGCAGAAACTAACACAACGTTGTAAAGCAATTATACTCCAATGAAGATGTTAAAAAAAAAAAATGTTACTGAGCACCAACAGTATGAGACGTGCTATGGACGAGACTCTGTGCCCTCTAGACTGAGCATCTAAATGGAGGAGCCAGAATGTGGGAATGAAGCGGTTAGGATTATTTTTAAAGTCGTACAGTGCATTAAATAATGAAAATGGGCACAGCGGTAAATAGAGATGCTATTATTTCAATTACTTATCCCCTTTAAAAAAGGAATACTTCCGGGAATTCCCTGGCATTCCAGTGGTTAAGACTTGGTGCTTTCCCTGCTGTGGGCCTGGGTTCAATCGCTGGTCGGGGAACTAAGATCCCACAAGCCACGTGGCACGGACAAAAAAAAAAAAAAAAAAAAAAAGGAGTACTTCCTAGTCCATATGAGCGACATTGACAGTAAACTGAATCCAAAAATTCTCAAGAATTTATATTGCAATATATTTCAATCAATTCAATCTTCTCATGAGTGGGTCTTAAGGGCATATGCAGATACTACAACCTGGTTGAATAAATACTGTTGACTTCCGGAGACCTGCCACCCCAACGTAGGCAAGGCTTAGCTGTGTGACCTAAGGCAGGCCACTAGAGCTTTCTGTGCCCAAGTTTCCACATCTGGAAAATGATGATAGAAATACCCTAATTTCACAGAGTCCTAATGCAAATCAAATGCGATAAATACACGCAAGGAGCTTAACACAGCACTGCGGTTTGTAATAAATGCTAGTTATTACAGTGAAGCAATAAAGCATCCTAGGTAAGAGCTTGACTCAATTTTTGAGGTTTCTAAATTGTCTTTGAATTTATTTTATTGAAGTACAGTTGATTTACAATGCTGTGTTAATTTCTGCTATAAGCAAAGTGATTCAGGTATCCACATATATATTCTTTCTCATATCCTTTTCCATTATGGTTTATCACAGGGTGTTGAAATTAGTTTCCTGTGCTATATGGTAAGACCTTGTTGTTTATCCATCCTATATATGATAGGTTGCAACTGCTAATCCCAAACTCCCACTCCATCCCTTCCCCTTGGCAATCACAAGTCTGTTCTCTATGTCTGTGAGTCTGTTTCTGTTTCGTAGATGAGTTCATTTGTGTCATTCTTTAGATTCCACATATAAGTGATATCATATGGTATTTATCTTTCTCGTTCTGACTTACTTCAGTTAGTATGATAATCTCTAGAGATAAGACTGTACAGATTTGCATCCTGGCTCTCTCTACCACTTACTAAGTGGGTGATCCTTAGGCAAGTTACCAATCATCTCTGCCTCGGTTTCCTCATCTTGAAAGTAGGGATAGTAACAGCACCTGTTCATAAAACTGTTATGTAAAGCACTCAGAATTGTGCCCAGGCACATAGAAAACACATAATAAATACGAGACAATTATTCGAAAAACAGAATCTCTTATCTTCCCTCCAATCAGTCCTGACTTACTTCCTATGGATGTGAATGGGTCCATCATTTCCCAAACAGATTTCTGCCTACTTCGCCCTCCTTGGCAGTAAAATCATAGCAATCTTTCCCCAGAGCCTCTGCCCCACATCCTTGTATGCCTTTCCACTCCTGCTGTCCCACCCCAGACTAGCCACTTACAATGTCATGGAGAGAACACCCTCTCCTGAAAGATCTCCATGCCTCCAGCCTCCACTCACCCCACCCCCAAATCATCCAACCTCATAACCCTGAGACCCATCAGCCTAAAACACCACTTTTTCAACAACCCCACTCCCAGCCTCAAAACCCCTAACAGAGGCAGCAGCAGCTAACACTGACATCATGTGCGGCTTACAAAGCATTTTCACGGGATTAATTTCTAGCTGTTTCCTCTGGACCCAACCTGCCTCTCCAGTCAGACAGACCCTTAGGCTAAGGATGCTGCAAACACTCTTCAGTCCTTGCTATGCCCATCTCTCTGCCCACGTCCCCAGGACACAGCTACTCCACCAATTCACCTCTTTGTCATATGGAAAGCCCAGTCTTCATGGCTGTTGTTCCCTAACCACTCCAGGTCGTGATCACCTGTCCCCACTAAATCCCTCTAACGTGTTCAGCCCCATCACCCATTTGGCTTCTACTGCTGTACCACAGTGGTCTACATCTGTATCTTACCTTCTCTACCTACTGCAAGGTCTTAGGGCCCTCAGGGTAAGGATCCTAATTTGTACTTTTTCCCCTAGCATAGTCATAAAAAAGATTCCCTTCAATCCCTGAACATATAAAAGATTGGAGGAAGGACAGGTTCCAAAACACCCAGCTCCTGTAACAGATGTTAACAGTCTTCCGACCTATCCCCAAAAGAGCACAACTGTCTATTCTGCTGCTCCACTAAGAAAAGGGAGTGGCTTAATTCATCCATTAAAACTACTATGGAGGGGCTTCCCTGGTGGCGCAGTGGTCGAGAGTCCGCCTGCCGATGCAGGGGACGCGGGTTCGTGCCGCGGAGCGGCTGGGCCTGTGAGCCATGGCCACTGAACCTGCGCGTCCGGAGCCTATGCTCCGCAACGGGAGAGGCCACAGCAGTGAGAGGCCCCGGCAGTGAGAGGCCCACGTACCGCAAAAAAACAAAAGAAAACAACAACAAAAAAAAAACTACTATGGATACCTCCAAATTTGATATCATTAGTTTGCACTTTACTTCTAGAGTTAGTTTTAAAAAATAAATTTTTTAAATAATCCCCACCAGAAACATTCAGGGTTTTATTTTCAAAATAAATGATAAGTTCAACCCTCAAACTCATACTATAAAATGAAAATAGAGTTTATATCAGAATGGGACTGTGGATATCATTCTCTTGTCTCCAAATAATGCTCTCACAAGAAAAAAAAAAAACTAGAGATTCCTGTTAAAAGATATATATGTGTGTGTATGTATATAAACAAACACACAGACATATATACACACATACTTTTATTATATTTAAAAATCAGGGCTTCCCTGGTGGCGCAGTGGTTGAGAGTCCGCCTGCCGATGCAGGGGACACGGGTTCGTGCCCCAGTCCGGAAGGATCCCACATGCCGCGGAGCGGCTGGGCCCGTGAGCCATGGCCGCTGAGCCGCCTGCGCGTCCGGAGCCTGTGCCCCGCGACGGGAGAGGCCACAGCAGTGAGAGGCCCGTGTACCACAGGGAAAAAAAAAAAAAAAAATCAATACCAATAATTTATTCCAACTGGCCTCTGAAATTGCTCTGGAATCACACATTTTGAAATATATCTGGTACATAGCAAGTTCTCAACAAACGTTTGTTGAATTGGGTTTTATCTGTATCAGGACCCTTTGCATTTGAACATATACTTCCCTAATTATGTTTGGCTAATAAAAATATCAAGAGTTGCTTTCTGTTTCCTGAACACATGTTAATTAATGAGCCCCCCCAAAAATGACAGATGGCAAAACCCACCATTCTGGGGACCAAGTACTATAATGAATGATGGCTCTGGGCTAGGAACTCCAGGACCTATTCAGCAAATACTTATCCCAGGTACCTTGCTAAGTGCTGGACCTAGGAAACAGTCCTTGTTCTCAAGAAGCACAAATGAGGGAGGAAAAGGGCACTTAGGAACAGTCAACAATGCAAGATTTTAACAATAGTTCACGATAAATACCAACATACCCTCTGTAACCTCCTTCTAGTATAAAATTCAACCATACCCCAAAGAATTGAAATCAGGATGCAAACAGATACTTGCACACCAACGTTCATAGCTGCATTATTCACAAGAGCCAGAAGGTGGAAAAACCCAGTTGTCCATCAACAGATGAGTGGGTAAACAAAATGTGGTATATACATAAAACAAAATATTATTCAGCCATAAAAAGGAACGAAATTCTGACATATGCTACAACATGGATGAACTCTGAAAACATTATGCTAAGTGAAATAAGCCAGACACAAAAGGATAAATATTGTATGATTCCACTTATATGAGGTATCAAGAATAGGCAAATTCATAGAGACAGAAAGTAGGATAGAGGCTACCAAGGGCTAGGGAGGAATGGAGGGTTATTGTTTAATGGGTTTCTGTTAGGGATGATTAAAAAAAAAAAGTCCTGGAAATGGATATGGTGATGGTTGTGAATGTACTTTAATGGCACTGAATTAGACCCTTTTAAATGGTACGCTTTATATTATGTATGTTTTACCACAATTTTTTTAAAAACTAAAGTTTTTAAAAAATCAGTAATTCTTCAAGGCCCGGGGGAAGCCTCAAATTTTCTCAGCTACCTGGGCTCTTTCTTATCTGACCACTCTGACCTCTAGTAGTAGCCTCTGTGGGCCCCCCAAGTTTATCTTAAATCACAGCGTTAAAAAATTAATCACTGTTATTATTTTTATTTGTTCCACACAGCTGTGTTGGAGGGCTTGAACACCAGCTCTCTTTCTTCCCAGTTCTCTACTACCTTATACAGAGTAGCCATTCACAGCAGAAGCCTCTTTTATTAGTGCTCTGGGCTGAATAAGCTAGAAATTTTAAACCACACTGACTACTGCCCAAGAGACTTGAACGCTCAGGGCTACTAGAGTTCTTCTCCTGTACATCTGTGCTTTTCTCCTCACACCATCTGAGTCCTTTGGTTTTATTCTCAAACCTGTTTATGGAAGTTGGACTTGATTTTATATTATATATAAGTACATGTTATGAAATCGATGAAATGAGTGTGTGTGAGTGTGTGTGTGTGTGTGTGTGTGTGTGTGTGTGTTTGGGGAAGGCTGTTGATTCTCTGATAACTAAGCAACACTCTATAAGGTGGCTCAACTGAAAAAACCCTACAGGTACTTCAAGTTAAACGTGGGTGAAACATGAGAAGACTGGGGGAGGGTCTCCACTTCACAAACACGGCGGGGGGGGGGGGGTGGATTCTGCATTCTGACTCTCTCACAGGCACTACGTTTAAAGAAACTGAAATTAGAAACTGCAGGCCTTATATTGTGGGTGTGGTGTACGGGGAAGACAGCAGCTCAGACTGCCTGAGAACTCCCATCAGTCAACCCAAACTCAAAGTCAACCAAAACTCAAAGAAAAAGTTCTGTTTCTCCATCAAAAAGAACAGAGCCATGATCTTTCTTTTCTTAAGTGAAATAAACCATTCAAGGTAGACCTGTATTTTTTGTGATCTGTGGCTTAAAAGACTCGAGTCCAGAGTGGGCTTCCACAGTACAAGCTTCTTAATGACCTGTGTAAGTCGGGGCGACTGGCTTGAGCACAGGGTGCTCCCCAATCACCTTCAGTAGTGGTTGGACCATGTCAACTGTTAATCATTCTGGAGTCTCAACTCTCCTCCTAAGGTCTTTATACCCTTCACAAATGTCTAAAGCTGCAAAGACTGAATTTATAGCTGGGGTTAAAAGTAAGGAAGTCATTTCAAAACCTTCTCCTCTTTGGACACAAATGTAAGGAGCCAGGCAAAATAATGGCAGGGAAGAAACCCCACATAGACAGGCCTATTCTAGTTTTGGGGAAGTAGAGCTGTGAATAAGGCAAAGCTCAAAGCTCCATTGTAGTTCAGCTCCTCTCTGGTTCACATACTGTTCAACCACAGTTCATAATAAAAGGGCTAATGATTTTGTATATCCTACTGTTTCTGACACACTTTTATATTCCCATAGGAGTAAACTGGATAAAAATCAAGATGGAAGGATCGTAGTAATTGCCCACAACACCCATGGGGCTTTAAAAACAAGTAGATGATACTGGAAATAGAATAAAGCTGGGGTGGGAAGTATGAGCTCAGTGAAAACGACACAAGTCCTTAAAAATGCTCTTACCCAGCGACAGGGAGAGTGTGAATCCACTCTGGATCCCCACGCAAATTGGAGGAAGCCACGCCATGGAGGATCCAGCATGGCCCCCATTCCACTGTGGTGAGGCCACGCCCCCAGAACCATTAAGAAATCTTTCATGTCAACGTGCAGCTATTGCATAATTATTACCATGGTAGTGAACGAGATGCTGATGGGGAACTCAGCCGTGTGTAGGAGACGAATCTAATACAAATGAAACAAAAATACTGAGAGGTCACAAACAGGTCCCAAGACTCAAAGGAAGCAGCTATCATTCTGCCCAAAAGGACCATGAAAAGCTCCAGGGGGAGGGGCCATGGGAGCTGAGCCAGGAAGTCTTTGTCTGTGTGTTTGCATGTGCCCGTGTTTGTATGTGTATTCGAGGAAAAGCTCATCCTATGAGGACCCCATCCCACCCACCCCAACCCCCCAAACTGTGAGCTCTCAGAATCCAAAGCAAGGTCTGTAGCCATCACTAGCCTCAAAGCCTCAGAGGGCATCAGGAATACAGCATGTGCTCACTAAGTGCACAGCGAAGGAATGACTACATATAGGAAATGCAGAGGTGCAGGATTTAAGAAGATAATCTGAGACATCATCTTACAGAGCAGTGCTTTCCTCATCTAGGGTGTTTGCTAACAGTCTTCTTTTTTTTTTTTTGCGGTACGCGGGCCTCTCACTGTTGTGGCCTCTCCCGTTGTGGAGCACAGGCTCTGGACGCGCAGGCTCAGCGGCCATGGCTCACGGGCCCAGCCACTCCACGGCATGTGGGATCTTCCCAGACCGGGACACAAACCTGTGTCCTCTGCATCGGCAGGTGGACTCTCAACCACTGCGCCACCAGGGAAGCCCACTAACAGTCTTCTTGAAGGTCAATTTCACTCAGTGACAAATAACAGTAAACATCCTTTTATATTATAATATGTAGCATAAAATAGAAAGAAAAAAATCAAACACATTTTTTTCAGGGGGAAAACATGAGCTTTCAAAGAAATTGAACTGCTTCACGACTTCATACTCACAAACACACCACCCAAATCCCGACCATCTCCAACCTTTAAATGTACCTCCACGGACAAGTTTGAGGACAGTCCTAAATGGATCACTTGAATTCCAATTCACAATTGAACACTGTCCAAAGGATTTTCTGGGTAACAGAAAAGTTCAGATATATCTTTAATCTTATAACATAGAGATTTAAAGTACTCAACTGAGAAGAACTCACAGCTAAAATCTACTCAGGTTTGGACATGAGATGAACAATAGGTAATTGACACAGTCTCCTCACCATCCTTTAAGTCTCTCACTGTAATACCCCTAAGTTCGGGGCCTGAAAAAACCAATTCCTTGGTACAATGCAAATTTGTATTTATCTTTTAAAAATAAAATTTCTCTCTGCATGCCAAGCCTTGGTACTACATTAGGTCCAGGATATTTAGTGATTATACAAAATCTGTTTCCATATTCGAGACAGCTTAAGGTTGCAAGCAATGGCAATAGACCATTATAAAATGATCAGCCATTTGAAAGTCAGTTTAAAATCACAAAATATCAATAACAAAGACATCCCGCAGCACAGTCTTTTTTTAAAAAAGCAGCTCCTTGAGCATATTTCAATGTTGGTGTAAAGATTATGAACTAATTGACAGAAGGGAACCGAAGGACAGAGAAAGAAAAACTGGAGCATTAGTCATTAGTGGCAAAGAGAGAGGGCTCAGTAACAAAGCCAGCACTTCAGAAACGTGTCTTCATGGATGCAATGGTAATTGAGCTCCTACCGTTTGGCCTGGGTGGGGCCTGGGTCCTGGGAGGACCAGGAATACAGAGCAGGGCATGACAGCCCAGTGGGGAAGCTGAACTCACACACACAGTGACCATACAATGAAGCAAGTGCAGACATAAAGGGCAACGGGGGGCTTCCCTGGTGGCGCAGTGGTTGAGAGTCCGCCTGCTGACGCAGGGGACGCGGGTTCGTGCCCCGGTCCGGGAAGATCCCACGTGCCGCGGAGCGGCTGGGCCCGTGAGCCATGGCCGCTGAGCCTGCGCGTCCGGAGCCTGTGCTCCGCAACAGGAGAGGCCACAGTGGTGAGAGGCCCGCGTACCACAAAGAAAGAAAGAAACAAACAAACAAAAAAAGGGCAACGAAGCGTGTGGGCAAGAAAAGGGGTCAAGGAACTTCCCTGGTGGTGCAGTGGTTAAGAATCCCCCCGCCAATGCAGGGGACATGGGTTGGAGCCCTGATCCGAGAAGATCCCACATGCCACGGAGCAACTAAGCCCGTGCGCCAGAAGTACTGAGCTTGCGCTCTAGAGCCCACGAGCCACAACTACTTAGCCCTTGTGCCACAACTACTGAAGCCCACGTGCCTAGAGCCCGTGCTCTGCAACAAGAGAAACCACCGCAATGAACAGCCCGCGCACCGCAACAAAGAGTAGCCCCCGCTCACCTCAATTAGAGAAAGCCTATGTGCGGCAACGAAGACCCAATGCAGCCAAAAATAAATAAATTTAAAAAAAAAAGAGGGGTCAGAAAGGATTCCTAGAGCTCAGATTAAAAAAATGTGTGTGACCTGGCCAGACTGCAGGCGCAGATGGTCTATCGAGTGGGGGAACCACAGGAGCAAATGTCACAGAACCAGCAAGACGCATGCTTAGAAGTCAGGTGTCACTCAAAATCCCTGCAGCATCAAGGTGTGAGGCCAGAGACCCAGTAGGGTCTTCGTCATGGTAAGGAGGTGAGCCTGCCCAGATGGGGAGCTACTGGTGTGTGTCTTGGGGGGACCCCTCTGGGAGCAGTGAAGGATAGTACTGACAGAACAGGACTAGAGACACGGACAGCTAGGAGACTAGGTCCAGACAGGAGCTGATGAGAACGTAAGCCAGAGGTATGGGACGGACAGGAGAGGTGGGTGTTTACTGGGTGAGTACAGGGCCTCGGCATGGGCGGATCTAGGCAGTAACGAAGCAAGAGGAAGGAAAGAAGACACCCCTGTTTTGGGCTTACACCTATGAGAAGATGGGGTGCCCACAGACTGGAGGGGGAAAAAACTGATTTAGACGCATTTGGATCAGCAGGTGGCAGCTGGAAGGTTCTGCAAATTGATGGGCGCGGGCGCAGCAGGGGAGGTCAGGGCCACAGACATATTCACCAGCACACAGGGGGTGGTATCCCGGGGTGCCCATAAAATCATCCAGGGAGGGAGCGGAGAGTGCAAAGAACAGAGGGGCCGAGAGGGAAATGCCAAGGCCCAAGGCGGCTACAGTAGGGTAGAGACGGTGATGACTCGACTGGTAAGAGAGAACCAGGAAATTCCAGGCTAGAGGGTGCGGAGGGACTTCTAGAAGGATGCTAGAATCTTGGAGGACATGGCAGCAGGCGGGGGAACAGAAATGGACAGAGAACCAGCCCTAAAGTCTTCAGCACAAAGGATTGGTCACTGGCAGTAGGGAGGAGGGATGGAGAGTCGTGGAAGTTACATCACTCATTTGCAACCCTGGCTGCACACCAGAACCCAATCCTGCCAGAATCTCTGACAGTACTGCAGGCCTGGGGTGTGGGACAAGAGGAGCCTTGACTGCACGTCAAGGAGAGGAGAGGGAGGAAGGGAGGGAGGAGGAAGGAGGACTCCTTAAGTCAGTGAGCAGAAAGGCAATGGCTGATGGGGAAATGGAAGACATGCAAGCTGCCAGAGGTCTCGCATGAAAAGCTGGGCGGGGATGAGTATCCAAGGGGGCAGGCAGCCAGGGAGAACAGCAAAGGAAGGAAGGAAGGAATGGGATTTAGGGACACAGAGGACTGACTAGCAGAGAAGACCACGACACAGACTGGCTGGAGAGGCCTAGGCGGCTACTGCCTGACCTCAAGGGTTGATGAATGTGGCCATGAGGTGACTGAGGCGGGGTAAAAACACTATTTTTAAGCCCCTCTTTCTTTTTTTTTTTTTTTGCGGTACGTGGCCTCTCCCGTTGCGGAGCATAGGCTCTCAGCGGCCATGGCTCACGGGCCCGGCTGCTCCGCGGCAATGTGGGATCTTCCCGGACCGGGGCACGAACCCGTGTCCCCTGCATCGGCAGGCGGACTCTCAACCACTGCGCCACCAGGGAAGCCCGCCCCTCTTTCTTTGAACACGCTCTTTTCAGAGAAACATCTGTGGCACAAAGGAGCCGGGCTACCACATGTGGCTCCCACATTCTCATGGACGTCCGAGCAAGCGTGATTCACCAGGCTCCCTGGTGCTAGAAAGGGATGCCCCAGTGCAAACAGGGGTGCCCTTCTCTGGAGAGGCAGGGTTGGGCCACATCACCCCAACTCCCACCCCACACTGGCTCACCTTTCTGCAGGCTTTCAGCTGGGGTGGGTTCACCTGTGGTTTGGGCCCTTCCGGCCTCTGCTCCTGAGAGCGGTTTCCTCCTGGGGGCCGAGTCAGCTCCTCTATTTTCTGCCTTAACCACATGGACAAACCCGGCACTAATAAATCACCTGTGTTGATCACACCTTTCCTGTAACGTGTATTTTCTGCTTTTCTGGCTGTTACTGTGATCCCTGGGCCAATCACGCAGGCCTCGTTCTCTGCTATTAAAGCACATCCCCACGCAGATCCCCCAACGATGCCCAACCGGGAGCTTCCTTGTACTTGAACCCCCAACTCCTTCTTTTCCATCAATTTTCCATTCACAAGCATGCCATCTGGGGGCAAGAGAAGCTACCCTCAGGCTGCTTTTGCTGTTTGAAAAGCACACCCAAGATCAAGGAGATGTTAGATGCTCTGCATTCTTCTGACGAAACTTACTAAGAGGACTCAGCAGCAAGGATTCAGGCTTCCAATAAATGCCTTCTAAAGGTACGACATCTGTCAAAGCTTTTCTCAGGTTGGAGGCACAAGCAAAATTACTGTTTGGTGTCTGCTAAGATATTTAATATTTGTACGTTTTACATGAAATGTGTAACTCTGTACTTTTGCTCTGAAGCAGTTAGTGAAGGAAAAATGTAATGGTGGGGACATAGAGAAATTCTGGATTCTAAATTAGGGGCAAGTCCCTTAGGTTCGAGGCGTCTGCTTCCTCTGCTGAAAAACGAAAAAGAGGCCATCAAAAGCCCTAAGATTCTAGGATCTGTAATCAAATAGTTAGGCCATAATAGGGTCAAAATAAAGAAACCCTTTATTTAAAAAAAAAAAACAAAGCTGGCTGGACATAAAAAGTACTCAACTATTTATGGCAATAATGAATAGCAGTGATTCTCTTATGATATAAATAATATAACTAATCACCTGCTTTGTTTTTAAACTACTGTTTGAACACAGAATTAAATAAGGGCCTAAACATGGAACTTGATTCCTGGCTCTTACATCTTATGAAGTGAACAGTAAGTGTGGAGATGCATGTATCACCCGTTCGACAATGAAAGGAGGATCCTTCTCAGCTTACGATATTGCAAAACTTCTTCTAGACATGCGTACATCCCCAGCAGCAAAGGCTTACATAGGGCTACTTAATATATTTCCTACTCAGTCACCCTAAGAAAAATACAACTCGATGTTTGAGGGAGCAGGACGTCCCCTTTTTTTTTCGTGGTACGCGGGCCTCTCACTGTTGTGGCCTCTCCCGTCGCGGAGCACAGGCTCTGGACGCGCAGGCTCGGCGGCCATGGCTCACGGGCCCAGCCACTCCGCGGCATGTGGGATCCTCCCGGACCGGGGCACAAACCCATGTCCCCTGCATCGGAAGGCGGACTCTCAACCACGGCGCCACCAGGGAAGCCCCAGGACTTCCCCTTTTGATCTCAAAGATACGCATGGCCATTATGAAGTGGGTCTTTGGGGAGTCAGGTGAGGTCTGGATTTGACAAACATAATGTAAGAGGATCCATCCCTGCGGCAGAAACGAGGAATGTCCTAATTTCCAGTGGGTTTTTCCTGATAGCCCAGTGCAGCTTCTGTTGTAAATACGGAGATTTCCACGTTTTGAATTCTGTAAAGCACTTAATGAAATAAACAGCAGGTAAGAAGCAGAAGGACTGAAATCCAATAAACAACAGAACAAGACCCTTACCATCTGTGAAGCTGGGGTGGGGAAGCTCCTGACTGCTTTCAACATTAACTTCCTTGACTTGAAGAACAATAAACAGCCAAGTGAAAGGGAACACGGCAAGAAGGGCGTGGAAGGTCGGCCTCGCTAGTCAAAGGCCAGCTTCACCCCAGACCTACCAAGTACCAAGGAAAACAGACGCGTGCGCGTCTCACCTCCAAGCAGACCTGGCTGCACGCTCTACAGAGGGCAACAGCTAGACCCTTGAAAGGACCTGCAGAAGGACCTGTCAGGCGTAAACTGCCTTCATGTTAGCGCTGTCCTGGACATGTGTGGTGGAGTGTGGGCCTGTAATCACTATGCCATTTCCTCCAACCAAGAAATTGACAACTCCTCAACATGCCAATTCCCAGGCTCAGGAGGGGAAATGAGTTTGTGTCAGCAGCAAATGAAAACTTCAAGAAATAAAAATATGCGACACCCACAAGCTCTGGTTCTAATTCTATAGCATTTCATTCTAATGACATCAAATGTAACACCAATAAGCAAGAGATTGGTCAATATTTTTACACTCACGAACATAAATATATGCCAACTGGGGCATTTAAAAAACACTTTTTGGTGGTAAAATATACATAACATAAAATCATGTTAAACATTTTTAATTATACAAATTTTGAGTGGCAATAAATACATTCACAATGTAGTGCAACCATCACTACTATCTATCCCCAGAGCTTTTTCATCATCCCAAAGTGAAACTCTGTACCTATTCAAGAATAACTCCCCATTCCACCATCACCTCCTCACCTCAGCCCCTGGTGACCACAATTCTACTTTCTGTCTCAATAATCCGACCGCTCTAGGGACCACGTGTAAGTGGGACCATACAATACTTACCCTTCTGTGTCTCGCTTTTTAAACTCAGCCTAACGTCTCCAAAGTTCATCTGTGTTGTTAGCATGGGTCAGAATTTCCTTTTTTAAGGCGGAACAGTATTCCACGGTATGTAAATATCATATTTTAGTTTATCCATTTATCCTGATATTTGAGGTGTTTTCCTGAGGCGGTTTTTAAACTCTGTCTTCAAATGTGACCTACATTTTTGAAAGGCCTCTCTGCTTTTCTAGTTCTGAAAGATGCCTGGAATAATACTTGGCTTAAATAGATATTTAAGCTAATTTTCACCATAATGGGTAAATCAATACATTTTACTAGTGATTATATACTAAATTCTGCTTTTAATACAACTGTCAGTTAAGGGAAATTGTACTTTCCCCTCCATCCCATACATGGAGCAGAGAGAATGTTTTTTCCTTCTGTTCCACTTTCAAAATGTTGTTTTATAGCCACTGGGCTGGTTTAAAACAAAGGAAGTAAAAACAAAAGTATTAATTAAAAACAAACAAACAAACAAAAAAAGCAATTTTATCTGAAGCAGCTGACAGAGAAAAGGTTACCAGAATTGGTAACTGTCTTGAAAAGAGAGGTGAATTAGCAGGGGCCAAACAGTTTAGCTGCAGCCCTGGATAACAAGCTGCGGCAAGTCCCTGGTCTCCCACTTTTTCACGAAACAGGGAGCCCCCTGTTGTTTGCCTGTGTTACCCTGCCATAGAAGAGGTTCTGTTTGTTAGGTGCTGGAGAGAGCCAATTTCCAGAAAGGGAGTTGGATGGGTTTTAGCCTCTGAATTAAATTTAAAGGACTGGGACTAGGGCTGAGGGCAAAAGTGAGCTGAGTGTCCCTCTTTGGAGCCAGGCCCCAGCCTAGAGGCCAGGGGGAAGACCACACAGGTGGGGGGCAGAAGAAGGAACTCAGCCTGGGGGGCCTCAGTGTTCTCATCAAACCTAAGGCTGAGGCCCAGATGGGTTTTCAGGGGAGCATGTTAGCAACTTACTCTTAATTGGGTCAGAAACGCCAATATGTATATACATGGACAAAGTAAATGTGGGGAAATGTTAATTGCAGAGTCTAAGTGAAGGGTATCCTGAAGTTCTTTGTAGTCATCTTGCAACTTTTGTAGCTTTATTCAGCAATATTTTAAAGTCTAGAAGCAAGCTCAGAGACTGGAGATTGATGGTGCTTTTCTGAGCTTGGATGAGCACGGGAGGCAACAGGAATATAATGGAAAAGGTGTACGTTTTGCAGATTCCAAGCTGAGTGTTGTGAAACTTTGGGGAAGTTACCTGACCTCTCCAAGCCTCAGAGTTTTGTTTTGGTTTTTTTGTTTTTTGTTTTTTGGGGTTTTTTTGCGGTACGCGGGCCTCTCACTGTTGTGGCCCCTCCCGTTGTGGAGCACAGGCTCTGGACGCGCAGGCTCAGCGGCCATGGCTCACTGGGCCCAGCCGCTCCGCGGCATGTGGGATCTTCCCAGACCGGGGCACGAACCCGCGTCCCCTGCATCGGCAGGCGGACTCTCAACCACTGCACCACCAGGGAAGCCCAAGCCTCAGAGTTTTGACATCTATAAATTGGGGGTGAGATACATCAGGATTCATACATTATCTCCAAATCCTATACCTACCTTATGTCCAATAAATGGTTGCAAGTGAGAAATAGTGTTTATGATGTTTGTTCCAAAACTTACTGTGTTTATTATGTTTCACTAAATCTAACAGAGTTTACACTGGGTATAAGAGAGTATGCTGAGGGGCTTCCCTAGTGGCACAGTGGTTAAGAATCTGCCTGCCGATGCAGGGGACATGGGTTCCAGCCCCGCTCCGGGAAGATCCCACATGCCACGGAGCAACTAAGCCCATGCACCACAACTACTGAGCCTGTGCTCTGGAGCCCACGAGCCACACTACTGAGCCCATGAGCCACAACTACTGAAGCCCGCGCGCCTAGAGCCCGTGCTCCGCAACAAGAGAAGCCACCGCAATGAGAAACCAGCGCACCGCACCGAAGAGCAGCCTCCGCCCACCACAACTAGAGAAAGCCAGCGAGCAGCAACGAAGACCCAATGCGGCCAAATACATTAAAAAAAAAAAAAAAAAAATGGAAAGAGAGTATGCTGAGCCCCAAATGTAAAACAAAAACAATTAATTGGCAAATAGCAGATTATCAGTTCCTCTATCAAAAGCAAGGTTCCCGCAAGCCACTCTAGATCTTAAATCTCCATCTTTAAAAAGAATTTGAGCCCTTGCTCTCAGTACGTGTATTTTTATAAATTACACCCATGGGTGCCATTGCCAGCCCTTCCATGAATTATCAATGTAAGGCTTACTTAGTTTCTGACTGGAGGTAAAATGCCCCCCACCTTGAAGCTGTCGCCTCTGGGAGTAACTCCCATGCTGTCACCTTCTAGAAGAGGAACGAAAACCCCTGGCTGTACCCAGGTCAGGACAAATTGACCAAAATGAGGCAAAGGAGCGCATCTCTGTTCTTCCACCAACTAGATCTGAAAGTGGGTGGGGAGAAAGAAGCTGCCCCAAGATCATCTTCTAGGAGCAGAGCGGGCAGCTCTTCCAGGAAGTCCTGAGGGGACTGGGGACAACTGTCATTTCCCTGGAAACTTCGCAGGTGCCACCTTTACCACTCGGGCTGCTGGCTTCCGGCCTGGGTATTATGAACATCTCCAAGGTCAGAGGATTTCCCTCCTTTCCCATATCCCTGGAAGCATAATACTCAAGAACTTCTCCTGGGGGGTCCACAGGCCAGATCCCAAATTAGAACCATAATCATAAGATTCTGCTGCCACTGTGCAAGGGACTCACTTTTCTAGCAGGAGGATTAGATGATGGTGACAAATACGCTCTCGTTAGGTGACGCCTCCATCCAAATTGCATACATTCACCAGCCCGCATGTCCTAGGGATAAAAATGGGACTGCCCCCCCCCCCGCATTCATGCATTCAACTAAAAATGTTTCTTGAATGCTTGCCATGGGCTGGGCCCTTGGGCAGCAGGGAAACAAGGCAGGGTCTCTCGTGGAACGTATATGAATTTATATTTAGCTCCACCGGTGAGCTATAAACCAATAATTATACAATTATATAATTACAATGTGCAGAGTGTGGAGAAGGGCACTGTACACAAGGGGCGCTGACCTGACCTACCCTGGGGGGGTCAGAAAGGACTGCAAAGGAAACATGCGAGCTGGGGTCTGAGGTGCACTAAGAGACCAGGGAGAAACACAGTGCCCCTGGCAGTGGGCAGAGGGGCAGGGTGGCTCCCGCAGCTCCAAGGAACAAGGACATCTTTAAGGAGTGAAGAAAGCACGGACGGCGAAGGATGAGGCAGGGAATCTGCAAAATGGAGATCCAGAGGAGACACTGGAGGCGTGGGATGGGATCTACAAGGACAGACTTTATTCCAGGAACACTGGGAAGTCTCTGAAAGGTTTTAGTCAGAGAGGGACACGATCACATCTATTCCTTTAAAATATCACCAAGAGGGGCCTTCCCATCACCCCTCCCCCTGGTACACGCGTGTTTTCTGAAGGCCCCTTGCAGCCTCTGCGAGGCACTGTCCCACAGTACTGCAATTGTCTGCTTTCCTGTCTGGACCAACTGAAACTCCTATCTATCTTTTTAGTGCCACAGAAAGAGAACTGAGAATTGCACCCTCGCCTGACATTCAAGAGGTCACACGAACTTTAATATTTTTTTAACGATCACTGCCCAACGCTGTGACACAACCCAATCATTTTTGCATTGAAGACTGGAGGTTCTCAAACTTTAGTCTGTACCAGGATCACCTGGACAGCTTGGTAAAAGGGACCGCTGGGCCCGCCCCCAGGTCTGGAGGGGAAGGGAGAGTTTGCATTCGGGTCCAGGACCCCACGTAGAGGACCAGTTATCCCCTCCCCCACAAGGCAGGCAGCTATCAGGAGAAACCCGTGGCATTAATGCAGCAAAAAAAAATTTTTTTTTACCAGAATCTGTATCTTGGAATTCAAAGCAAACCTGCAAAACAGATTTTCTTGAGTGAGCAAATCTGCCTGGCTTTTACACCTAGAAATCGGCCTCACACTGGGTCCCCCTGACAAGCTTTGGCAGCCAGTCGGGCACAGATTTCTCGAATCCCCAAGCTTGAGAAGTGGGAAATGTTGCAGAATTCACCAGTCACAGCTACAGGACTCTGGAATAGTGACACTGGGTGGCAAATACAACTTCTGTAGCACATCAGACCTCAATCTGGTGCGTGACATCCGAGGGCCCTGAGCCCATGTCCACAGCCCATGCTAACCCAGTGACGGCCTCTGGGCTCTCATCTGCCGTGGGTGAGAACCAGAGAAAAGAGCACAGGCTTCTCCTTGGACTGTATGTGGTCCTGCACCAGCCGTATCAAATGCCACGCATTTCTTGGTGAGTAGTCAGATACTATTCACCAATTTTCTAAATTGCTGATCAGATAATTGCTGCAATCGTAAATTCTGCAGCCATTCTACATTTGAATACACAAAATAAAAAATAATTAGACCAAAACAATCACATTGGTCTAAAAGCACACTAATGGACAAAATTCGTTTATTCAAATTTGTTGCGACATTCATCAAAACACTTGGCTGGTCAATTTGCTTAATGAGTGTTGACTTTTCCCTTAATTTTTCTTGGGTGACATTCACTTCAAGCAATACATTAAGCCTGCTACCCGTTTACAAAGAATTCTTAATGACCAGCCCCATTTTGAAATGATTTCTTCTCAATCTCTGTAGAAAACCAGAGGGAATGTCTGAAAATGATTTACTCTATTTTCCAGAATAAAAAAAAAGTTTCTAATATACCCACTGAGAAAGTTTTACTTCTTCCTTCTATGGCTTTAGAATAATGGCTATCCCTAAATACAGGAGGAAAAAAGGGCCAATTCTAAAATTGTCACCTTTTAGTATGTAACTTAAAGCAATGGCCAACTGGAGGAAACTCAAGTTGGAGGAAGGAAATTTAGTATTTTTGGAAATCTAAATTAATATTATGTCAAGTCCTGGCAGCACTTTTTTTTCAAATGACTATAATTAGAGATATGCAAATGCTTCACTGGGGGAAAAAAAGGCTGAAAGAGAAAAATGCACCTAATTAAGTAATGATTTTATCTTTACTAGATGGTTATTAAAAGTGTAAATGTGGTTGAACCCTTTTAAAACTATAAAATAGCATTATCTCCTTCAGAACTCAAGGAATATCAAACCAAACAAATAATGGCAAAAGTGTGTCACTCTTTACACCTTTTCCTCAGATATGGGCTTCCTGGTACTGAGATGATTTCAACTATTACATTTTGTCATAAACAATAAGCTTAGAGTGGGATGAATTGGGAGATTGGGATTGACATATATACGATAATATGTATAAAATAGGTAACTAATAAGAACCTGCTGTATAAAAAAATTAATAAAATTCAAAAACAAAACGAAACAGTAAGCTTAGAATATGGCTTAGGTAGCCCATAAAGTGGCCAGTTTTCAGATAGTTAAAACCATTAAGTTTTCTCTCTACTTTCTTATATTTTGGAAGAAAATTATTTTTAAAGGCAGGTACTACTGATTTAATGTTTCAAGGCTTTGCTACTTTCATCCTGACTTGGTAGACCCAAAGGTCTACAAATTTTATGTTAAAATGTCCATACAGATTCTGGCAAGATGGTGGTGGAAGCATAATTATTGAATATCCCCAGCTCACCCTAACCATAAAAACAAATAGAGCAGAACCAAAAACCCTATGGATAGCATCTACAAGAAAACCAGGTGATAAGGTATCCCCTACCCACAAAACCAGGTGATAAGGTATCCCCTACCCACAAAACCAGGTGATAAGGTATATCCCCCTCCTATGTATGAAGGAGGTGGGGACAAACTACCAACAGCTTCAAGAACTGCCGTTAGGTACGCACTACAATGCTCAGAGGGCCATTCTGGGGACACCCACAGAAGCTGGCAGAGGACTCTGCAGGTTCCAACTTCCCTAGGAAGTACAGAGGGGATTGTGACCCATGTATTTCTAATGGGCTGGAATGTTCTGGGGTGGGAGAGGTCTGATCCCTATAAACTAACAAACTAGGTCAAAGCCCCACACTGAGGAGAAACTGCTAAAGATGAATCTAAGATGAGTTAAATAGGCAAAGGAAAGGAAAGGTTCAGATAAGTAGGGGCTGAGAACGGAGACTAAAAAAAAGTAAGATCTTAGGTGTAGAAAAGTAAAGACCATTTTTTTCACCACTTTGTGAAAACAATGTTAAGTGGGTACTCTAGAACTGTGAAGCTAGAAAAGCTATAATGGCTCTAATAAGAGTATACGAAAACTCATAGCGAACAACAGAAAAGAATAGCAGTTGAATTCCAAATACGTTCTTTAAAGGAAAAATAAGGAATAGAATGACATCCCTAGTATAGAAAATAAAATCATGCCAGAAAGACACAAAAAAATGAAAACTATAACCTAATACTTCAAAAATGAGCTAAAAGAAATTAAATAAAAAGAAGGTATAAAGAACAGCCTAAATCAGAATTTTTAAAACTCAGAAATGAGCTGATTGAATATATATATGTAATTGAATCACTCTGCTGTACACCAGAAACTAACACAACCTTGTAAATCAACTATACTTCAATTTAAAAAAAAAAAGTAAAAAAAGAAATGAACTGGAGAAAACGAAGATTTGAAAATGGAGATAAAGAAATAAGAATTAGAAATGAAAGAAAAAAATCATTTCAGAAATAAAGGGTAAATAAAAAGAACACAAGAGCAAATAAAATGAATAATGTCTCAAAAGAAGGAGAAGATGGAAAGGAGAAAAATTTTTTAATTCAAACGAATTATGAAGACATTAAAAGGATTTGAGAGAAAAAGATCAATATAAAAAGACAGGCAAAGAAGATCTAACATACACACAATGGGAGTTCCAAAAGCCAAGAAGAAGAATAGAACAAACAGCAAAAGCTACACTACAAGAAAGTTTGAAATTACAGTCAGCTCTCTGTGTCTGCAGGTTCCACGACCACAATACAGAGAGCCGGCTATACTGTGCCATTTTATATAAGGAACTTGAGCATCCAGGATTTTGGTAGCCGTGGAGGTCCTGGAACCAACCCCTTGCAGATATGGGAGGATACTGTACTTACCAAAGTAGCACAGTATGTCCCTGAAAAAATCAACCCAGAGCATCTAACACTACAGAATTACTGGACTTCAAAGCATAAAGGCAAAAAACAGGCCTTTGGGTATCTAGGCAAACATACCAAGTTAAATATGAGGGAAAGAAAATCAGATTGCCAGCAGACTTTGACAACACTTTATGGCAAAAGACAATATAGTAAAATATTAAAGATCCTTGAGCAAAGAAAAGATGAGCCAAGGATTTATATCAGACAACCTGACTTTTAAGTATAAAAGCGAAGGCTACAGACAAGCTGTTGTGAACATAATTCAGGAAGCACTTCCCATGAATGCTTCCTGAGGTATCTGTTAGAGGATGAGCTTCAGAAAACCAAAATGTCAGGAAAGACAGAACATAAGAACTAGTGGCAAGCATTAAACATATATTTACTTGTAGAACTAAGATTAAATGGTGGGGGCTTCCCTGCTGGTGCAGTGGTTGAGAGTCCGCCTGCCAATGCGGGGGACACGGGTTTGTGCCCCGGTCCGGGAGTATCCCACATGCCGCGGAGCGGCTGGGCCCGTGAGCCATGGCCGCTGAGCCTGCGCGTCCGGAGCCTGTGCTCCGCAACGGGAGAGGACGCGACAGTGAGAGGCCCGCGTACCGCAAAATAAAAAAATAAAAAAAAGATTAAATGGTGATAACAAAGGAGACAGCAGAGTATGTGATTGCTGTATATTCTGGTAGTTTTGGTGCAGTTATCAGAAAAATTAGGGGAGGGAGAGCATCTGCAAAGTAGAATATGCTTGCTGACGGCCTTATAGTAAAAGGCTATTACTTCAAATCCCAAGTAGGGGAGAAAAGGGAGAGGAAAGAACAGGCTACTAGCTAATTTAAATTGTTACTCACAGAAGGAAACCAATAGAAAATAGAGCCCCAGAAAGAGCGAACCAAGGGTATCATATAAAGGTATAAGTATAAAGGCAACCATTAGAACAGAAAGCACAAATCTTTTTAAGTACCCAACGATATATCCAAAAAAGGGAAAGAAAATAGAATAATAGAGGAACACACCATCTATTAAGTCATCTTACTAAAAAAGAGATCAAACCTGAGTATGATCATACCTCTAAATGACCAATTTACAGGAAATTCTGGGAACAGAGAACATGTTCAACAGCACCACAGGAATGCAGCCAGCAGCATTCGGACTGTGGATAACTGCACAGGACTAATCCTCAGTTTTCTTCAACAAACACTGGAGAATAGAACCTATAAATAAGAAATGACTTAAAAGGCCATATCAACGAACTGCCATATATGGCTCTTGCTTAGAGTCTATCAAATATTTATATATTCGTATATGTCTTTATATTTATTTTCAATAAGGGAAATGTGAATCCTGGCTACTCAATGACACTGTGGAATTTTATTGCTTTGGAAGGCTGTGACATTGGCATTATCATTATGTTTAGGGAAGGGAACCTTTCTATTTTAGAGCTACATACTGAAAATGTTCACAGATGCAATTCTATGATGCTTATGTTTCAAAATAATGGGAGGGTGGAGGGAATTCCCTGGCGGTCCAGTGGTGAGGACATGGACTTTCACTGCTGTGGACCCGGGTTCGTTCCCTGGTCGGGGAACTAAGATCCCACAAGCCGCGTGGGGCGGCCAAAAAAAAATGGGAGGATGAAGTGGGTAGAGGTGAAGCAGAAAGACTGGTGTTGATCCAACTGCTGAAGCTGGATGACAGGTATATGAGGGTTCGTTCACTATTCTCCATGTGTGAGGTGGTCCTATGATAAATATATATATAATTACATTTCTATGTATTTTAAAGTTACATATTTTTTAAAGTTAACGTGAGATTCAATTCCTCCATCTTGAAATAAAATGGCTGCTAATAGGTTTTCAAATAACCCAGACTAGAAGTCAAAGCACACCCCTTTTTCTTTAAATCCTTTCCTAGTCAACTGATAGCAAACTTAAACAGGGTCTATTTAAATTTAGGTCCTGAAATTCTCACCCAAAACAATAGGTGCTAACCAATGATGATGACACCAGATAAAAAGAATTCTCTGGCTTAGAAACACTACAGTCTTTCGTCAAATCTAAACCAAGTGCTTTAAGGCAACTGATTTCATAATGAAGCATCCACACTTGTATACCTAAAGCTGTTGGTTTCATCGAAATTGTTAACTGACATGGTACCAGGCACCTGAGTATCTACCTTAATGCCTTCAATCCCAGCTGTGGTCAGTGGATGCCTTCCTGCCCATAACTCAAGAGGGTACCACTTTCTGTCCCTGGACAGTCTTTATCTTGGATTCCTTCCTGAGGATCAATACTAAAGGCAGCACGAGTCTTACTCCAGGCCTAAGACTGAACAGAGAAGGAACTTTCCAGTTCTGGGCACAAACAGTGGCAATTCTCATCTGGGGGAGTCCCCGATTTGAAGCTGGAGGGCTTATCACTTCATGGAACTCTGAAAGGCCACCCTAAGGCTAAAATGCAAAGTCAGATGAAGTCACCCTGTCACCTCACCCAGGCTGGCTGCAGCAACACGGGAGTTGACACACCATGCCCAGTATAACAGACGGTGGCTAAATGGCGCTCTGTCAGACTCAAAAGTGCCATTAGTTAAATACAGGTATATTAAAAACTGAAGGTGGTCAGATTTCAACAAGAAACAGATGAAAGAATTTAAAAAGGAGGTGCAGTGGCTTCCCTGGTGGCGCAGTGGTTGAGAGTCCGCCTGCCGATGCAGGGGGCGCGGGTTCGTGCCCCGGTCCGGGAAGATTCCACATGCCGCGGAGCGGCTGGGCCCGTGAGCCATGGCCACTGAGCCTGCGCGTCCGGAGCCTGTGCTCCGCAACGGGAGAGGCCACAACAGTGAGAGGCCCGCGAACCGCAAAAAAAAAAAAAAAAAGGAGGTGCAGAGCCTCCAGTGCTTGGAGACATACTGGAGAGCATTCAGCCTGGACCCCTGAAGCATCGCCTCTCAGCTGTGAAAAAGCATTCTGGTCCATTCTGGGAAAAATGGTTCTAAAGCCACAGATGGACGATGCACTTTGGCACATTCAAGGCTCCACAAAGTCCTGAAAGTGAAGACACCTATCGGTGTTCCCCCGGCGTTGCAGACATTTCTGCCACCCCCTTCGGTACATCCTTCATCAGTACATCCTCATACCTGCTGGAGAGGCTGAAGTTACAAAGACTGGAGCCGTGACAAGCTGGAAGGCTGGCGTGTGATGCTCAGCCCTTCCAAGGGCACTGGCGGGGCGGACAGGACTCGACTGACAAACATCTCACAGAGCTCCTCCTGAGTCGGCCCCGACCCAGGCCCTTCCCCAACCCACCCCTACCTAACTTCATTTTTGCGTCCTCTGGTCCCTCCTTCCCTGTGAACCCCGTCCCCCAACCCTCTGAGAAACCTTGCTTTTCTCTGCATCCTTCCTTAATTGACCATAATAAGAAACTGAAATAAATCTAAAGGAAGGTGCTTTCTCTGAGAGACTCTAGACTTTTTCTTCCTTCTGGGCTCTTTGCGGACCTGGACTCATGAAAGAAAAAGAATTCACTAGAACATAAGCCTCAAGAGGACAAGGATTTCTGCCTGGTGTGTTTACAACTATACCACTCGCCCCCCTACTGCGTCAATAATTATTTGTGAACAAATCTATAAATTCCTGGTACGTGTAGGGTCCGTTTAAAAGATACTGAAGGGACTAACAGAATGAAACTGTAAATCCTAAGCACTACAGCTTTATGCCCAGAGTTGCTGTTCCAAGTTTTCCAAATGGAGAGAGAAGCCATCTGCACCTGCCTTGGATTTGTCCTCACCTGATGGCATGCCACTCACTACCTGAGCTCTTTCGGCATCCTGGCCAGCTCCTTCTTAGAAGGCAGTCATTCTGAAACGAAGGTGATCGTTTAAAATACTATCCCTTGAAAAGACTGGAATGGAAATGAGGCTACACATTCAAATCTCCTAAAAAATTCATAAACCCTTCTACATATGCTAGTTTATTTTAAAAAGCTGGAAAGGGGGGTTCTTTTTCATGAAAGTGATACATTTTGCTTGAGCTAGAAACGTGTCTACTATTTCCCTGTAGTAAATATACTGACTATACTAAAATAAGGAGAAAAACCTTTAAACATCCCAATTAACTGTTTTCAAGTGGTGATTCTAATGACATATTTTTGGAGTAAGAATCCTGGTTTGACTTAACAATGACGAAAAGCCGAAAGGCCAGTCCATGCAGTTTTACCAGACCATTCCTTGAAATGCAAATCTTCCATCAGCCGTTAAAAAAGAAATCTACATTGTGAAAATTAGGATGGAAATGCATTTTAACATTTATAAACTTTAAAACTTATCACTTTATAACGTACCCATAGTCTTTCCAAGTAGTATAATTTTCAGTTTTTTAAACAGTAGTGTTTTTTTTTTTTTTTGCGGTACGCGGGCCTCTCACTGTTGTGGCCTCTCCCGTTGCGGAGCCAACAGGCTCCGGACGCGCAGGCTCAGCGGCCATGGCTCACGCGCAGCCGCTCCGCAGCATGTGGGATCTTCCAGGACTGGGGCACGAACCCGTGTCCCCTGCATCGGCAGGCGGACTCCCAACCACTGCGCCACCAGGGAAGCCCGTAGTTTTGTTTTTTTTTAAGCATGCACTAGCCAAGTAGAATAACAGCCAAATGCCACACAAAATCGCTAGTCAATGTCTTCCTCAGAAGTCACATCTACATTAGATCCCTTTCTATAAATACTTCCTTCCAATAAAAAGAGACACCAAATAATTTCCAAAGTTCTTTGTGACAACGCCACCTTTGTTCTAACCCTGCAAAGCAATTCCTCTGCTAACGAGTCTGCATAGGCCATCATATTTAAATTACTGGCAGCCCTGATTGCTTTCAAGAATTTTACAACACCCTTTGAAATAACGTGAGTCACCTGGGATAAACCCAAATGAAGTGGGATGTTTTGCCTCACTGAAGAACTTAAGAGACACAAGGGAAAAAGTAAGGATTTCTCCTTCTTTCATTTTCCCTATTATTTTTTAATCCATTAGGTCAAGAACAAGGCATTCCCTGGAAAGTACCATCACTCAAACTCTTTCCTTAAGTGATAGATTTCTGCCCGCCACCAACAGCCACCTCCTCCCCAAGGCTCACTGCTTTGGGAAGGGCAGTGACCAGCACCCCTCATTACCTTTTAAGGACCTTCTAAACGCAGGGCTAGGGAACCTACAGCAGAATCCCAAGATGGCCTAAGCCAGTCAGGACTCTTATCAGGCTTGGGGGTTTCATTTGTTGCCAGGTTGGTTGGTTGGTTGGTTGAACAAGTGAATTTATGCAGACTGTTACATTCCTGACTTATCATTTTAATAAATACTTAAAATTTGTTAAGAAGCAGAGACTCAAAGATCATCTCTTGCTACTATCAGATGTTGAGCCTACAAAACCTGTGATCTTGGCTGGGGCGGGGGGCGAGTAGGAGGTAGGGGAGGGTAATTAGCCCTGGACTTAAAAGCAACTCAAAGTACACATCCGTGGATCTCTCTGGATTTGCATTGTGCATACCATATATGTAATATCATGCAAAAGTGAGACCTATTAAAAAAAAAAAAGTGAGACCTATACTCTTCCGTTTTTTAAAGTTACTTCTCTGAGTAAGCACCTACTTGACCAGATGACACATACAAAAATCTCATCACATATGGTACCGCAGGAGACACTGCAGTTACTGAAGAAAAATCCAGGTGCCCTAAAAATTATCCTATCTCATCTTCTGCTAGTCTCCACAGAGATTTTTTTCTATGGGAGTCTTTCAGCTGACTGTAAACCTCTACTTCTGCTGTTCACACCTTGACCAATTCCTGCCCCATTCCTCGAGATTTAACTCAGGTCCCAGATCTTCCTTGGAATCAGCCATTCTACTCAAGAAATGATGCTCATTCCTCCAACCCAATGCAAATGAATGTGTGTCCTGGCTTCAGGACCAGCACAAGTATTTAAATCTTATTACAAATCTTAACTATGTTAACATCTACACCAAGCACTTACGTTTCCACAGATCCCAGGCCCCTTGAAGGCAGGGATCACATCTCAGAAATCATCATGCATGTTGACAGGACAAGTGAAATGATGTAATCAACCAGAGACTGCCCAACTGCAATTTCATTTCTACCACCTTCCCCTGCTGGACCACTGGCTGATCTAACGTGCCACTGAGCCATGACCACGAAATGACCAAAGGGAAGGGACGGGTGGGAAGGGAAGTGAGGGTGCTGGGTAAACCCCAGACTGAACAGTCCATCCCTGAGTAATCAAGGGAAAAGGATTTCCTTCACCCTTACAGATCTGTCAGCCTACATGCAGCATGGCTGGCTGTGTCTCAGAATCAACAGTCAGTCGGGTGATCACAGAGCACAGTCATTCTTAGGTTAGGGCTAATTATGGTCGATTATAGATTTCTCCAGACCTCGAACTTCCTTGTTTCGGGCACTTATTTTGGCACTCAGCTTAAGCTATCGTGCACTGCACAATTCATTCTGTGGTTAGATCCACTGTCCCCAACTCCAATAGATCGATCAATAACCCCTTTTTAGGTGTGAGTTCTTTATTGGCTATTTTCAATATAACCAAAAACTGTAAGGGTCGTGTTAGAGTCTACCCAGAATTTATAAGAAACAGTCCAGCCCAGAGCCGAGGCAGTGAAGAGAGAAAAACAGCTGGTTATTTTATTTAGAAAGATTTCAGCTGGGCCCTTAAAGGGTCATCAAGCCAACTGAGGTGGGCAGGACCTAACCATTTCAGAATGACAATTACTTTTGGCTTTTCTCATACCTATAGCCAAGGCCCTATAACTCTGGTAACACAATAAAGTCTTTTCCAACCCTTCCAATCAAAGAATTTTCCCTAAAAAAAAAAAAAAACCTCAATTTCTTTCTGGGGTAATTTCAACTATTCTCATTTTGTCCCATTCTTCACTCACATACTACAAATATTTGAAGACTGTCATTCACTAAACCTTCCTTTACCTTATCTTCTCCAGGCTTCATAAATCCAATTCTTTAAGTTGCCCTCAAAGGGCCTATTTCCCAAAGCTTTAATCAACTCTACGTCCTCTTCCGTGCCTAAAACATCCATTTTGTTCTCTGAGAAAACCAATAAACATACTTTTAAAATAGTCTCATGCAGAGACTAAATGAAGAATTATCTTCCTGCCATCGACTTCTTTTCATGAAAATTTACTTTTCATTACACGACGGGTACACAACACACAATTCTTTAGGATCCCCAAATCCTACTGTAATATTATAGAGCCATGGTCTGTGACCTTTGAGGTTTAGTTTTTAACATGGACATGACCCTAAGAAGATTTTCATTTATATCTATCATCGTGTCTGTGAAATTAAGTGTCAAGTAAATGCAGCCTGTAAATGATCAATAAACAAACATAGCGGAGTCCAGCATCTTATGGCCTCTTTCAAACGGGCTCCTCTTCTTGGCTTTATTTCTGTGAACTCCATAGCACCCCCAGATCTCCGTTACCACACCCACAATAGTTCCTGTTCCCCTTCCCCACAATCTCGTAGTGCCTGGCACATCCAAGATGCCTGTAAATTTGCCAAGCAAAGTAACTAAGTCTGCCACCTTTATCTTCTTCATGTCTCTTAAGTGTTCCCCCTTCTTTCCAGAGCATGCACCCCAACACGCAGGCACTCACTCCTTCATCCAGAGACCACCTAACCATCTAAAGAGTATGATCGGGCTTCCCTGGTGGCGCAGTGGTTGAGAGTCCACCTGCTGATGCAGGGGACACGGGTTCGTGCCCCGGTCCGGGAGGATCCCACATGCCGCGGAGCGGCTGGGTCCGTGAGCCATGGCTGCTGAGCCTGCACGTCCGGAGCCTGTGCTCCGCAACGGGAGAGGCCACAACAGTGAGAGGCCCGCGTACTGCAAAAAAAAAAAAAAAAAAAAAAGAGTATGACCGATGGTCCCTCTGCCCAGCTCCCCACCAACACATAGCTCTCAGCCGTGGGCCTAACCATCCTAACAGAGGCCCCTCAGAAACTCTCCGTTAGATATTTGTACACCCATGTTCATAACAGCATTCGTCACAATAGCCAAAAGGGGCACGCAACACAAGTGTTCATCGATGGATGAATGGAGAAAAAAATGTGGTCGGTACATACATATACATATACTGCCTTCCTTAAAAAGGAAGGAAATTCTGACATGCGCTGTAACACAGATAAACCTTGAGGACAGTATGCTAAATGAAATAAGGCAGTCACAAAGACAAATACGGAATGAGGTCCCTAGAGGGTCAAACTCATACAGACAGAAAGTAGAATAATGGTTGTCAGGGGCTCAGCGTTTCATGGGTAGAGAGGGTTTTGGTTTTGCAAGATATAAGTGTTCTGGACATGGGTTACACAACAATGTGAATGTAATTAACACCACTGAACTGTACACCAAAAAAATGGTTAAGATGGTAAATTTAATGTTATATGCATTTTACTAAAATTTAAACACACACACACACACACACACCCCTCCCTTAGTTTTGGCTGCCCACAGCAAGGGGATGTCCAAGTTTTTGGAGCAGGTTGAGGAGTGCGCTTAACAGGACAGAATAGTAGAGCGAACAGCCCTGGACCAGCAAGCAAAGCTGGGAGGGCCACTACTGGGTCAAGTCTACCGTAGCCTTGACTTCAAAGTTCTTTTCAGAATCTGGACCAAATTCAATACTAAATATACCCTCCCCCTCCAATGCTCCTTGAGGCTAATCAGAGTCCACCTTTCCAGCCTCTTCGCCTCCAATTCTCTATCCCCCAGTCCTAACACCAACTGAAAGATCTGAAAATCTTCAAATAAGATCTTAATCTCTTGCTCCCTGTTTCAGGAGCTTTTTCCAACACAAGCCTCAACTACAGACACTCTACCCTCTTTTAAAGTTTAAAAATTAATGTCAAATATTATCTCCCACGTGGACTGATCCCTGATCTCTATCACATGCCCACCAAGACGTAAACTCCTCTCCTGTGAAATATGGCCTGGGCACTTTGCACTTCTTACGACATCAATTCTCTCTTTGAATTGTTGGCTCTGCTCTTACTCTGTTCCTACCCCACCCCCAGAGCCCACACGTATAGTCCCTACAAGGACCAAGGCATAAGGATTGATCATCCTTTGTTAAACTGAATCTGAAATGTTGGCTCAGCATTCACTAGTTCAAAGCTCTGTACAAGTGCTGGAGAACAGGAGAGAAGTTAAACCAGTACTGCCTGAGCACTGCTGTGTGTCCAGCCCAGGGCAACAGACAAGTTCAGCTTGGTCCCTCACAGCTAGGGAAGGGCCTCATATAGTCACGGAAAAGCTCCTCCCTTCTCAAGGTGCTTTCAATGCCACTTTACAAGGCAATAGGGTTCATGGACCCTCTGTGAGTTACACTTACTTATTCATTGAGAAAATGGGCCATTGACAGAACTTTTGCCTCCTAAACTTTTATCCAGAAAGCTATATTCCCTTTGGTGGAAAGCAGCCTGTGAATAAGGTTAAACAAAGAACCAGGGAGAGAAGTATGCACTAACTGTGAACCTTTTAAAAAACTAGACATTGAATGGATAAGCTTCATCTTAAAAGAAACCCCTCTATATAATCTGGTTTAAAACCATTTCCAAATTTCTTTCCTAAGAGACAAACGCTGAAAAAGAAACATAAAATCAGCCTGATGGTGGAGTCCCCATGCCTTCCCTGTAAGGGACGGTATGCAAAGTGTGTTTCGTGCATGATCTAATTTACTCCTTTCAGTAGGCCTATGCCATCATCCCCATTTTACAGATGAGGAACTGAAGCTTAAGCAGAGGTGAAGGGTCTCGTCCCAGGTCACAGAGCTGGCAAGAGGCCAAGCTGGACAAACTTGTCGACTTCAGAGCCCAAATCTTAACTCTGATGCCTCATGCCCTGAATAACAATTTAGCTTAAACTTTAAAGTTTGCAAAAGCCTTAAAAACCTAACTGTCAGAAAGGTATGCAGCGGAAAATACCTAACCAACACATTTCATAACCAAAATGTAAGCATCAAGGCTAAAGCATAAGATGAATGGAAAAATTAGAAGGTATGAATGTTTTCACTAGAGAAATCTTCTGGGAGATATATGTATACATATAGCTGGTTCACTTTGTTATACAGCAGAAACTAACACAACATTGTAAAGCAATTATACTCCAATAAAGATGTTGAAAAAAAAATCTTCTGGGTTTTTCTCCCCCCGCCCCCCGTGGAAAAAATAGTCAAAGATCTGTTCACTCTTTAACACTAGTGATTCCCAACTGTTTTGTCAAAAGCTATGTAAAACTCAAGACAAAAATTAAAGTTTATTTCATTTTAAAAGCTGTCAGGTTAGTACCTATTGGTATCTGCGTGCAAGGATTATAAAGAGAAATAGTCAGATTCTACATACTCATGGAATTTCTTCATTTGTTAGGTGCCTATGCCATCCCAGACCCTGTGCCAAGTATCTTTACAAGAATCTGTTTCTAATCTTTAGAGTACGCATATTAGAGAAGGCATTATTCCCATTTTAGGGACAGCAATAATTCCTAATTTACAGATAATAAATATGTACAGAGCTTGACATGTGTTGAGCTTATACCATGAGCGTGCCGGGCAGTACCATTCTAAAAACTTTATATGTAGCCACACATTTACTGGCACAGAGAGGTTAAGTAATTTTCCCAAAGTCACACAGCTAAAACTAGGATGAAAAGAGTGCAGCTCAGCAAGGGTAAGCAATTTGTTCCGAAGTCACAAAGCTGTCGGTCATGGAGCCAGCAGACTAATACAAGGCTGTTTTCATTCCTTAGGCCTGTGCTCCTTCCACTAAGTACCTGCGTGGTCCCACCTGTGCTCACCGGGACCCAAGGCTAAATGCCTAAAAGCCTGACTGGCAGTATAGAGTGGTACTGTCTAGAGCAATGGAAAGAGTAGAGGTCCCATCTAAAGATGGGGAGTTTTCGATTCTTCGAGAGAATAAAGAAACCTAGATCTTGATATAAATTCTCCATATTTTAAATACTGCCCCAATGTTTTCTAAAAAAGCATCAGGTGGGCCAAACGAAACACAACCAAGCAAGGGCTATGAGTTTGCAATTAAGAGTCTGAAGTCAAAAGATGGGCTGTCTCGGGTCCAAAATGTCAAGAGACTAAGAGCTGCCAGGCTAGGCTTCCTCACAAGTCCTCTCTGCTTTCAACAAAGATTTACACTGGATTCGGCCTAGATTCAAACTTTTTCCTCTGGTGACTCCCTTGCAGGCCCTCTTCACTCTGGATTTGCAGCCACGAAAATAGCTATTCAAGTTACAGAGACTGCAGGTGAAATTTTGCATGCTTAGGATTTCTTCAAAAGTCCTTCAGTCCCCTTTTTAAAAAAGTTCCCATATGTGAATGAAGCAACATTAAGCACTTCCCTAGCCTATCAGCTGTTTAAACTAAATTCATTCTGGAGAAAATGCCGCTGCAGCCTTGACCGCTGCCTTTGAAGGGGTCCCTGCACTGCAGTCCAGCTTCAAGAATTCCCGCTCAGGACACCGCGGCTCATTTCCTGGTGTCCTTCTTTAATCAGCTGGGGGAGACTTGAGGAAATGAGTCAAAATCCTCAGGGCAACTTCTAAGGGCCGTCAACAACAGCAGCAAAATCCATCACAACAACATCTGTACATAAACGTGCTCCAAGGGAAGCCCACAAAATAACTTGGCACATTTCTGATGAGCATTTGTTTTGGAAAAAGAAAGGCTTGGAGTGTTGAGCTGCCATTATATCTCACTGTGCTCGTCCAGGGTAAACAGCCAATGATGTCACCCATCACTGGGGCTTTTCTCTCTCACAAGTACCCCACAAGTATATAATGCTAAGACCACTTTTAGTTTTTTGCAGTGGGGATGGAAAAAAATTTCAACTAACTTGCACCATCATGTTAGAGACAGTGCATCTTCATTTTGGAGGGACTCTACCTGGAATAGGACAGCTAACACCTAAAGCCCTCATACCCAGCGTCAAATGCCTACAAACGCCTCAGGGAAGCTATCACTGAATGACTCCCCCTTCAATGAATACTTCCCTCAAATTGAGAACACTAACTCAGACATCGTATGACAGGAAACCTAGGTCTTTTTCACCAACAATGGGAAAGTAATGATCTTGGGCATCCTATATTCCCAGAACCTCCAACAATGCCTGGCATATGACATAGAATAGTTTCAAATAAATCTCAATTTATAACTGATTCTTAGAAATCATGTGACTGGAAATACAGCTGGGCATATGGGGCCAACCTCAGGCTTCACCCCTGATTATTCTGGGAACTCGCTTATCCTCAGCCAGTTTCTCCAGCTTTAATGGTAGGGATGGTAACAAGACTACCTCCAGGGCTTGCTGAGAGGACTGGAAATTGCAGGCAAAGGCCCCAGCATTGGGTCTGGCACTAACGTGAAATTGGAGGCACCCTAGAAAACGTGTTGCAATAGCACAGCATGAATGGTTTATAAAGTCTGAAGAAAAAATGTGTGGGTGGGTGGGAAACACCAGAAAGTGGATAAGTGAATTATCTGGGTTCCCTTTTATAAGACCATCATGTTATTTCCAGCAGGACAGTCATTCAGAATGTTATGTGTCCAGCTGCTGGGGATGACTCTAGCCTCACACCTGCAGGAACGAGGGGAGGGTATGATTCACTATTCACTGCAGGTTCATCCTGCTGGGCACAGGAGTTGTAAACACTGGGGCGGGGCGGGCCTGGTGACGATGGAGGGTCCTGCAGAGTTGGCACCTCCTAGGCCTCAAAGGGAAACTGTAGGGGAGCATGTTTGGACTGGAGAAACACACATCTCCCTGCTTTAACCAGAGGCAGACCAGCAGGACACCACCAAGCGGTCGCTGTGACCAGGAGGCAGTGGAATTTCAAGGAGGCAGGAAGGATTCAGGGAAAGAGTTCAGAAGAAGTGTAGAGTCTACGCTCGTAACACTGGAAGAGGAGAATTTGGGACCCAAAGGATCCTTCATGGTGCAGACCCCTTGCTGCCCTGTTGAGGACCCCGGGCTCCCACAGATTTAAGGGACTGGCACAACGGCACACAGCCAATAGAAGCTGAGAAAAGGAGAACCAGAAAGGCAGCACAAGGCTTTGTCACTACACCACACTGCCCCCCAGGAGCCAGACCTTAAAATCCCCTTTGCCAAAAAATCTGTTCGATGGAGCCGGCTAATTATGAGGAATAAGGGAGCAATGGATTCATTTAATTTAAAAAATGGGAAATAGTATGTGTAGTCTACCTTTCTTGTGTGCCCGATGGGTCCACTGCACACCCCTTCACTGAAATTAAAATGTCAAGGCACAAAGATGGAAAGGACCAAACGTCTAATTTGAAGCTTAGGCAGTCAAATCCGCCACGGGAATCCGGACACTCATTCATGATCCCTCCTACCTCTCTTCCCCCACAGGAAAGCCCTCACAATGCCTTATAAGACCGGGAAGGGGAAGGCTGCATCTTAAGACTTTATGGGAAAACTGATCAGCAGTAGATAGAGTCCCACAATAGTCACAGCGATGCTTCCTTTGGAGCCCTTGAATTCCAGTTCAGACTCACTTTCTATCCTTACATCATCAAGTTAGCCTTAAAGGTTAAAAAAAATAAAAATGACCTGGGAAAAAGCAGGGCTTCAGGGGTTAGTCGGGTGACCTGCACTCGCTTGCGCACCAGCGACGCCCAGAAAAAAAGAGAAGGGGCAGGAATCTGAGGGCTTCCAGGAGCCTGCAAATCCTCCTCCACCTGAACACCCAAGTTCCCGCGCAGATATAACGGATTTTCATAACAGCTTTAAGATATAAGTAAGATTTGCAGAAAGTTCCACTCCATCTCCCACCCCTCACCTCAGGCAGCTCTTCAGTAGAGATATCATATGGGGGGGTGTTGCGAATCTCAAAATTCCCAAAGAAAACAGGGACCTGCGATTACAGGTCGCAGACACCGTGTAGAGGGGCTTGCAGAGCCCTGCCAGCCTGGCCGGGTACTCCGGCCGTGCGTGGATGGCGGCTGGGGTCAGGAACCGCAGGGTGCCGGCGCACCGTCCCCGCCTCCCCCGGGAGCAGGCAGCAAACGCAGCCCTCAGCCGCTCCGAGGCGCGTTGCAGGAAAGAAACGGCACCCGGCAGAAAGGGGCGAGCCTCGGGCACAGAATCTACAAAAGCAAAAAGTCTGCAACCTAGCGGCTGCTTTCCACACGCCCTACCCAAGTTGTCTCCGGAGCTGCACCTCCAGGTTCGCGGCCACAGAGCCGCACGCGGCACGCTCCCCGTGCAAAAGGTATAACCGGAGGACCCGAGGACAACGCAGTCTTCGACTCGGGTCCAGGATGGCGCCTGGAGCAGAAGAGGCAGCGGGGTCCGTCCCCTGCTCTGGGGCACAAAGAGCGCCGCGGTTTGGAAAGCTGCCGCCGCAGAGCAAAGAAAAGGCTCTCCTCCAACTTCGCCCTCCGCGCGGCTGAGAACCTGCGGGCCGGTCCTCCGGTGCGCCGGTCACACACGCACAACTTTTAACAAAAGGAAGCAGAGGTCGCACCTCGCCCGGCGGAGATTAACGCGCTGCATGCGAACCACCTCGCCGCCCGCCTCTGCGCCCGCTCACCCTCCGCACAAAAGCATCCCCAAACTCGCACGCAACCCGCTGCCCTCAGCCTCACCTCGCTCAGCCTAAGCCCCCCTCGCCGCCCCCATTCCCGGAAGACCCCCGGCTCAGTGCGCCCACCACCAGCGACAGGGGGCTCCCTGCGCAGGTGAGCAGGGCAGGGCGCAGGAGAGTCCCAGGGCCGCCCCGAATCTTCCCGGAGGCTGAAATGCCCCGGCACCAAAGAGCCGGCAACCACCTCTCCCGACACACCCCAACGTGTTCGGGCCCTACGGGGGCACAGGGTGAGCCGGGGGACGCGGTCCGGGTGCCCGCAGCGCCCTCCCACCTGTCTGGACGCGGAGCAGGAGCACCAGGACGAAGAGGAAATCCCAGGCGCCGGGAGCGCCTCTCATCGCGGTGGCTGCGCTGGGAGCGGAGCTCCGTTCCACGTTCCTGCTCTCGCCCAAGTGCACTGAGCGCGGCAAAGCCGGGCCCACAGAGCTGCGAGCGCCGAGCAGCGGCCCCTCCTCCCAGCGCCCTCCCACTGCGTGCCGGCCACGCCCCTTCTCCGCGCCCCTCCTCGCCTCCCCTCCCTCCCTCCCCCACTCCAGGGTCTTGCTCCCTGGCTGCGGCGTCTGACCCCTGCTCCTTCGACGAGCTGATCCCGGGGGACCGAGCCCGCGGGTAGGGAGCGGGCACACCGGCCCTCACCGCCCGCTCCTGACCCCAGAGCCCCTTCATCTCTCCACCTCTTCTCTCCTGTGATATAGTAGGGCTGCCAGAGGCGGTTCCCGGACGAGAGTGGCGCTGCCCACGCGCTTTGTGAAGCTGGGCGCCACGCGCACATCAGGGGACCGGCCCGCCACCTGGCAGGTGCTCCCCAGACAATAAAGGTCCGCCTCCGCCCCTCGAGCACGCTCTCGAGGGAGGAGGCTGGACGCCGCTAGTGGTGGAAGGTGGTGCGGGGGACAGGAACGGGGGGGGGGGGCGATGGGATTGGGCCCCGACATTCTTCTCTATTCCTGTTATTCGAGGGGGATCAAGCGTGGCGCCAGGCGCCGCGGTAAAAAGCTGAGCCCAGGCGTGGGTAATTATTAATGCTCTGTTTCTCCACCTGCTCCTCAACCTGTAAGATCACAGTTGGTTTCTATTGGTCGGTGTGGCCTCTGCCCAACAAGCCCCTGCTGAGACCTTTCTGGAGACTGGGGCTTTGGGGTGGGAAGGGGCCTTCAGAAGTTTACTCTGGGAACCCGAGTTTTTAAATCCATTTGCCCCAAAGTCGTTGTTCTGGAAGCCCTCTGGGCGCCTTTTTTTTTTTTTCCTGTAGGGTTTCTCTGCCTCTCTATCAGACGACAGTTACAGGGGTGGGGATTCTTGTGTTCTTCTTAGCTGCCCTAGCCTGTACCAAGGCAAAACAATAGTAAAATGATCTTCTTAAGCCAAGTTTCACGGCCTAGGAAGTGCTTTACCCAAGGAAACAACAGTATCTGTATGGGGTTTTATAGTTCCTCCTTAGGCTGAATGCTATTTCATGCTCACAGTAACAGCTCTGTGAGGTCGCGGAACAGATATGTATATTATTTCAATTCTAAAAGTAGCCCAAGATCACACAGCTAAAAGAGGGGAGACCCAGTCATTATAAGACTGACCCCAGGTATGATGAGCTTTCCCTGTGCATTCTAATAAATCAGTAAACACCTCTCCAGAAATCTTCAGAATGGAAAAGAAATGGGAAGTGCCCATAAGAAAAAGCTATGGAATAATTTAGATACACCTAGACTCTTCTCTAAAGTAGCAGCCAAAATTTATAATTAACCAATTCTCTGCCACCCCCTTTATTTAATATTGAAAGCTCACCTGTTCGATGTTGATAGGACCTAAATTGGTTTAAGAAAAGTGACTTTTAAAGCTAATCACTTGGACTTCCCTGGTGTGGCGCAGTGGTTAAGAATCCGCCTGCCAATTCAGGGGAGGTAGGAGTTCGAGCCCTGGCCCGGGAAAATCCCACATGCTGCGGAGCAACTAAGCCCAAGCGCCACAACTACTGAGCCTGCACTCTAGAACCCACTAACCACAACTACTGAAGCATGCGCGCCTAGAGCCCCTGCTCTGCAATAAAAGAAGCCACTGCAATGAGAAGCCTGCGCACCAGAAGAAGAGTAGCCCCCGCTTGCTGCAACTAGAAGGCCCGCGCACAGCCACGAAAACCCAACGCAGCCAAATATAAATAAATAAAATAAATTTTTAAAAAAGCTAATCACTTAAAAATTATCACTACTTCATCAATATATATGATCGCCTCTCTTTAAATGTTTTTATTTATTCATTCAATAAGCATCTAAGTGTCTACTGTGAACGAGGATGGGCTAGGCACTGGGAGGACCACTGTTCATAGACAGGTGGGGGTCCTGCCACAGTTCTTACAGTCAAGTGTGGGAACCCACACCCCAATGTCCTAGCAAATGATTCAAGGCACACAGCTGTGGGAGAACTGAAATTTAAAGGGCTCTGTGCTCAGGACCATCAGACGACATCTTCTTCTTAAAATGACAGAGATAAAACCTACCCTACAAAGCAATCATAAGTTTCTAGGATCTTGATTTATTTCTAAAATCATTCGTAGTGGGGGGAAAAAATCACTATGTGTTAAAAATATCAACATTTTGCCTGAAAGAAAATTTACAATTTTCTTCTTCAATCAACTGATAGTGGAGAGGATAACAAGTCTTCAGAAGAGTGGCTGAAAAGAGACCATATTGCAATTTAATTCTAGGCAGGAAACGTCTATCAGAAAAAAAAAAAAAAACAATAGGGAATTATACAATGCTGGACTATCATTCATGTTCACCATTCAAAAACACCTATGAGCACCTAGGTAGGCATACGATACAAAAATCAGTGAGACAGAGTCTCTACCTAGAGGGATTCTTGTTCCAGGAGGAAAAACAGATACCCAAATAAGAAACTATAATATCTGTTAACAGGGCTCGTGTTCAGCCTGTACATACCCAGGCTGGCCATATCAGTTGGTAGAATATTGAAATCTTTCTGTACTGATTGGAAACAAACCTACCTCCCTAAACACCTTAGTACCCTCTCACTCCAACTCCTCCCTTGAGATACCCCAAATCTCCCCAGATCCAGCAATTAAAGGTTTAATGACAGGCACAACAGAGAGCTTCCAGTCCTTGTGGCTTTAGGGTTATTAGCTATTTTTAATAGTACCCCCTGCCAGCTATGTACTAAAAGGAGGCATATAGAAGGTGCTATGAGTGAACTTCCAGGGGAATGAACTATACTTTAGATCATGTCCAGTAGAAACATTTACAATAATGGAAATGTTTTATGTCTCAGGTACGATTTGTGGGACCAGTTCTGTACTCTGTTGATTGGCCCTGGACCCTTTCATGGATTATACTTTATGTATTTTTATTGTTTTCGTAATTGTATTAATGAGAACTCTTGCTTGCAACTTGTAGAAGTTGTAAACTAGTTTATGCAAACAAAGAAACCTAAAATGTATTAGCCCAGATAACTGGAAAGTCAAGGGGTGATAATGTCCCAGACTTGCCTGGATCTAAGAGCTCAAAGTCATCAGACTCGAAGGTGGGGTGTGTGTGTGTTTGTGTGTGTGTGTGAACACACGTGCGTTCTTTTTCATCTCCATCCTTCAGCAATGCTTTCCTGTATTGCTTCCCTGACCTTATATGCAGCTCTAGACTTATAGCTCATTAGTACCAATGCAAGCTTTTCTGCCCTCAGGAACATCTCCTGCAGAAGTACTGATCTGGCTTGTCACATGCCCATCTAGAACCAGTCACTGAAGCCAAACAGATGGAACATGAGGATGGGCCAGGCCTGGGTCACATGCCCATCCCTGGAGCTAGGGTTGGGGGCCCACTTCATCCACATCACGAGGGAATGGGGAGGACTGTGTTCTCAAAGAAAAACCGAGGTCCTCTCAACAGAAGAAGGAGGAACGATGCTGCAAAAAGAGAACCAAAAATGTTCAGTATAGTCTCACACAGCCCAAATCTGTAATTTGAAGAGTTTTTATATTTCTGATTCTAAAAGTAAAGATGCTTATTGTAGAAAATTTAGAAAATACCAAAAATTATAATGAACAAAACAAAACAAAAATCACCCAAGGTATAATTACTGAAGAGTTCATTTTGGTATGTTACTTTTTTTTTTTAACAGAGCCAAGCAAAGCAATTCTTTCCTTCCTTCCTTCCTTCCTTCCTTCTTTCTTTCTTTCTTTCTTTCTTTCTTTCTTTCTTTCTTTCTTTCTTTCTTTCTTTCTTTCTTTCTTTCTTTCTTTCTTTCTTTCTTTCTTTCTTTCTTTCTTTCTTTCTTTCTTTCGCTATGTTGGGTCTTCGTTGCTGCTCACAGGCCCTTTCTAATTGCGGTGAGCGAGGGCCACTCTTCATTGCGGTACGCAGAAGCATGGGCTCTAGGCACTCGGGCCTCAGCAGCTGTGGCACGTGGTCTCAGTAGCTGTAGCTCAAGGGCTCCAGAATGCAGTTCCAGTAGCTGTGGCGCACGGGCGCATCATGTGGGAGCCTCCCGGACCAGGGTTCAAACCCCCGTCCCTGCATTGGCAGGCAGACTCCCAACCACTGCGCCACCAGGGAAGTCCCTGGTGTGTTTCTTTCAAATCTTTTTTCTCTGCCTATTCTAAGGGGTTTTTTTTTTTTTCATTATATGATTTGATTTTACAATATTTGCTAATTTTCTTTCTAGCTTTTTCACTAATCATAACACAAGCATTGTCCCAAATCATTAAAAATTCTTTGGAAACATACCATATAATGCTAATATAATGTTGTCAGTCCTATTTATATACCATAATTCTGGATGTTTAATCATTTCTCTATTTTTTTCCAGTTTTCTTCTATCATAAATTACTTAGTGATGAAGATCTTGGTGAATAAAACTTCCCTGCCTCCTATTAATTATTTAGGGTAGATTCCTAGAGGTGGAATTGTTACATCAAGGGAATAATCCTTTTCATGTTTGCTCCTTAATAGACCTTGTTTTTCCAGTAACGGTTTGAAAGTCTTTTGTCCATCAAATGGGAGAAATGAGTACATGATCCTTACTAGTAGACTCTGTACTGATGATAACCCTCACAGTTTGTGAGGATGAAAAAAGATAATGTATGTTCTTAGTTCAAGCTTTCACTCAGTATCGATTGAACACCTTCCATGTGCCAGATGTGCTCTATTTGGCGCTGGGAATGCAGAGTTAGACAAGACAGAGATGCTGTCTTCATGGGATTTACAGAGAAAGAAGAGAGACACATAAGGGGGTCAAATTGGTTACAGGTGCTCTAACAGAGCTCTGCACAGGGTGATGTTTGAACACAGAAGAGCACCTCGATCATGTCGTACAGTGGCCTCGTGAAGCTCCCCCAAAGAGATGGCAGATTCTGAGGCATCCAGAGGAGAGGAAGGCAAAACAGGGAGAGGTAGGAAACACGCACGCAAAGGGCTAGAGGCAAGAACCAGCGTGAGGCATGTGAACCACGAGTGGTGCAGCACAGCTAGGAAGCGGGGCCTCACAGGGAGGGAAGAGTTGAGACAGAGATAAACAAGAGCTATTCATGCCAGGAATCATGAACTTCATCCTCTGATGAAGGGTGAAGCTATGAAGAGTCACTAAAGGACTTTACTCTGGGGCCAGATGTGATAAGGTTAACATTTTGAAAAGATAGTGGGAAGACTCAGTGAAGGATGTATGGAAAGGGGCCCAGACTTGAGAAAATAGGAGCCTAATGTGGTGATCCACAGGAGGAGTGGTAAACTGGATTAAGTTTGTGGGGGTGAGAATGGTGAGAGGGGGTGAAGAAGAGAGAGGCTGAGCAGACCTGTAGGCCTCGATCCCCAACAGTACTGTGGAAGATGAGTGGAGAGAGAGACCCATTTCTGATGTCAGCGCCAACGTGCTTCCTTCCAGCAAGACACAGAAGCAGGTTTTTAATGGAAAGTGAAGGATGTGGAGTGGAGCCTGGTGGCTTTGAGGTGCTCGTGGATGGCATGCAAGCTAGGCACCCAGACCTGGAGCTCAGCACAGGCCAGGCCATAGGGAGGTGGCTGCCGTCGAGGGTTTGGATGAGGTCACCCCAGATGGAGTGTCCCCCTTGAGGAAAACAGAGGGCTGATGTCAGCACCTAGGGAAACACCCACATTTAAGGGACAAACAGAAAAAGAGGACCCCACAGAGGATCCTGATGAGCAAGGGTCGGAAAGGCAAACACAGAGAGGGCTGTGGCACAAGAAGATTTCAGGAGAGTGGGAGTGTTCAGGTGTTGCCTATCTCTTAGGGAAGTCAAATAAGATAAAGACAGAAAAGCATCGGTCGGTTTGTTATCATAATAAGAACTGGCAACGCCCAGCCAGTTCCAAATTATTTACATAAACTAGCCCGTTTCATCCTCACAATAACTCTACCAGGTAGGTACTCTTGGTCTCCCCTACTTTATAGCTGAGGAAACTGAAGCTCGAGGAAGTTAAGTAACTTGCACTAAACTTACACCAGGATTCGAACACTTGGAGGCTGACTCCATAGCTCCTGCCCTTAATTCCTGTGATAACTCCCCTCCCTAGTTAACCTAGAGGTCATTGGTGACTAAATCTATACTCTTACGCTCAGACACACACCTAGACACACAGACAGACAGAGTTTGTGACGCCAGGATTCAGGCTGCAGTGGGTTGAGAAGTACATTAGAGGTGATGAAATGGATCGAAGATTTATTGCTTGGTACGTTTTCAAGAAATTGAATGGTATGAAAAAGGAGGGTATGGGGTAAGGGATCAAAGGGAGATTGGGAAGCCTTGAGCAGTTTGTAGGCTGAGGTAAAAACACCAGAAGAGGGAGATTTGGAAGATCCAGCTGGTGGGGGAGGATGATTGAGAAGGGGAGATGAAAACAGAATCTAGGGAATTCCCTGGTGGTCCAGTGGTTAGGACTCAGTGCTTTCACTGTCTTCCGGGTTAGATCCCTGGTTGGGAACTAAGATCCCGAAACTGGGCAGCGTGGCAAAAACAAAAACAAAACAAAACAAAACAAAACAAAAAACAGAATCTAAAGTCAAGATGGAGGAATTAACATTAGAAAACAGAAGGGAGGAGTCCAGTGAGAAATGGGGAAAAGTTGCAGGGGGGTGGGAGGTGTCAGTTTTAAAATCCTAGAGTCATTTATATGTAAATATAAATATATACATATTCATATATTTTAGTACTTAATATTTAATACTTAAATATGTATATATATATATTTTTTTAGTACTTAAAAGATGACACTAAAAGATTACTTAATCATACTTAACAGCAATTGCTCCTCCTGGGGCACCGTACAAAAATGAATAAACAGAAAACAACTCAATAGGGCCTCTTATCTAAATCCATGCTACTTCCCAGAATTAGGAGTATTTCTAAACTTCAGAGTCACATTTGTGTTCCATAAATCCCCACAGCACATTGTTCAGGCATCTCTTAAAGTCATATATCTTTCATTGCCTTTTATTAGAATTATTCGTAACCTTGTCACAGCCTCTCTCCACTAAATAATACATTCTTTGAGGAAACTGCTGTAATTCAACTGTGGATCTCACTGAAGGGCTTGCCCAAAACGAAGCCATGATGCACACAGTAGTCACCGAATGTCTGCAAGATGGAATTACGGACGAACTATGTAACTTGGTGTCTTTTCCTATAATTTTTATTTTACCAGGGCTTATTCAGTCTCCATGAAATCCAGCTTCTTTTTCTGGAATTATTATTGTCATAAATTTGTATAATCCAAATCTGTCTTAATCTCATACTGAATGCCATGATCTTTTCACCTTTTGACGTTTTGCTTAGGATCTGATAAAGAAGTCACATCGCAGGAATAAGGAAGGAAGAAAAACTTGCTTTACGATTAAAAGTATTAAATGGTCAGGAAAATACTGGGAGGAAAAACGTATTTAACACACACAAAAACGAGTACATGTAAATCAGGTCTCCTGATTGGTGAGGGAGGGAGGGAGCAGAATTGTTTAATCTACTTACAGTTCTTGAAATTTGCAACTAAATAATCTCAGATTAGGGACCCACTCCTCATTCTTTTGTTTTTAAATTGAAGTATAGTTAATTTATAATGTTGTGTTAGTTTCAAGTGTACAGCAAAGTGATTCAGTTATACATATATATATTCTTTTTTCAGATTCTTTTCCATTATATATTATTACAGGATATGGAGTATAGTTCCCTGTGCTACACAGTAGGTCCTTTGTTGTTTACCTATTTTATATATAGTAGTGTGTATGTATTAATCCCAGACTCCCCTCATTCTTTCTTTTTTTTTTTTTGTCCGTGCCACACAGCATGCCGGATCTTAGTTCCCGACCAGGGATCGAACCCGTGCCCCCAGCAGTGGAAGTGCAGAGTCTTAACCACTGGACCGCCAGGGAAGTCCCCTCATTCTTGATTGATAGGAACTATTTCCACAATTGAAGGAATAGTAATGCGAGCATGGCCCTTGTTACACCAGTGCTGCAGCAGAAACCATTTCCAGCGACAGAGTAGCTCTGCTCGTGGCTTGTCCTCAGGTCTTCAGTGGTTGAAGTGTCCGTGGAGATGGGGGTATATACAGGGCAGGAAGGGGTAGGGACGAGCATGAGGAAGGGGTCTGAGACACTTTGGGGAGTGAAAGGGGGCAACAGACATAAACCAAACCCTCCAGGATGAATAGTTATCCTGAGCATAAAGATTATAGCAACCTCTTGGCAGCCACCTCATTTCAATTAGGAATCAGATCCCTTCTATCCCTTGGGCCCTTTAAGACAGAAACGCCTTGGACATGTGTCTGCAGGGATTGAGTCCTTCAGCCCTCAGCTTGAAGGAGGTGTGAACCCAGAGAGGGGGAGAGAGAGAGAGAGAGGATGCAAGTTCAAAAGCACTTGCAAATTGTGATTGACAAAGTCAATTCATTTTTTAAAATACATTTATTTATTTTATTTATTTATTTTTGGCTGCATTGGGTCTTCGTTGCGGTGCGCAGGCTTCTCATTGCAGTGGCTTCTCTTGTTGTGGAGCACAGGCTGTAGGTGCACAGGCTTCAGTAGTTGTGGCTCGTGGGCTCTAGAGCGCAGGCTCAGTAGCTGTGGCGCACGGGCTCAGTTGCTCCGTGGCATGTGACATCTTCCCGGACCAGGGCTCGAGCCTGTGTCCCCTGCATTAGCATGCGGATTCTTAACCACTGCACCACCAGGGAAGCCCCTAAAGTCAATTAATTTTCATTGACTTGCACATTAAAAAAAAATCAGTCCTGGCCAAAATCATCATCATCATCATCCTCATACATAATAATTATTATTGTGTATTATAATTATTCATGCCATAATAACCAGAACTGCCCACCTTTCTACTATAAAATGCCTTTAAGACTTATTAATGGGTCATAACCATTTCAGGATATAATAATAATAGATAATGTTTATTGAGTAATTACGATGTTTCATGTGCTGATTGAAGTGTTTGTATTAACACATTTCTTTTCCAAACAACCTTTAGAGGTCATTCTGTCATTCACCCCATTTTACAGATGAGAGGAAGGCACCGATAGGTCAAGTGACTTAGTTACAGTCCCCTGATTAGTAAGCAGTGGAGGTAAGCTTGAACCCAGGCAGCCAATGAGCAAACATCCATCCTGTGCTGCTTCCCTCTGCACACAGTGCATGTTTGTTTCACGTTGATAATAGGTTTTCAACTTCATCCTCAACTGTTCAGAACCAAAGGGTGGGGATTGTTTCTCACCATCTCTGTGTCTTCCACAGTGTCTTGTACTTGTTGAAAGTTCAAAACTTGCTTGCTGCAAACTAACTTTTAAAAAAATGTGCGTTAAATGGGGCAAGCAATTTGAACACTGACAGGTTGTTTGATGAGATTATTATTATTTTTAAGGTAATAACATTGTGCTAATATTAAAAATAGAGTCCTGGGACTTCTCTGGTGGTCCAGTGGCTAAGACTCCGCTCTCCCAATGCAAGGGCCCCAGGGTTCGATCCCTGGTCAGGGAACTAGATCCCGCATGCATGCTGCAACTAAGAGTCCACATGCTGCAACTAAGACCTGGTGCAGCCAAATAAATATATATATATATATATATATATATATATATATATATATTTAAAACAGAGTTCTTACTCAGCCATAAAAAAGAATGAAATATTGCCATCTGCAACAACATGGATGGACCTAGAGAATATTATGCTTGGTGAAATAACTCAGAGAAAGACAAATAGTATATGATATCACTTATATTTGAAATCTAAAAAATAATACAAATAAATCTATATGCAAAACAGAAAAGGACACACAGACATAGAAAACAAACTTATGGCTACCAAAGGGGAAAAGGAGGTGGGATAAATTAGGGATATGGGATTAACAGATACAAACTACTATACTTAAACTAGATAAGCAACAAAGATTTATTGAATAGCACAGGGAATTATACCCCACATCTTGTAATAACCTTTAATGGAATATAACTGCAAAAAAAAAAAAAAAGAAACCCCAAATCACTATGCTGTACACAATATTGTAAATCAACTATACTTCAATAAATATTTTTTAAAATTGGGACTTCCCCTGCCAATGCACGGGACATGGGTTCGAGTCCTGGTCTGGGAAGATCCCACATGCCACGGAGCAACTAAGCCCATGTGCCACAACTACTGAGCCTGCGCTCTAGAGCCCGCGAGCCACAACCACTGAGCCAGCGTGCCACCCGCGCGCCTAGAGCCCGTGCTCCGCAAAAAGAGAAGCCACCGCAATGAGAAGCCACCCACGGCAATGAAGAGTAGCCCCCACTCGCCACAACTAGAGAAAGCCTGCACGCAGCAATGAAGACCCAACGCACCCAAAAATAAATAAATAAGTAAATTAATGTATTAAAAAATATTTTTTTTAAATTGAGTCCTTACAGTTTAGATATATACTAAACTATTTATCATGAAATGTATGATGTCTAAGAGTCCCTTCAAAATTACCCAGTGGGCACTGGGAGGTGGGGAGTGGATGGGAATACAGACAAAGCCAGATTGGCCAAGTGGCTGATGAACCACAAGAATGGCTGAGGGCAGTGGGCAGCAAGATTAACGCCTCCACAGGCTCATCAGCGAGATTTTTTTTTTTTAACATCTTTATTGGAGTATAATTGCTTTACAATGGTGTGTTAGTTTCTGCTTTATAACAAAGTGAATCAGTTATACATATGTTCCCATATCTCTTCCCTCTTGTGTCTCCCTCCCTCCCACCCTCCCTGTCCCACCCCTCTAGGTGGTCACAAAGCACCGAGCTGATCTCCCTGTGCTATGCGGCTGCTTCCCACTAGCTATCTATTTTACATTTGGTAGTGTATATATGTCCATGCCACTCTCTCACTATGTCCCAGCTTACCCTTCCGCCTCCCCATATCCTCAAGTCCATGCTCTAGTAGGTCTGTGTCTTTATTCCCATCTTACCCCTAGGTACTTCATGACCTTTTTTTTTTTTCTCTTAGATTCCATATATATGTGTTAACATACGGTATTTGTTTTTCTCTTTCTGACGTACTTCACTCTGTATGACAGACTCTAGGTCCCTCCACCTCACTGCAAATAACTCAATTTCGTTTCTTTTTATGGCTGAGTAATATTCCATTGTATATATGTACCACATCTTCTTTATCCATTCATCTATTGATGGACACTTAGGTTGCTTCCATGTCCTGGCTATTGTAAATAGAGCTGCAATGAACATTTTGGTACATGACTCTTTTTGAATTATGGTTTTCTCGGGGTATATGCCCAGTAGTGGGATTGCTGGATCATATGGTAGTTCTATTTGTAGTTTTTTAAGGAACCTCCATACTGTTCTCCATAGTGGCTGTATCAATTTACATTCCCACCAACACTGCAAGAGGGTTCCCTTTTCTCCACACCCTCTCCAGCATTTACTGTTTCTAGATTTTTTGATGATGGTCATTCTGACCGGTGTGAGATGATATCTCACTGTAGTTTTGATTTGCATTTCTCTAATGATTAATGATGTTGAGCATTCTTTTATGTGTTTGTTGGCAATCTGTATACATATGGTCACCTTATCTTTGATAAAGGAGGCAAGAATATACAGTGGAGAAAACACAGCTTCTTCAATAAGTGGTGCTGGGAAAACTGGACAGCTACATGTAAAAGAATGAAATTAGAACACTCCCTAACACCATACACAAAAATAAACTCAAAATGGATTAAAGACATAAATGTAAGGCCAAACACTATCAAACTCTTACAGGAAAACATAGGCAGAACGCTCTATGACATAAATCACAGCAAGATCCTTTTTGACCCACCTCCTAGAGAAATGGAAATAAAAACAAAAATAAACAAATGGGACCTAATGAAATTTCAAAGCTTTTGCACAACAAAGGAAACCATAAACAAGACCAAAAGACAACCCTCAGAATGGGAGAAAATATTTGCAAATGAAGCAACTGACAAAGGATTAATCTCCAAAATTTACAAGCAGCTCATGCAGTTCAATAACAAAAAAACAAACAACCCAATCCAAAAATGGGCAGAAGACCTAAATAGACATTTCTCCAAAGAAGATTTACAGATTGCCAACAAACTCATCAGCAAGCTTGAGCCCAAGTCTCCTGAATGCTCTGGGCCCAGCATCTTTCTCCCTTAACCTGAGAGGTTTACCCTTGACAGTCTCTGAGGTTCCATCCTGCTCCAAAATGTTGATGATTCTCTGATTTGGGGGCAATAACTGAAAGGAAAAATACCCCACCAACTCTTTGTGCTGGTGGCCAAGAAGAGATGGTAGAACCGCTCATATTCTTTTAGCTTCTTCAAACATTGCACCTCTGGCTTTCATTCCTGTCACTCCCTGGCTATGTGACTCTGGGCAAGTTATTTAACCTCAGCACCTCAGTCTCCTCATCTGTAAAATGGGGTAAAAATAGGGCCAGAACCACCTCACACGGCTGTGAGTTAATATATGCAAAGTGCTAAAAGCAGTGCCTGGCATATAGTAAGCACCCAATAAATGAGAGATCTTTTTTAGTATCTTAATTTTATAGCTATTAAAACGAACTGTGGTTCAGTGAGGAGAAGTGATTTAGCCGAAGTCTATCCATTTTAATAAACAATGGAGCAGACGTTTAAAGGCAAGTTTTCTGATCATAAATCCAAGGCTGCTTCCACTCAAATTGCCCTCTGAGGGCATTATTATGAAAAATAGCAATTATGAAAAATTATACTAGACAACAATCTAGGAGGATCAGCTACTAGCCTAAGAGTCCGGCAGTCATCAGAAACCAAGTTAACATTTGTTGTTAACACAAAAACTTAGTCTGAGTTTCAGACTACGGGCTCTGGGTCTTGGAGCCAGTCAGCCTCTCTCCCAGACAGCCTGGAGCCCGGCACAGTGCAGTCGGAAAACGCTGGATGGCTGAAAGGTAAATTACATGAGGCAGCAAGAGCCAGCCCAGCACAGGGGAGGGGATGGGCCGTTCTTTTGTTTGCAAATTGAAAAGCTTCTTAACCATGCACACTGGGTCCCTTGGAAAGCACGGGGGCTCTGGTCAGGCTGACCTCAGGCGAGCAGTTTATTTTTCAAATGGTAGCAAATGATGAGTAACTTTTCCAGCAGCTCTACCATCATCAGCCTTAATCTGTCATCTCAAGATTATTTTTTTAAATAATCCTTCTAGAGATGTTAGGTGACAAAGAAATAAGGTTGATCTCTGTTTATTCACATAGAGTTTAAAGATATGCTGTTGAAGAAAAAGGGAGGTCACAGAGTAATACGTGTAAGATGACTCAAATCATGTTAAATATTAGGTGGAATCCTACGAAGGTACTGATAATTTGACCATTTTTGACCAACGGAAGCAGCAATTTTGCATGGTTCCACCTAATATGGAACTACGTTTCTGAAAGGATACACATCAAACTGTTAACTGTTCATGTTAGGCAAGGAGGGTAGATTTGGAGAAGGGGGAAGGAAGTAAGGGAGTTCGCTTCTTTCTGTACTCTTTGAACTTTTATTCAAGTAAATTCATGTATTACTTTTATCATGTAAAAAATAAAAAATAAGTTGCTATTTGCCAAATTTAGCTGCATCAAATGGTTTCTGGAAGGAACTTAGGAATTAAGAAATATTTATGTTTAATAAATGTTAAATATTCCTATACTCAAATACTTTTGCATTTTGCATATCCCAGGGCTACACACTTCAGATGTCACCAACATTCAGGTTCCCCCTTGATTGAGGTTATTTTGGTTTTTTTCTTTTTAAGTATAGTTGATTTACAATGTTGTGTTAGTTTCTGAATGGACCTAGAGATTATCATACTAAGTGAAGTAAGTCAGACAAAGTTTTTGTATTTTTTTTTTTCTTTTTGGCGGCACGGTGAGGCTTACGGGATCTTAGTTCCCCTGACCAGGGATTGAACCCGGGCTGGCAGTGAAAATGCGGTGTCTTAACCACTGGACGGCCAGGAAATTCCCCAGAGCTTTGTATTTTTATCATCAGTGTGACTTACTTACTTACTTGATTAATTTATTGATTTACTTACTTACTTATTTATTGATGAGGGAAGTGGGGATAATTTTCTTTTTATTTGTGTTTGAATAGAGGCAACTTGTCTAACCCCTGAAGACTGAGTTAGGGGCCCAACTATGTGTTTCAGTTGGATGACACACCTTCTGTGTCTTAGGACTTTTCACTCTGTATTATGATGTATTATAATGACCCATTTACCTGTCTGTGTCTCCCAGGATCCCCCTCCCCTGCTTCCCCTACCACAGCAACTAGAAAACCACCACCATGTCCGCTCATTGAGACCTTAGCACACAATGTCCAGCATAATAGGGGCTCATCAACATTCAGCAAATGAATGAAAGCTTACATGCCAGGGGGGTGGCAACTCTTTTCATAAATTGTTCATTCTTATCTTAAAAAAAAATACTAGCCATGTTTATAGCAATGGCAGAGCAGAGGTGTTAAGAATTACTCATGTAATGGTTCAAGGGCAAAGAGCTAAAAGCAAGTCAGAAACTTGTTCACGTTTTGTTCAAAGCCCACTAACATTTCAACATGTGTTAAATGTTAATAAGCAGCTATCTGGGTCAATGGGTTAAGTAATAGCGGTGGTGGAAGGTGAGAGGTGAAGAAATGCATGGAAATTACATTTGCAGATGGCTTGGCTCAACTTGCAGAATAGCGGGCAAGTGATTTAATCATATTATCATCTTCCCTTTTCTCCGCAGCAGGCTTGGTAATGTGACAACGTTCTCTTTATTCGGGCATCTGCGGAGCCTGGTAAAATCTGAAAATATCAGGAAGGATCCAAGGGTTGGGTCACCATCTTCTCCTTAGTGGCAGAAAAAAAAAAAAAAAAAAGAAATCACAATGTTTAACAAAACTGTCAGAAACTGATGATACGGTTTGTAGCTCATCCTTTCCTACTCCATGCATTTGACCGTTTGTCTGCACCTTCTCATCAAGGCCAAAGAAAGAAACAAAGAGATTGCTCCTTAACGACAATACAAAATGATGATAATAGCTAATGTATTCTGAGCACACATTATGTGCCGAGTATCCTGTTAAAATCATTAGTTAAGGGGAGGGAGGTGGTTTTGCCCACCAGGGGACACTGGCAATGCCTGGAGATATTTTTAATTGTCACGTCTCGGGGAGAGGGGAGCACAGAGAGGATATTGGCATTTAGTGGATGGAGGCCCGGGATGCTGCTAACCATTTGAAAGTGCACAGGACCACTGGCCCACAGCAAAGAATTATCCAGCCCCAAATGTCAACAGTGCCAAGGTGGATAAACCCTGCTTTAGATGAATTTTCTCATTTAACACTCAAAACCACCCTAAGAGATTATTGTCTTCATTTTACAGATTTGGAAACTGAGGCATGGGACAGTCAGCTAACTTACTCTAGACCACACAGCTAGTAAGCAACAGAGCAGCTTTGCAACCCAAACCTGTCTGACTTTGGAGGTCCTAACCTTGGCCATGGTGTATTGGTGGGAAGGGAGCAGATGATCTTAGATTAGCTGTGGACTTTATGATTACATAACAGAGAATTGCATAGGGCCCTTGTGTCCATCACTGGAACCCTGTAGGAACTTGGAGGCAGGTGACTTCGCTTTGCTCAAAGTGTGAACTCTGTGAGTGTGCTTACTGTTCTTTGTCCTCTTTTCAACTAAAACGGTCTGAGATTGTATTGTTTTTATGAAGATAGTATGGATTTATAATTAGAAATAATTATATTTAATGAAAATACTCATAAAGCAGTTTGTGAATAGTTCTCCAAAATAATAAAAGTAATAGCAAAATAATGAAATATTAAGTTCGGCCTTTCCTCATTCTATGGAATTTTTCTTCAGCCTTGCATCTCAGTGGGCAGAATATATCCCAAGTTATATGAAATTCAGGAAACAGCCTTATAGTCCTTATCAGCTGTCATTTTCCATATTTTACAAGAATTGAACTTTTAATTATGTTTCAGTGCAGTTCAATAGTACCAGACCCAGCAAGAAGATACTTCACATGGTTGTAATTGTATTTTATACATAAGGCCTTCCTTTTTCCTTCAAAATCCCCAAAGGTCTCTCATTGGCGGACTCTACTGAAAATCACTTATTTTCCATGAGGCTGAAACAGGTTCCATATTTAATGGACCAATGTAAAACATACTAGAAATATTAGTATGTGTGTTATGCTTTTTCTCCTTCTCAGTGGGTTATGTTTCTTTTGCATTCCTACTTGTTGTCATGATTAGATTTCTTATTTATTGGCTTATTTCCACATTTGACTTGATAGTTTCCATCCCATATGTCTTATCACACTCTCAGCTATCTGTAGCAGGAGAGAACAGGGATCTCAAAGATCATTCAGACCCCTAACCTGTATCTGAAACATTACCATCCCTGGTTCAATGCCCAGACTTTATACTCCAAAGTACTGCAAAATTGCTTAGAATCGGTGAAAAAGAAAAAGGGGAGGAAGAAGAAAAGACCCTAGGAAATTCATAAAGAGGAGGGGGAAATCCTTAAATAATTGAATTGTGGTTATTTTTTTTAGTTACACTACTTTTTAATGAAAGAGTATATTAGAATATGTAAATTGATATAGCCACTATGGAAAACAGCATGGAGATTCCTCAAAAAACTAAAAATAGAACTACCATATGATCCAGCAATCCCACGTCTGGGTATATATCCAGAAAAAGACAAAAACACTAATTTGAAAAGATACATGCACCCCAATGTTCATAGCAGCACTATTTACAGTAGCCAAGATATGGAAGCAACCTAAGTGACAATCAACAGATGAATGGATAAAGAAGATGTGGTGTACATATACCATGGAATACTAGCCATAAAAAAGAATGAAATTCTGCCAGTTGCAGCAGCATGGATGGACCTAGAGAATATTATGCTTAGTGAAACAAGTCAGAGAAAGACAAATACTGTATGATATCACTTACATGTGGAATCTAAAAAATAATACAAATGAACATATATGCAAAACAGAAACAGACTCACAGACATAGAAAACAAACTAGTAGTTACCAAAGCGGAGAGGGAAGCAGGGAGGGACAAATTAGGGGTATGGGATTAAGAGATAAAAGTTACTATGTATAAAATAGATAAGCAGCAAGGATATACTGTATAGCACAGGAAATTATAAGCATTTTCGTGTAGTAACTTTTAACGGAATATAATCTGTAAAAATACCGAATCACTATGTTGTACACCTGAAATTAATATAATATTGTAAATCAACTATACTTCAATTAAAAATATATATATTAGAATAAAATAATATATATCCTTTATTTTAACAAAATAATTCAATTTCCAGGGAGGTCTCTTACTCTAATATTAAGCTAACATTAAACTGCATCACTGAACAAAATCTAAATCAATAAATATTTTACCTTTTACATTTCAGGAAGAAAATAATAACAAATCTAAGTTAGAAACCTCAAAATAATTTTGTCTCTCCCCCACCCCACCTCTCCAATCCATGCTGCACTCTGCAGGGAGAGTTATTTTTCTAAAATAAAAATATGCTAATTTCAATGTCTATCTCAAAAACCTTCAATGAGTATCACTCTTACCTAAAAAAAATGCTCCAATGCTTTAATATGACATTCAAAACCCTTCTCAATCTGGCTGTAATTTAGCCTTATTTCTTGCCAGTTCTCATGCTTTTTTATTTCTCTCATCATCCAAGAAGTTTTAATTCTAGTCATAGCAGACCATGCAAGTTTCCTCAAACACATGTGCTATTGTCAGGCTCTTTGCCTAAATGCTCCTTGTCATTTCACCATCCAATTCATCCCATCCTTCCAGGCCCAACCTAAATGATACCCTCCTCCCATTCCCATAGCACGTTGTTCCTTTCTCAACAGTAGAATCCTTCAAAACATCTAACGGGTATTTTTGTCACTTGCATAGATATTTGTAACATACCCTAGCTTCTGGGCTCAAATTTTATCCATCTTTTATAACATAGAATTATGCCCATAACTGGGAACCAAGAAACGTTTGATTTTAATCAAGTGACCATAGAGAGTGTGCTTTTGACACTAATTTGCCTGGGGAAGCTGAGAATAGTATCTACACTAGCCACTCTTTGCATTTGGTGTTTTTTTTTTTGTTTTTTTTTTTGCTGTACGTGGGCCTCTCCCTTTGCGGAGCACGGGCTCCGGACGCGCAGGCCCAGCGGCCATGGCTCATGGGCCCAGCCGCCCCGCGGCATGTGGGATCTTCCCGGACCGGGGCACGAGCCCGCGTCCCCTGCATCGGCAGGCGGACTCCCAACCACTGCGCCACCAGGGAAGCCCTGCATTTGGTGTTTTGAGGAAGGTGTTTAAGAGGAAGTGGTGTGAAAAACATGTCCTGAATAGGTCAATCCCTCCAATAACCGAGATCTGATTAAATCACAATCAGGTTTATATCGGTTCAGTAGTATTTCCCAAGTCCCTCAACCCCAATTATCCCACCTTCAGGCTGAAGATGCTTCTGAAAAAGCAAAAAAGAACTTTTCCCACTTTTGTTTTCCCAGAAAAGCCACTTCCTTTCAGTAATTCTAGTCATACAGCAATTATTATATTGGTAAAGTATTTTGGACTCAGTTCCATACAATTTTCATTATAATTTGCAAAAACCTGGCAGTTTAGCAATTGGTGGAACAGTACATAACCAGTGATACAAACATTTGGCCTAAATAAGGCCCACTTGGGTATACTGTACTTGGGAATTTGTAAACATAGAAACTTCAGCTTTTTGGATCCTTTCTGAAGAAGCAGTCACCACATTCTTTCAAGCTCCTACTCTCTTGCTTCTTTCTTAAAGACTCCCTGGGCCCTGATAAAGGAACAGCAGAAGTTGCTTTCCTGACTCAAACTTGAAGGAGGACTGAACAGCTGCTGAGGTGCCCGTTAGACACAGGCCTGGTTAAAGGACCCACCCTTATGATGCTATCTAGAGACAAAGGATGTCAGTCTTGAGAATGACCCTGGGGCAAGAATCAACAGCTCCAAACTCTGCAGGCACCAAGCAGAAACATAAATGTACGAGTAGGCTGGTGCGTAGGAAATGTGGTTACCGTTGGAATATAAGAGCTTGTGGCCCTTTTCTTTTTCTTTAAAGATTTATTTATTATTTATTTATTTTATTTATTTTTGGCCATGTTGAGTCCTAGTTGCAGCACGCAGGATCTTCGCTGAGGCATGCAGGATCTTTTGTTGCGCTCAGGCTTCTCTCTAGTTGTGGCGTTTGGGTTTTCTCTTCTCTATTTGTGACGCGCAGGCTCCAGAGCACGTGGGCTCTGTAGTTTGCGGCACGCGGACTCTAGTTGAGGCGTGCGAGCTCAGTAGTTGTGGCACACGAGCTTAGTTGCCCTGTGGCATGTGGAATCTTAGTTCCCTGACCAGGGATCGAACCCGCATCCCCTACATTGTAAGGTGGATTCTTTACCACTGGACCACCAGGGAAGGTCCTCAAGGTTCTTTAAAAAGGAACAAACCTACCCTACCACGCAACACTCGTTGGGTAAGAATGAGGGGCCCATTGTTGCCCAGAATTTCCCATTTTCCAAGAGAAACTGAAAATCTAGATCTGGGCGGGGGGAGGGGGCGATTTCCCTACTGGGAAACGAATTGACATTCATTTTCAAGCACCGTGTAGGTCCTAGAGAAATCAGTCTGCAGGCTGGATGTGGCCTGAGGCCACCAGTTTGCAGTCTGTGTCTTAGGGACCATTTAGCCCAACTCCTTCGTTTTATAGATGGATATGTTGCAAGTGAGATTGATTTCACACAGCTGGTTGGAAGCAAAGAAGACTAGACCCTAAGCCCTCTAATTGCCCCTTATCATCATTCACCTTGGATTCAGCGCTGGAGTCTGAGACACTGGAATGTAAGGACCGAACTAGCCTGGAGGGCTCTTGCCTGGTTCAGAACATAGGCTCCAAGCTCGCTTGAATTTGATGGATAACAGGATGACGGAGCCATTTCAGGCTCCTCTACTATCTCTCAAATCCCCTGGAACTAGACTAGCACTTCCTTAATATGGCAGATCAGCAGATACACCTGAGGAACATTACGAACTATAGATTTCCAGGTTCTAACCTAGAATTTAGCAATCTGAGGTTCCAGGCCCATGTATATTTTTAGTAAGCCCCATCAGTGATTCTCAACGATTCTAAAGCTCAGCTGCTATAAGCTGGGGAGCCAACATGGGCCATATCAGGACTTACAGATGAATCCCATTCCAAGGCTCTGGTCTTGAACATGGAGCACTGCTACTCTTCCGTTAATTTTTACCACGTTTTACAAAGCTTCCAACTTCCTAGATTCTTGGGGTTTTTTTTCACACTTTTAGAAAAAAAAAAGGAGAAGGAAAACTAACTCTGTTGTGGTAAAACTTTTGGTTTTCAATAGTATTGCTGGATGCAGGATATTTTTGTTCAAGAATGAACCTGAACAGCTGCAATGAACTACTTAATTAAATCACGAATGATAAATTCCTCATAAATTATACTTACACATTTTATAATTTTAATAGTTCTTATTTTTTTACTATAATCTGTAAATATTTAAGTAGATGCTATGAATTAGATTTCAAAATAGATGAGTAATTTTTGACTGTGACATCCATTTTCATAGCATTACAGTTTATTTTAGGGGACAATTATTGGCACTTGTAAAAATGTATCTAATTGCTAGGCTAAATCAAACTCTGCAGTACTTAGATGTTTTTACCCTCATCAGTCCTATTTTTTCCTACAGTGACCAAAACAATAAGGGAATAGAGGCAAAAAATAAAATTCTAAAAGCAAAATGCTTATCATAAATTATCATTTTGAAATCAGCCTAGATTTGCTTAGGCCAATAACTCATTTCTAGATCTAGTAAATCCCGTTTCTTTTTTCTTTTGACCCTGATTGCAGACAGAGCCAAAGTATTTCCTGATCAAATGTAACTTGAACCTCTTTATATCAAGTTCAGACGATTGCTTACATTGTATGGAGGCTTCACTTGTTTTCAAATGCCTAGATTAAAAACTCAGATTTCATCGGTGATGATGATGATATTGATGGTGATGGTGATGGTGGTGGTGATGGTGATGGCGATCCTCTGCTGCTGCTAACTCATCGTCTATCAATACAGTAAGCACTTTGACTTGTCCAGGCACTGGCTGCTTGCCAACTGTCAAGGCTTATGGCCCAGGCAAGATTTAAATAATGCCTATTCTTGTTTCCTCCTTTCTTTGGGGACATGGTGTCCTTGAATAATTTTTATAAGCTGATTTACCTTGGTCCTAAGAGAAAGAAATCCATCTAGCTTCTTATACCATGCCCAGACTTTAACAACAAAGAAAATCTTAAGAATAGTAATAGATTTCTATTCCAGCCACTAACCTACTGCACCACTTGCAGAGTGCCTTGAATGAATCTCTGAAGGACCAATCAGACCTAACGCATCTCAATCTTGTACAAATATTCCGAGTTGATTCTTCATTCCTGATGGGTTTTCTGGTGTAATTCTGTATTTACCTAGTTTTAAAATCCCACACTTAGGTGAAATGTCTATTTAGATCCACCCGTTTTTTAATTGAACTGTTTGCTTTTTTGATATTGAGCTCCATGAGCTGTTTGTGTATTTTGGAGATTAATCCTTTGTCTGTTTTTTCATTTGTAAATATTTTCTGCCATTCTGAGGGTTGTCTTTTCGTCTTGTGTATGGTTTCCTTCACTGTGCAAAAGCTTTGAAGTTTAACGAGGTCCCATCTGTTTATTTTTATTTCCATTACTCTAGGAGGTGGGTCAAAAGAGATCTTGCTGTGGTTTATGTCAAAGAGTGTTTTTCCTATGCTTTCCTCTAAGAGTTTTATAGTGTCTGGTCTTAAATTTAGGTCTTTAATCCATTTGGAGTTTATTTTTGTGTATGGTGTTAGGTAGTGTTCTAATTTCATTCTTTTACATGTAGCTGTCCAGTTTTCCCAGCACCACTTACTGAAGAGACTGTCTTTTCTCCATTGTATATTCTTGCCTCCTTTGTCATAAATTAGGTGACCATATGTGCATGGGTTTATCTCTGGGCTTTCTATCCTGTACCATTGATCTATATTTCTGTTTTTGTGCCAACACCATACTGTCTTGATTACTCTAGTTTTGTAGTATAGTTTAAAGTTGGGGAGCGTGATTCCTCCAGCTCTGATTTTCTTTCTCAAGACTGCTTTGGCCATTTGGTGTCTTTTGTGTTTCCATATGAATTGTAAAGATTTTTGTTCTTATTCTGTGAAGAATGTCATTGGTAGTTTGATAGGGATTGCACTGAATCTGTAGATTGTTTTGGATAGTAGAGTCATTTTTACAATATTGATTTCTTCCAATCCAAGAACATGGTATATTTCTCCATCTGTTTATGTCATCTTTGATTTCTTTCATCGGCATTTTATAGTTTTCGGAGTACAGGTCTTTCGCCTCCTTAGGTAGGTTTATTCCTAGGCATTTTATTCTTTTTGTTGCAATGGTAAATGGGATTGTTTCCTTAATTTCTTTTTCTGATTTTTCTTTGTTAGTGTGGAGGAATGCCAGAGATTTCTGTGCATTAATTTTTTATCCTGAAACCTTACCAAATTCATTGATAAGTTCTAGAAGTTTTCTGGTGACATCTTTAGGATTTTCTATGTATAGTATCATGTCATCTGCAAACAGTGACAGATTTACTTCTTCTTTTCCAATTTGTATTCCTTTTATTTCTTTTTCTTCTCTGATTTCCGTGGCTAGGACTTCCAAAACTATCTTGAATAAGAGTGGCAAGAGTGGACATCCTTGTCTTTTTCCAGATCTTAGTGGAAATGCTTTCAGTTTTTCACCATTGAGCATGATGTTTGTTGTGGGTTTGTCATATATGGCCTTTATTATGTTGAGGTAGGTTCCCTCTTGCCCATTTTCTGAAGAGTTTTTATCATAAATTGGTGTTGAATTTTAACATACAGATGTCCAAGAGGCACATGAAGAGATGCTCAACATCACTAATTATTAGAGAAATGCAAATAAAAACTACAATGAGGTATCACCTCGCACTGGCCAGAATGGCCATTATCAAAAAATCTAGAAAAAGTAAATGCTGGAAAGGGTGTGGTGAAAAATGAGCCCTCCTGCACTGTTGGCGGGAATGTAAATTGATACAACCACTATGGAGAACAGTATGGAGGTTCCTTAAATAACTAAAACTAGAACTACCGTATGACCCAGCAATCCCACTACTGGGCATATACCCTTAGAAAACCATAATTCATAAAGAGACATGTACCCCAATGTCATTGCAGCGCTATTTACAATAGCCAGGACATGGAAGCAACCTAAGCGTCCATCGACAGATGAATGAATAAAGAAGATGTGGCACATATACACAATGGAATATTACTCAGCCATAAAAAGAATGAAACTGAGTTATTTGTAGTGAGGTGGATGGACATAGGGTCTGTCATACAGAGTGAAGTAAGTCAGAAAGAGAAGAACAAATACTGTATGCTAACACATATATATGGAATCTGAAAAATAAAAAATGGTACTGATGAACCTAATGCCAGGGCAGGAATAAAGATGTAGACATAGAGAATGGACTTGAGGGCATGGACGGTGGAGGGGAGGGGGAAGCTGGGGTGAAGTGACAGTAGAATTGACATATATACTCTACCGAATATAAAATAGATAGCTAGTGGGAAGCAGTGGCATAGCACAGGGAGATCAGCTCAGTGCTTTGTGATGAACTAGAGACATGGGATAGGGAAGGTGGGAGGGAGGCTCAAGAGGGAGGGGATATGGGGATATATGTATGCATATGGCTGATTCACTTTGTTGTACAACAGAAACTAACACAGTATTGTGAAGCAATTATACTCCAATAAAGATGTATTAAAAAAAAATCCCACACTGATTTTAAGGACAGTTGCAACAGGGTAGGATCCTTGGGTCAACACAATGTGTTAGAAAAAGCAAATGGAGGGGACATGGGCCTCCAAAAGGGGCAGGCACTCCCCAGCCTCAGCCCATTGTGCCATGTGGCCGAGGTTCTGGTGTGGCTTGATCTTCTGGCTTTTCAGGAAAAGTTGGAGTTGGGATTTTTATATGATCTCTCACTTTTTAAATAAAGGTAACTGATTTAAAACAATTTAAAATACTACCCAGGTTAAACAAGACACTTCTGTGGGACCCTCCTAGCTGATATTCTGCCAGTTTGCAAACTCTATATTGTGAGAACCATTGCTCTGTGGGTTTACAGTCTTAGTGCTAAATCAGTTTTGAACTTTCACCCTGGATAGCTTTTATGTAACAGCAATATATATATATATAAAATGCCTACTATGTGCCATGCACTGTTCTAGATACCGGAGATGCAGCAGTGAACAAAACAGGCAACGTGATGCTTACATTCTAGCAAATATTCATATTCATAAAATCCACAAAGGACAAGACAAGAAAACATGAGAAACAAGGGGATGAAAACATGAGAAACAAACAAGGGGATGAAAACAATCTCAGTGAAATTTACAGCAAGATGATTTTAACAGACACTTCAGCATGTCATATAGAGTTTAATAAAATTAAACTTTTAAAAGCAGACTACTTCATGGAAAATGCAGCCTTTTAAAAAATATATTTATTTAGCTGAGCCGGGTCTTAGTTGCAGCACGTGGGATCTAGTTCCCTGACCAGGGATTGAAACCTGGGCCCCCTGCATAGAGAGCGTGGAGTCTTAGCCACTGGACCACCAGGGAAGTCCTGAAAGTGCAGCCTTCTAAAAAACCTCCTATCAGAATAAAGTATTTCTTGATATAACAGATACTTGTTGAGCTCCTACTTTGTGCCAATTGCCCGGCTGGACAGAAAGAATACAACGGTGAATAAGAAAAACATGATTTTAGCCCTCTACACGCAAGTGCACGACACAGAAAATAAACCAGAAAAAAAGAAAAATTAATAATAATAAATAATGCCAAATCATGATAAATACTATGTAAAGACTAAAACAGACTAATGACCAGAATGAGAAGCCTAGTTTAAATAGAATAGTCTGGAAATTTCTGCCTGAAGAAGTGACATTTAAGGTGAGGTCTAAGGGAGGAGAAGAGAGAGTCCCTTGAAAGAAGGGAATAGGATGGAGGGAAGCTTTCTAAATAAAGGAAACAGCATGTGCAAAGGTCCTGAGGCCTGAAAGATCTTACTTAAGGAAGTGAAGTCTAGTGGGGCTAGAAAGCAGTGGGTTGAGCCTGCAAGGACAAGCAGGGCCATGTATTCACAGAAAGAATTTTGGGTTTACATGAAGTGCAAGGGAAATTAGTATAGACTTTTAGTCAGGGGAGTGACATAATTTGATTTAAACTTTTAGAAAATCACCTTGGCCATTGTGTGTGGGAAAAACACACAGGAGTCAGGCAAGCATGGATACAGGGAAATAAATTAGGAGGCCATTGTAAGTAATAGTCTCGGTTAGAGGTAACAGTAGACTGCCCTAGGAGAGCAGCATTGGCGGTAGAAAGTAAGGCATAGATTTCAGACACATTTTGATTGGGCGCTTTCCCTTCAAGTCCCATGACTCTCTCTGTTTGCCTATTCTCATTTTTTCTTTCTGGGAAATAAAAATCACAAGATTTAAGGTCAACTCTGCCTTCTGATATGAAAAGCCAGTACAGGAAATGGACAGTCCATTCCAGTCTAGTAATAATAACTCTGTGAACTGACTTTCACTGAGTTTAAGTCCACAAAGTTAAAAATCAGGGGCGTGATCCTGTCTGCTAAGTATCTCCCTTAACGCCAAAAACTTGGATCACTAGGAGTTTTTCAGATTCTGAAAGATACAGACAGCATGATTGCCCCTCTTATCAAAATATTTTGCATGTTTGTTTTATTGCGTACTTTGCTTTTTTTTTTTCAACTTGCTTAAAAAAATTTTGACACCATAGTTGCAGGAGAAACATTCCTGTGACTCTTAACTAAATAAAACTAATGAGTTAATCTTGGAGAAAGATTAAATGAGTCCAAAAAACTGGCTCCGTGACTTGGGATTCCTGTGGCTTATTTTTATTATTCTGTGTGGTAGGAACCCCACAAGGTGGGCTTGAAAATCAAGCACATTTGAAAAGGAAAATCAAAGTAAATATCTGATATTTTTGATACAGAGAGAGGAGAGTGGGGGATGGGGCAGGAGCTCTCAGCCTGGACCCTCTGCAAGGAGGTAAAGCCCCCCTCTCTGTCTCCAAATTCAGTAGTGTAGTCCCAGTTTTATTCTGATCAGTCATATCTTCTGTAACCCTTTCCAGCATGGGTTTGGACTGGGGAGAAAGAAAGTTGGAGAACATCAACATAAGAGAAAGTGGCAGATATGTAAGCGTTGGGGTGTTTGAAGTTCCTCAAGTTTTAACATTCCAGGTAAAAAAGGAATTAAGAAAAAGACATAAAATGCATAAAAGGTTTAGTCTCTCTTACCAACCCTTATTTTACCTTGAAGGGAGGTCCAGGATTCTCAAAGAACACCAATCCCTATAGCTGATCCCTGGAGTAATTTTTCCTAAGCCCCTTTTCTTCATCCAGTCCCAGCTCAAACTAAAGCTAGCATCACCCTCTTTGACAACCTGGTGACAGCTGTAAATGATTAAACACTTAAGCCAGGAAACTGGTGCTACTGGAGGTTTAATCTAGTAACAGAAGAGACAGAGTTTGTAGCCAACTTCAGAAATTCAGTCTGGATACCCAAGTGATTTAAACTTCTTGGGAAACCTGCAAGGTCTAAATCAAGGGCCTCTTCCCTTAATATTGCCTTTGTGGATACATTGTAGCCTAAGAATAATAATGGCAAACATACATGGTACCTACCATGTGTCAGGCAGTGTCCTAAGAGCTTTACTTTCATGATGTCATTTAATTCCCACAATGACCCTCCAAGGTCATCCGGCCAGTTCGTGAGTGGCATGGAGTCTCACTTAGGCAGCCTGGCTCCCGGTGTGTGCTCCTAACACCCCTCTTCCCACTCTCAGTCCCAATCTCTGCCCTCCAACCCCGGCTTTAGTGACATGTGTCTTAAATCACGATGGGTATTCTTGTAGGATTCTTCCCTTTCCTTTCCAGTTCACATGTTAAACTCTTGGGTTTGGGTTGAAAAGATAAAGTAGGAAAGGACTTGTGAGAATATTATTAACCACAAAATCTAACATGTATGGGACCCATCAGATATCAGGCACTGTGCTGAGAATTGTACACTGACTATCTGTTTAATCCTTACGACAATTCTAAGATTAATACTATTACCCTCTAATTTAGAGATGAGGAAGCAGAGACACAGAGAGGTACAGTGACATCCCCAAATCACACATCAGGAAGAAGTAGAAATGAGATATGAAGTCAGACTTACCTGCCTGAGAGCACAAGCTCTGAGCCTCTGAGCCTGTGCGCTATAAAACCTGTCAAGACCCTTATGGTCTGTTTTCTCTCTGGTCTTCGCTCAATAAGACAGAAAGGTTAGCTGCTATGGTGGATACGAGGGGACATTCCCCAGGTGCCTGCTGCAGAACTGGGGCACACATTCCTCCAGCTTCTGGAAGCACTGGCTGCTGATGTGTTCTCCTCCCGGGGTACCTTCGGTGGGAGAAAGCCCCCTAGGCCAATGTCGTGCCCCTCCCCAGGCAACCCTCGTATAATGACTACCTGCAGGGATATAGAAGCTCAGCCCCTCAGCCTAACCTGAGTCATCTCTGAGCTCCACACTGGGTAGGTTGAGGCCTTTGTTGCATCGTCATCACAGCCCAACTTCCCCAGTTCTACTTCCCACACACCCCACAGGTGCTGATCCTGGGACCGCCCACCAATAAACGTCCCGCATACAGATCTCAGTCTCAACGTCTGTTTTCCCAGGAATTCGACCTGTGACAGCTCCCAAGGGTCCCAGTGCCTCCTCCCAGCCTCTAACCCTATCATGCCTATCCGTTGCATGCTAGAGAAGAGGGAGACGATCCAACGTTTACCATTCCCTTACACCACACGAGGCACAAGAGTGGACAGCCTGTGTAGATGACCCCCATGAGCCCCAAAGGAATTAACTAAAATAGTGGCACTTCCTTTTTACAGATGGAGACAGCAAGGTTTAGAGTGAAGTGAGTTGTTTTGAGATTACAAATTGAATAAGGAGATAAATCAGATTTCTGGTTACCAAATTTTAGATAGTGTGGTAGGCTGAATAATGGCCTGCTCCAAAGATGTCTAATCCCTGGATCCTGTGAAGATGCTACCTTCCAAGGCAAAAGGGACTTTGCAGATGTGATTACATTAAGGCTCTTGAGATGGGGCGAGATCCTGGATTATCCAGGTGGGCCCAATGTCATCACAGGGGTCCTTACAAGAGGGAGGCAGGAGGGTCAGAGTCCAAGAAGGAGATGTGAAGATAGAAGAAGAGATGGGACTAATCTAAAACTAGAAGTCAAGAAACACAGGTAACTTCTAGAAGCTGGAAAAGGCAAAAAAAAGAGTTTTCCCCTAGAGCTTCCAGAACGACAGCTGGGCTTCCCAACCATTTTAGATTTCTGACCTCCGGAACTGTAAGATAATTGTCTGTGTTGTTTTAAACCATCGTTTGTGATGATTTGTTACAGCAGCAGTAGGAAACTAATACAGGGAGGCCCTTCCACTCTCTCCAAGTTGCCTTTTTGCATCTATGTATGTGACACTCTTGCCTCATCCCACTCGTCCCTTTGAGTAACGTCAAGGCTGCTCTTTCTTCTGTTGTGAGGACCCTGGACAGAAAGATGATGGAGGCTGCTCCTCTGACAGCTCCCTCTCCAGTGGAGCCAGTCAGCTGTTGGCCACCACAGGCCCTACCCCGGGTGCAAGTGGGGAAACAGGACCAAGGAGGGAGGAACTACTATTATGTCTTTTCTTAGTAGACTCCCCGGGTTTACCTTTCTGGTGCAAGCTGGTCTCCTCTAACCTCGGGTTGCTTTTTTGCTACTCATCCCTGTCTTCCCATCCCTTCCTCTTGGAGCTCAGGGTGAAGCTCTTTGGGGAGCCTAGTGCAATTTGAAAGGAAAAACAGGAGTGGATGTGATGTCTTCATTCCTCTTTTAAGATCAAAGCTTTGCATCACTGCTAAGAGTTCATTGGCTTTTGACTTTCTTAGGTCTGGGGTGAGGGTGGGGATGGGAGAGAAGCAATCCTGGCTGGTTGGAATGGAAAGTAGCATTTATTGAGTCTTTGCTCCGTGTTATGTGACCCCTATTCTACCAAGGAGAAAATTAAGGCACTTAGATCACGCTAAAATGTGGCAGAAGTGGGATCAAACCCACGTCTGTCCCATTCCAAAGCCCTTATGCTCTTTCTTTATGTGCTGCCCTTACTATAAGATTTGCATTTTATGAATGATAACATTGCAACTTCTCTTCCTTTCCCAATATCACATCCAACTTCACAAAACACTTTTACTTCTTCTTCTTCTTCTTGTTTTAACCATTTTCCTACCTTCTACTCTAGGTGAGTCCTCCACGGCCCCTCTGTACCACACCTCTAAAGCCCTCATCAGCTTTCACTTCTCCTGGGAACGCAACACTGTTCTCTTGCCAAGAGGTTTTACCTCCTGGAAGTCTTACTAACACCTCTGGTTTCAAGCATCCCACGGCTCCTGCAGGAAGCACCAAACTTGTGTAGACTTTCTCTTCTCAAATTCCTACAATTGCGATGTTTGCTACCCACTTGTTCCTGAAGCTGCAAAGATTGCTCTCCAGACTCCTGTTAAGAAATGCAGACTTGGGACTTCCCTTGTGGTCCAGTAGGTAAGACTGTGCGCTCCCAGTGCAGGGGGTCTGGGTTCGATCCCTGGTCAGGGAACTAGATCCCACATGCATGCCGCAACTAAAAAGTCCTTATGTTGCGACTAAAGATCTCTCATGCTGCAACAAAGGATCCTTCATGCTGCAATGAAGATCCCGCGTGCTGCTACTAAGACCCAGCGTAGCCTAAATAAATGAATAAATAAATATTAAAAAAAAAAAAAGAAATTCGGACTTGTTAAAGTACAGAATTACAGAGCTGGCAGCGTCTTTGGAGAACGTCCATTTTACAGATGAAGAAACTGCGGTCCAAAATCACACAGTTAGTTTATTGGTCAAGTCCACTCCTTGAGACAGGGACGGGATTCTACATGTTGCTCTACACTTTTGGTCATTGGTTGGGTTACTTATGGGTAAAGAGCACAAACTCTGGATCCAGATCACCCAAGGTTCAAAGCCAGCCTCTGCCACTTGCTAACTGTGACCATGGACAAGTTTCTTAACATCTTTGTGCTTAATCCATATACAGGGAATAAGTACCAACTTCTTAGGGTTGAAGTGAGAATTAAATGGTTTAAGATGTGTAACTACCAAAATAATCGTTCAACAGGTATTCATGGTTTCATCTGATGGACTGAAGATTTTAATTAAACACAATTACCAAACTTTTCTGCAGTCGTTTAAGAGACTTCCAGATCTAGGTGGGCATTACAGCAGAGTGGAGAAGAGCAATTATGAAAATGAATTGTTGAAGCTCTGGCCCTTTCTGTCTGCAAGACTTTGGGAAATTATTAACTCCTTTGTGCCTCAGTGCCCTCATCTCTAAAATGGGGAAAATGAAAATATTGACCTGTAAGCGTTGTTGGGGAAATTATACGAGGTAACCTAAGCTCAGCTCCTGGGACATAAGGCTTCATATTTGTTGGCTCTTATTATTATACAAGATATTATTACATATCTTATCTTATATGTATATATATTATTATAGAGACAATGTGGACTTCCTTCTGTAGCTTTTAGTCCAGTCATTAGTAAGTCATGCAGAAAAATTACTTAGTATGTATAAAGCTTTGCATTTACAAAATCATTTGTAATCACCGCGTTCCTTAGCCAATTAATATGTATTGCTCAAAATAGCCCTGGGAAGTTATCTGAGGTTCTCTGCATTTATGATACATCTTAGACACTCAAGGTCACACAGGGAGTTGATGGTAGAATTAAGAAAGAAATCTGTTGTCGTTTGACTGTTACTTAACTCCCTGAAACTTGCTTCTTTTCTATCTATTCCTGGTAATTTATCTACCATCAAAAACAGTGCTTACTTAGCCCAGTATCAATGGGTGACTTGAGTGCACAGGGGCTTTGAGGGACTCAATCCAGAAGACTCCCCAACCTGCTTCCATCCTTGTGAAGAGGATGTAGCTCCCATGGAGGCTGAGGGCACCAGGTGGGTGGAAAGCTCTGATCTGGGACTTTCCGGTAAGATGGGGAACAGAATAAGAGCTGGGAAGTTAGGCTAATAAACACGGGATTCTGAAAATGTCTTAGAGCGAAAGAAAGTAACTTCTAGGGATGAGGTCGAGGGGAAAGAATACTTCTGAAGGAAGGCTGTGCATGTCTAGAGAAATGTATCAGTTAAATTACAAACTGTGTGTCCTAACTGAGCTGTCCCTGTGTTCATGGCCCGTACCTTTCCACGGATGGAAGCACCTGGCAGGAGAACCAGCCACAAGCAGGTTTCTGGAGTGCGGAGCCAACCTCCCAGAGGAA